>NC_073231.2:95350000-96582500 GCF_029281585.2 Gorilla gorilla gorilla | reverse complement strand
CCAAAGTGTGCCTTCAAAAATGGTGAATCTGATTATGCCTTCACTACTTATAACCTTTTTCAGTAGTCTTTATTGCCCATAGTTTCAAGCCCTTTGTCATCTAGCCTAGCTTAGCTGTCCAGTCTGCATTTACTTCCATCTCTTGTAGCATCACTTCCACTTCTCTGTCATTGCCTTTTCACAATGTATAATTCACTGAGCTACAAGCCTTTGGAGGGCAGTAATCACTACTCACTCACAGTAGTACTCCTAGCGCCTAGTACAAGGCCTATACCATGGTAGTAGAATTGGCAAATTAAATAAGGATGTCCAGTTGAACTAAAATATCAGATAAACAACAAAGAATATTTTAGTATAAGTATGTACTAAGTAGTCCATGGAACATATGTAGATTAAAAATTTATTCATTGTTTATCTGAAGTTCAAATTTAATTGGATGTCCTGTATTTTTGCTTGCTAAATCTGACATCCTACAAGGTAGGCATCTGGGAAGCATTATAGTTTATGAATAACAGCATTCTGGTTTTACATGAAGTGAAATAGGTACTGTGGAGGGCAGAGGTTTGAGAATCAAGAAATAAATTGCTATTTAAAAAACATTGTTACACAGCTATTTTACTACTTTCAAAGAGGCAAGCAGAACAGAGATATTGTGTGTTTCACAGTCATTACTTTAGTTTCCAGTCTTTTTTTAAAAAGTGACCTCTCAATATGAGTAGTGTTTATATATAACAAAATTTTGAAATTTGTTCCAGTTATATTTTGCAGCTCTGTTCACTGTATAACTTTAATCATGTGGTGGAGAATTCATTCTTATATAGGAAACCCTGCTTTCAAAAGCAGATTTTGGCAATGACTAAGCCCCAAGATGCTGAAGAATGCAGCATGTCCTAAAAATTAAAAACAATGCCATTTCTAAGTAGCCTCTGACCCCTGAAATGTACCTATCCTATCTACTGAAGTCCTGAATCCACTAGGTTTATGCATTTAAAAGAGGGTGGAGCTGTGGTATGAATGCAAGGACTACAGGCAAAAGTAGCAAATTCAGTGTACTCAGCGGAACAGAAACTGTGATCTTCTGAAGAAGTTTGATGGAAATGTGAATGTCAGCTTATCAGCAGTGGCATGTGTTGATGTCATGCTGAGTTTTAAAAAATAGGTCCATTGATCATTGTTCTGCTAGGCTGTCTAAGTTTCAGTGTATGCAAAAATGAAGAATTTAATCCTTGGTGTTAGATACTTGAAATACTTGACCTCAGCCACTGATCGAATCTGTGTGGTAGATTGTATTTCTCAAAGGTAGCTCTAATAGGAACTCTTATCCTACATTTTCTTTTGTGATGTGAGTTTTCCACAATCCCCCATAAGATGGTGTCCATGTCTCCACCTCCTGAATCTGGGCAGGCACTGCAACTGCTCTAATCAATAGAACATAGTGGCAATGATGCCCTGCCGGTTTGGGCCATTGGCCTTCAGTGGCCTGGCATACGTGCTTTGTGCCTTATGGATGTCAGTCCCCATCTAAGGAGTACAAATACTCTGAGTTCGCCATGCTGTGAGAAGCCCACGCCATGTGGACAAACCTTGGAGGATGAGAGACCATGTGGAGAACAAGAGAGGTCAAGGAAACTGAGGTGCGGAATGTGTCATAAGGAAGCCTTCTTGAAAGTGGTTCCTCTAGCCCCTGCTGCGTTAGCTGATACCATGTAAATTAGAGACAGACACCCAGGCAGGCTCTTCCTGGATTCCAGACCACCAAAAATGTGAGCAAAATAAAACTACCATTTCAAGTCTCAAGCAAAAGGTCTATGACACAGTAATAGATTACGAAAGTAAAGTGTGACCTCGGGTTACCTCTCTAGGTCTTCTGAGCCTCAACATTGTAGTCTAGTCAGCCCAACTTCTGACTTTACAACTATCACCACTATTATCATTACAGTAGCTCTTAAAAATTGAAAAGTAAATTATTTGATGGAGTACTATTTGTAATATACTTTTGTGGTTATAGGTTGCTGAGTTTTAGAATTTTGTGTTTAAATCCTTGTTATATCACTTAACATTGAAGTGACACTGGGCAAGTCACACAAATTCGCTAAGACTCAATATACTTGTCTGTAAAGTAAAAAGACTGTGGTTTCTTTTTAACTGTGTTGTGATGAGAATTTAATAAGATAATACATGTAAGCCCGGGGTCCCCAACCCCAAGGCCATGAACTGTTAACCAGTCCGCGAACAGGTAATCAGGCTTGTTAGGACCCAGGCTGCACAGCAGAAGATAAGCAGCGGGTGAGGGAGCAATACCGCCTGAGCCTCACCTCCTGTCAGGCCACCATTAGGTTCTCATAAGAGCATGAACCCTACTGTGATGTGAGGGATCTAGATTGCGTGCTCCATAAGAGAAACTAACTAATGCCTGATTTTCTGAGTTGGAACAGCTTCATCCCAAAACCTCCCTGCTACACCGCCCCCACCTGTGGAAAAACTGTCTTCCATAAAACCGGCCTGTGGTGCCAAAAAGGTTGGGGATCACTGATGTAAGGTATTTATCAGAGTACTCGATACATTAATGAGAGTTACTGCAATTAGTAATATAATTTATGAAATTACTCCATAAAACTTCAATCTAACTTGAAAGATCACTTGCCAAAATAATAGCTGAACTTACAATGAAAGTATTTTGTATTTTCCAATGATGAATTTTCTTTAAATGAGTTTCAGGTAGAATTATTAATTATGATTTGATATCTTGACACCCAAAATGCTAACGCTGAATGTTTAAATGTTCCTTATGCTTGTAGATCACTGAACAATTTAAAAATATATCCAATTACATTATCTTGGTTTGACCTCACAGCTCTGCAGTGGAACGTCGGGGCAGTATCACTCACCCAACTTACGGATGACAAAACCAGGCCAGTAAGGATCGATGACCAGAAAGTGGAAGAGTTAAAATTAGGAAAGACGTTCTCATTTTGTTTTTCTCATCAATACTCCTTAGAGAGATAATGAAAATGTTCTTTCCTACTCTACCGTTAAGAATCTTACCTATTCTAGATCAACTTTAATATCATTATCAGATTCTCTGTTGATATCTGCAATTCAGAAGAGATCTCCCTCCTGAACGCCCATGCTTCTTCAGTTACATGTGCTTATACCCTTCATGACATTTGACATTGCATGATAGATACATCTGTATCTCTGTTAACAAATGCCTGGGAGAAGTGCTGCAATGAGAGGTGCTAGAATCCCTTCCCTTCAAGGCTGCACTCTCTACAAGGATAGGAGCCATATCTGTTTCTCTCCTTGCTTTGCTGTTCACCTGGCACTAAGCACAGTGTAGGTATCCAGTAAATACATACTGAAAGAATAAATGGAGGTGTGAATTTGCACCAGAGCTTGGGACTTCAATTCTTAGCATAGAAATACAGAAACTAAGTTCCATGTAGCCAAGGAGTATGTATATAGATATGTGGGAGATCTCTCAGTGTGAGACAGTGGTCTGGATTAAGAAGTAAAAGCCAGCTCAAAATGGGACTAAGCCAGCCAGAGGGCTAGGCAAGGTAGGGCATCTCTGGGAGCTGCCAGGATGAAAACTACTAGAACCAAGTAGTGGGTAAAGGTTTCGGGAGTAAGAACATGATGTCCAACACAGGACAGGCAGGGTAATATCCAAAACTGAGACCATGATGGAGATTTGGTTCTGAGACTAGAGTGATATTCAAAGGAGCAAATCTACCTTCACAGGAACCCTGCTAATGTCCAACATTATACCCGTGTTCTAATCATGTAAGTCGTGACCGAGGGTGGAGAGTTACTAAATTTCTCTTTATTTTCAATAATGTCTTGCTCATATTAGAATTTCAATTAGTGTCTGAATAATAAATGAGTTATAGAAAAAAACTTTATTTTAGGCCAATTAAAATTGTTTAAAAGAAAAAAGCACCTTGACAGAATTGGAGGTTGGATGTTAGTGAAACATTAACAGTAACAAGGTTTATGGGCTGCGTGTCTGCAAAGGTAGCTACAGTGAGTTCGCATGTATACAGGTGACGTTTTAGAAGCAGAGAAAGAAACAAGTCTCTAGTGGAGAAATTAGAATAAAGTTCTATAAGGAAATTTATGATGGATTTTAAATGAGCTTGGATTCAGGAAAAAATTCTATATACAAGAATTTGAATGAAGGAAATAGTTTTATATAAATGGGATTATAATTGCAGCATTTTAATAATAACAAAAATAGTGGAATAATCTAAATACTTTAAAATATAGATTTGTTAAATGAATTATTGTATATGCAAACAACTAAAGATAATGCCTATATTATATAAGTACAGTTGATTGAGAGAGATGGTTATTATTTATTTTAGAGTGACTAAAGGGTCTTTACGTATAAATGCAAATAAAAAATGTCACAAAGACATTTTTATACAAAGTGCAATCAATGATTATCTCTGACTTGTAGATTTAATAGATAGCTTTTATTCTTTCTTTTTTAGTTTACATGTTTTAATTCTTCTACAATGAACACACAGTACTTATAAAAAACAAAACAATAACGTGCTTAGATTGGGTTTATGTTGCAGGATTCTAAATGGGATATGCTTTTTGTTTCCAGACTTCATGAAAGCTGAGCAAATTAAAGATGAGTCTTTAAAGATAACACAAAAAGTTCCCAGGCAAGATGGACGAATAGGAACAACTCTGGTCTGCAGTTCCCAGTGAAACCAATGCAGAAGGTGGGTGACTGCTGCATTTCCAACTGAGGTACCCAGTTCATTTCACTGGGACTGGTTAGACAGTGAGTGCAGCCCACGGAGGATGAGCAGAAGCAGGGTGGGGCATCGCCTCACCCAGGAAGTGCAAGAAGTTGGGGAACTTCCTCCCCTAGACAAGGGAAGCCGCCATGAGTGACTGTGCCATGAGGGATAGTGTTATCTGGCCCCAATACCACACTTTTCCCATGGTCTTCACAACCCGCAGACTAGGAAATTCCCTTGGGTGCCTATACTACCAGGGCCCTGAGTTTCAAGCACAAAACTGGACAGCCATTTGGGCAGACTCCAAGCTAGGTGAAGGAGTTTTTTTTCATACCCTAGTGGCACCTGGAACACCGGTGAGACAGAACCATTCACTCCCCTAGAAAGAGGGCTGAAGCCAGGGAGCAGAGTGGTCTTGCTCAGTGAATCCCACTCCTATGGAGCCCAACAAGCTAAGATACACTGGCTTGAAATTCTCGCTGCCAGCACAGCAGTCTGAAGTCAACCTGGGATGCTCGAGCTTGGTGGGGGAAGGGGCGTCTGTCATTACTGAGGCTTGAGTAGGTGGTTTTCCCCATTCTCTTGGCTTTTATCACTTGGCTTCTCTTTACTTATGCAAATTTATGCAGCCCGCTTGAATTCCTCCCCTGAAAAATGGGCTTTTCTTTTCTACCACATGGCCAGATTGGAAATTTTATGAACTTTTATGCTGTGCTTCCCCTTTTACATATAAGTTCCAACATTAGATCGTTTCTTTGTTCACACATATGAGCATAGGTTGTTACAAGCAGCCAGGCTGCATCTTGAGTGCTTTACTGCTTAGAAATTTCTTCTACCAGATACCCTAAACCATCACTCACAGGTTCCAAATTCCACAGATCCCTAGACAGGGGCATAACACAGCCAAGTTCTTTGCTAAGACATAACAAAAGTGACACTTACTCCACTTTCCAATAAGTTCCTATTTTCATCTGAGACCTCGTCAGCCTGGCCTTCACTGTCCATATCACTACCATCATTTTGGTCATAACCATTCAACCAGTCTCTAGGAAGTTCCAAACTTTCCCTCATCTTCTTGTCTTCTTCTAAGCTCTCCAAACTCTTCCAACTTCTGCCCATTACACAATTCTAAAGTCACTTAAACATCTTCAGGTATCCTCATAGCAATGCCCCACCCCTCAATTCCAATTCTCTGTATTAGTCTGTTCTCAGACTGCTATAAAGAAATACTTGAGACTGGGTAATTTACAACAAAAAGAGGTTTAATTGGTTCATGGTTCCACTGGCTGTACAGGAAGCATAGTGGCTTCTGCTTCTGGGGAGGCCTGAGGAAACTTCTAATCATGGTGGAAGGCAATGGAGAAGTGAGGCATTTCACATGCCTTTAGCATGAGTGAGAGAGAGTGAGGGGAGGTGCTGCACACTTTTTAACAACCAGATGTCATAAGAACTCATAATCATGAGAGCAACACCAAGAGGATGGTGCTAAACCACTCATAAGAAATCTGCCCCCATGATCCAGTCACCTCTTACCAGGCCCCACCTGCAAACACTGGAGACTACAATTCAACATGAGATTTGGTTGGGACACAGATCCAAACTGTATCACATTCAAAGAGACTTAGACTTCAACACAATAATAGTGGGAGGTTTCGACACCCCACTGACAGTATTAGACAGATCATCAAGGCAGAAAATTAACAAATATATTCAGGACCTGAAATCTGCACTGGATCAAATGGACCTGACAGACATTTATAGAACTGTCCACCCCAAAACAACAGGACATACATTCTTCTTCTAACCACACGACACATATTCTAAAATCAACTATATAATTGGAAATAAAACACTCTTCAACAGACTCAAAAGAACTGAAATTATAACAACCGCTCTCTCAGACCACAGTGCAATAAAATTAGAAATCAAGACTAAGAAAATTGCTAAAAATCATACAATTACATGAAAATTGAATAAAATGCTCCTGACTGACTTTTGGGTAAATAATGAAATTAAGGCAGAATTCAAGAAGCTCTTTGAAACTAATGAGA
This sequence comes from Gorilla gorilla gorilla, assembly GCF_029281585.2. Classification (NCBI taxonomy): domain Eukaryota; kingdom Metazoa; phylum Chordata; class Mammalia; order Primates; family Hominidae; genus Gorilla; species Gorilla gorilla. Next base: position 96,575,692 of record NC_073231.2, on the reverse strand, counting down.
ACAAAGATACAACATACCAGAATCTCTACAATCCAGCTAAGGCCTTGTTAAGAGGGAAACTTACAGCACTAAATACCCACATTAAAAAGTTAGAAATATCTTAACAATGCAACATCATAACTAAAACAACTAGAGAACAAAGAGAAAACCAACCCCAAAGTTGGCAAAAGACAAGAAATAATCAAAATTTGAGCCAAACTGAAGGAGATTGAGTCACACAAAAAAATTCAAAATATCAACAAATTCAAGAGTTAGATTTTTGAAAAAATTAATAAAATCAATAGATCACTGGCTAAACTAATAACTAATAGAGAAGAGAGAACACCCAAATAAACAAAATTGGAAATGATAAAGGGGATATTATCACTGACTCCACAGAAATACAAATAACCATCAGAGAATATTTTGAACACCTCTGTGCACACAAACTATAAAATCTAGAAGAAACAGATACATTCCTGAGCACATACACCCTCCCAAGACTGCTCCAAGAAGAAATTGATTCCCTGAACAGACAAATAGCTCTGAAATTGAATCAGTAATAGGCTACCAACCCAAAAAAGCCCAGGACCATGGATTCACAGCAAAATTCTACCAGATGTACAAAGAAGAGGTGATACCATTCCTACTGAAACTATTCCAAAAAATTGAGGAGGAGCACTGTTCTCTAACTCACTCTATGAGGCCAGCATTAACCTGATACTAAAATCTTGCAGAGACACAATTAAAAGAAAGAAAACTCCAGGCCAATATCCTTGATAAACATTGATGCAGAAGTCTCTAACAAAATATTGGCAAACCAAATCCAGAGGCACATCAGAAAGCTTATCCATCACAATCAAGTGGGCCTTATTCCTGGGATGCAAGGTCCCATATGAAAATAAATAAATGTGATCTATTACATAAAAACTAAAAACAAAAACCACATGATTCAATAGATGCAGAAAAGGCTTTTGATAAAATTCATGTTAAAAACTCTCAAGAAACTAGGTATTGAAGGACCATACCTCAAAGTAATGAGTTATCTTTGACAAACCCAAAGCCAACATCAAACTGAATAGGCAAAAGGTAGAAGGATTCCCTTTGAAAACCTGCACAAAACAAGGATGCCCTTTCTCACCACTCCTATGCAACATAGTATTGGAAGTTCTGGCAAGAGCAACTGTGCAAGAGAAAGAAAGAAAGAAAGGGCATCCAAATATGAAGAGAGGAAGTCAAGTTATCCTTGTTTACAAATGACATAATCCTATATCTAGAAAACCCTATAGTCTCAGCCCAAAAGCTCCTTAAGCTGAGAAACAACTTCAGCAATGTCTCAGAATACAAAATCAAAGTACAAAAATCACTAGCATTCCTATACACCAACAGTCAAGATGAGAGGCAAATTAGGAATGCAATCCCAGGCACGATTGCCACAAAAAGTATAAAATACCTAGGAATACAGCTAACCAGGGAGGTGAAAGATCTCTACAAGGAGAACTACAAAACACTGCTCAAAGAAATCAGAGACGAGTCAAAGGGGAAAATATTACATGCTCATGGATAGGAAGAATCAATATCATTAAAATGAGAACACTGCCCAAAGCAATTTATAAATTCTGTGCTATTCCTATCAAACTATCAATGGCATTCTTTACAGAACTATAAAAAACTATTTTAAAATTCATATGGAACCAAAAAAGAGCCCAAATACCCAAGGCAATTCTAAGCTAAAAGAACAAAGTTGGAGGCATCATGCTACCAGACTTCAAACTATACTACAGGGCTACAGTAATCACGACAGCATAGTACTGGTACAAAAACAGACACATAGACCAATGAAACAGAATTAGGAGCCCAGAAATAAAGTCACACACCTACAACTATCTAATCTTCGACAAAGCTGACAAAAACAAGCAATAGGGAAAGGACTCCCTATTCAATAAATGGTGCTGTGATAACTGGGTAGCCACACGCAGAAGATTGAAACTGCACTTCTTCTTTACACCATGTACAAAAGTCAACTCAAGATAGGTTACAGACTTAAATGTAAAACCCAATCTATAAAAACCCTGGAACACAATCTAGGCAATACCATTCTGGACATAGGAACAAGCAAAGATTTCATGATGAAGACATCAAAAGTGATTGCAACAAAAGCAAAAATTGACAAATGGAATCTAGTTAAACTAAAGACCTTCTGCACAGCAAAAGAAACTATCAACAGAGTAAACAGAACCTACAGAATGGGAGAAAATATTTACAAACTATACATCTAACAAAGGCCTAATATCCACTATTTATAAGGAACTTAAACAAATTTATAAGCAAAAAACAACCCCATTTAAAAACGGGCAGGCTGGGGGTGGTGGCTCATGCCTGTAATCCCTGCACTTTGGGAGGCTGAAGCAGGCGGATCACAAGGTCAGGAGTTTGAGACCAGCCTGGCCAACATGGTGAAACCTCATCTCTACTAAAAATACAAAAATTAGCTGGGTGTGGTGGCTTGTGCCTGTAATCCCAGCTACTTGGGAGGCTGAGCCAGGAGAATCGCTTGAATCCAGGAGGCAGAGGTTTCAGTGAGCCGAGATCACACCACTGCACTCCAGCCTGAGCGACAGAGTGAGACTTTGTCTCAAAAAAAAAGTGGGCAAAGGATAGGAACAGACACTTTCCAAAACACAACATACATGTGGCCAACATGAAAGAAAGCTCAACATCACTGATCATTAGAGAAATGCCAATCAAAACCACAGTGAGATACCATCTCACATCAGTCAGAATGACTATTATTAAAAAGCCAAAAAATAACAGATGCTGGCAAGGTTATAGAGAAAAAGGAATGCTTATCCACTGTTGGTGAGAGTGTAAATTAGTTCAACCATTGTGGAAAACAGTTGGTGATTCCTTGAAGAGCTAAAAACAGAACTACCATTTGACTCAGCAATCCCATTACTGGGTATGTAGCCAAAGGAATATAAATCATTCTACCATAATGACACATGCAAACATATGTTCATTGCAGCAGTATTCACATAGCAAAGACATGAAATCAACCTGAATGCCCATCAATGGTAGACTGGATAAAGAAAATGCAGTACATATACACCGTGGAATACTATGCAGCCATAAAAAAGAACAAGATCATGTCCCTTGTAGAAACATTGATGGATCTGGAGGCCATTGTTCTTAGCCAACTAACACAGGAACAGAAAACCAAATACCTCATGTTCCCCCTTATAAGTGGGAGCTAAATGATGAGAACTCATGAACACAAAGAAGGAAATAACAGACACTGGGACCTACCAGAGGGTGGAAGGTGGTAGGAGGGAGAGGTTCAGCAAAGATAATTAACAGGTCCTAGGCTTATACCTGGGTGACAAAATAATCCACCACAACAAACTCCTGTGACACGACTTTACCTATATAACAGACCTGCACATGTATCCCTGAACTCAAAATAAAAGTTAAAAAAAAATAAGTTTTCCTCATAGGAAAACAAAAAACATATTCCTCTTCAGGGTTCAGGAATGTTGTCAAACTTTGTAAAGTAATTGAATTTTCTCAGCACTGTGATGTTAATATTTTATAAACATTGCCTCATTTAATTTTTATAATAACTTTATGAAATGGATATTTTTCTTCCTACTTTACACAGGAGGAGGATGAAGCTCAGAAAGTTCGGTTGACCTGAGAAAAGTCACACAGACGGTGACTAGCAAAACTGCAAGCGGACTAACACTTACCTGATTCGAAGTCTCCTGATGGTTTTGCTATGCCTCCACGTGTAAGTGTCATAGTGGATTTTACATTTCTATACAAGACATATAACTTCTATATGAATCGCCCAAAGTATCACTAATTAACTACAAATTAGACTTCAGTTTATTGTGTTATATACAGATTTCTTATTTATATAGAACCTATTGTTAGTTTGAATGTAATTTTATCTGAATTACATGACTCCCAGGTCATATCTTTTCTGGGTATCTTCAAATTTATACTATTATATCCGTTATACAAAGTCATTATTCTTGCTCTACTCAAGGGTCATAATAACAAAGAGGTAACAATAGAAGTTAAGAACATAAGAAAGGCAGCAGGATCCAGGTTTTATTTCTATGCTTTTGGTAAAATCAATTTTCATATGAAATAAAAACTTGGACAAAAATATGACATTAGCAAATAACTTTTTTCTCATGAGGTACTTGCATTTCCTCTGAAACAACAAAAATCTTTGGTTTGATTTCAACGTACATTAGGAAAAATATGCCCTATTTTGTATTCAGAAACTAAAATGAAATAGGTATGGGTTGTGTTACTTGTTATACACACATAATTAGAAACAGTACTCTTAAATTTAAATTCTCTGGTCAGTAGGAAATAATAAAATCCAATCAATAAACCAGGGGTATATGCACTATGCACTGTCGTTGTGGTGTTTTTAGAATCTGAACGTCAGCCTTGACAGGTAAGATTTTTGCCCCAGAGCTGCAGCACTAGCACAGTAAGGAGACTCCACCAGTGCCCTGTATTCAGTTCCAAGGGATCAGTGTCCTTGTGTTTGTTGCCACATGCTTCGATGACCACTGTATCACAATCCTGCAGTATTGGTTAAAGTACATGTTAAGGAGCCAAACCCCAGAATTAACAGAATTTCTAAAGCCCATCAGTCTGCAGTTTTCAAAAGCTAGAAGCTCCCTAGTTTAAGAACTCTGCCAAGCACTGTGGCTCACCATGTAATCATAGTACTTTGGTAGACCCAGGTGGGATGATTGCTTGAGGCCAGGAATTCAAGGTTACTATGAGCTATGATCACACAACTGCACTCCAGCCTCGGTGACAGAGCAAGGCTGTAGAACACTACTCTGACCCTCTGAGAGTAGCACGATTTGCAAAAAAGCCAAGGAGAATGTTCAATCCATGATTGCAACAAACTTAAATACCAAAACTCCCAAGAAACTTATGTTTAAATGTTTTGGACTTTGGGGGAAAGAATATCAAATATTTAAGCTCATTTCTTGTCTAATAAGCAAAAAGCCTTTCTTGGGACATAAAAATATTTCTGCTCTAGTAAAATTTTAAAAAAGCCAAGATACAGCAAATAACTCCATGTTCCAGTGTTCCCTTCCTAAATCAACTCACAATTACTCTTCTGACATGTACTAAGAGCTAATGTTCTTTCTGACAAACCAAGTGTGGACTAAGTGAGCACATTCCACAATGACACAAGGCAGAATAATGAATTTCTATAGACACTCACTTCTCAACTTTTGTATTTTCTGTGCTCTCAGAATCTATATTCATGGTTGCCTCTGCATGTTTCATGTACTCTCATTGGTTGTCGCTTCTACAGGGGGTCCTCAAACTGCATTAGGTTTGTGGATCACCCATGCTAAGATATCTGGACCCTTCATGGATTTGATGATATAATATTTGCTGTTAAACTTTCCAAATATTTCCCCAGGGTAATGCCACTTATGGTAATGATGGCTCCTTGAGTGAGCATGGTTATTTCAAGGTTCTCTAAATGAGGTGTGTACAACAACTTCCCATTAACTGACACCGAATTGCTGACTAAGATATTGTTGGTGCAACAAAGTTCCATTTTCTTTTTCACTAGATCAAGAATCAGCAACACATGGTCTGCAAGCCAAATCTGGCCAGTCACTTGTTATTGTAAAAAAAAAAAAAAGAGTTTCATTGGAACATAGCCACAATGATTCATCACATGTAGTTTATGACTGCTTTCACAGTACAATGGTAGAGTCAAATCATTGCGACAGAGGTGGTACAGCTTGCAAAGCCTAAACTATTTACTATCCAGCCCTTTACAAAATGTTCTTTGATGTATGTCAAAATCCTACTGGTTTCTAAAATCTGAGGTCTCATCACTTTGACAAAAGTGAGCAATCCCCACTTGATGCTGAGAAAGCGCTGCCTGTGAAGCCTTCCAAGAACATTAATATTCTGCTTTTATGCATTTACTTCCCCTACACAATGGTCATGAGATTCAAATATATTCTCATAGCAGCTTTGATGGCTATGTCACGTGGATAGTCAAACACATATTCTGAGCGCTATGTCCTTATGTATGCAACCCCGGAGGCCTAGGGCAGAGAGCGGCCCAACCTAGAGCTGAGCTGCTCATGTCAGCCACCCACCTATCACTGACCTGGGCATGCTGCACCAGAGGCTGAGCCCACTGCCAGGCTCGTCGTTCACTCAGCCTGAGGGAGCAGGGCTGCTGACACAATAATTTATGTTTTCCTCCCATCTTTTTTCTCATTTCACATTTTCCTGTAGCAAGCATGGCTATTCAAGTTATCACTTTTTATTAGTCAGCTTTCATTAGGTTATACTGCGGTAACAAACTTTATTATAAGCCGTTAGTGCTTATAACAACAAAGATATATTTCTTGCTTATGTTAAAAATCAACTAAGGATTATCTCAGAGTCTGCTCCAGATGTGTCCTTTATTCCAGAATCCAGGCTGAAGGAGCAGATTTTCTTTGGTATGTGTCACTCTAGGGGCAAACATAAAAGAGAACTATGGCAGAACTATGTAATAGCACTTAAAACTTCTGGTCAGACATCCTGTGTGTTTCTTCTAGTCACATTTCACTGACTAAAACAAGTCATGTAGTCAAACCTGATATAAGTGGAATTGGAAGTATATTCCTCCCATAGAGAAGGTGCTACTGCAAGTCACATGGCAAGTCACAGGATTACAATCTTCTTTTAGGGAGGAAAGAGAAAAATTGGAAACAATAATACAATTTATATACATTCTTTTGGTGTTTAAAAGTAAATGTCCTTCTGATTTAAGTTGCCATCTCATCAGGACGAGGAATTTAACTTGGGCTCTCACACCTTTAAATGCTTGAATCCAGACTGGACATATCCTCTGTTTACCATCCTCTGATGCTTTAAAAACCTTAGTGCCTTTTCTTGCCAGGTAGCCAAATTGATCCTGAAATTTAAATTCCCAAAGTTTCCTATTTTAACTTCAGCTCCTAGAAGTCTCTATTTAAAGTTAAAATTCTATTAGTAGAACATGATGTTTTGCCTTTATCATTTTCAAAGATTTTTATGTACTGGATAAATGGTATGAGTTATGATGAAAAAGCTAATATCCTGTTCCTGTGCCCACCTCCACCTACCCACTCATGCAGTAAAAGATACATTAAACAGAACTTTTTGTATCATTGATGACTTTGAAGCTAATGGCTCTTGCTTAATGAGCCATTATGAGAACTTGTTTCATAGTGAACTTAGAGCCAGTTTATTAAACACAGGTAAAAAATCTATCTCACCATTGTATAAATATAGAGCACATAAATTTGCACAGTTACATTTTTTCTTTTGTCCTTTTTTGCTCTTTTTGGTTTATCATTCAAAAAATATGTATTAGATACATTTCATGTGCCTGTTACTCTTCAGTCTACCAGGCTTTAAACCTTTATGTGCTGGCCTGAGCTGAAAGGCTCCAGATAGAGGCCCTTCTGGGCTAGCCTGAGTTGGGCTGCCAGGGGAAAGGCCTGTATTGTAACACAGCCATGAGAAGGCTGACTGAGGCCAATTCCTTTGAGTATTGCTTACTTCCTTAGCTGCATGCTGATACAGGTCACAGAGCAACATACAAGGAAATCACTTGAAGTCATTATCCTGAAACTGAGGTCCTCTAGGCACCCGAAATGTGAATCCCTGATTGCAGAGTATATCCTGGGAAATAAGATATATGTTACAAGGTTACTATTTGCTTTACAAAGATTTACTATGAGGTCTTTACTTTTTAAAAATCTGTTTACTTTTTAAATGATAATACATGCACAGGGTTCAAAAATCAAAAGACACAGGGAGGCTTGTAGTGAATGCTAACTCTTTCATCCTGTTCTCCAGCTATCCAGAGACCCTCCCAGAAAGCAACCATTGTTGTCATTTCCTTGTGTACCCTTCTAGAGATATTCTATGCACATGCATGCACATTTTCTCGTAATATTTCCTTTTTTTTTCTTCTATTCTTTCCTTCCTTCCTTTCTTCCTTCTTTCCTTTAGGAAATGGTAGCTATTCTTCACTTTACAATATATCTTGGAGAGTGTTCCTTTCCCTACATACAGAATTGCTTTACTCATTCTAACTGTGAAAAAGACTAGCATTAAGTGTAGAGACTAAAGACCAAACTGCCTGGGTTCAAATTTTAGTTTCATCACTTTTTAGCTTTGAAATGTTGGGCAAATTACTTACCCTCTCTGTTCTTCAGTTCTCTTGTCTGTGAAACATGAATAATAATTATTTCTCCTCATAGGGGTGTTATAATACTTAAGCAACTTAATGTGTAAACAAAGTTTGGCATCACCTCTGGGATCCAGTAAGTGCTCAGTGAGGTTACTTATTGTCATTGTTACCATTAGGTATTCCTGTATATAAAAGTACCATAATTTATTTCATCAGTTCCCTCTAGATAGTTATTTAGGTTATTTCTAATCTTTATATGTACAGTGTTCAATGAAGTGGTCAATGTAGATACATATCTACAAGGCCCTTCAAATAAATACCTCAGGATGCTTGAATTACATGGGAAGACAGGGATAGGGAATGAGAAAATATTAATAACTTACATTTGTATCGCACCTTATATCTTGAAATAATATTTACATGCATTAGTCTCATTTGAAGCTTAGATGACACAATGCCTCTATCTACTTCTCTCCATCTTCATCACCATCACCACCCTTTCAAAGTGCTATCAATGTGATCTCAGCACACTCAGATGGCACACATAGTGGGTATAAAATAAAATGTATTGAATATATATATAAGAGGAAACAGAGTAGAAAGTAGTAAACAATTTACTAAGTAAACTAATTACTAAGTTCCTATAGTTGGGAAATGCTGAAGCCAGACCCCCTGTGCGCTTCCAGAAATACTTCACTGCATGTCTTAACAACTAGTAGTTAGAGCTACTAGCAAAGATCAACAGAAAAGAGGGTAAACTTTCCCTCTTACCTAGTTATTGCTGGCACCAGTGGGACAAGAATATTCTCTTTACACAATTCCCTTTGAAAGAAACATTTTCATGAATAAATTTATATTTGTGTTTGTATTACAAGAGCAACTCTTTTGCAATTCAGAAAACTGCTGCAAATTTAAGTAACTTGATTATGGTTTTTTTTTCAGAATTGTTAGAAGGGAGAGTCAAAATATATGATAATATATTGAGGAAAGAACAGATAATGAAAATAAACTTCTATAATTAAAGTATGAAACATGGTTATCAAGGTAATTTCTAAACAGGTGGATTTGCAGTGCTTATTATTCATTTTTTAAAAGGCTTACAGAACTCAAGGAAAAGCAAGTGTGTCTTCTGAAAGTTAATTAGGATACCATCTGAGGAGCCTATGGAATGAGCAAAACATCAATGATAGGATTGCTTGAATAACTATGGTAGGACAATGATATCCCTGATTATTTACTTCCTCATTCCCAGGTTTAAGTAAAATTACCTTACTCACACCAGCTCACTACCAGGCATCATGCAGCTCTGTACCTATATGTAAACACAGGGTGCTGGGTGAAGTGGAAATTCTCCATGATTTATCCACTCCAGTGATCTCTATCAAAGTGCTTCCCTCAAAAGATTTCCTTTATGTGAACCTACTCTACACACCAGAATTTCTCAAAGTGTGACCCATGGACAACCTGTATCAGAGTCACTTGGAGTAGTTCTTTAAGAAGCAGAGCCTTGGTCCCTGTCCCATACCTACCGAACTCAACATATCAGAGGGTGAATCTGGGAATTTGCATTTTAGTTAGTAATGTGAGTGGTTGCTATTCACACAAAAATTTGAGAACCACAACTTGATGATTTAGGCAAATTACTCCGCAAGTACCACAAGTTATAGATGGATCCACTTTTCCAGGAAAAGCTTTGAACTTCTGTATTAGCTCTGCAACATGATCCCTAAATCTCAAAAAAATTACAGGAAGTTGCTATTGCCTGGCAGAATTTTTTGTTCTTCTTTAAAGTAATTTGTGGTCTAATTTCAGTCCCCCAAAGACCAGACTATAAAAGCCAGAATCAGTCTTAAAAGGGAAATTAATTGGTTGCATTGTTATCTTTCTTGACAGAGGACAGTGTTTATCAAGTAGAATTTGGAACACTAGAATCTGTACTGAGGCAAAGGAATAATCAAGGTTAATGCTACAATAGTTATAGAAATCATGTTGACAGATACTTAAAATATACATTAGACAAATTCAGAATTCATCTGCACGGCAATAGATAAGGGGGAAAAGAGATAATGGGTCATAAAACATAAATTATCATGAACTTCCTGCATTCCTCTCTATAATCACCTGCTCTCCTTCTATTTCTTTTCCAAGCTTTTATTATCAACTGTCTAGTGAACTAAGAATAATAACTACTTTAAATTAAATAACACAAACATCCACAATAGTTTAGAATGAGAAAGATAGTAAAGTACTTAAGTAGAATTCACTTCTTGGCTGCTGGAAGGTTACAGTAAAGTAGGTATCAGTGACAGTAACACTTTCATGCAGAGACAAACATGTGACTTCAAAACCTGCCTTCTTCAAGCCCTTTGGTCAGTACTCAGCTGATATCGTCACATAACTAAGGTAAGGTTTCTTCTGGACTTTTAGGTATACTAGGTTCAATTTGCAACTTCATAGATGGAGGGAGTATTGGCCTCCCAGCTACAAATATCCTACAACCTGGGGTTCAAGCCCAGGGAGATGTCTGTAGGTTCACCTTGGAAGGCCCTCATTCTTACTTCAGCCAGGGCATCTCCAGAATTTTTCCATGGAATGCATTTAAAGAAAGAGTCCTGCTGCTAACAAAAACTGAAAGGGAATCACTGTCCAACCGCAGCTGATGGACTGAGAGATATGAGGAACCTAGAGAGCTAGATTTGTTTTTCTACCTGCACTTCCTCCAACCCCCATGCTGCTTCCCCTTCTTCCTAGCATCCTCTGAATGTAGTAGTTCCTCAGGACTCAGCCCATTATCCTCTGCTTTTTATTCTTATCAACTCCCCACAGGAGAAGTAATCCAACCTGAGAGCTTCACAATCCTCTCTCCATGGACAATCATTGCATCCACCTCCCATTTCCAAGCCTGCAACAAAACTAAGGCTTAGAGAAATTAAGTTATCTGCTCGAGGTCACTCAAGAAGCTGTAGCCTGCAAGTGGCAAAGATGGATGTATCGTCACTCCCACAGCCCATGCTTTAACCCCTGAGCATCTTTTGCTCACAGCCTTCTCTCACCTGAACCAAATTACATGTATCCATCTACTTTATAGATAATTATTATTGGAAATCTTGGCAGTAGGTCAATTTTGACATGTTACAAATAAATTAATTGTTTTCCCCAAAGGGAAAAAAGCCTTCCTCAAGTCGATATTTTTATTAGTGGCATAGCTTTTTATCAACCCCCTAAACTCAAACTCAATAGAAACAAATGCTCAAAACAAATACGGTCAAACTCTTGCCTTGAAATAGATTATACTTGTCCATTTTTATATCACGATCATCACTTTTATTCAGACCCTATCACTTCATGCCTAGACTGTGTAGGGTCCTCTTAATGTGTACCTGTGCCTCCACACCCATGTCTTTCAACCACAGAAAACTTGCTTGAAATACAGATTCCTGGGTCCCACCCCCAGAGGGGCTGATTTAGTAATTCTGATAAAGTGGCCCAAGGAAAATCCACTGCTCTGGACTTTCCTTATAAGGGTCCAATCTGTATGAAAGTGCCGAAACCATTCATCATCATTATAAAACACAATTTTGGAGATGTATGTATAGACAAGTGAGGATGAGGATTGAGAAGCTTAAAAATGATTGTTAAATTCCTTTGGAAAAAATGATAAATGGGAACAGAAAGATTATGAAACAAATCACAGAGGAAAATGTAATATTTTTAAAATGCAAGATGTAAAAAATGCATAAAGTTATAAGGAAGGCAAAGGACAACTGAAAGCATTAAGCACAAACATGGTATTTTCATCTGTAAAGAGTGCATGCTCACTGATCCAAAACATGATATTCCTGCTCCAGACCATGCAATGAGTGTCCATGTTTGTCAAGGGGCAGACATTTTCAAGTGAATTTCATGAGCAGAATTTATTCTTTAAATAAAAATGTATGTGTAACCCCAACTTAGTGAATGTTGAGAAGTTGCAGTGGTTGAAGAAGGACAGAGGCTCTGAGCTCCCTGACCAGCTCCACCTCTTCCCTGCAGCAGACCTTGAGAAATGACTCAGGGTCCCAGGGATTCTGAGAATGCAATCTTGGGAGCCACTACTGGAGACCATTCACAGGCACACACAACTGCAAGCCACAAGCCTAGTTTATTTGTGTACTTGTGTGCCTCCAGCACAGGCATCTGGCCTGCACACCTTGCTGCAACAAGAAACACTTCTGCTGCTGGGATATAGACTCAATTTTAAGTTTGATGTATTCCACTTCAAACTGTTTATAGAAAATAATCCCAATTTATATAACATATTCAAGGAAATAAGACTTGGATGAAGATAACCAAAAAGTTAACAGAGATAAAATATTTTTAAATGGAAAACAAAATAATTGCTTTCAATAAAATACTATCTCAAAAATTTTTGGTTGTCATGGGACACATTCCAAACTTCTTATCTGGACATGTGAGCTACCCACCACTGGTGTCCCAATAATGTATTTTTGAACACTTTCCTAAATGAGAGCTGTTCCCTAAGCCAGCCTCAGCCGCATTAGTCTCCCTGTTGTTCTCTAAACATCCATTGTGTGTTCCTGCTTCTCAGCTTGGTTCACATACTTCCCCTCATCTTCCTATTCAAATTCTATTCATGTTTCAATGTCCAGTACAACTTTCTTTCCCTCATGAAGCATTTTATGAGCTCCTTGGGACACAGCAATCTCTTCTTATTTGAAATTGTAACACTGGTTTTCCGTACCAATCATTTGGCAAATGGGCCTTGCAATATATCCAGTATTTTAATTTGCCTTTAACTATTTCCTTAACATCTAAGAGTGTATATTACATTCAATCTCTCTCCTTAACTTAGTTCTATGTTCACGGTGTATATATAGAATGTGTTTGCCTAAAGAAGTGCAGTAAAAAGATCAGGTTTTAATGTCAGACCGCTCTGGGTGGGGTTTAGTGGGAACAGTATAACTCAGTTTGGTCATCTGTAAAATGTTGGTAATAATATTCCCTAGGATAACATGAAATGTGAAATAATATGTGTAAAACTTATAATTCCAGTCCCAGACACAAAGAAGGACTTAGTAAATCATAGCTATTATTTATGATCATCAACATCATTATGCCATTATAAGGTTCCTCAGATCAGGAAAGATCAGATCTACAATGTAGCCCCAAATTACTACTTATTCAGCAAACATTTATTGTGGCGCCTGTTGCATCCCGGGCACTACATTATGGTAAACATGGCGACTTAATTCTTGTCCTCATTGTGCCTACAGTTGGGTTTCATTATAGATGCAAATCTTAAACCATCAGGGCTAGAACAATTTTTCCAGGTATAATGGTGTTAACTAAAAGTCATAGTTTTCTGTTGTGAACAATAATGCACCTATAATAACTTTTAAGTACAATATATTATTTCATCAATTCATTTGTCTTCAGAGAAGTTAGAAAGACAAACAACTTCACATCTTAACATACTCATTAATCACAGTTGGACTCTGTTTTGCATTTGATATGATTTGATGTCGCTTTACTATGCCTCCATTGTTCATCACCTAAGAATGCAAATGCTCTGCAGTAATGGCAGAGAGGAAGATAGTGAAGCATCTGAATCCCCTACACACGTGCGTGCACACACACACACACACACACACACTCATGGGCTTATAGACTGTACGCAATATTTGTAATGGTTCCTGGGGTATCCGATCAATGGGCCCCACCATGAAACTAGATGACTTCCTTTTCACTCATTTCCAAAAACCCTGTATACCATAGCTTTCTCCAAAGCAGGCTCTGATTCCATTAACAGCTGTTACTGAAGTACCTTCCTACCATCAGCTGAATAAACATTTAAAATAATAATAACAAGAAAAAGGCTGGCATGTGCATACACTGACTCACTTAAACTAGCTCTTGAAACTCTGACCTATAAATTTAGGTCATTTTTCCACAGCACCTGTTAAAAATGCTTCTTGGATAAATGACTCAGCTGGTGGCTTAATATTTTCCCATATTAAAAAAATGTCACAGATAGACTGGTATGTGACCTTGTGTACACCCATGAAGGGTAAACCATGAGGGTGAAATGAATATCATGAGGAAAGAAATAGCAGTTACAGCATGGGACTACGATCAGGAAATGGAATGCTTCACCTTGCCTCTTACATTTAAAAAAGTTACTTTCAGCTAGTTTATTTTTTAGATATTATTTGATGGGATAAATTGAGCCTCCTTAATGATATGCTTAGAGGGATGAATAAGTTGCTATTGGTTTGATTTGGTGATGTTTTGTTTTGGTTTTGTCTAGCTAATTGTGGTATGCGAGCACATTTGAAGCTTTGTACATGAAAGTAGGGAAAGAGAGTGGCAGGAATTTTACTGGCACAGCTGAAAGGATTTTTCTGGAAGAGAGAAGAAAGATACACAATAACTTCCATAGAAAATGGAATCATGGAGAAAGAGAGAGGCATTAATAGAGAATTCCTAGGAAGTGTTGCTATGTGCTGTGGGATCAAACTCTCCCCTCTGTTGGTGATCCCCACTAACAACTTCAGAGTTGTATTTGTGAGTAAGAGAGGCAGGCAGCCTATGGGATGAGTGCTTAGTGAGAAAGAGCGTTATAAACAACTTAGAATTGTATTGCTCAAAGGGGGATAATGCCATTCTTCCATTTAAATTTTCATTTAATTTTCCTTTAGTGTAAAGAACACTTGAATCTCTAATAAAAAATCTTGGACTATGTTATGGTCTCAAACCAATTTCCTAAATAGGGTCATTCAAGATTTATATAGCTCAGATAAGCCACCTTAATTTAAAGACATATTAGCAAGCAAACAGCTCGGTGTTTATCATTTTATTGGTTTTAATTTTTTTCTAAATAATCCATGTTCATTATCAAAATTGCAAAAGTTAAAAAACTGGTACACAGTTAAAAGTCCCCCAAGGGTAACTGGTAATCTAAATTAGAAACTCAGTGTCGGGTCACCTAGACTTTTTTCTAAGTATTGTCTATTAATCTCTTTAATCAAAGCTACCTCCGTAGTTGTTACAATGACTTTACAATTATAGCCTGGTCCTGCACTATTTTAACCTTTGTTATTTTACATCTATTGAACCTATTTACTTTTTGGAGTTAAAGTTACCCAGTAGGATTTATATTTGGAAAGTAACTATTAATGGGATAAGATTCTAATTTTTAAAATATTTTGTATTCATATTATTGTTAGGCTCTGAATTCTTAGCTTTATTTTTCATGGAAAGTTTCAAATTTTCAAGGTTTTCCCCTAAAAATCCTGAATTCTGAAACTCCTTCTCAGACTTCCTCTTGATTGATTCCTGTTGACATAATACAAAACTGCATTATGTTTTGTGAGTATGTAAACCGCATTGTTAATTTAAGCAAAATGAAACTAAAAAGAATTGTCTGCCTTTGTGTACTCCAATACATTAATGCAATTTAAAGTTAAAGAAGTGTAAGTTTGAACTTTCTGTGTTACTGACCCCTGGATGAAATAAATGAAACTTACCAATATTCACATTTAAAATGTCATAGGCCTTGTAATTATTCAACAAGAATTAGTATCTAATTCTGACAAATAATGAAAAGAAAGAAAAAGAAAATAAAAAGGAGAATCTTAGAAGTCAGGAAGAGAAAGAAATAATTACGTTATTATTTGTTTGTTATTCAAAATGGCTTTCAAATGAGGAGGCTGCCTCTTTCCCTGGAATAGCTTCACAAATGTTTCCTTCCACATTGAAACTATGGTCAATCATTTGTCCTGGCTGTGGATTAATGAAGCCTCTTCTGTTCCTTACTTTCTGACTTTGGTCACTCTCTACATCCTGATCAGCACAAAAAGCTGCAGCCAAATAAAAAAAAGATTCAACAAGGACTGCCTCATCTCCTCCCACTGAATTTAGATGAGTCTTTATTGCTTTTAGCACCTCACCCAAATAACCTACCCAGACAATAGGTAATCAATCTCCTTCCATTTCCATTTGATTAAATTAAAAGCGGCACTTAATTTAAGCAAATCAAAGGAATGTTCAGGCCTCTTTGCCTTTCTCTATTTCCTTCACTATGACTTTTTTCATGTTGTTTATGTCAAATCATTTCCTCTTTTGTATCATTTAAGTTAGTCTCTCTATTCCTAGTTCAAAACTCAAAATTACACAAAATGTATTTCTTCTAGAAGTTTACCCTGAATAATCTTGTTAAGGTAAACATGAGGGTAAACTATATAGTTCCTAACCTTGACTCACGCAAGATATACCCTATTCAAGGATTCACCACCTAGGAAATGTTTTCATTCATTCATTATTCATTCACTCACTCATTTAAGAAATTGGTATTGATTTTGCTATACCACCAAAACTAGATTACCATTGTTTCTCACTGTGTCCTAACAGAGAATGCCTATCCATTGCAGTTCCCTGCCTCAGGGACCAGTGGAAGAAGGGTGAGAGCAAAGAATTGGAAAGAGAAGATGTTGGCTTTCCTCTTTTCTATCTGCAAGACCCCTGCCTAGACATATCTGTGTGGTGAGTTAGAAAGGATTTTCTATAAGCTCTTTTCCCCTTAAGTCTTCTAGGCTAATTCACAGAGTCCATTTGTACCAGTATAAATTGATTTTTAGAAATAAATATTTCAGCCAGTCTTGGTGGCTCACACCTGTAGTCCCAGCACTTTGGGAGGCTGAAGTGGGTGGATCACTTGATGTCAGGACTTTGAGACCAGCCTGGCCAACATGGTGAAACCCCATCTCTACTAAAAATACAAAAATTATCCTGCTGTGGTGGCAGGCATCTGTAGTCCCAGCTACTTGGGAGGCTGAGGCAGGAGAATTGCTTAAACCCAGGAGGCAAATGTTGCAGTGAGCCAAGACTGCACCACTGCACTCCAGCCTGGGCAACAGAGCAAGACTCTGTCTAAAAAAAAAAAGAAAAGAAAAGAAAAATGAGAAATCAGTATTTCATATATGAATACCTATTGTACAAAGAAAGCTGTCAAATGGTTAAAACAAATACACTATAAGGAAGGAAATCTGAATAAAGTATTGACTTTAGTAAATACTAATATATTATTATTGGTTCATTAATTAGTATGCCATACTAACATAATATGTTAACAATACAGAAAACTGGGTATGGAATATATGGGAACTCTCTGTACTATCTTCATAAGTTTTTTATGAAATCTAAAAATATTCCAAAAGTTTGCTTAAAAATACAATATTAAAATTAAGATACAATCTTAAAATATTAAAGGTTTGCTTAAAAATACAATAAAAAAATTTGGTGCAGCCCTTTTCTCAAATTCTCCACTTTTTTGTTTAACTTTTGATTAAAGAGAATTTTGTTATTGTTCAAATTGAGACTCAAAGTTTTGTTTTCATTTTAAAAAGTCAACTGTTCCTTTATAGTCAACTGAATGTGGGGAATGGAAGTAAGCCAACCATCTGCAACCCCAGTCAGTTCAACTTCAAAGTAAAATAAACTTAAGGCAAATAATTAAATAGAAGCAAAAGCTTACATACACTAGCTCTACACTACTCTCTCTCCCCTACCCCCCAAAAGAAAACAAATATGAATGTCTGTCATTAGGTAATGGTTTTAATAAATTATAGCACATAAGCACTATAGAATATTATGTGCCCTTTCAAAATAAAAGGATAACCATAGGAATATTGAGAATTCCTTAGTATGTAGTAACAGGTGAAAATAGCAACATATGAGAGTTTATATTCAATAAATGCAAAAATAAAAAGTGTTTACATATTGTAAGTATCTTACAAGAGTAAGATATGTTGTTTATTTGTTCATCAAAACATCAAATGATATTATTATGAAGTAGTTATATTTCTTGTGGTAAGACTGTCAGTGAATTTAAGTTTAAAAAGAAACAATAAGCACGTCATCCTTTTCTATACCTTCTAAATCTAAATGGGTTGACTTAAGAGCCCTAATTCCTGTAATAGCAGGATCTCAGTCTCTCTTCCTTTTTTTCCTTTTATTTTTTGAGAGGGAGCCTCGCCTTGTTGCCCATGCTGGAGTGCAGTAGCGTGATCTCGGCTCACTGCAACCTCCACCTCCCAGGTTCCAGTGAATCTCCTGCCTCAGCCTCTGGAGTAGCTGGGATTACAGGCATACACCACCACATCCAGCTAATTTTTTTGTATTTTTAGTAGGGACAGGGTTTCGCCCTGTTGGCCAGGCTGGTCTTGAACTCCTGACCTCAGGGAATCCACCTGCCTCGGCCTCCCCAAAGTGCTAGTATTACAGGTGTGAGCCACTGCGCCAGGCCCCTCTCTTCCATTTTTTAAGGTTTCTGTTCTAGTGGGATGACTGGGAAGGAGGGTGGGAGAGAGGGAGGGAATTGCCTATGCCTCAATATCCTCTGTTATTTTGTTCCAGAATAACCTTTGCTTTTCACCCCATTGTTTTGCTGTTTGTTTGTTTTAGGGCCACTGTCCTCCATTAAACTAAAGCTGGCCTCAAGTAGAGCTTCCTGCTGTTCTTTATTATTTTGCAGGTCAAAATTTACGCACTTGCATTCTTGTGCAGAATAAGTTGTTTTTAAATTTTTAATCTATAACTGAACTTTATTCAAAAGCTTGTCTTTCTGCATAGCTGTAAGCTTACAGTGAATCTTACAATTACTTTCATTAACAATATCTTATAGTTAATCTACTTTTATTAAATTTACCAAGACAGAGAGAGAATCCTATATCCTACATCTCTGATGTTCAGAAGTAACTTTTGGAAGCTTTTGTTGAGATTACTGTATGATATAGTTTGTCTCTGTGTTCCCACCCAAATCTCATCTTGAATTGTAATCCTCATGTATTGGAGGAGAAGTCTGGTGGGAGGTCACTGAACCATGGGGGCGGACTTCCCCCTTGCTGTTTTCGTAATAGTGGGTGAGTTCTCAGGAGATCTGGTTGTTTGAAAGTGTGCGGCACTTCTCCCCTCACTCTCCTTCTTTTCTCTCTCCTGGTCCGCCATGGTAAGATGTGCTTGCTTCCCCTTCACCTTCTGCCATTGTCACCGGTGGAGGGTGTCCAGGTTCTTGGCATCTTGAACAAAGAATTGGACAAAATGCACAAACAGAGCAAGGAAGAAATGAGGGATTTATTGAAAATGAAAGTACACTCCACAGTGTGGGAGTGGGCCCGAGCATAGGGGCTCAAGGACCCCATTACAGAATTTTGGGGAAATACCCTCTAGAGGATTCCATTGCTTACTTGGGGTGCACCCTATGAAAATGAGGAGTAAAGTTACAAAGTCATTTACTTGGCCTACACCCTATGGAGAGGATATTTCCTGTCATAGCTGAAGTGTGAATCGGCCTTGAATTCCCTGCCTCCAGACCTTATTTTTCTGCCTCATCTCCCTGCTGAAAGATGTGATCCCCATGGGAGGCAGAGGAACCGATGGTCTTTTTTTTCTGTAACTGCTTCATGCTGGCCTGAGGCGTAGCCCCTACCTATTGGGGATCATGGAACTCTCACTCTGCTCTGTCTAGTGGAGGCAGGGAAGCTCCTTGATGGCCCGGGGTGGTGTCTTCACCTGGAACTGGCTAGAGCCCTTGCTGCATGATGGTCTGAAGCTTGATGGTCTCTAGGCAAAAAAAAAAAAGAACTTGGTTAAAAGATTTAATGGGAACTTCAGGGGGTGGATACTTATGCTGTCAGGAATATTTATTATAGGGATTTGCAGGAGAAAAATGAAACCTGATTTGTGGTGTGTTCTAGGATCTATGTGTTTCCTTAAAGTCTTAGCATGAAAGGCTCCATTTTAGTTTGGTTTGGTCTGTTGGGGCCTAGTGCCTGAGTACAGTCCAAAATAATGGCCTCCCATAATTTTGTTTAAAAAATTCCCCCTTTTGGTCAGGTTCTCACTTAGGTGAGATTGTGACCAAAACTTACGGCCTTAGTGCCACTCTCAGTTACCATCATTTTTGGTTTCCCATCTCAGCACATCATTCATAGGTTACAGTGTCCTCATGGTTGCACATTTCTTTCAGCTCTTGTCATTCCAGTTGAAGAGAGACCATATGACATTCTAGAGATGGCTGCATGCAAGCATTTAAAATCTTTGAGAGAATACAGTGTACCAGGGAGACTATTATTATGACTATTGGGAGGATAATACCAAGAGTTTGGAGTATGTTCCTTACCCAAGGTCTTCATAAACCAAACCTAAAATCAAATAGATCAAAAAATGACTTAACTAAGCAGTTTCTTCATTAATCCGCTACAATCAAATTTCTATGATATTCATTTGATATATTTCTCTATAGGCCACAAGTGCCAGCAGCTGCACAGATACTTCTTTGTTCAGCCAATCCTAACATAACTTTCACACGAGAATTTGAAGTCTGTTGTGTAACTGTAGACTTTACAGTAGAATTTGCTATAGAGCCTATCATGAGGGAATCATTACTTCTTTTACTTTAAAACATGGAAAAAGGACCTAACAAATGATGCCCTTCTAGAAGAGCAAAAGCCTCCTGGCAATGCTCTCCTTAACCCCTGCTGTGGGTCAAGAGGAGTGAACTAATGTTTTTTTTTTGACTGATTATGAGGCAACCTATGTACCATTAAAGTTTCCTGCCTACATTGGGCCTTCATCTTTTATTTATCAAAGTATAAGTTTATCCATATATAAGGCTGGCTGCAAACTCCTTTACAAATCAAAGTACACCCCATAAGTGCACATAACAGACTCCCTTTTCTCTTCTATTGTTCATAGAGGCATAAGCAAGAGAAAATATTCAAAGATAAGAGTTTCATGATAGTAGGAGTCTTAATCTGTGAACTTGGGAAAAGCTATTCACATCAAGGATGCCATTTTCTTCTTGGGAGAAATTTCCCTGGTTAGTTTTACCTTAAGGGTTCCAATGGGTGTACAGTTTTGAGAGCATGAAGGTACCTTTCTCAGTTATGAGATTATGAACTCAAAGCTCAAGCTCCCGAAGTTTTGTTGTAATGTGGATGGCAAGGACAGTTTTTCTTTGATGTTTCCAGAAGATCCAAACCATAAAAAGCTTTCTTTACCTGGTGAAAATACACTGTAGCATAATAATCTACTGTTATAACATCAGCCCTCTTGCATAGGAAAGCTTTTATACAACCAGAAAACATGCATTGAAAATAACAATTGAATGAAATCCCTTTATAAAATGTTTAATTGGCCAACCAGGTGACCAAATGTACCTGAAGCTTTAATGGTTTTTTCCAGGAATATGGGATCAAACATTGGTTATAAACTATGTTAGTAATTTGTAAGTCACCACACCAATGTATTCAATTTGGATTATTTTCTCTTTTCCATGATGAGTCATGGGATGCAGAACTTTTAAGAATTAAATCTTTAAGGACTCAGGAAGGACAAGGAGGCCATCCTGGTTCTCCATGAGTCCATGCTTAATTAACATTAGACTTATATCCTCTTGGATACACCTAATTTGTTTTTCCAAATTAGGTGCATAGCACTGACAAGGAAATTTGGTTATTGCTGTGGTTTACAATAACTTAACATAATAACCATAATTATAATACATAGCATATACTTAGACATTAGAATTTTAGAAATCCCATGTAATTTTGGAACATATATTAGTATTATTCACACAAAAAAAACATAACCTAAAGAAGACTGAACATCATTTTGGCAATCCCATGTACCTAAAAATGTCAAATAACCCTGTTTACTTCCTTTTTGTATGTTTTCAGGGGCCCTCTGATCCATCCACAAAGCCAGGCATTAGGAAAGACAATTTTTTTTTTTATTTTAAGACAGAGTTTTGCTCTTGTCGCCCAGGCTGGAGTGCAATGGCACGATCTCGGCTTACTGCAACCTCCGCCTCCCGGGTTCAAACAATTCTCCTGCCTCAGCTTCCCAAGTAGGTGGGATTGCAGGCGCCTGCCACTACTCCCGGCTAATTTTTTGAATTTTTAGTAGAGATGGGGTTTCACCGTGTTGGCCAGGCTGGTCGTGAACTGCTGACTTCAGGTGATTTTCAGGTGACCCACCTGTCTCAGCCTCCCAAAGTGCTGGGATTACAGGTGTGAGCCACCATGCCTGGCCAGGAAAGACAATTTTAAAACTGAAGTTTGATTTTGGAATTCCAGATTACCATAAATTATTTATTTTGCCAAAATAATGACTAAGAAATTTTAAAGAAGTAAAAACCTTTTATAACGTTTTACAAAAAAACCCTACGTTCTACTCTTCTTACACACCTTGCATGTAAAATTGTTTCTAGTAGTCCAAATTGCATGTTATAATGGTAAATTCTAACATAAAACCTGGTAAGTTATGTTCTGAGAGGTTTGACTATTTCCAGCATAGCTGGGGGCATTGCCAGCTCCACGTGTCCCCAGGCCCTACCTAGCTGGAAAGCAGGCAAGTTAAAACAATTTTCAAAAGCCAAAGTAGCAGCTTATGTCCTTAAAGCATTTAGCAAACCTAATATTTGAACATAATTTAGACCACATGTTTACATTTTGAAGACATTTGTATTTTACCAGTAATCTTTAAAACTGTCTTCATTTCCCAAAGATTACTCAAGTCACATGAACTAAATAAAAGTCATTATGTTTTTCACTTTTCTGACAAAATATTTGATTTTTGTTTTTCTTATTATTAAACCAATTGGTTTAAAACTTTACAGAGGTAATAAACAGTGACTTTTACTTTATATTTAACCAGTTTGCACAGAAAGAGGCCAGAGACTGACTGATAAGAAATTCTTACCCTTTTGCCAGCATGCTAGGTTTCTGGGTTCTCTCTCTCCGAGCGGCCCTAGTGACCCTGCTTGATTGTATGCAAACAAACACATTGCCATGAATTAAGAATATTTAGGAAGGGTTTACAAATTTTGGAGAAATTAGGCAGAGAGAGAAATATGACTCAAATTCTATTTATAAGAGTATACTTAATAGGCTTAAAGTATCAAGAAGCCTAAAACCCAGAAAGTTAGTTAAAGGTTAAAAGGCTGGTACAGGCCAGGCGCAGTGGCTCACGCCTGTAATCCCAGCAATTTGGGAAGCCGAGGTGGGTGGATCACTTGAGGTGAGGAGTTTGAGGCCAGCCTGACCAACGTGGTGAAACCCCATCTCTACTAAAATTACAAAAGTGAGCCGGGTTTGATGGCGGGTGCCTGTAATCCCAGCTTCTCAGGAGGCTGAGGCAGGAGAATTGCTTGAACCCGGAGATGGAGTTTGCAGTGAGCTGAGATCACACCACTGCAGTCCAGCCTGGGGGACAGAGTGAGACTCTGTCTCAACAACAACAACAAAAAGGCTGGTGTGCTTTATCAATTTCTGCAGGCCTGAAAAAGGTAGCCTAGGAATTCCGCATAAAAGGAATGAATGATGACTTGCTAGAAATGCATAGGAAACAAAATAAGTATTCACAGAACCAAATAAAAGTCTTCCACTAGGACCTAAAAAACATCATGGTTATCCGTAAATGCATATACAAGCAAAGCCAGAGGAGAATAAAAAGCAAATGAGTGAAAACTAGAAGTAAAAACAAACAAGAAACCAACCCTAAATTTTCGTACTTAATTTTACCTGGAGGCTACAGTGTTACCTAGGGCCCCAGAAAACCCACATAATGAATATTTTATTCCTGACACACAATTTAATATCTTTAAGTTCACCAATATTATTATACGTTCTGTGCAATCAAGAAATCCACTTTAGGCACATGAACAATAAGTACTCCAGTGCCAGCATTATCCATGCAAAACAGTAAACATAGTGTGAAGCAATGCAAGCATGTATGTGAAATTTGGCTTCACACTAAATCCTGCTTCATGCTTAACTATATTAAAAAAAAAAGAATTGCCAAACTGCTGATGCATTTATTTACAAAGCTTCTAACTTTACTTTAATCAAGACTAAGAGCTTTATGAAAATGTTAATTAGCCAAATGTCTCCAATTCTCTATCAGGTTTTAAAGAATATTTTATTATTTAAACTTTTCCACATTTTTCTCTCTTACTTAATGATTCCTTACTACATTGTTTCATAAATAACCTTTTCAAATATGTAATTTGAACTAACTTTTAAATAACTTCTGAATTAGACAAAAATTTTTTTCCACTAATAACAATCCTTTCTGGCACATTTTGTATACAGAATTATGTGTTAACTAGAATTTTATCCTCAGCAACCTAAAACTTTAGTGTAACCCTAAAACACAAGAAATCCTGAACTGTTAGATATGGGCATTTATGGATAAGAACAACTCCACAATTTTAGAAACATAGTTCCCCGTATCATAACCCCTTCTTAATTGGAAATGACCTAGATATTAAATGAGCATCAAAAATAACTTAAAAGATTGTAATTTACACAAAAGTTTACGTAAAACATTTATCCAATTCACTGTACCCAATTTTTTACTTTTAACAAGGGAGACCTGAGACGTCAATCAACACATGTAAAATGAACATTGGTTTGATCCGGAAAGGTGGGACAACTCGAAGCGGGGAGGGGGTTTGGGAGCTTTCAGATCACAGGTAGGTGGGAGACAAATGGTTGCATTCTTCTGAGTTTCTGATTAGCCTTTCCAAATGAAGCAATCAGATATGCATTTATCTCAGTGAGACTTTAAATAGAATGGGAGGCAGGCTCACCCCAAGCAGCTCCCAGCTTGAATTAACACTGACATTTTAAAATATCTAGCAAAGACAAACATAAAATTTAGACAAAATGTATGCTGGCAATTCTGAAGGGATTTCTATTTTTATTCCACCAATAATTTTAAAGCTAGCTTGTTTAGTAAAGTTATACTTTAAGTCACGTGAGCTTGAAAATTGCTTAGAATTATTTACTTATGAGCACTCTTATTTATAAGCCAATTTTGGTAGACACAACATATAACAATAAGGTACATACAAATAAACACATCTAGACATATATACACACATATAAACAAGATCCAATAGCTTGGAACCTTAGCCATGAGATAGCAATACAGGCTTGCTGGTTTTACTTTGCCCCAACAGATAATCCAATGAAGGCTGTGAACCAAAATTTTGGGTAAAGCAGTCTCCACGGCAGTTTGATTTTTAAAGGCCAAGCCTCCCCAGACTCCAAAGAGCACTGGGACCAAACAGCACCAAAGGACATCATCACACACTAACCAGGCCCCCTTCTAGAACCACAGTACAAAAGCCTGGATACATGCAACACATTCCACTTTGCCATTAGACAGTAAACTATGCGGCAGAAAGGAAAAAGTTCGACAAAACGCACAAACAAAGCAAGCAAGGAAGGAAGGGATTTATTGAAAATGAAAGTACACTCCACAGTGTGGGAGCAGGCCCAAGCATAGGGGCTTAAGGGCTCCATTACTGATTTTTTGGGAGTTTAAATACCCTCCAGAGGATTCTATTGGTTACCTGGGGTACACCCCATGTAAATGAGGAGGATGAAGTAAAGTTACAAAGTCATTTACTTGGCCTACATCCTGTAGAGAGGATATTTCCTGTCATAGCTGAAGTGTGAATCAGCCTTATGTTCCCTGCATCTAGACCCTATTTTCCTGCCTCACTATGATTGTAAGTTTCCTGAGGCCTCCCAGCCATGCTTCCTGTATAGCCTGCAGAACTATGAGTCATATAAAGCACTTGAGCAGTTCTTTTAAGGGAGGAGACCACCCCTCGTATTGTCTTATTCCCAATTTCTGCCTCAGAGAAAAAGTAGGAGTTAAAGAAAAGACAGAAATGAAATCAGCAGTCAAACAGCCCCGTGCTGCATTCCAGGCCTCGTAGTTAAAGATCGACCCCTGACCTAACCGGTTATGTTATCTATAGATTCCAGACATTGTATGGAAAAGCACTGTGAAAATCCTTGTCCTGTTCTGTTCCATTCTGATTACAGGTGCATGCAGCCCCCAGTCATGTACCCACTGCTTGCTCAATGGATCACGACCCTCTCATGCAGACTCCCTTAGAGTTGTCAGCCCTTAAAAGGGACAGGAATTGCTCACTCAGGGAGCTCAGTTTTTGGAGAGATGAGTCCACTGATGCTCCCAGCTGAATAAAGCCCTTTCCTTCCACAACTCGGTGTCTGAGGGGTTCTTGTCTGTGGCTCCTACTGCTACTCTTTATAACAGTGTGAGAATGGACTAATATACTGTGTCTAAACAGAGTTCTTCTAAATTTAATTTAAATTTGACTGAAACCTCTTTCCTCCTTTTTAACAAAATCAGAAACTGGAGGGAAAAAATGTGATTCTTTGCATTCTCATGAAAGGCTGAGCCTCAACTTTTATTTTTTTCTACTTTTACCAAACCCATCTCCTGACACACTACATTATCCATTTAAAAATACTCAGCATAAACATGTTTCCATTTGAGTGATACTTAACTAGTAGATAATTAAGTTAATGAGATGAGTCAAGCAAAAGAAGAGCTTCTGCATAAAACAAATAAAATAAGCAATAATTGCCCAACTCCTCAACTGTGTTAATAACAACAAACTCAGATAAAGGAGATAAGCTGCTCTTGGAGCCAGCTCTGACTAGGTAAAGTAAGTACGCTTTAGTTGATAGCCTCTCCAAAGTGCTGTGCTTATTTAAACATATTATTTATAAAAGACAAATGCTGAAATACACTTTAATTGAGTGTCCATTTTGAGGTTGGCCAAGACATTTTTCATTCTTGCCTTTCCTTCAATATAAAGCTACTTTCCTTCCCCTACACTTTGCCTTCTCTCCATTGGGCCACCTTGCCACATGGAGCCCCTACTGCCATCTCACAGTGGTTATTCAGATAGAAGAAAACCTGGCCCATCACTCAAACTGTACAGGTGAGGAAGACATTTAGAATCAATCTCATATAGATGATTCAAAACTTCAGAATAAAACCCAGGAGGTAACTGCCTGTTCTTCTCTCTACCCTTTGTTTTTCATGGAGGAGATCCCATATCCTTCCCTGACATTCTAGTCTCTGACAATTTCCATAGGCAAGACATGCTTTATATCTATCCTAACTTTCTCCTCTTGTTATGCATGAATATGCCTTTTTGATGTACCCTTAGTGGATACAGATACTATTCATTTTTTGATAATTTGTTGTAGTATACTGCAGCAGGCTATGTACTAGCCATCCGAAAAAATGACCCGCAAAATTACATGTCAATTACTCTTACCGTATAACCTAGCACTATGTTCTTCAGTAAGGGAATGAATAAATAAACTGTGGTACATTCAGACAATGGAATATTACTCAGCACTAAAAAGAAATGAGTTATCAACTCATTAAAAGACATGAAGGAAACTTAAACACATGTCACTAAGTGAAAGAAGCCAATCTGAAAAGGCTATGGTATGCTTCCCACAAAACTATGAAGACAGAAAAAAGATCAGTAGTTGCCAGATGCTGAGGGAAGGGATAGAGGAACAGGCAGAGCACAGAGGATTTTTAGGGCAGTGGAAATGATATTACAGTGATAGATACATGATATTATACATTTGTGCAAACCCAAGAGTGAACCCTAACCTAGACTGTGAAGTTTGGGTTATGATGATATGTCAGTGTAGGTTCACTGATGGTAACAAATGTGCCAGTCTGGTGTGGGATGTTGATAATGGACAGGCTATGCACGTTTAAGGGTAGGGGGTATATGGGAAATCTCTGTATCTTTGTAAAGCAAAAATAAAATTCTAAGCTCTGCAACAAATTAAATGGATCTCTCCTCTCAGTCAAGGACATTCGAAAGTAAACCTGAAACTCTAGTTCAGGCCACAATGGGTATAGGTGGTCACACATGCCTCATTATATCTTCCTTTCTTTGGAATTCAGGCACAGCTGACCAGCATTAACATTGCAACAGAGACCTGTTTGTAACAGGCTATTTGTAACAATAAAATACCAGTATGACAGACAGCAGGCCCTGAAAGAAATCAAAGTATTTTACCACAAAATGTATTTCTTTGACATATTTTGAAATGGTCCTGCAAAGCTGTCTGTTGAGGAAAAAAATCTATATTCTGTAGAGAATCCCCTTCCCTCTCCAGGTTTTTTTTCTGTCCAGGAGAGAACTAAAAATCTAGTACCTTTTTAAGTCTGATAAGAAATATTTACAATTTATTCTCTCTGAAGCCTGCTACCTGGAGGCTTCATCTGCATAATAAAAACCTCAGTCTCCACAACCCCTTATTTAACCCAGATACTCCCTTCTAATGATTCCAGGTCTTAGATAAACTCAATCAATTGTTAATCAGAAAATGTTTGAATCCACCTATGACCTGAAAGTCCCAACTTTGATATGTCTCACCTTTCCGGACAGACTAGCTTTTCAAGGAAAACACAAGCATCTACTGTCTATTTTAGTATGCTCTTTAGGTCATCATCTGCTCCAATTTCCTGGTACCTCATTTCTATACCTATCACTTGCCAATTTTGTTATTTTCTTTTTTTCAGCACATTGGATCAAATAATATCAGAAGCTCTCCCATCTGTGATCTGTCTATAGCCTTACCATTAGAAGTCTCACCAGAGCCAGGCAGCTGCAGAAGCCTCTTTTAAAAATGGTTTAGAATGATGACTGGACTTGGCAGCAACTTGCTTTGGAAGCACCAAACAAAAAGTGCTATCTGGTGTTTGATTTGATTAACTGCAATCTAGACATCCATTTTGTGGACCGTATTCCCATAAGCAAGCAGCTGCAATCCAGGCCTCTGTTTGGGGTTGCTGAGCTGAGCCAAGACATTCACTCTTCAACAACAAAGGCATGTTGGGAGCAGCCAGGAGCAGTTCTGGAGCTTGGGAGTGAAGGAATGTTCTGCCTAATGAGTGCCAGATTAAATAAAATCTTTGATATATTATTGTTTAGTGTTCCCAAAGGGCTGAACCATTACCCAAGTCACCGTCCTCTGTTGCCTAAGTTACTACACTATCCCCTAACCAGTTTTCCTGCTTTTTTTGTATCAATTTTTGATAGGGTGTTTTTTTTTAAAAAAGAGACCTACTAATGCCATCCAGCTGCTTAAAGTTTTCTAATGGCTTCCCATCATGCCTAGAATAAAATCAAAATTTCTTATCCTGATTTTCAAGGACTTGTCTGATCTGGCCCCTGCCAATCTGCCTAAATTCATTCTTTACAACTCTTCTTTATCCATCGGTACCAGGTACACTGCTCTTTTTGACTCTCACACATGCCAAGTTCATTCCTGGCTTAGGAACCTTTATGCTTGCTGTCCTCTCTGCCTGAAAGCCCTAAAGGATTTTGTCAATTAAACTTTCTTAATGTAACTGAAAATTAACTGGTTCAAGTAAACAGAATTAGAGCAAGCCTATGTTTACTTAAGTTACCTTTCTTACAGATATAAGCACAACCAGGGAGCTTCTTGTCTCACATACCATTCTTGGGATGTATTAATAATATACTAATAGTTGTCATATTATTTATATTAAAATTATGCCACTCATTTCTCTAAGAAGTATAGTAGCTATACCCCATAGGGCTAATTTGTAGCTAAAGACATTCGTATGATAAATTCAATCTACCTCTCTACATCTTATAACAGTGATTATTTAAGGCCAAATCAACTTGATCCTGGGTGTTAGGGTAAACGCTAAGCTTCTTTAAGAAAGATCCCCAAATACACAATGGAAATGAGACAAATGTTTATTTCACTTTTATGTAATAGGGCAAAGTAGCATAGTGGGCCAAGTCTACTCTCCAAGGACATCCAGCAACTCAGATTCCCTCCACAATGCTGCTCTATTAACCCCTGGGACTCAGTCCTCCTCTGAATAGTCAAATTAGCTTGAAGCTTTTCCTAAGGTCTAGTCCACAGGAAGACAAGGGAAAGTAACTTCCTTTGAAGCAAGTGAGGTAGAAGTTGCACTCATTGCTTCTGATCACTTTCCATGGTGATATTTAGCTCTATGGTCACATTTTGTGCAAAGAGAATGGGAAATATGGTCTCTAGCTGGATATCCATGTCTGATTAAGAATGGAAGGGCAGATTTGGGGGGCCCACTAGCAGTCTGCCACACTCACATAATGAATGCTATACTTGATGAGTAAATGATTAATTGGCACATGAGATAACAGTCCTTTCTCCCACCCAATACTGATCTCATTGAGAAACAAAAGAATAACAGACAGAAACTAATGTAACATTTTTATTAATAATAGAGGCCAGATTGGAGAATATAGCTTTATGTCTGTTAGCCACAGGAATTTGATAATGTCAAATCTCAGAATACAGCAGATTTAACCAAGTTCAAGGCAGCATTAGATCCAAACGAGTCTTCTTATATGGGAGAAAGAGCTCGTCCTTGGAGGAGAAGGAGAACATATGCTCTCCGCAAGAAATGATGCTCCTGAAAGGAACGATGGCTGAAGCTCAGCCAAGGATACTCTTACTCTAATCAAATTTACTACATATATCATTGGTTCCACCTCGCTTGAGATGGTGTGGGTGAAGGAGTAGAGACAGTGCAGCATGTTCTTAGGCATACTCCTAAGAGTAAGAATGAAGAAATCAAATATGTGACTGAAATCAAGCCAAATTGGCTATCAATGCATTTCTAAAATCCCCAGTTCTTCACCTTTCAGTTTCTTTTGGTCTCAGGCTAATCCCTTCACCAACCCTTCCTGCTGTAGCTCCGTTCCTTCTAATGTATCTCTGCTCTTGCTAATTTCTGCTGCATACAGTTTGCCCTCTCTTTAAGATTTTTTTCTCCACTAACTTATTTTCACTGGAAATATTTTACACAACACAGTCTTCAGAGTTCTGGTAGAATTACCTTTAAGTTCAGTCTTAGACTTATTCAGAGGAGGGAGAGGATGTTTGCCCAAACTGTGATTAGTGTTTTTGAGTGGTTAATCCTAATGTATACTTACTGAAACAAATTAGGCAATAGCACCTCTGTTTATTGCATCCTCCACATGACACTACTTGGAGTAGCCTTTGCACAGATCCTTGTTCAGTGGAAATACTAATTTAAGTGGTGGAGTGATTCCTTTGAAGTATCCAGAGCTTTACCTGATTTTATATCAAAAGCTATCACTATGATCACCCGTATAAACAAAGGTATCAAAATGGTATTTAGTGATATAGTACCCTCCAGCAACACTGTTGTAACTCTTCCAGAACCAAATATATTCACAGAACCCCAAACTCAGAAAAAGTTGGGGGCAACTTCAAAGGAGCTATCATTTTACTATATTCTGAAGCAAGGAATTGAATGTCAAATTCATTCCTTCCCACTCTGCTGAATTTGCTCTGATATATCAATTATGAAATAAGCTGGTCCCATATTAACTGTGGGAAAAAGTTGCACACTGACTTGAAATAATATGTGACTAAAATAGTATTCATTTATTATATAGGGAACTATAAAATAATATTGAACATTATTGCTATGAAATGCTTATTTTAAGTGCAACTAATGCCAGTTTTAAAAAATAGCTGTAAAATGCCATTTTAACATCCAACACATGAAATCCTGAAAAAGAGTTTTTGGACTCTTTTCTTAGCATGTTTTGCCACAAAATAGCATTTCCAGTATTATAGTACATGTTAAACTATATTAGCATCCTCTGATTACTTGTCTGTCTTCTCTAATTGGCTGTATATCCCTTGAAGGCAAATAGTCATCTCTGTACCTCCAGAGTAGTATAGTCTGAGCTCATGAATAAATAATGAATGAAACCTCCTGGAGCTTCCAGGGTCAACGTTAATAGTACTATAGTTAATCGTATAATTAGTATTACTACTTCAAAAGCCTCAGAAAATTGTGTCACATGCTGAATCTTACAGCCTAAGTGGTTAACATGGTGTAACAAAAGTACTTTACTCAAATCTCAGATTTCACTTTCTGTTCCTCTGCTTTTGTGTGAAATGTACTGTTTTTTTTGTTTATATTTTCTCTTTTCCCCTCTTCTACTTGTCATTCCTCCTCTGCATAGCTGTTCCTATTATGGAAATAAATTATGTTTAAATGTTTATGAATTGAGCAAAGTTGAACTTTCCTGGATTAAATAGCAATACGGTATTTAAATTACCATTTTTTTTCTCAGAACGAACATCTTTCTGGATTCCTTTTAATACTGAGGGCCTTATAATTTGACAATGTAAATTAAAAGGCATCTAACATAAAAATGATACATAAATTTGTTTTTTTTTAAAAAAAGCACACACATCATATGTAAGAATTTATCACTATCTTCTGCTGTCTCAAATTTCCACTTTAAAGAAATATAAAAATTTGTGTAAGACTAGCAAGCAGCAACTGCTTTTATAATTGACTTTTCCAGTCCTATTCATCTTTTTTGATTAAACATAAGGTATAATCTGTTGAAAATTCAGTAATTCAAAAAATGAAGAATCATTTTTGATATCTATATCTAGATTAAATACTGAAAAGATCTTTTTGTAAGGTACTTTACATAAGTGGAACTGTGGGGATTATCTAGAATAGAAATACCATTGTGCACCAAGAGTTATTTGTGACCACGTGTAAATACAAAAATGAATTTGGCCTATAGTTTAAAATTTTACTTATATGTAACTTTATTGATAAATTTTGATGCAGTAAAAACTGTATTATACTGTCCAGATTTATATAGATGTATTATATATTGCATATAGAGATGTATGCACCATTTTATAATATCAAAAAGTTAGAGGTATGTACTTTGGAGTTGAGTTTCAGGTATCTTCTAAAATTAATTTCTGAAATAATAATGTAACAATTTATTTTTCCTTGTCTTTCTAATGAAATATAGGAATTACTGAAGCATAAACATAACTGATCATGAATAGCTGCAGCAACTACAATAGTTAGCATACACATTAGACCTCTAATGGTCTTTGAATGAAAACCTGGAGGTGATCAAATGAGCAAAGTGACAAAAAGAGATTACTGATTTGTCTGCAAAAAGGGATTGCTGAGTGTTTCATTCATTTATCCAGTGAATGGCTATTGAATATCTAATATATGCTAGGCCAGGAGTTGGGCCCAAGGAATCCAGCAGTAAACAAGACACAGTCTTCTGTACTCTTGTGGTTTACAGTCTAGCTGAAACAAAAATTTTCATAATGAAATTACAAGTAAGCATACAAAAAAAAGGATGGTTCATTGGGCTACAGACACATAAAACCTAGTTTGAGAGGCTAACAAATTAAAATGTGTGTGTGTGTGTAATTATGAGTTTAATTTTCCTAACATAATCAGTTATTTAAATGATAATACTTCGAGAGTTAATCTTGGTTAAAGACTCTATGCTTTAGGAGACATGATGAAGCCCTCCCCTAAATACCTTCCCCAATAGTGTTCTGAATAAAGGTTACAGTCAAGTGTATGATTAAATGCCATTCAACAGGAAAAACAAAATCTATTGGGTGCCTAATAAGTGCTAGAGAACAAGACAGACATGTTTTGGCCCTCGGGTAGCTTCCAGTCTAGGAAAATGATGGCTGTTGAAGAATAATACAACATGATGAGTATCTCAGTGGGAGAAGGCCAGAGAGCCAAAGGAAGATACAATTTGGAAGCTGAGCCAGTCAGCTGTTGGCTGAAGGTTTCCAAGAGATTCGCAGACAAGTAAACAGCTCTACCTTTGGCACCTTTAGCATTCTGTGGGATTTGCTGTTCTTTGTCTCTTATAGAGTGTGTCTTTTCACATAGTTTTCATATTAAAATGCTCCCTTTTCCCCCAACACACACACTCACACATGCACACCAATGGCTCATGACTGGGTAACACAGGTAAGATCAGTTTTACGTTATGAAGGAGAACTGATCTTTTACCCTTGGCACTTTTCTTTCTTAAACTTGACTTTCCCCCTTCTTACTGCTGAAGTTACAAGACTCTGAAAGCAACAATTAGGGCGTAGGCCTAGGGCAGTGGAATCAAAGGAGCCTCTTTGCTTTCTTTTCATCTAGGCTTTAGGCCAGCGGCACAAAAGGACACTTTGCGGAATGCCATGACTCAGCCTCACTCACTAGGGCTCTGGTTTAGTGCCAGAGACTCATCGTAAAGAATGAGTGTGTGCTCAGACTTTTTATGGGTCCCTAAGCAATCAAAAGATGGCTGATTTATTTTTTAGAGACTTGAGAGTTCCAACAAAGCTTCTTTCTAACAGAGATTTATCTAACAGAAAACAAGATTACAATATGTTGTTTTCTTTAGGAAGGATACTCAAAATTTGCAATATTTTTGTTGTTTTTAAAGTATAGAACTCTAGTTGACATTCACACCCTTTCCACCAGTTTAGGGAGTAGGGTTGCTTGCTTTGATAAGATCACATGATATTGATTGAGCTGATTTTTCTAGGGTCAAGTTTTCCCCTGGTGTCAAGAGAGAGGTCACCACAGGCCTCCCTTCCCTCTTGCTTCCAATCAGATGGCTGGCAGAACAGGGTTGGAAGAGAATTTGGGGATAGAGGGGTTGTCCTCTCTTCCTTCTTCTCTCCAAGTTCGGAGCACAGCCTACACCACATCTGCAGTACACAGGGAGCTAACAGGGTCCTCTTGTTTGTCTTTCTCTCCGTTTCCATTAGTGCCCACTGGAGTCTAAGAAAAGGAAAAGAAATGAAGAGAGAGCATCCTAAGAGCCTGCCTTAGCTTGAGGCTATTCAGGCCTAATAAGCTCAGGAAAAAGAAGCCTTTCATGTACTCAGCCAAGCTTACTAGAGCTTTGTAGAGTGGCTTGAAGCTAAATTCCTAACTAATAAAGTTTTTTTTTTTAACTGTTGTTGCTTAGTTACTTTCTCCCTTGAATCATTTGCTTTGTGAGAATACACCTCTCAGAGGTATCAGGGGAGGAGACTTAGTTAAGGCGAGTTTAGAAATACTCTTAGCACTCTGACAAAACACATTAAATAGTAACCCAATCTCCCTCAAATTTCTAAATAATGTACACATGAACTATTGATTTAAAAGTAAAAAATGCTGTTTTTGTTTGCAGAATATATTTTACTGATACTGGTGTCAGTAAAGGCCTTGACATTCACTGTAAACAGCATAATATACAGAGCAATTACATATTTGTAAACCAATCCATGGAGTTCAACAAAATCTTGACAGTGAAGCCAAGACTGCCCACTCTGAATAAAGAATACCCATACTACCACCTACACTGTTCATGAGCTGCTCCACTTGACTTGCTAAATTTAGAATTAGAGAACTATTAAATATTAAGAGAGAGGAGAATGGTTTGAATGCTGGTAATGAAATATATCTACCGTGAGTTACTTTGCAGCTATGTGGTTGAAATTTTACAATGAATAGAACTACTAATCGCTGTAATATACCATGCTAGACTTTCCAAAAGCAAGTGCTAACATAAAAATTTCCCTTTGCACACATTCTTAGAAATGGATATTTATCTGTTTTTAGCAAGAGTGTCGTGTAAATTCTGGCATTTATATACTGAGTCTCAAAGATCTCTACCTATATGGTTTTCATATAAGTAGAGATCTATATGGTTTGCTGCTCTTACCCACCCTGTGAGGTGAGTGGGTCAGCCACAGCTGTTGAAAAAATAGCTTTGTAGAGTTCCCATTCTCAGCTGGCTGCTCTTCTTATTCATCAGGGGTGTCACATATATAGTCTGAAAAGGCATGTTAAATATTATAGTAATTTGAAAATGAAGCCAAAAATGTTGGCTTTATAATGTAGAACACAAAAACAAAGCTGGAACTAGGTGGATGTTGAGGCTAAGATTCTCAGTGATGATGGGGTGAGGGAAAAGGTGTTCTGTTTATTCAAAAAAGGCATGGGCTTTAGAAAACTGATAGATAATCTTTTTCCTAGATGATCTCACACACTGCCTTGGTTTTACCAACTACTAAAATACTGGTATCTTCTATATTTGCATCTTTAGGCTGGACTTCTCTTTCATCTCCTGACTGGTATATTCATTTACTTACTTAAAAACTCCTTGGAAAAAAAAAAGTCAGCTTGATTCATACTGTCTCAAGGCATGAATGAATGGTCTTGCAGAAGAGGTTCTTCTACAGCATCTGCAGATAAATAGGTTAAGGAAGGCAAGTTATGGAGGCAGCAAACGTAGATGGCCTTCATCAAATCTGTTGTGTTCAAACTGCTTTAGTTTATTCTTTATAACATGATTTTTCTATTTCTGAAAAGTAATACAAATTTTTAAAATTCTAAATTATTTTTGATCTTTAACAGCCCCTCAAAGTGAGATAAGCAAACCATTAGACTAAAACCAGATTTAAATTAAGCACAAGTTACTAGTGGGTTGATCCACGACAGGCATTAGCCCGCTCACGGATAAAATGTCTACATAGTCATTACCAAAACATAATAAGAGGTTATCTGTTGTTATGCTAATAGGTAAATGCTTAAACAACAGTTGCAAATCAAGTTTACAAAAGCAAATGTGATACCTACTAATTTACAACTGAAATAGTGATTATCCCCTTATTTTCAGAAATTGATGTTTCAAAACATTAAATCAGCAGAAAAGTTGGACATTGAAACAGAAACTGCTACTTAAAATAATTAAGACAAGGAATCACACAGACCTTTATATAAGGCTTGCATGACTCCCACTGGCTTTAATAGACATTTTGTGTAAACTCAGCTGTAATATTTACAACTGGGAGGTATGTTTTTCAAGGTTTTTCTGCGGATATTTGCACAATGAAGCTTCTCTTTAGTATTTGTCTATTCTTGCCCTTATTTCTCATTGATTTAACTATGTATCATATAATAGAAAACATTTCACCAGGGGGAACATTTTTATATTTGTCTTAAAATATGAGTAGTTCCATAAGTGAATGTTGTAAATCTTAAAAACCTAGTGCAACTTTATTCTAAGTCCTATTTGACATTTTTCTTTGTGTTTTGAAGTTGAAACTGAACACCTGGAAAGCAATATTACTGGTTTAATATGTCTCTACTTATATATTTTATTTGAAAATGCCCATAAGAAACCTTACTGAAAATATAGGAAAGAAGATTCACTTCGAGAAGCAAAATGGCTTTAACGCAACAAAAATCTTTTTCAGAGTGAAAAAGCAGCAACACCAACACAAAACTGATTTTATTCTTTCTACCACCTGAATCATGCTTAAAATAAAGTGCTTTCTGGCTGCTTGAATAGAACAACAATGGATTTCATGTTAACTTTTCCAAAGATTTATCAAACAATATATTACCAAAAACCAATACTGCTGCGATAAGCTACACATAGAATTTAATGGCAAAAAGATAATTCATTAAAATTATATGCATCTACATATGTATACAAATACATTTCAAGCCTCTGTCTAATGAATTGATAACCACCATGTGGCATTCTAAAATCATAGTAGATACCTAGGTACTTAAACAAAAATATAATTTTATCACCTTTTCTTTTTAACTTAAGCTAAAATTGAGTATGTCAGTGATCCCATTTGATTTTTCTCTTCCATTGGACAATAGTTTCTAAATATCATTTTATACTTCTCATTTACAATGAATTTGGATTAAGTAAAATATGTACAATGCTGGCTCCTTGGTGCTTATGTGCCTCATGAATTGGTAAGTCACAAGAAGACTCTTCAACACTACCTTTGCCATACGTAGGGATTCCTTAAAAGGGATTAATGGGATTCTCCAGCTTCTCTAACTGATCCTGGGGAAGACAACTGTGAACCCAGCTGTCTTCCCTGGAGGACAGGCATTAGAGACCCCACAGCTATCTCCTTCCACCTATTTACATTTGTAGAATAAAGCTGACACTTTAAATTGCAAATAAACGAATGTAAATATCTATCAGATTTTATTATAGAAAGTTAGAAGGGAGTTTTTGCCCTCCAAGATTAGAGGCTTTTAGCATGCCTCAGCAACTGGGAAATAACAAGATAGTGCCTAAAGATCAATTCTGTGAGCTTTAATTCAGGAAGGAAAATGGGAATCCACTGGAATTGTGAAGGACACCCCAGATTCCAGGGAGGATAATGTGGGCAAACAGCCCCTGTGACAGCATCTGGCTACTAAAAGTGTGTGAAGCCCCAGTATGTGAAAGAGGCAGAAAACCTTCCTCTGTGACTTACCTTTCCACTGGGGATCCAAGCAACCCAGGCCAAGGGAAAGCACTTTGTTTCTCCCAAGCTCTGAATAAACTGGGGAGAGGCTTGGAGACACTGTGAGGGAAAGACACCAGAAAAAGCTGCAGGCATTTTCCCAGACCCGGGACCTAAAGCAGGATGCCATTTTTAATCCAGATGCATACAAAGTCAGCCATTCTTTGTCAACCTAGCAGCCTGGCTGTGGAAGCATTTTAGTCTCTGCCAAGAGATTGGAGCACCTGCCCTGGAGTGGGGTAGGGAATTACATAGCCACAATTTGGGAAGTACCTCAGCAGTAGGCACTGGAATTGTGCTCTCTCCTATCACAAGGCTGGGGCAGGAGAGAGCTGCTACAGCTGTAGTTTCTCCTGGGTGGCAAGACTTGCAGCTAGGGCCAGCCTGGTGACCTGGAATCAGTCTGCATGTGTCCTTGCTGGGTGCCCCAGCCTGCTCCCCAGAGATCATGGTGCAGCAAGGTCTTCTCTGTTCCACCCCTAGGCAGAAATCCAGGCACTCAGAGCACCCACCTGCCTGGACCAGCAGCCTGAGCTGCCCGACCCTTCATGGACATGGACATGGTGTAGCATGGGACATAAACATGGTGTAGCAGGTCCCTCTCTGCTCCATACCCAGGCAGGTCTCTCCAGGTATTCAGAGCACCCCTCGCCTGGATCAGCAGCCTGAGCTGCCCCACCTTTCCTATATATAGATTGTGGTGCAGTTGGGCCCTCTCCGCTCCATGCCCAGCAGATCTCCAGGCATTCAAAGTATCTCCTCACCTGGATTGACAACCTGAGCCACCCCACCCTTCCTGTTCAAAGATCTGGGTGCAGAGGGACCCTCTCTGCTTCATACCCAGGCAGATCTTCAAGTATTTGGAACAGCTCACCTGATTCAGCAGCCTGAGCTGATCCACCTTTCCTGTGCAGAGATCTGGGTGCAGAGGGGCCCTCTCCACCTCATACCTAGGCAGATCTCCAGGAACCTAGAGTACCCACTATCCTCATTCCCATGCAGAGAACTGGGGCTGAAGAGGTTTCTCAGCTCCACACCTAGGCATACCTTTGGACACTTGGTGGCCACCCACTGGATGCTCCCTCAGTAGTGGTACTTATGCCTGCCATTGGAGGATCTGCAGGTGGACCTTCCCAGTCCAACTCTACTCATCTTGCCCCTCCACCACCCAGGGCTGAGCAGGGAGCTCAGACCACTGTGCACTCTATAAATCAGTGCATTGTCAGAGGCAACAGATATCTTCTTCCAGTAAACAAGGATCAAGTATATACCCAGCTGCATTGGCCACAGCCAGCTCTTACCTATAAGCAACATCTGGGTAATATCAACTGAACAAGGTGAACTGGTGTTCCAAGTGCCTGCAGATCTGCCTGGCATAAAGCAGAGGGTCCCTCTGCATGCAGATCTCCGCACATGAAGGGTGGAGTGGAACTGCATAACCCAGTAAAAAACCTGCTGACAGAAGTGCATAGGGCTATAAATGCAAGGCCAGAAGGCCCTAGCCAAAATTCTCTGCAGCCACATCCCCTAAGGAAGCAGGGAAATGGAAAGAAGAAAAAAAAAATAACATAAAGAAAAAAGAAGAAAACATCCTAACCACAGGAAAATAATTACAAAAATTGGAAGTGCCAGCATCTCCAGATGACAAAGAACCAGTGCAAGAATTCTAGGGCCATGGAAAATCTCAATATAGTGACACCACCAAAGGATTGCACTAGCTTTCCAGCCATGGTCCTTAACCAAAATGGAAAATCAGAAATGACAGATGAAGAATTCAAAGCATAGATAGCAAGGAAGCTTAATGAGATCCAAGATAAGGTTGAAATCAACACAAAGAAACTTCTAAATAAATCCAGCAAATAAAATAAGAAAGAAATATCTTAAAAATAAGTCAATCAGAGCTACCGTAACTAAAAAACTCAATTAAGGAACTTCAAAATACAATTGAAACTTTTATCAATAGACTGAAACAAGTAGAAGAAAGAATCCAGAGCTTGAAGATTAGTCTTTTGAATCAGTCCAGTCAGAAAAAAATGAAGAAAAAAGAACTACAAAAATGAACAGTCTTCAAGAAATATTGGATTATGTACAGCAACAAAGCCTATGGATTATTGGTATTCCTGAGAGAGATGGATAAAAAGAAGACAACCTGGAAAACATATTTGAGGGAATAATTCAAGAGAAATTTCCTCATCTTCCTAAAGACATACACATTCAGATACAAGAAATCCAGAGAACACCTGCAAGATGCTATATAAAACAAATATCACCAAGGCATATAATCACCAGTCTGTCTACGATCAATGCTAAAGGAAAAATTTTAAAGGCAACTACAGAAAAACGTCAGATTATGTACAAAGGGAACTCCATTGCGCTAATAGGAGACTTCTCAGCAAAAGTCATACAAGCCAGGAGAGACTGGGGACCTATTTTCAGCATTCTTAAAGAAATGATACTTCAATCAAGAATTTCATATCCCATCAAACTAAGCTTCATAAACGAAGGAGAAATAAAATATTTTCCAGACAAGCAAGCACAAAGAGACTAATTTTACAAGAACTTCTTAAGGGAGGAGTGCTAAACATGGAAATGAAAGAATAATATCTGCTCCCTCAAAAAGACACTTAAATACATAGCCCACAGACTCTGTAAAGCAACCACACAATAAAAACTACAAAGCAACCAGCTAATAACTTCATGATAGGATCAAAATTTCACATATCAACATTAACATTGAATGTAAATGTTCTTAACACCCCACTTAAAAGCCACAGACTGGCAGGTTGGATTAAAAAAACAAGACCTAGGCCTGGGGTGATGGTTCATGCCTGCAATCCCAGGACTTTTGGAGACCGAGGTGGGCAGATCATTTGAGATCAGGAGTTTGAGACCAGCCTGGCCAACATGGTGAAACCCTGTCTCTACCAAAAATACAGAAATTAGCTGGGTGTGGTGACATGTGCCTGTAGTACCAGCTTCTAGGGTGGCTGAAGCATAAAAATTGCTTGAACCCAGGAGGCGGAGGTTGCAGTGATCACACCACTGGGCAACAGAGCAAGACCCTGTCTCAAACAACAACAACAACAAAAACAAAAACAAACCATCTATCTGCTGTCTTCAAGAGACCCATCTCATGCATAAGGACATCCCATGCTCAAAGTAAAGGGTTGGAGAAAGATCTATCATGCAAATGGAATGCATTAAAGACAGAGGTGACTATTCTTATGTTAGACAAAACAGACTTTAAACCAACATTAAACCAACAACAGTAAAAGAGGACAAAGAAGGACATTACATAATGATAAAAGTTTCAATTCAACATGCAGACTTAACTATCCTAAATATATATGCACCCAATGTTGGAGCACCCAGATTCATACAACAAGTACTTCTAGACCTATAAGTAGAAATAGCCACACGATAATAGTAGAGAACTTCAACACTCCACTGACAGTGTTAGACAGATCACCAAGACAAAAAACTAACAAATAAATAGCGGACTTAAATTTCACATTTGACCAGTTGGACCCGATAGACATCTACAGAACAGTCCACTCATCATCCTCAGAATATACATTCTTCTTATCTGCACACAGAACATACTCTAAGACTGGCCACATGCTCAGCCATAAAGCAAGTCTCAGCAAATTCAAAAAAATCAAAATCATACCAATTATACTTTCAGACAAGAATGGAAAATAGAAATCAATACCAAGAAGATCTCTCAAAACCTCACAATTACATGAAAATTAAATCACTCACTTCTGAATGACTATGGACAAACAATACAATTAAGGCAGAAATCAAAAAGTTATTTGAAATAAATAAAAACAGAGACACAACATACCAAAATCTCTGAAAGAAAGCAAAAGCAGTGTTAAGAAGAAAGTTTATAGTGCTAAATGCCTACCTCAAGAAGTTGAAAGCTCTCAAATTAACAATCTAATATCACACACAGAGGAAGTTAAAAAAGAAGAACAAAGTAACCCCAAAGCTAGGAGAAGGAAAGAAGTAACCAAAATCAGAGCAGAACTGAATGAAATTGAGAACCAAAAATCATATAAGGGCTCAATGAAACCAAAAGCTGTTTCCTTAAAAAGATAAAGAAGATCAATAGACTGCTAGCTAGATTAACAAAAAAACAAAACAAAACAAAACAAAAACCCAGAAGATCTAACTAAGCACAATCAGAAATGATCAAGGTGACATTACAACAAACTTCTTGACATAAAACAGTTCCAGTGAAGGCATTTTAACAAGATAACCCATGAGCAAAACAAAACAAAACAAAACAAACAAAAACCTAGAGGGATTTTCTGTCCAATTTTGCAGTTGGAACAAAGCAAAATAAAGTGCTATCTGTTTCTCTGTCAAAAAAAGTTAGAAAGGATAAAAAGTACTAAGCCGATTTTTAAAAATTACTTGTAATAACACTCAAAGGGAAACATATTGGTATATTTCCTTCCAGTGTTTTTATGCATATTTTCAATATACATTTCTTATACACTAAGTCCTCATTTTATGTGTCAAAATAATACTGCCTAGCATAAAAGGGAATATCATACAAGTTCAGTATTTAGTAAAAAATTAGAAGGGAGCCAATATAAAAGATAATATGAAACAGACTAAAATACTAGCGGGGAGGGGAAGGGACTCAGAAAACAGTGGGAGTAATTAAGAAGGATGACCCTCAAAATGAGAGAACCTAGTGAGGATCTTAAGTTCCAAAATAAAATTGAGATAACTTAGACAATAGATCACATATTGCTTTACAGTTTAACCTGTAATAAAACCAAGAAGGACACTTTTTAGGTCACTCTGTAGCTTGTTGCACCAATATGAAACTAATATAGGGAAGAATCTTGGACTATTCATACCCAAGTCTAAATGCAACCCAAAGAATAATGCTCAATACATTCTTTCTGTGTCATCAGAGAGCCAATTTGTTATTTGGCTTTTTGACTTTTAACCTGAGGAATGGCTCCAGGACAATTGTGTTTTTGAAATAGGTACTGTATTTATGGGCTGTCAGAATATTTTTTAAAAGGCATATTTTATATACTGGGTATATGAAGAGGAATTATGCACAAATGCCACCCTAGAAAAAGTCCCTTTATTAAATAGATTTTCCAGCTTATTCTCAATTGAAGATTTTCATTAACATTAGAAGGGAATGTTATTTCATCAACTTATAAGGCAATAAAAATATAAAAACAGGAATACAAAGATATTAATCTTAACTTCTATTCATGTGCATTAAATCTGAAAAGGAGTTTGGTTAGTTTTTTTGTGCAAATGAAAAATATTTAACTGTTTTTAAATATTAAACTAGTTTTGTTATGCAAAGCAGTATTTTTCCTGTATTTATTAATACTTATTAACAAACTCAAGCCAATTCCTTTTATTTTACGAACTTTTAGAATACCATTTTTCCAAAGGGCATAGAAGAATAACAAATATCACATTTGGCTGGGCACAGTGTCTCACAGTACACGGTGGCTCACACTGCTGCAATGTCAGCACTTTGGGAGGCCAACATAGGAGAAAAACTTGAAGACAGGAGCTCAAGACCCCTGTCTTAAAAAAAAAATTACATTAAAAGTGTTTACATGATTTCTTGGTACTTACCTTTTAATGTAATGATATTACTGAAATATAAATGAAATGTTTGCCTCTGTAAGTCATTTTATTTTCATATTAAGATATTATTCCATTTTGATTAATCATTAAGTGGTAATATTTCCTAAGAATTAAGCTTTCAAATTCTTTTTTTCAGCATATTTCTCAAGTCATTATCACTATTAGTAAGCATTCAACTAAATTAGAGGATATTTTATTTAAAAAATTTATTTTATAAAGTGAATTGCTTTAGAAGTACAAGAAACCTTTTTAAAAAATCAATATTTTTATCCTATTCACCAGACAGAATTATCATCATGGGACAAATTGCATATCTGATTTTCTTAGACAGGTAAACTTATTTTCCTAACAACTCAGTGAGTGATTTCCTCATTGCCAAGTAGC
Organism: Gorilla gorilla gorilla; assembly: GCF_029281585.2. Classification (NCBI taxonomy): domain Eukaryota; kingdom Metazoa; phylum Chordata; class Mammalia; order Primates; family Hominidae; genus Gorilla; species Gorilla gorilla. The sequence continues at coordinate 96,531,367 of NC_073231.2, read as the reverse complement.
CTGTAATTCTCACATGAAATTTATTTTTAAAATGAATAAAATAGTATTGTCTATGAACATCTATGTTCTCCAAGGAGACAAGGAACCTCCTGAGGGCTGGGACCCTGTGGTTCATTTTACATGCCCTGCATTTTTCAGCAGTTGAGGCATTTCAGATAATTTTTTTAAAAAGTCACGAATGAATGAATGAGCCAGTATATAAAACTAATGTAAATAGTGCTCTGTGCTTCTCTCAGCATTTCATAACAATACAAGAAATTGTTCTTTTTATTTCTCCATGTCCAGTTTCTCTATCCTCATGATCAAATTTTATTAGGTAGCTGTTCTAGTTTCCTGGAGCTGCCATAAGACGTCACCACAAACTATGTATGTGGCTTAAAAACAACAGAAACTTATTTTCTCACACTTTGGAGGCCAGAAGTCTAAAATCAAATTGTCAGCTGGGCTATGCTCTCTATAAAAGCTCTAGGGGAGAAGCCTTCCTTGCCTTTTCCAGCTCCTGCGGACACCAGGTGTCCCTTGGCTTCACATGCCTCACTTCCATCTCTGCCTCTGCCTTCACGTGGTTTTCTTGTCTTCTGGTTTCTTTTCTGTCTCTTATAAAGACACGTGCCATTGGATTTAGGGCTCACCTGGTTAATCCTGGATGATATCATCTGGCGATCCTTACCTTCATTGTATCTGTAAAGACTATATTTTCAAATAAACTCACATTCACAGGTTCTGAGTAGGCATATCATTTGGGGTCCATTATCCAATCCACCACAGTAGCTAATTGTACAGATATTTTTCTATTGAATATTTTTTCAAAATACCTTTTAAATGGGTATACATATTTGTGTTAAATGATATGTTAAGCTGATACAAAAAAAAAAAAAAGGCCCTAAACATATAGTGGCCTAAATAACGTAGGAGTTTATTTCTCATCTCACAGTCTGGCCAGACTAAGTGGTTAGAGTGGCTCTGCTCCATTAGGTCACAAAGGGTCCCTGGTGCCTTGGGTCTCTGCCATGTTGGCATTCAACTCAGAGGGGGAATGGAGGTGGGGAACAACTACTCGTTTTAAACAAGTAAGGCTCAGCTGGGCACAGTGGCTCACGCCTATAATCCCAGCACTTTGGGAGGCCGAGCAGGAGGATCACTTGAGCCTGGGAGTTCAAGACCAGCCTAGGAAACATGGCAAAAACCTGCCGCTACAAAACATACAAAAATTAACTGGGTGTAGTAGCATGCACCTGTAGTCCTAGCTATTTGTGAGGCTGAGGTGGGAGGATTGCTTGAGCCTGGGAGGATGAGGAGGCAATGAGCTGTGATTGTGCCACTGCACTGCACTCCAGTCTGGACAACAGGGTGAGACTGTGTCTCAAAAAAAAAACCCAAAAAACAAAGAAATGAAGTTAGAGTTGCACACATCACTCTTATGTTACCATTCCACTGGAGAGAACTTATTCATGTGGCTACTTCTAGCTGCGAGTAAAACTAAACAATTGTATTTCTAGCTGGGTGGCCATGGATCCAGCTTTAACTCTACCACTATGCAAACTGGAGGAACAGATGGAAGAAGAACTAGTGTGTGACGTTAGAAAATCTTAACTCTCCTAATTGTACCTTTTAAAAAATTAAACAGGCCTTTAGTGGAGTCAACACAAGATATGCATGTAGTTAATCATCATCTTCATTCATAGATTGAAAAATAAATATTAACTTTCTTGAATTTTTAAAATTCCTTATTGTGTTTGACATTTATTACCTTTGAGGGAAGAAACTATTTTTCTATAGTTTAGAAGTCATTTTCAGACATGGTTAGCATTAGTCATTGTTATTTTCTTTTTTGAAAATGTATTTTGCAGAGATGGTGTCTCACTATGTTGTCCAGGGTGGTCTCAAATTCCAGGTCTCAAGAGATCCTCCTGCCTTGGCTGCCCAAAGTTCTGGGATTACAGGTGTTAGCCACTGCGCCTGGCCATTTTTTTATTACTATCTTTAAAACTCTCTTATAAAATATACGTCTTACATAACTTATCCTTTGCTTTCCATGAGGAAGTATTTCTCATGGCTTCTTGCTCTCTGTGGTGGTTGAATTAATTACCTGGTAAGTGGGTGACAGTGATTGGCCTAGGTTAGTCTGTCTGCTCTACACTCAAATCTTCCAGCTACTGGGCTATTCCAAGGTTCCTGCTGGCAGTAGAGAGTTATTATTTGGCTCTCACTCTAAGGTCCATTCTCCATCAACTCTATCAGGAATATTGTTAAAGTTTTGACCTTCAGTTGACTGACGTACATCTCTCTCAACAGTTCAAAACTTAGGTGGTGAGGAGGTCTAATTTATTAACCCCCCCCTTACCCCAATACTGAGGAAATGTATTATGCAAGTTTTTGTTTCCCATATGATTTGTGAGCACAAAATGGTGAATCAGAGAAGTTCCTGAAAGACTGCAGCCAAAGACTGTGTTTAATATTGCTATAAAGAAAGGGTAAAATTTCTGTCCAAGGGAGGAATTTTTTTTCGATTTATTTATTGTTGTGGGAAGTCAGGGACCCTGAATGGAGGGACTGGCTGGAGCCGAGGCAGAAGAACATAAATTGTGAAGATTTCATTTTAATATGGACATATATTAGTTCCCAAAGTTAATACTTTTATAATTTCTTACGCCTGTCTTTACTGAAATCTCTGAACATAAATTGTGAAGATTTCATTTTAATATGGACATTTATTACGTTCCAAATAATACTCTTATAATTTCTTATGCCTGTCTTACTTTAATCTCTTAATCCTATTATCTTCATAAGCTGAGGATGTACGTCACCTCAGGACCACTATTGTGTTATCTGTACAAATTGATTGTAAAACATGTGTGTTTGAACAATATGAAATCAGTGCATCTAGAAAAAGAACAAAATAACAGTGATTTTCAGGGAACAAGGGAAGACAAACATAAGGTCTGACTGCCTGCAGTGTGGGGCAGAATAGAGCCATATTTTTCTTCTTGCAGAGAGCCTATAAATGGACATGCAAGTAGGGAAGATATCGCTGAATTCTTTTCCTAGCAAGGAATATTAATAATTAAGACGGTGGGAAAGGAATGCATTCCTGGGGGGAGGTCTATAAACGGCTGCTCTGGGAGTGTCTGTTGTATGTGGTTGAGATAAGGACTGAAATACACCCTGGTCTCCTGCAGTACCCTCAGGCTTATTAGGGTGGGGAAAACAACCCACCCTGATGAATTTGAGGTCAGACCGGTTCTCTGCTCTCGGACCCTGTTTTCTGTTAAGATGTTTATCAAGAAATATGTGCACAGCTGAACATAGACCCTTATTGGGAGTTTTTTATTTCGCCCTTTGCCTTGTGATCTTTGCTTTGCCCTTTGCCTTGTGATCTTTATTGGCCCCAGAAGCATGTGATCTTTGTTCTCCTTTTTGCCTTTTGATGCATGTGATCTTTGTGACCTACTCCCTGTTCGTACACCCCCTCCCCTTTTAAAGTCCTTAATAAAAACCTGCTGGTTTTGTGGCTCAGGTGGGCATCATGGTCCTACCAATATGTGATGTCACCCCTGGAGGCCCAGCTGTAAAATTCCTCCCTTTGTACTCTTTCTCTTTATTTCTCAGCCAGCTGACACTTACGGAAAATAGAAAGAACCTACATTGAAATATTGGGGGCGGGTTCTCCCGATAATTTATTATTATTATTTTTAGATGGAGTCTCACGCTGTCACCCAGGCTGGAGTGCAGTGGCGTGATCTTGGCTCACTGCAACCTCCACCTCCTGGGTTCAAGCAATTCTCCCTACCTCAGCCTCCCAAGTAGCTGGATTACAGGGGTCCCCCGCACTACACCTGGCTAATTTTTGTATTTTTAGTAGAGACTGGGTTTTGCCATGTTGGCCAGGCTGGTCTTGAACTCCTGACCTCAAGTGATCCACCCACCTCAGCCTCCCAAAGTGCTGGGATTACAGGCATGACCCACAGCGCCAGTCTTTTCTTCAGTTTAAACCCCATATGAAAGTTATCCTTCCAGTCAAAAGGAGCAAAATGTAACTCCTATCTTACTCCCGCCCCACTCCATACTTTCCTTCCACCCCCTGTGCAGTCCTAACCAAGGACACACCACAAAGGCTGTAGTCCAATCCAAGAGACACAGAGGGTTCATGGGCTGCAAAAACAGAAAGTCTAATGAGTTATAAATATTTAGCAATGAGGATTAAGGAAAGCAACTACTTTGGATATACTACTGACAGAAATTATATTGATGGGAAAATTCAAAATCTGCAAAAAGATAAATAAGTGTTTGTACAAAGATTTGATTATTTCAACAGCCCCGCAAGAGATAAGAACATCGTATAACTCAAGAAGAGTGTCATCAGAACCAAGGCACCTGAAAAAGAAAAACATTCAAAGGAGGATAGATCAGAATAGAGACTATTCCTTAAATATTCTTGGCTAAGGGCTCCATAGTTGCTAGACAGAGAAGCTGGAAGTTAATTTCAAAACTTCCCTCTAAGTGTTTAATATAATTGGTATCAACTTACTCAAATATATTTATGTTTCCATTTTTGTGGCTTCCACCAGTCTCAATTTATTAATTTCTTATAGTTTTCATGAAGTCTCTTATGTACTGGGGGTCAGGGGACAGGGCTTCTACACTTGTTGAAGTATATTCAGGCTGGAAACACCACAATTTTATTTTAAGTTTTATTTTAGGTTCAAGGGTACATGTGCAGATTTGTTATATGGGTAAACTGTGTGTCATGGGAGTTTGGTGTACAGATTATTTAGTCACCAAGATAATAATCATAATACCCAATAGGTATTTTTTCTGAACCTCTCCCTCCTCCAACCCTCTACCATCAAGTAGGTACTAGTGTCTGCTTTCCCTTCTTTGTGTCCATGTGTTCTTACTGTTTAGCTCTCACTTATAAGTGAGAACATGAGATATTTTGGTTTTCTGTTCCTGCATTAGTTCCCTCAGGATAATGGCCTCCAGCTCCACCCATGTTCCTGCAAAGAACATCATCTCATTCTTTTTCATGGCTGTATAGTATTTCATGGTGCATATACACCACATTTTATTTATCAAGTCTACCATTGATGGGCATTCAGATTTATTTCCTGTCTTTGCTATTTGTGAATAGTGCTGCAATGAATATATGCATGCATGTGTCTTTATGGTAGAACAATTTATATTCCTTTGGATATATACTCAATAATGAGATTCCCAGGTTGAATGGTAATTCTGTTTTGAGTTCTTTGAAGAATTGCAACACTTATTTCTACAATGGCTGAACTAATTTATACTCCTCCCCCTCTTTTCTCCACAACCTTGCCAGTATCTGTTATTTTTTGACTTTTTAATAACAGTCACTCTAATTGATGTGAGATGGTATCCCATTGTGGTTTTGATTAGCATTTCTCTAGTGATTAATAATGTTGAGCATTTCTTCATATGCTTTTTGGCCACATGTATGTCTTTTTTTGAGAACTGTTCATGGCCTTTGCCTATTGTTTAATGGTGTTGTTTACTTTTTGCTCAAAAATTTGTTTAAGTTTCATATAGATCCTGGATATTAGACATTTGTCAGATGCATAGTTTGCAAATATTTTCTCCTATTTTGTAGGTTGTCTGTCTACTCTGTTGAGTTTCTTTTGCTGAAACACCACGACTGATTTACAGCCAAGGTTCTGATACTAAGAGTGGGTGCAATGAGTTCTGCAACCACTAGAAGTGGGTTCAGCACCCCTAGAAGATTCCTTAGGAAGTTTTGCTCCTATCTGAGTGGGCTTTGGGTTACACATTTTTGAGATATGACTGCTGAATGACCATGACTGGGCCATCTCTTTATCTAGCTGTAAAGGCCCAGCTCATGATACTGGCAAGAACATGATCTAAAACTTTGAATGGTTTGTTGGTAGAATAAGATTCTTTGAATTCATAAACACTATAGAATTTCATTTATATTGTGGAACATAATTTTAATATCCTGGACTCCTTCCCTTTCTCTTACTCCCCATATTCCAGCATTCCAAGTAATCTTGTTATGCTTTAGACATTCTCAAGTTTATTTCATCTTTCCATAAATGGGTTGCAGTCTATTTACTCTGTCTCTTGGACATGTGACATAATCTACCAAGTGGTTTCCTTCCCTGGTTCTCCTCATAGCTTTTAGTAAATTTTCTAAATCCAAATATGTTTATTTCTTTCTAAAGCTCTAACAATTCCAGGGACTCCCACTTGATTACAGGAAGAAGTCCAGAAAACCAGAAATGGTTCTTAGAGTATGGTCCCAAGACCAGCTGCACAAGTATCACCCAGGAATTTGTGAGAAATGCAAATTCTTGCCTTCCAAGACCACACACCAGCAGAATTAAAAACTCTGGGGATGAGGCCCAGTAAACAGTTCTTTGAAAAGCTCTCCTGGGAATTCTGATGCATGCTCAAGTCTGCAAACCACTGTTAGAGGATGGCATATTTGTTGATATTATTTGCCTGGCTTCCCCCAGAGTACATAGAGGTGCATTCTATGCATTTGTCCTCAGAACAGCTTGCCATTTCCCAAGCACATTGTACCTTTTCATACTTCTTTGCTTTGGCACTTTCTGTGCCTGAAAGGCTATTCTACTCTCCCACTGTCTGCTCAAATCCCAGAGACAGCTTAAATCCTTTTGAAATGAGTAAGATATAAATAACTGTATACTTATCCTTCAACACCCAGCTCAAATATCATTATGGCTGCAAAACTTTCTCTGACTCCCAGGCAGATTTAGTTATTCCTTCTGACAGTGCTATCACTGTATTTAACACTTTGTGGTGCAGTTGTTTAGGCTGTCTCACACTGAAAGATGGATTCTTGAGGGCACACCTCCAATGTATCCTTTAAAATGCTGGGATCACAGTAGATGCCCAACAAGACATTTTTGAGTAAGATCTTATTTGGTGGTTTAGCAGGCAAGCCCCTCACTTCCTGTGCTTTGTTTTTCACTCCTTTCTTTTAATTGAAGATGAAGTTTCCCCTCTTCTTCCTCTTCAACTGAGAGCACAGGTTTGGGAGAGAAGGTTGTAAAGAGATGAGGTCAGTCACGTTAAGCCTAGAGTTCCACAGAGTATAGATCTTTCCTCCCTAATTCATATCTTATAAATGAAACAAATAATATTGATGCAAATCCAGATTCAAGTTCAAATTCTTAAAATTTTCTCCAATCATAGATTTTATTTAAGTCTTGATTAATAAGAAGAGTTAAAAAACCATAGTATTTAATAAATCTTGAAAGACATTATTCTGGGTGACTAAAAAGACATTATTAGTGTGACTAAAAAGTAATGAATTTATTCTGTGAAAGTAATCAATATAAGTTTCTAATCATATTTTCTATACTAGTAAACAAAGGTTCATTGGCAGTAGAATATTCTGAATTTTCCTTTTACTTACATTTTTAAACAAAAATTTAAGGTGGATAGTTTATATTAGTTTTTCTCCTTAATATGCTATACGGTGTTAATTAGCATAGTGGCTAGACTGAGAAGTACTTTGTGTGTATATCAACTTGTATGGTAACATAAGTATAATAACAGTAAGATTTGGCATTTTTGTTCACCTTTATAAATGAACAACAGTTTTCTTTTTGGAATCCTGAAATACTATTTCCCATGAAATTGAAATTAATGGAAACTGGAAAAACCAAATCTTCTGAGTCTTCTGGACTGGAAGTCACATCTGCAGAGTCAACCTATAATTTTTCATTTTCTGACTGGGAGTGGTAATTAGCTAAACAATTACTTAGCTAATACGAGTTGGTGATTCCCCTTTCTCTGCTAATCCTTGTATGTTGCCTCCACCAAGACTCACTTCTTTGGGTCAAATATGTAGTGAGGAGCAGTGTGAGAGGGAGACTGGAGAGACTCCTCAGGGCGGTGCGTACTTGGTGAAGCATGGGCGGGTGTGTAAACATGAGCATGGCAGATCAAGCATGGATGAGATTGCAGCATTTCCCACTACAACTGTAACCTTGCATGGGAGAGTTGTCCAAGATAGGTTATTTTCACCATTAGCTCAGAGTATCAAGGACACCTTCAGTTTCAAGTGTCTAGTTAACACATCCAAGGAACAGAACTAGGAGCACTATTTGGAAATGGCCACCCCATCTGGAGTCATTGTGCTTTCCCTTGCCATCCTAAACCTTTCAACACCACTCTGATGCACGCACCACACAGGCTTTGTAATGGAGTTATTGTTCTTTTCTTCACAATTGGATTGTACTCCCTGAAGGTAGGAAATGCCTTTAATTCATCTTTATATTCTCAAAAGAGTCTAGCAAAGTATATACCCTCAATATACTCTTCTTGAACAAATAAGCTGAATACTCCTCATTCAGGAAGAATTAGTTGTTAACAGTAAAGAGCAATTTCATACAGGGTCCAAATGTACTTATTTAAATTACGGATCTTAAGCAAGTCTGAAAAAAAAGGCACTTGTCTTCTGTAAAAGGTACCAAAAAGGATCTATAAACTATTTGCCTTGCTAGCTGAAGAGCCTGTTGAAGAACAGCATTGTTCTCCTGAGGCCACCATTTGATGCAATGCAATTATAATTTCATTTCCTTTTGCTGCAGGAGTTATTCACTGAGGGATGCCTGGCTTATGTGTTTATGTGGTTCAGAATTTCATGAAGAATTCGAAGCTTCTGGTTAGCCACAGTGGCTCACACCTGTAAACTCAGCACTTTGGGAGGTCGAGGCAGGTGTATCACTTGAGCCCAGGAGTTCTAAAGAAGCCTGGGCAACATGGCAAAAAACCATCTGTATAAAAAATACAAAAATTAGCCAGGCGGGGTGGCATATGCCTGTAGTCCCAGCCACTCAGGAGGCTGAGGTGGGAGGATAACTTAAGCCAGGAGGTGGAGGCTGCAGTGAGCCATGCACACTCCACTGCATTCCAGCCAGGGTGACAGAGCAAGACCCTGTCTCAAAAATAAAAAATAAAATAAAATAAATAATTCAAGCCTTCTGGAGCCCTGTTATAAAATAAACCAAATTCTAATTTTGAGCCCAGAACTCTAAAATCTCCCTTAATTAAAGATTTTAATGGGAGTCAGAGAAAGGCAAAAACACAGCAGGCCACTGAACCCAGAAGAAAAGGGGACTCCAATTGCATTTGATAAACCATTTGTATGAATAACAATAAATCACAGCAAACTAATTTTAACAGTTAGCTTCAACAACCACATATCAAAACACATTTAATATTATGGGTGCACTTAAAATTAACTGAAGCTAATATTGTAGAGTACACAGAAATTCATAATTATAAAATAGCAAGTTTAGAGTTTAGAGAGTGATGTACCATTGAATTCATTAATAGTATCTTCCCATTTTCCATTTAAATATGATTACTTAATGCTTGATTGGATTTTTCTCTTCGATCTCATTTTCAGTCCTCACAGATACTAACAAAGTACCACATCTAAGTCAGAAGTGTAGTGGCAAGTGTATAACAGGGAGCCTGGAAAAATTTGCTTATTGTATAATTGACACCTGAAGAGCTGAGAAGATAGATCGGTTCTTATTTTTGATCAGGAAAAGTCACAGAAATGAAGCCCCAGGCTATCAAAGGGGAGAGAAAAACTACCTGCCACTCCCCAACTACATTAAAATAAATCCTGAAATGACAGAATCTATTACGATTAGAAATAGGCAGTGGCAAATTTGCATTCATCTCTACATCTTTCCTTTGAATCTCAAAGGAAGCACTGTCTCCCCTGCATCTAATCCTTCCCCTAATATCTTAACCACATTCTCTTTCATCTCCTTTACAACCTGGCTTCATTATATTTCCTCTCTTCTGTGCCTTAATGCCCTCTTCTCTCCAGCCTTCTTTACCTCAATCTATAAACACACTGGAATCCTTCAGTTAGAATGTCCCCATCTTCCTCACCCTGTATTACCTTCTAGCTATCACCTTTTTCTTCCTTTCCATCCAAAATTATTAAAAGTGCTATCTAAACTCACTCTTTCATAGTTACCTTTCATTCACTCTCAAACTGGTGCAATTTGTCTGTTCCTGAAAGTACTTTCCCTAAGGCCCTAGTGGCTACCTTTAAAAGAAATATCTAAGGGACACTCATTGGTCCTTCTCTCATCTTGGGTCTTTATCTAGGTCAGTAGTGCCCAATCTTTTTCTTTTAGAAATAAAATTAAATAGAGAATTAAAGGCTTCTGGAGCCGTATTACAAAATAAACCAAATTTTAATTTTGAGTCTAGGACTCTAAAATCTCCCTTAATTAACAATTTTAATGAGAGTCAGAGAAAGGCAAAGGTACAGCAGGCCACCAAACCCAGAAGAAAAAGGGACTCCAACTGCACTTGACAAACCACCTTAACATTCCATCTTTCCATCTTAACATCTTAACATTCTCTCTTCCTTGGACTTCTAATATAACTGTTTCTGCAGATCTCCTCACACTCCCTGAGTTTAAATTTGAAATCTGCTTCCACCACTTTCTCTGTGTGGCTATGGGTGAGTTATATGAACTCAAGTGTTAGTTGTACTGAGCTTGCCAGCCTCTGACCTGCCCCTGCTGTGTCAGTGAGAGTTCCTGCAGGCAACAAAAGCAACTGTAAATAGCGTCTAATCAAGGAAGTATTAAAAAGGATGACAAAGCATCAGAAAATCATTACTAGAGCTGGGAAAGAGTTGGAAACTTGGTAAATAAGAACTTTGTTCACAAAATTCAACCACGGCCAAAACCATAGTGAAACTCAACCGGGAAGAGATAAATACCCTGACCACTTCTCACCTGTACTATCCTCCAATATTCTGCTGGTGCCTCTCACTGGTCAAGCCTAGAGGCCAACCTCCTGAGACACACAGCAAGCCAGGGAAGGGTAGACACTGAACCTGGATAGAGGACACCAGAGAACAACCAGCACATGAGCACACTGCCCACCATCCCTTTCCTTCACTTAAAAAATATTTAGTGTGACAGGGCCTATTCTAGGGAATCAGAGTACAGGGGTTCACAAGACAGGAAAGATACTCACTCTCATGGTATTTCATTCTGCTTATGGAAGACAGAAAGTAAAGGAATAAACAAGGCCATTTCAGGTGATGATAAGTGCTATGAAGAAAATAAGGGGTACCAGTAACCCGATGTAGAGAGGGCAGTCCTTTAGATGAGGGTAATCAGGAAAGTCATCTCTGAGGAGATGACAGGAGAGCTTAAAATGAATAAGAATGAAGAAACCAGGCTTTCTCAGAGCCAAGGGCAGCGTGTTCAAACAAGAAAGATTGGCAAGGTCAGAATGCAAATGTCCTGAGGAGGAAACCAGCCTGACTCATCCAAGGGAGACACAGGAGGCCTGGGTGGCTGGAACGTGTGAGAGGGAGGGTGGCAGGAGGTGAGGTAGGAATGGCAGGCAGAGGCTAGATCATAAAGGGCTTTGCAGGCCAGGCAGGGAGTTGGGTCTTTCCCTAATGCAATATAAGGGTTTTAGGCTGGTTGTGGTGGGCTGGTAGATATGGATTAAGACACATCTGATGTCCAATTGTAAAATATAATTTTCACAATTCTGTGAAAAATAAATTGTAGTGGGACGAGAATAGAAATATCCCACTACTGCTTGCATTGCTGTACCAGAGGTCCCATGCCCAGGAAAGCTAAATGATGTTTCAGGTAGGAGTGACACTGTTTAGAGCAGGATGGGCACCTGACCCAAGAGTAGCTCATTTCCAGGTTGGCTGGCAGCCCATGAAGCTACTTAGAGCTAAGAGCTCTGGAACTGGCTTATATTCTTCTGAAATGCAGACTAAAGGATAAGAAGTGGATTAATTAGCCAGTTGGTAGTGTGAGAATAGATTAAAGAGGTAGAGAAGAGCAGAGACACAATGAGAAAGAAATAAGAGAGTAGCTTATGCCTGGGCTCCTAATAGCTACTCATATACCCATATAAACACTTGTTCCTTCTTTTCATTAGTCTCTTGAGTTTCTCTTTCTTACAAGCAAAGGAGTCTAATAAGCACATTGGTGTTCACAAGTTTTCTTCCTTAAACCTCTTCTTCTCAGGCACATTAGCCAGGATGACAAAGATCTGCTCTGGTAACAAAACTCAAATCTCAATGGCTTAAAACAACCAAGGTTTACTTCTCACTTTACATGTCCTTCATGATGTGACTGGGACTCTGTTCCGCATCATCTTCCCTCCAATACCAAGGCTGATAGTGCATATGCTCTCTGGAACACTGATGATTGCCATGGCAAAGAGAAAAAGAGTTCTGGAAGGTCTTGCATCAACAATTAAATGCTATGCTCACAATTAATTCGGAGAACATGTCATGTAGTTCAACCCCATCACAGGGAGGCCAGGGCATACAATCCTCCTATATTCCTGTAAGAGAACAGGAAATATTTGGCACACCTATCACCATGCACTCATTCATAACCATGGTCTTAATTGCTGCCCATATACCAATGTCAAAATTTCTAGGAGAGATGCCCCACTTAATTCCATATCTATATTTTCAACCACCTACTGGAATACCACATTTGGATGTTATCATAGGCACCTCAAGTCTCATGCATCAGGAGTGAAGGCTATCTTTCTTACAGACTTGCTGTAGTCGCTTTCTTGGTCAATGGCCCCATTATCTATTACTTTAAATAAGAAATCCAGGTGTTATCCTTGACCTCTCCCTCTCTTCTGAAAACAAATCAGTTGCCCAGCTCCTCTTTAAACTTATCCCCATTCAACTAACACCAGGACCATTATCCTACTTCACTGATCCTCACAGCTTCTTGCCTATGCAATTTTGTCTGGTTTTCCGGCCTTCATTTCCCCCTACAAATGGAAATCATTTGTGTATGCAACAAACATTTAAAGAGGGCTCATTGCTCCTTAGATTAAATAAGTAACGGGCCCATCTTGAAGAAACTCAAAGCTTAAAGAGGGAGACAGTGATGTAAACAAAAAATTACAATACAATGGGACAAATGTGATAATGGCCATACAGAAAGTAGCCTGGGAAAGGAAAGGAAATACCAAATTGAGGGTGATGGTGAAGGGAAGGTAGTGCAGGACTGATATGGTTTGGATTTGTGTCCCTGCCCAAATCTCATGTCAAACTGTATGTAATCCCCATTGTTGGAGGAAAGGCCTGGTGGGAGGTGATTGGATCATGGAAATGGAGTTCTCATGAATGGTTTAGCACCATCCCTCCTTGGTACTGTTTTACAGAAGTAAAACTTTAGGTAAAAGCTGTGGCAGCAGTATGAGCTGCTCCTCCGTGCGAGTCACAAGGCTTGGAAAAGGGAGTTGAAGGATGTAGCACTTGCCTGGCACCTAGTAGGGACTCTACCTGACTCAGCCCAACCAGGGTGGATAGGAGGGAATGGCATGGAGGAGCCTGATCAGCCAGCAAGCAGGAGCCTGATCAGCAACGACCTAAGGTGTCCTGGTCCGTTATCTGGCAGGCAACTGGGTGGAAGGTCATCCACGGAGATATGAAACCCAGAAGGAAGAGTCGGTCTATGGGGGATCACACTTTTAATGAGGGATACTATCACATAGTTAACATTTACTGACGACTGATTTCAGGCATAGTGCTGATCACCTTACTTTACTATTTTGTTTAATCCTCACAACACTCTTACGAAGCTAAGTTGTACCATTATCTCCATTTTGCAATTTAAAAAGAAACAATGAGATTCAGGGACTGATTGTTTGACCAGTTACTAAACGTGATTTCCACCAGAGCCCAAGTTGATCATCTATCTACCAAGCTCTGCTGAGTTTGAGCTGCCTGCAGGAATTCCACCTGGATGTGTCCACAGGCCGGACCACAAGCTGGGAAGTGTGGGCAGAGACATTCACTTAGGGGTCACCTCTTATGGGGGGCAGGGCAGGATCAAAGCTGTTGGGCCTGGATGAGATGGCTCAGGAAACTCTGAAAAGGAAGACGGCAAGAGGACCTGGGGAACACTAACCTTAAACAGGCGGAAAGAGGAAAAGAAACCAGCGAATGAGTTTGAGAAGCTGCCCTCTGAGAAAGCGAACTCTTAAAAATGTCCTTCAGTGAATCTTTTTCAAATGCCCCTAGACCAATGCCTGGCACTCGATAAAGGACCTCTGGAGTCAGAAGGGGCGTTCTGTCAAGGGGGTGGGGGGACTTTATGCCTAATTTTCCCAGCTCCTAAAGGACCAAGCCATATGAAACACACAGGGAGACCTCGATACCTGGGACGCAAGTCTGAGACAAGAATAGGGTCAAGGACCATAGCCAAACCCTCCTCAGAACACAAGAACTCTTTCCCCAATTCGACAGGGCAGCGGCGGATGTGAGCGCCACTCACAGCTGCCCGCTCTGATAAGAGGTTACTGCGGAAACGACCAGGAGGGAACGGGCGAGGATCCAAGCCGCTCATGGACTGGGGTCGCCTCGGTCCGAGAGGGGGAGCGCGCGCCCTGACACGCAGGCATGCGCGCGCCTGTGGGAAGTCGGGGAGCGCGCCTGGGCCCCTGCCCGTCGCCCGGCTCTCCCCTCGTTGCAGCTTCGCTCTTCCTAGAGCTCCTTCTCCCCTCCCAGCGGTTTCCCTCCGCAGCTGTGGGCATCCGCTGGCCCACGCGGACGCCCCGCGACCCCCGCAGCCTGGCGGGCAGCGCGTCACGGGAGCGGACCAGAACACAGCCCGCTCCGCCCCATCGCCCGCGGCCCCGCCCCCTCTGGCCGACAAGGGGCGGGCACCACCGGAGTGGGCTCCGTGGGTGTTGGGGCCGGAGTTTCCTCACTCCCCGCCTGGCCGTCGCTCCTCCGCTGACTCCGCGCCCTTCTACGGGCCGTCTCCCACCCCCCTGAGCGGACGCAGGGAGTCGAGGCCGGGCGAACCGGGCGCCATGAAGGGCAGCTGCCTAACGGGCGCCGCGGCGGAGGGGCTGGACGGCTGAGGGCCCGCGCTGGGCCGAGGCATGCGGAGCCCGGGCGGGATCCTGCTCCAGGCGCTGCCCCGGCTGCTGCAGCACGCCGCCCTCCCGGGCCTCGCCGAGCTGCCGGCCCGCTGGGCCCTGCCGCGGGGTGCGGGCGGGGACGGCCCGGCGGACCGCCTTCCCCGCGGGGGCGGGGCGAGCGCGGCGGCGGCAGCAGCGGCGGCCTCGGGCGCCCTGCTCGGCGCCTATCTGGAGCGCCACGGTCCGCCCGAGGCTTCGGAGCTGCCGGAGCCGGGCGGGGCCTTGGCGGGCGGCCCCGGGAGTGGCGGCGGCGGCTTGGTGGTCGGCGTGGCCGAGGTGAGAAACTGGCGCTGCTGCTGCCTCGGCAGCACCTGTTGGTGCCGGAGCCTCGTGCTGGTCTGCGTGTTGGCCGCCCTGTGCTTCGCTTCCCTGGCCCTGGTCCGCCGCTACCTTCAGCACCTCCTGCTGTGGGTGGAGAGCCTTGACTCGCTGCTGGGGGTCCTGCTCTTCGTCGTGGGCTTCATCGTGGTCTCTTTCCCCTGCGGCTGGGGCTACATCGTGCTCAACGTGGCCGCTGGCTACCTGTACGGCTTCGTGCTGGGCATGGGTCTGATGATGGTGGGCGTCCTCATCGGCACCTTCATCGCCCATGTGGTCTGCAAGCGGCTCCTCACCGCCTGGGTGGCCGCCAGGATCCAGAGCAGTGAGAAGCTGAGCGCGGTTATTCGCGTAGTGGAGGGAGGAAGCGGCCTGAAAGTGGTGGCGCTGGCCAGACTGACACCCATACCTTTTGGGCTTCAGAATGCAGTGTTTTCGGTAAGTGGGGTCCCGCTGGCCTATCCCTCTCCAAGTCTCTTTTTGAGCGGTCTTGTGGCGGCCCTAGGAGGGCGCTCTATCAGATAAATACCAGCAGAGAAGTGACATTGACGGCAGGAGTTACGATTACTTTCCATCGCACCCTGGGAAATCTGTCATACACATAAAACATACCTAACGCGGAGCCTCGAAAGAGAGTTTGTTAGATAAAAAACTAATGTTTCTTTTCGGGATGGGAATGTAATTAAAAATGAAAAGCCCTCTTAACAATAGGCATGCAGGGACGTGAATGGAAATGCCTATCTTTAATACTTGTCATCTTTTGTAGCAGCTTTGGCAACATTTAGGGAGGAAAGCTTTCTCTCTTGCTTGCATAAATACATCCAGGGTTTTGATTCAAGTTTTTAGCGACATGGACCAAAAGAAGTGTTTCAGTAAACAGTGGAGGAGCTAGTTGCAGACTCCGGATTTTGGAGTTTCCTAAATTTGAAATGGGCTTTTTCTTCTTCAAGTAATTGTGCTTTAATGCGATGTAAAGAAGAAAATCCTACTGTTTATCTTTCTTTCTTTGGAGGAACTTCATTTCGAAATCACGCGGTGGTGAATAAAACATAACCTTTTGCTCAGTTAGCATATATTTTTCTTCTGTATATGCACCATTATAGACTCTTTTCTGTCCTTGTATTCATATGTTTTGCTTACTCAAGTTTCTATAGCTAGTGTGCATCTCCATGCAACTGATTTAGGATAGAAACACTGCTAGTGAAGAGATCATCTTATTGGAAGAAAGGAATCTGGTCTTTACAAACTTTGTGACTTTGGATCAAGTTACTGACCCTGTCTGGCTTCACTTTTCTCTTTTCTGAAGTGAAGGACTTAAAAAAGTAGATTACCATGTTCCCCAAATTCAATGATTCTGAACTACCAAGAGTTTATGTAGATTCCCAGGAACTTAACCCTTCAGCTAGACTTAAAACTGTACTGAAATAAAGAGATAATTGCATTCAAAACCATACGAATTGATGTATTTTAAGTGATTCTGATGCATTGTTTTGTTTCAAAAAGTAAATTATTGTTAGTTTCTGGAAACTTTCTCATTTTGTTTTGAATTAGGAATAATTCTAACCAATCTACCTCTTTGTGATGAAATTAAAATCTTTCTCTTTTTTCTTTTCTTTTAAATGCCTTTTGCAAACCTCTTGATTCCAAGCAACAGCAGCAATGACTATGGAATGGTATTTGGTAGAGGCAGTGGAAACAGATAAGGGGTTTTCTGTAGAGATAAAGTTTAGTGTTAGCAGTAGTTTGGTATAGTCTTAGTCTTAAATTTCTTTTTCATACCCTCCTATAGTATGAAATATAAACTTGAACTTTGACCCAGTCTTCGGTAATAATAAATAAACTGTCCCAGGACTTTGAAAGAAGGTTGGGCTAAGGAACCTAAGTAGATTGATTCTGTTAGTTTGTGTTTCAATGTAGCATGTATCCTTGGGCCTTTTCTTGTCCATCTACTGTGTGCCAACTACTGTCCTAGGCTCTTTCCACATATTTCTGATCCTTAAACCAGCCCTGCAGAAGTTGATTATGCACATATTATAGACTAGTATCTACTAGTTGGGAGCACAGGGCTGGTGTTGTGAAGTCCTGCTGTCTGCTTAGAATCTAGTGACCTTGGGCAAGTTGTTTATTCTCTCTAGGCTTCAGTTTCTTATTTGTAAAATGAGGAAAGTAATGATACCTACTTCCATAGGATTATTGAGAAGATTACATGAGCTGAATACAGGCAGCAGAGCCTGGCTTAACAAACACGTGTTGGCTTTTGTCGTTTCTGTTGTTATGACCCAAGGTCACCAAGGTACTAAATTAATGGTAGAGTCAAACTTTGAACCATGGTCTGATGGCAGGGTCTCAACCAACCACCTCTTTATTTCTTCAATATATATTTAATGCCTGGTGTAGTCATGGGTAAATAGTAAGGGCTCATTATGTATTTATCGATTGACAATAAGGTAGGCTTTTCTTTTGATTTTGTCTCTTACATATTAAGTATGTAACTAAGAAGTTGTATTTTGTGCTTGGTAATAATTTAAGGTAATCATGTAGTTGAAACTGAGCTTGACAAGGGACAACTCTCAATTTAGCATTGTGTGGTCAATAAAAAAGAAGGGAAAAAAAGAAAAATGGCCTCTTGCAATAGGTATTATTGTCACCATTTCACTGAGAAAGAAACAGAGGCTCAACCATCCAGGAACTTCTTCAGTCACCCACCTACCCAGTGGCTGAGCTAGGGTTTGAACCCAGGATCAGCTGATATGGTGCATCTTACTGTAAAATTTTGACTCATAGCCATAGCAGGGTGGACTGTGAAGCCCGTGGATATGGTCTGTTACGTCCTGTTTATACCTATTGTTCTGAACTGCCTGCTTACAGAAGTAGTCCTTTCAACAAAAACAGTTCACTGAATTCACCCAAGATATGTGAAAGAAAAGAAAGCTTAGTTAAGGCTGATGTTGGTTTTAGTCTGACTTGACTTTCTGCCTTCTAGAACTCCATTCTGCCTCCTCATGTATCCTCTCCACCTCATACCCCTCTTGCTGACCATAGCTGCCCCTTTTTCTAGGGATCTTTCTTGTGTTTTCCACATCCCTCCCTATCTTTGAAATCATCCTTTTTAAAAAAAAAAAGAAAAAAATTCCAGTTAAAACTCATTTTTTTTGTGTGCCCATAATTAGAGAAATTCATCTGGGTGTACCTCAAAGAAGTTAGGTGTAGTGGTCATGTGAGGCCCAGGCTTTGGAAATAGATGATCCTGAATTAGTCTGTGCCATCTGGCCTTCTACATTTCCTCATCTGTAAAATAAAGTAGTTATGAGGCTTAAAAAAGCTGATACAGTGAAGGCATTAAGTATTTTGTCTGGCTCATAGTCACTTCCCAGTAATTGTTAAGTGTTATTATTGTTTGTAGTGGTGGAGGTAGTTGTATTCACATTTTAGAAGCAGGAGCTGATTGTAAAGGATAATATATGGAAGAAGGAAAGGTGCTTTCCCTTGCTTATCTCCTCTGAACCATTTTTTCCCCTTCTCCCATGCATGGTAGAAACTTGAAATCAGATTAGTTGCAACATTTACAGTGTCATCTTGAAGTAGTTATAGTTACTCTTTTGAGCTATACTTTCTGTTGTGGGATGTGTTTAATAATACCTGCTGCAAAGCTGTGATAAAATGTATAGTTTGCTCATTATTTACTATTTCTTTCTCACCATCCTCTGCCTTCCAAAATGAGGACAGTGAAGTTGAGCTACTTTTTAAAAAAATTTAACAAATACCTACATTGTACTTAACTAATTCCCAGGCACTGTTTAATCATGCACACATAACTTATTTACTGTTCATTTCAGCCCTGATCCTCATCTTATAGCTGAAGCAGTTGAGGCACAGTGGTGAAATAACTTGCTCAAGATTACACAGTTAGTAAATGTTTAGAGTCATTAACTTATCCAGGCACTAGTGTTGGTCCAAGAAGAGCTGGATTTCCCAGACACATCCTGATTCCAGTTATAGAATACTTGTCCTAGAGCACCTTAAAGATCAGACGTTATGGAGGACTGGGTAAGGTTCTATACAGTTGACTTAGGTATCATCCCAGATGTTAGAGCAGGGGTCAGAAAACCACAGCCCAATTTTGTATGGCATACAAGCTAAGATTGATTCTTCCATTTTTAAATGGTTGGAAAAAATATCACAAGAATATTTCATATACATGAGAATTATATGAAATTCATACTTCAGCATCCGTAAATAGTGTTACTGGAATACAGCTGTGCTCATTTATGTGTGTGCTATGTGTGTCTCCTTTTAAGCCAAAACAGCAAATTGAGTAGTTACTACAGACCCTACTGCCTACAGAGCCTGAGCTGTTTACCACCTGGTGCTTCATGGAAAAAGTTTGCCAACTTCTGCCTTAGAGTCACACCAACAAAACAGCTACCAAGGCTGAGCCCCTGCAACTGTAGGAAGAGGCCCTTAATTTCTCACATATATCTTGTATTTTTATTTAAGAGAAAAAAAATTTTAAACAAAAGCAATAAATGGGTACTGTGTGTAAAATGCAAACAAAATAGAAACGAGTAAATTTTAAAGTGCAAGACCTTATCCATCACCCTGGCTCACTACTTAGGGAACGGCTTTATAGAATTGTGTGTTACCAAACTGCCAGTTACTTTGGTTATTTATATGAGCCCACCATAGGTTTGAAGCAACAAATAGATTCTTTGTTTTGGAGGGAGCCGGGGAGCTGTAAAACTGGTACTGACTGAAATAATAATAGTGAAAGATGTCATCATAACTTTAAGCAGATATAACTGTTCTCAAGTTTTCTTAGAGTTTGCATTGAGCTATCAAGAAGATAAATTACTTTTAGTAATTTAGTTTATATTTGAACTGAAATTTATTACAACTAAATAAAAGTTTTTGGCAAATGACTCTAAGACCACAAATACAGTATAGTCTTAGCTTATGCTATGGGTCTTCTGGTTCTGTCTTAGCTCCTTTGTAGCCCTGGTGAAGTGATTTAATGATTCTGGCCTCCAGTTTTCCTTATTTGTAAAATGAGAGGGTACAGATGAGGTCAGAGTTTGCTTTTAAAAAGACAAATGTTCTGAGCAACAGTGTAACATTACCTTTTATTTTTTAACAGTTTAGTGATAGTATGTGTTATAAAAATACACATTTTCTCATTTTCTTGAGTTCTTATTCTGTAATATGTTTTCTTATTTTCTTAATTCTTATTCTGTGCTGTAGATAGAGCCATAGATTCAGAAAAAGATATGATGGGTCATAATACTTGTCACTGTATCAGTGTATCTAATGATGATTTCTTCTTACTATTAAAGTGTAATGATTCCCTGCCAGTGGTACAGTTCAGGCAAAATAGAAAGGCAGACACAGTCTGTGTTTTGAAAGAGTTGGAGTCTGGCCCTTAAGGGTCAGATAGGATGAACAAGTTGTGTAATGTCATCTCAGTGCACATCCTGAGACCTCACAATACCACTGAATGCAGGTGACCTTTATTTCCTTGAAACTGTTTTCCCCTCTTTGTGTCTCTTTAGTTATCTCATCAGCTTCTGCAGTTTTTGTGTCATATGTAGGCTTACAATTCACTAATCTATATCTCTAGCCTGTTATATTAATGTATATACAGTGTGTTTTATTAACGCTTCCTAGATTAAAAAAAATTTGTTTAAAAGCAAAGAGGTTATTAAAACATGTTTTAACAATATTTGTTTTTTCTGTCTGTATGTATTCATTGTAAAAACTTTGAAAAGTATAGCAAGTACAAAGAAAAACATCATTAACATTTTAGTGGTTATTTTTCTCTTTGCATTTTATTGATACGTATTTTAATATAATATTGAGTTAATGATTTTTGTGACCTTTTACTTGAAGTAATGAACATCTTGTTATTACATGTATTACAACATGACTTTTAATGGCTGCACAGTCAGCTGTGGTTTTCTATCTTTGTATCTTTTTTATTCCTGCTTAGAACTGGGTCTTAGATATATATAGAAGGCATATGATACGTTTTAGTACAAATAACAAACCTATAGTATGTCAGACTGTATGGAGAAAAGCTTTTCAACTTGTGTTACAGAAATTATGTACAATAAGATATACATTTTTCCCCCCTTGGGAGAAGATTCAAGGCCTCTGTGTGTATGTGGGTGGGAGGGTGGAAGGGCGGTTAAACCAGATTCTCAAATAAATTGGTGACCCCTCCCTAAGATATTTGGGAACCATTAAAAGCAGTTCCTAATTTAGGGACAGTGAACTCATGAAAAAGCTTGCATATGTGAAGATGCTTCTGTGTTGTAGACAGACATTGACCTAACCATTTCTGTCAGTAGAAATCTCTTTACCCTGAAGCCCTCTCTAGCTGTTAGGGTAGGGTCTCAGCACTGCTGCGGCCTTCTTGTTCTTTTTTTTTTTTTCTCCAGTAGCAAGACTTTTTTCAGTACTCTCAGGGTTGCTTGAGAGACCCTAACCAGAGGGTCTTAGCCTTGACATTAGGTTCACCTTGGAGGTTTCTGGAAATATTTTTAGTATTCATTCAGTAAATAATTGGTAGGTGCCTAGTATGTGCCTGCTGCTGTTTTAAATGCTGGAGGTGTAGCCGTGAATAAAAGAAAGTCTCTCCCTTGAGGTGGTAGCATTCCAGTGGAGAAATAGCATTCTAGGTAAATCATGGTGTAAGTTTTGCTGATAATAAGTTAATTTTCATTTATAACATTTTTTCTGTGTGTTTGGCAGAGTGTTCTTAATTTCTGAAAATCCAATTAAAAATGGACATTGCATTCCAACTTGTTTATAAACTGGCAACTATTCTAGGTTTCCATATTTATGAATAAAACATTATTGGTGTTGATACATCCAACCTCCAATAAACATATATTTAGCAACTAATAGATAGTAGGCATTTGTTAAGATCTAGGGACACAATGAGGACCAAGAACGACAGATCCCTTTCCTCACAGAATTTATAGTCTGGGAAAGGACTGAGGGGCAAACAAATGGTGAAATCTTCAGTTGTTCTCCAGTGCAAAGGGGACAGGGAAGTATAGTGTTCTGTCAGAGCACTTGAAAGCACTTAACAAAGACTTGGGGCATCTGGGAAGGTTTCCTAGAGTAATTGATGACTGAGTAGTGAAAGACAGTGTAGGAGTTTTCAGAGTAAATGGAGTGGGAAGAAGGATGTGCTTGTTGTACTCCCCAGAAGGAACAATGTAGAAAGGCCCAGAGGGAAAGGGGAGCAAGTAGTGTTCTAGGAACTGAGAAAATTTTGATGTGACTGGGACATAGTGTGACAGGATGCATGAAATGCTCAGAGGCCAGATCATGAAGCACTTTGCACTCTGAAGAACCTCATGGCAGTAGGAGGGAGTTTAAGCAGGATTAGGCTCACTTTTTAAAAAGATTTCTGCAGGGTTACCATAGATAGTGAGTGGGGGAGTCTGTGTAGTCAGGACCAAAGAGGAGACTGAATTAGAAATAGGCCCAGACGGTGGATAGATTTCCCCAGAGAAGGTGCGGTTGACACGATGTAGTAGATATTGAATGTGGGAAATGAGGAATTAGCTATGTGCCTGACTGATGAGGTCTCCAGCTAGGGCCGCTGAGATTGGGAACACAGAAAAGATGAAGAGGTATTTTGGGGAGCAAAGGAAAGAGAATAGGTAGTTAAGGTTTTTCTTGAAACTGATTTTTAAAGTTTTGATTTTCTGAGAGTGAAAAATAGTTGCCGCTTCTGAATTCTTTTTCTCTGTTCCCCAATTTTTCTGAAATATTAATAGGAAGTATTTTGGGGATATGTACAGTAAAATAATTTGTCAGTAAATATTAATTAGATGAAAAGACCAAACTGGTCATTTTAATTTCTCTTGACCAATCCTTTCTTAACAGTCATAGGGATTCATGATTTTTTTCTATAGGGATTCATGATTTTTTCGTATATAATATAATGTATTTTAATTGGAATTTATAATATTTTAACAGTAACTTTGTTAATAAGCAGCATCCCAAATACCAAGCAACAAGTCTATACAGGAAGGTATAATTTGCCAAAATTAATGCTAGATTCACAGAGCTGCACATAAAATTTGAGGTCTTCTGAATACTGGTCACCTTTATATTTTTTATTACATCCATGCCAAGATATTCTATGTAAAAACAAAGTTTCTTGGTGGGTTAAATTAAAGTGGTAAAGCCATTGTGTAAAAAGCTATAATCTTAGCAGAAGAGCTGGGTCAGGTTTCCTGAGAGCTGTGCTTGGTGCTGTGCCTAAGAGGACCGACCACAACCCCAGCTTCAGTGAATGATCTGAAGACAGAGGTTCTCTGTTGTCAGCTCCAAAAATGCTGTGTTCAGAGGTGAATCAGCTCTTGCTCTTCAGAATTAGTTTTTTTTCCTCTCATTTTTTTTCCCTCCCAGATGGAGTACTTCTTTGTTTTCAGGATCTATTTGGTGTAGTGGTGAAGTGATGTTCTACATGTTAACCCCTCCTGACCCAGTTAAGTGAATCACATCTCCAAGTATATCACTGTACCTCTGGGAATAAGAGGATATATAATTTTATAGTGCTTCTAGAGTTTTTAAAACATGAGATGACAGCAATCAGGTGGTGTTTGCCATCCCTTAAACTCTTGCTGTGGTATCTCATCATAGAAACTAACTAGCAAGATAGCATCGATATCCTAGGTTGAGAAATGTAGGGGTTCTTTGATTTGGAATACAACTCCTGAGCCAAAATGCTGGGTACTGCAGGCAGGAATTCCAATGGTACTGATCTAGGCTCATGTTTAATGTCTTTCTACAAAGTAGAACAAGGAGACAGAATTTTATAACTTTGGTGCTTGAAGACTTACTGGGGAGAGAAGGCTGGATGCATCTCCTTGTGGGAACAAGTATTCCAAATATGTTTGTCAAAGACTGAGCTAGATGGAGATTCTGAGTAAAATTTTTGCTTATAGAAAATGCCGTATTAAAATAGACCGGGTGCAGTGGCTCACGCGTGTAATGCCAGCAGTTTGGGAGGCCGACGAGGGCAGATCATGAGGTCAGGAGTTCGAGACCAGCCTGACCAACATGGTGAAACCCGGCCTCTACTAAAAATACAAAAATTAGCCAGGTGTGGTGGTGTGCACCTGTAATCCCAGCTACTCAGGAGGCTG
Source organism: Gorilla gorilla gorilla (assembly GCF_029281585.2). Taxonomy (NCBI): domain Eukaryota; kingdom Metazoa; phylum Chordata; class Mammalia; order Primates; family Hominidae; genus Gorilla; species Gorilla gorilla. The sequence goes on along the minus strand of NC_073231.2, from coordinate 96,506,897 downwards.
AGGCAGGAGAATCGCTTGAACCTGGGAGGCGGAGGTTGCAGTGAGCCGAGATCGTGCCATTGCACTCTAGCCTGGGCAACAGAGTGAGACTCTGTCTCAAAAAAATATATATAAAACAAAAATAAAATAATCTGGAGGAAGCTGTTCATCTTTAATAAACTTATTAATAGTTTAAAACCTGTGTATATGTATGTTACTGTGTTGCTCCATTGGTTAAAGCATTGAGCCCTCCAGCAAAAATATTTATGATTATTAACTAAAATTATATGTATGCATAGTAACACTGTTTCCCAAGGGTAAGGTTTGGTCATGAAAGGTTTGATAAACTTCAGTTTATGCAGTTTATGCATGGGCAACGGTCTTGTTGAGTTGAGTGGTGGAGTTGTTTCACATTTAGGAAATCTGTTCTTAAATTACCAATTTGAATATTATTGATGTCATCTGTGAATGTCAATTATGTGTTCTATTTAGAGAAACTTCATTACATTTAAAGGTAAAGGTTGTGGCCAGAAGTGTTGCATTCTGAAATTTTTGAACTGAGATATTTATTTTAAAGATAACTTCCACAATATGTAATGTTTTGTTATTAACTGCAATATAATTTTATAACATTCATTTTTGTCATATGTTCTCATTTTCTTTATTTGACATGTTTATTCTAAAGAAATTTCTCTGCTCCTGTAAGTGCTCTAAATTGAAGAAGGAACCTTGCTCAGCTTAGCTCCATTCACATCATTCTTTGACTAGACTCCCTGGTACCTTTCCTCTGAGTATAGGCTCCTTCCTCTTTTATCCAAGGCCCCAACAAGTATCACCCCATGTAGTTTTCCTGTCTTTATTTTACGGGATTTGTGTGTGTCCTATAAACAATCCTAGCTGTACTGCCAACTTTATGAATATATTCTGTACTTTCCCTGCCATTGCACTCTAGCCTGGGCGACACAGCGAGAGTCCATCTCAAAAAAAATAAAATAAAATAAAATAAAATGATTTGGAAGCTGTTCATCTTTTGTTCATTCTCTTCTTGAAACACCTGCCTTCCTCATCCTATCTATCTTTGCTTGCTAAACTCATACTAGGCTTTCAGTGTCTGCCTTGAATCCCTCTCTTCCCAAAAAGTTACGCTTTGGTTTCCACTTCTACAACTAATTTTCATCCTTTATTCTTTAATGCTCAGCATGTAGTCCTTCTCAATGCTCCCCGTTCTGTCTGTTTCTGAGGTAGTTTATGTGTATTTGTCAGTGTGTAAATCCATCAGTGGTAGGCATTGTGTCTTTTTATCTCTTCCAAGCACTTCTTGGAGCATCTCGCATGAGCAGTTATTGAGTCAGTGATCGATAAGGTGGATTGTTAACAACCAGTCACTGTAATATTCTTTCCAAATCAGCAGTGATGCATCTCCAGTTCATTAGCTATTAATAGAGTTGAATGTAGTTTTATTGAAAATGTGAAATGATTTTTAGATTTGGTTGTATTAATAGTTATAGATTCACCTATAGCTGATTAAAATATCAGATTTTAAAATTTGTAAAAAAGTTTAATATAGTGGCCAGTAGCTTTCTTATATACCAGTAATACTCAGATGGGGATGTGGAAAAGTTACTTTCAAAATCAGTAGTAGTGGCAACAATAATAACATGAAGTGCTTAGAAATAAACTAATAAGAAATACATGAGATATGTGAATAAAGTGACCAAACTTTAGTAAGAGGTATAAAAGAAGATTTTGAGTAATTATAGAAAAATTTCTGGATAAGAATACCTAATATTGTAGAGATTTCAGGTCTATCCACATTAATTTGCAGATTTGCCTTAATCCCAATATGAAATTTACTGATTTTTTTTGAGTGACAGAATGATCTACAAGAATGAATATGGCCAAGAACAGTTATGGCCATTTTTAAAAGAAGCGTAAAGAAGGAGTTTGAATAGAATGGGAAATTCCTTGCCACGTATTAACTGGTAGTCTTTATTACAATTTGGTTTCAGTACGAGATTTGAGATACCCATGTTTTAGTTCTAGTACAAGATTTAAAATATACATGGACAGTATTAGAGCTCCAAATAAGCCCTTTTTATATAAAGTAACTTTTATTTCTGCTGAAGTATACATAATAGGTCCATGGAGAAGTTATTGATTATTTAGTATCTAATGCTGGGAAAATTGGCTACTGGGAAAGGGGAGGGATCAGGCTATATCCTCACCTTTAATTTGAATAAATTTCAGAAGGAATAAGTGGTGAATGCTAAAAAGGAAAACATAATCAGAAGAAATATATAAGTAGAAACCAACAATAGACTCTTAAAACATTTTCTAAAGCTAAATACAGTGGAAAAATAAGAGGAAAAAATAGATAATATTTGATTATATAAAAATTTAAAAACATTTGTGTGTCAAAACATAAAATTAAGAGATAAAGGACACTTTAGCGAAAACTATATGCTACATATAATAGACAAGAGGTTGCCCTCACTATATAAATTGTTCTTACAAATAAACAAGAAAAACACTTAACATCCCCATAAAAAAGAGCAAATGTGAACAAATGAAGCCATAAGGAAATGTGAATAAAAAACATATGTAGAAAATGTGTCAATATAAAATAGTACAGATTAATGATGAAACATCATTTTTACTCCTATCAAAATAAGAAAGATTAGAATTTAATACCTACAGTTGGTAACAGTATGACACAATGGACACATTCATGTATCACATACTGACAGGTGTGTTAAATCATTGTGAACATTTTGGAAAATAAGTTTTTTACTATTTGAACCAATAATTCTACTCCTAGTGATCTGTCCTATCAGAGTTAAGATACATGTGTCATGTATTGCTGTATACCAGATCACTTCAAAACTTAGTAGCTTAAAACAATCATTTATTGTCTCACAATTTCTCTGGGTCAGGAATTCCTGTGCAACTAGCTGGGTACCTCTGACTCAGGCTCCCTCACAATGCTGCAATCAAGGTTTTGGCCAGGGCTGCGTCATCTTAAGGCTTGACTGGGGCAGGATTCACTTCCAGGCTATTGACTGGCTATTTTTCCAGACTATTTTTGCTAGCTATTGACTGAAGACATCAGTTTCTTGCCACATTGGGTCTCTCCATGGGAGCTACTTAGAGCATGGCTGCTTACTTGCTTGAGGAAGAAGTGGAAGTCCTATTCATTTTGTAACCTAATTTTGGAAGTGGCATCTCCTCACTTCTGCTCTTGCCTGTTTGCTAGAAGTAAGCACGAGGTCCAGCCCACACTCTAGGGGAAGGGATCACACAAGGGCATGAATACCAGGAGATGAAGTCATTAGGAATATTTTAGATGTTGCTTACCACAGAGGTTAATATCCAAAAGATGTCATTGTAATTTTAGAATTTTTTGATAATAGCCAAAAATAAATGTGTAATTACATATATACAAAAAATAAAGCAATGTAAATATTCTACAGCAGGAGTGGTTAAATTGTGCTACATCCACACAATAGTAGTATAATTGCATAATAATGATAATTTTCACCTTTTTTGAGTGTCAGTCATATGCCAGGTATTTCCTAGATACTTTAGAAATATTTTTGATCCTAACAACAGCCATCTAAGCTGGTGATGATTTTCATTTTACAGATGAAAAACTGATAGCACTTTGGGAGACTGAGGTGGGCGGATTGCCTGAGCTCAGGAATTCAAGAGCAACCTGGGCAACACGGTGAAACTCTGTCTGTACTAAAATACAAAAAAGTAGGGCCGGGCATGCTGGCTCACGCCTATAATCCCAGTACTTTGGGAGGCTGAGGCGGGCGGATCACAAGGTCAGGAGATCGAGACCATCCTGGCTAACACGGTGAAACCCCATCTCTACTAAAAATACAAAAAATTAGCTGGGCATGGTGGCGGGCGCCTGTAGTCCCAGCTACTTGGGAGACTGAGGCAGGAGAATGGCATGAACCCGGGAGGCGGAGCTTGCAGTGAGCTGAGATGGGGCCACTGCACTCCAACCTGGGCGACAGAGCAAGACTCCGTCTCAAAAACAACAACAACAACAAAAAGTAGCGGTGTGGCGGCATGTGCCTGTAGTCCTAGCTACTTGGGAGGCTGAGGCAGAAAAATTGCTTGAACCCAGGTGGCGGAGGTTGTAGTGAGGCCAGATCGCACCACTCCACTCCACTCTGGGCGACAGAGCGAGACTCTGTCTCCAGACAAAACAAAACAGATATTTAGAGACAGAGTCGCATATTGAATTATCAGCACCAGAATGCCATTCTAGGGTTATCTGGCTTCAAAGCTCAGCGACCACACTGCTATTTAAGAATGCTTATGAAAAATGTTTAATGATATGAGGAAGACTTACAAAACTGTTTTTACAAAGTTATCAATGTGTGGATTTTATTTACATGAAAGAAAAAATAGTCACAAATGTTACCTTTCAATGGTAGTATAATAGAATATTAAAATTTACTTTTATTTCATTCTAAATTTTCTACATTCTGCATGTATTCTCTTTATAATCATTTTGTAAACTCAGAATACTGTTGTAAAGATGTCAGCTCCTTCCCAAGGAAATACCACTAGTTAGACTTAATACACACATTTTTTTTATGTTGAATTGAAATTTTACTTGGTAATGAATCATTCCCTTTAATCTACTCTTCTAGATTACTGATCTCTCATTACCCAACTATCTGATGGCATCTTCGGTTGGACTGCTTCCTACCCAGCTTCTGAATTCTTACTTGGGTACCACCCTGCGGACAATGGAAGATGTCATTGCAGAACAGAGTGTTAGTGGATATTTTGTTTTTTGTTTACAGGTGAGTTTAAGGCCAAGGGTTGTCTCTTTTTTTCTCTCTGTTTCTTTTTGTATGGCATTGCTGATTTGACAGATTTCATTGAAAATAATCAGAGGGTTTTTCCATTTTAGATTTTTTCTTGGTTCTTTCATTACTACTACATATTTTGACAACATTAAAATTTTTTAATTGTGTGGATATATGCAAGTGTGTAGAACTGAATTGATACAGAAAAATCCTCTTAAAGAGGCAAAAAAGAATGACAAAAATAGGGTTATTTTTGCAGTGATTATTTTCAGAGTCATCACAAATCAAATACTATATTTTGATTTTGTGTGAAGTGTATCTGAAAATAATTTCAGTAAGATTGGGCAGAGTTGAGTGCTTATTTTATTATTTATATTCAAATTATTGAAACTCACCTATTTGTATTTTTTAGTATTATGTTGAGAGTGTAAATTTCTTTCTAGTACAATTTGATGTGAAACAAGATTTGTTTTAAAAAGTATTACCTCATAAAAATGTCTATGGTTTTCTATTACAAGTCCAAATAAGACTTGTATAATGGATTATTATTACCATGCAGATTGTAATATAGTTTGGGGCGCATAAAATTTTACATAAGAAGTTGATGAAAGAGGAAAACACTGCCACATAGGCAAATTTCTTTAGAGCCTTTAAATTTGCATGCAGAAATAGTTAAAATTTATTTGTGATTGATTTTATTCCTGAGATTTAACAAAATAGAAAATCATAATTTTTCATGAACTAGTAAGATGATGATGATAGTTAACCTTTATTCCATGCTTTCTATGCCACATATTTAAGCTCATTTAGTCCCTACCAAAACCCTAGGATGTACAGATTTTTTTTTTCAGATGTTTATTATCTTGAGCTGGTTATGTATTATACATCTCTTCCCAACTCAGCATTCAGTGACATCACATTGATAGCTTGAATTGCCCATGATGGGAATATTTACACCATGGGAAATGGCAAGTGCTGTAAATCAAGCCCCCTATCTCTGATCCACAAGAACTGGTTCACAAAGACACCATTAGATAGTAACTTGTTTAAAGTCCCCACTAATAAGTGGTAGAGCCAGGATTTGAACCAAGGTGGTTGGTTCTAGAGATTGTGCTCAAAACCAGTAGAATATAGTCAGCCCTCTGTATCCATTGGTTCCACATTCATAGATTCAACCAACTACAGATCAAAAATATTTGGGAAAAAAATTAAAAATAACAATACAACAATAAAAAATAGCACAAAAAAGTATTACAATAACTACATAGCATTTACATCATATTAGGTATTATAAGTAATGTAGAAATCATTTAAAGCATGGAAGGATATGCAAAAGTTATATGCAACTATCATGCCATTTTATGTAAGGGACTTGAGTATACACAGATTTTGAAATCTGGGGGGCTCCAGGAACCAATACCCCACAGATACAGGGGACAACACTATACTCCTCTAAGCAAATAATACTATTGAAATGGTCCTCCAGACTTACTGGTCTTTTAACTTGTTAGTTTTAACTTAACTGTTATTGAGTATATGGTACCGTATTACAAATTTAATTTTGGTGGCATTATTCTCAAGTTTTTGAGGCCCTATCTTATTTAAAATACTATGATAAAATAAAGCCAGAGTTAATTTTCTTTGCGCTTATGAGGTACAAGTTTAGTACATAAAGTAAAACCATGAATATTTACATTGAAATATTGCCTAAATAAAGCTTATCAATAAGAGTACTTGCTTTAAGAAAAATTTTATAATATTTTTGACATGCAAAGAGTCAGTTTTTATTTTTCTTTACTTTTTTCCCCAAAGCTATATTTTCTTCAGATAGTCTGAATCTAAGTTAAATGTTTTTGTTACAGTTGGTTTATATATATTAATACAGCATGCTAATCATATAAAGTTAAACTTCCTATGCATTATATCTATAGCACAGTATATAAATTAACATTTATGATCGTCCCAAAGAACTGTAAATTATCTAATATGTATTGCATTCTCAGATTTTTTTAGTATGAAGTTAAGCATTTTTTTTGTAGTTTCCTGAAAATAAGTAATCTATTTGTAACATTTTTTTCCCTTTGACTTTACATTTGAGTAATTAGAATCCCTCATTGTTAGTAGCTTAGAGAGAACTTTTACTATTTGAAACTTTATATTTTTATGCATCTTAGTAAATTACTCAACTATAGTCAATGAAGTTCATGATGCTTTTTAAACTATAGAATCTTCTTTTATTCAGTGATTTCTCACCCTTTGGCTAAGCTGGAAAATTTAAGCTTAGAATACAAGACAGTGGGGAAAACACATATTTCTTAGCCTAGGGATTTATGAAAAGAAGTGAAGACATGTTTACGCTTGTTTGATTTAATTGATATTAGTTACAGCTTAATTTGTATCAGGAGGCATTTAATGCAGCTTACAAAATATATACAAAAGAAAAAAAAGAGAGCTTAGGTTAAAGCTAGCAGAATAAGTATATTCATGAGATTCCTCTTATTTTCTAGAAACGAGCCACAAATTTGCCTCTGAGTTTTATGGCTGCCAGCCTAAAATAAAGCAATACAAAATAACTGTTCATAGGAAGCCACAACCATTTCTTATACAGTTTGATTATCCCTTATCTGAAATGCTTGCAGCCAGAAATGTTTTAGATTTTGAATTTCCTCAGATTTCAGTATATTTACATTGTGCTTACCTGTTGAGTATCCCTAATCCAAATGTCTGGAATCTAAAGTGTTCGAATGAGCATTTTCTTTGAGTGTCTTGTTAGTGCTCAAAAACTTCGGGTTGGAGCCTTTGAGGTTTGGAATTTCTGGGTTAGGAATGCTCAACCTGTACTGAAATCCAGCTTAGATTCTGTGGTCTATTTAGTTACTCTTCCATGCCTGTTATTTTTCTATGTATCTACTAACCAAAACCCCAAACCTGAATACATCCAAGTTTTATCTGCTTTGCCCCTATTCTTTTGGGGAAGTCATGTAACCAGACACATTGATATTTATCTCATGGTTGCAAATCTTCACCTAGTTTCTCGACACTGCCCCACATCCCATCTCTCTCCTTTGTCTTCTCACTCCCCTGCTGTTGTCTTGAAATAGTTAATTATTTTAAACTATCTTCACTTCTCCTCACAATTTTGACTCCTTCACCTGTTTCCATCTTTATTGTCAGCAGATTACCTCTCTTGCTTAACAGAAAAATCAGAAGCCTTCAACTGAGAAACCCCTGAATTTTCATATAAGAAATCTGTTAACTTCTTATGTTCCTGCCCCTGCTTAGCTTGCTTTCCAGTTAGCATTAAGAGATGCCTGTCTTTCTGTATGAGGCTTGACCTTCTGCCTGTGTTTGATTCTTTGATTTCATTTTAATAAGGAAACTTTTAAAACAATTGTCTATACTATCTATTTCCATTTTCTAAACCCTTTTTAACACTTCACTCAGCTAAGGAAGATGGGGAAGGTGTGTTGGGGGACAGTACAAATTGTCAGGCCCTGGGATCAGAAGTGCAGCTGGGAAAGTCCCACTTAAAGATGTAACCATTTCACCCTTGCTATCTGTGGCCCTGCCACTTCCTTCCCTCAAACTGCTCTTTTTAGGGCTGTCAGTAAGCTTGTCTAAATGAGATGTACTTTCCATTTCTCATCTAGCTTGACGTGTTAGTAGTCTAAGACTCCTGACAGTGCCTTCATTTTTAAAACACTCTTTCCTTAGTTTCTTTGATACCACTGTCTTAACTTTTTTTTTCCACTTGCCTAGCTTATGCTTAACTTCTTCCTTTCACCCCTTATATCTGTGTTTTTGAAGATCCTAGCTTAAGTTTTCTAGTCCTACTCTGAAAACTTTTTTACAGCAAATCCAGTTACTCTGATGGTTGCTAATATGTGTATTTGGGTCAAGACCCTCCCCCTGCCCTCATCCTACTCCCCAGCACTTGTCTTTAGCTCAGCCCTCTTTCCATAGCTTCAGACCCCTTCACTGACATCCATGAACTTTTTTGGATATCTAAGAGGCACCTCAAATTCAGCATGTCTTAAACAGAATGTAGCATCTAATTCACAAAGCACCCGCCCCCGCCCCCATATTTTTTTCATCTCTTTACATGGTGTTTCCATTTGTTGATACATAGCAAACTTAGGAGTTTTCAGTAAATATATCTTGTTTCTTTTAAGAGAAGTAACAGAAAACAATTACAGAATTTAAAGACCCAGCTTTAAGATGCCTAACTTATTTACGATTTTACTGAGTGATGGGCACTCATTTAATGGCACCCCCTTGTGCAAGTTCCAAGTTCCTCCCCTCTCACACTTACCATACCCCCAGTATGCTCTGCTTCTGTTATCTCCTCCCCCAACCACCCTCAGCACTTGGATTTAGAATACTTTCCCTTTAAAGCTTATGTTATAATTATGGGTAGATTTCATTGAAATTGTATTATATTTCCGTATCACTTTTGGTTACAGCAGCCTTTGTAAACTTGCTGGGACATTAAATAACACCTGCTGTGTTTGCTCCAAATCCTAAAGAACTGATTTACAAATGAACTTTGGAATAAAACTCATTTAGAAAATGTACACTGCTTAGACATTCTGAGGAACTGTACATAGAATGCTAAAGTGGGCCGGGCACTGTGGCTCATGCCTGTAATCCCAGCACTTTGGGAGGCTGAGGCAGGCAGATCATGAGGTCAGGAGTTTGAGACCAGCCTGGCCAACATGGTAAAATCCCATCTCTACTAAAAATACAAAAATTAGCCAGGCGTGAGGCGCATGCATGTAATCCCAGCTACTCAGGAGGCTGAGGCAGGAGAATCACTTGAACCCGGGAGGCAGAAGTTGCAGTGAGCCGAGATTGTGCCACTGCACTGCAGCCTGGGCGACAGAGCGAGACTCCATCTCAAAAAAAAAAAAAAAAAAAAGAAAAAAGAAAAAAAAAGTACAGAGGGACCACAGCTTCCTATAGGACAATGAGAAACTGAAGCTTCCCTAAATCACACATCACTAGTGAATAGCTAAGCTAAGACTAGAAACCTGACTTTCAATTTGATCAGTGTGATGATTTTTCTAGTATCCCTTTGACTAACATTTTTAAATAATCATCATGTTTTCCTCTGATTTTGTTTTTTCCTAAGTACAGGCAATTACTTGTTCACAATCTCTTGTTAATTCTTTGGAAGTTTATTGGCATTTCATTTTTTTAAGTGGTCTGTAATACTTTTAATTTTGTCTTCACCAGGTAGTTCATTGCAAATAGTAGTGCTTCTCACTAAGTGGGCTTAGAAATACCTATGGACATTTATAGTCATGCAAAGGTATAATACTACATTAATTATACCAACAAAGTTTAGCCAGCTGTTACCTCTATTGTAGACATTTTTTATTCCTTGAAGAAAGCTTTTTGGTACAAAGAGACAGGTTTGGCTTGTATCAAGTGAACCAAAAGGAATGTGTGTTTTCCTAATACCATGTCATGGTTACCTGTAGACTTTGGTCCTCCATTACCAGGAGAAGCAGCAAAGGAAAGAATAAACATTAACTGTGTGTAAACTATTTAAAAATGTATAACCCTTTACCTACCATCTTTGAGAAGCACCCTGTTTGAAGCATTTCTAAGCCAAATATTTATTGGATTTATTTCTCTCTTTTTTTTGTATAAAATATTGATAACTGTAATGTTTTATTTTTATTCACAGATTATTATAAGTATAGGCCTCATGTTTTATGTAGTTCATCGAGCTCAAGTGGAATTGAATGCAGCTATTGTAGCTTGTGAAATGGAACTGAAATCTTCTCTGGTTAAAGGCAATCAACCAAATACCAGTGGCTCTTCATTCTACAACAAGAGGACCCTAACATTTTCTGGAGGTGGAATCAATGTTGTATGATTCTAATGAGATACGTGATTGTCAAGAGCCTAGTGTGCTATCTAAGGTCTAGCAGTCACTTCACTAGTGGGCAGAGACAAGTTCTAATTGTATTACGGCACAAACAAAACTGACTGGTTTTTAAATTGCACAATTTTTTTTTTTAAAGCAAGAATCATTTTCTGGGTATGTAAGTGTAAATGTAGATGCAAATTTGGCTGCACCTCTTTATCATGCCTGTATTGGCCTATAGGTCTGCACTTTAGTGTTTTTTAATTGTTTTATTTCTGGGTATTTACGAACAGAGAAATAACCCAAATATTATTTCTGCTTAGTGTCTTTATTTATAAAGCCCATGAGTAGTTTGTATGCATCTTTCCTACTTGTAAAGATGAGTAAAAGTATGCAGTTTTAAATTTATAATATTATTGGATGTTCTTTGCTTTGGTAGTCTTTCCAGAAAGGATAAACAGTGGTTTTTGTTTTGTTTTGTTTTATTGTTTAAGTGGGACCACTTAGCTTCCCATTTCCTTACTAGTTAAAGAACAGACATTAATTTTCAGTTGAATGTATTTTTGCAGGCATCTTATTGTTACAGGGCCATTTACACCTATTCACAAAGCTTAAATCCTACCTTGTGGGACTGAAGTGCTCTTAATATAACTGTTTATTTTCACTGTGTAATATGCAAAGCAAAAGGGAAATTATTTGGTGGATGGTAGCTCAAAATTGGAACTCTTGTTCTAATTCAGTTATGTTGGCTTTACCCTCCTTAGATTTTTCATCAAAGGGCTGTCCCATTGCAGTCTTACTAAAACATTTTGTTAAAATCAACTTTTTTCCTTTTTATATTAATAATTAGGCTTTTAAATAAAGATGTTATTCCTTTAAAATGGTGGGCTTACCATCATTGAAGATGTCACTCAGGTGGCCTTGTTTGATCAAAACGCCTTTTTTAAAAACCAAGCTTTAAAAACATGTTTATAATTTCATGAAGTACATATATATTGTTCCCATAGTCTTCAGCTTTAAAACTATAAATATGATATTAAGTTAATGCCCAAATTTGTGTTACTTGCCCTACTTTAAGTAGGTTTATTGTGTTTGTTTTTTCAGTACTTGTTTTTCTCTGATAAGACTCAGGAATTCTGAAATGTGAAATTGTCTCAATTCTTTCTCTTGTAGCATGAATCAAATGTATTTATTAATAGCACTTATGACTATAGAATATAATTTGGCATATGATTCATATTACATATGTATTCATTTTATTTTTAAAATAGTTTATAAACTTAATGAATTTTTTTTACAAATGAGGTTATAGATATTAATGCAAATTTTCTGGTAGGTATCTCTTTTTTTGCTGTGATGATTCCAACTTATCAGAGACCTCCCATTTGCCTTTTCATTACGGTGAAAGCTTTGCCCTCATCGACTAAAGTACAAAGGAATTCTTTGGAAGCAGATTATTCTAGTCTTATGCTAGAGATGAATTTGATCATTTTAATGTGTGATCTTTTTGCTCTATCAGGTATAATTGTTTTCCTTTCCTTTATAATGCGTAAGTTTTCTCACCTTTGAATAACAGTAAAGTTCATTTATATGTCCATACCTAGAAGACCAGTGCAAATACTTTGAGAGCACCTGGGTCTACAGGACATAATTGGCATCTAAATCCTCATTTCTTGCTATTAGTAGGAAAATAGATACAGTATTGGAATACCCTTATTCTTTTTGAATCCTAATTACTCATTTCGGTTTTTTTTCTCTCTTTTGAATCCTAGTTGCTGGTTTTTAATGATTTTAGTTTAGCAATCCCAACCAACAATACATTTGATTTATTTTTTTCTGTCTAACCTGACAACCTTTTTCTTGTGCTTCTTGTTGGTTAGTTTTTGTGAAAGGAATCATTATTTAAGATCACTGTTTTCATACTTGTTTTACACTTCACGTATTTTGAAGTACATTTATTTACTTAGCATTTGTGACTTGAATAATTTCACCAAATGAATACATTTTGGTAGTTTGTAATGAGTTCTTCTAATTGTTACACTTTGCTTGGTACTTAACAATAAATATGTAAAGGTAAAAGAAATAATTTTCTGTATTCTGCCAATCTTAATTTTATATAATAAATCATCCATTTTTTTCTTAAAATAGTATGGATTGACTGTTTCTAAAATACCACTCTATGGCTGTGGTTTTTCTTTTCTTCAGCATTTCCAGCATCCAAGTAAACAATAGTCCCTTATAGTCCTGCTACTTGATGGGTGAATTTGGTTGCTGGGTTTTTAAGTTGCACTCACAATAAATCGTGCAAAGCATTGTCATGCCTTATTTACTCCATTTTTAATCCTGCATCCCAGATTTATGGCAGCAACACATATCTACAGGATACTTTTATGTTGTCCAAATATTGCTGTCAGTCATATGTACTTATAAAATGTCTCCAGTCATGTATATGTATAGAAATGAAATGTCAAATTTCTCAGACTGTTAAAGTGCAGTATAAAGTTGCTTAATGCACACTTAAAAAATGATATATAATTTCTGAATCTTATGAAATATGTGTTCTTTTTTAATTCTTTGGGCATTTTCTTAAATTTTACATGTTTTTTGGTTTATTGTTAATGATTTTGTTTACTCTTTGCCAAATTTTGTCATGTAGGTTATTTTACAATAGCACCTTTAAAAAAAGTATATGCTAATTTACTAAGCATATTCATATCCATTTTTATTTGATCATCTGATTTGTGAAATAACTTGAAATTTGTACTGTTTGGTTTGTGAAAATAATATTACCAAATCTCTGTCATTAGAATGTGTACTTTATGTTCAGAAGTGACTGTGGGTTTATTCAGAGCCAGCCATTCTCTCCCTTGATGCACTTTGTAACCAGCTACACATGCTTTTAGGTGGCTTTTCCCTGATAGGGTCAAGTATATGACTATAAAACATTTTTCTTGTGAAGCTATTAAGTTCATTAGTTACTCTTATTTCCCCTTGTTGTAACTAAGTGGTGCAGGTATAAGCATATCCCCAGCATTCCTGTGTGTGTGAATGTGCACTGCTGATTTGGACTGTTCTTGAGAAAGGTGCTGTGACTTAACATATGTCAATATTTGTTAGCTCTGGGGATATCTTTAGAATGCTTGAGAAAGTTGTTAGGTGTGTGCCAGATTGGTGAAGGTAAATCCCTGCTGTTCACAGCCAAGCAGCATTTCCAGAGAAAAGGAGAGTTTTACATAGACCCCAGGAAAAACAGTACTAACCTGGTTGATGGCCTTGGTGGAATTTTGTTTCAGCCAGAGGCTACTCATTATATCAGAATGATGTTCAGTATAACACTATCTGATTTTTAGATTGGTCCATTTCTGTTGTAATCAAGTCTTTAGGATGTAATCTTTTTAAAGTCATTGCTTTAATCTGAAAAGCCATTAGAAGGGAGAGGAATCACTGTTCCACAGGATATTTAAAACTCAGGAGTTCAAATAACCTCACATATTGAACATAAACTGTTAACTTATTCCACAACTAAATTCTAACCTGATACTTATGAATTGCAAAGTGATTGCTGCAAACTTTTTCTAAGGTGGCTGAAGATTTAAAATACATCATTCTAAAGGGAAATCAGTAAAATGTCTTGATAATTGGTATCCAAATCACTTGTGTGCCTGAGAAAATAAAAGGTTATATTTTACTTTCTTCTTGCTTTTCTTTCTTTGTCTTTATACTTTAATGGATGTAGAGAAAAGACCCTACATGTCATGTAGGATGGATTCAGGGGATATCCTGAATCAAGGAGTGATTCAAGGGATAGGGAGGATGTACTCCTAAAAATGAGAATGTTGATAATTGACCCTCCATGGGGTGCTTATGGTTCTTGAAGAAGCTTTAAGGAGAAGTTATTCTGACGTCTTAAATTGGCACTCACTCCAGTTTTTTTCTATATCTTTAAGTCATGAAATGCCAACTGCCAAACAATTGTTAGTCGTTTGTCCCAGCCAGTGGCAATATTTATGATGCTTTTCATAATGTCAAAGGACTTTAACTAATCTAATTTTCTGTTGATCTCTACCCTATTTCCATGACTGTTTCCTAAAAGGCACATTCCATTTGCCATAACATTTTCATCTTAGCACCAAGAACAATATTTGTCCTTGTTTATTTGTAGAAGCTCCAATACTGTTGTACACCTTTTGTTAGCCATTTTGGACCACAATTATTTGCTAGTTTATAAAATGGGCCACAAGACATAGCCACATGTTGCAGACTACTTTCACCAAGGTGGTGTAGAGGAGCATTCATCAGATAAGCGTTTTGACATTGTGGTATGCTTGTTACGCAAGGTTGTACGATACTGTCTGCCATGCTTGCTCTTCTTGGTTGACAGTGCCTATTAGCATCCTGAGTGTGGGGAAAGTGTATATTAGTGGTATACCGTATTTTAAGTTAAATATTTAACATTTGTAGGGGTAGCATTATATGCATGGTGATATTAAACAAGATATGTGTATATAGTAAATTTACATTTAAGCACTCTGCCAAGTTGATTATCCAAATTACTAACTGATATCACTGTCTTAAAAGTGACTTAGTGTTCTATAAGGTAGCCTGCTGGATGAAAGACTTGAAAATCTTAAAATATGCAGTGAAGTTCAGTAAGGAAGAGTGATTAGAATATGTATTGGACAAAAAATAATAATTCCAAAATTACAAAAATTTTAGAGTGCAATTTGGGTGGTATGCTTCAATGTAAGTACATTTATCCTAGGAGACATAAAATTCATGACCACCACAAAGTAGGAGAAGCCAAGAGGGAACTCTTTGGTTCTGTCTTTGTTGATTATCAAGCCATTTTCAGTAAAGTGATTTGAAACATGGCCTGTTTCATACTCTAACTCTTACAGTCCTGTCCTAAGTTGACCTTGGCAGGCAAGGCAGGAACTGAGTTATTTTCCACTAGTTTTTGTTTTTCAGCTAATTACTCTGATTTTTAAGTAAATTAGCTGGTTTTGTATCATCACATTTCTACTTTAAATATACAATAGAACAGCTTTGTTTGGAATGAGCATTTCAAGTAGGTTTCATAGCAGAGCATTAAATTATTAGATGGATTTGGAATAGGTTCTGGGAACATAGAACCTGGGCTTTTCCTTCCCTCCCTTGCTGCCGAGTGCATATAAGGCCTTGCTCTCTGGTGGGGGTCTTGGCAGAGAAAACCAGGACAGGATTTTTTCATACACGGGGCAACAAGTGTCAGGGGAAAAGACTGGAGAGCAGATCTTGAAGATCTCTTTGGCTTTCAAATTTGAGCTTCTGAAGAGAAGTTTGATATTGGCCCCACCAAAATATGTCACTTCTCCCTTCCTGACCCCCAACAAATGGCTGAGAAGGAGGGAGTGTTCCCTGCTGCGTGAGAAGAGAATTCAGGAAGACCAGAGACAGAGAAGCTTCCTCCAAGGAACTCAGCCTGCCTGCTTCATGTTCCACCACTGGCATTTGTGATGTCTTATATTAATTGCAGCTTTGTTCTTAGTGTCAAACAACTGGAAACAAAGTGAACTTTGTTTTCAGCCACTCCCTTATGAATAAATTGTGATAGATCCACACAAGGAAGATTGAGTAGCCATCAGAAAGGAGGAACTAGATGTATTCCAGTGAGAGACGTTACCAGGAGGTATTGTTTTGTGAAAGAAGATGCACAAAGTTGTAAAAATATTGCATTTTTAAGAAAATGCCCTTTCTTCCTTGGTATATGTATGTATATGTGGGTTTGTACGCATGTGAATATCTGCATCTCCTCATATAGGATTAAATTAGTATGGATAAAAATAATGGAAGGGAAACTACTTTAAGATGGATTACTCTGGTGGGGGTGGAAAGCTGGGTTCAGGGGTTTGATGGGGATAGAATGAAGAGGAGGGAGGGAGAAGATAATAAAGCCAAAAAGAAAGGGAAAAAAGCAATTATTTTTAAGGGCAAAATGGGCCTGTATTTCTTTCATTGACATGTTAGAAGTCATTCTCTTCTTAAAACATCCCAGTTGATAGTTGTTCTGCGCAAGTACTTGAGGTGATGTAGTAGAGAATTGAAGAATGTCCTTTCTTAAGGCCAGCTACTAGTATTCAAACACCAGGGCCATTGCTTCTTGGATACATGATCTTGAGAAGTTAAGAAGTTACTTCTGTGTTTCAGTTTCCTCACTTGGATGATGATAGCCTAGCTTAGCTCATTGGGGTGATTGTGAAAATTAAAGAGTTTAATACAGTTATGTGTTGAGAGTAACACTTGGTAGGTAGTAAGTACACAATAAGCATTAGCTATTATTACCTGGCACCAACTTGTTCTTAGGCATTGAGAAGTTCTTTCAGTATTTGAGTATTTGGCAGACTACATTGAGTTGGTCATTTATGGGCTAGAGTAGAACAGAGTATTAAAAGTTACCTAGCTCCTGTCTTTACAGAGCACACAATGAAGGTAGAGAGACAACAAATACAACAAAAACGACAACCATACAATACTTACAGGGTAAAATACCAATGTAAAAATTACTATAGCACAAACTGAGTGGTGAAAGGAGTACTTAAAGCAATCATTGCATGTGGGGATGGTTGGGGAAATTTTCTAAAAAAGATAAGTTTTTTACCTTGTTTTTGGTTTTTGCAGGAAGAAACTATAAAGTTCATGGTACTCAAGGGGGTCTCTGACCAAAAAAGGATTAAGAAGAATTGAGGCAAAAGGTAAAAGTCATGCAAATAGGAACTTTTTTCAGGGTGGTGTAAACAAATGAGTTTTCAGTCTAGTGAGTTTTTTTCCTCAGTTGACTACTACCTCCACCAGCAGCTTTAAAAAAATTATTCAGCTAACACATAACTTAGACTCATTTGATTCATATCTTTTGAGTTATCCAAGTTCTTTCCTTCATAAACAGTTAAGGTTAAGTTTATTGAATTCTTGTGATTTTTTTACGTCAATTTTTCTGTTATCCATATAATCCCTTATATCATTAGTGAGAAAGTAAGATTTAAATTTTCTGAATTTCTGTGTAGTCATTTTTTGAGCAAATAGAGAAAATAGGCTAGATATCAAGCATTTGTTAGGCTTTGGGGTTACAGAGGTAAAAATAACACTAGAGGGTTTCTCAGTGGGGAAGGTAGAAAAGTGAAGACACAATTACAATAAAATGTGGCCAACCAGCTCTATAATAAAGGTTTCTACTGTAAAAGCAGAAAGATAAGGTAGAAATAGAAGCTGTGGTATAACTGTTCAGTGTATTTTTCTTGCCCACTGCCCAGATAGAGCTGATTATTAAGACAGGAGAATTAAAGAGTTTAATACACATAGAGCTGGCTAAATGGGAGACTGGAGTTTTATTACTCAAATTAGCCTCCCTGAAAATTTGGACACTAGGGTTTTTAAAAGATAGTTTGGCAGGCAGGGGCTAGGAAGTGAGTGCTGCTGACTGGTTGGGGATGCTATCATAGGGGTGTGGAAAATGGCCCTGTGCACTGAGTCCACTTTCGGGTAGGGGCCAGAGAACCAGTTAAGTCAAGAGTCA
Organism: Gorilla gorilla gorilla; assembly: GCF_029281585.2. Classification (NCBI taxonomy): domain Eukaryota; kingdom Metazoa; phylum Chordata; class Mammalia; order Primates; family Hominidae; genus Gorilla; species Gorilla gorilla. The sequence goes on along the minus strand of NC_073231.2, from coordinate 96,488,662 downwards.
GGCTCAGGTGGGGCCATCCTGTTGTCAGAAGTGCAGAAGCCTAAAAAGATACCTCAAAAGGCCAGTCTTCAGTTTATAATAGTGATGTTATTTACAGAAGTAACTGAGGAAGTTGTGAATCTTGTCACCTCCAGAATAATGGTGGACAATTGTTTATGCCTGTGTTTTAGCAGAATTTAGGCCCCTAACTTGGTGGACATTTATTAGTTTTATAAAGGTGGTTTAGTTTTGGGAAGGGCTATTATTATTTGAACTATAAGCTATATTTTTTTCCAAAGTTAGCCTTGGCCCATACCAGGAATGACCAAGGGCAATTTGGAGGTTAAAGGCAAGTTGGAGTTGTTTAGATTGGATCTCTTTTACTGTTATAAAAGTTGACACAAGTTGTTATAATTTTTGCAAAGATAGTTTCAATCCTCCCTTTTGGGTTTTACCACACCTTATTCTTAAGGTGTGAGCTTTGGAGATTGTATTAGTCACTTCTCATGCTAATAAAGATATACCCAAGACTGGATAATTTATAAAGGAAAGAGGTTTAACTGACTCTCAGTTCCACATGGCTGGGGAGGCCTCACAATAGTGGTGGAAGGCAAATAAGAAGCAAAGTTATGTCTTACATAGTGGCAGGCAAGAGAGTGTGTGCAGGGGAACTCCCTTTTATAAAACCATCAAATCTTGTGAGACTTATTTACTATCACAAGTACAGCACAGGAAAGACCCGCCCCCATGATTCAATTACCCCCATCCCACAACACGTGGGAATTACGGGAGCTACAATTCAAGATGAGATTTGGGTGGAGACATAGCCAAACCATATAATTCCACCTCTGGCCACTCCCAAATCTCACATCCTCACATAAAAACCAGTCATGCCTTCCCAACAGTCCCTCAAAGTCTTAACTCATTTCAGCATTAACTCAAAAGCCCACAGTCCAAAATCTCATCTGAGACAAGTCCCTTCTGGCTATGAGCCTGTAAAATCAAAAGCAAGTTAGTTACATCCTAAATACTATGGGGTACAGGCATTGGATAAATACATCCGTTCCAAATGGGAGAAATTGGCCAGAACGAAGGGTCTACAGGCCCCATACAAGTTCAAAATTCAGTGGGCCAGTCAAATCTTAAAGCTCCCAAATGATTTCCTTTGACTCCATGTCTTACATCCAGGTCATACTGATGCAAGTGGGTTCCTGTGGTCTTGGGAAGCTCCCTGTGGCTTTGCAGGGTACAGCCCCACCTCCTGGCTGTTTTCACAGGCTGGCATTGAGTATCTGTGGATTTTCCAGACACACGGTACAAGCTTTCAGTGGATCTACCCTTCTGGGGTCTGGAAGACCATGGCCCTCTCCTCACAGCTCCACTAGGCAGTGCCCCAGTGGGGACTCTGTGTGGCAGTTTCCACCCCACATTTCCCTTCTGCAGTCCCCTAGCAGAGTTCTCCATCAGGTCTCCACCCCTGCAGTGCACCTCTGCCTGGACATCCAGGCATTTCCATACATCCTCTGAAATCTTAAGTGGAGATTTCCAAACCTCAGTTCTTGACTTTTGTGCATCTTCATGCTCAACACCATGTGGAAGCTGCCAAGACTTGGGGCTTTCACCCTCTGAAGCCACAGCCAGAGCTGTATGTTGCCCTCTTTTAGCCACAGCTGGGATGCAGGGCACTAAGTGCTGAGACTGCACAAAGCAGCAAGGTCCTGGGTCCAGCCCACAAAACCATTTTTTTCCTCCTAGGCCTCCAGGCCTGCGATGGGAGGGGCTGCTGTGAAGACCTCTGACATGCCCTGGAGACATTTTCCCCATTGTCTTGGCAATTAACATTTAGCTTCTTGGTACTTATGCACATTTCTTCAACTGGCTTGAATTTTTTAAAAGAAAATGGGTTTTTATTTCTATTGCATCATCAGGATGCACATTTTTCAGACTTTTATGCTCTGCTTCTCTTTTAAGCATAAGTTCCAGTTCCAAACCAGATCTTTGTGAATACAAAAAACTGAATGTCTTTAATAGCATCCAAGTCACCTCTTGAATGCTTTGCTGCTTAGAAATTTCTTCTGTCAGATGCCCTAAATCATCTCTCTCAAGTTCAAAGCTCCACAAATCTCTAGGGCAGGGGCAAAATGCCACCAGTCTCTTTGCTAAAACATAGCAAGAGTCACCTTTGTTCCAGTTCCCAACAAGTTCCTCATCTCCATCTGACACCGCCTAACCCTGGACCTTATTGTCCATATCACTATCAGCATTTTGGTCAAAGCCGTTCAGCAAGTCTCTAGGAAGTTCCAAACTTTCCCACATCTTCCTGTCTTCTTCTGAGCCTTCTAAGTTGTTTCAAGCTCTGCCTGTTAGTTCCAAAGTTGCTTCCACATTTTTGGGTATCTTGATGTCAGTGTGCCACTCTTGGTACCAATTTACTGTATTAGTCTGTTTTCACACTGCTAATAAAAACCTACCTGAAACTGGGTAATTTATAAAAGAGATTTAATTGACTCTCAGTTCCACATGACTGAAGAGACCTCAAAATCATGGTGGTAGGCAAATGAGGAGCAGTCATGTCTTACATGGTGGCAGGCAAGAAAGCGTGTGCAGGGGGACTCCCCTTTATAAAACCATCAGATTTTGTGAGACTTATTCACTATCAGGAGTACAGCGTGGGAAAGACCTGCCCCCATGATTCAGTTACCTCCCGTGAGTTCCCTCCCACGACGTGGGAATTATGGGAGCTACAATTCATGATGAGATTTGGGTGAGGACACAGCCAAACCAGTCAGAGACGGAAAAAAGTCAGTGACTGCTGCAACTTCCTGCTGACAGGGGGCTTGGGGTTAGTCCCTGCTGACAGAGATTGGGGTTAGTCCCAGGGTAAGAGAAATAGAACTGCTTTGCAGCTGTCTGCATGCCTAATATAACAAGCAAAAGTTCTGGCTGCAGGAGTTCTTGTAGAATTCATCTGAGGCCCTGAGAGATCCTGGTGAATAGCACTGAGAGCCAGTCAGAGATGAGTTTGCTAGTAGAGAGAGATTTGGGTCAGAGGTTGTTAGAAAGACAAATTGGGATAAACAGGAAAGAGTACATTTAAATATACCATATCTTTTATAGTCAGTTTTAGTTCTGTGACTAGATCAGTTAAACAACTGTGTCTCATTTCAGGAGGTTAGGCCTCTATATATGATGGGCTAGGCCTCTATATATGATGAAGGCAAAAGTTTTTAATAAAAGGCATTTTTATAGAAATAAAAGCCAAGGTTAATGTTGGGCACAATTTATCCAGATATTAGACTCAAAGCATTTTTAGTTACAGAGGAAAAAGGTGGTGGCAGTCTGATCTGACATGATTTTCTTGCCTGTATTACAAGGAATAAGTTCTAGCTTTCAAGGTCTTCGAGAAAAGGTAGTCGCAATGTCATTGTCAGAAAAATGGAAGAAAAATTTGAAAACGTTAAGTTTAGGGACCTGTAGCCTGGAAAGAATTCAAGATTCGGTCCAAATTGGAGAAAATAATAAAAACCCCAAAACGGTGGACAAGACTAGAACCTAAAAACAGATGTATTATAGGTTTTTTTATTTGAAACATAATTTTTTTCTCTCTCCAGTTTCTATTTTATTAACGACAAATCATAGTAGGACAAATTTATTTGCAAAATGAGTCTAGTTTTTTTATACTTGGCTTGATTATTTGCATAAAGTGCAGCAAGTACAATTATTTGCCATACAGGCTTTCTAAACATTGGCTTTGCTGGAACTTTTTAAAATAAGGAATTGCAGATTTGAATTTTTAAAGCCTTGAGCCAGCCATGGATTTATCTGTGCCTACAAATAGTTGTATGAATTGGATAATTTTTCTTTTCTCCAGGTCCCAAGATAACTTGAGGCTCCCAGGCCTATCAGAAAGTGATTTTCTTTTTTTAAATCATAGGTCGGAACCCTGTATAGGGACTAGATAGACAAGGTATGAAGTTGATTTTTTCAAGGGGCTTTTATCAACTCTGTAAGTCAATTTGATTCCTTAAAGCAGTCTCTTTATATTTGAAAGCATGCCATTCTAGTCAAAGCCTTGGTAAAATAACCAGTGGTATCTTGTCATAAAAGAAAACAGATTGTTATTGAACTTATGCATGTAACTATACTGTTATAAATTAAGTATATGCTTACAAATAGTTTTTAAATTCTGGAGAAATAAGATAGAGAGAAAGAAATGTGTTTTAACTTTTACTCCCATGAGTATACTCTGTAAATAGCTTAAAAGAAAAAAGTTTTCTAGACTCTGCAAAACAAAAGAATTAGCAATATTTTAAACAAAATGTCATAAATATTATTTCAGTCTTCTTTTTTTTTTTTTTTTTTTTTAAGAGACAGAGTCTCCCAAAGTTGCCCAGGCTGGTCTCAAACTCTCGGGCTCAAGCAGTCCTCCTGCCTCAGTCTCTCAAAGTGCTGTGATTACAGATGTGAGCCACTGCACCTGATGTTGGTCTTTTATTAATTCAGTCCATGCAATTCCTGTTTTGCCCAGTATTGGACCAGCAGTCCTCATGAACACACTAGCTCTCTATGACAGTCCTGGAAGTTAATTTTTTTTTCTTTTTCATTTTAATGGCACAGTCTCTACAATTATCAGACACCTGCATCCAAGAGCACCCATTAGCATCTTATAGCTGCTTATAACCGCCTTTTGAAAAGGATCAAAACAAGACAGTTATCTGTGGAAGACAAAAGTCAGGACAGCCACAGTTAAAGATGCAACTGAAAAGGAAACCTGGTCATTTTTATGGCACATAACCATATAGTAATTATTATTATTTATAACATATACTCAGTCATATCAGAATTATAGGAAAAGTATATAATGTTGGAACACATATTAATAACACATTTATTGACTGCAGCCAAAAAAAAGTTGAATACCATTTTATATTTGACAGTGCTCTCTGTATGATTTTAGTATACCAAATAAGTCAAATATGTCTCTTTTGGACTTCAGGGGACCTAATACTTAAAAGTTAACGAGGTCAAAAATATACTTAAATCAGAATTTGATTTTGGAATGTTTGTCAAATATCTAACGTTTAACACTTGATATCACAAAATAGAATTCTAGGTCATTGTAAGTCATTTATTTAGCCAAAATAATAATTTAAAATTTCAAAAAGGCAAAAATCTTTACTTGTTAATAGAGAGGAGTCTCAACTTGTTAAGACCAATACAGATAGCATGAAGCCAACTGAATCTGTCTTTTCTCTCTCCCCTGTATTTAAATGACAAATAAATTTTTTTATTTCTCAATGTTATGAAAATCTTATTTAAAAGAGAGAGCCAAATTTTAATTTTGCATTAGTGTATTCTTAATGTTATACTCAATTTTTAATATTTTGTAAATAAATCTGTCCAATTTTAATTAGTTTGACTATGAGGTATAATTTTTATGTCTATTTTTATAATCCTTTCTAATTTTTTATTAAAGGGCAGATCAGTGTTCTAAGGAAACTCTGTTATTTAGACAGATGGACCTAGATTCTGGCCCTGCATCAGTGTACTCTTATTTTAATATTTTAATTTATGGAAAAACTAAGTAATATCCTTTTAATTTTGGCCAACTTGCTTATATACAGAATTTTGTTAAAGCCAATTAATTACAGTTCTTTTATGTATTTTGGTAACAAAATATGTTCCCAGCATATATAAATAGACAGAAGCAGATCTGGTGGGGGGATAAGATGATGATGATGATGATGATGATTGTTATTATTATTATTATTAATTAAGACAGTGTCTCTGTTGTCCAGGCTGGAGTGCACTAACATAATCATGGCTCACTGCAGCCTTGACCTTCTGAGCTCAAGCAATCCTCCCACCTCAGCCTCCCAAGTAGCTGGGACTACAGGTGCATACCACCCTGCCTGGCTAATTGTGATAAGATTCTTTGTCAGTTTTTAAGTTTTCCTTTTTGACCTCAGACCATTAGTCTCTTGATTATCTGTTCTCTGATCTAAATAATTGTCAGCCAGGCAATTCTAAATTTGTGTTTTTAAATGGATAATTTTTAGGTGAAACAAAATAGAGAATTTATATTTTATTTAAACCAAGGGAAAATGGTGTGGATAAAAGTTTAGTCAAGATGACCAGGAAAAACAGACACGCTTACATGGGGAGTTTTTTTTTTTTTTTTGGGACGGAGTCTTGCTCTGTTGCCCAGGCTGGAGTGCAGTGGCGTGATCTCAGCTCACTGCAACCTCCACCTTACACAGACTTTTTAAAGATCTGTTTCTTGATTGGATTATTGGCTTCAGGTTGGAGTCTTTTAGGGAACAGGGTCAGGAAAGCATGCAGTTTTTAGGGTCCAATAAGCAGGCACAGCTGGAAGGCAAAACAGATCCCCAAGATCAAGGATCTCATTTTTACACCAAATCCTGAGGTCTCCAAAAGAGGAAAATACTATAAGACAAGACAGTGCAATCATTCCACAGTGTATCCCATTGAAAGGACATTTCTCCTAGGCCGCTTGGCAACCCAGTGCCAATCAGCCTACGCTATAATCACCCCATCTTCCATTCTGTACCTTCTAGATGTTTACAAGCATGCTTTCCTTATTTAAACATAGAAAGAAAGACGTACAGCCCTGTGGTGGTCATCGTTCACTGTAAGCAACTGACATCAGCCATTTAAAAAAGTATATCTCTTATCTAGCTATTATACATTAAGGTTAAATTTTCTCATAATGCAAATTAATCCTGGTGCCCCCAAAAGTCAGAGATTAGATACAGTGGAAGGAGGGACAAACAGGAGTAAATGAGAAACAGAATTCAGTTGACTGAGTAGTTTTTACAGAGGGAGAGCAAGAGCCTTAAAACAATATCTGTACCCATATAGTCCAAATTAAATCAATTTTAACTACAGAGCTTTCAAAAAAATCCTTTAAAAAATTTCTTATTACCAGATTTCAGCAGGAACAAACAGTGGATATTTTCAGCTTTTGAATTTTTTACCAAAGGTAACCTCCCACATAAAATTAATAATCCTTAACTCAGGCTATGACTTAACCACAGACACATGAGGTGTCTCCAAAGAGATGGCAAGTGAGCTTTACAAGATCTAAAATCACCCTAAAGGTAGCTCAGGGAAAGAAAAATTTAAGACAGGATATCAGGAGCTGTACATAGAGGAAAAAATAATAAATGGCAAAAGTCCCACAATTTTTAAACCAGAAAGGACTTGTTCCCTAATCTGGGAATTGAGCCCAGGCCACCATTGTGAAAGGGCAGTGCCTTAGCTACTGAACTACAGCATGGGACAATTGTCATTGCTCTCCCAGAAGGAGTCTAGAGTGGTCATTTTTAAGCTTGTAAAGGATTTTAACTGCTCAAGAGAATTCTTAAGGCTAGCCATGACATGAACCTGAAAATTCTTTCCCGCCAAATGGCAGAGACCAAGAGAGAGTGCCTCCATGTGGTCACAAAGTCAAGTTTTTAAGGACATAAGACAAGAGGGAAACCTCATGATTTTGTTACAGGGATGTGCAGCAAAGTTTGTATCCGATCAGTCTTCAGGGTGGGCTCGAACAATGGGTTTATAGGGGTCTTAGGCCTACATTCTATTCTGTGGTACCCCTCTCCACAATAGAACAACACAGAAAGACAAATTTTGGTACAAAATACACCAGATTTGCTACAGCCTAAGTCTAGTCTCACAAATCTTTTTTCCTATTAATCAAAACCTTGCAGAGGAGACTTCTTTGTTACCATTCATTCAACCAACTGGTTTGCTCAGATAGAGGCCAGAAGCCTGCCTGGTAAGAAATTCTTACCCTTTTGCCAGTTTGACAGGTTTCCAGGTTCCCTTTCTCTGAGTGACTTTGGTGACTATGTTTGCTGTGCCATAGATAGAGGGGCCAAGCTGCATTACAAAAGGAAGTCATCCTTCTCCACTTCATGGAACCATAGGCAAAAGCCTCTCAATTTTCATGGGGGAGCTGAATTAACATATCTTATTCTGACAGGAACAAAATACACATAACAAAACACACACCAGTCACCCCACTCAGCACTTGAGTATCGACCTGGCAAGCCTCAAAGTTGCTCCTATTGGACCTTGACATCTTTGATCTACTCAAAGTGGAGTCAGATGATTTCTGACCAGGAATTTCAACAGGTGGTTTCTGGGCAAGATGGAAGAGCAGACGATCACCCTGAGTTAGACCTGTTGAACTCCTGCTAACAGTTCCTTCAGGGCTCACCGAATGTGACCCACCAGACAAACTAGGAGAGGCTGCTAGACTTCAGCCAGCAATTCCTTCAGCGATCTCCTTTACATAAACACACGCAACAAATTAAAGACATAAGACATTCCAAACCCGATTCCAAACCAGAAGAATATTCCTCCAAACAGGTCCCCTATTCTCCATACATTTTGGGAGAAATATCCCCACAGCAAAACTCTTCCTACAATCTACGGAGAGCCAAACAGCCCCATGATAGACTACACAGCCAGACAGTCTCTGTGATGGGAAAAATGGAGGAAAAAATAATAAATGCCTCTAGAGAGGCCAACAGATCGAGAGAAGTAAGGGGGTGTTGACAGTGCCTGGAATACTCACCAGTATTTCTCCATTGCAATTAGATCCATCCACTATAGGTCAACAGCACCCCGCTGGTAGCTGCAGTGCCAGAAATAGCCCTTAGTCCAATAGACTGAGGTGGCCACTTGGGCTGGCCTCCAGACCCATCACCAGTGAAGGGCTGCCAAACTGCAGGCAGGTGCCCACAACAACTATCCCAGATGAGCTCCCAAATATGTAACTACCCAATGGGTTCCTCTTGCCCTCTGCTGAGATGAAGCCAATTTATCAAGACAGGAGAACTGCAATAGAGAAAGAGCTCAATACACATAGACCCAGCTAAACAGGAAACTGGAGTTATGTTATTACTCAAATCAGCCTGCCTGAAAATGTGGAGGCTAGGGTTTTTCAAAGATAGTTTGCTGGGCAGGAGCTAGAGAATGGAGAATGCTGATTGGTTAGGGATGCAATCATAGAGGTATGGAAAATTGGCTTTGTGCATTGAGTTCACTTCTGGGCAGGAGTCACAGGACCAACTGAGTCAGAATCACAGATTCAGGTAGGGACATCTGGTCATCAGAAATGCAAAAGCCTGAAAAGACATTTCAAAGGGTCAGTCTTCAGTTTTATAATAGTGATGTTATTTACAGAAGTAATTGAGGAAGTTGTAAATCTTGTGACTTTTAGAATAATGATGGGTAATTGTTTAACTGTGCCTACATTTTAGCAGAATTTAGGCCCTTCTCATTTTTTTAATCTAGTAAATGTTTATTAGTTTTATAAAGGTGATTTAGTTTTGGGAGGGGCTATTATTATTTAAACTATAATCTAAATTTTTCTCCTAGCTAGCTTGGCCCACACCCGGGAATGACCCAGTTTGGAGGTCAAAGACAGGATGGAGCTGGTTAGATTGTCATAATTTTACTGTCATAATTTTTTCACTGTTACAATTTTTGCAAAGGCCATTTCGGAGGTAGGGACAGAGGGCACTGGGGGTGGGAGGGGTTGAACCAGAGTTGGAAGGTATGCTATAGCTAGTGGTTGCTGAATTGAATTTGGAAGAATAAACACAAATAGTCCAAGGGGAAAAGAGGAGGAAGGGTGTTCTAAAGACAAAAGCACAGGAGAGAATGGCAAGTAGTTCAGTATAGCTAGAACATAGAGGGCTAGAGAGGGTTATTGAACTGAGGCTGGAGATTTGCATATAGGGGTGTGTGTGTGTATGTCTGCGTGTTACAACATGTATATAAATAGAGTAATGTAAAATATTAAGAATTAACAAGTGTGGGTTTTTGTTTTTATTTTATTTATTTGAGATGGAGTCTCGCTCTGTTGCCCAGGCTGGAGTACAGTGGCGCAATCTCGGCTCACTGCAAGCTCTGCCTCCCAGGTTCACGCCATTCTCCTGCCTCAGCCTCCTGTGTAGCTGGGACTACAGGCGCCCACCACCACACCTGGCTAATTTTTTCTTTTGTATTTTAGTAGAGACGGGGTTTCACCATGTTAGCCAGGATGGTCTTGATTTCCTGACCTTGTGATCCACCCACCTCAGCCTCCCAAAGTGCTGGGATTACAGGCATGAGCCACCGCACGTGGACAAGTGTGGGTTTTATATGTATGGATGAGGTGATATTAAAGTGACAATTGTGTCTACATTTTAAATCACACTCATAGAAGTTTGGAGAAATTGAAGAGGGTCAAAAGTACCAGTCTGAAGACTGACTACAGAAGAAATAATGAAGGCCAGAAATAGGACATGACAACAAATATAGGGAGTGGTTATATTTGAGAGCCATTAGCATAAAGAAAATAAATTTGGCAAGGATAGGATGAATGGTGTCAAAAGAGGGAAGAAGCTGTGATGGCTCCTCAATTTTTGGAATGGATGGTGTCTTAGTCTGTTTTGTGCTGCCATATCAGAATACCTGAGACTGGGTAATTTATAAAGATCAGAAATTTATTGGCTCATGGTTCTGAAGGTTGGGGTCTAAGGTCAAGGCTGGCAGATTTGGTGTCTGGTGAGGCCATTCTCTTCTTCCAAAACTATGCTTTGCAGACTCTGGAGTGGAGAAAGGCTGGTTACTCAGCAAAAGGCAGAAGAACCAAGAGACAAAAAGGGGTTGAACCTGTCCTTTTATAACAGCATTAATTCTACCCAATCACATGTTAAATGTCCCACCTCTTAATACTGTTACAATGGCAATGAAATTTCAACATGAGTTTTGGATGGGACACACATTTAAACTATAGCAGATGGGATGTAAGCATGAGCAATTTGGAGGCAGAGGAGACAATATTTTATTTGAAATGCCTATGTGCCACGGAAATCAAGAGACACTGGGTAAGTGGACTTACGGAGCTGAAACTCAGGAAGAGATAGAGGCTGGAAACAGAGGTTTGAAAATTTATCAACATCCATAGGTGATACATCAAGCGTTTGGTGTGGATTTGGTACCAAGTGAGAAGAAATGGTGACCAAGACTAGGGCCAGGCATGAGAGTCCCACAAAGGAGTCAGATAAAAAAACAGCTAAGAGAAAGGAGAAAGTGTTGAGAAACAGGACGCTGTTAAATACTACAGAGAGGCCAAATGTGTTAACTTAAAAACACTGATTGAGTTTGACAATTTAAGCAGTCATTGGTAGCTTGCCGGCAGTAATTACACACAACTTGGGAACACAGAAGCCTTGTCACAGTGCTGAGCTGCGAATGGGAGATGGGAAAATGTAGACCACTCTGGATAAGCTTAGCAGCGGCAGTGGAAGAATACAATATAAACATTGAGGCTTGTTAGAAAAGGGCCTGCTTTTCAAAGAGACTTGAATTTCTTTACCCTTTACTGTAAATTTCACCTCTTTTGAAGTTTTTAATATAGTTATTATGTCATTGTAAGTGTTGGAAAGTCAGACTGAGTTAACGAGGAGAAAGCAGTAGCTCAGGAATGGGAAAAGATGAAAGAGGTAATGAGAGGTGACAACGTGCCAGCAGCCTTCCCTCGCTCTCGGAGCCTCCTCGGTCTCGGCGTCCGCTCTGTCCGCGCTCGAGGAGCCCTTCAGCCCGCCGCTGCGCTGTGGGGGCCCTCTCTCTGGGGCTGGCCTAGGCTGGAGCCGGCTCCCTCTGCTCCCTCTGCTCCCTCTGCTCCCTCTGCTCAGGGAGGTGTGGAGCGGGAGGCGCGGGCGGGAGCCGGGGCTGCGCAAGGCGCTGGCGGGAGCCGGGGCCAGCGCGGGTTCCAGATGGGCGTGGGCTCAGCGGGCCTGCACTCCGCACGGCTGGCTGGCGCCTCCTGAGCTTGATCAGTGGTCAAGCTCCCTCTGGGCTGCCAGAGTGCCCGGGCTAGGTGCCGCAAAGTCCCCATGGCAAGTGCCAGTGAGAGGTGAAGCCGGCCGGGCTTCTGGGACGGGTGGGGACTTGGAGAACTTTTGTGTCTAGCTAAAGGATTGTAAGCGCACCAATCAGTACTCTGTCAAAACAGACCAATCCGCTCTCTGTAAAGTGGACCAATCAACTCTCTGTAAAATGGACCAATCAGCAGGATGTGGGTGGGGCCAGATAAGGGAATAAATTAGGCCGCCCCAGTCAACAGCTGCAAGCCGGTAGGTTATCTTACTCAGCTGTGGAAGCTTTGTTCTCTCAGTCTTCTCAGTAAATCTTGCTGCTGCTGACTTTTGGGGTCTGTGCTGCGTATGAGAGCTGTAACACTCACTGCGAAGGTCTGCAGCTTCACTCGTGAAGTCAGTGAGACCACAAACCCACCAGAAGGAAGAAACTCCGGGCACGTCCAACTGCGGACACACCATCTTTAAGAACTGTAACACTCGCCGTGAGGGTCTGTGGCTTCATTCTTGAAGTCAGCGAGACCAAGAACCCAGCAATTCCAGACACGGTAAGACTGTAGTTCTCTCATATTAAAGTCACCTGGAGGACTTTAAAAAAAAAAATAGCCCATACCTGGCCATTACCATCAATTAATCATAATCTTTCCAGGTAAGGCTTGGGCGTTGACTTCTATGTAAGAGCTCCAGCTAATTCTGATGCCTAGTAAGAGGGTGAGACTGGAAAACCGCAGAGGAAGGGCTTTTCAGTTAAGATAGGAGTAAGTGAAGCCTACTTAAATACTGAGAGAGATAAACCTTCTATAATTTATATTAGTGTGTTGTAACTCATTGATTAGAGATAACTTTAGCCTATATCACAAGGTACTGGTATTATACAAGTAAATGCAGCATTGGTCTGGGAGTTAAGAAACATAATGCATTTTAATTCTCACTCTTGCCAGTTAGCTACATAATTTTGTGCAAGTAAATGATTTCCACATGGGCCGGGGGCGGTGGCTCACGCCTGTAATCCCAGCATTTTGGGAGGCCGAGGTGGGTGGATCACGAGATCAGGAAACTGAGACCATCCTGGCTAACATGGTGAAACTCCATCTCTACTAAAAATACAAAAAATTAGCTGGGCGTGGTGGCAGGCGCCTGTAGTCCCAGCTACTTGGAAGGCTGAGGCAGGAGAATGGCGTGAACCCGGGAGACGGAGCTTGCAGTGAGCCGAGACTGTGCCACTGCACTCCAGCCTGGGCGACAGAGCGAGACTCCATCTAAAAAAAAAAAAAAAAAAAAAATCCACATGTATACAGTGTGGAGGCTGAGATCCTTTACCTAAGGTCCATTTCAGTCTGAATTTGTTTTAGTTTTCAACCATCTTTTTAGCAGAATCATGGCTCTCTAGAACAAGTAACTGATTTGTCCCTGGGGTTAAATACAATTCCAACTCTAATCAATCTTAGGATGCTTTAACATTTTTTCTTTAATTTCCTAAAAAAAATCAAAAGATTCATATGATGAAACACATCAGATACCCTCCTTGGAGAACTGCAGGGCTTAGAGAAAACTCATTCTGTGTTCTCTACCGTCAACATTTTTATTCCAGTGAAATTTATTTTAAAATTAGTTTAATTTTAGAAAAACATGTTTTAAACCTGAAAGTAATGACGATTATCTACTTCATATTTTTCATGTTGAAAAAAGAGGATATTTCCTAGGGTGAGAGAAAGTTAGTGTCAAAGCATTTCAGTATTTCCTTGTCCCATTCTGTGCTTTCCATGCTAGTCAACTCAATGGCAACAGGAGGCCAGCGGAAGCAGTGACAGAACAGCATCCAGCCTGTGTTGCCTTGGTGATACAGGAGGCTCCAGAGCACCTTTAGAATTTCCTAATTTATTGAAAGTTTGACTCCACAACCACTTAAACTACATATAATTTGATTAAAGCTGATTTCTTTAAAAGTATTAAGCTGGGCTGGGCACAGTGGCTCACGCCTGTAATCCCAGCACTTTGGGAGGCCGAGGCGGGCAGATCACGAGGTCAGGAGATCAAGATTATTCTGGCTAACACGGTGAAACTCCATCTCTACTATAAATATAAAAAATAAGTCGGGTGTGGTGTCACGCGCCTGTAGTCCCAGCTACTCGGGAGGCTGAGGCAGGAGAATCACTTGAACCCGGGAGGCGGAGGTTGCAGTGAACCAAGATCGCGCCACTGCACTCCAGCCTGGGTGACAGAGCGAGACTCCGTCTCAAACAACAACAACAACAAAAATATTAAGTTCTGGAAAATTGCATATCTAATAATAACAAATAGTTTGAGACTCATGGTATATGGGTGTGTGTGTGTGTGCGCGTGTGCCACAATCCCTTAGTTTTAAATCTTTGCCATTGAAATAAAGAAAAATGAATTTTAGGGTATTTAGTTAGTGATACACAGAAAAGTTTGTTACATGTCAAAGTAGATATACTTTCTACTCAGCAAAAAAAGCAAAATCTTTAAAAATACAGAGACACGTATAAGAAGTAATTGAAAAGAAAGGAAAATTATTCCTAAGGAATAGTTGCAAGCCTTATCATATCTCCTGGCTGTATATATAGGACATTAGGTCAGATATAAGATAATTTTTGCTCTAGCATTAGTTTCAAGCTTAAGAAATGATAAAGTTCTGGAGATGCATGTATTCATAATATGCTTTCAGGGTTAAAATGTGTGCTAAACACTTAGGAGCAGATGTTATCAATGGAATTCTTCGAATTTAGCTTACAAACCTTTTGTACTTATTAATTTGATAGACAATTAGAAACAACATAGGATTTATTCAAACAGATCAAAAGAAACAATTTTATTTGTAATACTATGGAAAGATTGAAGTGTATATAGGAACTACTTTCACTAGTCTTTTAACCTAAGGTTCTGAATTACAGTGCTCAATGAGTTAACTCTGATGTCAGAGAAGTGAAACTTGATTTGGCTTTGGATCACAATTTTTGTGCAACATTCCCCCCCACCACCAAAATTTATGAAATGATGATAACATACGCAGAAGACCTAAGCCATTCATTATAGACACTTGAGAAACATGAATTTCTTTCCTCACTGCTTTGCTTTAAGTGACAGAATTAATGACCATTTCTGCAGGACACACTGTATGGAGGAACATCCAGTGACAAAAGAGGCTCAAATATTTTCACTAAGGTGTAAGAGACCAAATAATTTACAATTATGTGGCCAGGCACGGTGGCTTACGCCTGTAATCCCAGCACTTTGGGAGCCGAGGCGGGTGGATCACCTGTCAGGAGTTTGAGACCGGCCTGGCCAACATGGTGAGACCCGGTCTCTAGTAAAAATACAAAAATTATCTGGATGCAGTGGCGCGCATCTGTGGTCCCAACTACTTGGGAGGCTGAGGCTGGAGAATTGCTTGAACCCGGGAGGCAGAGGTTGCAGTGAGCCGAGATCGCGCCACTGTACTCCAGCCTCGGTGACAGAGCAAGACTCCGTCTCAAAACAAACAACAACAAAACAATTACAATTAGTCTTTTTTGGGTGTCAGTTACTCTTGACTAATAAGTTAAGAATTAGCTTGTTTAGGTGCAGCTGTTACCATTTAGTAACACTTGAGTACATTGAATTTCTTGGCTTCATACTTTTGACAAATGAGCTGATTTAATTCAAGGTCTTTTAATCTCTGGATTGATAAAGCATTTTTTTTTATTTTACTTTAAGTTCTGGAATACATATGCAGAATATGCAGGTTTGTTACATAGGTATACATGCACCATGGTGGTTTGCTGCACCTATCAACCCTTGATAAAGCATTTTAAATTTTGTGATCAAATTAGAACTACCTTTCTTATTATGATTTACTGTATTTCATATCACCCCTTTAGAATAAAAAAGAAAAAAAAATGCCCTATTGCTTTTCTTACAGGGTTTATTATATATTTGTTTTGTATTTAAATGTCTAACTTTTAGCTGGGAATGAGTAACCAGGACTGTGCCTTTATTGTGAGGTGAGAGAGGCCAGTTGAGTCACATCACGTATTGATTTCTTTCAACTTATCCTATCAATGTAGTTTCCTTACAATAAATATTCCAAAGCATTGTTCTTGTTTTTTAATTAACAAAATGATGCAAGGATCATCTGCAATAAAATTTTGTGAAAATGGCCAGGAAAGCTTTAAAATTATAAAGGACTTCCTGTACCAAAATTTAATATGTAAAATCATAGAAATCAGAAGAAATAGACTAATGGAACCCGAAGAGAAAGTCTAGAATGAGACCTAGGTGTACATAGAATATATTATATTTAAAAGGTAATATCAATAAATAGCATTTAGAAAACAAATAATCTTTTGAAAAGTTTAAAGAAAAATCAGAGGTTTAAAACGGGAAAAATTAAATACAACATGCTACTACCAGAATGAAGGGGCATGGATAAATTTAAAATTTTTAACTTGAAAATCCAAGCCTTAATTCCACCTCCATAAAATACTTAATTTATTCTCATCTGTTATTCTGTACGTACTGTGTAATGCAGAAACACGTGTTTATTACATTTTATATTCCATTTTATTTAGTATTATGCTCTTTCTTAGGTCAGTGTAGTATTTTAAATTACCATTTTAATGGGTATTTTAACAGTCGTCTTTTTTTGCAGGTATAGGTAATTCACAGCTAACAGTTTGCGTAAAATACTTTGGAGTTTTTTCTCTTTGTGTACAAGTATATAAAAATATGTTTGTATGCATTTGCTTCACTGACTATAATGGGATTGTGCTATATACATTATTATTATCTTTAGTTTTTTTTCAGTGCACAACATATTTTGGAAACAAGATGACCTTTAAAATCACATTATTTACTGTCAACTTCAAAGAAACAAGGTCTGCTGTGATTTTATTTGGAAATCAAATTGTAAAGAAGTCTTTTGTTCTAAATTAATGTCTAGGCTATATTTATAAATCTTCCTACTTTATCTGTTTTGAAGAATGTACTGTTGCATATTATTCTAATTTCTAAAATTCAAAACCTTAACAGTGAAATCAGTAGTAGTATATTGGGTTACTCGATAATATTTACCATTTCACAGAGCAAAACAAGCCAATCTCTTTTCATTTCTTTTCCTTTCTCTGTCTAGCCTATGCACAATTGCTTTCTTTCTCTTTTTCTGGAGTAGACCAGGGACTCCAATTAGGGTTCAGCTGAAGCAGATATATGGAAATAGAATGTTTTATGGAGCTTTAGCGATGCCTACTAAGGTACACTCAAGTTCTCTTGCTTCAACATCCTTGCCTTCTCAGAAGCATTTGTCTTGTTCTCTGTCTTGGTCATTACCATATGGCAGTACCTAGTACATACAGTGCCTGGTACCAAGTAGATATATTATACATTTGTTGACTTGTGAAATAGTAAAATTATTATTACTTTTTACAGTTCAAATGTTAATATTATTTGCTTACTTTATTGGATTTAATAAATATTTTAAAGTGTTGATATTAATCATTTTTCACTTTTAACGTGTTATGTAAATGCCAGGGTATATAATTTAATACTCACAATTATGCTATACTAAGGATCTTGCTTTTTCTGGGTTACTGAAAACAAAAACATTTAATTTCTTGTGAATTTGATAGAAACTTTCTGAATTTTTAAAGTAAATTTATTAAGGAGTGTTATTATAGAATTCAGTATAATAAATATGGTCATTAGGATTTAGAAATTAATTTTCTTGCTTGTACTTCCAGTAGTTCCAGTGTTTATGTTTAAAAATCTACTTTTATGTTAGACAATTTTATATTTCACAAAAAGGAGAGGAGTTTATTTTAGATGTATAGACACAGATTTTTAGAAATGAGGAGAAAATACATCAATTACCCTGAAAATATCTCCCCTAAAACAGTATTTTAAAACTGCAAGCATTCTTTATGGTACTAAAAATTCATATTAATTAAATGGGTTCCAAAGAGTCATAAATATTATATTTATCAAGATGATTTCTAAGTATGTTTAAATGACACATAGTAATAATTCATATAGATTATATAAATGAATAAATATTGTCCCTTTGCCTTTGTAATAAGAGATATTTTTGTCCTCTGATGATAGAAATAATTTAGTAGAAAGAACATTATGTGATTGGGTTGACACTACTCAATTAAAAATAAATGCTTGATTTTCCTCAACTTAAAAATACCTTTTTCTAATTAGCATGGCTTGTTGCCTCTAAATTTTTATTAAAATTACAAAAAAATGGGTTGGGCATGGTGGCTCATGCCTGCAATCCCAGCACTTTGGAAGGCCAAGGTGGGTGGATCACCTGAGATCAGGAGTTCAAGACCAGCCTGGCTAACATGGTGAAACCCCCGTCTCTACTAAAAATACAAAAATTAGCCAGGTATGATGGTGGGCAACTATAATTCCAGCTGTTCGGGAGGCTGAGGCTTGCTTGAACCCATGAGGCAGAGGTTGCAGTGAGCCAAGATCATGCCACTGCATTCCAGCCTGGGCGACAGAGCAAGACTAAGTCTCAAAAAAACAAAAACAAAAAAATAAAAATTACAAAAAATGCACTTATGTTTCCAGGGGAAATTGCTGCATAAATGAGCTGAATATTATTACCGTCATTATATATGTAACTGGGAAGGTATACTGACAATCCAGCCAATATAAAACAAAAAGTCACTGAAATGTTTGGGACTCAGTCAAAGCATATTTGGATAAATTCTATTGAGCATGTCATGTGATATCTCTTGCTTCGGATATATGAACTTATTCCTGTCACTAGAAATAATGACAATAAATGTATCCTAGTATTTTTGCCCAGGTACCTTGATAAATTGATGTTGAAAATGTGTCCATCTTGAGTTTTCTTCTTAGGAAAATGCATAAAAATGCTTCTTGAGATTTATATTATTCTAGAGTAGAATTATTTTTTAATTTTATATATAAATTTCTTTGCAGCAAATTATCTAGGTGAAAACACAGAAAACTCAAAATAATTCTCAACAGATTTCAGATACTGATTTTATGTTCTAATTTTATCTAGTGGGAAGTAAAGTACTAATTAAATATCCTTCTATCACAGAACATACGAATTCACTAAATGATGCTAATTACACATACAACGTAGAGATGGAAACTTTGAGAATTAAACTCTATCTAATATTTAAGTATTAACATTCCTTTCATATTAACAACTACTCTGTTTGTTTCATATGTTAT
The DNA here is from genome assembly GCF_029281585.2 of Gorilla gorilla gorilla. Taxonomy (NCBI): domain Eukaryota; kingdom Metazoa; phylum Chordata; class Mammalia; order Primates; family Hominidae; genus Gorilla; species Gorilla gorilla. The sequence continues at coordinate 96,469,571 of NC_073231.2, read as the reverse complement.
GGCCCCTTTCATAAGTAAAATTACCTCTTGACTTCATTAAATTTACATTCAATCTTATAAAATTTTCATATTAAGTTGTTATATTGCAAAGCCCATGTTATTTTAGGTTTACATGCTGGTATGGTCAAAATAAAAAAAATAATTTAAATGATTTTTTTAATGTAGAACATAGAGTTATTTCTGAAATAAGGATCTGTGTTGTGAATCCTGTAAATTGATTGTTTGCCCATTGAGTTACACTTTCTTAATGTCTGGAGTTATTCTTTGGAAAAGTAAATGCCACAATCTACTTTAGTTGTGACTTTGCTCTTAGGAGAAGAGCACTGAGATTTCCACAGTAACTACGTAGCATTTTCTCCCTGATCCACCCACTCATCTCCTGGGAAGCTGTGTGCCTTTCTGTTCCACTGCAGCTGATCTGGCTTAACCATAGTCTTTTGGGATAATCCCAGGGTTTGGAACAATGCAACAGGTCGTGTTTTTTAAGCTCCAACTGTCCAGGCACTTAACAGGAATAACCTTAACCATATGAGGTAGACTTTATTAGACCTTTATGGATGAAGCAACTGAAGGGCAGTGAGCTCTAGTGACTGAGAGGTCCTTTAGTTTGATTCTAGAACTGATCTTAGGACCACTATGCAATATGCCTTCCCATTTTCTAGACTAGAGCTTCTTAGCCATGAATGTGCTACAGGTATACCCAGGTACTGATCCCCTCAGCCTTTGACATTGCTGGACAGGACCTGGAGCCCAGCATTCCAGGTCTCTTCTTCTATCTGTGAGAAGCTTCATCCACTTAGACCAGTGTGCTGTACAAAGATGATGGTTTTCTCATGTGCTGTGAAGCAAAAAAGTTTGACAAGCACACACCCTAGAGCAAAGAAAACATTTAGAAATATATTAAATATGTTTTCTAATTTTTAGCTAACATTAAAATAAAATTTCAGATTCAGCAATCCTCTGACAAGGGATAACTCTTATACCTTGTATAATTCTACTTTATTTTGGTTTTTGTCTAAGTATTACATATGAAAAATGGTTTGAGTACAAAGACTTAATTTTTTCCATTGATATTTTGTTATGCTGCATGTCAGTTATTCTTAACTGCTAATTAGGCAACATTTATCCTAGTTAGAGTTAAAATGAAGTCTTTACATCATTAAAATTGAATTCATTTAATTATTATTGATACTTTTTTTTCTTACTGTTCTTATGAACTGTCTACTTCCTAATTATCAGAATTGGCAAATGTTTAGGCTTAAATGTTGATGTACCTAAGGGTGAATGAGGTTAATAAAGGAACACTTTGTAAAGAAATGATTCTTGCAAGTTTAAAAAAATGTGATGGAAAGAATATGTGTACTGTCTTGATAAGGAATGATTTGTGTTGTTCAGGAGCCCTTGAGTAGCACTGAAGTGGTGTTGGAGACTTTATATCACTTAGTACCATTAATGAAGAAAGATAAAATAGTTCAGAATTTCTGACATCAAAGGAACAGCTCAGGAGAACCCAATTGGTAATCCGGATTGGCTTAAATGAGATTGTAGTGACGCAGGAACACTTACACTCAAATGTTTTCATTGTGTTTAAAATGATTTTTTTTTCAAAATGCATTAATCATGGAAGCTCATCTGAAAGTGTGTGGTTTGTGGTTTTCCAGATGTCTTCTCAATAGAAGTTTCCAGGTAAAGATAAAACATGTTGCAGATAAATCAAGGAGGAAAAATTCATTTCCTCTTGATTGCAATAGCCAGAGAATGTCCACTTATGTACATCTGATCTAGTTTAGTGACTTGCTAGGGACTGTTTAGGGAGCTTCGACTATTGGTGATCTGGTCTGAATACCCGATTACATATGAAATACAAGGCAGGGGGAAGCAAAGAAGGTGACTCAGAGCTTGTAAACCTCATAGACCTAATAAAATGGGCCATTATCAGGGAAAATATTACCAGGAAGACGAGGTGAATGAATGTGCTATGAGGTGGAGAGGATGTTGAATTCATTGGGGAGCATGGAGATCTGGAGAAACTAGGGAGAGACCCAAGAGGAGAGTTAATGAAAGCAATTGGAAATTCTTGCTTGGAGTCGTGTGCGGAGATTAGGACTGGAGGTTCAGAGTTAGGGTACTCTACTCATAGGTACTCATAGCAGGAGGAGTGAAAGAGACCTACAAGGAAGAAAGGATAAAGATAAGCTTGATAAAAATAGGCCTCATCACATTACCTGGTTAACCACCTTAACAGGAGGAGAAAGTCAAAAGTTGGGCAGCGAAGGAGACAGGCCAGCTGGCCTCCTTGGTGTTCCTAAACCACCAAGCACAACCCTATTGGGGCCTGTACCTTCCATCCTCAGCCTGCAATGCTCCTCCCACAAGGGTTGAGGTGCTTCCTTTGTGCTCCCGTAATACTCTATGTTTCTGACACTGCATTTACCAGAATATCATACTTATCTGTTTATGTTCTTGTGTCATAAGAACAAAATTCAGTGATATAAAATATTCATTGAATAAATAAACAGAAGAAATGAAATGAGAAAAGATTGTACTTAAGGCCTCATTTCAGAAATCAAGATCTTGGAGTTCTGATAAAGTGGTCTGATGAAATGTTATTTCAAATAAAATACAATTGGACACCCATTTTGTGCCAACCATTCCTGGAATAAAGGTCAGACATTCTTAGACAACGTCAGCAGGACTCTCTGCATCTCTTAGCTCTGGTGATCTAGGTACTGGCTTCTTTTCAAGCAAGCTCTTTCTAAGTGGCAGCAGAGTCAACATCTACTTCTTCAAAATGATTCTGTCTCTTGGGGTCACTTGCCTGTCAAGGAGGTAGAGCCCCTGGTGGGACTACCCATGGGAGAGGAAGTGAGTTTGTGAAGCAGGGTGTGACATGGGGCAAAAACAAACTTAACAGAAGTCCATTCTAGAAATCATACAAGAGGCCCTCAGAAAGTGGAGGTGAGAGGATGGCTTAAGCCAGATGTTCTTGGCTGTAGTGTGCTATGCCAATCCGGGGTCCACATTAAGGTTGGCATCAATATGGTGATTTTCTGGGAGCAGGGTCCCATAAGATTATCTAAGGAGGAGTGAACTGGCCCAGGTTGAAAAAGGCAATCAGGTGCTCATAAGTGGCAGCATGATCTGAAACCAATAGTGGAGGACAGCTAGGGAAACGGAGTGAATTCGCTTTTCTCTTCCTCCCTCTTACTGTCAGAATTACAACTGACTACCAGAGAAAAGGATGCTAGGCCTGGAATTGCCTTTGTTGTATGTTTGAGGTTCCACAGATGAAGGAGAGTTTAAGAAGAGAAAAAGATCAGCTGACAGTAAGGCCACTTGTTGGCATTAGAACATTGAGGCTTGGTGATTTTATTTATTTAAACATTGTTCTTCATTTGATATGAAAAAATAAAAATGAAAGTTTCATCTAAACTTTAAAAAGTTCTATAAAGTCCTAAACATATAATGATAACGATATAGTGTGGGCTTTGCAAATAAACTTAGGTCCAAAGCCTACTCTGCCATTTTCTACCTGTGTAAAGCTTTAGCAGGTAACTTAAGCTTTTGTATCATGTTCTCCGCAGTGCTTAACTTAGGGGTTAAATAACAAAATTCATGAAAAGCACTTAGCATATCATATAGCAGGGCATTCAAGGCTAGTGAATACTATTGGTGTTGTTATTGCTTAAAAATTTTTTATTGTGGCAAAATATACATAACATGAAACTTACAATTTTAACTATTTTAAATGTACAGCTAAGAGACAGTAAGTACATTTACATTGTTGTGCCATCATCACCATCATCCATCTTCAGAACATTTTTGCATCCCAAATTGAAACCATATACTTGTTAAACAAATCTTTATTTCTCTCTTCCCTGTACCCTGGTAATCACTATACTAACTCTGTCTCTGTGAATTTGCCTATTCTAAGTACCTCATGTAAATGGAATCATACAATATTTGTCCTTTTGTGTCTAGCTTACTAAGATTTTTTTTGGTAGCAAAGGCTGAGTGAATCCGGACTGGTTAGTCATTGGTTGCCGGGCTTTCTGTACTGCATGGGTCCCAATCCATAAACTTAAATTCTATCATCTTCGTGATAATATCTACTAATTACAGGCATAATGTTCCTAGGAGAAAAGCAGTCTTTATGGCACACACTTTAGGTGTCCAAATATATTTCAACAACATTACAGGAGCAGAACTTTTTTTTAAGAAGACTGTATAAAATCTGAAAACACTTCTGAAAGGTAGCTCTGAAAAATTCTTGGGTACTTTAATTGCAGGTGAGGATAAAAAATTTCAGCCTGTGGATAGCACCCTTTATTTATCAGCCTCTTGATTCCTCTCCCAAAGTGACTGTATATTGTGCAGTTGGTAAGCAATTAAATAGCTGGCAACAAGGTAGAAATATTTAAAATTTATTAAAAACTACCAAGGCCTAAATCAAGAGATGTGATTAATTATTCAGGAAAAGCTCTATTTAAAAAAAAAAATGTGCTCACAGATGTGTAGTAACTACACAATCTGTTTCTTTTTATCATGTATATGAGCTAAATGAAATGTTTCCCTGCCTTGAAAGTCTGCATTCCCTCAGTTCTCCATAATGATGCCAATTCATTCATGGAAACAAAGCAACAGTCATTAAGCTTATAACCATCAGATACCAAGGAAGTTGTTTCTGTAGCAATGAATCAGCCACGTGAAATCTCTTAGGATTTTTACCTCTTTACTCCAGTGACTTATCAATGCAAATAGGCCTCTATCCATCAACTGGTATGTTTTAAACCTACAACTTAAAAACCAGTTTCTAGTTGGTTCAGCTCCTTCACACTTGGCCTTTCTGATATCCATGGCACAGATTATGATAACTGTTACTACAACCAACAAATGCCACTTCTGACTGCAATTTTTGCTTTCTTTATATAATCTTGGGTGAGCGGTTTATTGTCTCCAAACCTTGGTTGATTCATCTGTAAGATAGGAGGAGAAAGATAGTTTGTGAGAATGAGTAGCACAGTATGAGTACAGGTAAATACTAGATTTAGGAAAGAAGTACGTGAACATGTACGTTGTACTTTTCCAGCCTTCTTCCTCCTGGAAACTGTTTCTCCTTTGTCTCCTAATAACTATATTGTAGCTGCTGGCTCCCATATTTGGGAACTGAAGTTTCCACCTCATTTACCCATCCACTCTCAAGGCTTTTTCAACCTTGGGCACTCTTCCTGGCATAAGCTAAGACTGCCGCTAGAAACCACTACCTTTGGTAATTTAATTACTTTTATCTCATCCATCCATACCCTTGGCCCTCAGGACTCTGCTCATTTGCAGAGCAAGTTTGACAGCCTCCTATCTGTACCTTTTAATCTAAAAAAAAAATGGCATTGATTCAGACAGACATCTGAGAGGACACCGTGATCACCAAGGGAGACGAAAATTCTGTAAGAACAAGAGCAAAAAAAAAGTGTTTATAATTTACATTAACCCTGGGCTCTTTATCAGAAAAGGCAATGTTTTGTTTCACATACCCTTTTACTTCTTTGAACAATTATGCTGGTTTATTGAGTACTTACAGTAGCCCAGACACCGTGCTAAGCACCTCACAGTATATTATTTAATGTAATACACCCAGGAATCCTAGGAGGTGTAGGTGCTGCTATAACCCATTTTATAAATAAAGAATCAAAGACTTGGGTTAGGTAACTTGCCTAACATCACACAGTAAGTGGCGGAGCTGGATCCAAACCGGACAGACCTGACCCATGGTCTGGCCACTACAGCAGAATATTCAGTGGTATGTTTAAAGGTAGTTACTCAATAAGGGAAAGATAATACTGAACTATTTATTTTATTTAGGAAGCTTATGGAGAGGTTTAAATGATGGTCCTTTTTACTACACATTTTTTTCTTCTTTCCATCTTTATTTTTCTTTTATTGAGGTCTTTAGTGTTAATTTTTAAATACTAAATCTATCTATTCTTCTCTATTCCTTGCAGTAAGAAACATAAGGCTTCGAGAAGGCCATACAACTGTACATGGTTGAAATTCCATGTCCAGGATGTGGTGACATAACACACTGAATCCATTCAAGAGTCAATGGTGATCTCAGTGATGCTTGTGGTTGGAATATTTTTTGTAATGAAAATAGTTAGAATCTGTTGATTAAGTACCTGTTAAGGTGTGCCTATAAATTAAGAATTAGGAATGCTGCATGCATAATATTATATTTTTTCAGATCAGAAATAAAATATCCCATATGTAGAACTTGTCTATATGAAAAAAAAATCAGGAATCACTTATTAAAATATTTCATGTGGTTTCCAGAGTGGTCCACAAGATTGCCTCTTGGGAGGGTTCTGTTTCCTCTATTAGTTTCTGTTTTTTTTTTTCTTTTCTCATTGTTTTTTATTTTCTATTTTTGTATATATTTTAAAATATACATAAATCTTTTATAATGTGCGTAATAGTAATAATTTATACTTGAAATTATGTACTATTACTATGATGTATGTATCAGGTACAGCTCAAAAACAATTTGTTGATGAAATACATGATCAAAAATGATCTGGAGTGCACTAGTTTATAGATTTGGAATTATAAATTATTAGGAATTCTTATAAATTTGATAGTTACACTTCTAACTTTTCTAAAATATAACAAGCATTTATTTATTCGTGATCCAACCAACCAGTAGTCCAAATAACCAGAACTTAAAAAAAAAAAAAAAAAAGACTTCCGTAAGAAACAGCTAAATCATAGTACATATATCAGGTGATAAAGCTAAAAGGTCATTTGTAGGACGTGCTGGGTTCATCTCCAGTAAAGTATAATGATGACTGAAAGCCATAACAGTGTCCTTGGGGCCTTGCAAAACTCTTAATTACCCTCTAGTCTAAATTTTCTTAATTGCCTCTAGTTTAAAAGTAAAATTATATATAGTGCCAGTCATTAAGTGATTTTTATTTTTTCAAGTTATTTGCTTGCACTCTCTGTGGCTCCCATTGTCCCTGATACGACTTCCAAGCCCTTCCAGTATCCCGATGGTCCAATCGTACCTGGTTGGTCTCCAGTACTCTCCTCCAAGACTACTTTCACTCCATCTTTAACACATTTCTTGCCTTTGGGCATTTACAGATTCCATTTCCCTTTTCTCAAAGAAAACACCCTTTCCCTGCTTTGCCTGTCTAACTCCTTCCCACGCTTTCAGTCTCAGCTAAAATATTTTCCTTCCCCCAAGTTTAAATGAGTTGCCTCTGCTATGTGTTCCGTGGCATCCTGTAATCTCTTATCCTTTAACATTTATCACATCACATGTTCAGATGTCTGTCTTCCAGTCCTACATTTGTAACATTCACCTCAAATTTTTGCAGATGGGCCTGTCTGTACTCAATTCCCTGGACCCACATTTAGGTGGAGAAATAATGGTGCATGACTGAAGCCTACCTACTCAGGAATTGGGGAAGCTTCTCTGGCCTTCACATGGTACCGCACACTCTCCCTCATCAGCTGATTTAAGCTTTGTAGACTGTTAATTACATGCTTTGATATCTTCACTTAAATCAATGATTTTGAAGCGGCCTCGTTTGGGGTAAATACCGTAGGTTCGTCCTCTCACGCCAAAGAAATCAAGTACGCAGATACACCAAGAAGTGGGTTCAGGAGGGGAGGTTTAATAGGCAAAAGAAACAGAAAGGAAAATAGCTGTCTCTCCTGCGAGAAAGAGAGAGCGTGCGCAAAGGTTTTATAGACAGGCTTGAGAAGGTGGTGTCTGAGTGACATGGGGCCCATAGATTGGTTGGACCAGGTGTGACATTTACACAGCACACAGGGAAGCTGGCAGCCCCACCCTAATCATGATGCAAATGGAGTCCTTGCCTGACCTGCAGCCATGTTGTCTGCTCCCTACTGCACACGTGGTTGGCAAGGAAAAGGAAAGATGGAGCTGCCATTTTGAACATGCCTAGTTCCCGGGTAGCCCCTTTCCTATTGGCACAACTGCCAGCATTCGCCTGTGCAAGCTTCCAGCTTACTTATCTATGTCTGCAGCTCGATTTTGTGGGCTGTTCTTTGTGAGAAAAGAAATAAGTTTGGAACTGCTTTTCATTAAAAGGGAAACCTTACCAAGGACTTCCTTACCGTATCTGCCCGAATAATTTCTTTTTAATTCCCATCTCAATTTCTTCATTCTTCCTTCCTTTTTCTTTTTCCCTTCTCTTTCTCTTTTCTGGCTTTTCTGTTTATTAGAATGACAGACTAGTCCTGTGAATCCTTCTGGTTTTTCTCCATCTACCTACACTTTATAGAAAATTAATCTTGGTTCTTTAAGCAGTGTCAGCAAAGCATGTGTAGATCCAGCGGCCAGCTGAGAAGTGCTGCTGAGCAGAGAGCCCGCAAGAGAAAGCACTTGGAGCCTGAGAAGAGATGGCGAAGTGGATTTTAGATGGGACAAGATTCTGTAGGATTTTTGACCCTTGAGCTACAATCAGTCTTTTAATACAAATTTCCTCTAATTTGGGAAAGCACTAGGGTTTTTTTTTCCCTTAAATTTCGAATCTATTTTTTCCTAAACAAGAAAATGCATTTTCTCTATCTTTATATTCACTTGACTCCAGTGCACGGATGATAGAAATTATGCTGTCAGCAGAATTGTATTTGACTATGAAGGCAAAAACATTGCTGAATTACTTGAAATTCTGTTTTGTTTATGTCCTAATTCAAATATGACTTTGACTTTATTTAATTGCAAGAGATTGTATATTATAGCCACTCTTCAGCCATTTTTCTGGCTCGTGAATTCAGATTTATGTTTTATTCCTGTTGATTTGGAAAGTATTTCATTTAAATTTTTGTTGTGTTGAATATTTCTTTTGTGGATCTGAATTACAGATTTGCTCTGCCCCTCTTTCCCCAGTGCTAACTTAAACAAAATAGATCGTTTAAAAATAGGCACCATCTTCAAGATTTATTTTTACAATAATTTTCTGTTGTGTGTAGAGCTATTGTTGGCTTTAATGTCTTTGCAAGATTGTGCCTTAAATTGTTTGTCAGTTTCTTAGTGTACAAAGCTTTGTTTGAAATACTTTAATAAGTAGGAAAAACTCTTTTAACTAGCTGTAAGTGTAACTGAATTTTTTTTTTTTTTTTTTTTTTTGGTTAAGAGAGAGTCTCTCTCTGTAACCCAGGCTGGAGTGCATTGGTGTGATCTCAGCTCATTGCAGCCTCCGCCTCAGCCTCCCAAATAGCTGGGATTACAGGCATGCACCACCATGCTTGGCTAATTTTTGTATTTTTAGTAGAGACCAGGTTTCACCATGTTGCCCAGGCTGCTCTTGAACTCCTGACCTCAGGTGATCTACCCACCTTGGCCTCCCAAAGTGCTGGAATTATGGGCGTGAGCCACCATGCCCGGCCTTAACTGTGAAATTCTGACTTAAAGATATCTTCACTTGCCTTTAAATGGTTTTTACATGATGAAGTAAACATCCTAAGGCTTTTGTTATTAGAATTATCATAGTAAATGTCAATAATTTATTTCAATTAAATATACAAATGATTGATTGGAGGGCCATGTATATGTGAATCATGTTGCATTTATGAATTAGTGAGTTTATCTTTACACCAATATAGTGACTTAGTTATCTGATTTGTTTGAAGAGTGATGTCTCCTGAGTAATTTTTTAAAGAATGGTTGAAGTAATTCATTTTTTTCAAGTTATACCCTTAAAATCTTTTTTAATGCAAAATATAAGGAATCTAGAAAATACAGATAAACAAAAAGAAAATAATCATCCATAATCCAACTGTCTAGAGACAGCCACTAATTTCCTAATATATATTCTGTTTTTCACTTTCTTTTAATCTAAAATTGTGTTGTGTCTGTAAAATAAAGTGAAAAAAGCAATAGTATATAAATAGAATATCTATTTGTGAAAAATGAGAGAAAAAGACTACACAAGCAAATTCTTACCAGTTCTTTTTTTTTGATAGAACACTTCCTGATTTTTAATAGTCAAACTTTAAAATATATATTTTTCAAAACTTCTGGAACAATTTTTATAGAGAAAAATACATATTTACATTCTCAAAACTCAATACAAACAATTTTAATAAAACAATGTCAATTGGCCATTGGTATTCTTCAATAAATTGTTTGCTGATAACTTTCACTCATTTTTCTATTAGGTTTTTTGCCTTAGTTCTTGATTTGTAGGAGGAGCTCAATATTTTCTGTCAACTTTTGGCTGTGATTCATGTAGTTCAGCTTTGAACTGCCTTTTACTGCATGGAAATTTACATTATTGTGTGTAAGCAAATCAGCAAACCAAATATTTCCTATGTGGCTTCTGAGTTCTGGGTCATACTTGGAAAGGCCATTTTCTCTTCAAGATTATACAAGTATTCACCTCTATTTTCTGGTATATTATACGTGTGTTTATATCTACATATATTGTCTATTATTATATTAAATTTAGATACTTCATACATATGAAATTTGTGTTTTAAATGATTGGGGTTTTTCCCTATATGGCCTAGTTGTCCAAACTTTGCTTTGAAGTCCCACCTTTTTTATAGATGACTTCCCATATACATCTGAGTTTATTTTTGGCCTCTGTTCTGTTCCATTGATACATTTATCTATTCTAATATACCAGGGCCAGATTTTTAAATGTCTGTAGCATTATTTTACATTTTTAAATCCAGGAGGACAGCTCCTGTTTTATTATTATTTTATTATTTTATTATTCTTTAAAAAATTTCTTAAGGATACCGGAGTATTTACTCTCTAGCTAAAGTTTTGAATCAATTTGACATTTACTATAGTGAGCTTTCTGATTCAGGAATATGTTATGTTACACCAGTAATCTGAGATTTTTACAGTGTTACTTGAAAAAGTTTTAGAGTTTATTCCTGGATTTTTTTTTTTTTTTATAAAAAGGATTTCTGGTAAGTGAGGTTTTTTTTTTTCTTTTCACAATAAATGTTATTATTTTGATATGTTTGTCATATAGGAAAGTTATTATTTATACTACCTTTTGGGGGACTATCTTATCTAACATACTGTTTCTAAGCAGATGACTTTTGTTACCTGTCCTGTAGACGATTGAGGAGAAAATGATCGGTGAGTGAGCTAAGAAAGGATGCTGAGGTTTTTGCAACCTTGTGTGTCTCTGAAAGTTTACTCAGTAGGCTGTGATTTTGTGTGACCTATTAATGGTTCACAAAAGGAAAATGAGTTGGGTTCCCAGTACTCTTGTCCTATCCAGGAAACTCTCAGGACTAGGAAGTGTTGATAACATACCTTTTAAAGCAAATTAACCACTAATTGAAAATAAATTAGAATGTTGGCATTGCATTCTCAAAGGGACAGCAGCACTCAATTTAAAGCGCTGAAGAAAATGGAAATATGTACTCTCTGTTAAGAATGATTGTATTAAGCGGCACTGATTTGAAATGTTTGCACTGTGATTCAGCATTTTATTAAGGTAGAATTTTAAAAAGTTAATTGACCAGCAACTTGAACCAATTAAACCCATGTTTTATACACAACCATGGGATTACATGGGAAGGTGAAAAATACCAAAGCTCTTTTGAAAGTGAATTCTAACAAATATTTATTTTAGCAGTATTAACCACTAAAATTTTACAGAGCTGTGTAGTTTATATTACTCTTTATTTGAGGTCATTTAATCCTCATAGAAACCTCTGGAGTTGAAAAAGGAGGTTCTAGTTTTGTTCTTTCTTTGCCCAGGTTAAATGAACTGTCCAAATTTGTATAACTGACTCTCAAATGGTCAAGGGTCTGAATGCAGATCCCCTGATACTTCCACCAGTGTACATTGGAATCCACACTGCTGCCTCCCCTGAGATTCAGCTTATTTTAAATTGAGATATGAAATATTCTGCCTTGCCTTTGCTTGATTGCATAGGTGTGCGGCTGTATCGGATGTTAACATTGCATGGGTCAACCAGAGTGTTTCACCAAGCAAGTCTGAAGATTGCTTTTCTGCCATGGCCAGTGAAAGATTTCATTAAGTCCTTCCAATGTATATCATTTATTTTTGCTACTCATTGACTTTATGCTGAGCAATTGTTTCTTATATTTTAATTAATTGCAATATAATTCTAAAAGAAAATTCTCACAGTTTTTTTTTTTTTTTTTTTTTTTTTTTTTTTTTTGAGACGGAGTCTCGCTCTGTCGCCCAGGCTGGAGTGCAGTAGCGCGATCTTGGCTCACTGCAAGCTCCGCCTCCCGGGTTTAAGCAATTCTCCTGCCTCAGCCTCCCGAGTAGCTGGGACTACAGGCGCCTGCCACCACGCCCGGCTAATTTTTTTTTTGTATTTTTAGTAGAGACGGGGTTTCACCATGTTAGCCAGGATGGTCTCAATCTCCTGACCTCGTGATCCGCCCGCCTCGGCCTCCCAAAGTGCTGGGATTACAGGCGTGAGCCACCGTGCCTAGCCAAATACTCACAGTTTTAACAACCTAAGTTCAATGAGCTTTCAACCTTGCCATTGTGGTATGACTACTTGATGCTGATAAGGATTCAATAATTTTTGGTGAGTTTTAGAGTCCACAATATTTTTAAAAACACTTCTGAACTTTCTTTGCATAACAGTCTTTTTTGTGAGGCTCCAAACCTTTTTGAATATTATTTTCCCCATCTCGAATACCTCTTCCCAGTGAGAGGGTGTAGGATGAAAGAGGATGGAATATTAGTGGATTATGTTTATCTAAAGTGGTCTGTACTTTTTTTCCAAGGAGTTCCAATGGATATCCTATTGCTGACTGGGGAACATACTTTGAAATAAATTGGGCCAAAGGAATTCATTTTCTTTCAAAATTTTTAAAGTTCAAATCTTTTGAGTAGAAGAGCACAGTCTTGACCCATATACATTTATGTTTTTAGTTAATTATATCCTGAACACTTAAAAAATTTTTTGAGATCTTGTCATCATCCTTATTTCTAAATATCTCATTTTTTCTCTTCTTGGCTGTGTTCTTAAACTACTCTATCGTTGACCTATCACTTTTTTCTTCAGTTCTTCAGACGCATAGGACTAACCAATTGATTTAAAGCCATCTCTGTACAACAAAGTATTGGATCAGAGACATGAAAAACTTAAAAGTTTCTTCAAGTTGAGGAATTTTCGATGATAAAAGAATATCTCATTAAGGAAAAACTTTAGGACTCTCTTTTGTTCTGGGTCCTGTCAACTCTAATAATTTGGACTTTGAATAAAAGAATATATGACTTCAAAATTAGTAATCAGAATGAAGTAAATAAATTACCCTTTTTGTGAAACTCAGAAGATACCACTCAAATAAGGGAAAGTCAATATTCTGTATACTGTGTTAGTCACTATTTTCAGACCACACGTCAAGGTTTAACATTGCAAACTGTCAACCCAAATTAAGGCTGGGTACAAAGCCTCTTTCCAGACAAGTGACTATAATAAGAGAAGGGAATAAATATCACATTAAAATCCTTTATTTTATTAATTATTATTTTTGAGACATGGTCTCTGTTGCCCAGGCTGGAGTGTAGTGGCATGATCATGGCTCACTACAGCCTCAACTTCCCAGGCTCAGGTGATCTCCCACCTCAGCCTTCCATAGTAGCTGGGACTATAGGCACACACCACCATGTCTGGTGCTAATTTTTTATAGAGACAGGGTTTCACCATGTTGCCCAGGCTGGTCTTGGACTCCTGGGCTTAAGCAATCTGCCTGCTTTGGCCTCCCAAAGTGCTGTGATTACAGGGGTGAGCCACTAAAATTCTTTATTTTAAATAAAAACTGTGATGCATAAAGTTTTCTTACCAAACCTATCTTTGTTTCATGCTTATACCTAAAATCCTTTTAGAGATACATTGTCAGGGTATTATGTCTCTAGCACCTCAGGGAAAGTGTTGCCTTATTATAACAAACTACCCTATGTATAAATACATAAAACATTTACTTTTTTTCTATATATCATTCTAGCATCTGTGTAGTTTTCTCATTTAGTATTTCTATGAGTTGCTTACTGTTCATTTGGTCAAAGAGTAATATATTACCATAATGAGTCAGAACAGCATATTCGCATATTCCTTTGTTACCAGTAAAGAATTCTCTCAAGATTTGGTTTCTTAGCATCAGTTTTTGCCTGGTTTTTAGTGTTAACAAGAATGCTTCAGATGCTTTGAGTTTGACTGATGTTAGAAATATTCCAAAAAAGGTTTTAACTGATGATTTGGATATGAATATCTACCCCCTATATTTCTCAACCAATAACATGTGGAACACAGCCACTTTATCAATTAGCATTGAATTGCAGGGTTTTTCTTTTCTTCAGAAAAAGTAAACTTACAATAATTATTCCTGGAAAATATTGGCATTTAATATGTACCTGGAACTATGCTAAAAATCGAATAGCAGAGAATATGTAGCTGCCTCTGAACAGATTCTTTAAAAGATAGATCTTTTTAACAAGAAAAATAGAATGTTATGTTGATGTGATGCTTGTTACGACTATGATAGTGGCAGCAGTGTGAAAATAATAATGTTAAAACCTGGTATCAACCTTGGCTTTAATCACTATAATATAGTGTTTCACAGGACATTGAGTACTTACTTCTTCATCATGAGGATTTTTTTTTTCTGTTTTATCTGTCCACCCATTACCTGGTTATTTGCTTATTACCTGGTTGTTATTTATTATCTGGTACCTGTATTCTAGTTTTAGAAATATCTCAGAAGTCAGACATTGGGGGGGTGTTATTGTTTTTGTTTTTTAATTCTCACATTTGGAGAGGAAATATGTGGCCTCCTTCAAATGCTAGAATCGAGGGACTGTATCTTTCTTTTGCTATAATAATAAGCCTATTTTTTATATGAAGCTTATGTCAGTAGATCATGAAATGAAGCTACTTTCCCTGCTAGTGATAGTTGCTGCACATAGACGTAGTCCTATTCTTTCATTTATTCTAGTGGCGTGTTTTTAGGACATCTGGTAAGATCCAGAAAGTTAGAGAAGCTTGGAATAATCTTGGAGTATTGAGGTAAAGTTTTAATGGAGTGGGTATGGATGTATCCACTTAATCATCATTCCTGGAAAAATAATTCAGAGTGTCCCTTGTAGTTAGAATCTCATTCCTAAGCTGTCAGTGACAAAGACTTTCTACATACACATAGGTAGGAATTAACCATGACCTAGGACTTGTCCAAAGTTTGCTTAAGACATTGTGCAGTGCTGTAGTCTGTTTAAGTGCTGCAGGTCTGTGTCTGTGTTGGGACAGCTCATTTGCAACTAAAATATTTATCGTACCTCATCTGAATCTGTTAGGGGTTGAACTGTGCCCCACCCCTGCCTCGCCCAAATTCATATGTTGGAGTCCTAACTCCCAGTACCTCAGAATGTGATCTTATTTGGAAATAGGGTCATCACAGATGTAATTAGTTAAGTAAACATGATGTTACACTGGAGTAAGGTGGGCTCCTAAACGAATATGACTAGTGTCATTAAAAGAGGACATTTGGACACAGGGACATACATACAGGGAGAATGCCATGTGAGCGTGAAGGCAGAGTTCAGAGTGACACATCTACAAGCCAGGAACCCCAGATTGCCAGCAAAACACCAGAAGCTCAGAGGGTGACATGGAGCAGATTCTCTCTTACAACCTTCAGAAAAAAATAGTCCGGCTGACACCTTGATCTTGGATTTCTAACAATAAATTTCTATTGTTTAAGCAATCTAGTTTGTTATGGCTGTTTTGGCAGACTGATTATATGGTCCTTCAAAAAAAGACTTTCATTGATTTAGAATTAAATATATTTCTATATGCCTTCAGAATGTTGATATGAAAATGTTATTTTTAAATAAGACTTTGTTTTGCAAAGCTATTAATATACTGACATGCTATAAGACCATTATAATAAATTTCTACTTGAGTTTAGTTGCGAGAATAGTTTCGTATGCTAATATGTATGCTTTCCTTTTTAAAATCTCAATGTGTTTCCCTTTTTACTCTAGGCATCCAGAATGCTTAGAGCCAAGTGTATTGCTCCAAAGCTGTAATCCATCAAACTCGTGCCTGAACACCTACTCTTGTTTCTTCCTTTAAATGTTCTCTCATATTCTTGTCTCATTTTGACTTAATTCATAAGCAGTTTTAAAACCTTTCGGAAATGAAAGAAAAAGTAATTGCAATGTTTACACAAATAAATGATAGTACATCTTCCCTAGAAGTTAGTCATTATCTGCCATTTTCCCAGAGAAATTAGAATTAATAGCTAGAGAACAGTGTTTGGACCTTGAGTCCTGAACAGCTGTTGATTAGGGAAAAAGGGAGTGGGGGAGGGAATCATGCCTTTTGGATCCAGGAAAACTCTTGTGCACCCATCAGTAAAAAGCAGCAAAGACCCAAAGATGTTCCCCATATGGTGTTTGGTCAGTTTACCAATGGTATTACTTTATGTGATTAGTTCATAATGTCTATAAAAGGCCCACCTTTTTGTGTGATCTTGAAATGAGTAGGGCTGATGCATGACCAAGGCCTCTAGGAAGTACAAACAACAAGCAGTCAGAAGAAGAGGGCTAATGGTGGCAAACGCCTTGACAGGAAATCTCAATGATGATTGTGGCAGCAGACTGCAAAACAGGCGTCTTGATGTCAATATGAAGCAAGTCAGTGAGTCAATATTGAGTATTAATGAAGTCTTTAATCTGTTGCTACAAACTGCAGCTTGCACCCCTACACGAAAGCTCATTAAACCAGAGACCCAAGAAGTCCAGAAATATAGAGCATTGGCAGTGATGCCACAGACTCACGTGTGCAGGGAAGATAGCATGGAACCTTGCTACACTTGAACCTTAGTAACTCTTTAGGTGACCATTGTGCCATACACAGCAGTAAACCAGGACATGACAACCAATACGCCTGGCAGTGTGGCAATGGAGGCAGAGGTTTATAATCACTGCCTATAGCTGGATGCCCTTAAGCTGTTTCATTAGTTCCACATCATACTCCTCCCTCAGCTACCACTGCTCTTGTACTTACAGCTACATGAACAACCGTGTGTTCCAGGCACTCAGATAATATATGATCTCCTGTTACCTTACCATAATCCTAAGAAATAATTTTATTTTGTCTTGCTATAAGGTAAGAAATCTAAGGCTCAGAAAATAACTTGCCTGAGGTAACCCAGCTGGTGAGTGGCAGAGCTGGAATTCAGGCTTAGGTGTGTTAGTATTTAAAATGTTCCTATTCAACCTGTTCAGGGAATAATCATTGTCATTTATAATACCAACTTAATCACTGTCACTGCCCAGTTCAGACATCTCAAGATTCAATACCATCTGACCTACTTCTTTTAGGAGAGTATTTACAGGTTTTCTGCAAAATGTTCTCCCACCCCTTCCAGCTATCCTTACCATTTCATTAATATTATTTTTTCCTGCCATAGTGCTGTTGACTGCAGCTTAGCTCTGGGTTCAAGGGCTTTCATGAGAGGGCAGATAATTATGTCCACTTGGAATGTGCTGCAAATATGCCTCCTGATTTCTAATCACCAGCCCAGGATGATTGTCTTTGTTTTTGTCAGCGTGACCTAGCTGGCTTGCCCCTTTAAAAGCTGCAGATCTGGAGTCACAGAGATTTGGGTCTGAACTTGTTTTGTGTAGGAACTTCAGTAGTTCCAGGCTTGCACAATGGACAATGACAAGATGGGTCTTAGCATCACTGGGGATAAGGATCTAACCACCACACTGCGCCTTCTTTCTTTTGGCTCACATTATAGGATTTAAATCAAACAACCATATGGACACTCATTGTGGTAGCCTGAATAATGGCCATTTATGTTCATGTTCTCATTCTGAAAACCTGTGAATGTTACCTTATATGGCAAAAGGGACTTTGCAGATGTGATTAAGGATTCGAGGATGAGAAAGATTATCCTGAAATATCTGAGTGGATACTAAATGTAATTCCAAATGTCCTTACAAGAGAAGGCAGAGGGAGCTCTGACTGCAGAGAAGGCAATGTGTTGGAAGCAGAGAGTCATTTCAAGAGGCTATGCTACTGTATCTGAAGATGAAAGAACAGGCCATGAGCCGAGAAATGTAAGGAATGCAGCTTTGAAAACTGGAAAAGGCAAGGAAAGGGATTCTCCCAAGAGCCTCCAGAGGGAGGGTAGCCTGTTAACACTTTGACTTTAACCCAGTGAAACTAATTTCAGACTTCTAACATTCAGAATTGTAAGAGCATAAATGCGTATTGTTTTAAGCACCACATTTGTGTTAATTTGTAGTGGTGCCGGTGGGCTGCGGGAGGCCCCCAAAACACCAGTGGGACCTTGACCCCGGCTGGTGTCCAGGCTTTTGACATCATTACAAGAAGGAATTCAAGGATAAGTCAGAAAATAGTGAAAGTATAGAGATCTATTGCAAAGCAAAGAGTACACACTCAAGAAAGGGGAGTGCTGGTGTACTCATGAGAGTTGAGTTGTGCCAGAGGGTTTGGGGTTTCTGCTTTTATGGGTTTCTTTAACCAATGGGTAGAATATTCATGAAGATTCCTGGAAAAACTTTAAGATTTCTCGGAACTGTAGTACCACCCATTTTTTACACCAAATATGGGTGTTTCCAGAACTGTCATGGCCCTGGAAAGGTGTGTGATTTAGCATGGTAATGAGCATGTAATGAAGTTCCAGGTGAAACCTAGGTCAAATCCAGCACCATGTTGGGTCCAGTCGGTCTAGCCAGCTTGGCCCACACCCTTGTTCTTCAGGGTCTTATCAGCCCCTCGCTTATGCAGCTATTTCAGCAGTTTCCTTTTGCTTAGTCATGTGAAACTGCTGCCTGGAATTTTCTTTTCTCCTGTGACCACCCTGTATTATTCCTGCCTCAGTCAGAACAGCCATAGGAAACCAATGCACTCAAATTTTGAACTTTAAATAGAATGAGGCTAAGATATCTGAAATGTTACAATTTTTTTCTTTTTCATCAAGACAATTTCAGAAAATAATAACTCCTTCACAGCATTTCACTCAGTTTTACTAATACGGGGCTGAGTAATTGTCACTGGCAGCCCAGTAATGGATCTTAAAATAATACACAACTCTTCTTTTGAGGAAATGTGTGAGTTAACATGGGTCACAAACTTTGTCTTTTAATATTCTTTCCTCAGTTGACATAATATAGTGGGTGTCCTACGTTTGCAAGAAACGGCAGGGGGAGTTCTTGAGTGTCCTTGAGAATAACCCACTGATCTCTTAGTGCTGAGGCTCAGGCTTTAGACCACAAATTTATCTACTTGTGTGCATTTCCTATTACTCTCTTCTGTACACCAGGTCTCTATTAGCTGCTTATTTCTACAATCTGGGCCAAATTGTAAGTCTGGGAAAATGCTGAAAAGCCGTTCGCAAAAGTGAAGCAGAGGAAAGGTTATCAAAGAATGTCAAATAAATGTGCATATTAATTACCAGTCTCTTTGGTTTTTATTATGTAAACCAGTTGGAATATTGCCCCTGCTCCCCCACTATCCCCCATCATACCTTCCTGTGTCTTTTAGGAATTTATATTCAAAACCTCTATTCCAATTAGACTTCACAAAAGACCTTTGGATTCAGCTACTTTCCTTTTCAGATTTCATTCTCAGGAGAGTGTAGTTAATGATAGCAGATCAGCAAGTGGATATTTTAGAGAGGTTCTTAGGCTTTGACCCAGTTCTGCTGCTGCTCAGATTTCTGAGTCCTACCTGGTACTTAACCAAAAGTACCTCAAAACCACCTTCCTCTTAGCCATGGTGATCTCAGGGCTCCATGGTGCTGGTTTATCTTAGGCTAGTACCTTACTGATGAATACACTCTGAAAAAGGAAACACAAAGATGTCTTCCAGCCTTATTTAAAATGACTTGTTGCAAGATGCCACTTTGTTCTTTGTGGCAAGTGATCCTGGTTTAAGAACATCAGTTTTCCAATTTGACTAGGAGTTATTTGTTGGAATGCAGAAATTAATGATTGAAAATTTTTTCTTCAATAATGTTTATGTGAAGATTTGCTGTTGCGTCAAACTTCCTAATGAAGACATTTGAGACAAATGGAATTTTGTCCATATTTGAACCTGCTATCAGTTAAAGCTTTACAGTTCGTATACATTTGGGTGTTGTTTTTATGGTGCAAATTGAAAAGCAGTTACTGACTTTAGAGCTCAACTTGAAGTTGCCTGCCCTCCGTGGGTGGTGAGTCCTTTTCATAATTCATTGTGTACACACTTCAAGTCTCAGTGGAAATCTAGGAATACTAAGAAGTAAAAGACAAGATGCTTGGCTAGCAGGCCGAGTATTTGGGTAAGCTTAGCTAGGTTACAGGGAGCACTGGCTAGAAAGAAGGGTTCAATTCTGAGAAGAAACTAAAAATACAAAGAAAAGAGGGGGACAGAGACACAAGTTCAGATGAGGCAGGAGAGGGCTCAAGGAAGGTTAAATTTGTGACAGAGGAGGGGTACAGTCATGGAATTAGAAGAGAAAGGGAAAAGGTGGGATTAAGTGTTGATTTGCTAGCTTTTGAAATGAGAGTTGAGGGATTTCAGAGGGTATCTATTTCAGTGAGGAAAATACAAATGAGGTTAGAATTTGAAGAGGGGAAATGTTCAATACAGTGTTTGTGAATAATATGGCAGAAAGTCAATATTTAATGAATGAAAATGTTGTGGATCAGAATGAGAGCCAGGGTGAGACTGCATATCACAAGTCTGTAATAAAACAATCCGTTAGGCCATAGTGTCCAAATCCAGGTTTCCACACCCTTGGGTCTGTGGACCTTGTGCCTAGGATACATGTGACCATGGAACATAACACATCTTCTTCTAGTGTCAATTTTACTTGGAACATTTGCAGTGAAATTGCAATTGCTTAGATCAATATTTTAAAAATCATTTTAATATAGAAGGATAGGATGAAAATCAGGTTTGTTAAATTTTTAAGGTAAATGAGAAACTTCAAATACTGTGGTAAGCCTTTTTTTTTGTTCTTTTCTGTTTTTCTTTGCTTTTTTAGAGATGGGGACAGGGAATCACTCTGTCACACAGGCTGGAGTGCAACGGCACAATCATAGCTCACTGTGACCTTTAACTCCTGGGCTCTAGCAATCTTTCCACTTCAGATTAATCAGTAGCTGGGCCTACAGGCACACATCACTACACCCAGCTAGGTTTTTTTGCTTTATTTTTAGTAGCGACAAGGTCTTACTATGTTGCTGATATGATTGGACTGTGCCCCTATCCAAATCTCACCTTGAATTATAATG
Source organism: Gorilla gorilla gorilla (assembly GCF_029281585.2). NCBI lineage: Eukaryota > Metazoa > Chordata > Mammalia > Primates > Hominidae > Gorilla > Gorilla gorilla. The sequence continues at coordinate 96,448,278 of NC_073231.2, read as the reverse complement.
ATCCCCACGTGTCAAGGGCAGGGCCAGGTAGGAGATAATTGAATCATGGGAGTGGTTTCCCCCATTCTGTTCTCATGGTAGTGAATAAGTCTTATGAGATCTAATGGGTTTATAAATGAGAATTCCCTGCACAAGCTCTCTTGCCTCCTGCCATGTAAGATGTGACTTTGCTCCTCATTTGCCTTCCACCATGATTGTGAGGGCCTCCCCAGCCATGTGGAACTGTGAGTCTATTAAACCTCTTTCCTTTATAAATTACCCAGTCTCAGGTATGTCTTTATTAGCAGTGTGAGAACAGACTAATATGGTTGCCCAGGCTGGTCTTGGACTCCCAGACTCAAGTGATCCTCCCACCTCAACCTCTCAAATTGTTGGGCTTGCAGGCATAAACCACTGAGCATTACCCAGTAAACTGTTCTGAATGATAACCACAACCATCTCTGGGAGGTTAAGGGCATCTGTTCAAATCTCTTTTGCTATTACAGGAAGGCCTGTGGAAAAGTTTGAGAAGCTGGGGTGTTGATCTTCCTAAGTGTAGACAATGTGAGCAGGAGCAGAGAAAACAGAGGGTGGGTTTTTCCCTATGATTGGCAGCAACCATAGACCAAAGAGATTTAGGATTCAGAGGTGCTTGTGTAAGGCACTACAGGGGTTCTTTACTCCATGGGATAAAGTGATTCTCATAATCCCTCTGATGTAGATGTTATATTATCCCCGTTTTAGAGATACGGAAGCTGAACTTCAGAGTGGTGAGCAATTTCCCTAAGTTACACAGTTGATCATCAGCAAAGAAAACTGAGTATAGTTGGAAAGACTAAAGGCTCACAAGACTAGGAGGCAACGGAGGAACTGCAGGGCTGGATGAGGCAAAAGCTAGGGTCAGCAGGAGGCAGAGGCTGGGCCATGCAGAAAGGTGGCAAAGGGAGGCACTGTTATTTATTGGTTGGTTGATGCCAAAATCATAGCTTAGATTTAACAAAATTCTATAAGCCACATTCAAAAATTTCAAAATGGCTCTAAACCTGCATTCAGCTCTTCAGAGTGGCTGCTCCTCTGTCTCCCATTTCTCTTTCCCAACCAACAGAAATTCTGCAATGATGCTGAGGTTTCCTCCTTCTGTTGCATGTGGATCACGCATTATACAGACTTCAAGAAACCAGAGTAAATGACACTGGATTAGTTCTAAGTAGCTCTGTTACTTCTCTACACATCCATTTTGGAGAAAGAATAAACTCTGGCAAATTGTATCTTCCTGCTTCTCCCTAATAACATAAATATATACACATACACTATATATACACATATATATACCCACTATATATGTGTATATATACATATAGTGTATATATGTAGTGTGTATGTATGTCTATATACACTATATATAGTATGCATATATGCATATATATACACTGTGTATATATATGTGTGTGTATATATATATACACATAGCACCAAAGATTTGGAGGCCTATGAGAATTTCTGTTACCCCAGCTACACAGCACTGAGTTTTTTGCGGTGTGTGCCCAGGCTCTTATATTACTTTAAAAGACTTTTCCAGGTGAACATTAAAAGAGTCCTTTTTATTCTGTTGGGGATTTAAAATCATTATTGTTGTTGTGCGTTTAATATGTATTTCTTGAGCACAAGCTACATTTTCAACATTCTGCTACATTTTTATTTTTGGAAAGGCCTCAAGAGACTTATCTACAACTCAGGATCAACTTTAACTGCTACCTAGTTTACTTGGTGAGTCAGCCTTGAAACCATTTGCTTTCTGATAGATGGAAATTCTAAATTAGTAGGGTCAAATATACAGGGAGTTTTTAGTAGCCCTGTTTGGTCCAGTTTGGAACCTGGTGTTTCCAGAGAAGCAGGATCCAGTGTAGGAGTTAGAGGACTCAGGATACTATATGTGAGCTAAAATAATGTGTGCAGTAGAGCTGGAAGATCACAATGAAATTCTCACATATTAGGGAGCTCAGAGATGCAGATGGTGTGCTGTAAAATGCATTCACGAGCTGTGTGCCAGGCAGATGGGAGTCAGTCAGGGCAGCTCCACCCTTAGGCAGGATTCCCTTCCTCAGTTCAACTCATCAGCAGTAGCAGCTGCAGATTAAAAACAGACATGGCAGCTCTGTGTCTGCTAGCCCCACCCTTCTTCCCTACCCCAGAGAGGCCCTTGGGTCTATATATTGAATGATCCTTTCAAAATATCTCCTTTTGACATGAGATAAGCCTGGCAGAAAGAAGAGGGAATACTGATTAGAAGACCTTGTCTCTCGTGAGCTCAGAAGATTTCTTTATTAAGAACAAGGAGCAATCTTGGTGCATTGTCTTGGAACCAATATTTCTAGATTTTTTTTGATATATTTTATCCAAACAGTGGAGGCTGATCAGAGGAATGTGACTGATTTTCAGAGTAGGCAAGTTAATTGTTAACCTAATACAGAATTGGCTAACCTAACCAGTGTGAGTCTGGATGGACCAGGAGGCCCTTATCCCATGGGAATCAGTTTTCTGATCAAAATAATTTTTGTGATCATTATCATTTAGCTAAAGGCAACATGAGCTAGCTTTTCATGGAAAATACTAAAAACGTAAGTAAGGCTAAGACGTGAATGATTCGTGATGGTATTTTGAAGCCAAGTTGGTAAAAACTCAAAAATTATTGCTATTCAAAAATAGTATTGCAGAAATGTCCTGGGGAACATAAACACCGAATTCATAACGTACCGTCATACAGACATTTCAGGGGAATGGTAGCAGTATGATTTAAGCAACAATGGCAATAAAGCGTCCAGGGTTCTCTTGTCCTTCCCATCAGAGATTTACACAGCAAGTCTGAGGATGTTTTTACAGGCAGTTTGGATATTTTACCAGAATGACTTTCCCTTTCATAGATTCGAAGGAAGGGACAGACACACGTGCATGCCATTTGTGTAGTTATTGAAGTTAAATATTCTCTTTAGGAGGATGCAGCATTCATTAAATATCACGATATGTGAACTATGTTCCAAGCAGTGGACTAACTGAACATCTGCTTATTCTGTTTTTCAATCATTAAATGGAAAGAGGGGGTGTAGGGAATAGGGCAGTGTGAAGATGGCACTAAGAGGAAGATACTCGGAACACAGGGGAAAATGGAAACAGTTTCCTCATGTTTGGGCAAATTCCAGTATGCTTAGGATAGGAAATTTAGAAGCCAGAAGTATAGCATGGCTGGGAAATTAGATATCAGAGTTTGTTTTAAGTCTGTTAACACAGATATAAGTGGAATTTAATATTTAAACTTGTGCTTATATTTACTAAACCAAGTTAAGAACATAATGTGTTTATTTTTTTGAAAATGAGAATTACCTTTATTGATTAAGACAGTTTTATTGTGAGCAACTACTGTTATCTCCCCAAACTCTGTTCACTCGCTCCTTGGCTGAGTGGAAATGCTTTCTCAGAAGTTAAATTCATGCAGCCTTCAATTTTCTCAATTCTTTGGAGAGGTCCAAGTGGCAGATTGTTTTAGGGAAGGCAACAGTTGGTTGAGAGGCAGTGGGTCACTGAAAGTCAGCCGTAAGGGACATATCACTCAGCCTCTTGAGGTCCACCCTCGCTGGGTCCTGCAGCCCTGGTGTCCTTAAAGCACCAAGCACTGTGGCAGCAGGATGCCTCTTAAATCCATCCCTCTTCAGCTCATGCCCCACTTTAAAGCAAAAAGCAATATATCCCTTGTCCTCACTGTGGAATTGACCTTTAATGTAACAATTTGTTCTAAATTTAGACTTCACCAACTTTACACTGGAGACAGAGATTGGATTATAATAGCAACTATTTAACTTTTGTTAATCTGTGGCATTCAAAAAGAGAGGTTGCCTCCCTTGAGCAATTTGCCATCTAAAAGGAAGAAGGAAAATTTTAATGGGAAAGGCATTTTGACTTTTATACTCAAAAATAATTTTTAAGTGAATAACATTTAGTAATGATGACAATGACAGAGGAGGAGGAGAAGGAGGTGGTGGAGGAGGAGGAGGCGGAGGAGGTGGTGGCACTGATAGGCATTCCTGCTATGAGCCAGATACTATAAAAGGCTATTTACAGGGGCTATGTCTTTTAACCTTCAGATTAACCTCGTGAAGTCTCTCCTAGTGTTTTAGTTTGCAAATGAGGAAACTGAGATTTAAGATTATCTTGCTGAAAGTCCCACAGCTGAAGAACAGTGGAGCAGGAGTCAAACTCAGGCCCATGTACACTTAACCACTGCATTTCGCTGTTCCTGCTTGTCATGGTTTTCAGGTTGAAGGAAAAGGGAAGAAAGGATACTACCTTAATAAATATAGAAAAGCATCTAGAAACAGAATGAGAAAGAATAGAAGTCAAAGAGGAGTAAGAGTAGGGATGTAAGGCAGAAAGGGTCACCAAATCCATAGCATTTGGGCAGTGTGCGTATAGCACAGGGTGCTGCTGGAACAATAGGGAGGTCTGGATTCAAATCCTGGCCCCTCTTCTTATGGGTGTCTTCCTGTGGCGTGCTATTTAATCTCTGGGGCTTGTTTCCTCAGGGGCAGCTGTCAGTCAAGTTTAAAACCCCAGCTTTGTAGCAAGTTCTTTCACCTATCTTGTAACTCAGGTTTCTCATTTGTGAAATGGAGATCAAATTAGTACTTATCTCACAGGGTGATTGTCAGGATTAAAAGGTTATATGTAAAATGCCCAGAACACACATGGTGTGTGCTCAATAAAGATTCACATTGTTGTGTGAAAAATGGGAGTCTCAGTGTTAGGCATCATTAGAGGATTAGATACTAAATTCAGAGCATAACCTAAAGACTCAGTGAGCTATTAGCATTTCTATACTGAGGCTTAGATCTTCCTTTCTTCCTTCCTTCCATCCTTCATCCTTACCTCTCTCTCTCCCTCTCTCTTTCTCTGCTTCCTTCCTTCCCTCTCTCCCTCCCCCCTCCTCCCTCCCTCCCTTCCTTCTCTTTCTACCTTCCTCTCTCTTGTCTCTATCATTCTATTTCCAGCCCTTAAATCAATGTTTGCAGTCATTTTGAGTTGAACCTTTAAAAAGCTGGCTTTACCAAGGTTACTTCTAATCTCTGCATGTAAATCTTCTGAAGACCCTTGCCCTCAGTAAACCAGTTTGACAATTTAGCTTTAAAGGTCCAGATTAAGGGATACAACTTGCCTGTTCCCACCACAAAGCAAATACAGAGGGAAAGCAGGCTAAAGATCTGAGCTGACCTCTGCCAACCTGTGGCAAACTTACCTAAGCCTCACATTGGAATCTTTTATTTTTATTCGGTGTGTTATGGATGACATATAAGTCAGATTGTGATGGAGAGTTGAAGCAAAAGACGCCCAGAGAGGGGGAAGTGGGAATAAGAGCTACAGATAAAAGCAGAAAGCAAAGCTAGAGAAAAGGGAAGGAAGAAGCCTGGAAGAGTTGTAAAGGGACCATAAAAGTGGGATAAGTAAATGTGTGCACAATGAAATCACAGCCTGATCTTTATTCCAATTTGACCTGAACAATAGTTTGATATAAATTTTAAATAACCTTTTATTTGTCCATTAAGTTCACCAGCTAGATTTATAAATGTACATATTGGCAAGCTGTGGCCCACTTAAAAGCTGAGTGAAAACAAACTGCAGATACTTCCACGTATCCAACATTTGATGGTTCTTAGAACAAGATATCAGCAAGTTTTACTAAGTTGTTACTTAATGTTGTTACTCTAATGGTGCAGGTGGGAATATGAAGATTGTTGTAGATGGTTGCTCATAATTTTTTTGCAGTGTTTACTGATGGTGGCTGCTGGGGGCCTTTGTAATTGCTTGGCACTGAAGACGGCTTCTTAACTAGATTTGGGAAAGGTATTGTGTCTGGAATTGGTGGGTTCAACAGTATTCAACTAAATTTAGAATGACAATTCTGGTCCTTCACTCTTTGATAGATGTTTTATTTTATGGGCTTAGTGAAATGTGGGACCCTAGCACAAAATCTGCATTATAAAAATAAAAACCTATTACCTGCCTCTAGACTAAGTTAGGCTGAGGCAGAGGGTGGAAGACTGGGGTAATAAGAGGCTTTACTCCCCTTCAAGCCCAAGAGCTATTCCTAGTGTCCTCCAGATACTTGCTAATCTTTTCAAAGTATCAAACTCACCTGTTTAGTTAAAGATCAGTGCTATGCTTAGAATATTAAAATCATACTTTCTCTGCTTGGTCTGACAAGATTTTCTGTTTATTAAAATGTAAGAGCTTTAGCTTATTGAGATGTTAACTTGTCATTCATGATATCTATTAATTGCTTAAGTATCTGTCAAAAACAACATTTAAAACACTGTACATATAATGACAACATTTTCTTTCAGGGACCCAAATCAACCAGGAAGTTTTTATATTTTAGGATGAAATAACTTTGTAGATCCTTTAGAATGCTTCCTTATGTTCTGAGTTCTTTTTAAAGTTAATTTATTGGTGAAGCTAACTGCATTTCTGATTCTTAGGGATACTCAGATGGAAATTGCCAAGACAATGCTGTAGTACTGTTCCTAACCACAGGATGGCAGGACACTAACACTTTTTCACTTAGTGCTTCACTAAACCTGCCTTTATCTTTTTAGGAAAGTCTCCTTTTCTTTTTTTTTTTTTTCTTTTCTTTTTGAGGGAGGGAGTGTTTAAAAGAAAAAAAATGTGAGTGTATATATTTGTTTATTTATTTAGAGTGATAAGTGGATAAATGTAATGCCAATCAAATATTCAGCTGGTAGAAATACATTTTTAATCCTAACACAAATAATAATTTTCGTAACTTTTATAAACTTCTGGACTAAATGGACTCTCATTCTAAAACCCCAAAGAAAGGCCTGGTGTGAACCATATATGTGTCAGTTAGTATATAGCTCCATATGGTAGAAGAAATGATAAACCTTTCTTTTTATTTAATTATTTTATTTTTTCTTTTAATTTGGATTTGTCATAAGATCTTAAACAAAAGTACGGTCATATGCTGCCTAATAATATTTTAGTCAACGATAGACTACGTATACAATAGTCCCATAAGATTATAACGGGCTGAAAAATTCCTATCTCTTAATGACCTCATAGCCATTATAACACTACAGCACACTTATAGTGAGTGCCTTTTGTTTTTAAAGTTTGGTGCTTACCTAAGGAAGAGAGTGAGAATTTGCCATACTTTTATTTCCAAAAGTTGTATTGAAACAATACAACTGATTCCACGTGTGTGGTGGCGCATGCCTGTAATTCTAGCTACTTGGGGTGGCTGAGGCAGGAGAATTGTTTGAACCTCATGAGGCGGAGGTTGCGGTGAGCTGAGATCGCGCCATTGCGCTCCAGCCTGAGCAACAAGAGTGTAACTCCGTCTCAAAAAAAAAAAAAAAAAAAAAAGCTTAAATACCCTTAAATTTACATGGGAATTAAGAAATTGTTTTAATACTTAGCACTAATATATTATGATTACATGTTTGAAAAAATAAAAGTTTAGAAAAAAATTGAATGAAATTGAAATAGTAATGTGTAAATACTTACATTATCAGGACATGGTAACATTATAAGACTTTCTTTTTGTCATTGAATTTTCCTAAAACTTAATAATTTGATATTTCAAATTATTTATTGTGATATCCTCAACATATATTAGAATGCCTGCCCAGTAAAAATTGTTGAACAAGTGAATTACGCACTGGAGGACATACTGAAATCTTCTGGTAAAGCTTCATGTGTTTTTTTGTTTTGTTTTGTTTTGTTTTGTTTTTTGAGACGGAGTCTCACTCTGTTACCCAGGCTGGAGTGCAGTGGCATGATCTCGGCTCACTGCAACCTCCACCTTCTGGGCTCAGGCAATTCTCCTGTCGCTGCCTCCTGAGTAGCTGGGATTACAGGCATGTGCCACCACACCCAGCTAATTTTTTGTATTTTTAGTAGAGATGGAGTTTCACCATGTTAGCCTGGCTGGTCTTGAACTCCTGGCTTCAGGGGAGTTCAAGGAAGGTGGGTACCTTGGCCTCCCAAAGTGCTGGGATTACAGTCGTGAGCCACCGTGCCTGGCCACCTCATGTGTCATTGATTCTGCAGCAGCCTTGGTAGGATTTTAATCTCCACTGTCATCAATATTTTCAAAGTCAGAAAAGATATATTTGCTGAATGAACTTTATCCTTCCCTTTGGACCAGGTGGGCACGGAGTCTGTTGGCAGATTTTAACTGAATACCTACATGGGGCAAGGTGCTGGGCTGAGAAAGAAGCCATGGATTTTACAGTCCTATGCTCCCATAGCTCTGTGGGATGGGGCGCCTGTAGGTCACAGGGGTGGGGGCATTATTAGCAGGAGGCTGGAAATTTATACCAGGATTCAAGAAGGGAAGTTGGGAGTCACATGCTTTCCACCAAACAGTAATTAACAATATAAGGCAGAATGCATGTAAACCCGGATTCAAGACAGAGGGTGCATTTCTGGCTCGTGTGGGAACTTTGAGTCTGAGGGGATGGCAGAATTTCACTGGCACAGAATAGGAAGAGAGTTTCTCTCTCTCTGTCTCTGTGTGTGTGTGTGTGTGTGTGTGTGTGTGTGTGTGTGTGTGTGTGTGTGTGTGTGTGTTTTGGGATCAATAGTGTAGTGCAGGCAAAAATTTACCTCTGCCCTTCTAGGGTCTCGGCTGGGCTTGCGAATTAAATTGACGTAAGATAAATTAACAAGAGAAAAGCATATAAATTTAACATATTTTACATGACACAGGAGCCCTCATGAGAAAATGAAGATAAAAAAAAAAGCAAGGCTTACATGATTTTGTAAAGAGGCAATTGTGGAAAAGTATCTAAATTTTGTGGGGAGGCCAAAGGGAGATAATTCTTTTAACAAGGTCTGTTTATACGGAATTATCTCGGCAATGAGTCTTCATGGAAGAACGTTTCTTTTCTCTTGGCACAGGGAGGGCATCTTCCACACGATAGTTTTTATCTCCTACCTTTAGGGAAAAGAAAGGGAAGATTAGAATACATCTAATCTTCTTGAATCTGCTCTTTTTCAAGTGCCTTTGGCTTGAAGTGATCCTTATGTCAAAGTGGCATATTTGGGGGTGGCATAGCCTGCCACCCTTCAGTAGTGTGACTCAAAGCTGAGTCAGAAAAGTGCATGGTATTTTGAGGGGTAGGAAGCAAACCTTTGTTGTCAGGTAACCCTATAAGGACAGCATGGAGAAAGGGTCTGTCTCCTAGTCTTGCTAGTTCTCCCAAGAGGCATCTTAAGTTGTGCAGAACTCTCAGAATTCTCATATGACCCTTTTGAAAATCAGCAGAGGCCTCTATCAGAATCAGTGAAAGCAGGTGTGCTTTCTAGACCCTAGAGAGACATGGAAGATGCCAGGATCAGGTCCTGGAGAATTTCTGTTTCAAAATGTGCAGCCTCTAGTTTTTTTTCCAAATGAGCTTGAGTTGGAATCTCAATAAGTGGATCCACCTGCCAGTCAAACAAACCAGGTAAAAGTGATTCAGATGGGAAATCTTCTGGGTAAGAAAACCGAATAAGGAATAAAAGAATTTACCCCAGGCAAAACTGACATTATGTTCATTCTTTAAAGGCTCACATATAAACAGCGATTAACAGAGATCCCACAATGCTGGACACTGTGAGAGAAAGATTTACTTTTAGTAGAAATGCACTTACATTTCTTGTTATGCTTGGAAGCAGGGCAGCTAATTCATCCTTAGGAAAATCAAAGAAACATTTGGGAGGAAGGAAACATTGACGATACCACCAACTGACCACTTCAAGAACTATCTATAGTTATCTATAATTAGTCAATAAATGATCAGAAACATGTGAGTTCTTTCTTATTTGGTTGAGGAGTGTGGCCTTGAGAGCACAGAAAAGCCCTGAACATTTAAGTGTGTGAGCAACATGGGAAGAAGCCAAAATGGCCTTCTTCCATTGGTCATGCCCTAGCCAATGTCATCCCATCAAGTGTTGGGAAGAGGGCTATTTGGGCAGAGGGCACACTGATGTGGCCTCTGTTAAGGCATAAAACCTACCGTCCCACAGGATATATTGACAATTAGGGGTCACAAGTTCTTACTGCAAAACAATGATGAGCAGAAATGTTCTGTTTTCTTCCTAGAACGATGTGTCAACATAAGCTGAAATCAGAAAATCAGAAACAAAATATCTTTAATTTTTTTTAATTTTATTTTTTTACTTTTCAGTACAGCAGGAAGCTTTTGTAAATGACTGAAACATAAGTTTTTCAAGGTTTCCCTTATGTCTTGGTTCCCATAACACAAGAAAATCTTGAAAACATTTTAGAAAGAAGGCAAGTTGTCTGTGAAGAAAGAGTTTTAAAAACTAAAGAACTTTATACAGAAACCATTTGAAGGATGGGAAGAGGCTAACAGCGAAAAAAAAAGTGAAGATTTAACTTGGAAAGCAAAGCAAAAAATAGATGCGAACAACTAGAAAAGAAAAGAACAAGCAGTTGAACATTAAGCCACTTCCTTTTTAGAGATTAAATACAAACCTGAACACTGAGAAAAAAAAAGCAAAAAGAAGAAAAGAAAGAAGAATTTAGAAGTCTTTAGAAAAAGGGCATTAGATAATATTATGCTATAAATCTTTTGAATTTTTATTTTGTCTGAAATTTTTTTAAATACATGGCATCATACTTAGGGTTCCACTGAATTGCTTTTATTGCAACATTTTAAATTTCTGTTGAAAATTTAATCCAGTACCTGACTTAGTCCCTTTATGAAGAGAAGCAGCCCTAGGACAGGACATGACTAGGAGGAAGGAAAATGGAAAACAGAGGAAATTTAAAAAAAAAATCACAATACTGGCTAGGCAGGTTGGCTCATGCCTGTAATCTTGGCACTTTGGGAGCTGGAGGCAGGAGGATCACTTGAGCCCAAGAGTTCTAAACCAGCCTGGACAACATAAGACTCCGTCTCTACAAAAAAAAAAAAAAAAAAAAAAAAAATAGCTAGTCATGGTGGCATGCACCTCTAGTCCCAGCTACTTGGGAGGCTGAGGTGGGAGGATTACTTAAGCCAGGGAGGTCAAAGCTGCAGTGAGCCGTGATTGCACCACTACACTCCAGCCTGGGCAACAGAGTGAGACCATGTTAAAAAAAAAAAGAGAGAGAAAGAGAAAGAAAGAAAGAAAAGAAAGGAAAGAAAGAAAGATAACAGTACCACAATTATAAAAGTTTACTTGCAACATGTGGAAGGAAGTACTGGGTAGTGGTTAGCATTTTTGTAGTTAGAGATCTTGATTGAAATTCAGACTGGCGCCTGATGGTAGTGTGGCCTGTGGACAACTTAGTTACTAACTTTTCTGTCTGCTCAGCTGTAAACTCTCTGCCTGGAATGGTGTCTGTCACACAGAGGGAATGGAATTAATGTTTGTTGAATGAATGAATAAAAGACTCATACAACATGCATAATTCTTTCCTAATGGGATTGTGGTAAGGATCAAATTAGACAATATCTAGTAGCTTATGACTATTAGAATATATCAAATATATCTGGAATTGAAACTGGCCTATATGTTGGGTAATGTAGAGTTACACATGCAAAGGGCAGCTTTTCCTAGGCCCTTGACACGTGTTCTAAGATCCAAAGTTATACCTGGGCATGTATGGCCTCAGAGCTTCTGCTGTGTTGTCACCTCATGGATGGGTCATCTGTACCTCACAACCTTTAACACCCCTGCCCTGTGGATTATTATATACCTCATCCCATAACAGAGTGTATAGATGAACGATGTATAATCCCATATACAGTGATTAGGGAATTATTACTAAATGAAAATGAGAGAAAGCTAACAGAGGGTGAGAGGGATGTTAGGGTATCATTGCCTGGAATCCCTTTGCAACTCATGCACCTCTTGACCCTCACTACAACATCCTGCTCTTGCCAGTCCAGCACAGTGGAGGTGTTGCAGGTTGCCAGCCCTAGGTATGCCCCTCCACGTTCAGATCACACATTTTGTTAAGGTACAAAATCCTTGTTTTCTTTCTTTCTGTCTCCTTAAACTTAGGTGTAAATCTTTCTTTTTTCTTCAACTTTAATTTTAAGGTCATGGTTACACGTGTAGGTTTGTTACATGGGTAAATATGTGCCATGGTAGATTGCAGCACAGATCATCCCATGACCTGGGAATTAGACCCAGCATCCATTCAAAATCCTAGTTCTCTTATAAATCTAGTCATCATTTCCTGAGGTAAAACCAACGTGGGTGAATGTGGAGTATGGATAAGTAAAATTACATGAATTCAAGGAAGTTTGTCATTAAGTGAAAAAAAAAATGACACAGTACGCAGGAATTCCGATAAGGGATAAAATCCTTAGAGTGAACGTGGAGTTAGCACAGTATCTACACATCCTTCTTAACCTTTAAGACTCTGCTTCATAATTATAGAGGCAACAAGGTGGGCTGAGCAGATATGGAAACTGCCACTCCATTCCTCTGCCCTGCCTAGGTCTATACGCAGAGAAACACTGGATAAAGTAGATATTAAAATATTACATCTTAGATAAGTTCAACTGAAAGAACAGGAACAAATTAGGAGTCTGATGCAAAGAGAAAACTCAAAGCCATTTTGATGAATGAAAGTGGATGCCAAGTAGTCCTTTGTGGTATGTGTTATGGGCTGGTCTCCCAACACCTACAAGGTGTTAGGAAGTTGGCATTGGACTCCCTAAATAGTGGAGCTTTCAAGGAATCGTGCAGTTCATGAATTATGAGTAAATTAATTGTATTCTTTAGTAGCAATTCTTGGGCACAGTTGGATGCCAGATGACTGTACTAGACTGTGATAAACAGGCATCCACAAGAAATATGAGCACCTAAGACTGTGGGTGGGGCATGGATACACACTACTTGCCAGGGCAGGGACTTGGCTGAGAAGCCAATGTTGAAACTAGCATGGAACCAATGAAACTCACCAAACTTTGCTAGAGGCACATACCAAACTGCCCTAGGCAGGAGGCTACCTGCCCCCCTCATTTCAAAGCAGAGGAAGCATTTCCACAACTTCTGCCAGAAATGAGCTCAGTCAAGTAATATAAAAAAACTCACCACCAATAGAGGTTCAAAACACAGAACATCTGTGACCATTCACGTGCAGAATCTACAGACTGTTGAATTATATGAAAGGAATTTTTCAAATTAATATTTTAAATAATCAGAGAAATAAATGGGACCTATGAAATAAATTCAGGATATTGGGGAAAAGCACAATTGGATTTATTAAGAACATAATAGTTCTAAAAATGGAAATATGATAGTTGAAGTATGATGATTGAAACTTAAACTAATTAATACATAAATGGTAGGCTAGACCCACCTAAAGAAAGCATTTGTGAATTAGAAACTAGATTGGAGGAACTCACTCAGAACGCAAAATAGTGGAAAAAAGAAATGGAAAATATGAAAAAAATTATAAGATGAATAAATTAAGTTAAAAAGTTAAACATAAGCATCAGTAGAAGTTCCAAAGGTGAATGGTAGGAGAACAGGGTACAGGCAGTGTTCAAAGTGATAATGGCTAGGAGTTTCCAGAACTGAAGAAAAGTAGATGGGGCAGAGGAAGGATTTACATCAGAGCTTACATTTTTCGAAGACCCTCACCTGATCCCACGAATTGGGTTGGCTGCCCTTGATCTGTCCTCCAATTTTATGTATTTTGTCATTATCCCTGACACGCTAGGCTCAGGAGTGGTTTCTTATTTATCATGTACATCAAGTCCCTAATATCCTTGGCACATAAAAGGAGCTTAATGAATATATGTGGAGGAAGCAAAGAAGAAAGAAAGGAGAGAAGGAAAGAGGGAAGGCAATGGAAGGAGGGAGAAAAGGAGGGAAGAATAAAGGCCTGGGTGAAGGAGGAGGAAGAGAAGGAGGAGGAGGAGCCTTAAAAACTAAAACAACTCCTGGAAACAGTTACACATATATGTGTGTATGCATATACTGAACATATATATTATATATATATATATATATATATACCCATACATATCCACACATACACTGGGTATTGCATAACAAAACTTACAGTTTCACATACAAGCCTATTAAAATTCTTACATAAAGGACTTTATTTCCAGAGAGGTGGGAAAACAATTTCCAAAGTTGGAAATGTTATATACTCAACATCTTTTCAAAGTTCAGCCATGAATAATAGTAACAAGTAACCAGTTGTATCAAACACAAGTACAAAAGTTAACAAGTTCCGTGAACGCTTAGTACTAATTTGGTAAATGACATCCTGCCTGACTTTTTTTTTTTTTTTTTTTTTTTTTTTTTTGAGATGGAGTCACCCAGGCTGGAGTGTAGTGGTGCCATCTCAGCTCACTGCAACATCTACTTCCCAGGTTCAAGCAATTCTCCTGCCTCAGCCTCCCAAGTAGCTGGAATTACAGGTGGGCACCACCACGCCTGGCTAACTTTTGTATTTTTAGTAGAGACAGGGTTTCATCATGTTGGCCAGGCTGGTCTCAAACTCCTGACCTCAAGCCATCTACCTGCCTCGGCCTCCCAAAGTGCTGGGATTACAGGCGTGAGCTACCGCACCTGGCTGGTGCCTGACTTTTGAATGTATCTTGCAGATTTGGGTGATTGAAGTATTTTAACTTTCTATTCAAAGTTGAACCAAGCTGTATCTGCACACCATTTAAAAGCTAACATATTCTACCCCCAGATACTGTGACTTCTCAGCAGTGGTTGACAAGATAAATGCTAATGTTCAATTTATAAAATAATTTTCTTTTTTAAAAGAGTGAAAATTTGAAGTTATAAAAGTCATGAGAAAAATGTTTGTGGAGGAATTTCAGTATATTTTATTGAATAAACTTTATTCTTTCAAAATAAATTTTAATAAATGTCATAGAAGTATTTGAGGAATAAACTTCCACATATTGAAGACCTCTGTGTAATGTTCTCCAGTGGTGATTCAAGTACATTATATCCTTTAGTCTTCTCCCAAACCCCCCACTTTAGAGATGAAGAAATTGAGACCAAATGTGCTGTGTATATTGCCTAAGGTTACACAGTAGAAAAAAGTAAAGTTGACATAGGCATGGCTGTCTTCGGATCTCTTCCTCTGTGCTTTGTCAAGTACAGATGTCATAGATTTATTGCCTGGATTGTTGTAACAGTCTGTGTGAGCCATGTTTGATATATTAACATGAGTACTGTGAACATTTAATGTGATATTCTTTCCTGTCCAGCAATGAGGGAGTACGTGATTGTGAATCCACCCTCCTGCTGTAAACTAAAATGAAACCAGATCAAATACATAAAGCAACCCTTTCAGACATTAGATATAGGCCACACAGGACCATGATCCCTAAGAAAGAAGAAACACCTACCTAAGTGAGTCAACAATCATTCTATTCTTTTGCCTGGAAGCAGTTTTTGGACCCAAGCAGGGGTTATAGAATCCAAGCAGATCATGGAGGTCTCACTAAGCCGATGGGGAGTTCAGACAGTGGAAAATCTGGGATGAATTCTAGAGTGTTGGATTGGAATTCAGGTTTTAATATGAGCTCATGGTTTATAATATAGAAATAAATGTAGATGTAAATATGTGTTTGTATATACATATATATTTTTCAGTCTTATCTACTGAGTGGGATTGGGAGCAGCAATAATCCAATTCTGATTAGCATAACTAGAGCCTAAATCTTGTCTTCCAACTACCATTTTCATCTAAAAGGAACTAGGGCTTCCTAAAAGAATGGTCAATTTCGGGGCTGGATCAGGAAAGGTACAACACAAGCCTGAGTTATCTTATTGTGCCGAAAAGTAACAAAATGTCAAAGAATGCAAAAGCTTAATGACAATAAGAAGAGAGAGAGACAGAGAGAGAGAGAGACAGAGACCCTCTCAAAAACTGCAAAAGCTCCTACTGGTCTAAGCAGGGATAATTTGACTGTGAAAATAAATGTAGTCAGTAGTACATTCTAACTCATTGAATTAAATAAGAAACCATGAGACCATAAAGATGTAAATAAATTAGTGAATCAATAAAAAGTTTAGTGAAGAATAGCATATTTGCATAGTTTCAAAGTAACTTCTCACAAAATACATATTAATTACAAATTGGAAAGAGTAATGTCACCTGGCAGACAGGATCCTAAACAAGTGATCAAAGTGCACATCATGAGAGGAGGAAACAATTGATCTTGTGCACTCTCTGATAGGAAGCAACAAGAACACCGCACTACCTCTGATATTCCTGCCAAAGACATAGCACCCAAATGTAATGAGGAACAAGCATTAGACAGGTCCAAACCAGGGGGCTTTCTACAAAATAATTGGCCTGTAAATGCCAAAAGTGTCAAGCTCATGAAAATCAAGGAAATTTTGAGAAAATTTTCCAGACTAAAGCAGACTAAAAAAAATGACTAAAAATAATGTAATGACTGTTTCTCAACTGAGTCCTCATTCTGTAAAGGTGTTACTGGAACAATTGAAAATTGGCCCTGAGTATTCAATGGTAGCAATATGTCAGTATTACCTTCCTGATTTTGATGGTATTATCTAGCTTATATAAGATTGAAATAATACAAGTTTATTTTCTGACCACAACACAGTTAAAATAGAAATCAATAGCAAAAAAAAAAAAATTCCTGGAAAAATCCTAAAGTATTTTGAAATTAAATAACATGTTTACAAATAATCCATGAATCAAGAAGAAATAATAAGAAAATTATTAAAATTTTTCAAAATGAATAAGAATGCTAACAAAGTTACAAGTTAGTAAAACTGAGAAAAGAAGTAAAAGCAAATATTGATCTGTTTAATGAAAATCTGTATTTATTACAGAGGTTGAATTTATAATAAAAGCTTTTCCAAAAAAGAAAATTCCAGGCCCAAATTGCTTTGCTGGTATATTCTACAAAATATAGTAGAAAAAAGTAATATAAGTCTTCTGTAAACTCTTTCAGAAAATAGAGAAAAAAGAATTCCCAACTTATTTTAGTAAACCAGCATAATCGTGGTAACTAAACCAGAGAGGGACATTACAAGAAAAAAAAATCATGGATCAGTATCTCTTCTGAATATATCAGTTGAATGAAACACTTGGTATCTTGAAGGAATCATTTACGGAAAGAAAAAAAATGACTCCTCGAAGAAACGTTCAGCAAGCAAAGATTTTTGAGCACAGCTTGGTAAAAATAAAATTGTTAAGTGGGCACAGACTAGAAGAGAAGACAAAAGCAATCAGTGTGAAAGAGTTCTCAGACTAGGTCATTGTCTGAGATTGCATGATATCATTGGCAAGCAATAATATACTTGTATTCATGTGATTTTTAAAAATTGAAATCAAGTTCACATAACATAAAATTAAAAATTTTAAAGTATGCAATTCAGGGGCATTCAGTATCTTTATACACATAACCATCACTTTTATCTAGTTCCACAACATTTTCCTCACTCCAAAAGCAAAATCTATGCCTATTTGCCCTTCCTCCAGCCCTAACAACCACTACTCTATTTTCAATATCTCTAGATTTACTTATTCTGGATATTCCATATAAAGTGAATCATATGATCTGTGACCTTTTGTGTCTGGTGATTTTGACCAGGGTCTTTACCCTTCGTGCATCTGATTTCTTTGCCCTGAAGGCAGGAGAAAATTATTTATTTCAAAATATCTTTCAGTTAATTTAAGCCTAAATTAGAGCTCTGACTTGAGCTTGCATCTTGGAGAGTTGTAAGCAGAGCTCTTAGCACCTGTCTTGGAATGTTATAATGTCCAGTTTGAGTTAGTGGGTTGTGGTGGTGGTGGTGGTGGTGGTGGTGGTAACCGGATTGGAACCTTTACCAGGCCATATGCATGAAAGACCAAGCAGTGTGTTCCAAAGAGAGATGTGGGATTCAGGGCAGAAGCTATACTCTCAGAAAACATTTCTGCGGGCATCCCCACTGTGTGGTGAACAGGGCAACTGCATGGGAAATGGAAGCGCTGCTGCTAGCTCCTGCGTGGTTGCTGCATCAGTGAGCCCATAGGCCATTTCACTCATCTGGGTCCTGGATTTCTCATCATTAAATTGAGCAGGTTGGACTACATCATGTCCAAAGTTGCTTCCTATTCTGCACTTTCTGGACTCTCAACTGGAATGCCATTCCCAGAAATAAATACAATGACTGTGGGAACAGACATGGTAGCCTGGAAGCTGATGGCCACAAAAGAAAATTTACTGTGCTCTGTTATGTAATAAATTGTTACATAACAGTTTATTATGAGGAAAAGAGAGATGCATAACAGGATAGTCACCATTCACTTAGTGCTTTTTATGAGTTACTGTGGTAAACACTTAGATTTACTAATTCATTTGTATCTTACAAGAATCCATGATGTAAAAATTGTTATTATCCTCTTTAATTTCAGAAAGCTGAGGTTTAGAGAGATTAACTTTTTAATCTCTCTAATAGAGACAGCTAGTAAGTGGGAGGTTGGCATGTCACCCATAGCTTATTTTCTTTTGGTAAATTCACTCATGGTGGTAATTAAACGGAGACATGTTGACTAAGCAGAGACATGTCAGACAGGGCTCTTAGGATGGCCATGTGAATGTTCAACTTCTGAGACCTCAAAATTTCATTCAGTCAATAGTATTCCAAAAGCTATATTAAGAGAATGTTGGGCACTTTTTGTGGAACTGGAGATTTCAATTCTATGTGTAATGCTCCTAACCCCTAACTCTGAATCTAGAGAGCACTAATTTAAACTCTCTCCCTCTTATTTATAACATCATTTGCCAGGAGGGATTGAATTGTGGATTGGCATTATGCACCTGGAAAGGTCTTCCAAATAGTATTAAATATATGACACTTTTGCATTGGTCATAAGTAACTTTTTAAGCATTTGTAGTTTATGAAAAGAGATTAAGCATAGAGTCTATTTGCAGCCTTTCAACTGGCTGCTTAAATATCAACTATCTGTTGTTAGTCAGACAGTTACTGTATCAGTCAGAGCCCCGTAGGAAAGAAAGGGCATTCTCCAGCTGGAAACTTCAGTAAAGAGGCATTTCCAGTGTTTAAGAGACTATTTACTCTAGTAAGGGAAACCGATGAGAGGTAATAAAACACTATGGGGCTAGCAATTGCATGGAAGCGACATCAATCCTAGAAGGAGCAATTAATGCAACCTTGCTGAGTAACTGGAGGTAACTTCCAGCAACCTAGAGGTCAACCTACTGGACCTGTGGACTTCTGTAGACAGGCATCTTACCTGTTGTAACCCACAGGGAGGGAACCAGTTGGATAATTGTACAGAACCTTTTCTCCAACCTCTGATTCACTGTTCATGCAGCCTATGAACAAACCTAGCCAGAAGAGGTAAGGGAACTTGTAGACACAGTTAGTAAAGGTCAGCTCCCAGAGTCAAGAGGAGTAGAGAATGTATATAGAAAGGCAAATGGAAATACTCCAGAAATATATTTTTATATAGTCACATATACATTGCCATCTCTCCATACCAACTATATCCCAGAAGATGGTGGATGAAAATGGGAAAGAATCTTAGAATTATCTTTCTGATATAAGCTCTGACCACCTCTCATGCTAAAAATGCAAACAAGGGAAGATAATTATGCATTATATATTTACAGGATGGCATACAACAGATCAATGCTAAGGAAAATAAAGGTGATTTCCATTGGAAGATGACAACTTTGCCTGGTGCTGCTACTGGGTAGTTGACTAGTTAGTGGAGCTAGCTGAGCCCTCGTTAAGGCCATCAGGCCACTGCATTTATAACTATTAAAATATAATCCAAAGGGCTGTTCAAGGGAAAAAACAATGAAAGTTGAGATTTGTCTAATAGATATACATATGTATATCTATTATAAAACCAGATTTATTGAGATACAATTCACATACCATAAAGTTATTTATTTATTTATTTATTTATTTATTTATTTTTGAGACAGAGTCTCACTCAGTTGCCCAGGCTGGAGTGCAATGGCGCCATCTTGGTTCACTACAACCTCTGCCTCCCGCGTTCAAGTGATTCTGCTGCCTCAGCCTCTCAAGTAGCTGGGATTACAGGTGTGCACCACCATGCTCGGCTAATTTTTGTATTTTTAGTAGAGACGGGGTTTCACCATGTTGGTCAGGCTGTGGTCTCAAACTCCTGACCTCAAGTGATCTGCCTGCCTCAACCTCTCAAAGTAATTACAGTTCACTCTGAGCTGTGTCTGAGCTGGTATCCATGATGCAAGACAAAGTCTTCCCCCACTCTTTTCTCTCCTCTCCTCAAGCAGAGGGAAAAGGTCTCTTTTAAAGCTATGAGCTGTGCAGCTTGGGGTTAGGGGAGTGGTAATGCCAGCACTCCCTTAGCCACCCCTCTGGTGTCTCTGTAGGTGGCATGCCCCCTCCCCCCCCCCCAGTTTATTGTCTCTGGGCCCAGTTTAACATTAGGACTTACCAAGGATTTCCTGTCCATATCACCTAGATTGTCTTTTTAGTTTAGGTAGAACTCCAGAGTACTTTAGCCCACTGTAGTGAGGTTTGTAGGAACTGACGTTTGGGCCACTGGGATCAGTGATACGCCTCTGGTTAGGGATGGTTTAAATGCTCCCTCCATGGGTGAGTGTCAGCTGAGTTTGGTTTAGTTTTGTTTTCTGTTATAATATGGCAACAATGAGTTCAATGCCTCATAAATGCTGTGTCTTCCTCACCCCAGCATGGCAAAATGCTGTCTGCACCTCATTGCCACTGTGGGGAGATGGGGAAGGGGTGGCGTTGGTGATTCAAGATTGTTTTTCCTATCTCTTTAGTGCTTCTTTCAGTGATATGAAGTTAAAACCAGGTACTGTGGGTGCTCACCTGATTTTTTGTTTTTATGAAAGTGCTTTTTTTGGTGTAGATAGTTGTTAAGTTGGTGTCCTTATTGGGGGTGCAATTGGTGGAGGCCTCTATTCTGCTATCTTGCCCTGCCCCTCTGTCCTTACCACTTATTCGTGTGTCCTTTGGGCCTCAGTCGTATGTTTTTATGCTATATCTGGCTATCTAAGACCTCCAGCGTGGTATAAAATCCAGGTCTTTGTTCATTAAATAGCCCATAATCTGAATATATTTTTAAGTTTTAAAATCTCGGCTCTTACTAAAACACTTCTTCTGGGTCCTATTCTGATGGAGTCTGCATAACAATTTGATATGCAAACTGAGAAACCAATGCAAGAAAGGCTGTGTTTAATGGTGAATATATGTTTAATACAGTGCCCCATTTGCAATATGAAAGGGATATTCAATAGTTCAACACACACAAGTGTCTGAAGTAGGGGACTCTTTGCTTACACCTATCAAATTGCAATGGAAACCATCTCAACTACTCTGTAATATGATATCAGGGTTTTTTTTAATTGTCTTTAAACAGTCATTCATTTATTTAAACAAGCATTTATTCAATGTCTGCTACACACCAGGTATCATGTAGTATTAAGCACAATGAGAAAAAGCACTTTTGTCACCCACAAGATGCTCACAATCAAGATGTTCTGGACCATGTCAAAGGTATACAATGGAGTGAGGTCTATGAGTGTGGAATGCCAGGGGCTATTAGAATGGAGAACAAGAGCAACAATTTCAAATTGGGAAGCAGAAGATGATGGAGATTCAGAAAAACCTTTCTGAGTTGACTCTTGAACTGAGCTCTGAGAAGCTAGTAGGAAAGAGTTAAGTGAAGAAATGGGGAAAGGTTTTTCAGACCCCCAAATTGGCATGACAGCATGGGACATTTTGGGAATAAGGACAGGGAATGCCTGTGAAAAGCACCAAACGCTGAGTCTGAAAAGTGAGTCAGGAATAGAATCTTAAGATCACTGCAGGTCAAGCACAGGACTTTGGACTTTATACTGAAGGCAATGAGGAGTAATTTTTATGTGTAATACAACCCAATAAATCACCCACAATGTGTTTGAGTTTGTATTACTCTGATAAAAATTGTAACAGAGATAATACTTTATAGTCACTGTGCTATTTCATTTTCATTCTAGGCACACAACAAGACATTCTCCAGATCACCTGGCATCTAGCTGGGGCCACAAGGTTTTTTTCTGCCAACGGAATATATGCAGAAGTGATGTATATGACCTCAGAGCCCAGCCTCTAAATATCCTGTGTCATGCTCCACATTCTGTCCATTCATCTCTCAGTTAACTAAATAGAAGTGATGCAAGGGAGGACTCCAAGGAAGCCCTAGGGATCATGAAGCTACAGAATGGGAGAATTGCTGTCACCACAGTTCTGGAAGAAGAATTGTTCAAGAGAACAGCCATTGGACTATGGCATGCCAAAGAAATAAACCTCTGTTGTGGTAAGTGGCTGGGATTTGGCAATTGCTTTTTAGAGCAGATAACGTGAATTACATTAATACAAGAAAGTCCATCAGATCCTCAGCAAGGGAGTAATATAATCAAGTTTTTATGTTAGTAAGATTCCTCCAGCAGCTGCAGAAAGCTTGAAGTAGAGATGGTGTGAGAAACTTGAAGGGAGGGAAGTCAGTCACGTGATTAGTGCAACCGTGCAAGCAGGAAACGATGTCTTGAATCACAGCAAGGGCAGTAAAGATGACAAGACAATGCAATTACAGGATGTTAACAGGACAGAGTCAAAGTGTTCAGTGATTAGCTTCATGGGTCTAGAGCAGTGGTTCTTAAATTTGGCTGTACTCTAGAATCACCTGAGAAGCTTTTAAAAAGGACAATTACCTGGCCGCACCTGAGATCAGTTAGATCAGAATAAATATTGTTTTTACACTCCTCAAATAATTCTAATGGACAGCCAAGGATGAGAACCATAGGTATAGAGCAGTAGTTCTCAATATGTGGCCCCTGGATCAGCAGTATATGTATCATTTGGGAACTTGTTAAAAATGCAAATTCTTATGCTGTACCTAGGGTGAACAACTAGTCTGGTTTACCTGAGACTGAAGAGTTTCTTGAGATAAAAAAGCTGGGCAAGGTGGCACACATGTATAATCCCAGCACTTTGGGAGGCCAAGGCAGGAAGATTGCTTGAGCCTAGGAGCTCAGCACCAGCCCCAGCCTGAGCAAAATAGCAAGACCCCTATCTCTACAAATTTTTTTTAAAAAATAGCCAGGCATTGTGGTGTGCACCTGTAGTCCCAGCTACTTGGGAGGCTGAGCTGAGAGGTTCCCTTGAGTCCAAGAATTTGAAGCTTGCAGTGAGCCATAATCATGTCACTACACTTCAGGTTGGGCAACAGAGTAAGACTCTGTATCCAAAAAAAAAGAGGGGAGGATGGAGAGAGAAAAGACTTTTAGTGCTAAAACTTGATAGTCCCAGGAAACGTGGGATAGTTGGTCATTTTACTCTGACACATCAGACCTACTAAAACAGAAACTCTGGAGGTGAGGCGTAGCTATCTACATTTGAAGACCACTGGTATAGCGTATTCTGAAACTGCATACTTAAAGGCTGTTTTAGTCCATTTTGTGATGCTTATAACAGAATATCTTGAACTAGGTAATTTAAAATGAACAGAAATTGATGGACTTATGGTTCTGGAGGCTGGGAAGTTCAAGATTGAGGGGCTGGAACCTGGCAAACCACCTTTATAATCAGCGTTAATCCATTCTTGAGAGCCAAGCCCTCATGATCCAAACCTCCCATTAGGCTTCTCTCCCAACACTGTTGCATTGGGGATTAAATTCCAGCACCTGCTTTTTGGGGAACACATTCAGACCATAGCACATACCGATAAACAACCACATGGAAAATGTGGCCTGAAGAGAGTGAACAAAGGGAAAATTATGGGGGAAAGGAAAACATCTCTTTTTTTCAACAGAATGACTATGGAAACAAACAGTAGCATGCCTGTTGTATTTTCAAAACTTTCCTAACATTATTATCTAATATAATGAAACGAGATAAAGGCTAACATTTATCCAGACAGAACTTCTGAGTTCATAAAATTTAACTAGCCAAATGACGATTTTTAGTGATCATGCATTTTTAGTTCCCTCATTTTACTTTAAGGAAACCGAGACTCAGAAAAGTTAAATGACATATCCAAAGCCTCACTGCACTTATATGGCAGTGTCAAGATCAGACTGATATTTCCTCCAGGCGAGGGTTATGTTTTTACTTAGTTGTATCATCAGCCCATAGCAATGTTTGGCACATAACAAGCTCTTGGCAATCCGTTAAATGAATACATGAATGAAGACTCTAAGATCTCTTGCCAATGCTCTTTGTACAAACTCAAAATTCCTTTAAATCGGGTCACATTGTTCTCAGTGTCATACTGGTTGGAGGTACCCAAGTTAGCTGTTTAGTCTTGAGGACTCAAAATTAAAAACTGTTTTGAATTAAATTAATTCTTTCTTTCTAATTGGCAGCCTTTCTTGGGCATTGGTTTTGTTTTGTTTTATTTTCGCAGTACTGATTGTCTGGGCATTAAGCCTACTTGGAATTAACTTGCATTTGTTTTCTCTTGCACAATTTCAATTTAATATAAATGTGGTCAGTTTATAAATTGTTGTAGTTATTACTTTATTTACTAGAATAAAAATGTCCTAATCTAGCACAGACCTTGTTAACCATAACGGGGTTAAGTCAGACCTCTGAGTTTTCCTTCTGCCTCTTACTAAATGATCCTAATACTTTGGATAAACAGTCGGTCAAGCAAACACAAACACACCCACTACAACTAGAAGTGAATTTAGGGATCAGCTCTTGTAGCCTCATTTCGATACATAAGTTGAACAACAATCTACTGTGGTTTGCCTGGCAATATCGTCCCAGTGTAATTATTAATAGGGCCCCCCTTCATTGCTAAGTGTCCCCATTTGGACAATTAATTATGTGATCACCCACCATATGAGGAATTTCAAGTCTGGAGAGTTGATGTGATCTAACCCTTAGACATGCAGTAGGTTAGTGACAGAACTGGACAAATTTTTAAAAATTGCTTTTCTTTACCACTTTACATATTAATCTGCTTTTCTAACAGTTCAGAAAGGGATGGTTTTTAGTTTCCAGGTTTGATTATAAATATCACTGCAATAATTTCACAAAAGTATAGCATGTCTACATTTCCCACTTAGAATCCTAGAGGATTTCACAAGATTAGTTTTGGTCTAATGGCATTGTATTTAAAGTTTCTGATTTTAAAATTCAACTTACATAAAACAATCTCATGCCAGCAATAGGGTGGTGGAGAAGCATATAGATTCGGCAGCCAGATGCCTGTGTCCACATCCCAACTTCATCAATAACCAGCTCTATAGCTCTCATTATTTTGTGTTTCAGTTTCCTCATTTGTAAAACAGGAATGATGATGGTAACAATAGTATCTAATTCCTAGAGTCTTTTGAGAACAAAATAATTATATGTGAGTTGTATGTAAAGGACATACTGTCACCTGGCACGTAGCAAGCACCATTCATGTCTTAGCTTTGAACACTGTTTTTATTATCTTATGTGCCGTGAGCCACTCTTCCCTGATGTGCACTTCATACTCCTGCAGTGATAAACCTTGGCCAGATCATGTAGCTTTATGAACCCTGCATGCTCCCAAAAGTGAGTATTACAAAGGCAGAGGCTTTGTGATACTGTATCCCAAGTAACCAATTTCCATACTGGTTACTTGTATCCCAAGTATGGAAAAGACAACAAGGTAGGCTCTTAATACATACTTCTTAAATAAAAAGGAATAAAAGGATGATTAAGTTAGTTGACCTATATAGAAGACAGCTACTCCTGTTCCACATTACTCTTGTAACTTCATCTCACCTCCTTTAAGAAAAATAAATCCCACAAAACCCTGGATTTTGCAAAGAATCTTGCAAAGAGTCTCTGACTAAGGAATGGAAGAAGACAAACTGAATGAAGAGGCAGTTAGGGATGCAGACACTAGGGATAGAATCCGATAGGGAATTTTCCTGCTCTTTTGGTGGTCCATTGTACACATATCTTTAGAATTTTAAAATCTCATTTTTCTACACTGTCTGTAATTCTAATGGTTGGACAGTAATTTACATTAATAAGTATCTTCTTGAAAGACCAGAAAACCTATAGGGAGGGTAAAAGTATTATTAGTCAAAAACATTCATACATTTGAGTTCCGTCTGATTACACTTTTCCTGACACCAGGTAATTTACTTGCACTGAATTTATTGGAGGTTTTTACTGCTAAAGTGGAGAAGATGGAAGGAGGAATAAAAAAATTTGGAGCATGGTATACTTCATGGATCAGGGATCAAGCCTGGAAGTGATTCTCAGACAGGCTTAGAACCTGGAGAGAGAGGAAGTAAGAGATAAGAAAGAGGTATAAAAGGAGAGAGGGATATTAAAATAATATGCTTTCTTGGTTCCAGGATTTATTTTTCTAGAGCCATCGTTAAACATAAGAAAGAGAAGGAAAGTTAATTTTTCTGACTTATTTTCTCTCATAACTATGTGGACACTGCTTCCCTCATAGAGTTTATAATAAATAATAAGAATAGCAGAAAAAATTACATATATATGTATATATATATGCAGACATACAGGCAAGAATGAGTCATTTATTTAAAAACACAGCTGGACATAATGAGGGAGAAATTATTGTTAACTGATCTATTGTAATCAAAGGCGATAGAAGTAAGGCAAGTTCAAAATAACCAATAAGCCAAATATTTCTAGACCTTAAGCTTCTTGGATATGGAAACTAAGTCTTAGTTATTACTGGGTTACCAGCATCTGGCCCAGGGCCTAGCACAGGGCCTCTGTAGAATGAATGAGTGGATGAATTTGGCTTCACAATCAAGGCAGTGACATGTTTATTCTCCCTTTCTTATTTTTCTCCTCTCTTCCCCCTTTCACCTTTCTCTTGGCTTGCGTCTGGTCCCTTCTTGACTTACTTCTATTTTCTGAGGTAAGAATTCTTCGAAATTTTTTACCCCAGCTTATGTTAAGGCCACAGACTATGTGGAATCCAAACAAACAAACAAACAAACAAACAAAAAAGAGTGGAACAACCACCGAGCCCAACAAAGGGCCCACATAGAAGCAAGACCCACTACAGTGCTCTGCCCTTAAAGACAACGTCCTCCTTTTCAGCTTTGCCTTTTGGTTCAGATTTTTGAGAAACTCTTATTGGCTGCTGGACAGTCAGTGGTTTTGCTCTCTTGGATTAGGTGTACTCTTCTGGTGCAATCAGCTGTGAACAGGAAGGATGGAGTCAGCTAGGCCTAGGTGTTCCTGCCTTGGGTTGACAGAAGAATGCTGTGTTAGTTTGCTAGGGCTGCAATAACATGGTATCAGACACTGGGTGGCTTAAAAATCAGAAATGTATTTTTTCACATTTCTGAAGACTTGAAGTCTGAGATCAAGATGTTAAGCCGTAAAGGAATGGTCTGTCTATTCCAGGCTTCTTTCCTTGGCTTATAGATGGCTGTCTTCTCCCTGTTATGTTCACATCATCATCCTTCTGTTAGGTGACTGTCCAAATTTCCTCCTTTTATAAAGGTACCAGTCATATTGGATTAGGGCTCACTCTAATGACTTAATTTTAACCTAACTACATCTGTAAAGATCATGTCTCTAAATATGGCCACATTCTGAAGTGCTGGAGAAACTTAAGCATATAAATTTTGTGTAGGGCAGTGGGGAGTAGTGCATATCAGCTGCATTCTTTTAAAAAAATTTTTAAATTTTAGATTTTGGGGGGTACATAGTGGGTGTATGTATTTATGGGATACATGAGATATTTTGGTACAGGAATGCAATGCGTAAAAATCTTGTCATGGAAAATTGGGTATCCAGCCCCTCAAGCATTTATCCTTGGTATTAGAAACAATCCAATTATATCCTTTTAGTTATTTTTAAATGTACAATTAATTTATTATTTACTATAGTTCCCTTGTTTTGCTATCAAATACTAGGTCATTCATTTTTTTCTATTTTTTTGTGTGCCCATTAACCAACCCCACCTCTCCTCCATCCTCTCCGCTACTCTCCCCATCCTCCAGCAACCATCCTTCTATTCTCTATCTCCATGAGTTCAATTGTTTTGATTTTTAGGTCCCACAAATAAGTGAGAACATGTGATATTTGTTTTTCTATGCCTGGCTTATTTCACTTAACATGATGATCTCCAGTTTCAGGTGCATTCTGTAATACAGTAGCAGAGAAGTGTGAGCATCTTTGGTATTCCTATTAATGAAGGTTCTACCATGACTGATTATCTAGGGAAAGCAATTGAATGATACAAGGAGCATAGAGTTTTGGACATAATTTTCTACAATCCCTTGTAAAATGAAAACATTTATTTCCAAAATAGTTAGAAAAGATATATTTTCCCAAAAAGAGGGCTATAAAATTCTCTTTATCATTCTTGACATTTATTAAGATATCTAAAACTATTCCTAATGATGTAGGAAGTCATCTGTGTCCCCTGTTCATTTTTGAGGTGTGTCACATATGGGGTATAGTAATTATTCCTGACGTGGGAGCCTGGCTCTTGATGTTTCAGAGAACACAAAACCAAATCAGCATAAAAAACCACTTCCAAGGCATACCAAATTATGCTCATGTTCAGTTTTCAATTATTCATCATCCCCAGGGCAGGAGGAATAGATGCCAGAATCTAAACAATGGAAACAAGCAGTCTGGGTTCGGACTCTGTGGTGTGGAGCTGTGTACATGCAGTAGAAACAAGAAGAATGTGACAGAATGAATATGCAGTTCCAGCACCACTGCTGCTGCCTTTGAACCCTACGAGGCAACAGCAGCCTCAATCAGTGGAATCACAGTTCTCATAATCTGTGCACATGCACAGCAAGCAGGGGACAAATATGAAAACAAAATGAGGAAAGGAAGGAGATGCAAGTGAACAATTTCAGAATACTTGGAATCCGCCCATGTGTCATCGGAAGAGTAGGGACATAACATCATGGGACGCTTACTGTGGACCAAGTAGAATCTAAAAGTCTAAGTACTTCCCTCTGTACCCTGATTCCCTTATCTTTACCTAAAAGTGAGAAACTAATATATATATATATATATATATATATGTATGTATTATATATCTGATATATGTCTTATATATATAGTCACAATTCTCACATCCACATTATCTGCTGTTTAGTTTAGCCCTAAATCAGGAAAAGAGCGGTTTCTAGGTCATAGTGGAGCTATGAACATGAAGATGAGCTTAGGTGGAGCACCAGTGGGTGACAGTACCTCACAGTGCCTACCGTTATTTTCTAGGGCAACACTGATATATATCCCCTCATAGAGTTAATTAACACTGCAAGCTCAACTGCCTCATAGCAGTAATAAATGAACTTGGTAATGATAAGGCTGACCCACAAGCCCTTTCCAATGAAAAATTAAAGGGTGGTACTTTTTCTTTTGTTCTAAACATTGAAATTTGATCAACAATTTTATTTCTGTAGAATTTTGTAAAGATTCATGGGCTAAAGTTTGAAATTCAGAAGAGAAAGGGTTTGGAAAGATCTTGGAAAAGGCACTCTGTGTTTTACCAACATACAGGTAATACTTCATTTCTTAATGAAAGTGTAGGGGAGAGAAAGGAGCTTATTTAATGAGTACTTAAGAGTCAGAATTTCTTCCAGAAATATGAATTTTCCCATTAAACTCACAACCATTCTATGAAGTACATTATCTTTGTGCCAGAGTATGAACATAATTGTTTAAGTATGAAAACTTAGCACTGTTTTTCATTTTCCTTCCTCTTTTTTTTTTTTTCTACATTGGGAAGTCGAAATGTAAAATTTCCTCCCTACCCTCCACTCACTGGGAGGGTTTGAAAATTCCTTCTTCCAATCCTTGATGAAAAAGAAACTCATTTTTTGTTGGTTGATTTTCCTTGTAATGGGCCACTGAGGTCAATTAGGAAACAAAAAGAATAGAGATATTTCCCAAAGAAGCAGAGTGACTTGGAAGAAAAGGGAAGTAGACAGGAGCCCACTCCTCCAAGCCCTTATGCCCCTGCCTATAAAGAAAAAGAGAACTCCCTCACTAGGGTTGATGGACAGAGGGCTGAAGCACTGGAGCAGGGTACTCATAACACTTTTCCCTGGCGCAAACTCCTGGGAAGCTGAAAGACTCCAGAGAAGAGTGCCTGATACTGCCAGGACCAAGACTTATAGGACCTTAAACAGATCCTCCACATTGACCAAGATGCCTTCATTCTTCCCTGCAGCCTGACTATATTTCAGATAGGTTTCTTTCTGACTGTTAAGTCCCCGGCATCTTTTTTCTTAGTGCATTTGCCTTAGAAAACTTGCAATTTCAAGTTATTTTTCTGCCCCTTTGAGATATAAATCTCTCAGCCTCTTGCTAGTTTTACACCCAAAGAATGTAATTTTCAAGGACCTGTGAGTCATCCCCTTGAAATGTAATCATCAAGAAAGATAGGGTCCTATCTCCTCATCTTTGTAGGAGGGTAGGAGTCTGACTTACATCGCGCCAGTGAGAAAATACCAAAGGCCTAATCACATTCGTCAATCTCCCCACTCAATGGTCCTCCAATACTTTTCCAGCAGCTCACCCCAATGTTTAAAAGCTGTGTTGCTTTTCATTCCAACAAAGTTGAGTTCAACATCTCTCCCTTATTGTCATAGTCTTGATCCCTATTGCAATAGTCTCGAATAAAGTTTCCTTGCTTATTTAAGTTTTTTCAGTGTAATTTTTCTTTGACGACACCCTAAGGCTGGAAGAAAAGAACACAAAGAGGGGGTTATGGAGACATTCACATGGACACTTCAGAAGAAACCTATGTGGAGAAATGACCAATAACCAGAAAGACCCTCTTCTTAACTCTTTGACACTGCCTAAAATACAAAATGTGGCATAGACTGGGGGGCCTTCTGCATGACTTTTAAGTTTCCTATTATCAGTTCAGCAGAATGGGAGCTCATGGTAAAGATACACACAATAAAATGTTCCTTCTCACCCTCACAGCTGTTCATGCAGTTGTCACTACCATGATGCCCTTTTGTGATGGACTGAATGTTTCTGTCCCCATATAATTCATACGTTGAAGCCTTGCCCTACAATGTGATGGTATTTGGACATATGGCCTTTGGGAGGTAACTAGGTTTAGATGAGGTCATGAGGGTGGGCCCCCATGATGGGATCAGTGCCTTTATAGGATGACAAAGAAGGGAAAGATAGGAGCTCACTCACCTCACCACATGAGGGCCCTCACCAGAACCCAATCACACTGGCACCATAATCTCAAACGTGCAGCCTCCAGAACTGTGAGAAATCAATTTCTGTTGTTTAAACCACCCAGTCTATGGCATTTCGTCAAGGCAGCCTGAGTTAAGTTGCTGATCAGTGGAGAAAGAGCAAACAGAGGCTCAGATTTAGTTCATGAGTCAAGAGATATGAGGATGGGGTAGAGCCATCTGAAAAAGAGAAGCCAAGAAAAGTTAAGGAGGTTAAGTAACAGAGTGGTAGATGAGAAATAATCACCTGGGGAAGTGGAGGAAGAGTTCATGAGAAATTACAGGTAAGACAGGGGATGTTGCAAGAGATGAGGCACAAGGAATCATGCTTAATTCTGGAAAACGGGCAGGGTTGGCCTAGAATTATTTTCAATACATCAAATTACTTTTGCATCATGACAAAATAATAATAGTGATGCTAATATCTTATGACTATTGAGGACTTTTATAGTCTGGGTTTCTACATTGCAGTCCTTTTTCCACAATAATAACATGAAATTTAGATAACATAAGACACAGAACATTAATCAAACCACCATTCACTCAGTAGTTTCAAATCATCTCTTTTCCTCATCCTTCTCATTGTTTATGAACAACCATCCTTCTCATCATTTGTGAATAAGCCCTGACAATCTCTAAAATAGTGGATTCCAACCACTTCTCACCTTCTCCACAGCTGTGGACCCAGGCCACCCTCATTTCTCCCTTAGACTATTGCAACAGCCTCCCCTCTGGTCTCCCTGTTTCCATGCTTGCATGCCTATGATCCACTCTCCAGAGAGGAGCATGAGTAAGTTAAAAATTGTATATTTTATCACTTCACTCCACTGCGTGAAACCATCCAGTGGCTTCCCATTACCCCTAGATGAAATTCCTAATTCCTTATCGTAATGTAATCTGCCTCCTGCCCACATCTTAGGCCACATTTCAGATATCTGCTTTAGAATAGTCTTATTTTCTATATCTCATACACAGTATGCCTTTTCCTCAGCTTTTTTGCCTCCTCATTATTTGGTTCTTAGCTTCAATGTCCCCATTTCAGACCAGCCTTTCCTGATATGTCTAGCTGCATAGCCCAGTCACTCTTTATCCCACTGCCCTTTCATCAATATACTTCTATTTGAAATTGTTATTTACTATTTATGTAATTATACATTACCCCTCACCCCCAAATCTAATGAAGGCAGGGCTTCCATTTGTCTCCTGTGCATTGATATGCCCCCAGTACCAGAGTAGGGGCTCAAGTTCCTTGACTGAAGCCATTCAATTACAAGCAAAAGATCTGAAAGTCAAGAGAGGTTCTGATTGTCACCGAGTTTATGCTATTTAAGTCGTGCCATAATCCTTTATAGTGTATCCCTATTTCTATGCATCGCAAATATCTCATGATGCTGGATCCAGATCTTTGGATGGGGTTCAAGGCTGACTCTTTGTCCTGCCTCACCATCTAGCCTCAATTCTCAGCAGTTCTCTCCCCTGTCTCTCATCTTTGCATGCTCCTGTATGCTAGGATTTGTGACTTCTCTAAGTGCCACAGATTTTCTGGTTGGAATGCCCTCACACTTGTCCTTCTGCCAGAAATACCATTTTCCTTCTTTCTGAACCTGCATGAGTCTTACACACTTTATGATCTCAAGAGTAATCACCTCCTTTTCCTGACAGGATTGACTATGAAGCTAATGTTTCTGCAGCAGATGTCTACATGCCCTCGGACTTATGTGTGCATGTGATGGGAAGTACTGCATATCTACCAAGCTTCTAACAGCCAACAACTGCCTCTCTTTGCCTGAAGGCCTTCTGAAGCTCACTCTTTGCTTCTCATATGCAGGTGGAGAATGCTGGGAAGCTTATGGCCCTCCCAGACTTTGAGGTGTGTGTTCCACACTGTCACACTGAGTTCCCCAGCAGTGGCTCACAGCAGTACCTTGCTTTATATTGCGTCCATTATTGGTGGCCTTTCCTTCCTTTCTCACTTTTTTTTTTTTTTTTAAATTCCCAACTGCTGTTTCCTTCACCTCCCAAATAAATAATGTTCACTCAAATCCTTGTATTAGGTCTGGTTCTTGGGGGGAGCAAAACTAAGAAAGAATCCCATCACACTTATCTCAGTATGTTATAATTGTTTGCTGTTGACCTGGCTAGAGTGCTTTCAAGAGCAAGGTTTGCATTTTCTATCTGTATTCCCTGCACTTAGCAAAGACATGTGCCTAGCAAGCATGGAGTAAGTGTTCACCAAATCAGTGAACAGTACTTAATAGATACCTGCTGAGCTGAACTAGAAAATAGGATTTCTTAATCCAAGAGGGAAGGAGACATATATTTCTCACGTGACTTGGCTTGGGGATGCTTTTTCAGTTTCTTGGAGCATTTCTGCTAGAAACTGTTGGTGGATATTTATAAGATAACTTTTTTCAACTCTTATTTTGTTCATTCCTTAGCACTGATTATTCGTAACATAATTTAGTAGCTCTCAGTGGTCTGGGTTGCTCTTCAGAAATGGACAAATATGCTGTGATTAATCTCAGAAAGTTCCTTTTCTTTACCTTACAGCATAGCCATCGCTTCAGGGTAGTGAACTCTGTACTTCTTTTTAATTCTGGGAAATGATGCCTTTTGTTCTTTATTTTAATTTTGGTTAAATTTTTATCCAAATCTATTCAGAAAAAAATTTCACAGAGTATAGTACAACATGGTGATGATAGTTTATAGCATTGTATTATATTTTGAAAATTGCTGGAGAATATATTTTAAGTGTTCTTACTATAAAAAATGATAAGCATGTGAGGTGACGGATATGTTAATTAGCTCAGTTGAGCCATTCCGCAATGTGTACGTATTTCAAAACATCATGTTGTACACAATAAATATATTCTATTTTTATTTGCCAATTAAAATCAACAGAAGAGAAAGTTTTATTTTTTATGGTAACAATTTTAGACTTTGTTCTTTCTGGATAGGACTAGTCAGTAACACAGTAATTACATTTATTGCAAGCAACAACATAGCTTTAAAAAAAACCTAAAGCTGAAAAAGTAAAACTAAAACTCCAAGAAAGTTTTTATCCTCAATGTTGTCTTTTGGAGCAGAAATTTTTAAAAATATGCTGTTTGCTCTCCTCTGGTGATAAGCTCAAATTGCATTCCACAGGGATTAAAACTGCCCCTGCTGGAACAGATTAGCCTGTCTGATTTCCTCCTTATGTCACCACTCAGTTTCTCTTTCTCTGGAGTCCTGGCCTTTGATTATCTTAGATGTTTATGATTTTGTATATATAAAGTATTTTTGAAACTTCCAAATAAAATTTTTCTTTTATATTTTGAACTTCATTTTTAACTTTGCAACTGTTGTTTAGTAAATATTCACTGTTCCTTTTCCTCTTCTCTAATGCAAAAAGAAAACATTCTTGTTCCATTGATGTTGGACTTGACTGTATTCTTTGCATTGGAGTATGAGTGATTGTGATTTCACCAGGCTCTCTCAGGCTGTTTATGGACTTCCATGGTTATGATTTGACTCACTTGGCCTTTTTCACTGCTGCCTCTGAATGGGAAAATGTGAAGGGAATGTCTCAGGGGATTGCTGCCCCTGTGACCTGGGTCCTGCAATGGCAGACAAAGGAAGTCGACCTAAACATGACTTTCAGCCTGAAGTGGAACCATTACAGCCCATCTCTAGATGTGTGAATAAGACCTTAGCTTATGTTGGTGGCCACTGCAATGTTTTTGGGGTTGTTTTATATGCAGTATTAGTATCCCCAAAACCAACAAACAGAGAAAATCTCCATGCAAATAAGTAAAACAGTTAAAATTTTAATATTCACAAACTGGTTTAATATTTTGCCACAGTTTATTATGTGTATTCACTGAGGAATAGCTGAATTTGTGAATTGATCTTATAAAACAGCATTAATAAACACATGTGGAGCACCTGGAAAATGCCTTTATGTCAATGAGTTTTCATTTTGTATTTCTTCCTTTTTGAAGTCTGAGTTATTACATTTGTTCACTTGTGCTTTCTAATACCACCAAATATAGCTAAATACATTTTCATTAAAATATCACAGTTAAAAAATGAATCTTAGGCAGTTTTTGTTAGAATACTTATGAGACTAATTTGGGCACTAAGCCTATGAGTGTAGGCTACATGCTGTGGGAGGAAGCAGAAAATTCACCTTTCCTTGTATTCACAGCATTTGCACTGTGACTGACACACGGTAGGTGACTTATAAGCATTTGATTGAATTTAAAGTGTCTTGATGCTATTCTATTCTGCGGTTAACTGCCAGAAATAGGGGAAGTGCTGTGACAGAATGATTCAGCTATGGACTTCCAGACAGCAGTCCTATGATCTACCTGTGTTTTCCTCGTCATGTGTTGAAAATTATTATTCAGGCTTTATTCATAAATATATACTGATCATCAATGTGGCCTGGGTATCTATGCTCCTTTCCCCAAGCAGTGCACAGTCTAGTTGAACAGAAATGCAAATATGAATCTGGCAGAAAGGTAAGGGATGTTCTCTTGCCTGCTACTGAGGAGAGCATGTTTTGTTTCCTTTCAGTACTAGGAGAGGGAATCAGTGGCATGGTAATTATGCTCATCTTTGGGGAGGAAGAGTTTTCAACACATTGTGTGATTCTGCCTAGGCTAATTCTGAAGATAATTTTTCTTGACCATTCATTGCCAATTTAGCTTCTAGTAATGATGTCAGTAATCTTGACATCTGCTTGAAGAAAGGATGTAAAAATTTTCTTTTGAACTATACAATATTAGCACATTTTACAAAAAAATTAGAATTTGGAATAGATGCCTGCAGTGCCTATTTCTCACCGAAGAACACAGCACTGTGCTAGTTTCAGGTCTTACAATTTACTTGATCAGGGAATTAATCCTTTATGTAGTTAATTAATCAAGATCAAACCTTAACTTTACATTTTCTTGCTGTTCAAAGGGCTTTAAAGTTCAATTCTAACATGCCTGAGGCCCTGCTAATTCTAAGAAGAAAAAGTCTTTGTGAGACTTATACTCAATAACAGAGATGAGCAAACTATGGCCTACTGCCCAAATCCACCCACTGTCTGTTTTGATAAAGTTTTATTAGAACATGGCCATATTAGTTTACGTATTGACTGCAACAGAGACAATATGGACTGCAAAGCCTAAAATAGTTTCCATCTGGACCTTTACAGAAAAATGTTGCAGATCTCTACTCTATTAGCTGTTTCATGATCAGTGACAGACTATGATTTTTTTCTGCATTATTGCCTGAAATCTAACTTATTTACGCATTATCTCAATGGCAATAAATTAATTCAAAATTGATAAGCGGTTAGAAAGGAAATAACACATTATACTTGAAAGTCTCCTTTGCTAGGAGATTTAAAGGGCTTTTGCTATGTTGTTTATTCATCTCTTCAGCAAGCCTGAAACTATTGGGTCTATTTAATTCCACTTTGTAAAAATCCTGATGGGAAATGTGTGGCTATATATTGAAAAATACTAGTGTATGTTGGGTGCTAAGAGGAACAGAAAATTTTTCAAATGATAATGAGTCTCTTAAATTACCTGTAAACATTTTCTGTAAATGTGGATAAACAGGAAGGAAACAGGAAGAAAATTACATTTCTTTAAAAAATACTCTATAATTTATTCCAAAATAGTCTTTTACTCTTCTGAAACATTCTTTTCCTGTACAGTCTGAATTTAGTGAGTTCCCATAATATCTATTGATACCATCTCTCAATTTCTGCATTACAGCATCTATTGTCTGTACAGGAACAATCTGAAAAAAAAAAGTGATTTCTTGACTTGCTCTTTGCTCATGTTCATATATTTATAAGATGCTGTCATGATTACTTGACAAATCTACAAAGTGAACCACATCTGCTGGTTTTGAGCTAGCACAGCTGGAAGTTCCTTAGCTTCTGTTCTAAACTTTTTATATGGGTATGATTCTTAGTTGCCTGTTCTGTCTGTATTTATGCAAATTACAGTGTTATTTATAAGCAAGTAAATAATCATTTCTAAGACAACATCTGCACTACTGTCTGCTTATTAGACACCTGCAGAATCAGCTTTCTCTGAATAGAAGGCCATACAGTGCATGGATCAGACCATAGCTTGAAATAAATTGCAATTATTTGTGTGCTTATTGATTTCAATCTTAATTTGAGGCATTTCTTTATTAGTGATTGGTTTGAGGGATGCCTTTTATTTCGAAGCCTTTTTAGATCTTCCAGATATAAAAATGTAATGGGATAAGAACTAAAGAAAGATACAAACTTTAATTTTGGTCTCCCAAGTCACTTACAAAGTATGTGACCTTATGACTATGTGATTTCACCTCTTAATTCATCTTTCTTCATCTGCGAAGTAGAAATAATAGCACCAATCTCACTGGGATATCCTGAGGATTAAATGAGAAATGTACATAAACACACTTTATTGCCTGATAGGCAATGTATGCAATAATTACTGCTTCTCTTTCTTTACCTTTCTCTTACTCCTTCCAAAGCATAAACTGTCTTTTCCTTCAGCCACCAAAAATGTTAGAAAATGAGTTATAGGAAGAGTCTGTAGACAGGAAGAGGGAATCCTAAGCTATGCCTAGAACTACTAGAATTAATTATTATTCAAATTTACAATGCTTTCTTTGGAGAAACAATAAAAATCTTAAAAAAAGAAATAAACTGGAGGTAGCAATTGTATCATTTCAATATCTAAATGCCTTGCAGGTAAGAGGGTGGAGCCGAGAATAAATCATTGTGAAATCCATTTATGTAATGAATATAATGGTGTGTAGTAGTGTTCCATCTATCTGAAGACTCCGTCAGACACTGAAATAGAATTTAGGGATTATATTGATTTTAGTCTTATCTCTAGCATTAATGTTTCTGTGAACTGAACAAGTTCACAAGCATGCTTATAATGGGAAATTGGATTAAAGGAGAGTTTATAATAAACTAAAAGTTACCTCAGTTTAGTATCTATGCTGTTTAATGACATTGATCTTTTTTAATCCATCTCCTGTATTCACTCTTTGTATGACCACTAGCCAATTATAGAAAAATTGTTTCCACTTGTTTTCCTAACTAATTTATTGGTCATTCCTCTATCAGTTGTGCTCTTTTACATCTATCCTACTTATGAGCTTTTTTCTCTCTAGTCAATGCTGACCTCTATTCATTAGAGGCAACATCTGTGGACTGAAAAGCAAAATAGTTCTGTTCCTACGTTTACCCTACCACCAGTTAGTCATATAATATAGAAATAAATTGTTCTTCAAGCCTTAATCCCCTTGTTTGCTGGACTCTTATATAATCATGGAATTGGATTAGTTGGATTAATTGAAAAAAAAAATGGACCAAAGGTCAGGACACTTGAAGTCCAGCTTTGTGTTGACCTTAGGCAATTCAATCAACCCTGTTAGGCTTCAATTCCCGCCTTTGTAAACTAGTAGATCTCATAGTTTCGTGGAACTTCAGCTCCAGGAATGATCTTAGGGGTCATCTAGTCAACTCTCTTGCTTTGCTCATGAGGAAGCTCAAAAAACTTATGTCCTGCCCAACGTCCCAGCAGTTGATTGAAGAGTAGCAGACCATGTCTTCTGACCCCTGGGCTGAGCTCTTCTCACCCTAGCACCTGAGGCCCTTTCCATCTAGATCATATAATTCTAATAAGTATCAAATGAAAAATTGTGGAGGCTTTTCTGGCATCTAGGTATATGAATTTAATTAACAATAATAATAATAATTCAGTTACATATTTTAAATGGTTCACAGATTATGGTAAAATAGTCCTAAACACTGCTTACTACTGTCCTCCAAATTTAAAAGCAGGAGATTCTGAATATTTGCAGGGTGACATCTGTCACTTCTCACCTGCCTTCTCTTTCTGTATAATGAAAGAGATGGGTTGGGGAGGAAAGCCTCAGGGGACTCCAGTTAGCTGGTATGGCTGATGAGGCCGCAGAAATTAAGTATTTTTTAGTTTGTGATTTCATAGCCAAGGAGACATTCTAATATTTGCTGGGCTATCAGACACAAAATCTCTGGTTTCACCTCGATTGGCTGCAAGAGTAGAGAGGGGATAATTCTGGCCTTCATTTATAGGTTGTCTTTGGCTTATGAGACCTGATATTCTGGGTTTACTGACTTCTTTGGAGCACATGAGAACAAAACAGTACTGGAGGTAAGGCTTAACTGAGTCATCCTAGAAATGCAGGCAGGGTTCATTTAATCATCCATCGGGACATAAAACATTTTTTGAATTTATGCCCAAATTTTCCTCACCCAGAAGGGAAAGTTCAGGAAGTCAGTGTTGTACTTTCTAAGGACTACTAGACATTTATTCACTTGCTAAATCTCAGGGTTGTAAGGTACTTCAAGTCCAATTCCCCTATTTTGTGTATGGGAAAACTGAGTAGTAGAAAGAATTGAGGTTAATTCACTCAATTAACTGGACATAGGCACTCAAGAACAGAAGCAAGCCTAGATTCTGGGTCTCCTTAGCCCAGTTCGTTTTCTGTTATATCACATCAAATTTGAGAAAAGAAAACTATTATGTTGATGGAATAAAGAACACACTTAATATGTGTAAGTGAGTGATCCTCCAGAAAAAGTGACACAGTGAAAGATGAGAAGAACTTCAAGTCAATCAAATACCATCTGGATAAAGAAGACTCAAATCTAAAAGAAACGTTCAGGCATGAGACTCTTTGAAACAAATGCATATTGGACAGATCCTTATTTCAGGAGTATATTTTGGTAAAAGTTTTTACCCATCAGGCTACCATGTTCTGTGTCATTGAGTAAATTACTGCGAAGTCTTAACTCTTGTTACACTTGCCACTAATGGGTAGTGACAGAGTTGAACCCCTCCTTTCTTTCCTTTTCCTTTTCCTTTTATACTAAAAAGCCTGAGTCTGTGTTGGGAGGGGACAGCTCAGAAACAACAGAAAGAGCCATAACATTTGTTCAGGCTGGAGGGCAGGAGCTCTCTTTGCAAATGCAATATGTCGCCAGATGAGCTTGTTATAAGGCAGAGCCCCATGCTTATCCACAGGTATTCTGAATCGGTCTGGGTTGGGGACCAGCTACATCAGCTTTTCTACATTTTCAGACATGCTGCCCTTGGGATTGGGTGTCATTACCTCGATCCTATGGCCAAGGGCCTGAAAAAAGTAAGTTATCTTTGACCTTGATGAATTGAAGATCATTCTGGAGCAGCTTAAGATTTTGTTAAGAGTAATGAAAACAGTATAAGGCAGAATGAATCTATTGCATCTTACTTTCACACAAGTATTTCTCACAGTTACTGGTACCATGTACATTCCTAACAACTGAGCATTGGGTCTATGAGTGATCCATGGGAAACAGGAGGAATGCCCTGACTACGAAAGTCAGTTTCCTTAATTTAAGGGATTGCACGTCAGTTGGTCTGCTTATTCTGGGTACTGAAATTCTGAGTAGACTTTTATCTTTAACAAAATAAAAATTACTTATGATTACAACAAAATAAAAAGTCAAGAATAATCAAACCACCCTCTGGGATAAGAATTGTATGAAGTTGCTATGCAGGAAACAACAACAAAATGAAGATCTAAGCAAGGGATTGCAAATAAATTTAGTGGAATTCTGTCATAAACTTCCTGACGTCCTCCTAT
This sequence comes from Gorilla gorilla gorilla, assembly GCF_029281585.2. NCBI lineage: Eukaryota > Metazoa > Chordata > Mammalia > Primates > Hominidae > Gorilla > Gorilla gorilla. The sequence continues at coordinate 96,407,389 of NC_073231.2, read as the reverse complement.
GGGAGTGGTAAAACCCCTCAGCAGGTGGGACTATGGGGTGGTTTTAGTAATTGGGTCTGTAACTGGGTCTTCTGCTGTCTTTGTTCATTGATCCACTTTTTTCCCTCTGTCTCACTGACCTTCTCCCATGCCAGTCCGTGCTGCAATGCTTGTTTCTATGGATTAAATTTCTAAATATCTCTTGTAGAGGATTCCTCAGTTTCTCTTCCTGCAGTTGCTCAATGGTTAGATTTTAAAGAAATTGCTTGTGAAGTGAATCATTAAAAGTACTTACTTTTGCTTATATACTGTACAAAATTGTATTTTTGGAAATTCTGGTTGATAACCCCTTTTTCGCCCTTTGTATCTCTACCAATTTGCAGCAGTGTTTCAGGAGAATAACATTACACCCTCTATTTGATCCATAAGGAACTTGTGCATTAAAACCTGCCTGCATTTACTCTGACATTGGTGGAATAACAGCCTCACGGTCTTTCTTAAGAGACATCTTCTCTGATTGTAGCAGCCTGAGGCTTTTCTATTTACTTCTATGTGTATCTGTTGTATAGGTGCAGTACGGTTTTTATAAGCACTGTCCTAACTCAGTTTGGAGATCCTGGCTTGAGGCTAGTCAGTTTTACTTCTAGAGAAGCTGATTAAATCCAAAACTCCAACCACCTCCCTTCTTGGTCTTTTCTAATTTGGGTCACTATCAATGAGCTCCAATCACCCCAGGGCCAGGTACCAGATAACCAGGGACAGCCCCTGTGCCCCAGAACCTGCTGATAGTATTCAAAGTAGCCAATTCTAAACCTGTTTACCATGCCTTGTCTGTTTCTTCCTACAGAAACCACAATTAAAAGTTGTTCTTCCTGCCTCTGCTTCTTGACCAACCCCTGAGTGGCCCTGTATAGTGTTCTCCCTAGGAAACTGTGAGTATAACAAAACTATAAAAACCCTGCTTTTTCTCTCTTGACCTGCATCTGGCCTCACCATAGCCACCATACCTCACCCATGGTAAAATGGTCAAAACAATAGTTCATGCATGTTCCAAGTTTTCTCGATGATTATACTTCTTTTCTGTCACTCTAATACATACCAAAGAAGAGAAGAAAAGGAAATGATATAATAGCAAACAAATTCTCCATGTTCTAACAGATCTTCAATAGTTTTAAGGTAAATACCTAAAACAATTTGATGTAATACATGTGGGAGCAGGCTATGAGCGATTCCATTGGAATTCACTCGACATTTTTCAGATGGTTTGTTTTTACAGTTGTATTCCACATAATGACATTTCCATTAATGGCAGACTGCATACATGACGGCAGTCCTGTAAGATTATAACACTGCATTTTTATTGTCCCTTTTCTGCTTACACATGTTTAGTTACACAAATACTTTCATTGTGTTGCCACTGCCTTATGGTATTCAATACAGTAACATGCTGCATGAATTTGTTGCCTAGAAATCATGGGCTATAACTATATAGTCTCAGTGTATTGTAGGCTGCACCATCTAGGTTTGTGTAAGTGCACTCTATGATATTTATATACCAATGAAATCGCCTCAGGATGCATTTCTCAGAATGTGTACCAGTTATTAAGTGACACATGACTGTATTTCATCATTTCTAGCATTTGAAGATTCACACTTCGTGGCATTATTTAAGGTTTGTAAGCTTATTCAATATCAACTACTCTTTTGAAAAAGCCAAAACAAAGTACAAAACATCTAAGCTTTCAGTAACTTCCAGGGAATAGAAAGTTTGTTTCATGTTAGCTGAAGTTATCCAAGGTTCCCAGCCTCGGACCCTGTGGCTGTAATCTTGTAGGCTGTTTCTGACTTCTAATTAGTTCATTCCATCCCTAGTGCTTATTCAGTCCTTCAAGGGACCCAGTTGTTTTCTCAAGTATATTATAATCTGAAGTAGGGGTGGACACAATTTTCCTGTAAATATCTTCAATGCCTTATCTACTTTCTCAACTTATGAGTAAAGGAAACTTGGAGAAATTGAAAAGAAGAAAAAAGAAAACAATAAGTAAAAGAAGGAATTGCTGTTTGTTGCAATAAATTTAAAATAGTGATACATACTGCTTATAAAATAATGAAATATACCTAGCTATAAACTTCAGATATACATAAGAATGGTACTTAATATTGAGTTATATCTACATTAATACTCAACATAAAATGAAGAATTGAAATAGATTCTTTAATTAATTTACCTCTTTCCATCTCCCTTCCTCCAGTGTTTTCTCAGGAGGTTTTATTCTATATTTTTCTTTGCTTGGATAACTAGTAAGTGCTGTATAATTTTCTGAACAAATTCATGAGGGATAAATAATGTCACCAAGTTTACTATGGATCAGTATTTCGAGTATAGTTAAGAAAAAACTATCCCCAACAGAAAACACGCTCCTCTGAAATCTTACTTGTAATATGATTCATCATTTAGAGCTACTGTAAATAAAGCACTTTTGAAATTTAAGATAAATCTTATCGCTGTGGTCTTATGTGCACCTGATGAACAATTCATCAATAATTAATCTAAAAAAAATTCCCAGTTGATGAATTCAAACAGAATTTTTCTCTCTAATTAGTTCACTGTAGAAATGGGTATTTCCTACTGTTATTGTATATTCTTGAATATGCATAAAACTGATGAAAATTACATGACTTGCTTTGATAGCTTAACAATACTGAATTGTGGTAATTGGGCTAAATTTTTTATGCCTGGATTCATTCAATGAAGTATTTCCTGTGCATATAAAATAAGATTCAGTTTCTAAAGCCCATATATATACTACACAGCTCATACCTCAAGAATATCATTTTAAATAGTGGGTCACGTTTGTAAGAGCAAAAAAGACTATTTACTAGAAGAAGTGGAATATTTAATTTTTAATTTTTTAAATAAACTAACAAATATTTGATATATACCAAAGAATACATTTAACATATATGTAAGTTACAGGGCATGATCAATGGATTTAATGACTGGCTTTTATACTTTAACTCTTAACAGGTCCATCAGTGGATCTGTCTTGCATTTTTCCTGTTTGGTCCATGAATGGGCATTCTGCTGGAAAGAGGTCCCCAAGAGGTAGCTTGATCTCCTTGTGTCTCTTCTCTAACCTTCAATCACTGCTTTCATCACCCATCTGTCTAAGAGCCAGCCTTCTTTGTTTCAAGGAATAGAAACCAAGTTCCAGGAAATAGAAATAGAAGATGCCCCCTAACCACATCTGGCCATCACACAATTCCTGTATTTGCATGTCAATGGTCCAGTTGCATGTGTAGACCAGTTCCTACGTGTATGGCTCTGATTGACCCAGTTTTATTGGTCCACTGTTGGATCAAACTACCATTTCCAGAGACATAGGGTCACAGGGTATAAATGTGGCTGTTGAGGCCAGACCTGGGGATTGGAGGAAGCTTCCAGAGGAGATACACAGTTAACTGAGTACACAGTCTAAAGTTGTCCACAGTGAAATATCCATTTCCCATTTCCTAGTGTTTTGCCTGTAGCAATCATTTCTAGGTGAAGAATGAGAATTTCTAGCTTCATTCAGGTGATAGCTCTGAAGTAGCTACTGCATGTGGGCATTATAAATATTGGATATTTTGCTTCAGACCCGGATTTTTTGAGAGAAAGCAGCTTATCCCCTTCTTAGTTGTACAAAATGCTTGGTAGTTAAGCACCATCTGATTATTGGTCATCTCTTTCCAGAACCAATTTCTGTAGGGTGAACTGGATTTTCTCTAATTTTCTAGCTTGCTCTTTGGCATTTGTGCTAAAAGTTGAAGGCTGCAGGGAAGAAACTGGCTGGGTTGTATCTACCTGGATCCTATGTTTTGATACATTTAAATATTGGGAGGAAAATATTTTGTTTCCACTCATCAAGAAAAATTGCAGTGCACGAATCTGTATCTTTATCTGAAGTATAGCCAAATATATGTAGTGGTTATGGCATAAATATTCTAGACACAGAGAAAGAAATTTTTATTTTTTTCAGAGAATTTTGGGTTAAGTCGGTAAGCAAAGAGTAAGGGATCAATTTATTTTCCAGAAGAAACTGGCTGAAGCTACCTAGCATTACCCTGTGAACCCCACCTCAAGGCAGTGGGGGAATATAATAGATCCAGTAGCACAGAGTTATTCTATAGTAATTTGCCATTGCTTTTAATGGCAAAAACCACAATTAGTTTCACACCAACCTAATACTTCTTACTTAACATATGGGGAACTTGGTGATTTCTCTATGTCATTATCAGCACCTCACACAACACTGCAGGAGAGCATACTTGCTCAGATCTTGGACTCTGCATCAGTCAGAGTTGGGCTGGAATCTTTCCTCCATCTCTGTTTGTGTAATGTTGATCAATAACCCAGCCTCTTTGAATTTAATTGTCTCCATCTAAAATAATGTAATAGGCTCACCCTGTGGATCATGTTAATGTTGGAAAAGGACTTAGTATAGGATCTAGGATCTGATTAACACTCAACAGGAATGGCTAACATTTACTGAGTGCTTACAGCATGCCAGACAGAACACTATGTACTTTACATACACACTGAATCCTCATTATGATCCCATGAAGAGGTGCTACTTCACAGATTAGGAAATTGAGGCAGAAAAGGTTCAGAACCTTGCCCAGGGCAACAGTGACAAAGCGAGGCAATCTGGCTAACATCTATGATCTTAACACTCTGTTGTGATGCCTTCTCAATGAATGATAGTTACTATTATTGGTGTCATTGCTGTTATTGTTGTTGCTGCTGTTACTTGGAAATTAGAGAATTCTGCACTCAAACTGAAGCACCAGTCACTAATTTGGGAAAGAGCTCTCACTCTTCCAAAGGGATAACCAAGTTAGGTATATCTGGAAAAGGGTATTTGATGATATTAGTGTATAGGTAAAGGATATTCTATATAAGCACAGATCTTATTTTCCTCAAGCCCTCAATCTGCTTCCAAAATATCCCAGAATCTTCAATACTGTCTTTGGCTACTCAAAGTCTCAAAGTTGGCTGTCCTCCCCAACTTCCTCTTGCTCCTTAATTACTTCCACTTTCTGTCCATCAACAATACTCCTAAAACCCTTGGTGACACACATCTCAACCATGTGCTAGAATGAAATATAGCTAGTTATCTAGTTAACCCCAAAAGGTAGATTACCTGAAAGGTTCCCAAAGAAATATTTTGAAATAAGAGCATATTAACAGAAATAAAGTTATAATCTCACACACTGTGTTAAAGTTTTGATGAATTTCAAGTAGTGTAGAGATTGGGGTAGGAAGAAGGGTTTGAAAGGAGGGGGGATGATTTTCTAACAGTTAAAATCACACTGAAGATTTTATCTTGCTATTAGGTTACACTGATTATAAAATTATTCCTAGAGAATGAGATAGCCTCTGGACCGTGCATCTCACTCTCCTCAAACATTGAATACTTTTAATTTGACCAGCTGAAGGGGTACATTCGGCTATTCTCATTTAATCATTATGTTTCCAAATTAGCTCTTTTCAGTAAGACTTAATACCGTCAACTCTTATTGAGAAGAGGGGCGGCCGGGCGCGGTGGCTCACGCCTGTAATCCCAGCACTTTGGGAAGCCGAGGGGGGCGGATCACGAGGTCAGGAGGTCGAGACCATCTTGGCTAACACGGTGAAACCCCATCTCTACTAAAAATACAAAAAATTAGTCGGACGTGGTGGCAGGCGCCTGTAATCCCAGCTACTCAGGAGGCTGAGGCAGGAGAATGGCGTGAACCCGGGAGGCGGAGCTTGCGGTGAGCCAAGATCGCGCTACTGCACTCCAGCCTGGGCGACAGAGCGAAACTCCGTCTCAAAAACAAAAAAAAAAGAAGAGGGGGTAGGGCATATGAGCTGTCACTAGCCTCTCAGTTAAAGTCAGTTTACAAGAAATATGGATCTGAATAATAACATGACCAGGAGAAAGCTTGATTAAATCATACCACAGACTTTGCTTTAGGTAAAGAGTCAATTTTGATAAACAGATGAAAACTGTGTGTTTATGTAATAATGTTTTTGTTAAAAAAATTATATTTCCTATCTTAGCATTGTGGTGTGTTGAGACATATACAATCACAGACTTACATGACATGAAAACACACTTTTAGGAATCAGTGCTAATACGTAACCTAAGGACCCTGATACTCAATGCTTATGAGAATTTGTTAGACAGTGGCTGCAGGAATTGATATTAAACATATTTTTTCTAACAAGTGGGACTCAGAAACACTAAGAGTTTCCTGCATGGCATCAGCTGTTCTATGGTCAAACCAGGAACTGAGCCCAATCCTGGGAAAACAAAGGTCAGGCTCTTTTCAGGATACGTTATGGACCAGAGGCCAGCTTGTCTTGCTGTGCCATGCTTGGGGCATTTGCTCAGCTTGTGTATATGCTTCGACTCACCACTTCATGTCTGTTTCTATCTTCATTTCTTGCCACATCCCATCTGCTTCTTTGTCTTACAAGAGCACCATACTATTTGTAATTTCAAGAACACATTACAATTTTTCTTTTCTTTTTCTCACAATGTTCTCACTGATAGGCTTGATCCCCAAACTCAATTATAAAAGAATGACATAAAAATTGATAGAAATAGAATTTTCTTGTATTTTCTTCCCCCACCCCATTGTCATGTGCACTCCACTTGGGAGGGAGACCACTGACCTAAAGCAGGTGGTTCTGAAATTTAAAAAGGGTAATTCTGTGAGCTCCATTGTGGTAATCATTTCATAATGCATACCTATATCCAAACAACACATTGTGTACCTTGGATATGTATAATTTTTATTTGTCAATTATACCTCAAGCTAAAAAAAAAATTGGAAATACACACACACATAATAATCAGCAGATGCTCTTTGTGAAAGTGCAAATTTCCAGGTTTTCTCTCAGACACTGTCTTCAGTGGAGACAAGATGGGGCCAGGAATCTGTAATTTTGAGATACTCCTCAGGTGATTCTGATGCAGAGGCTTCATAGATCACATTTGAGAAAAACTGTTCTAGAGAAAAGAAGGCATTTGAAACCATCCCTTATTAAAATATGAGTTCATCCCAGGATTCTTCTGTTAGTAGGATTCTTGTAGTAGAAATCACATGAGCAGATGTGTATTAGTTATGTGTTGCTGTGTAACAAACGATGACAAACCTCGTGGCTTAAAATAAAACCCATCTTATTTGCTCATGATTCTGCGGGTTAACACACTGGGCTGGTCCCAGCTGAGTTGTTGTGCTGACCTTGTTGGGGGTCACTTATTGCAGCTGCAGTAGCTGTCAGGTAGGCTGAGCGCAAGTGTTCTGGGAATCCTGAGCTGTGATGTTTGCTTTCTGCTCCATGTGTCTCATCTTCTAATAGGCTGGCCTGGATTTCTTCACATTTGTGGTTTCAGGGCAGCAAGAAGGGACAAGACCCTCCACACAGGCACCTTTCGAGCCTCTGCTTGCATCGCGTTTGCTTATATCTCATTTGCCAAAGCAATTCACATGGCTAAACTCAGAGTCAATAATGTACAAGTTAATCTACCAGGGCGTGAATGCGGGCAGGTGTACATCACTGGGAGATTCATTTGTATGTAGACCACTCGTGACATAAGATAACATAACATTTTTAAATTAAATACAAATTGAATCTGTAGTACAGTCATCCCTTGGTATCCACAAAGAATTGTTTCTGGCCGGGCGTGGTGGCTCATGTCTATAATCCCAGCACTTTGGGAGGCGAAGGCAGGTAGATCATCTGAGATCAGGAGTTCGAGACCAGCCTGACCAACATGTTGAGAGCCCATCTCTATTAAAAATAAATTAGCCGGGCGTGGTGGCATGCGCCTGTAATCCCAGCTACTTGGGAGGCTAAGACAGGAGAATTGCTTGAACCCGGGAGGCAGAGGTTGCAGTGAGCCAAGATCGGACCACTGTACTCCAGCCTGGGTGACAGAGTGAGACACTGTCTCAAAAAAACAAAAACAAAAATAAAATAAAAATAAACAAAAACAAAAAAGAATTGTTTCCAAGATCCACCACAGAACCAAAATCCAAGAATGCCCAAGTGCTGTGGTCTGCAGATCCTGAAGATAGGAAAAGTCTGCCCTGCTGTATTTTCATTTATGGTTGGTTGAATCTGTGGATGTGGAGCCCATGGATATGGAGGGCCAACTGTAATTTTTCTGACAGTACTTTACAAACAAATGTTTTCTAGAAATTACTGAGGAGACTTGAATATTATACTGCTAGATGCTTCAAATACACATTATAGAAAAAATATGACTTAGGTGAGGAAACTCTTCTGCGTCATAGTTGGAATTAGAGAAGTAACACAAGGTTTACTCCCTCTTCAAATTCTGCTCAATAGCAGCTTTTAGGTTTTCATGGAGAGGAAGCCTGATGACTGCTGGGTCAGTTGATGTCAAGCACTAAAAACCAAAGAAGTGGTTTATCACCCTCTATGTGTGGAGTTGGCCAAGCAGGGAACCTGGGTAGAGGGGTGCTAAGAGGAGAGTGAAATATCATATGACAGGATTTTAAGCATGTTTGAGCTGATGCTATATCTATCAGAGGAATAAAGCTTTGTGTTCATTAGTTGGTAACACCTTAGGATTTTTAAAATAAAAAAGCTACCAGGCAAAATCAAGAGGTAAAGCATAAATGGATTGTGGAGTAACATAAGATAAATTTAAGTCATATTAGCCAGTATAGGAAAGCATTAGATTTTTTTCATCCATATGTGTCTAATTTAATCTAGAAAGTTAAAGTGAACATCTGTTGGGTCAATTAATCAATATTATTTCATAAGTATCTCCTGTTTATGTAAAGCACTGATTGTGTTAAGTATGATTTTCAAACTTATATGAAAAAGCTGACATTTCAGTTGGTCAAAAGGCAAACCATCTCAATTCTTGCTTTTAAAATTATGTTTATTAACAGGGAAAATATTTACATTAGGGAATTTGTGGGAACCATTTATTTAATTTTTGCTCTGAATTTTATACTTTATATTTTACCTTTTTGTCTTTTCGGATAACTTTGAAGTGCAAGGTTACAGTTTTCTCAGTCTCTGTTCATGGTTCCAGGTTAACAACATTTGGTAAGAGTAAAGAAAATCTTTCATTTGTTTATATCAAACACGTGTGTTTAAATTAACCATGTCCAAACACTAAAGCTGTTTCTGTTCTAAAGGGATATTTTTTAACTTTCCATATCTCTCTTCTGTTTCATAAGTCTTTGTTAAGTACAAACTGTCCAGTATAAAATGAAAGATATCTTGGTCAGTAAATAATTTATTTGATCCATATAGACAGCTGGACCAGAACATCTCACCCCAGAGGAACAATGTTTCGCCACTTTTAAGTGTTGAGAGCATGGATTCAAAGCTCTGTTTGGTACTGTAGAAATCATTCCCACAAAGCCAAGAAATAGGGCACTCAAAGCAAACACCAGATGAAGGGGTTATTGCCTCAGAGCTAATGGGCCTCATTCCAAGGTTGATGCTTTCCTTTCATGGAACACAAATACAAACCTCAGTCACTGCTTCTCTTCATTCCTCACTTCCTGCCTCACTTGCTTCTCTTTTCTGCTGAAATTCATTTTCACTGTAATGATCCGGAGTAGGAATGGGTGCAATGTATACATGTCTAAATGAGGCTGAGTACTGCATCTGCAACATACCCTGATTGAGGGCCTACAATACGCCAGGCATATTTTTAGATGCTGAGGATACAACTGGAGCATCACAAGGTCCTTACCCTCAAGGGGCTCACATTCTCTTGGGAGAGACAGACAGTGTATAATTCTATAGATTGGTGAGCGCTTTGCATCAGATAGAAACCAGACTTAGGGGACAATGTGATGGTGGTTATTATTTTAGCTGCATGGCTAGGAAATATCTTTCTGAGGAGGTAATGTTTTAGCATAAATATGAATAAAATGAAATAGAAAGTCATGTGTAAATCGAGGAGAGAGGAATTCCAGGCAGGGGAAACAGCAAGAGCCTAAGCCTAAGATGTGAGTTTGCTTTGGTGGAGTGGAGTGAAGCATGGTAGCCAAGAATCAGATCACGTGAGGTCTTGCAGGCTGTGGTAAGGAATTTAGATCTGATTCTAAATGAAAGTCACATGACCAGATTTACATTTTAACTATTTCACTTAAGACCCCCACTTTAGCTAATAATAGTATAGCTCCAATTTATTGACCAATTCCTTCATGGCTGCCATTGTTTAGTTTTACATATTATTTTCTTTCATCTTTGCAACAACCCTATTAGGAGATTGTCTAGCCTTAAAGATGGGAAAATAGAAGAACAAGGGGTTTAATAAACAATTTGTCTCTGCTAATAACTGATTGAGCTGGGATTCAAGCCCAGGGCTGTCTGGCTCTAAAGCCCACACTCATTTCACCACAATGCTGTTTCTTCTACATAAGGAATCCTACAGAGACAAAGTATCCAAGGAAACCAAGAATAACTTGGGTATTGATCTGTGTATTGATGGCAGGAGAAGGATGAAAGGATTCTAAATTCCTAAGCATGAGTCTTCTTTACTAGCCTTTAGCTGAATGTTGCATGGGAAAAAAAATAAACTTCTGCCTTATTTTGGAGGTCTCTATAACAGGGGCTGAATCTAAATTCTAAACGATACAGAGCTCTAATACTTGAGAAAAAAGCTTCTGTTTTGTATAACTCTCCTTTACCATCCACAGTTATCATATACTGTTCTTTACATTGTAGGTGTTACTTTTTTTAAAAAGTACATTTAAAAGTATACTTTCAAAACATCGATTTCTATTTTTGTCAAAGTCATATATATACATAGATTTAACAATGCTATAAGGCTTATCATAAAACAGCTGTCTTCTGCCTCGTCACCAACCTGCTCCCAATTGCATTCCCCATTTCCAAAGCCAAACCCTTCTAATTGTTCGTATTGTTTTTTTCTGACTTTTGTCTCTATGTTTCAAATAATGTGCTTACACTGCTATTTTTTGATTCTTCAGTTGAAAGGTAGGATTTAGTTCTTTTATAACACTCATGACACACACACACACACACACACACAAACACACACACACATACAAGTACACACAGCACATAGAGACATCTTTCTTTTCATCTCCTCAATGTATTTCTATTACTATTTTGTTTTAAATCAACATTCAGAGTTTACATTATTTTATAAGTTATATTGTTTTATTGTCATAATATGGCTGTCCATTCCAAATACATCCAAAAATCTATCTACTTCTCATCCTCTTATATCATCGGTCCAAGACACCCTCATTTTCCAAATTTTTGCAGTAGCCTATTAACTGGTCTGTCTGCTTCTGCCCTTTTCTACCTACTGAAAATTTGCAGCACACCAGTCAGAGTGAGCTTCAAAACTCTTATATCAGATCCGGGCAGTCCTGCTCAAAACCCTTCAATGGCTTCCCATTCATTCTAAGTAAGAGCAGGGGCCTTGCAATGGCAGTTAAGTTCCCAGATGGAGTACCACCTGCCCCCACCCACCTCTTCAATCTCACATCATCTTCTGTCACTCTTACTAATCTTTTTCAGCCACACTGGTCCCTATAATGGTCCTAAAAAATTCCAACTCTGTTGCCCCCTCGAGGATTTACTTTCTTTCCTTGAAGACTCCTCTTTCAGATGCCCCATAGCTCAATCTCTCACATCCTTTAAAGCTCAGTACAAATGTACATTTTATGTAAAAAATACCTGCTTCCCATGGCAAGCCTTTTTCCCTCTTGCTTTATTTTTCTCTGATTTACTTTATATAGTTACTTGATATTTATTTATTGTCTGTATCCACACACTCTAATAAGTGCTGATTACATATCTGTTGAGTAAATAAGTTGCTGATACTTGAGTCATATAGTATACTACTATTCATTTCTTATGCAACTGTTTCACTGCCTTGGTGTTAATACCACTTTCGTTTGTTAGATTGTTTGATTTTCTAAATATTTAGTCACTTTGGGCTAAATTATGCTGAGGTAACAAATAACCCCCAATTCCCAGAAACTTATAGCAATGAAGGCTCATTTCTTGCTGGGTTATTTTCCATGTCAAAATTGGCTGCTGATATCCTCCAGGTTCCCCTTTTCTAGGACCTGGGATGAAGAAGCAGTCTTTATCTAGGACCTGCTGGACTCCTGGCAGGAAGAAAAGAATGAATGGAAAATTCTGTCATGGCTTTTCAAACTTCCATACAGAAGTGGCTGTGCTACTTTTGCTTGCATTGCATTGGCCATTCCTGACATCGATCATTCAGAAAATGTGCTTTTCTCCTAGAGTAGAGTATTAGGGAGATGCAGCAATATTTTCGAACAAATAACACTGTCTACCACAGTATCACCACTTCTTTCCCAAACTTTCTCACACTATGACACCACACTTTTCAACAGGATTAAACACAGCAGGTAATTTTCTTCTGGAGACATCCTTCCTGGAGCATCTGGCCTCCAATGTGGGCTCTTGACTTCTAGTCCTGCTACTCGTATGTCATCCTAACACATCCTGGGTATTTTCTTTCTCTCTTTCCTGCACTTGATCCCCTAGCTGCTAGTCTTTCACCTTCTTGGTGTCCTCTCTAGACTTGGGGGATCACATCCTCCAGTTGCTTTCTGAGAAAACAATTCCTCCACAGCAGTACATTTTAGAGGACCTTTGATTTTTGTTAATATCTCTATCTTCATACTTGATTAATCATACTTCTAGATTTATAATTCATGTTACCTAAAAATACTGTGTAAGAATTGTAAATTCTAGGCTAGAAATAATTTTGCCTGTTTTGAAGGCATTACTTCATTTACTTTTAGTATTCAGGGTTGAGCACCTGAGGTCATTCTGATAGTAAAGTTTTGAATGTTTTCCTCTCATCTCATCTCTGTCAAGCTTTTAGGATTTTTTCTTTTATCATTAGTGTTTGGGAATTTCATGCTAATGTACTATAATCAGGTTTGTTCAGGAATGTAGAATCAAGTATTCTGTATCATCTAGATATTTCTAGAGTATTTCAAGGAGGAAGGGGTTTAATAAATTGGGTTATAAGTTTACAAAACTTTGGAAAACTGAGGAGTGAAAGTAAATAAGTATAGGTCCCTCAGGAAGGTGGCAGTTATGAATCTCAGCTTTCTGCAACACCAAAGTGGATGGTCCTCAAGAAGAATCTAAAACTGTGGGGAAAACTCCACTTTTGCCAATACCTGTGAGCCACTCCACAGCCGCTGCCCAGGAATAATAGTTTTCCCTTCTCTTCTGCCTTCTAAATCTCTCATGAGCGCTTCTCACTGGTAAAATTTAACCAAAATCCTGAGGTAAGGAAACATGGGAAAAATATAGTTTCCAGGCTCTATGCCCATGGTGGAAGAAAAAACTTAGAAAGGCGGGGATGACCCTTTGCACAAGTTGCCTTGATTCAGTCCTTTATTTATTCTGCTTGCACTTGGTGAGCTTTCTAGTCTGGAAACCAAGGCCATAGGAAGTTTTACTGACTTCCTTATTTGATAAGCTCCTAACTTATTTTTTCTTGGCTATATTTTTTAGGAAATCATATCAATCAATTGTTGAAAACTGGAGTGCTTCATTTTTATAGGCATACTCTCTTCTTTCCTATTTTTTTCTTTATATTTTATTTTTTAAAGGTACTTCTATTGAATTTCTTGAGTTTTCACTCTATTGAATTTTCAAGTTTATATATTATATGTATATAAATCTAATACATATGTTATATATAATATATAAATTCTGTATATTAAATACAACTTAATATAATTATCTATAATTTAATTTTCAAAGGCAATTTATGTTCTTCGTCTATTTTTTATGACATTCTCTTCTTGTCTAATGGATACAATATTTTAAAATGTATTCAAGTATGTTCGTTATAGCTTAAAATAAAACTTTCCATGAATTACCTGTTTCCTTTTTGTAGGTGCTATTCACTAATATTTTCACATTTCTGCCTTCTTCATACATGGTAATATGCTGCTTTGGGTTCCTGCGTTGTTGAACCATATGACCACTTCAGGACAATTGTAATGAGCAGAAAGAACACGTGTCACTTCCAGTCCAGAGAATTTAACTGCTCATTCCAGTCTCTCCAGTTTTTCCCTGTACCTGGCATGGTGATTGGCCAGGGTCAAGAGAATGGTTGCTCTACCCATCTAGGTCACTGAATTACTATAATGTGCAGAGCCTGCCTGGCAACCCATGAGAGCACATACAGAGAAGAAAAACCAGTTGTCATAATTTTATACTGCTGAAATGTCGAGGTTGTTGTGTAGCATAAACTTGCCTATATTTAATAATTAAGACAGGGATTTCACTTTCTTTTGTTTTGGTCTTATTTTTCAGACTATATAGATTTCTCAAATACCTAGTGATCCTTGGCTATTCTTTCGGATTTGACAGTGAGGCTTGAAAAGCTGATACATACTTAGTGGCTGTGGGCAGGCTTTTCACCACCAGGCTGACTACACAGGGATGTGGCTGCTGTGCATTCCTTGAGCCTGTGGTTGGCTGGTATTTCCAGAGGAATTCTCCAACATTCTACTTGGTGGTGAAAAGGAGATGAGAAGTATAAATCTGGACTTGAGCTTTCTGAAAACCCAGAGGAGGAAATTTGGAGTTCTCACTCTGGAGTCAGTATACTTCCCCTTAACATTCCATGTTTTCTGCCCAATTTCTCACCCTTTTCTGTATCCCAAGTTAGATTCTTGCTATTTCTTTCTAGAGAATTAACCTCCTCTCTCTTACTAGGATTGGAAAAAGGTTTGTTATCTGGGAGCATGGGATAAGGGATAGGAGTTAGACAGGTTCTAACTTTTAGATATACAGACTTTCAATCAGTTCTCTTATACTTAATTCCACCCTAATCCTCCAAATCTGAAATCCCTTGGCACCTCAGAAGCCATGTATCTTCTCCTGCAAGGCATTTCAGCATTCTGTCTTTCAAAAAGCTATTGACATTTCTTGTTTGTTGTTATTTCCTCTCTTGTTCTCTTTTTCTTTCTGGTTTTATAGCATTTTTATTTTCTTACTGCTTTACTATTGTTATTTGATAAAGAAATGGTGATAACTCTGTTCAATCTTACACTTTTAACCAGATATCCCTCAAAAATGCATGCTCTTCTTAGTGTAACTTGACTTAAAGCTTCTGGCAGTCTTCAACAAAGTCAGAACCCCAATGCATTTTATGCCATCCAGCTGTGTGTTTACTATAGTTACTATTCCCTAATTATTAGGCTACACAGCAGAAAGAAAAAAGTTATGTTAAGTGACACTCCATGGGAGGCACTTTGTTATAGAATTTATTTCTCATTGACATTCCTATAGCATAAAATTCACACTTTTAAATTTTAAAAATGTAAGTATAATGCATAAAATTTAGTGATTTCTAATATAGCCACATATTTGTGCAACTTGCTATGTGCTTTCTACAGACTTCATTTCATTTAATTCTATCAATCTTAACAGTAGCTGTATTAATCTGTTCTCATGCTGCTATAACTACTTGAGACTGGGGACTTTATGAAGAAAAGAGGTTTAAGTGACTCACAGTTCTTCAATCTTAACAAGAAGCATTAATGGAAGGCCTCAGGAAAGTTGCAATCATGGCAGAAGGTGAAGGGGAAGCAAGCACCTTCTTTACATGGCAGCAGGAGAGACAGAGGGTGAAGGGAGAAGTGCCACACACTTTTAAATCAACAGATCCTATGAGAAGTCATTTACTGTCGAGAACAAGGGGGACATCTGCCCACATGATACAATCACCTTCCACCAGGTCCCTTTCCCAACACTAAGAATTATAATTCAACATGAGTTTTTGGTGGGGACACAGACCCAAGCCATATGGTTACTCCCCTGGTCCTTCCCAAATCTAATGTCCTTTTCGCATTTCAAAAGACAATCATGCCTTCCCAACAGTCCCCCACAGTTTTCGTTCATTTCAGCATTAACTCAAAAGTCCAAGTCCAAAGTTTCATCTGAGACAAGACAAGTCCCTTCTGCCTATGAGCCTGTAAAATAAAATAATAAAAAAAAGGTAGTTATTTCCAAGATACAATGAGGGTACAGGCATTTGGTAAGTACTTCTGTTCCAAAAGGGATAAATTGGGCAAAACGAAGGGCCTACAGGACCCATGCAAGTCTGAAACCCAGCAGGGCAATCATGAAATCTTAAGACTTCAAAATAATCTCGTTTGACTTCATGTTGCACATCCAAGGCACCCTAATTCAAGGGGTGGGCTCCCAAGGGTGGGCAGCTCTGCCCCTTTGGTTCTGCAGGGTATAGCACCCTTGGCTGCTTTCAAGGGTTGGTGTTGAGTGCCTGCAGCTTTTCCATGTTCACAATGCAAACTTAGTGAATCTATCATTCTTGGGTCTGGAGGACAGTGGCCCTCTTCTCATAGCTCGACTAGGCCATGCCCCAGTGGGGACTCTGTGTGGGAGCTCCAACCCCACTGCACAGTGCAAACTGTTGGTGAATCTACCATTCTGGGGTCTGGAGGACAGTGGCTCTCTTCTCATAGCTCGACTAGGCAGTGCCCCAGTGGGGACTCTGTGTGGAAGCTCCAACCCCACATTTCCCCTCTGCACTGCCCTAGTAGATGTTCTCCATAAGGGTTCCACCCCTACAGCTGCCTGGACATCCAGGCATTCCCATACATCCTCTGAAATCTAGGTGAAGGTTTCCAAACCTCAGCTCTTCTCTTCTGTGTACTCACAGGCCCAATGCCATGTGTAAGCTGCGAAGGCTTGGGGCTTTCACCCTGTGAAGCAATGGCCCAAGCTTTACCTTGGCCCCTTTTAGCCACAGCTGGAAACAGAGTGGCTGGGACACAGAAGCCATGTCCTGAGGCTGCACAGAGCAGCAGGGCCCTGGGCCTGGACCACAAAACTTTTTCCTTCGTAGGCCTCTGGGCCTGTGATGGGAGAAGCTGCCACAAAGGTCTCTGAAATGACCTGGAGGCATTTTACCCATTTTCTTGGCTATTAAAGTCTGGCTCTTTTTTACTTATGCAAATTTCTGCAACCAGCTTGAATTCCTCCCCAGAAAATAGAAGGGCTGCAAATTTTCCAAACTTGTATACTTCACTTTTCTTTTAAATATGTTATCTTTGTTTATGCAAATGAGTATAGGCTTTTAGAAGCAGCCAGGCCACATCTTGAATGCTTTGCTGCTTAGAAATTTCTTCCACCTGATACTCCAAGTTATCTCTGTCAAGTTCAAAATTCCACAGATCCCTAGAGCAAGGGCACAATAACACCAGTCTTTTTGCTAAAGCACAGCAAGAGTGACCTTTGCTTCAATCCCCAATAAGTTCCTCATCTCTATCAGTGGCCACATCAGCCTGGGCTTCACTGTCTATGTCACTATCAGCATTTGGGTCACAACCATTCAACAAGTCTCTAGGAAGTTGCAAAGTTTCCCTCATCTTCCTGTCTTCTGATCCCTCCAAAGAGTTCCAACCTCTGCCCAGTTCCAAAGTTGCTTCCACATTTTCAGGGATCTTTATAGCAATGACCCATTTCCCTGGTACCAATTTATGTATTAGTCTGTTCTCACACTGCTCTAAAGAACCACCTGAAGGCCAGGCACTGTGGCTCATGCCTGTAATCCCAGCACTTTGGGAGGCCAAGGCGGGAGGTTCACAAGGTCAGGATATCAAGACCATCCTGGCCAACATAGTGAAACCAGTCTCTACTAAAAATACAAAAATTAGCTGAACATGGTGGTGTGTGCCTATAATCCCAGCTACTCGGAAGGCTGAGGCAAGAGAATTGCTTGAACCAGGGAGTCGGGAGGTTGCAGTGAGCTGAGATTGTGCTACTGCACTCCAGCCTGGCGACAGAGCGAGACTCCATCTCAAAAAGAATAAAAAAAAAAGAACCACCTGAGACTGGGTAATTTATGAACAAAAGAGGTTTAAGTGACTCAAAGTTCCACAGGCTTAACAGTAAGCATGGCTGGGAGGCCTCAGGAAACTTGCAATCATGGCAGAAGGTGAAGAGGAAGCAAGCACATCATACCATATTGGAGCAAAAGAGAGAGAGAGAGCAAAGGGGGAGGTGCTGTACACTTTTAAATCATCAGATCTCATGAGAACACACTCATTATCATGAGAAAAGCAAGGGGGAAGTCTGCCCCCAAGATCCAATCACCTCCCACCAGGACTCTCCCCCAACATTGGGGATTACAATTCAACCTGAGATGTGGGTGGGGACACAGAACCAAACTATATCAGTAGCTATCATTACCACCACCGTACTGGATCAGGCTCAAAGAGACTAAGAGGCTTGCCCAAAACCTCACATGTAGGAAGGATGGGTTCTGTATTTGAACAAAAGTCTGTCTCCAAAGTCCAAGATTTTCCCGCTTACTCACTCACCTAATCACTTATTAAGTCCCACTTACTCACTCACTTAGAAATAGTGAGTTTTCATCATGTTCTTGATTGCACCAGTGAGCCTAGAGAGGTATTTGTTAAACCCTTTTTGTCCAGTTCTCTCATTCAGATGATGGAAAAAAAGTAACTACCATCACACTTTTACATTTGAATTGAACTCTCTTTCTGAGCTCCTTCACATATATTGCTTCACTTGATTCAAATGTAAATGATGGGAATTTAATATGTAACACTAAGCAAATGTAATAAAATTCATATCTATGTAAATTAAATGAAAGATAATGTAGCTAAATTGAATGTTAGATGGATTTATCCAAAATTATGTTTTCATCTCTATTCCTGTAGGATCTCAGGTCAGTGACTTTACACTCTTTTCTTTTTCTTTTTCTTTCTTTCTTTTTTTTTTTTTTTTTTTTTGAGATGGAGTCTTGCAGTGGTACCACCTCAGCTCAGTGTAACCTCCACCTCCTGGGTTCAAGGGATTCTCCTGTCTCAGCTTCCCGAGAAGCTGGGATCACAGGCATGTGCCACCATGCCCAGCTATTTTATTTTATTTATTTTTTTGTATTTTTAGTAGAGATGGGGTTTCGCCATGTTGGCCAGGCTGATCTCGAACTCCTGGCCTCAGATGATCCACCCGAGTCAGCTTCCCAAAGTGCTGCGATTACAGGCATGAGCCACTGCACCCGGCTGACTTTATACTTTTTATAAAACTCATTTAAAATCAGGCTGAGAGTAAAGAGCTCTGACTCTGCTAGAGAGGCTTGGAGTATAGACTGAAAGTTCTCAGAATATAATACTTAGTGTAATCTTTTCTTTGATGACAACTTTTACACATTTTAGAGATAATCCCCTGATATCGCCTTCTGAGAGTTTTATTACAAAAAAACTTCATGTTCATTCATTAATGTGTGCCATTGAGGAAGGAGCACATAATCCCAATGTTTATGTGAGACGTGCCACTATTCCTTGGGCATACTGCAGTCATGGTAACAGGAATTAAAGGCACCAGTGTTGTATTTCATATAACTGATCTGTGGCCTTATTTCTGTTTGGAGGTGGAGGCGTGCTTATGCCATTAGTATCTGTTATCAAAAATTTCCATTGAAGGGAATGAGAAGTACTCCCATCCCCCTACCTCCAAAAAATAAGTGACTAGAGTAAATATTATTGATGAAAACAGACGATCTTCTGCTTTAAGTAAGCTTACAATACCAGTTGAAATGATCAGTGTGGAGCAGTGGCTTTCAGACCAGCAGCATCAGAATCACCTGAGACCTTGTTAGAAGTGGGAATTCATAAGTGGCCCCAGACTTACCAAATCAGACACTGTGAGGGTGCAGTATAATAATCTGATTTGACAGGCCCTCTAGCCTGGTGATTCTGACACCTGATAAAGTTTGAGACCCGCTCTGGAGAGTAATGTAAACATGAAGATGACAACATAAGCATAACAAATAATCATATAGAGGTAGCAATATATTCAAATTATTTTGTAGCAGTATTCTACAGTATTATCATAATTGTGTCTGAATGAAACTGAAGGTCATATTTGATCCCAGCCTTCACATAAAATCAGTCATATGTCTAAACAAAAGACAACAGATTTCTATTTTCTCACTGATGTGAAGAAAGGAGATTGCTCTGTTGCCTCCATATCTACTTTATACTATGTGTCATGTGGGCTAGAAAAACCTGATAAGATCTAATTTATAACTCAAGATCCAATTTATAACCCAATTTACACATGAAACAAAATCAAAGGAAAAAGAACAAAGATGCTAATTATGAACTGTATTTTATCATATGAAAAGCAATGACTTCTTTATATCTACTACATTCTTTTGTATTTTAATTTATTCTCTAATGAGTATAGATTAATTGTTCTTAATGATTGCTAAAGTGATACTACTGTGATCACAGACTGGAAATTTTCTGAGAGCTCATCTGAACTGTATATCACACCAGACTTACATGATGTATTTGTTTAGTTAAAATGTAATATGTATTCATTATTGCATCTTTGGGAAATACAGAAAATTATATGGAAAATAAGTTAACTATAAAGCCCCCAGAATTAACCAATATTAATATTTCACATACAGTCTTTCAGTTTTTAATCTATGCATTTCAATGGAATTGACGTATGGTACTTACAACTTTGTATTCTTTGGTTAATTAACCCAGCTCATATATCATAATTTTTTATGTTGTTAAGAAATCTTCACAATTATTACTTAATACAATCACATAATATGCCAACATATACATATAGCATGATTTACTTATGTACTTATAATTTGGGGAATTAGAACTATTTAACTATTTCATTTCCTTTTTCTTTTCTTTCTTTGCAGTTATGCAATTACATATGTCTGTGATGAACATCTTTGCACATAAGTCTGTGTCTAAAGTTTTGATCAGTTACATTAGATATTTTCCCACACATAGAATTATTAGGCATGGGACCATTAATATTTAAAAAAACCTCCTGAGACTTATTGCTAATTTTTCCCTACAATACTGTATTAATTTATATGCTTATTGGCATTTTTTCAGAGGTCCTGTTTCATTTATCTTCACCAGCAAGGTTTTCATCTTGCTTTACTTACAAGTAAGTGGATGCAGGAGGATTGCTTGAGGCTGGGAGTTTAAGACCCAGCCTAGTCAGTTTAAGACTAAGCCTAGTCAACATAGTGAGACCCCATTTGGGAAAAAACATTAGCAAGGCATTGTGGTGTGCACCAGTAAGCCCAGCTACTCTGGGAGGCTGAGGTGAGATGACTTGACTAGGAGTTTGAGGGTGCAGTGAACTATGATCATGTCACTGCACTGGGTGACACAGAGACTTCATCTAAAAAAAAATTATTATTATAAAAGTTATTTTATTACATTAATATGCATTTATTTTATTACTAATTAGGTTGAGCATGTATTCAAATATTTATTAACTATAGTTGCTTTTTAAAGAATTCTTTTTTCATATTCTTTGTCCATTTATCTATTAGAGTCTGATTGCTTTTCTTTTTTTTATTTCCAACTTTTAAGTTCAGGAGTACATGTGCAGGATGTGCAGGTTTGTTACATAAGTAAATGTGTGCCATTGTGGTTTGCTGCACAGATCATCTTATCACCTAGGTATTAAGCCCAACATCCATTAGCTATTCTTTCTGATGCTCTCCCTCCTCCCACCCCACACTCTCTGACAGGCCCCAGTGTGCGTTGTTCCCCACCATGTGTTCTTGTGTTCTCATAATTCAGCTCCCACTTGTAAGTGAGAGCATGCAGTATTTGGTTTTCTGTTCCTGTGTTAGTATGCTGAGGATAATGGCTTCCAGCTTCATCTATGTCCCCACAAAGGACATAATCTCATTCTTTTTTATGGGTGCATAGCATTCCATGGTGTGTATGTACCACATTTTCTTTACCCAGTCTATCATTGATGGGCATTTGGGTTGATTCCATGTCTTTGCTATTGTGAATAGTACTGCAGTGGACATAC
Source organism: Gorilla gorilla gorilla (assembly GCF_029281585.2). Lineage (NCBI taxonomy): Eukaryota > Metazoa > Chordata > Mammalia > Primates > Hominidae > Gorilla > Gorilla gorilla. The sequence continues at coordinate 96,385,473 of NC_073231.2, read as the reverse complement.
ATGTGCCTGTATCTTCATAAAAGAAAGACTTATCTTCCTTTGGGTATATACCCAGTAATGGGATTGCTGTGTCAAATGGTATTTCTGCCTCTAGGTCTTTGAGGAATCACCACACTGTCTTCCACAATGATTGAACTAATTTACACTCCCACCAGCAGTGTAAAAGCATTCCGTTTTCTCCACAACCTTGTCAGTATCTGCTGTTTTTTGACTTTATAATAATAGCCATTCTGACTGATGTGAGATGGTATCTTGTGCTTTTGATTTGCATTTCTCTAATGATCAGTGATGTTGAGCTTTTTTTAATATGTCTGTTGGCCTCATGTAAGTCTTCTTTTGAGAAGTGTCTGTTCATATCTTTTGTTTAGCTAAAGAGAAGTAAAGTTTGATTAAGTTCCTTGTGGGTTATGGATATTAGACTTTTGTCAGATGAATAGATTGCAAAAATTTTCTCCCTTTCTGTGGGTTGTTTGTTCACTCTGATGATAGTTTCTTTTACTGCACAGAAGCTCTTTAGTTTAATTAGATCTCATTTGTCAATTTTTGCTTTCGTTGCAATTGCTTTTGGCATTTTTGTTATGAAATCTTTGCCTGTGCCTATGTCCTAAATGGTATTGTCAAGATCTTCTTCTAGGGTTTTTATAGCTTTGGGTTTTACATTTAAGTGTTTAATCCATCTTGAGTTGATTTTTGTATATGGTGTAAAGAAGGGGTTCAGTATCAATTTTCTGCATACTGATTTTTGGAACTTTTTTGAGAATTTTTCTCTAATAAGAGTATTGAGATTTTGGTCTATATTAAATAATAATATTAATAAAAATGGGAACAGTCAATTATAAACCCAAGCAAAATTCAATATAAAGGCTTTTTTGCAAAGAGTGTCTTCTCAGACTGCTCAGTGGGTGGCCCCTCTGTATCCTGTGCACAATCAAAACACCTCTTCAGCTCCAAGACATTCCTTTCTCTCAATCTCTGTAACAATCCTTCACCAAGACCTGTCATATTGCTTTCTCAGCACTTGGATTCATCAACTTTACTTATCTCTAGCTAAACCATCATCAGTGATCCCCTGAACTATTTCAAGAACCTCCTGATTCCTAAAATTATATCTGGTCTCAATTTAACGAAAATATTATATCCCCTCCCCCTGCTCAAGCTTAAAGCCTTTCAGAGTTCATCTATTGTCCTTAGGATTAAGAAAAAGCTCTCTATTATGTCTTCTTCTCTAGTTTTATTCAGTGCTAGCTTTTCCCCTTTTTCCTGGGTCCATCACAGTCTTCTTTGAGCTCTTATTACCATGCTTTCTTTGGTTACAGGGCCTTTGCTAGTGTTCATCCCTCTTCCTAGAACATTCACTAGCACCTCGTCCCTTTACACTCCCTTCACCTTGTTGACTCCTAGCATTTCACAACTTTCACTTCTCAGCCCAAACGTTCTTCCACACCCAAATATCTAGGCTAGTTTCCTTTGATATGTGCATTCAGAGATCTGTGTTCTATTCCATTGGGGTACTTTTCTTATTGCAATTATATATTACTATGAATTTAATCAATATTTGTCTTTCTCACTATGTGGCTAACTTTGTATCTTCATGACAAGAAGAACAAGGTGTCCACTAAAGTTAGGCTCCTACCCTTACAAAGAGAATGGAAAATAGAGGTGCCATCTTCTTTGATGACTCCATTTCAAAGAGTTGGTTTCTAGGTCCTCGAGAAAGACATTCTTGCATTTACTGGTGGCAAGAGGCTTTTTAAAAGATTTATATCTCAAAGGGGTAGATAAAGCATTTATAAATATAAGTTTTCTAAAGCAAATGCTCTAAGAAAAGAGAGGTCAGGGTCTAGAGTTAGGGAGAAGCCTGTCTAAAGTTCAGCCAAACTGCAGGGAATCTTAGGGCTGTCTTGGCTGTTTGCCATCACACAAGCTCCCTTCCTACCTGCTGCTCAGGAGGCTTGTGACTGGGTTCAGGGACTGCGACTGTTGATCAGTAGTCATTTCCAAGCAGTGACTCTGTTAGGTTGCGGATGTGGGTGTGGGTGTGGTTTTTTTGAGACAGAGTCTCGCTTTGTCATCCAGGCCATAGTTCAGTGGCACCATCTCAGCTCACTCTAACCTCTGCTTCCTGGGCTCAAGTGATCTTCATACCTCAGCCTCCCAAGTAGTTGGGACTACCAGTGTGAACCACCATGCCAGGCTAATTTTTGTACTTTTAATAGTAGAGACAGGGTTTCACCATGTTGGCCAGGCTGATCTTGAGCTCCTGGCCTCAAGTGATCTGCCTGCATGGGCCTCCCACAGTGCTGGGATTACAGGCACGAGCCACCATGCCTGGCCAAGCCTATAGCACCCGGTATTCCCAGGTGGTCTCCCATCAAAGTACTAACCAGGCATGACCCTGCTTAGCTTCCAAATTCAGACAAGATCAGGCCTGTTCAGGGTGTTCGAGACTTCTTTATCTTCTGAGATTCTGCCCTAGAGTGACTGCATCTTCTCATCTTCCTCCCTCCAAATTCCTCCTCTTTTCATTCATTTTAATTTTACTTCTCTTCTTCCCTTTAGGCTGATATTATCTAATAGCTTGAAAGCTTTTTGTTTTTTAAAAGACCCTGTACAGATGTCTCCAAGAAAAGAATCTTTGTCTTGAATTTGGTTCAGCCATTTTTTGAATCTTTGTTAGTAATGCGGTAAAAAGCTGGAGAGAGGGAAAAAGGCCCTCTGGTTATGAGTGAGAGAGAAAGATAGAGAGAAAGGGGTCAGAAACATCACATACAACCAGGTTCATACTTTGAGATATAACCTTGCCTCACACTCGGGAAGCTAAATCCTTTGTAGAGTCTTTTGGGGTTCTGCCTACCCTAACTTCTAATCAGGCTCCCTTGTCCAAAAGTAGTATTTGCTCTGTAAAAACTCTTCTCCCAACCTCTAGACTGTATTTCCACTGATATTTTAGATAACCCCATGCCTCACCCCCAAAGTGTGTTCTTAACCCCAGAGCCCATTCTTTTCTTCCCCCGGATATCAAATATTTACTGAGAACTGGGAAAGCTGCAACCATGAACAAAACAGAAACAGCCAATCCAATAATAATTTTCCACCCTCAGAGAATTTATATTTCAGTGGAGAGATGCTGATAATAAAATAATAAGTAAATGGTTCAGTAGAGCCAACAGTGAGAAGTACTACAATAAAACAAAATCAGAGAAGGAGCTGAGGAAGTGCCGAGACGGGTAACAATTTTACACAGAAGGCAGTTGGGCTAAGCCTCATTAAGATGATATTTGAGTAGAGACTTAAAGGAAATGGGTGACTGGAGGAAGAGCGTTCTGGGCCGAGTTTCTCAACTTTCGCACTATTGACATTTGGGGCTATTTCTTTGCTGTGGGGGCTGTGCTGTGTGCATTGTTGGATGCTTAGCTGCATCTCTGGCCCTACCCACTAGATGCCAGTAGCATTCCTTCCCCAGTTGTGAAGATCAAAAATGTCCCCAGACATTGCCAAATATCCCCTGGGGTAGAGGGATAATAAATGCTTGTTGACTAAGTATTTTCTGAGCCTCCTTCAATGTCTCCATCATCTGAAGAAGAAGAAAAAACAAATAGAATGTAGTAATGTGTTTTCTTTTTTATTAATAGAAAGATTACTTCCTGGTTCTCATGTATCATAATAATCTTATATCTCAGTCTCCCTAGTCTCCTGGGAGAGCCAGAGTTTGGTTTATTCTGTCTCTTCCTCCTTCTTAATTTAATCTTAATACCTTTCTCTCCCCTATATTCAATGCTATTTGTTACTCCTTCTTCTTTTTCTTCTTTAGTTCTTGCAAACTTACCTGTTAGAATTCCTCTAGTGAGATCTCTGGTGCTTGTCACTAGAGTAAGATCAATTCTGTGAATCTCAGAGAACTTTAATAGATTCTCAAATATGTGAGGATAAGAAAAGGGCAGAGAAGAAAAAAGAGGAGAGAAGGAAGAAGGGAGTGATGAAGGGAGAGAAGATGAAAGAGAAAGAGATTATTTAGAGTAGACAATTTAGCCCATTATTATAACTAATTGAAAAGCAATAGCCCCTGTGTATTGGAGAACATACTGGTGGTGAATATTTAATTTTCGCTTTGGTGATTAATTTGGTTTGACTTATTTATCCACTCATCTGATTTTTAGATTAGACTCCAGTTTTTACCAATGTGCAATTACCTTTATTATCTGGCAGTTATAAATCAATAAGCAATAACATCCTTGCCTGAAAGAATATCCCCATCTCTGAACTCCCTAACACTTTATTTTTCATTATCTCATCATCCTTATCACTCATTCTCTTTTATAATCATTATTGGAATATGTATCTTCTCTCTTCTGTTAGATTACACAAAGATAGGAACTTTATCTTGCATACCTTTCTGTAAGCCCTTAAGTACCCAGTTTACTCAGTAAGTTCTATATTCTTAGGAAACAATAGAAAAATAGCATCAGGTAGCAATTTATATTTCCTGACCTAAACCACTCTATTAAATATACTTTCATGATGTAAGTCTTTTCTGATCTGCTTTCTGAATGGCTACCATCTTCCTATCCAAGGCTAATTAAACTTCTGGTGCCTGCCCTGCTTCTGAGCCTCTCTCACCTCTCAGTAGACATCTCTCCATAATGTATTCCTTTCCTCTCTTTTATTTTTACCATTTCTCTCTTTACTGGCTTATTGGATAGGTGAAATGTTTGTCTTAACTATTTTTCAAACAAAGGGAGGAAAATGAGAGGAAGTGAAGTGGGTGGAAATGGCAAGGAGCAGGAACAGAAGGTCTCCATTTCCCTAATGACCAGGCCCTTCAGCGCTGAAACATAGTGTCCTTATCTTCAGGTTGTTTTTCCTTTGAGCATTCTTCCCTACTAACCTCATTTAATTTATAACTGCTCATTCTTCGAGACTCAGGCCAAGACACTTCTTTCAGGAAGTCTTCTGTGGTATTTCCAGATTAAGTTAGGCACCCCTCTTCTGTGTTCACATAATAATTATCCTAAGATAGTTAGCAAATTGAATATAAGAATTGCATCCTTCATGACTGTATCCTTGTGTGGATAAGCACTCAATACCTACTTGTTTGCTGAATGGTTAGATTATTCCCATATGGCTTGACTTTGAAATATTGCAAAATTGTATTCTAAGAGAAAGCATATACCTGAACTCTACCAGTGTTCACTTCTAGGTTCCATTTAGAAAACTTCAACTTTTTAATAAAGATTTTATATCATGTTTTTAATGCAAGAATGTAGGGTTTCTGTTATTAAATACATATATAGAAAAGTATTTTTTAAAAAGTCATGTTTCATATCCCTGTCTTCTTCATTTTCATTCTCCAAAATAAACCATTGTTAACAATCTTTTTAAGCATACATAAATAAATAGAATTTAGTTTTAAATATGAACAAAGACCACTTTGGAGTTTTCTTTTCTTTTTTTTTTTTTTTTTTAACAAACAGTATTTTCTTTAAAAAAAAAAGAAAAAAAGTGCTGTTACCTATTACTCCACATCTACTGCATCTTCAATCACTGCCTAGCTACCAGCTATGAGGGCAGCCTTCATGTAGCGGAGACAAAGGACAACACATGCATTTTCCTGGGGTGATGGTATTAAGGAAGAACACAGAATGAAATAAATTAGGATATGAAAGAGGTGGCTTAAAGCAGAGCTTCTTAACCTCATCACTATTTATATTTTGGACCAAAATAAATAGTTAAAACATTAATCAAGCAAACAAACAAAAGTTCTGTGGCCTAAATATGTCACTTTTCTCTGGGCTTTAATTTTATTTAACATGACTGGCCAGATTAATTTCTAAGATTCTCTATAATTACAGAATTCCAATCAAGGAGAATTTAAAAAGAGTACCATAAATACGAGATCAATAAGTTATTTCCACCTATGAAATGGGAGTAGATTTTCTGCCTCAGAAGATTAATATAAACAAAAAAATAATACAATATATATGACCCAGTGACTTGATAAATATGAAGCACTGTCACTGTTACATCTTGTGTTGGGTTATTCTTACTATAATTCTTCCTTCGTAGTAACTTTGCACATTAAGATTACAAATGAGTTAGTAGAGTTAAGATGTTTTAATAGCCTTAAGTAACTACATCATGTAAATAATACATAATTATTACTACAATTAAGACTTACAATGCTATTTTTAGATTTGTTACCGAAGTTTACAAGCACTTCTTCCAGAAAAATTATAAACATATATTTTAACTGCAATTAACCTTGAAGGATAGAGCCGGCCTATATTGTTCCCAAATGACAAGGGAATTGCCTCAAACATTAATATTTGATAGCTTTTTACACTAACAAAGCTAGCTCAAAATTCTATTCAATTTGCTGGAACTATCTAGAACAAAGTAATAAAATAAAATTTTCCTTTATTTAGATGGGGAGAAAAAAGTTATTAGAGAAAGCATCAAAAAAGCAAAAATGATATTTTTATCCATATATGGACACAAATGGTCACCCAATGATAGAGGCACTCCACACAACTTGCAATGTTGTGAAACCATGCTCTCCCTTCTTCTAAATACTGCTGTATTAGTCAGGGTTCTCTAGGGGGACCGAACTAATAGGATAGATGTATATATAAAGGGGAGTTTATTAAGGAGTATTGACTCGGACAATCACAAGGTGAAATCCCACAATAGTCTGCAAGCTGAGGAGCAAGGAAGCCAGTCTGAGTCCCAAAGCTGAAGAACTTGGAGTCCAATGTTCCAGGGCAGGAAACATTCAGCCGGGGAGAAAGATGTAGTCCAGAAGACTAAACCCGTCCAGTCTTTCCATGTTCTTCTGTCTGCTTGTGTTCTGGCCATGCTGGCATCTGATCAGATTGTGCCCACCCAGCTTGAGGGTGGGTCTACCTTTCCCAGTCCACTGACTCAAATGTTAATCTTTTTGGGAACACCCTCACAGATAGATACACCCAGGAACAATACTTTGCATCCTTCAACCCAATCAAGTTGACACTCGATATTAACCATCAGAACCCCCAAATAAGCATTTGCCTGTCCTTGCTAAATCCTACCCTTTCCCTCTTGCCTTCCAGATGCATTTGTTTCTCTTTGTTTAATTTCTCTGTGCTCTGTTCCTGGTAAATCTCTTAAATCATCTCAAACTTCTCAATTCTCTTCCCTCATCCCACAGCTCCCAGTTTATTTATGATAGTTGCAGACACATATGGAGAACAGTGTGCTGCCTCTCAGACCCAAGTCTAAATTCACTGGAGAGAGAATCTGTTTGACTCAACATGGGACAGTTATCCACCACTGGTCAGTCTCATCCCTATTTTCCGAGGGACAAGATCACTCAGCATGTACACAGCTTCTGGATTTTAACCTCCAAGGAGCTGGTATATATAAAGGGGAGCTTATCAAGGAGTATGGACTTGGACAATCACAAGGTGAAATCCCACAATAGTCTGCAAGCTGAGGAGCAAGGAAGGGGAGAACAATTTACAGAGAAAGAGGACTGTAAGAACACCTTAGAAAGCATTATCCATATAAAATGCAACAAGATGAAGTAGAAAATATAAAAGTTCACTGTAAACTTTCTAAATCAAATGCTATTTAGAAGGAAGATAATACTATTGTTCTAAATGAAGACATGACGAGAATAGCTATTATTATTAGGCTTCTGTCAATTACATTTCCAAAGACAGTAATTGATTCTTTTTACAAAAAAATTACTGTCAGAACATTTCTTTATTGGCTTTGATGAAAAATACTTAACTAAAAATTATCAAGCTCTGTGTGTGGTTCATGGGAATTAATAACATTAAATCTGCCCTCAAGGAGCTTATGGTCCAATTAGAAATAATTATAGGCTAACAGTGGCTACGTGTTCAACATATATTTATTAAGCATCATTTATGCCTATCTAATATATATAATATACATATTTTTTAATCTCCCACTAAAATATAAGGCTCGTAAAATCAGATGGTTTGTCTCTTTTGTTCACTTTTATGTCATCAGTGCCTAGAACAGTATCTGGTACAAATTAGACACTCAAAAACTTCTGATACGTGAGTGGATGGATGAGTCTTCTGTGAGCTTGGCACTGTGGTATGTGCTGGGATATTATGAATAAAATGACAGGAATTTTGCCTTCAAGGAGCTTGGAATATAACAAGGTAAAGAAACATTAAGCCAATATATTTATAAGTATATAATTAAAGCAATGTGATAGGAAAGAGTGTACAATTCTACCTGAGCTTTGAGTAACAGCATATTCAGAAATGCACAGAGAAGAGATACAGCCTGAGCTGTCTTCAAAGATGACCAATAATTGCTTAGGCAAAGATAAAATTCCCCCTATCTGGGGAAATGGTTTTATCACAGAAAGGAAGCAGCATGCATAAAGGCTTAGGGTTTTAAATATCCAGGTAGGTTCAGAAAACTGTAAGACATTTGAATTGTGGGAAGTAAACAAAGATGAAATAGCTTGGTGTTAAGAGAAACCACAAGTGGTCTAGGGAAACTGGAATGGAAGGTGCTGGGTGGGCAAGATCAGGTCAAGCCGAGCTTTAGGCTGTTTCCCAAAGGCAATGAAGAGTTTTAAGCAAGTGAGCTCTAGAAAGACCACTTCGTTTATATTTTTATGTAACATACAAATAAAGGAACATTATATAAGCCAGATATGGAAAGTCTAAAATCTGAAATTAGAGGAGGAATGGCAAGGATACTGGTTAGAAAAAATGGTTAGAATAGAAAGGGGAAACATAAAGTGTTTAGATTTTTCGTAGATGAAAATTTGCAGAATCTACTTCACTTAAAATATAGTAAATTGGGTTTCATTTTTATTTTTCTGAACTATGAACCTGTGGAAGATAGAGTTGGTTTATAGCCATACTGGAAATACTGTACCTTTACCTGAGGGGAATCCTGGGTACTTGATTTATGACTCTTGGCCAAGATAAAAACAGTGCTGTTTAAGGTATATGCTGTTTAAAATTCTAAGCTCCCTTGGTGACCCTTGGGGTCAGAATATTTACCAGTGGCTTACAATTGGCATAACCTGATCTGTTCATATGACCATAGGAGCATAGAACCACCAATGGGAACTCCTGCTTTGAGCTCTCCTGAAGCCTGGATTCTTTACAGAGATCTTGATGATTCAGTCTGGAGACAGAGCGTGATCAGATCCTTTTGTGACTAATGACACTGGGAACTTGCTCATGGGATGCCAGTTGGACCCCTAATGATTCCTGCCCTCTCTTTCTCTTGAGGCATTGTATCCATTGCCTTTGAATAAAAACTGTACATGACTATGCTCTGTGCAGTATGGTGAGTTCTTTCAAATATCTGAACTAAGGCATTTTTTTGACTCTGACAGAGAGAGAGATGCTTTTACTGTCCTTCCCATTTCTAATATTCTTTTAACAGCATATTTTAGAATTTTAAGGAAAAGATAAGTCTATTAAAATAAACCCTTTAAATTTTAGTAATTTTTAAAAAGTGAACTTTAAAAAACACAGTAAACAAACATAATTAAATTCTAGAATTTCATAATTCAATTTGGCCCCTTAAATAAAACATATTACAGAACATATTTAACTACCTAGAATATTTTTTGTTCTGTTCTAGGACTAAAGCTGCATTTTTTGAGGCAATGAATCCTCCACAACTTAAATATAGTGTAGGTGGCTTTAGCAAATAATTTCTATTTTTGATATCCATGTTTTTACTTTATAGGAGTTAATTCATTTTAGGTGTGGCATAATGTCTGATAGGCTGTGGGTCCCTGTGTAATGCATGGTTAGAGGAAAACAACTTTGAGGAGTCAAAATTCAACTAGATATATATTCTTTTGAAAACAGAAAAAGGAAATTAGGAGTTCTTCTTGGTGGCTCTGTACTCTGGTTTCACATAAATATCACCTGAGGATGGGTTCTCGAAACAGGGCCAGGCAGGCTCAGTCCCCAGAGTCTGACTGAATCATTTGTTCATGGGTGTGACTTGTATATGTGTATATATTTTTTTAAAGTTCATCAATTACTCTATGTGTAGCAAGGGTTGAGAACTATGGAGCTAGAGGAAGTGAAGTAACTGAATAGTTAGCTCCCCAACACCGTATCTCAAGCATGAGGTGACATATGGGATGGCCGCTCCTTAGAGTCTGATGTTCCTGGGATTACAAAGATATGAGGACTAGCATGATGCCTGTCTGACATGAAATAAAGAGGTTATCTTGACATGATTGTATTTTGAAACCATTTGAATTGATCCATTAGTTATTTCCCCAGCTTTTGTCTGATAGTCATACAATTTAAATTTACTTTAGCATTCTTAAAAATTACCTTACAATGGGAGTTTTCAAACTGTGTTCTGTGGAACCCTGGAACTCCTGGTGGTGTCTCAGGGATCATTTTAGGGATTGGGTAGGATAGGTAGAAGTCTAGCAGGAAGTCTGTGGGTCCCCTCCACTTCAACCAGAGCAGCTGGGCTCTATACTTTTGCGTGTGTTTATGTGTGATAGGTAGGTAGGTAGGTAGATAGATTATTTCCTTTGGAAAAATGGAGGCCTTGAAACTGCAGAAAATATTTTAAAAGCATGGTGTTATAAAACAAATGTTTGTGTACCCCTAAAATCCTTATGTTGAAATTCCAACCTCCAATGTGATAATATTAGGAAATGATACCTTTGGGAGGTGATGAGGTTATGAGGGTAGAGGTCGTGTAAATGGGATTAGTGCATCATAGAAGAGAGAGGAGCTCTCTTTTGCTCTTTCTTTCTCTTCTCTGCTATGTGAAGATGCAGTGAGGAGATGGCTATCTGAAAACCAGGAAGTGGGACCTCACCAGAGTGTCTGTAGGCACCTTTACCTTGGACTTCCCCGCCTCCAGAACCGTGAGAAATAAATGCTCGTTATTTAAGTCACCAAGTCTATTGTAATTTCTTATAGCAGCCTGAACTAACACATATGGTTTTAGAATAATTGTAATAGGTCAATAAAGTCATGCTCTCCAATAGCTGGTATTTACTTGTCTCTTCAAAGACTCAAATATTTAACGTACTAACTCTTGAGCTGGTGGTAGATAGGAAAAAGAGAAACACTTCTTTGGTATAAGTATGCTAGCAAATAATTGTCCAAGCCTTTTCTTTATTAGAAAGATGACCACTAATATCTTCTAGAAGAAAAAAAAAATATATATATATCTGTGGATGGATACACACACACACAAACACACACACCAGAAAGTATTAACACTGGTTGATTATATGTATAAATATATGTATATTTGTGTAGCAGAAAGTAGTAAAAGTGTTCATGCAACAAAAGATAAAAAAACACTCAATAAGAGTAGAAATTGTTAGTTCTGAAGAAAAACAGCAGCAGCTAAGAAAAAAAAAACCCTTAGGATTACTAAAATTTCCACTGTAAAAAGAATGTTGACCACTCAGTAGAGTAAAAATCAAAATCATTTGTCACAGGGCTGGAGAGGAAATAAGTGAAAACGAGAACAAATAGCCGAAAGATCCAGCAAGCCCCCACAGTGAGCGTTTGGACTGGGAGCTACCTGTTAGTTGAGGAGATGATGATGAGCCCCCCAAGGGGACTCTAGTGGGTTTCTTTGCCTCCAGTGAAAATAAGAAGGGAAAAATGGGAAGTAGCAAGTGGTAAAAGATACATTAAAGAAATATTAAACTGATGAGCTGGTTAAATAGTAGACAGGGCATATATAAAGTATATTTTAATGGATGGAAATGTACTAAAATGCTGAAAATTGCTGCCACCTCCTGGAGATTGTTTTTACAACTTCATGTTGCCATGGTCACTTCTATTCTGTGAAATAGACATTTCCATTAAATAGAATAATGAATAAACAGGGCTGGTTTTGCAGTGCTTGCTGACAATGCTGATATTTAAAAAGAAAAAAAATGAATCTCTCCCAAGATCAGATAACAGATATCAGCTATTTTCAACAGAGCCAGTCAGGAAATAACACAATAAATGTCTCATTAATTACAGAAGGAAAATGAAACACACTTATGAGCAGGTTTAAAAAGGTTCATACAGCTAAGGAAAGGTTGAAAAGACTATGCAAATAATCTTGAAATAAATATTGACAAAAAACTTGAAAAGAGCTTAGAAATAGGTGAAAATCTTAGCAGCTAAGAAAAATTGCTGTCTGAAAATTTGATGTGGTTGTTTCTTGAAACTTCGTGGAATGTTTTACTGTTAAAAAAAAAGTAACCACAACAACAAAATATTCATGCATTTAAATATTCATGCTGTTGCTTACACTATTTATTCAAACTTGTCTGTTAAAAATCATCTCCTACACTGAGTTACACAATTTATGTTTCATAAAAAGTTAGAACATAGAAGCTTTACTAAAGCTTCTAGTTTTTTGGCAATGATGCATGAAGGCTTCCATTTTTTTCCTGTCTAATTGGAGGACCCACGTAAGGAGGTAAATCATCTGAAAAAAGCAAGGAAGATTTTCTTCAAGAAAACCCAGCTGGCTATACAGAGAAGGCTGGGAGCTAGCCAAGAGACTACAAGGCAGTTATTCAGATGTGTGCTGGTACTAATGTGGAGAGAATTCTGCCAGCTGCCTGTTTAATATTTGCTGATTGTTAAATATCAGATATTAAATACACACACACACACATATATACACACACACACACGCACTTTTCCCCAAAATCATTTGATTCCATTATATACTTCCTTACATATTAAATTATATTTTCTTCATTCAAAGGAAACAAGAATTATTATATTAATTTACTATTACACTAATTTTTCTTCATCTTTTATCCTTTCCTTTCTTTTTATTATTATTATTTTTTTGAGATAGAGTCTCGCTCTGTCACCCAGGCTGGAGTGCAGTAGCACTATCTTGGCTCACTGCAACCTCCGCCTCCTGGGTTCAAGCGATTCTCCTTCCCTAGCCTCTTGAGTAGCTGGGATTACAGGCCTGCACCACCATGCCCAGCTAATTTTTGTATTTTCAGTAGAGACGGGGTTTCACCATGTTGGCCAGGCTGGTCTCAATCTCCTGACCTCAGGTGATCCACCCTCCTCGGCCTCTCAAAGTTTTGAGATCATAGGCATGAGCCACCGCGCCTTTCCTTTCTTTTCAAGCATACCATTGCAAAGGCAAACTCATGGCTTGATCCCCTTCTCCAAAACTCCTGGGGAAACATGCCCTCTGGAAGGAGAAAAGAGAGACAATTTTCTCTCTACATTCTCAATTTTTTTTCTTTTATCTTTTTTTTTTTTTTTTGAGATGGAGTTTTGCTCTTGTTGTCCAGCAGTGGTGTGATCTCGGCTCACTGCAATCTCCGCCTCCTGGGTTCAAGCGATTCTCCTGCCTTGGCCTCCTGAGTAGCTGGGATTATAGGCGTACTCACCACCACACCCAGCTATTTTTTTGTATTTTTAGTAGAGATGGGGTTTCATCATGTTGGCCAGGCTGGTCTCGAACTCCTGATCTCAGGTGATCTACCTGCCTCGGCCTCCCAAAGTCCAGGGATTACAGGTGTAAGCTACCACGCCTGGGCACATTCTCATTTTTTTTAATGGAGAAATCTTAAATAGGATGATGGGAAATATAATTTTCTTAATTTGCGTTTTATGGTCAGTTTTATCTTTATTTTCTAGCTTCAAAGAATGAAAATATTTTTAAAGAAACCCTACTGATCACATTAGTCCCATGAAAACAATCTATTTGTAGATGAAGGGGTGTTTAGTTTGAATGCATGCGAGATAAAGTAAGTGGGAAGGAAATTCTGTCCCTTTAGGTTTCTCCATAAAGCCTGTTTTTACCATTTTATTTCATAAATAAAAGGCCTATTTTATTCTGTTGATTCTCTAATGACTTAAAAAAATCATGAGGGTAAACATCTATAATCCAACCAAATGGTTTAGAAATAGGTAATAGTATTATGCAAATAATTGTAGTGAAACATTTTTTCATCCAGTTATTTGCACAATTGCATGATCATTTTCTTAATATTGTAAGCCTTACAACTTAAAGAATGAGAATGAAAATACAGGTATATTTTCAACATGCTGATTTCAATTCCTTTGGATATATACCCAGAAGTAGGGTTGCTAAATTATGTGGTAGGTATATATATATATTTATTTTTGGGGAATCTCTACCCAGTTTTCTCTAATGGCTTTACCAATGAACATTTCTACCAACAGTGTAAAAGGGTTCTTTTTTCCATATCCTTGCCAACAGTTGTTACCTTTCGTCTTCTTTATAGCAGCCATTCTAATAGGTGTGAAGTGATATCTCATTGTGGTTTTGATTTGCATTTCTCTGACATAAATGTTACAACATTTTTTCATATACCTGCTGGCCATTTGTACTTCTTTTGGGAAATGTCTATTTTTGTCCTTTGATTTTCGAATCAGGTGATTCTCTTTCTTGCTATTGAGTTGTTTGCGTTCCTTATATATTTGGGATATTGACCCTTTATCAGGTACATTGTTTGCAGATATATTTCTCCCATTCTGTAGATTGTCTCTGCCTTCTGCTGATTGTTTCCTTTGCCTTGAGGAGCTTTTTAGTTTGACGCAGTCTCATTTGTCTGTTTGCTTTTGTTGTCCGTGCTTTCGGTGTTACAGCCAAGAAATCGTTGCCCAGATCAATGTCAATAGATTTTTTCCCTATGTTTTCTTCTAGTTTTAGACTTCAGTTCTGGGACTTATGTTGTATTCACAATAGCCAAGATATGGAAATAACCCAGGTGTCCATTGATGAATGAATGGAAAAGGAAAATGTGGTGTGTGTGTATATATATACATGATGGAACATTGCTCAGCCTTAAAAAAGGAAATCCTGTCATTTGTGACAACATGGAGGAACCTGAGGAACATTTAGTGAAATAAGCCAAGCATGAAAAGACGAATACTGCGTGATCTCACTTTTATGTAAAATCTAAAAAAGATGAACTCACAGAAGCAGAAAGTAGAATGGTGGTTACTAGGGGCTGCAGGTGGGTTGTTGGAAAGATGTTGGGAGAGGGTACAAAGTTTAAGTTAGACAGGATGAACACATTCTGCAGATCTAATGTACAGCATGATGACGACAGTTAATAATACTGTATTATATACTTGAAATTTGTTAAGTGAGTAGATTTTTAAATTGTATTTTTTATTTTAATTTTGGAGATTAAATGCTAGTTTGTAGCAAAATAATTTTTTAAATTTCAATAGCTTTAGGGTTACAAGTGTTTTTTGGTTACATGTATGAATTGTCCAGTCTTTTTGATATAATGACTTATTTTCCTGTGGGTAGATACCCACTAGTAGGATTGCTGGGTCAAATGGTATATCTACTATTAGTTATTTGAGACATCTCCTCTTTTCCACAGAGGTGGTATTAATAAACATTCTTACCAACAGTGTGTAAGTGTTCTCTTTCTACCACATCTGCACCATCTATTGTTTTTTGACTTTTTAATAATGACTATTCTGATTGGGGTACGGTGGTACCTCATTGTGTTTTTTGCTTGTTTGTTTGTTTTTGAGATGGAGTCTCACTTTGTTACCCAAGCTGGAGTGCAGTGGGGCTATGGAGAATTGCTTGAATCAGGTCCAAGCAATGTTCAAGCGATTCTCCTCCCTCAGCCTCCCAAGTAGCTGGGATTAGAGGCATGTGCCACCATTCCCAGCTAATTTTTTTTTTTTTGGTGTGAATAGTAATTATGATTAACCCTTTCTAAAAGAAAAGGTAAATGTAATAGTACATAATAGAGTAACAATTGTAACTCAAGTCTTTTTTTTCATTTTTATTCAAAAGCATAAACCAGAGACAATATGTTATACCAGATTAACATGCAACTTAAAAAGAGGTTAATGTACATATTAAGCATGGAAATTCACCAGTAAAACCTTATTTGTCATTTTACCCCAACTACCTTGACATTATTCTTCCATTTCATAATCAACAAGGTTCTACTTGTGGTCAACTGTAGAACGCCTTGCATTCCTGGAGCTTGACATTTCAGTAAATTATGGACACAAGAACATTGTTACAAGTATAATGAAAAAACACATCTACAAAACAGCTGACTGCACTGCTTTCAATGGGAAGATCCCTAGTCCAACCTGCCCACTCCCTCCCTTTTCTTAGCACAAACATAAATATCCCCCAGTCATTCATGAATCTGTGTTGTCAAAAAGGTCCTGAAGCATTATTTCCCTAGACACCTAACACATCAGCACTGACCAAATAAAAACCACCCAAGAACTCTAAAATTCTCACTTTTTCAAACATTCCTTGTGTATAAAGTTTTCTTAGCACACAGAGAAACACAAGTTCACAAAATGATAAAAAGATGAGACAAAATTTCTGCCTCTCCTTGAATGCAAATCTTGAGTCAAAACCTTTTATTGTTTTGGAAATTCAAATACAAGAAACCTAAGGTTTTCTTATTTGCTTGTCAATATGCATAGAGTCCAATTGGCAGGGATGGGGAGGGGACGGGGGAAGGTGTTACACAAAGAGACTAGGTGGAACCCATTTTTATCTAGGCTTCTCTAGGACAATATGATAAACAAGAAAGATTAATATCTACAAGAAGAATTTGTCATATTTAAAATCAATAAGTAAAATGTATTTTAAGTACAAATTAAAATGGTTAGTATACATTTCTCTCATCTCTAGCAACCAAGAGAGCCCTCATTAGACATAGCTGCCTCCTCAATGATGTATCTTGGACATTAGCCTAAAAAAAATCTTTAAAAGTGCTTTGCAGGTATCACCTCATGTCATGGAAACATAGAGGGATGTAAGAAAAGGCTACTCCAATCTAAAGGACTATTTTCAAGCAAAAATAGAGGAATTCTGTGTATCATCAATGAAAGAAGTTTAGGGGAAGGGTATAGTACATATTACAATAATTTAAAATCGTATGCACATTTCACTTTCCATGCACGATGATTTTAACACGAAACAATGTAATTATACATCACTGAAAATACAATCAAGCTTTGCCCCACTCTACAGTCTGTTAACAGAAACCCTGGAGACTATATGATAAATGTATTCAGATTCTATTAGTTTGATTTGTAAGCAGAATCTAACAAAGAGGAGGAATTTGGGCACTTATACACATGCACAAATGAAATGGCTCAACATCTAAATGATATGACACAATTACCACTAACTATGAGAATCAAGAGGCTACTCTTATGCAAGCAACAAACTTTTACTTATGATTTCAAACATACAGTTTAATTTTCTGTTAAAACTGTTTTAAAAAAACAGTAGTAGGGTTCAGTTTTCTAGTCTCGGCATGAACTAATGCTAGGGACATATTTGTATTAGAAAAGAGACAAAATGGTGTGACTCGTGCTTCATTACATCATGGTTTGTTGAGGATTAGGTGAATATCTTCAATTTCAAGACTTTTTATTCAGGCCAGGTGCGGTAGCTCACACCTGTAATCCCAGCACTTTGGGAGGCCAAGGTGGGAAGATTACGAAGTCAGGAGATTGAGACCATCCTGGCTAACATGGTGAAACCCCGTGTCTACTAAAAATACAAAAAATTAGCCGGGCGTGGTGGCAGGCACCTGCAGTCCCAGCTACTTGGGAGGCTGAGGCAGGACAATGGCGTGAACCCAGGAGGCAGAGGTTGCAGTGAGCTGAGATTGTGCCACTTCACTCCAGCCTGGGCGACAAAGTGAGACTCTGTCTAAAAAACAACAACAACAACAACAACAAAGACTTTTTATTCAAATAAAGCACAAATTGTGACAGAAACCCTCTAGGCTGTGTCATCAGTTAAGACAAGCCATACAATACCATAGAAAATACATATAATTTATTAGATGGGCTTAAAATCAACAAATCCATTTTTAGGCACTTCTTGAGTACAGCTTATGGGAATTTTCTACCAAAGAACGGGATATCTACTAAAGTTTAAATCTTTATGCTGTTGCCTCCCAGCTAATTTTTTATGTTTTTAGTAGAGATGGGGTTTCCCCATGTTGACGAGACTGGTCTCAAACTCCTGATCTCTAGCAATCTACCCATCTCGGCCTCCCTAAGTACTGGGATTACAGGTATGAGCCACTGCACCCGACCTCATTGTGTTTTTAATTTGCATTCCCCTGGTGATGAGTGATGTTGAACATTTTTTTCATATGTTTATTGGCCATTTGTATATCTTCTTTTGAAAAATGTCTGTTCATGTCATTTGCCCACTTCTTAATGGGATTATTATTTTTTTTCTTGCTGATTTATTTGAGTACCTTGTAGATTCTGGATGTTAGTTGTTTGTCAGATGCATAGTTTGGGAATAATTTTTCCCATTCTGCAGGTAGTTTATTTACTCTGTTGATTATTTCTTTTGCTGTGGAGGAGCTTTTTAGTTTGATTAAGAACTAGTTCTTTATTTTTGTTTGTCTTGCATTTGCCTTTAGGGTCTAACTCATTAATTCTTTGCCTAAGCCAATGTCCAGAAGAGTTTTTCCTAGGTTTTTTTTCTACAAATCTTGTGGTTTCACATCTTAAATGTAAGTCTTTAATCCATCTGGAGTTAATTTTTCTATATGGTGAGAGACAGGGATCCAGTTTTATTCTTCTAAGACAGTAGATCTTAAATATTCTCACCACACACACACACACATACACACACCACATACGGTAACAAAATGAGGTGATCGATATGTTAATTATGATACTCATTTAATCGTATACGGATATATCAAAATATTACATTTTATGACTTAAATATATACAATTTAATTTGTCAATTATACTTTAATAAAGCTGAGGAAAAAAGAACGGTAATGATTTATATTAAGAATTTGTTATTTATCAGTGTGAAACTATGTGCAAGGCATAAAAGACATTATTGTCTGTACACTAAGATTCCTGGGAAATTTGGTCAAGTCTCCAGAAAGAAAGATATGTTCCTGTTGGAGAGGTCACAATGGAGAGGGCAATGACCTTCGTACCAGGACAATTGGTTAACTGGAAGGACAAGTATTTCCTTGCCTAGAGAATGCTGGACTTTTCTGGGATATTTTTACCCCAGAAAATTTCAATAGGTTTTTGAGGATCAGGTGGTGTTTGGTTACATAAATAAATTCTTTAGTGGTGATTTCTGAGATTTTGGTGCACCCATTATCTGAGCAGTATACACTGTACCCAGTGTGTAGTCTTTTATCCCTCACTCCCCTCCTACCCTTTCCTCAAGTCCCCAAGTTTATCATTGGTTTGCCTTTGCATCCTCACAACTTAGCTCCCACTTTTTAGTGAGAACATATGATTTTTGGTTTTCCATTCCTGAGTTACTTAGAATAGTGGTCTCCAATTCCATCCAGGTTGCTCCAAACGCCATTATTTCACTCCTTTTTATGGATGAGTAGTATTCCATGGTATGTATATATACCACATTTTCTTTATGTACTTGTTGACTGATAGGCGTTTGGGCTGGTTCTATATTTTGCAATTGCAAACTTTGCTGCTATAAACATGTGTGTGCAGGTATCTTTTTTGTATAATGACCCCTTTTCCTCTGGGTAGATACCCAGGAGTAGGATTGGGAAAAGTAGATGAAACGGTAGATCTACTTTTAGTTATTTAAGGAACCTCCACACTGTTTTCCATAGTGGTTATACTTGTTTACATTCCCACCTACAGTGTAAAATTGTTCATTTTTCACCACATCCATGCCTACATCTATTATTTTTAAATTTTTTTATTATGGCCATTCTTGCAGGAGTAAGGTAGTATTGCAATGTGGTTTTGATTTGGATTTCCCTGATAATTAGTGATGTTGAGCATTTTTTTCAGGTTTCCTTGCAATTTGTGTATCTTCTTTCGAGAACTGTCATTCATGTCCTTAGCCCACTTTTTGACAGGATTGTTTGTTTTTATCTTGCTAATTTGTTTGTGTTCCTTGTAGATTCTGGATATTAGTCCTTTGTTGAATGTGTAGATTGTGAAGATCTTATCCCACTCGGTGGGTTGTCTGTTTACTCTGCTGATTATTTCTTTGGCTGTACAAAAGCTTTTAAGTTTAATCAGGTTCCATCTATTTATCTTTGTTTTTGTTGCATTTGCTTTTGGATTCTTGGTCATGAAGTCTTTGCCTAAGCCAATGTCTAGAAGGGTTTTTCCAATGTTATTTTCTAGAATTGTTATGGTTTCATGTCTTAGATTTAATTTTTTGATCCATCTTGAGTTTATTTTTGAATAAGGTGAGAGATGAGGATCCAGTTAAATTCTTTTACATGTGGCTTGCCAATTATCCCAGCACCATTTGTTGAATAGGGTGTCCTTTCTCCACTTTATGTTTCTGTTTGCTTTGTCAAAGAACAGTTTACTATAAGTATTTGGCTTCACTTCTGGGTTCTCTATTCTGTTTCGTTGGTCTATATGCCTGTTTTTATACCAATACCATGCTGTTTTGGTCACTACGGCCTTGTAGAATAGTTTAAAGTTGGGTAATATGACGCCTCCAGATTTGTTCTTTTTGCTTGGGCTTACTTTGGCTATGCAGGAACTTTTTTGGTTTCATATGAATTTTAGGATTTTTTTTCTAGTTTTGTGAACAATGATGGTGGTATTTTGATGGGAATTGCATTGAATTTGTAGACTGCTTTTGAAAGTATGGTCATTTTCACAATATTCATCCTCCCCATCTCTGAGCATGGGATGTGTTTTCATTTGTTTGTGTCATCTGTGATTTATTTCAGCAGTGTTTTGTAGTTTTCCTTGTAGAAGTCATTCACCTCCCTGGTTAGGTATATTTCTAAGTTTTGTTTGGTTTTCTGCAGCTATTGTAAAACGGGTTGAGTTCTTGATTTGATTCTCAGCTTGGTCACTGTTGGTGTATAGCAGGGCTACTGATTTGTGTACATTAATTTTGTATCCTGAAACTTTGCTGAATTCATTTATCAGTTCTAGGAGCTTTTTGAATGACTCTTTAGGGTTTTCTAGTTATACAATTATATCATTAGCAAATGGCAACAGTTTGAATTCCTCTTTACAGATCTGGATGCTCTTGATTTCTTTCTCTTGTCCAATTGCTCTGGCTAGGACTTCTAGTACTGTGTTGCATAGAAGTGATGAAAGTGGGCATCTTTGGCTCTGTTCCAAGATGGCCGAATAGGAAAAGCTCTGGTCTGCAGCTCGCAGTGTGATCAACGCAGAAGATGGGTGATTTGTGCATTTGCAACTGAGGTACCTGGTTCATTTCACTGGGACTGGTTGGACAGTGGGTGCAGCCCATGGAGGGTGAGTCGAAGCAGGGCAGGGTGTTGCCTTACCCAGGAAGTGCAAGGGATCAGGGATTTCCTTTTCCTAGCCAAGGGAAGCTGTGACAGACTGTACCTGGAAAAATGGGACACTTCTGCCAAATACTGTGCTTTTCCCAAGGTCTTAGCAACTGGCAGACAAGGAGATTCTCTCCTGTGCCTGGCTTAGCAGGTCCCACGCCCACGGAGCCTTGCTCACTGCTAGCAGAGCAGTCTGAGATCAAACTTCGAGGTGGCAGCCTGGCTGGGGGAGGGCCATCCACCATTGCTGAGGCTTGAGTAGGTAAACAAAGTGGCCAGGAAGCTCGAACATGGCGGAGCTCACTGCAGCTCAGCAAGGCCTACTGCCTATATAGACTCCACCTCTGTGGGCAGAGCATAGACGAACAAAAGGCAGCAGACAACTTCTGCAGACTTAAACGTCCCTGTCTGACAGCTCCAAAGAGAGCTGTGGTTCTCCTAGCATGGTGTTTGAGCTCTGAGAACAGACAGACTGCCTACTCAAGTGAGTCCCTGAACCCTGAGTAGCCTAACAGGGAGGCACCCCCCAGTAGGGGCAGACTGACACCTCACATGGCCAGGTACCCCTCTGAGACAAAGCTGCCAGAGGAAGGATCAGGAAGCAATATTTGATGTTCTGCAATATTTGCTGTTCTGCAGCCTCTGCTGGTGATACCCAAGCAAACAGGATCTGGAGTGGACCTCCAGCAAACTTCAACAGACCTGCAGCTGAGGGACCTGACTGTTAGAATGAAAACTAACAAACAGAAAGGAATAGCATCAACATCAACCAAAAGGACATCTACGCCAAAACCCCATCTGTAGGTCACCATCATCAAAGATCAAAGTTAGATAAAAACCACAAAGATGGGGAGAAACCAGAATAGAAAAGCTGAAAATTCTCAAAACCAGAGCACCTCTTCTCCTCCAAAGGATCACAGCTCCTTGCCAGCAATGGAACAAAACTGGATGGAGAATGACATTGACGAGTTGACAGAAGTAGGCTTCAGAAGGTTGGTAATAACAAACTTCTCTGAGCTAAAGGAGCATGTTCGAACTCATTGCAAGGGAGCTACAAACCTTGAAAAAAGGTTAGATGAATGGCTAACTAGAATAAACAGTGTAGAGAAGACCTTAAATGACCTGATGGAGCTGAAAACCATGGCATGAGAACTTCGTGACACATGCACAAGCTTCAATTGCCAATTCGATCAAGTGGAAGAAAGGGTATCAGTGATTGAAGATCAAATTAATGAAATAAAGTGAGAAGACAAGTTTAGAAAAAAGAGTAAAAAGAAATGAACAAAGCCTCCAAGAAATATGGGACTATGTGAAAAAACCAAATCTACGTTTGATTGGTTTACTGAAAGTGATGAGGAGAATGGAAACAAATTGGAAAACACTCTGGAGGACATTATCCAGGAGAACTTCCCCAACCTAGCAAGACAGGCCAACATTCAAATTCAGGAAATACACAGAACACCACAAAGATACTCCTCAAGAAGAGCAACCCTAAGACACATAATTGTCAGATTCATCAAAGTTGAAATGAAGGAAAAATGTTAAGGGCAGCCAGAGAGTAAGGTCAGGTTACCCACAAAGGGAAGCCCATAAGACTAACAGTGGATCTCTCAGCAGAAACCCTACAAGCCAGAAGAGAGTGGGGGCCAATATTCAACGTTCTTAAAGAAAAGAATTTTCAACCCAGAATTTCATATCCAGCCAAACTAAGCTTCATAAGTGAAGGAGAAACAAAATCCTTTACAGACAAGCAAATGCTGAGAGATTTTGTCACCACCAGGTCTGCCTTACAAGAGCTCCTGAAGGAAGCACTAAACATGGAAAGAAACAGCCAGTACCAGCCACTGCAAAAACATGCCAAATTGTAAAAATCGTCAATGCTATGAAGAAACTGCATCAATTAATGGGCAAAATAACCAGCCAACATCATAATGACAGGACCAAATTGACACATAACAATATTAACCTTAAATGTAAATGGGCTAAATGGCCCAATTAAAAGACACAGACTGGCAAATTGGATGAACAGTCAAGACCCATCAGTGTGCTGTATTCAGGAGAATCATCTCATGTGCAGAGACACACATGGGCTCAAAATAAAGGGATGAAGGAAGATCTACCAAGCAAATGGAGAGCAAAAAAAAGTAGGGGTTGCAATCCTAGTCTTTGGTAAAACAGACTTTTAAACCAACAAAGATCAAAAGAGACAAAGAAGGCCATTACATAATGGTAAAGGGATCAATTCAACAAGAAGAATTAACTATCCTAAATATATATGCACCCAATACAGGAGCACCCAGATTCATAAAGCAACTCCTTAGAGACCTACAAAGCGACTTAGACACCCACACAATAATAATGGGAGATTTTAACACCCCACTGTCAATATTAGGTTTATCAACGAGACAAAAGGTTAGCAAAGATATCCAGGACTTGAACTCAGCTCTGCACCAAGCAGACCTAATAGACATCTACAGAAATCTCCACCCTAAGTCAACAGAATATACATTGTTCTCGGCACCACATTGCACTTATTCTAAAATTGACCACATAATTGGAAGTAAAACACTCCTCAGCAAATATAAAAGAACATAAATCACAACAAATTGTCTCTCAGACCACAGTGCAATCAAATTAGAACTCAGGATTAAGAAACTTACTCAAAACCACACAACTACATGGAAACTGAACAATCTGCTCCTGAATGACTACTGGGTAAATAACGAAATGAAGTCAGAAATAAAGATGTTCTTTGAAACTAATGAGAACAAAGACACAACATAGCACAGTCTCTGGGACACATTCAAAGCAGTGTGTAGAGGGAAATTTATAGCACTAAATGCCCACAAGAGAAAGCAGGAAAGATCTAAAATCCACACCCTAACATCACAGTTAAAAGAACTAGAGAAGCAAAAGCAAACAAATTCAAAAGCTAGCAGAAGGCAAGAAATAACTAAGATCAGAGCAGAACTGAAAGAGATAGAGACACAAAAAACACTTCAAAAAAATCAATGAATCCAGGAGCTGTTTTTTTGAAAAGATCAACAAAATTGATAGACCACTAGCAAGACTAATAAAGAAGAAAAGAGAGAAGAATCAAACAGATGCAATAAAAAATAATAAAGGGGATATCACCACTGATCCCACAGAAATATAAACTACCATCAGAGAATACTATAAACACCTTTATGCAAATAAACTAGAAAATCTAGAAGAAATGGATAAATTCCTGGTCACATATACCCTCCCAAGACTAAACCAGGAAGAAGCTGAATCTCTGAATAGACCAATAACAGGCTCTGAAATTTAGGCAGCAATTAATAGCCTACCAACCAAAACAAGTCCAGGACCAGAAGCATTCACAGCTGAATTCTACCAGAGGTACAAAGAGGAGCTCGTACTATTCCTTCTGAAACTATTCCAATCCACAGAAAAAGAGGGAATCCTCCCTAACTCATTTTATGAGGCCAGCATCATCCTGATACCAAAGCCTGACAGAGACACAACAAAAAAAAAAGATAATTTTAGACCAATATCTCTGAGGAACATCAATGCGAAAATCTTCAATAAAATACTGGCAAACTGAATCCAGCAGCACATCAAAAAGCTTATCCACCAAGATCAAGTTGACTTCATCTTTGGGATGCAAAGCTGGTTCAACTTACACAAATCAAAAAACATAATCCATCACATAAACAGAACCAATGACAAAAACCACATGATTATCTCAATAGATGCAGAAAAGGCCTTTGATAAAATTCAACAGCCCTTCATGCTAAAAACTCTCAATAAACTTAGGTATTCATGGAACTTATCTCAAAATAATAAGAGCTATTCATGACAAACCCATAGCCAATATCATACTGAATGGGTACAAGCTGGAAGCACTCCCTTTGAAAACTGGCACAAGGCAACGATGCCCTCTTTCACCACTCCTATTCAACATAGTGTTGGAAGTTCTGGCCTGGACAATCAGGCAAGAGAAAGAAATAAACGGTATTCAATTAGGAAAAGAGGAAGTCAAATTGTCCCTGTTTGCAGATGACATGATTGTATATTAAGAAAACCCCATTGTCTCAGCCCAAAATCTCCTTAAGCTGATAAGCAACTTCAGCAAAGTCTCAGGATACAAAATCAATGTACAAAATTCACAAGTATTCCTATACACCAGTAACAGACAAACAGAGCCAAATCATGAGTGAACTCCCATTCACAATTGCTACAAAGAGAATAAAATACCTAGGAATGCAACTTACAAGGGATGTGAAGGACCTCTTCAAGGAGAGCTACAAAATACTGCTCAACGAAATAAAAGAGGACACAAACAAATGGAAGAACATTCCATGCTCATGGATAGGAAGAATCAATATCATGAAAATGGTCATACTGCTCAAGGTAATTTATAGATTTAATGCCATCCCCATCAAGCTACCAATGACTTTCTTCACAGAACTGGAAAAAACTACTTTAAAGTTCATATGGAACCAAAAAAGAGCCTGCATTGCCAAGACAATCCTAAGCAAAAAGAACAAAGCTGGAGGCATCATGCTACCTGACTTCAAACTATCCTACAAGGCTACAGTAACCAAAACAGCATGGTACTGGTACCAAAGCAGATATATAGACCAATGGAACAGATCAGTGGTCTCAGAAATAACACCACACATCTACAACCATCTGATCTTTCACAAACCTGACAAAAACAAGAAATGGGAAAAGGAATCCCTATTTAATAAATGGTGCTGGGAAAACTGGCTAGCCATATGTAGAAAGCTGAATCTGGATCCCTTCCTTATACCTTATACAAAAATTAATTCGAGATGGTATTAGACCTAAATTAAATATTAGACCTAAATTAAATGGTATGGTATTAGATGGTATTAGACCTAAATTAAATATTAGACCTAAAACCATAAAAACTCTAGAAGAAAACATAGACAATACCATTCAGGACATAGGCATGGGCAAGGACTTCATGACTAAAATACTAAAAGCAATGGCAACAAAAGCCAAAATAGACAAATGGGATCAATTAAACTAAAGAGCTACTGCACAGCAAAAGAACCTACCATCAGAGTGAACTGGCAACCTACAAAATGGGAGAAAATTTTTGCAATCTACCCATCTGACAAAGGGCTAATATCCAGAATCTACAAAGAGCTCAAACAAATTTACAAGAAAAAAATAACCCCATCAAAAAGTGGGCAAAGGACATGAACAGACACTTCTCAAAAGAAGACATTTGTGCAGCCAACAGACACGTGAAAAAATGTTCATCATTACTGGTCATCAGAGAAATGCAAATCAAAACCACTATGAGATACCATCTCATACCAGTTAGATTGGCAATCATTAAAAGGTCAGGAAACAATAGATGCTGGAGAGGATGTGGAGAAATAGGAACACTTTTACACTGTTGGTGGGAGTGTAAATTAGTTCAACCATTGTGGAAGACAGTGTGGCAATTCCTCAAGGATCTAGAACTAGAAATACTACTTGACTCAGCAATCCCATTACTGGGTATATACCCAAAGGATTATAAATCATGCTACTATAAAGACACATGCACACGTATGTTTATTGCAGCCTTATTCACGATAGCAAAGACTTGGAACCAACCCAAATGTCCATCAGTGATAGACCAGATTAAGAAAATGTGGCACATATAACACCATGGAATACTATGCAGCCATAAAAAAGGATGCGTTCATCTCCTTTGCAGGGACATGGATGAAGCTGGAAACCATCATTCTCAGCAAACTGTCACAAGGACTGAAAACCAAACACCGCATGTTCTCCCTTATACGTGGGAATTGAACAATGAGAATACTTGGACACAGGGCGGGGAACGTCACACACCAGGGCCTGTTGGGGGGTGGGGAGCTGGGGGAGGGATAGCGTTAGGATAGATACCTAATGTAAGTGACCAGTTGCTAGGTGCAGCAAACCAACATGGCACATGTATACCTATGTATCAAACCTGCATGTTGTGTACATGTACCCTAAAACTTAAAGTATGATAATAATAATAATAAAGAAAGTGGGCATCTTTGTCTTGTTACAGTTCTCAAGGGGAATGCTTTCATCTTTTCCCCATTTAGTATAATGTTGGCTGTGGGTTTGTTATAGATGGCATTTATTACCTTAAGTTATGTCCTTTCTATGCTGATTCTGCTGATGGTTTTAATCATAGAGGGATGCTGGATTTTGTCAAATGCTTTTTCTGCATCTATTAAAATGATCATCTGATTTTTGTTTTTAATTCTGTTTATGTGGTGTATCTTATTGACTTGCATATGTTAAACCATCCCTGCATCCCTGGTTTGAAACATACTTGATCATGATGGATTATCTTTTTGATATGCTGTTGAATTCACTTAGCTAGTAATTTGTTGAGGATTTTTGCACCTATGTTCACCAGGGATATTTGTCTGTAGTTTTCTTTTTCTCTTATGTCCTTTCCTGGTTTTGGTGTTGGGGTGATACTGGTTTCATCAGATAATTTAGGGAGGATTCCCTCTTTCTATATCTTTTGGAAGAGTGGCAATAGGATTGGTACCAATTCTTCTCTGGATGTCTGATGGAATTTAGCTGTGAATCCGTCTGGTCCTGGATTTTTTTCTGTTGGTAACTTTTTAATTACCATTTCAATCTCACTGCTTGTTATTGGTCTGTTCAGAGTGTCTATTTCTTCCTGGCTTAATTTAGGAGAGTTGTGCATTTCCAGGAATTTATCCATCTCCTCTAGGTTTTCTAGTTTATGCGCATAAAGCTGTTCATAGTAGCTTTGAATGATCTTTGGTATTTGTGTGGTAGCAGTTGTAATATCTCCCTTTTTTTTTCTAATTGAGCTTATTTGGATCTTCTCTCTTCTTTTCTTGGTTAATTTAGCTAGTGGTCTATCAGTTTTATTTATCTTTTCCAAGGACCAGCTTTTTTGTTTCATTTATCTTTTGTATTTTTTTTTGTTTCAATTTCATTTAGTTCTGCTCTGATCTTGGTTATTTCTTTTCTTCTGCTGTGCTTGGGTTTGGTTTGTTCTTGTTTCTCTAGTTCCTTGAGGTGTGACATTAGATTGTCTATTTGTGATCTTTCAGACTTTTTGATGTAGGCATGAAATATGCTATGAACTTTCCTCTTAGTACTGCCTTGCTGTATCCCAGAGGTTTTGATAAGTTGTGTCACTATTATCACTCAGCTCAAAGAATTTTTTAATTTTCATCTTGATTTCATTGTTGACCCAGTGATCATTCAGGAGCAGGTTATTTAATTTCCATGTATTTGCTTGGTTTTGAGGGTTCCTTTTGGAGTTGATTTCCAATTTTATTCCACTGAGGTCTGAGAGTACTTGCTATAATTTTGATTTTCTTAAATTTGTTGAGACTTGTTTTGTAGCCTATAACATGGTCTATCTTGGAAAATGTTTCATGTGCTATTGAATAGAATGCATATTCTGCAGTTGTTGGGTAGAATGTTCTGTTTATATCTGTTAAGTCCATTTGTTGTAGGGTATAATTTAAGTCCATTGTTTTCTTGTTGACTTTTTCTCTCTTGATGACCTGTCTAGTGCTGTCAGTGGAGTACTGAAGTTCCCTACTATTATTGTGTTGCTGTCTGTCTCATTTCTTAGGTCTAGTAGTAATTTTTTTTATAAATTTGTGAGCTCCAGTGTTAGGTACATCTGTATTTAGAATTGTGATATTTTCCTGTTGGATGAATTCTTTTATCATTATATTAATATTCCTCTTTGTCTTTTTAAACTGCTTTTGCCTTAAAGTTTGTTTTATCTGATATAAGAATAGCGACTCCTGCCTGCTTTTGGTGTCCATTTGCATGAAATATCTTTTCCACCACTTTACCTTAAGTTTATGTGAGTCCTTATGTATTAAGTGAGTCTCTTGAAGACAGCATATACTTGGTTGGTTAATTCTTATCCATTCTGCCATTCTGTATCTTTTAAGTGGAACATGCAGACCATTTACATTCAATGTTAGTATTGAGATGTGAGGTACTATTATTCTATTAATCATACTATTTGTTGCCTGACTACCTTGGCTTTTTTTCATTGTGTTGTTGTTTTATAGGGCCTGTGAGATTTACGCTCTAGGGAGATTCTATTTTGTTGTATTTCAAAGCTTTGTTTTAAGATTTATAGTTCCTTTCAGCAGTACTTGTGGTGCTGGCTTGGTAGTGGCAAATTCTCTCAGCATTTGTTGGTCAGAAAAAGACTGTCTTTCCTTCATTTATGAAGCCTAGTTTTGCCAGATCCAAAATTCTTGGCTGATAATTGTAAATCAAAAACACAATGAGATATCATCTCATGCCAGTTAGAATGGTGATCGTTAAAAAGTCAGGTAACAACTGATGCTGGA
This sequence comes from Gorilla gorilla gorilla, assembly GCF_029281585.2. NCBI lineage: Eukaryota > Metazoa > Chordata > Mammalia > Primates > Hominidae > Gorilla > Gorilla gorilla. Next base: position 96,355,803 of record NC_073231.2, on the reverse strand, counting down.
GAGGATGTAGAGAAATAGGAACGCTTTTACACTGTTGGTGGGAGTGTAAATTAGTTCAACCAATGTGGAAGACAATGTGGCAATTCCTCAAGGATCTAGAACCAGAAATACCATTTGACCCGGCAATCCCATTACTGGGTATATACCCAAAGGATTATAAATCATTCTACTATAAAGACACATGCACACGTATGTTTATTGCAGCACTGTTCACAATAATAAAGACTTGGAACCAACTGAAATGCCCATCAATGATAGACTGGATTAAGAAAATGTGGCACATATACACCATGGAATACTATGCAGCCATAAAAAATGATTTCATGTCTTTTGCAGCAAACTAACACAGGAACATTAAACATGAGTTCTTGTCTCAGCAAACTAACACAGGAACGTTAAACCAAACACTGTGTGTTCTCACTCACAAGTGGGAGTTGAACAATGAGATCACATGGACACAGGAAGAGGAAGATCACACACTGGGGCCTTTTGGGGAATGGGGGGCTGGGGGATGGTTAGCATTAGGAGAAATACCTAATGTAGATGACAGGTTGATTAGATGGTATCTTATTGTGGTTTTGATTAGCATTTATCTGATAGTTAGTGATGGTGAGCATTTTTTCATATGTTTATTGGCCACTTGTATGTCTTCTTTTGAGATGTCTCAGTTCATGCCCTTTGCTTTTTTCTTTCTTTCTTTTTTTCTTTTCTTTTCCTTTTTTTTTTTTTTTTTTTTTTTGAGACAGGTTCTCATCACTCTGTCACCCAGCCTGGAGTGTAGTGGCATAATCATGGCTCACTGCAGCCTTAATCACCCTGGGCTCAGATGATTCTCCCACCCAAGCCTCCTGAGTAGCTGAGTCTACAGGTGCACACCACCATGTCTGGCAATTTTTAAAATTTTTTTGTAGAGATGAGGTTTTGCCATGTTGAACAGGCTGTTCTTGAACTCCTGGGTTGAAGTGATCCACCTCTCTTAGCCTCCCAAAGTGCAGAGATTACAGGTGTAAGCCACTGTACCTGGCTTCTTTGACTACTTTTTAATGGGGTTATTTGTTTTTTTCTCTCATTGATTTAAGTTCATTATAGATTCTAGGTATTAGACAATTCTTGAATACCTAGTTTGTGAATATTTTCTCCCGTTCTGTAGGTTGTCTGTTTATTCTGTTGATAGTTTCTTTTGTTGTGCAGAAGATCTTTAGTTTAATTATGTCACACTTGTCAATTTTTGTTTGTATTGCGATTACTTTTGAGGACTTAGTAATAAATTCGTTGCCAAGGCTGATGTCTAGAAGGTTATTTCCTAGGTTTTTTTCTAGAATTTTTATAGTTGGAGGCCTTACATTTAAGTCTTGAATCCATCTTAATTTTTGTATACGATGACAATTAGTTGTCCAGTTTCATTCTTTACATATGAATACTTATGCTCTAATATTTAACAGTAGCTTTAAGTGACAAGGATTTTGCATAATATTTGTATTACTAGTGTAGGGAAGTTAGAACACTTTGTCTTGAATCAGAAAATTAAAATATTTTATATATATATATTCTTTCTTGAGCATATGGGCAGGATGTTACCTTGAAATTTAAAAATATTGTTTTCTGTTTGGAAAAAATAATCATAAAGATATATTACAATGTAATTGTATTTATGTTATGCTTTTTTATTACTAATTTACATATAGGAGAAAACTGAGCTGTAAAAAATAATTTTAAATCTTTGTGAAATTATTCTAATAGTTAAGCAAGGAAGAATCCAGGGAAGTGAGTGGCTGTTATTTTGATAGAGATAAAAAAATACCGGCTACCATTTATTGAGCCCTTTGATTGTTCCATGTCTTAAATAAGTAATTCATATGCTTTCATTTAATCCACACATTCATTCAACAAATATTTATTATGTGCTTACAATGCTGCAGATATTGTTCTAAATGCTGCAGATATGGCAGTAAACCAAAAAAGTGGTGGGGGTTGAGCAGACGTGGGGTCTCTGGTCTTGCTCCATTATTCTATCCTCCACAGAGGGTTCCTTCTAAACATTAAATCAGATGGTCTCTGCACAAATGCCTCTACTGGCTTCTTGTCTCATTCAGAGTAAAGCTTTCCTGACAATAGTGCTAAAGGTTCTGGAGGATCTTTAGTCTCCCTGTCCTACCCCATTTTCTACCACCCTCTCTTTTGCCTGGCCCACTTCTGCCATCATAACCACCTTGCTTTCCTTTGAATATGTCAAGAATATTCTTGCTTCAAAATTTTTATACTTGCTACTTCCCTACCAGAAATGCTCTTTCACTGAAAGATTCTCAGTCAAGGTTTTGGGTCTCTCCTCCACTGTCAGTGATTCAAAGAGCTTTTCCATGACCATCTTAAAAAACAGCAATACCCTACCCACATCAATTATTTACTATTTCCTTTAACTTTCTTTAATCCTCTCTATGACTCTTATCACCACCTGACATAAGATCTGTTTTTTGGCTGTGTTTTTGAGGTCTTACCTCAAAAAAAACTTTGTTCACACCAATGTCCTGAAGTGTTTCCAGCATATTTTCTTTTAGTAGTTTCATAGTTTGAGGTCTTATATTTACATCTTTACATCAGTTTGATTTGATTTTTGTATATGGTAAGAGATAGAGATGTAGGTTCATTCTGCTGCATATGGATACTCAGTTTTTCCAGCACCATTTATTGATGAGACCAAAAACATACAAATGGCCAACAGGTATATGAAAAAATGCTCAACATCACTAACCAAGAGGGAAATGCAAATCAAAACCACAATAAGATATAATCTCACTCCAGTTACAATGGCTATTATTAAAAAAAACAAAAAAGTAACAATTGCTGGCAAGGATGCAGAGAAAGGGGAACTCTCCTATACTATTGGGGGAATGTAAACTAGTACAGCCACTATGAAAAACAGGATGGAGTTTCCTCAAAAAATTAAAAATAGAACTACCATATGATCAGCAATCCCACTGCTGGATATATATGCAAAAGAAAGAAAAGCAGTATGAGATATGCTTGAGGAGATATTTGTACTCCCATATTTATCACAGCATAATCACAATAGCAAAGATATGGAATCAACCTAAATATCCAACAATGCATGAATGAATAAAGAAAATGTGGTATATATACACAAAAGGATATTATTCAGCCATACACAAGAATGAAATCCTGTCATTGGCAGCAAAATGGATGAGTCTGGAGGACAAAAGTGAAACAAGCCAGGCACAGAAAGACAAATATCACATGTACTCTCTCACATGTGGGAGCTAGAAAGAGTTGGTCTCAACAGATGGAGAGTGGAATGGTTGCCAGGGGCTAGAAAGGGTATGGGACAGGATGGGATGAAGAGAGCTTGGTAATGAGTGCAGAAAAATGGGGGACTATAGTTAACAATAATTTATTTTATATTTCAAAACAGCCATAAGAGAAGATTTGGAATTTCCCCAACACAAAGAAATGATAACTGTTTGAGGTGATGGATGTCCCAATTACTCTAATTTGATTATTACACATTGTATGCATGTGTCAAAATATCACACATACCCCCTAAATATTTACAAATACTATGTATCAATTGAAAAGAGAAATGAAATATGGGAAAAAAGCAAGGCTTAGTAAATCAACCTCCAGAAAGACACACAGTAAATAAGTGGTGGAACTGTGAGTCACACTCAAAACCTATTTTATCTCCTGGAAAACCGTAAGGTTTATAAACTCCAAAAGGAATATCAACTCTAAGAGCCAGGGGTCATTGACACTTCTGTTATCAAAGGAGGGGAATTAAAAATCCTTCTCACTAACATTACAAAGAGAAAAGAAGACATGGACAATGATCCATAATTCTTAAGGTTCATGTATAAAGATATGTAGGATTTTGCCTTTTAAAAAGTACTTGTATTTTAAGTATTGTTCTCAACTCTTTTGCTTTTGGTGAGTACATAACTGGATACTTTAATATAAGAGGTCTAATTGTAAGGAGAAGAATAATTGAATGAAAAACATGTTACTCCATGCATTTCTATTAAGCTGATCTACAGTGAGTCTGGTTGTTTAGAATGGCAAGCCACAATCCAGATTTCAGTATTCAGTTGGGAGTAGCTTAATCTAAGCTTTATTACGAGTCAATAGTTTCTTAAAAACTCAAAATTAGAAAAGAATGGCACATGTCATAATGACTTATTTGGATTTTTTTTTACCCTAAAAAGGTTTCACTTTTGCTTTACAGACCTATTCAAAACAAAGGATCAATTATTTTAGTAGAAGATTAGCACTCTCAGAAAAGTTACTTCTCTTCAAACAAATTCTAGTTTGGGAATTATGGCATTTCATTGAGTTTCTTTTAGCCTTTGGAATCTATGATTCTGTTGGGAGTTTGTTGGTTAGGACATAATGTCAGTGAGGACAATGTCATAGATTTTAAATTTCTCTAGACTAATGAAATTCATTCAGCCTCATAAACGGAGACTTCACATTTCTGCATTATTTAGGCTACAAACAAACCTGCTGCAACAGCTATTTGTTGACTTAAAATAGAAGTTTATTTTTCTTTCATAGATAGTTCAGAAGTGAGTGGTTCAAGGCCAGTACAGAGGATCTTTGAACCTTACCATGTGGCTTTTGGGTTTTCTTCAGTCATTGCAATTCTGTAGCCAGTGGGAAATGAGGAAGTCAGGGTAAGCAGAAGTTGCACCTATCACCACTTATATCCTATTGGCTTAACTTTTTCATATATCCACTCTAAGCTGCAAGCAAGGTTGGAAAATGTGACGTCTAGCTTAGGCATCCATTTCCCAGCTAAAACTCAAGGAGGTCTACTATAGGAAAGAAAGACGAGAAAACAAATATTGGGGCATAATTCACAGTTTTTTGACACAACTTGTATTCAGAAAGCCATGCCACAAAAGCCATAGCATGAATGCCATCATTGATGAATTGATGGCAGTTAATAAATGGATTGAAGCAGTATTGTCATTGGAGAGAAATTTCAAAGCTTATCCATTATTCCAAGTCTGTAGTTTTAGCCTTATAAATGAAATACCATATATTATTGCAATTCTAAAATTACAAAGATTCCAGTGCCCCATTCCTCTAGCCATGTTAGCACTCCCCTAAAACAAGTCTTTAAGCTTTTTTGTATATACTACACATCTATTTTATTATTTATTTATTTATTTTAGATTCAAGGGATACATGTGCTTGTTTATTACATGGGTATTACATACATAATAGTGGGGTTTAAGCTTCTAGTGTACCTGTCATCTAAATATTGAACATTGTAGCCATACACTACACATTTAAATACTAGCATTTCAATGGCGCATAAGAAGGAATACAGCACTCATAATAACACTGAACAAGTCAGCAATAATGGTGATGAAATCACTATTACAGAGTTACAGTGTCTTCCAGTGACTATAAACGCTGCACAATAATGACAACAATTCCTTGGTTGACCCTTCAGCACTGTGTTATACTGAATCTAATTATTCCCTTCCTGAGCTGTTCTTCCTTATATGTTTCATTCTACCCTAGAGCTTATTTTGGCCCTGACTTGACATTTTGCTATGTCTCTTAACTCATAGTGAGCCTAATTCTACTGCTTGCAATATGCAGTGGAGTCAACACTTCACTTGATAGAATGCTACTGAAACAATAGGTAAGCTCAATTAAAGCAAAAATAAATGTTATATCTTGAATGAAATTTAATGGCAAGCCCATAAAGTGTTCCTGGCACTCAGAGAGTATGTCTGCATGACATAAAAATGCCCAAGCTGCTCAGACCACTCTGAATGGCCAGCATGGAAAGGGTTTTTCGGTGGTGTTCCCTTAAATACTGGCATTCTTTTGGAAGAGCAGATATTTGCAACATTAACAAGTTGAATGTCTTGCTCTATAAGTTGACTTAGTGTGGAAGCATAAAAGGTCATACAGGAAAACAAGCATTTTATGGAGTGAACCTTTAAAGGTTAGTACTTCGTATATTTGGATTAAAGATACTATTAGTCCTTTTATCTCTCCCAAAAGGAAGAGACTTGGGGGTCTAATATAACCAGTGCACGTTAAGACAGAAGAAAGAAAAGCACCAAAGACCCAAGCAAAGGGACGTGCTTTTGCACAGACCCCACTAAAAACTTGGAGATTGCTTTTATAAACTGCTTTCATAAACTTTCCATGTTAATTAGAAAACTAATTCAGGACTTATAATAATGAGACAATTGATTTTTCATCATTCATTGGGAAATTGAAATTCTTTGTTTACTTGAAAACTATCAGAAGTTCTTGACTCTGGCAATAACTGCCTGACATTGGACAAGGCACAGATATACAAAAGGCTTTACTTTCTCATTTAGAAACTGTTGTAAATGTCAAAGGAGCTGATGTACTTGAAAGTGCTTCACAGACTGTTAGGCATATGTAAGTATGAGCTAGCTGTAATGAAGATGAAGTTCCTACTGAAATGTATTTTACGTGACCATAGCATTCAGCTAAGTGCATCATACACAAATATACAGTAGGTAAAATTTGTCTTCAATCTCACACCCTTTTTTAAATATTATATTTTTCCTCTTTTCTGTAACCATTTCCCTTTAAGCATATGGCTAATGTCCCATTCTTGCTAACTTTTTAGCTTAAGGATGGGAACATTTGGTGTCTGTGGCTTACTTCTCCCTAGAAACCCGTCAGATGAAATGAGAGGTACTTACAAGGCATGTGTCACAAACTCTTAGGTGTATCTAGTGCAAAGTAGAAATAAAGGATAGATAATTTACAGTTCTCACAGACAATATTAACTGAACATCATTTTAATAGAGGCATCATTGCTTTACATTTGTGTGTACACATAAATATAAACATATGTAACTATATGTATAACTTTGAAAAGCAGGACACAATTTGGCTTCTCAAATTAATTTTCAAATCTGGAGCACATATCAGCTAGAGGGGTGGCAGAGACAAACAGGACTGAAAGAAAAATAGGTCATTGATTATAAAAACTTATAATCTTCATCAAGTTTGTTACGTGATCATGGAATTTTAACTCTGAATTCAGTATTACTGTTCCTGGATATAAAATTTTTATTCAGAATATATATCACTTAATTAAACAAATGTTATTCACCTGACTAGCATAGAAAACACTTGACAAGATATGATAGGAAATAAAATGTAAATAAAACTTGTATATTGACCATGAGATGTTCAGAGTCCACTGAGAGACAAAAGCATATAAAAATCCTCAATGAAAGAGAGGCTCTAATTCAAAGAAATGAATAAATAATGTGCTGTGAGGGGAAAAGAGTAATTTGAATGTCATATTAATTTATAAAATAATTAATGGAAACTGTAAGTCATGAATAGAACTAGGTCCTAAAAAGTTAACCTCCACTAATATCAAGAAACCAACACTTCACTAGATTTTACACGTTTATATATATATTTATATATAATATAATTATATAATGTATACATTTTTTAATCAAGGCACTGCAGTTACTACAAAGAAGGTATTATGAACTGATTCCAGCTCTACAGTAATTTAAAAGCTTCTTGGTGAAGTAATGTAAACAAAATAAAAGATTTGAATCACATTTCAAGACCATGAAGTTCCACAAGGCAGATTATTAATTGCTGAAAATATCCTTCAGATGCTAACTAAAGAAATGCTCACCTCAGCTGGGGACAGAAACGATGTATGGGAGAGGTGCAATTAAAGTTGGTACTGAACTCTGGGAGGGCTTTGCATAGTTAATCAGGAGGCAGGAGGTCATGGGCAGAAGGAAGCATGAGGAAAAACAAACAGGTGTGTAAATGCTAGGCCGGAAGTCCCATCCTCTGTGAAGGCTTCTCCAAGCCATTCTCACTTCTGGTCCATCTATGTCTTTTGCACATTCACATTTTGTTGTATGTATCACGTTGCAATGTAATTACTGATTAGACAGTTGTTTCCCCTACTTCACTGAGTATTCCCTGAAAACAGGAATTCTGATCTACCTTTGTATTTCTAGTCCCTCCATGGTCCCCGGCACATTGAAGACACATTTAATAACTTAACCTTGAAATGAGCCAATAGAACTCTGTGGGAAAATTGAGATGACAAGTATGGAATAGCAAATTGGAATGAGTTTGAGAAAGACTTTAAAAACACAAATATAAAAATTTTGAACTTCATACTACAGACAATCGATTTTATTTTGTTAAATTGAAAAGTGGCCTCAAAAATTATTTGTAAGCATATTCTCCCAGGCATCACCAGCCTTTGATCAAAATGTGTACATTAACAGCTGATTTTTTAGTATATGGTCTCTACCATCACTTCTTCAGGAACTCAAGAACCACCCTCCAAGGCTAATTAATTGTGGAGGTCCCAGGGAGTAAACTGCATATGCTTAGCAACAAACTTGTTCATGTTCTTTTCCTCTAGCCTTTTGTATAGGTTTGCTGCTCACAAAGTACTGGAGAGAAGCAACTCAAGAGCCTAAATTCCACAGGTTCCAACAGGTTCTTGCTTCCCTCTTTCTTATACAAGGGGCAGACCTGGTGGTTCAGACTCTCTAAGAAGTGAGCCCTCTCCATCTCTCCTGCTCACCCTAGATTTCTCTCCTTCAGCTATTATTCCACTTCAGGTATCCACTCATGCTTCAAGCATTATCTCTCTTTTTTGCAGTCAACCCCTGTCCTAAACAAAATCATCATTATACAGACATATTCCTAGTCAGAGAAATGGGTCATGGGTCTACAAGTTCCACACACCCACCTCCCAATTGGCTTATTTAAGAGATTCTGCTAAGAAAGATTGATCTGACAGTAGTGTGCAGATGGAGGAAAGAAAAATAAACATGGAGGCAAGAGGATTCATTTCAAAGTTTATAATGTAGGAGTAAGATGATAATAAAGGTCTAACAGGACTGTGGTTGTCAAGATCATATGGGAGAAAAGATGAATGGGAAGAGTGTGTGGAGTGGCGAGTGATTGCAAATATGAGTGAGAAAGAAGTTGAATATGCTGTGAGCAAATAATATGGCGGTTCTCAGGAAACAGAGGAGGAAGGAGAGACCATTATTTTGATATTCAAGTGAATTGGGCTTGGGGTGCTGGCAACATTTCAAATGGACATACTCAGCAGGAAATTGGAAAACATTGGAGAGCATGTAGAATGAGTTGGTCGAGTTGTTTAACAATGTTATAGATTTGTTTTGTTGTTCAGGAACATCTTGAGTATTCTTGGGATACCCGAGAGAGGGTACAAGGAGAGAAGCAGAAGGGCAGAATCACCTAAGTTCCACTACATTTCTAAAAGTACCCGCATTTTACTAACTCGATGTCTTCACAATGCTTGATGTTATTCTGTAAGCATGACACAGGGTTTTTCCTTCCAGGACAAAGGTACCAGTGGATGAGAATAGTACTAGGCAATAAATAATTATAATTGTTACTTAAATTTGCTTGTAAACTAAAAATATAATTATATATGGTATATCCTATTATATGCATATTGCAGATAAAGAATAATTCTGTCTCTTTATTTTTTTCTTCAACTAAATACTTCTGATTCTTGAGGATTTGTGTCACAAATATAGCAAATATTAATGTTTCCTAAATCTACATACATAGAACCATCCCTTGTTCATATTCAAAGTCAGCAAAAGAAAATAATCTCTGAATTCTCAATGTCTAGCAAGGTGTCTGGCACAAATCAAGTGCTCAATAAATATTTATTGACTGAGTGAATTAGAGAAAAAATTGGTGTAATTCTTAAATGAGAAAATTTTTAAAGCATCCAGAAAGCTATAAAGAAAATTAGCATATGGTGCTATTTAGAAAACATGGTGCAGTTTTTCACTTTGAAAAAAAAAAATTAAACATTGTACCTTCAAAATAGATTTTTAAGGCTTTTAAAAACCCAAATAGCTTATTTATTTCCAAAAATGAAATTGCAAACATCTGGAAGCAAGATGCAAACTCTTGCCCTTGGAGATTATTTCTTATTTTAAGATTTGTCCTCCTGTGTTGCCATGACTACTGACCATGAACTGAAATTGCTGTGTAATACATTCTAACTCCCATAGTGATTATACTGAAACCAGTGGTAAGTTTCTAATAATTAGAGGAGACAACTTCAAAGGTGGACTTGACAGAATCTTCATACATTATGTTAAAATCTTCTCCAGGGTTTTGGGCTATTGGTTGTTTATTCAAATGTGGCATTAGTATGCACAGGGTAATTAAATATGGAGCAAGAAATTCTGCCAAATATAAATTCTTTTGTCACATTCTAATGTGTCAAGTCATGTCAAAAAGGAGAAAAAGAGACAACCCAATTCAATGTTAGTTGGATGTGCAAGAGAGTGGTTGTGTATTTGGTAAACAAATGCTCATCCTCTGAGAGCTCCTAAAATAGTAATTTCTACTCTGAGGCATATAAATTCTTAGTTGGAGAGAAAGAAATAATGTTTCGTGTTCCCAGAAAATAAAATGAACCCACTTAGGCATACTGACACCTATAATACTTAATAATTTACTCTTTCATTAGCACTAGGGTGATTTACATTATTTTTATATAAGATTACCAAGCTTGTGAATCATGTAGGAGAAAGTTATTTGTGCTTTAATAGCATATGGTTTCACATAACTGCATTCTTCCTGAAGGCAGATAGATGGCTACCTTTAGCTAGTATATTTCAGACTGACCAGGAAAAGGGAAAGACAGAGTGAGATATTGTTGAGATTGTATCTCACAACTGCCCTAATCTATGGGCAAGAGTGATGTATTTGTTTTCCACTGGGGCTAAGAACCATGCATTTTCCAAAATCAGACGTATCTTTTGCTTCCAGAAATGTTGCATTCTCATCGCAGTATTTTAACCTAAAAGTAAGCACTAGGAGTATTATTCTAATTGTGCTTCTGCATTGAGTTAGATGATGGGTGCGCTATCAAGAACAGGAGGGAATAAGCCGCTCCCCTCATGCTGATGGTGCTTCCACAGTAGGAGTGGATGAGATAAATCGCAAAAGGAAAGAGAGAGAAGGGAGGAAGGGAGGGAGAGAGGTATGGAGGGAAGGAAAGAAGGAAGGAAGGAGGGAAGGAAAGAAGGAAGGAAGGAAGGAGTTGGGAGAAAGGAAGGATGGGAGAAAGGAAGGGAGGGAGGGTGGATGAGAAAACGAGTTGATAAGTGTCACGAAGGAAAGAAGACAGGATGCTGAGGTACAGAATGATGGGTGGCAGTGGAAGGTGAGAGAGAGAGCTACTGTAGATAGGGAGGTCAGGAAAAGTCCATGTGAAGAAGCGACATTTCAGAGGGATCCAAAGGGCTTATATGCTATAGGCAGACTGTTGGAAGTGAAAGAATGAGAAGTTTGAAGTTTAAATACTGCATCTTTTATTTAAACTCTTATTAATTCAATGAATATTACACTGGGTATCTGCTACCTGTAAGTCACTGTGTTGTGTGCAGGAGGGTCCCTCATAGGACAAAACAGACATGGCTCCTCATTTATGGCACTTACAGTGTCATAGGAAAGAGCTGTTAACCAAGGAGTTTCCACTGTGAGGTATGGCACTGTAAAGTTGACTACATCATTGTAGAATAAAGTGAATCACAGGAAGTGTGGAATACAAGATTCCAGAGAGATGAAACTGATGTTTTGTCAGCCTCAGGACATATAAGCTCCTCCGGGTCCCAGGAGATGTGAGAAGAGAGCACAGCAAGGAGAGAGGAGATTCACAACAATGTGCTGGACCTTGAAAAGGGCTTTTTGTGCATAGACTAGAGTTCTATTTAAGGAACCTAAAACAAAGGAGGAACAGAGCCCTCTTTTCCTCTTCTCACCTGCTCCCCAAATCTCTACTCTTTGCACCTCACATTTGATGTGTGTGTGTGTGTGTGTGTGTGTGTGTGTACGTGCACAGGAGCACCATACACACATCCTGGGAAGAGAAGCTTTTGGTTCACTCCTTTTGCAAACAAGTGTGAAGAGCACTGCACCTTGTCACCAGCTACATATAAAAGAGAAAATCTAAAGAAATACAGCACAGATAGCCTACATGCACTCTGAACTTAACTGATTGACTTGCTCATCAGAATGAAAGCACTATTTCCAAAGCTGGAGTTAAATAAAATGTCCTTGTCCTTGACCTTGATCTTTCCTTATGGAATAAGTGAGTAGAAATGCATATGCTCTCCTGGCCAAAGATAACGATGATTGAACCTCTTTATTCAGATTATGATCAAAAGCAACACATACTGTCTATCCTCTGTGGATCATGCTCTCCTGAGCACTGAATCATCCCTGTGGTGTTGTAGGCCTCCACACTCCCATGTCTCTGTCTTAGAAAAATAGCCTCTGAGGATCTCTGCTCAATGAGAAAATAAGAGAACTGAGATCTAAAAAATATTGCCACAGTTATATTGATTCTTTTATCAATGATTGACAAGAAATATTTTCGTTAAATTGAAATAGCTAATTCATAGGTTTCTATAAGTGATATATAATATCTCCCAGTCAATTTGAGTCAATATTTTATGATAAAATTAGAATCCTTATTTAGTTTGCAAGACCTAGGACATTATGGTCTGTAAGTCAAAACAGTGGTCTGTCTTCCTCAGGAAAAGTGAAAAACTAATAAGTTTAGTGATAATTAAAAATTTGCTTGAGCAAGGACTTTTTATTGAGTTCAGAAGCAGTCTATTACTAATACAGATTGGAGAAGCATAAAAGTATCATAAAATATGGCCTCCCCACCACTGTTCTCCAAGTTGTCTCTGAATGGAAAGGTATTTGGTGATATATAGATGACAAAACCAATCATATAACAATAAACCACAGCAAAGCTCTTACATATTAAAAACTAATAAATACAAGTAGATAAGACACTGTCAGTTTATGTAGTTCATAGTACTCAAGAATGCATTATTTTCACAAGAGCAGAAATTGAATCCTAGAAATGTAACCATTGGAGGATAGTTTCATTCTAAGAAGAATCATCAACCTTCTAGGCTTCTAAGCTAAAGGAGGAAGAAAAATGATTTGGAGAATCCCATGTGACTTTCATCATATGATTGCTTTACTATCATATTTATTTCCTAATTTACTGTGCATTGGTTAATGTTTGTTTCAAAATAAAGAGGTGGTATTGAGTTGAAATAGCCATTCCTATATAAACAAGTCCTTGGATGTAGAGAATTAAAAATTAAATTCATAATTCATAAGCAAATAATTGAAAGATAAGCAAGAAATTACAGGCCATATAAAACCCTATCGAAAGATTATATGAAATACTAAGGCTTGAGAATTATTTTTTAAGAGTTTCACCATGTATAAAATAACTTATGTCAAGAATATTCTAATTCTGAAATTTAAATGTAATACATAAATGTACATGTAAATATAAATGAAACTTCAAAAAGAATAATTACAACTTTAAGAAAAAGTTAAAAAATTATTACTATGATAAATTGACAGTAGAGATTATAAAATTGTACCTGAGTCAAGTTATTCATCAATTGGAAGGATCATAGGTAAAGCTATCAAAAGTCATTGCCAATTTCTGAATACTGTTGTTACTATTTTATTTTTATGAAGATTTATTCCTATATTTGAATAAGGGTATGTAACATTTTGGAGTAGTCATCCTTTAAATATGACATTAACATTATAAAATCCAAATGGTATATTTACATTTCTTTCTACTAGATTTCTAATCTCCCTTTCCACTGGGAAGAGACTGCATTACTATTAAATCAGTGAAAAATTCTGGCCTAAAACAAAACTAACCTTTATTTCTAAACCTGTTTTTTCATACTTTTCTTAAATTAGAAACCATTACGTTGACTTAAAGTCATGCTCTTGTAGCTCATGCCAAGCTATTAAAAATCCTACCTTTATCAATAAAAAATGAATTAAGCAGAATAGATAAGAATACTGCAAACTATGGTAACTTGAGTTAACTCTATTAAAATGTATCTTATCAACTATTAAAAGGGTAAATACAAGTACAGAGCTAGTAGTTGGTCAAATATAGGAACAGCTTAAATGCTTAAAGAAAATACCTTAGAATGGTAAAGAGGAAGAATTTGAGCCTTTGACGTGTCAACCATTGCAACAAAGAAAGGAAGCTCAGTTTAGAAATGTAATAAATAGAAACTGAGTGATAGCCATTAGATACTAAATAGCTAGCATAAATTTCTAAACAAAGATTGGTAGTCCCAATACCTCTTGGTACAAGTAGCATAGCATGACAACATGCGGGGGCTTACACCTGTAATTCCAACACTTTGGGAGGCCAACACGGGTGGATTGTTTGAGCTCAGGAGTTCGAGAGCAGCCTGGGCAACATGGCGAAAGCCCATCTTTACAAAAAATACAAAAAAATATTAGCAGGGCATGGTGGCATGCACTTGTAGTCTCAGTTTCTTGGGAGATTGAGGCGGGAGGATTGCTTGAGCTGGGGAGTTGGAGGTTGTAGTGAGCCAAGATCATGCCACTGTACTCCAGCCTGGGTGACAGAGTGAGACTCTGTCTCAAAAACAAAACAAACAAAAATAAACTTATCTCACTTGACTCTATTTTTGTTTTTATGGCTTGAATCAACCAATACATTTTATCAAAAGTACTGAGATATTTATAGCAAACTAAGGAAATTTCAATAGAAAATAAAAAGAAAATCTAAACATGTACTCAGAATTTCCAGATAAATGTCTCAAGAAGTTTGCAGATTTAAGACACTAATAAAATAAATAATAACATTTCTGGAATTTAACTGTCTTTTAACAGAAGAAAGATGCTGCTACAACAAATAGGTCTATCTCTGCACCCAATTCATATTTAAGAATACATCAAAGATGAAAATGTTGAAACGTACAATGTTTAAATTAGTGGGAAGAGTATGTGTGACTGAAATCTGCACCTGGCTCTGCCATTTACAGCTATGTAGCATGTCATGTATCTTTCTACATGTCTGTATACATGTCTGCAAAATGAAAGGGGTTGTCTCATTAATTAAATTAATGCTTAATGTTTTGGTTTTGAGAGGTAAGGATTATTTGAGACAATGTATATAAAGATACTTTAAAAAAATCAGACATAGCACAAATATAAGGTATTGTTACTATGTTTAAAGTACTGTTAAATATATGAAGTAGGATTTATGTAGCAAAGAATAGAGATCTGGTAACCTAATTAAGATACAAAAACTAGGCTATCCTAAAATTTTTTTAAATGATATAAAGTTGGAGTATGTCTCTAAAACTTGAAAATTTGACTAGATATTTTGAAGATAAGAAGCAGCAAAAATTAGTGAGTGAGTAAATTTTTAATTATGAAGAATTAGGGTTGGTCTTTATTTCCAGACTTCTGTTTACACTGAATGCTTGCTGCTCAGAAATTGGTCTGAGAGAAAGAAAAAAAAAGTGAATTAGCCCTTTATGGGATTTCAAAAGGAGGTCAGTGCCTCCCTTAGCATATCTCAGATTACTCTGGAAAAGTGTCACAGTGAACTGTCAAGGAGAAGGCATTTTGAGGTGTGGCTGCATCGGGTGCCACAGCCCTAGCATAGACACACAGTTGACTGCTCACTGAGATCCCTGGACATTGGTGGAAGCAATGGGCACTGCCATTTGAATGGGATGGATTTGCTAATTGATGGCTCAATTTGCCCACTTGCTAAAATCTACTCTTGAATCTAGACACAGATGAAACTCAATGTGGGCCATGTACTTAGGAGCTGTGGTTAGCACACGCTGAAACCCATGCCCACAAGCACAGGAAGTGAGAGCCCCTCGTGCAATCTCACTTGGTTTGACGTCGTTGGAAATGCATGTTTTGTAAAAAGCAGGCATCGTGTCTGACTAATTACAGATCTTCTGGCTCTTTTACGCAAGGAGAAGTTCATGATGTGGGTCCTAGCAGCATTTCTTTCAGGATTTCAAGGAGAAAGTCTTATGAAACCCTCTGATTATGACACAATTTAATGTATTAATCAGTATAGAGATAGCTCAGTGCTCTCATTTATGAATATGAGCTTAGCTTACACCTCTCAGTGGCCTACATGATACTCTTTATAAGAAATGTACCAATATTTCTTATGCTCTCCATGGTGGTTTAATTGTTATTTACATGCTAATAATCAGAATCTCCCTCACCTTCACCTGATTTCTTAATAGGCAGGCTGGCCACTGAACTCAGATTTCGTAAGAAATGACCTTGTTTTGTGTTTATAACTAGCTCTGTGGTAATATAAAAGATCCAAAAGATTGGAACAAAAGGAATGACAGTATATTTAGAACACATAGTGAAGGGTCTCATTCACAAATGCCAAGATATTTGAATATGTCTTCTTAGAAAATTATGACAGTATTCAAATATATTGAAAACAAGTTGATGAAAACCATTGCTTTGTTTCCTGTGATGAGAAAACTGAAGTGAAAGCATTTCTAGCCTAGATTTGTAATGAACACATATTTCTCTGAATCAGAACTCTTAAATTAGTACTGATGATGGGCAAGGCTGAAATCTCTATTATGAAACACTTCACCAAAACAAGTCAAAGCCAGTCATCCTTTAAAATGGGTATGTTAATGACACTAGAAATATCAAATTGGAGCAGATAACAAATGGCTTAACACAGAAAAAGCATCATATGGAGCTTTCCCTAGATAATTTATTTTCCATTAATGAACCTATTTAAAATGGATAATATATATCAGACAACATCTATATCTATATATCTATATTTATATCTATCTATCCATCTATTTATTTACAATCTGGGGCCATAAATAATTTCAGAGTACAAGTTTATTTTAGGTAAGCAGCCTTTAGTAACATCTATCGAAAAAATTAGATACTACTGTTTCAGAATAACTATGAAAAACAAATGACTATACTCACTATGGCAATAAGGACTTGATTAGCTAGGTTACAGGGAGAGTAGCAAAAAATAGACAGAACCCTGAGCTTCAAAGTCAGATTCTACCCAGGTATGCTTGGGTTATATGTTTGTTGTTTTGAAGACATGATGTCTTTTTCAGCAAACAGGCATCATTATTTTATTTCTTTTACAAAAATAGATGATATTACTTAAATACGTCTTTCCAAATTACGCCTACTGTCAGAATACAACTCTTTTTCTTTCCTGTTAACATTTCCACATTTTTACACTCCTATTTTGGAAAGTTTAAGAAATTCTTCTCTGCATGTAATAGTCATAACTGCTCTCCCGCTTCTCAGAGAGCAGCACAGCATGAGGGTAGAATGCATACAGCTTGCCTGGGATGTGCTAAATGTAGCCAAGAAAGGGTGTGTTCCTGCCCTTGATATAAGTATAAAGTGATGGAAGCACATTATAAACCCAGAGCAATCAAAAGGAAAGGATGGATAAATTAACCTAAAATTGTGTTAACATAATCCACTTTCACCCAAACATGATTTTTTTTCCATTTCAATCCCCAAAAGTTGGGAATTTGATCATTGTTTCTGAATATTATCATCCTTTATCTCTTTTGTTTTACCTTTGAATTCCCATTACAATTTAAAATATTAATTTGACAAAAGACCTCCAAGAAGGCTTCCACTTACTTAAAGAAAAGTGTGGTATCATAGTATACAAATAGAGTCTAGATTTGGGTATTCATATTACCATCTATGCATAAGCACAGACTTATTTGTAAGAAAAATCTGATGTGTGATAAATGTCATTATTAAGAAAATTCTTATCAAAAGTAATTGAAAGAATACATGGGAAATATGGGCTTTTACCATGAAGGGGTCACTTCTCTACAGCCTACAGCCTCACTGAAAAGTATATAAGACTTTTAAGACTTAATGTTATATTAGCCTGCTTTTACACTGCTGACAAGTTTTATACTGGAGACTGGGTAATTTATAAAGAAAAAGCAGTTTAATGGACTCACAGTTCCTCGTGGATGGGGAGGCCTCATAATCATGGCAGAAGGCGAAAGTGACGTTCTTATATGGCAGCAGGCAAAAGAGAATGAGAACCAAGTGAAAGGGGTTGCCCCTTATAAAACCATCAGATCTTGTGACTTATTCACTACCACAAGAACAAGATGGCAGAAACTGCCCCAATGATTAAATTATCTCCCACTAGGCCCCTCCCACAACATGTGGGAATTATGGGAGCTACAATTCGAGATGACATTTGGGTGGGGTCATAGCCAAACCATATAAAATGCCCTCATCATTCTGCAGGTATTTATTGCAAAATCCTCTTAATATCTTCCTACATTTCCCCATCCAGCCCTGTTCCAACCTGTTCTCCACACTTTTCTAGATGAATCTTACAAGGTCTCCATGAAAATCTGACTGAATCATACATCCTTGTATAAAGTCCTTCAAAGACTGGTGCTGGTAGCAGCAGCCTGCCTAACAGCATGGTTTATAAGGCTTTTCCTGACGTGGAACTTGCTTAATTCTGCAGTGTCATCTCTCAGCACTGTCAGACTCTTCACTGAAGCTTTTCTGAATTGTTTTTCTTACCTTAGTCTTCTAGCTTTATTACTTCAGTGCCTTTGCAAATGCTTCTTCCACACTTGAAACCCCAACTCTTCTCCCCTCTCTGCATATTTAACTCCTGCTCACTGTTCACCCCCTTCTCATGATGGAATCTGACATCCTCCTTGATATTTCTGTAAAATCCTCTGCTCACTACACTCAGAGAGCATACTACCATGCTCTACTTGTCATTATACACTTTGCTTTGCTCTCTTAATAAAATATAATTTCCCCAAGGGCAGGGATAATATAGTTTCTGTTTTCATGACTAGCTTGTTGGTTTTATTGGAGGCAGTACTGACTAGTAGCTATGTGCACAGACACTGCGGCCAGAGTGCTTGGGTTCGAATATCAGTGCTGCCACTTCTTAGCCGTGTGACTCAGTGAAAGTTACCTAACCCTTCTGTGCCCCAGTGTCCTCATATGTAAAACGGGAATAATAAGAGTATTTACCTTATAGCATTGTGAGGATCAAGTAAATTAACATATGTAAATGCTCAGAACATGCTTCGCACTTATATTTGTGTGAGCTGTCATTCTGGCTGCAGCATTTCCAGTGTCTGACTCACAGTAGGGGATGCACACAACTCTGTTGTAAAAATTAAAGGATGATGAAATAACAAATATAATGCTTTTTCAATTATCCCCTTTTTATTGTCTTGTCTTCTACCCTTAATTATTAATAACTGACCCATTCATTCAACAAGTATTTATTATCTACTCTCATAGAACTGAGGATTATCTTTAAAATACCCACTTCATTTTGTGGAGGGCTTTGGAAAAAAAGTACCTGCCAGAAAAATGATAGAATTGGGTAAAAACTCATTCTCCTAGAGTGCTCATAATAATAGCCTCCAGTTAAGTTTATACTGGGAGCTCTTTGGGGTCTTTCCAAAGGTGAAGAAAATGATTACAACTTCTGATTTTTTTTCATTTCCAATTTGTATGAACTTTTAAACTTCTTTTAGCACTTCACCTAACTATTATGAAATCAAGATCAAAGGCAATTTCTTAAAGAAAAAAAAGATGTAACTCTAGTGTGAAGCTAGTTATTTCATAAAACTACATCTTCTGAAAAACCACATAAAAGAAGTGGCCAGGAGAAAAGATTGAAAACCTCACAAGAATAGTCAGAAATTTCAATGAAATTAGAACTTGTTTTCAAAAAATCCAATTAAAAACAACAATGGACATGATCAAGCGTACCATTGCCCCATTCTGCAAGCGTACCATTGCCCCATGTGCTAAGCGAGGCTGACTTTTTCTAACTCTATTTCCCACTGCCTTCCATAATCTTTTCTTCCTGTTTTGTATATGTTCTCTTCAGTCTTGAACCCTGTTTCGGGGGACATAAGGTTCTGGTAACACTGTAGGTAAATGATCTGTATTCTCTGTGTGATGTGAGTGTGTGGAGGCCTTTCTGGAGAGTCATGAGAGAGCAGAGGTTAAGTGTCTCTGTCTCTAATCATTTCTTTCTGTGCATCTCTTCTCTCCTCCAATACTTTCTGGCTATGTTATTCCACCATTGTCATATGCCCTATGTCCACCTATATTATGGTGGCCATAATATAGGTTCTAAGTTATCTCTCTATCTGGTTAACAAGGTCTAGCATAGCATAGGGTGGCTGTAGGCACAGGTAAAGTAGCCCATGACAGGCAGAGGTTGGGGTCATTTACTTTATTTTGAGTTTCACTGTATCCCAGCATGTGGTGAAGCCCTGGCACTCAGTTTCTACTGGGTGAGTGCCTGCTACATGCCAGGCATTGTGCTAGCTGCTGGGTATTAAAAGATGAAAGGCAGTACAGCCCTTTCATGTACTAGCTCAGTGACCTGGGCTAGATAATTCACTCTCAGCAGAAATGTCTTCATTTTCAAAGAGGGCTGATGCCCATTCTATAAAGCTGTTGTAAGGACAAAATAGATAAAAGTTCTAGTACAGTCCTTTGTACATAGTAGGTGTTTAAAAATGATAACCGTTATTTTTGGTGATGACAGTGATGATGATGAGGAGGAGGATGAGAATGACAAGTCATCCTAGCATTCCAAGAGCCTAATGTCTAGTGAGGTTTGATGAATGCACGAGTCTCCCATACCTAATTATTGTGCTTGAAACTTAGAAGACAGTGCAAACCATGACTATTTTTGGATTGTTTTGTTTCTTAATTTTGTACAATGGGTCCAAGAGTAAGCTATTGAATGATCAAAGATGCCACTATGAGAATGACAATTCTGACTCCTGCACAAGTGATCCTCGATAACTGGGGAGTGAATACACCTCTTCTGGTAAAGAGAATCCCAGCAGAAAAGGAATGTGATTCTCAGAGAAGACACAAGGTACTTTGTATGTTGATCACCCCTAACTTAAAGACAGAGAAGGCTGAGGTTCCCCAGAGCTAAAGCCTACATATGCAGAGAAGAGAGACTTGCTTAAAGAGGCTTCCACTGCGGGGATGAGAAAAAGCCCTTGAGAAGATGCTGAGCTTCTCACAATTAACATAAATTGAAAGATTTGTAGGGAAGCTTAAATCAATTACATTTTTTCAGTCAGCAACATTTATTGTGTTCTGATTACAGGCCAGGAAACATGGTCAGGCTGCTAAGGAAACAACGATGCACAAAAATCTGGGTTCTCATTGTTTCAGGGCTCATAGGTTAGTGAGGAACTCAGGGGAACTCAAACTAAGACCTTGTGAGAGAAAATAGAATGCTGGGGAAGGACAACCCAGATCTGAAGGACGAAGAGGTGCTAACAAGTCTAGGCACAGGGAACTGTGTATACAGATCCTGCAATACATACACAAGATACTGGCGAGTGTGTGGAACAGAAAGCTACTCAGGTGGCTGGGGAGCAGCCAGTGGGGTGATGAGTGGCTGCAAACAATACTGCAAAGGGAGGCAGAAAGATCTTATTATCATGTTCTTCTAGGAAAGCAAGGAGTACATATTGCTAGTATTCTGTAGCAGAGAGTGACATGGGACCTGGAAAGATGAACATCATGACATTTTGTGCCAATGAGCTTCATGTTTTTTCTAGCCCAAGGATTTTATCATTCCTGCAGGTGGGGTTTTGGGTATATTCAAGATACAGACTCTCTTCTCTTTCTCTCTTGCCAAAACACCTTCAGTAACCTGCTTAATATTCATGGCATTTTTTTAAAAACCCAAATTCTTTTTCACAGTATACATGGCCATCTCAGTCTTGGGTTTGACTCTCCATTCTGTCAGTTATAGCCTCATGGCTGGCCTTTAACAGGCTGCTTAAACAGTCTTTACTCTTCTTCATCTGATAAAAGAAATAACCACCTCATAGAGACATTGTGGATATTATTCGAGCAAATACATTCAGTAAGCACTTAACTCAGCATTTGTCCCATAGTAATAGCTCAACAAATGATAATTTTTTAGCAGCAAAATAACAATGTACATATTAGAACACCTATAATTAGAAGGAAAACATGTGCCTAAAAGATTTAGCTAAGAAATTTCATTGCTATGTTCAAGCAGAAAAATCTGTGTCCTTTCAGGTTGTGGTGTATTGAATATGTGAAATTAAGTTTCAGAAACACCTATGTACTCCTGATAAAAAAAAGTTATGAATTTCACTTGAACATATACTTTACAGATTTTTTTAAGACCATGGCTCAAATATGTAGCTTTGTGTATAATTGCTCTGCTTTCTGATGGGTAACAAACAATAAAATCTAGTAAGGTTTTCATTCTAATACTGTCTTTATTTAAATCTGATCAAAGCCTCAAATATATAGTGTGGTATTAAGAGTGTGATGGCTTCCACACTATGCCTATGCATGTTTAGAAGAGCCTCCTAGAGGATGGACTTCCTTCTGGAGGTGAATAACTAGTGAGAGCTGCACACTGTGAGATCTGTAATAAAACACCTTGAATTCTGATTTTCCAGCTTGCTCAAGTACTCTCCAGTTGATGCTATGTCCTGAATTAAATTTGAGTTACTGATCTCAAGCATTTGATTTTTTTATGGCTATGATGCATTTCATAGGGTTACGATAACTCCTTGAAATAGAAATTATCCAAATGGGAAAGCTTGGGTGAAACTATATGGATAAGCAATTCTGTCCTCCTACAAATTCGCTCCTCTTGAAAAGTCATTATCATTCTTTTGTTGCATATTTGAAGCATCCTGTAAGTAAGCACATTGCTGCTTGAGGAAGTTGCTGTTGGAAAGGCCCCATTTTCATGGTTCATAATAAAGAAATACTGCAACATTATGAAAGAATATTCACCAACTGGTGCACTCTCAAAAAAGTATTCACAGCCATTGTGTATGATTTGTGAATAAAATAAAACATTAAAATGTGCATTCAGAATATTAGCATGTTAATCATATGCTTCCATATGGTGCTTACAGTTGTCTGCATTGTGTCCATTCAAAGTTATTTGATTTTAAACTTGTACAAGGACTTTATAAACACTTGGTAACCATCATTCATTGCCTTAGCAATATGTAGCTATTCTGACCTGAAGCTAAATGAGACAAAGTATTTTACAGCACTGGTGTGCTGTAAAAATGGAAATATTTGGTTCTGGTCTAAAGTTTTAGGTTTGGGGGTTACTTAACAGGAAGAATATAAATTTCGATACTAGCTAATAATTGCAGTTTAACAGTGGATTAATAAAAGCATTCTTTTTCAAGAGTCAAATCACTTACTGAGCAATAATCAGCTATCAAAATTATGTCATGGGTTGCTTGTCCACAAACTCAATCAGATCTTTGCGTAGATTGTACTTTCACATTTCCATTCTTGTGTCCAGAGTCAACAAATGTCAACTCCGTAGGCAGGAGCTGACACAGCCCTTGAGCCTTGTTTCCTAAATATGGCTTTTGCACAAAAGCATTAGAAAGCTCAATGAGCTTATATTTATTGAATTCTTACTGTGTCCCACTAAGCTAAACTCTGAAATGAATAATCTTATTTAATTCTTACATATCAATGAGTTAAGTACTATTTTTAGCATTTCCACTTTAAAAAAAAACCGAGAGATTAAAGAGCATGGCAAATACACAGTGCTAGTGAATGGCAGGAGAGGCACTTGGAGCCAGCTCTCTATATCCAAAGCCCACAACTTTACCCACTGTGCTCATCTGTGTTTTGTCTACAACAAACTTTTCATGACCTCTTTTACTGCCCAAAAAGCCCATCCAGTTGAGGAAAGAACAAGCAGACTGGAACATTCTGCATAGTGCTCACATTACTGCCACATTATACCCCTGGGCACTGACCTGTATTTCATCAAATTTCATACATATTGATGCTGGAGTTTTCTTTATCTTACCAAAAGGTTTTCACAAAACTGTATCATGTCTATCCCATGACTGATGGTAATTTTGAGTTGTCATTGCTTTTAAGATGTATCCTAACTTCATTGTGGTTAATTTTTTAAAATTTAATGTTTTAAAGTCAATATAGTGTAATAAATATTGATTAGTATTGTCAACGCCCTTTAGTGTAGTCTGGGGCCTTACTCAGCAACCTAATTTTGATTTACCTGTCACTAACATACTTTCCAAGAAAATAATCATTTAATTCTAACAGAGCTTAATCTGCTTTTTCAAACCATGCATCATGTTTACTAACTCACGTGTGACTCTCATCCAAGCAGCCACAATTAGAGTCAGCCGCATCCTTTTTCTTTCCAGAATTAAGTATATATATATTTAATTAATTAATATATGTGCGTATATATATGTAGTGACTGTAGAACTTAGTAATTGGTGACAGGTTTCATGATAACTGCTTTAGTTGAAAATAATTTTGAACTTTCAATGATTATATAATCACAGAATCTTGAGTCTGAGGAAATCTTTACATTCCAACTGGTCCAATCTCCCACCCTGGGCAGGAATTCTTGGCTGTAGCTCATCATCCAACCTTGGTGGCTATGATATATGATACAGCAAATAACATTCTCTATTGATTTAGATAGGTAAAATGTGATATATTTTATGTTGCAGAATAAAAGATTTAAAATATTGGGTACATTATGTTGCAAAGTCTCCACCAAGTATCTTTATTTCTTGTTACATGTGGTAGCAACAGCACCAAGTGCCTCAGGGCCTAGACATCTCAGTGATGACTGGCCCTAGGAGACCACCGCTGAGTCCTGATTGCTGCAAACTGGGCTGGCAAATAATACCTGCCTGTACTTAACGTGGTATCCTTGCAACAGTGAATCCTGCTGTGCCCCTATGGGTTCCCTGAATAGCAGCCTCTTGAGTATCTTTTTGACAAGTTCTCTTTAGTTGTCACTGCAGGCCTGGTGTTTGGCCAAGCTTTACATCCATGCTATTAGTGATTTTATTATTCCAGTCAACACATTTCTGCAATAATGATAAAGTACCAATTATGTAATTCTATATTGTTTTGTTATGAATAATAATTAAATGGCTATGAACAATAATTATAGCTACCACTTTTTTATTGACCAGTATGCTAAGTGTTTTGTAATATATTATGTCACCATTATCACTTATTAAGCTTTCATAACTTATCCATAATCAGACTACCTGACCTAATGCCCAAATTTTCAACCTCAACCCTAACTTACTGGGGAGAAAGAAAGTTTATGAAACTTGGCCTAGAGAATTTATAGGAAGTGTGTAAGTTCACACAGCCAACAAGGGGTGAAATTCAGACTTGTGATACAAGTCTTGCTTTTGGTCCATAGCTCCTTCTAAAACTCAACATTTGATGAAACACATGCAATTTTTGAATACATGGCTGGCTTACTTCTAGTGTAATTAAACTTAGCCTTTGATGTTGCATCCATTTTAATATGTCAGAAATTATACACAAATGTCTGTCTTAGTCTATTTGGGTTGTTCTAACAAAACACTATAAACTGAGTGGCTTTTTTTTTTTTTTTTTTTTTGAGATGGAGTCTCCCTCTGTCGCCCAGGCTGGAGTGCAGTGGTGCCATCTTGGCTCACTGCAAGCTCCGCCTCCCAGGTTCACGCCATTCTCCTGCCTCAGCCTCCCGAGTAGCTGGGACTACAGGTGCCCGCCACCATGCCCGGCTAATTTTTTGTATTTTTAGTAGAGACGGGATTTCACCATCTTAGCCAGGATGGTCTCGATCTCCTGACCTTGTGATCCGCCCGCCTTGGCCTCCCAAAGTGCTGGGATTACAGGCGTGAACCACTGCGCCCAGCCAACTGAGTGGCTTATAAACAACATAAATTTATTTCTCACAGTTCTGGAGGCTGGGAAGTCCCAAGATCAAGGTGCCAGCAGATTTGGTGTCTGGAGAAGGCCTACTTCCTGGTTCATAGATGGCCATCTTCTCACTATAAACTCACATGACAGATGTCTAAGATTGAACTAAAAGTCAGAATCAGGAATGATTGGCCTGAAAACACTGGATTCTATTTCTGCAGCTCCTCCCAAACTAAAGCAGTGGTACCAGGTGGCTCAAAAGTCACATAACTGCTTCTGAACCTTACAAATACAGAATTACAATGACAAAGCCAATATTTGAAAGTAGAATAAAATCCATTCCTAAATCCTACCTGTGTCTTTGTGTAAAAGGTATAAACTAAATTTAAGTATTCATTAATGAAAGAAAAATTAAAGCTGTCTATCTAACCAACATCTCAAGAAAAAGTAAATTATAATTCAAATTTATATTCTTGTCTTTAAGTTATAAGGAAAAGGGTGGTTTAACATGTATAAAATAAAAGTCAATTACAAATAAACCAGAGAGAATAAAAGTTCAAGAGAAGGAATTGGGAAATTGCTTCTTCATTTCATCAATGCTGGTCCCAAAGAACAACTAAAAAAATATTGAGGCTATGAGTCAAGATTGACAGTTCATTAATTGACATTTACAACTTTGTTGACACTTAGGAGACTAAAGTTAGTTTTTGGGTTCCCCAGAAGACAGAATATTTTTTTCATCATTAAAAGCCCAGAGGGCCTGGATTTCATAGTATTTTATTCTTAAGAATATTAGTTCTTTCAGCAATCATTTAAAATATCACAGTGTCTCCTATGAGAGCACTTATATTTTATTGTGTTACTCTCTGGGTTATGACCTTTCAAGTCGATTATTTCCCTCTCCCTTCCCAGAGGCAATCTCATCCTGATTTATATCACCATGGATGGTTTTGCCTGTTCTAGAACTTTCTGTAAGTGGAACCATATAATATGTACTTCCTTCTTCCTGTATTTTTTACTCAACATAAATATATTGAGGTTCATCCATGTTAATGCCTTTATCAGTAGTTCATTCCCCTTTGTGTGCCGAGTAGTAGTCCATTGTATGAATGTAGTACAGTTTCTTACTCATTTTTCTTTTGATGACCATTTGGATTTTTTTCCATTTGGGGGCCACTACGAAGAATGTTTTGAAGATTATTATTCTTCAAGTTTTTGTTTGTTTGTTGGTTGATTGTTTGTGGACATATGTTTTCATATATTTTGAGTAGATCCTGTTAATATTTTCTCTCCTCACTGATTTAATTAACCATTTTCAGAGAAAAAATCCTCAGTTTTAAAAGGCCTGAAATATTTCCATTAAAAAAATAGAAAATATATTTGTTAATAAAACCAGGACCAGCCAATGAGAAAGAATTAACAAACAAACTAATAATACTTGAAATACACATTTTGCTGGTCTATCTGTTCTTATAAGATTTTAATGAGAAAATAGTATATTGTCCTTGTCAAGATAGAACTGATAATCTGATTTTTGCTTCCTGCACCAGGAGACACTCAGGATACTAGTTAGAACATTTGCCATGACACATTTTCCAATGTCAAAACCTTAATATACATTAGGAAAAAAGGAGGGAAAAAAACTAGAAAAGGAAGAAAACACTATTTTTGTGTTTCTATGTAACATATGTTGTGTCAGATAGTTTCACATACTTTTTGTAATAATAATTATAATAAACAGCTACCAAACACAGGGAATTTGTTTTTTGCCAGGCACTGTGCTTCATGGTTTGTAAGCATTTCCTCATTAAATTCGCAGGATTCATGTAATGTTTCCAAGATCATGAAACTAGTAAGTAGTATAGCTAGCACTCAGATCCAGTGCTGTGTGAATCCAGATTCTGAGTTCTTCCCACTATGCAATCCTCACTCCCATTTTTGTCATTTATTACTCATAAGACCTCTGCAAAATAGCTGTTTTCAAAACTCCTTTGCCAATGAAAACACTGTTGCCTGAAGAGGTTACATGATTTGCCCATAGTGTGGGTTACTGTTTCTTAGTGACATATAGTTCCTAAATTTGTTTCCTAGAAATGTCTTACTTATTGCTAATACTGGTGAGAGAAAAATACAAAAGGCTTATAATCTGTCTCTTTAACATGCAGAATTTTATATAACACTCCACAAGAACTCCTTTGTTATTTAACATGAAATGATGGAAAGTGAGAAAAGAATGGTAGAAACAGAAATTGTCATCTTGAAGGGTCCCTGGCAGCTTCATAGTTATAGCATGGACCCTGCCCTTCTTTTTCAGGTTATGGCTCCCCAAGAAAACAAGGTGATGACGTGTGCTCTTTAAGCTGCACCACTGCCTTCGTAGGCTGCCCACTACTTCCTGTGACCATATCTGTGCTTAGACAGGAAAGACAAAAGCAAAGACAGAAATTTTGACAAGAGAAATGGTTCCTAATTTCCTCCATGCAATAGACCCTATTCATGTTAGTCTTGTCAATCAGATTATGCAACAACAAAAGAACAATTCATTTCTTGCCAGAGAAGAATGCTAGTGAAGGATTCTGAAAATCCAGAAGGCTTTTGATGTGACAGCTTTAGCGATTCCACTTACCAGCAGTGTAATAAACTGAAGCAAGGCTGTGATAGTGCCAATCATAAGAAGCAACTCCCTAAACAGAATATGTCCAGGATTCAGAACATGTTGATTATTTGTGTTTTAAAAGAGGCCATTGTCTGACCAAAGGCTAGCATTATGAATAAATGATTACAAAAAATAAAAAGACAGCAATTTGTTTCTTGCTAATAAATACCTTGAATGAATGGTTTATGAAAATTATTCAGCTGTCACTGACATTTTCATTAATGAAAACTGATAGGTGGGAGACATTTTTTATGACTTTGAGAACTCACTCCCATAGAATCCAGATACACATTCCCTGATGCTTTGTAGGTGACTATCTATGGAGTATCGTTCAAAAAGTGCAAAGCAGATGAAACAATTTTCTCCAGATTCTTATACCCTCTCCCTTTTCTGTCATTCCATCCCATTACCCCATAAGCATGTATGCACATATATACATACACACAAGCTTTAATTAAAGGGTACCACTAACACAGATTAGTTCTTGGAGGGGCTCCAGCCTAGAAGGTGTTGAGGCCTGGGTGCAAGCCCAAATTGTTATGATGCCTAAAACTTATGTGCTATCTGAAGGAGAAGCATTTCAAGGGGAAAATTCCAAAGTGCCTGTGTTCCAAATTTAAAGGGTTTTATTTGCCTAAAATGAAAGGCTGATGAGGGCACAAAGGAAAAATGAAGTTAAATAATAGAAAAATAAAGATGGCTACATACCTTGCATGCCTTCATTTGAGGGTGGCGAAAATGAAAAGGTCTTCAGATATCTGATCTCACTTGAGCTGATCTCACTTGAGCATAGGATTCATGATGTTCAATAGAACTTGGTGGCGTGATGAAAAAGTTCTATATTAGTCTATCCATTATGTTAGCCTGTAGCCTCATGTAGCCATCAAGTTCCTGAAATGTGACTAGTGTAATAGAGGAACTACATTTTAAATTTTATTTAATTTTTAATTAATTTAAATGTAAATAGCTACATGTGGCTAGTGGCTACCATATTAGACAATATAAGTATAAGTCATTGTTTTATCTCATTGTATTTTACGAATGAAGAGACAAACTCTGAAATGCTCTGAAATACCTTAAAATTATGTGGCTAGTAATGAAAGATAACATCTTGATTCCTAGACTGGAGTCCTAGGAAGTATGTTCCTTACCTTCCAACACTTTAGGAAAGATTATTTAGGCTAAGATTAAGGTTCTAGGAGAGTGAGCCTGAGCAGGGATATTTAGGAGTAGGCAGAGGCATTGTCAATATAAGAGGGATTTGGAAAGGGAAGGTGGAGAGGGCCAGTGCCAACTCCACTGTTTTCATCATGTCTAGTACTGTTGTTTCCCATGCGGCCAAATCATCATCTTCTGAACATTAAGAAAACATAAAATGTCAAATGCCATTCTCAGAGAACTACAGTTTTAAAAGTCTCCTTTGGTCATTCTGATACACAGTCACATAGGAAACCACTTACTGAGATCACCCCTTGGAGAGTAAAAACCTGCAGGAACGGCCAGGAGCAGTGGCTTACGCCTGTAATACCAGCACTTTGGGAGGCCGAGGCAGGCGAATCATGAGGTCAGGAGATCGAGACCATCCTGGGTAACATGGTGAAACCCGTCTCTACTAAAAATGCAAAAAAAAAATTAGCCGGGCGTGGTGGCAGGCACCTGTAGTCCCAGCTACTTGGGAGGCTGAGGCAGGAGAATGGCGTGAACCTGGGAAGTGGAGCTTGCAGCGAGCCGAGATCGCGCCACTGCATTCCAGCCTAGGTGACAGAGCAAGACTCCATCTCAAAAAAAAAAAAAAAAAAAAACCCTGCAGGAACTAGTGGAGTGAAATGACCAAATGAGTGCTAATAAATAGTTATTGTGTGGCTTCTGTATGCTACTAAGGGGCTGTGTAGTTGCATCTGGTTTCAAATCCTAGCTCTGTCACTAGATGTGCTACTTGGGCAAGCTATTTAACCTCTTTATGCCTCAGTTTCCACATCTATAAAATTAAGATAGAAATTATATTTTTCTCATAGAGTTTTTGTCAGGATTAAAGGACATAAAGCACTTACAAAAGTGCCTGGCAGGTGGTACCTATTATATAGATTTTGGATATTACAGTTTTGTGCATGAGACCAACACTTAAACAGAAACTGTCACCACAATAGGAAAGATGTTCATGGGCACCACAGAAGAGGAGCCATTAGCTCAGCAGGAGCTAACGGAAGGACAAGAGGGACTGGAGAGACAGGAAATCAATTCCTGCATTGTCTGCTTGAACTAGACCAAGGCACTTTCAAAAGAAATCATTTCTCTGGATTGCAGGGTATCCACGTCTAAATTTTTTCTACTTCCAGCCTTACTGTGAAGGATGCATGAAGGCCAGCACAATGGGCTTTGTTCCTGCAGTGGACATGGGTAGGCCCTGCCCTGCCCAGCTGTAGCTCAGAGACTGGGTTTGAGGCCACCCAAGGACAGGCTGCCCGTAAATGGGAAAACAATTATCTCCCTTTCTTTTCCTTTGACAGAAACTTCAAAATCATCCTGCTGTGGGTTCACATCTGTATGACTTCTACCCAAAGCGTTTTATGTGTGGATATAGTGTGCATGGGAGAAATTAAGGCCACTGGCATTTCATGTTCCTGTCATGGTTTTTATGATAATATCTCATAGGGAGAAATGTCATGCTCTGCAATGACCCATTGCAGTTCTTATTGAAATTGAAGGACAACATAGTCTTCAATTACACAACGTGTGGCTAATTCAGGGAGGGTTAGCATTCATTTGGCTTCCTTTTAAAAAGGCAGGACTACTGCATTTCACTGATGTCCAAATATCTCGAAAAAAAAAACAGTGCCTGGTGCTCAGCAGACGCTGAATAAATTTTGTTAAAAGAATGAATGGCTGTGTCACTGTGTCTTCCTATTACAGAGGACAAACACTCCCTAGAAAAACCCACAGCCATTTTTGAGTAGATCCATTGGATCAATTATGAATATTCCTTTTAATATTGCTACTGGTTTTTGTCTTCTTTATCAGATGTAAGCCTCATATGTTGAAACACATCTGACTTATTCACTGGTTTATTCCTACAGTTTACCAAAGTATTAGGTATATAATAGATGCCCTGTAAATACACATTGAAGGAATGAAGAAGTAAAGAAAGAGGTTGCTACCCTTCCCAGGTTGATGTAAGCTTTTCTTCTCTCCTATATGTTAGAGAATTGATCTTCTTTTGAAATTTGTCAGGGCAATTATTAGGAGTTACTATGTCCAGGTGAAAACCTTCTGATAGTGGTCTATTTTAAAGGGTTGTGAAAATTTTCAGTGCAAAGAACTACAGAATGTACCAGCAACTCTGCGTGTTACTGATTCATCTAATGGAAACACAAGGAGCCTACGTTATAGTCCCTTCCTTAGTGAACATCCGTATTGTGTCTTATGCTGAAACAGGCACCATGAAAGAGGGATGGCTGGGTGCCATAAGGAGGACCTGGTTCCACATCGAATTGTGCCAGATTTGAATTCTAACTCTGTTTATTGATCTTGCTTTACTCTAAAATATTATTTCAGGTTTTCCTTACTATCTCAGCCAAATTTCTAGCCCAGAAACTATTTTTAGGTCCCCTGAGAACCATGCATTATTCCAACTGAAAAACAGTGATTTACAGGCATATCTCATTTTATTGTGGTTCACAGATACTGCCTTTTTGTAAAAAAAAAAAAAAAAGAAAAGAAAAAAGTGGAAGGTTTGCAGCAACCCTGCATTGAGCAAGTCTATGCAAAGTCTGTCCGTGCCATTTTTCCAACACTGTGTGCTCACTTCATGTCTCTGTGTCACATTTTGTCAATTCTCACAATATTTCAAACATTTCCTCATGATTATATCTGTTATTGTAATCTGTGATCAGTGAACTTGGATGCTATTTTAATGGTTTTGGGACACCAAAAACCATGCTCACGTAAGATAGGGAACTTAATCCCTAAATGTTTATGTCCTGGTCCTTCCACCTATTGGCCCTTCCCTCATCTCGCTCCCTCTCCTGAGGCCTCCCTGTTCCCTGAGAAACAACAACATTGAAATCAGTCCAATTAGTAACCCTGCAATGGTTGTTACATTAAGTTTAGCCTAAAGCTGCCTCCATGTAATTTTGGCCTAAAGGTTTCTCATACATAATAAACTGTATCCTAACTGGACATCTAAACAGACTGTAACCTACTCTTATGCCAATCATGGAGTTTCAGCCAATCACAGTCAGCCAGCTGTTCAAATAAGGCAAACACCCCAAGCTGTAACCAGTCCAGCTGTTTCTGTACCTCACTTCAGTTTTTGCATTCACTTTCCTTGTTCTGCCCAGAAATCTTCTCTAACCATGTGGAAGTGCCACAATGTCTCTGAAAGCATTCTGGCCTGGGAGACAGCCCAATCTTGAATTACCCTTTTTTGAATTAAACTCGGTTAAATTAGAAAAAAATAATCTTACAATGTCATCTAAGTGTTCAAGTGAAAGGAAATTTCATACATCTCTCACTTTAATCAAAAGCTAGAAATGATTATGCTGAGTAAGAAGAAGGCATGTTGAAAGCTGAGATGGGATGAAAGCTAGGTGTCTTGCATCAAACAGTTGGCTAAGTTGTGAATGCAAAGGAAAGGTTCTTGAAGGAAATTGAAAGTTCTACTCTAATGAACACACAAATGATAAGAAAGCAAAACAGCCTTGTTACTGATATGGAGAAAGTTTTTGTGGTCTCCGTAGAGGATAAAACCAGCTACAACAGTATCTTAAGCCAAAGCCTAATCCAGAGCAATGTCCTAACTCTTCAATTCTATGAAGGCTGAGAGATGTGAGGAAGCTGCAGAAGAAAAGTTTGAAACTAGCAGAGGTTGGTTCATGAGATTTAAGAAGTCATGTCCATAACATAAAAGTGCAAGATGATACTCTGGTGATTTCTCTTCAGATCATATGCATCTTTCTCCTTTTACTAAAAGTGCAAGGTGAAGCAGCAATTGCTGATGTAGAGGCTGCAGCAAATTATCCAGAAGATCTGGCTAAGATAATTGATGAAGATGGCTACACGGTACAACAGATTTTCAAAGTGCGTAAAATAGCCTTATATTATATTGGAAGAAGATGCTGTCTAGAACTCTTACAGCTAGAGAAGAGAAGTCAGTGCCTGGCTTCAAAGCTTTGGAAGGACAGTCTGACTCTCTAATTAGAGACTAATGCAGCTGGTGACTTTAAGTTGAAACCAACCTTAATTTCCCATTCCAAAATCCCTAGAGTACTTAAGAATTATGCTGAATCTAATCTGTCTGTGCTCTATAAATGGAACAAAGCATGAATGACAGCACATCTGTTTATAGTATGGTTTACTGAATATTTTAAGCCCATTAGTGATACCTACTGCTCAGAAAAACAGATTCCTTTCAAAAATATTACTGCTTATTGACAATGCACCTGGTCATCCAGGATGCGTCTGATGGAGACGTGCAAGGAGATTAACATTGTTTTCATGTCTGCTAACACAAAATCTATTCTGCAGCCCATGGATCAAGGAGTAATCTGGACTTCAAGTCTTATTATTCAAGAATGACCTTTTACAAGGCTATAGTTGCCATCGATAGCGATTTTTCTGAAGGATCTGGGCAAAGTAAATTGAAAACCTTCTGGAAGGAATTTACCATCTAGATGACATTGTGAACATTTGTGATTTATGGGAAAAGGTAAAAATATCCACATTAATTGGGGGTTGGAAGACACTGATTCTAGTTCTCATGAATGACTTTGAGGAGTTTAAGACTTCAGTAGAGGAGTAACTGCAGAGATGGTGGAAATAGCAAAATAACTAGAATTAGATGTGGAACCTGAAGACATTACTGAATTGCTTCAATCTTATGATTAAACTATAATGGATGAGGAGTTGCTTCTTAGGGATGAGTAAAGAAACTTTTTTTTGTTGTTGTTCTTTTTTGAGATGGATTCTACTTCTGGTGAAGATGATGTGAACATTGCTGAAATGGCAACAAAGGATTCAGAAGATTACATCAACTTAGTTTGGCAAAGCAGTGGCAGAGTTTGAGAGGACTGACTCCAATTTTGAAAGTGGGTAAAATGATGTCAAAGAGCATCACATGGTGCAGAGAAATCTTTCATAAAAGAAAGAATCAACTGATGTGATCAACTTCGTGGTTTCTTATTTTAAGAAATTGTCAAAAGCACCTTAACCTTCAGCAACTGCTGTCCCATCAGCCAGGAGCCACCAACATCAGGAAGACCCCCCCACCAGGAGAAAGATTAGGTCTCGCTGAAGGCTTGAATGGTTGTTAGTATTTTTCAGCTGTAACGTGTTTTTAAATTAAAGCTTTTACACTGCTGTTTTAAACATTATGCTGTTACATACTTAATAGACCATGGCATAGGGTGAACACAACTTTTATATGCAGTGAGAAACTAAAAAATTCATATCATGTATTCTATTGTGATATTCACTTTATTGCAGTGGTCTGGAACTAAGCCCCCAATATCTCTGAGGTATGCCTGCAATTGAGCATTCCCATAATTATAAACTGTGATACAGGCTATGAAGGAAAAGTGCAACATGTCAGGAGACTGTGTAACAGAGATATCTGGTCTAATGGGGCGAGACACTCTGAAAAAATTGCTTTAATTGCTGAGAGCTGGAGAAATAATAGTTAACCAGGAAGGGGAGAGGAATCTGGAGGAGGAGCTTCTGGCAGCAAGAATAGAATGGCAAAGTCCAAGTTGTGGGAAGGATAGGGGCCCATTTAAAGAATGGAAAGGAAAATAAAATAGGAACACAGTACAGGAAGGAGTGAGGGATATGAGAAGAAACCAGAGAAAGAAAGGGGCTAATATCGAGGTTCTCTACCTTGGCACTGTTGATTAACATTTGGGGCTGGATGATTCTCTGTTGTGGGGAGTGGCCCTTTGCACAATTTTAGCAGCACCCTCTGGCCTCTACACACTAGATGCCATTCACATCCCTTCCCTTCAGTTATAACAACTGAAAATATTTCCAGATATTGCCACATGTTCCCTGGTGGGGGCAAGGGTGAAATCATCGCCCCCAGGTAAGAGTCACTGTTTTTGATCATGTAGAGCTCTTTAGGCCATATACGGATTGGGGCCTTTATAGGCAGAGCACTAGGAAACTCCTGAAGGATTTCAGTAGAATCCTGTCAGAGAATGTGATAGATCTATGGCACACAAGATAAGGACATCTTCTTTCTCCTGCAAAATAATCATTTTACCTCCTCACATAGCCCCCTCCAGCTATACCAAGATAAAAACTTTTATGTGTGATTCTTATCACCTACCACTAAAATGCATATGCTTAGCTATCAATTATGTTCAAAGAGTACCCAAACATTGCTTTTGAGCATATTGTTGTGTCATGATTGCAAAGTTATAATTATGAATCCTGCAGAGTTCATTAGCAATTCATATCTTCACTAGCTTAGAACTTTCAGAAATGTGTTTTTTGGGGAATCAAATGTATATTATGGCTCTAATTCTGAAAGAGAGATGTTTGGAGAGCTTTGTGACTATTTGATTTTTCTTGCATTAATCAAATGACAACTCTTATTTAGCTAGAGATGCTCTTCAACTTCTTTTACCATTTTATTCCTAAGACTCTTAAAGTGGTGTATATTTTTTTACATTTGGACTTAGCATTTGGTAAAACCAAATACAGAACACATACTCTGGCCAAAGGAAAATTGGCCTTGATTCCAGCCTCAGATATTTAAATAAATCATCGTTGGTGGATGTATTTTTCTTCTGTAGATAGAAGTAGACATTGAGGTAAGAATCTTGGCTCAGAGATGATAAGGAAATACTAAAGAGTTATGTTTAAATATGCAACTTGGCTAGGCACAGTGGTTCATGCCTGTAATCCCAGCATTTTGGGAGAACAAGGTGGAAGGATCGCTTGAGCCCAGGAGTTTGAGACCAGCTGGGCAACATGGCGAGACCCCGTTTCCACAAAAAATTAAAAAATAAAATAATAAAAAAATTATCCAGGTATGGTGGTGCATGCCTATAGTCCCAGCTACTAGGGAGGCTGGGGCAGGAGGATCACTTAAACCTGGGAGGTTGAAGCTGCAGTAAGCCATGATCATTACACTGTACTCCAGCCTGGGTGATAGAGCAAGACTCTGTCTCAAAAAGTAATCAGACAAATATGCAACCTTTTGGAGAGCTAATGGTTGATTCTTCTCAAAAGGCAGAACCTCTGGGGATTGGGTGGAGGGAGGGAGAGGAGAAGGAAAGAGGGGCTAAAGCTGCTGAGGGCAATAGTAGGGAGGAAGGATAATAGAATCCAATGCTGTCATAGAGGAGAGGAACAGAAAAACACTGCATGATGCTTGTTGGTAACCTATTTCATCCCTTCAGGAGAGTGGTGTTGAGTGATAGAGAATTCTAGCAGGAGAAATTGACCTAAAATGCTTTAAAGAAAGAATCAGGAAGTAGACTTAGTGCCTGGTGTAGGAGTTGGTGGATGCAGAGTCTCCAACACACTGCCTGGAAGAAGGTTCAGCTGTGCATATATGTCCCAGTGACCAACTATTCCAGTTTGCTTGGGCGTTCAGGATTTTCTGAGACATTGGACTTCCAGTGCTTCAAACCCAGACAGTCACAGGCAACCAGGACAGCTGGTGAGCCTACACACAAGGACACTTTTCACAGAGGATCATGGCAAAAATGCAGGGGGCAGACACAGCTTCAGTTCTGATACCACCAGCAGCAGCAGCAATGGAACCGATTTGGGGATGAGCCACAGTACACAGAACAAGTGCTGCTTGGGCTCAAGTAGTTGGTGGTGTGAGTTGTGCTGAAGGTGGCTGCAAAAAGTTTTTGTGAACTCTTCTTTCCCCGTAGAGCTCTAC
This sequence comes from Gorilla gorilla gorilla, assembly GCF_029281585.2. Classification (NCBI taxonomy): domain Eukaryota; kingdom Metazoa; phylum Chordata; class Mammalia; order Primates; family Hominidae; genus Gorilla; species Gorilla gorilla. Next base: position 96,318,547 of record NC_073231.2, on the reverse strand, counting down.
CATGTTACACAAAGATCTAGGGAGCAGAAATAAGTGGAGAGGTGGAGAACCAAATAAATGATCCATAATTGAGATTGCTTGTAAGTCTTTCTGGTCTCATATTTAAAAATGATACAGATTATTAAAATTATTATGGATCTACAAAAACATAAATTAGTAAAACTCTTGTTGTAATCATAAAACTGTGAGCAGTTTGAGAGAAAGAACAATGTCTTGTAGACCACTGGTACTCAGTTTAGTTTAGTGCACAACAGACAGTCCAAAGATTTTCTTGAAGATGGAAACAAAATGCGAACTGTTTCATGATGTCTTCCCAGGCTTTTATACATCTGTGTTTTCTTAGACTGCTCTCTGGGACACTAGAGCAGCAAAATCAAATGCAGAGAGTAGCCCCATAAGCATAGATTCCCGTGGAAGCCAACTGACATCACACCCACAGATTGGTGGGTGCAGAGAAGTTGGGAGGAGAGGTTTGGCTTAATGGCACTGTACCTGCTTTTTATTACCCTTATTCTAATTTATTTTAAGCCTGAAGCATTTAGGCTGGAGCCTGTTTTCCTAGGTAGAAGGATACCTTATAAAAATTAGTACACACTTGAAGTCACACCGTCCTCAAGATGCTTATGTCTAACAGCAGAAATAGCTGCATATGTGAAATAGCAGCAAATGTTGTAAGGTAATATACAATTAAATGCAATGGCTGTTTAGAAGAAGAGATCATTAGGAGTTAGAGAAACTGGAGATTGTGGTACAGCATTGAAAGATGGCACAGATTGAGAGCATTTTCCAGGTGGGAGGAGAGACAAAAGTGAAAAGAAAAAAAAATTAAGAAACACAGAATAGAGAATGAGAAGGCTGAAGTTACCAAAAAAAGCTGACACTTTATTATTATTATAAATACAATGATATTTATTTTTATATAACATATGTATTTATTATGCAATTATTGTGCACTCACTGTGCCACAATTAATGCCCTAAATGACTAAAATGTATTCATTAATCTTCACAGGAGCCCTCCATAGAGGGTAATGTTATTGGCCCATTTTAAAAATGAGAAGAGGTTCTTAGAGGGGTTGAGCAACTTGCCTGGAGCCTCTTAATCAGGACTTAAAGCAATGAATCTGGCTTCAGAGCCTTTGTCCTCATGCAGAGACTCTTAAGTGACCTTGATATGTGCCCAAATCAAGCCTGTATGTTGGGAAATTGCAGAGAACTATTTTGGGAGAAACATGAAAGACCTTGGTATTTAGGCAGAGGCATATAGACATGGACATTACAAAAACAATTCATCAACCTTGTGGAAATGTAATTCTTGGTAGGTCCACATCGGTCAGAGCAAGGTCATTTTATCTGACAACCATGATAGAGAGTATCTGTGTACTCTGCCCTTTCAAAAGCTATAGAAATTCATGTGTCGTGAAAAAAAGGTAATGGCTTTAAAATATGAAACAGTACAATGTGTCTTTCAAGTGTAACCTTAGTACTCACTACACATTTGCAACTCAATTTTCATATCTGCTAACAGAGTATGGAGTGAGCTTTCTACAATTCTTTACATACAAGAAAACAAACCAAAGAATCATACTCATAACAGTGTTTTAGTGAAATATAGATATTTACTGGTGGTACTTTAAAACTTTTGAGAAGCATCGCCTGCACAATTTACTATTTTTGTCAGAAAAATTATCAAAAACTTGAAAAAAGGCATAAAATTGTGGTATGCTTTTTTCATATAATATTAGGGGAAAGGCCACTCAAGGACTGGCTAGAAGAATGTTCTTAGTTCATCTTATTGTTAGTTATTGACAAAAGGTCCCAGACTTAATGAAGTTACCTTACTGATAGATTTTTGTCCAGTAATGATGAAAATACTTTTCGTTTAGTGAAATAAATGGTGCCAAAGACTTATGATCTGTTGGACTATAATGGAGCCTGTTTGTTTGTTTTTTTTTTTTTTTTTTTGAGACAGAGTCTCTCTCTTTTGCCCAGGCTGGAGTGCAGTGGCATGATCTCAGTTCACTGCAACCTCCACCTCCCACTTTCAAGCAATTCTCCTGCCTCAGCCTCCCTAGTAGCTGGGATTACAGGTGCATGCCACCATGCCTGGCTAATTTTTGTATTTTTAATAGAGACGGGTTTCACCACATTGTCCAGTCTGGTCTCGAACTCCTGACCTCATAGTCTGTCCACCTTGGCCTCCCAAAGTGCTTGGATTACAGGCTTGAGCCACCGCGCCCAGCCCCTTTCATTTTTCTTTTTAATCAAAATCAGCAATCTTATCCTAACATTTCTTTGCTAAATCTCCTATAAATATCCTAGCATTTTGAATATTTTTGAGGCAGTCATAACACTTATTGAGTCCTTCATAAATTGAAGAGTTAAATAAAGTTTTTTAGAGTCATGATTTTTATCTTCCGATACGTATACTTTAACACTTTGAAAATATATTTTGGTGGCAGTTTTCTCACATCTGTAATTCTAAAAGACAGAAAAAGGACACCCTCTGACTGTTGGTGTGGATTTGACTGTAGAATCTAGAACTCAAGAGTGAATTTATTTTCTCTATTTTACTCACTGATTTTTGGAATAAGTTCATAAAATATTCTTAAAACATCTCATTCTGAAATTGTTGCTCTATCTCTTTACTTAAGATGATCTTTATGACTGGTGGGAAAATCATGGTGTCTGTTGTGAATGGGAAATAATGAAAATGTCTTATGGTGGTAGCAGTGTGCCACTTGCTTGTATAGTAACAATCTATTTTAACATACAGGCCTCTGATTCCACACTTGCAATTCATCAAATTTTCTGACTTGTACTTATAAAAATGAAATTCTAGAAATTTATTTGGCAACATTGCCACACCTATAAAAGCACTATACTCTTTATCTGTACCCTATATAAAAGATAGAAATAAGACTTTTGGATAACCAAGCCCTTTCTTTTTCAGGAAATAATGTGAATAAGATGACTTCAACTCTCAGGGAAAAAAAAAAGAGCTTTAATGAAAAGATTTTTAAAGGGTTTGACATTTAGCTGACAATGGGGTTCAAATTTCAAATGTGGCCACAAATGTATATTTGGGTAAAAAGGAATTTAATAGACTTTAATGCATGCAAAGATATTCAAAACTATTAGAAGGAAGAATTCCAATGAAGCAAATTAGAATAAATTAAAATATTGTTCAACAATTCAATTAACCTTTCAAAATTGCACAAGTAGTGTCATACTGTGCTCCTGTTACCTTAATAAAATACTATATACATATAGATGGTGCTCAACTTATATCATTAGTAGCATTTTTCTGAAGTAAATTCTAACATTATTGACACTCAGCAGTGATATTTACTATATGGAAATAGAAAAGTTCAGGATAAACCTGTTCACTAACAATCTGGGGTATTTTACCACAAACACCCCAGTTTTATTTATGTATGTACTTATTTATTTTGAAAGGAAAAAGGGAAAACCACACAAACAATTTATGAAAGCTTCCAATTAGGTACATTTTAGCAAGAATGCATATTACAGCTTGTCATTAACTAAGACTGTTTTGGTTCATAGGTTGAGCATATCCATATTGTCAGCATGAATAATATGTATGATTTTCTCTCTAAAAACATTTCTTTATGGGGATGGCATTGAATCTGTAAATTACCTTGGGCAGTGTGGTCATTTTCACGATATTGATTCTTCCTACCCATGAGCATGGAATGTTCTTCCATTTGTTTGTATCCTCTTTTATTTCCCTGAGCAGTGGTTTGTAGTTCTCCTTGAAGAGGTCCTTCACATCCCTTGTAAGTTGGATTCCTAGGTATTTTATTCTCTTTGAAGCAATTGTGAATGGGAGTTCACTCATGATTTGGCTCTCTGTTTGTCTGTTGTTGGTGTATAAGAATGCTTGTGACTTTTGTACATTGATTTTATATCCTGAGACTTTGCTGAAGTTGCTTATCAGCTTAAGGAGATTTTGGGCTGAGACAATGGGGTTTTCTAGATATACAATCATGTCGTCTGCAAACAGGGACAATTTGACTTCCTCTTTTCCTAATTGAATACCCTTTATTTCCTTCTCCTGCCTGATTGCCCTGGCCAGAACTTCCAACACTATGTTGAATAGGAGTGGTGAGAGAGGGCATCCCTGTCTTGTGCCAGTTTTCCGAGGGAATGCTTCCAGTTTTTGCCCATTCAGTATGATATTGGCTGTGGGTTTGTCATAGATAGCTCTTATTATTTTGAAATACATCCGATCAATACCTAATTTATTGAGAGTTTTTAGCATGAAGGGTTGTTGAATTTTGTCAAAGGCTTTTTCTGCATCTATTGAGATAATCATGTGGTTTTTGTCTTTGGCTCTGTTTATATGCTGGATTACGTTTATTGATTTGCGTATATTGAACCAGCCTTGCATCCCAGGGATGAAGCCCACTTGATCATGGTGGATAAGCTTTTTGATGTGCTGCTGGATTCGGTTTGCCAGTATTTTATTGAGGATTTTTACATCAATGTTCATCAAGGATATTGGCCTAAAATTGTCTTTTTTGGTTGTGTCTCTGCCCGGCTTTGGTATCAGAATGATGCTGGCCTCATAAAATGAGTTAGGGAGGATTCCCTCTTTTTCTATTGATTGGAATAGTTTCAGAAGGAATGGTACCAGTTCCTCCTTGTACCTGTGGTAGAATTCAGCTGTGATTCAATGCCATCCCCATAAAGCTACCAACGACTTTCTTCACAGAATTGGAAAAAACTACTTTAAAGTTCATATGGAACCAAAAAAGAGCCTGCATTGCCAAGTCAATCCTAAGCCAAAAGAACAAAGCTGGAGGCATCACGCTACCTGGCTTCAAGCTATACTACAAGGCTACAGTAACCAAAACAGCATGGTACTGGTACCAAAACAGAGATATAGACCAATGGAACAGAACAGAGCCCTCAGAAATAACGCCACATATCTACAACTATCTGATCTTTGACAAACTTGAGAAAAAGAAGCAATGGGGAAAGGATTCCCTATTTAATAAATGGTGCTGGGAAAACTGGCTAGCCATATGTAGAAAGCTGAAACTGGATCCCTTCCATACACCTTATACAAAAATCAATTCAAGATGGATTAAAGACTTAAACGTTAGACCTAAAACCATAAAAACCCTAGAAGAAAACCTAGGCATTACCATTCAGGACATAGGCATGGGCAAGGACTTCATGTCCAAAACACCAAAAGCAATGGCAACAAAAGACAAAATTGACAAATGGGATCTAATTAAACTAAAGAGCTTCTGCACAGCAAAAGAAACTACCATCAGAGTGAACAGGCAACATACAAAATGGGAGAAAATTTTCGCAACCTACTCATCTGACAAAGGGCTAATATCCAGAATCTACAATGAACTCAAACAAATTTACAAGAAAAAAACAAACAACCCCATCAAAAAGTGGGCGAAGGACATGAACAGACACTTCTCAAAAGAAGACATTTATGCAGCCAAAAAACACATGAAAAAATGCTCATCATCACTGGCCATCAGAGAAATGCAAATCAAAACCACAATGAGATACCATCTCACACCAGTTAGAATGGCAATCATTAAAGAGTCAGGAAACAACAGGTGCTGGAGAGGATGTGGAGAAATAGGAACACTTTTACACTGTTGGTGGGACTGTAAACTGGTTCAACCATTGTGGAAGTCAGTGTGGCGATTCCTCAGGGATCTAGAATTAGAAATACCATTTGACCCAGCCATCCCATTACTGGGTATATACCCAAAGGACTATAACTCATGCTGCTATAAAGACACATGCACACGTATGTTTATTGCGGCATTATTCACAATAGCAAAGACTTGGAACCAACCCAAATGTCCAACAAGGATAGACTGGATTAAGAAAATGTGGCACATATACACCATGGAATACTATGCAGCCATAAAAAATGATGAGTTCATGTCCTTTGTAGGGACATGTATGAAATTGGAAATCATCATTCTCAGTAAACTATTGCAAGAACAAAAAACCAAACACTGCATATTCTCACTCATAGGTGGGAATTGAACAATGAGATCACATGGACACAGGAAAGGGAATATCACACTCTGGGGACTGTGGTGGGGTGGGGGGAGGGGGGAGGGATAGCCTTGGGAGATATACCTAATGCTAGATGACGAGTTAGTGGGTGCAGCGCACCAACATGGCACATGTATACATATGTAACTAACCTGCACAATGTGCACATGTACCCTAAAACATAAAGTATAATAAAAAAATAAATAAATAAATAAATAAATAAATAAAAAACATTTCTTTCCAAGATCCAAGAAATAGAACTTTCTTTTCATTATCTGGAGCAGGGGAGTTCATTAAAAGGAATTCAAGCTCAGTACTGTCCTTACTTTCCCATCTGGGATAACTAATTCTGTCTCACTTATGTTACAACCAGCATTCTATAGCATTTCTCAAACTAAGGACTGGAGGAATTAGAAAAATTTCCAATTATATCCATTGTAATTTTGAGGAAATTGCTGAATATACTTAATTCTTAATGTAAAAATGTCTTTTTTTTTTCAAAGGAAGATAAATAGCATTAATGAGCACTTAACTCTGAACCAGACATTGAGATATTTTATGCTATTTGGAGCTGTTGTAATTCTAATGTTGGAGGCTAGTGGGGTGAGGCATGGAGAAGTTATATAACCTGTCCAGGGACACACTGTGTATAAATGGCAAAGCTGGTGAGCAACCTCAGGACTTCTAGCTGCAATCTGCATGTTTTTTCAACTGTACCATGCTGCAGTCAGTTCAATGAGCAATACATCAATCTGTTTACCCATGACCTCAGTTGAACTAAGGTATCTCTAAAGAATATTGGACAGTTTAGAAACAGACCTTTTTGTCATGCTTTGTATTCATCCTATCCTAGGAACATTTCAAATGTGACATGTGTAACTGCATTCTAACAGAGAGGGCAAGAAAAAAAAAAAAAGGACTCATTCAAAAACAGATTATTCTCATTGCAGAAACCCTGGTAAAAAATGTCCCCAGCTCTGCCTCCTTTTACTAGTTCTATAACCACCCCTTCTACTTCTGTTCCTTCTTCTTCTCTTTTGGCTTCTGGAATATAACTATACATTTCCCTCGAATCAAATACTCTGAGTTCATACTACCAAAAGAGAAAAGTAGACAAATATAGTATAAGACTTTAACTTAAATAAAATAGAAGAAAGAGTGAAGCCTGATAAATGAGGACATTACCCATTTATTTATTGAACCTAGTTAGAGATATGAATAGGAAATAATGTAATCCAGTAGAAGACTAAGACAGGTAGACAGTTACATAATCATGCTATAATATTATTAATGCTCTCATAAAGGTCTACACAAATTATTTCAGGAGCTCAGAGGCTGTAAAAGTTAATTTTGCTTGAAGGGATCAAGAGATTCTTCAGAAATGCTTTAACTGAGCTACATATTGGAGAACCAAGAGTTTTACCAGAGAAGCAGGTGCAGGAGGCATTTCCAGGAGATGGAATACAGTGAGCCAAGGCATACAGAAATGTGAAAGTAAAGAGAAGGTTGGAAAATATTGAATTGTTCCCTGTGTTAGAGGACACATGGGTTAGGGTAAGGAGTAGTTATTTAAAGATTTGCTATTCTTGAGAGTTTGGATTTATCCTGTGATCAAAAGAGAGCCAAACATTGAAACATGGAAGGGCATGCCTTTAATGCTATGAAGGACTGGATGGATTTTATCTATCTAGGCAGATTTCTTGCATGGTATTAGGCATATTTATGTGATGACTTTAGGGGAAGAGTTAGTTCTCTCAGTTGATATCTGAGATGTAGAAGGAAAAAGGACCAGTCTTCCCAAATTCACCCATATTTTCTAGAGCAATCAACTAACACCTCCAAGGCCATCCCTTCTAGACACTGCTTTTCGACAGAAGTATTATAGGGGCCAACTCTATGCAGTGTGTATACTCTATGCCCCATGGTGATCAGAGTCAGCTAGGTATCTGTGGTGGCCAGTTCTGTTCACATCCTTTCTAAGCCCAAGGAGTGGCCTTTTGAAAAGTTTAAACAAGCCGGAGTCTATATATGAGGAACTAAATACCTTGCATTGTGCCACAGAATATAACTTGGTGCAGTAAGACTTGAGTCTACATTCTGACTCAACTACTTACTAGCTGCGTTGGGTATGTTACGTAACTTGTTTGAAGCCGGGTTCTCATTTGTAAAATGAAAATATTTATCTTGCAGGGTTCTTGTGAGAATTCAGTGTGATAATACATGGAAATAACAGATTCTCAATAAATGATACCTCTGCTGCAGAGGCTTAATTTTCTTTCCTTCGCCTTATAAAACATTACTCTCCATCAGGGTGAGAATCACACAAGAGAGAGAAGAAAGTTTAGCATAGTATGCATGCTAACTGCAGCTTAGATACAGCATATTTTCTTTACTTTCCTGAGATTTCTTGAAAACAAATGACATTATTCCCTATCCCTTGCTGATTAGTCATTTACTGTTGAGAACGGTCGTGTTGCTATGTAATAACATGAAATAGCCAATTGTCTAGTTGGAAGCTAAGAGATGTATGCCTCAGTGAAGCTGGCAGACAAGCTCATAATTTTCGATTTCCTCTGAGGGTTTTTTTCATTTTGATTATGAAGCAGAAGCAGAATATTTTCAACATTAGATCATTTTACACATGTTAACTTATTTAAACACCACTAAGGCTTTTTGGCAGAAACTGAAATTTGTTTCTCTGCTTTCAATTAACCATGGTGAGATTTTCCTGAGACTGTCAACTGACAGTTCACTGGTATCTCTTGGTTCCAGTTAAAATCAGACACTATTTTGACAAAGGTCACAGTTGAGTACTTTCGTTGTTGGCCTCCCATTTAGATATATAACTCTATGCATAGAGTTTGGGTTCAGTTTGTATTTGTTGAGTAAGTACAAAAATGCAAGACCATCCTAAAGATAGACATCTGGGTCATCAGCTGTGTGTGCTTGGGATTATGTGCGGTTGCCTATTTTCCTGTCTCCACCTTTATTAGATCAAGATCTTCTTGATGGAGGGGGCCATCTCCAGTATTAGTACAGATAGAAGGCAGATTAAAAAACTGTTGGAAACAAAAACGTATCATAATATCTATGGCATTTTTCATCTGCATTGTTTTCTGGAGGTGTCGTATGATTTTAGCATTCTTAGTGGGTTGGACAGGGTAGACCGTGGTAAAGGGACAAATTCAGAGGATGTGGTCAGTGGAATGAAGAGGAACCATTCTAAGGACAGTCTTAGTGCACATTGGGACCTGGAAATGAAGTGTCTTCTCTCCAGGCTCCGCATTCCCTGCCATCGGTGTGACTCTGTGAGTCTTGACATCTTAACAGGAACTTGCCAGGAAGATAAGTAGAAAACAGATTGGGAGAGAACCCACAGTCTGTTTCCTCCTGCCCCACAGTCCATTCCTTTTGTTTATATTCAGAAAAACTGAAGAAACATCCAGGTAAATGTGGGGCCTGAAACTTATGTAATTTGGGAGTAGGCCCTTTAATGAAAAAAATACAAAATTATATATACAAAATTAAGTATAAAAGTTATCTATTAATTATAAAAAAGAATTCATTAAAATTACAAACTTTAAAAAACTGACTAAAACAACAAACATCAGAACATCCAGGAAAATAATGTAATATTTTAATTAGTTAATGACAACTTACTTGAACAGAAATAACTGCCAACTCAACTAGTATATCCCACGAAATCCAAACTAAATGTATCCAGGATTCAGTTTCCCCTTAGCCAGTTTTCAGAAATGCCTCCAGCTAATCCAGCATGACAGGATAACAGGAAAAATAATGACACAAGAGAAGCTGGAGTGAAAGAGACCACTGTGGTTAAAATACTGTGCTTTTTCAAAATTTACAATATCACAGGACTGTGATTACACTGGTAGGTCCCTTCTGGGACTTTGGAAGAGACTGCGCATCTGAGGGGCTCTGAAATTTCAGCTCCACCAGCTTCACAGTAAGTCTTCCTTAAAGGGAAATCCAGGTGATAGTTTTTCATCTGCCTAATAACAGGGGTCACTACCTAAGATCTCTCAGCATCTCATATAGCATTTAGTCAAATGAAAAACTCAAAAGCCTTCTTGGTCAACTACAAATATTGCTAGCTTTAGTTCCATTTAGAAGCTCTACAGTATGCATACATTTATTTATTTAAAATGCCAATAAGTACATGTAAAGTATGTACATATATATATTTATATATGATATATATTTATATATAATATATATTTATATATGATATATATTTATATATGATATATTTTTATATATGATATATTTTTATATATGATATATATTTTTATATATGATATATTTATATATAATATATATTTATATATGATATATTTATATATAATATATATTTATATATTTATATATATATATTTATATGTTATATATTTATATAACATATAAATATATATTATATATAAATATAAATATATATATGTATATCAAGCATTCATACATGTGAGGCAATGGTGAAAATAATAGAGAATCTTAGCCCTCAAAGGCTTACTGTTGATGGAGGATTACAAATAAGTAAATATCACAATACAAAGTGATTAAGGGATATTACAAGAAAAGTACCGCATGGCAAGCTGCTGGAGGGATACAACTCCTCCACAAAGTCAAAGCCAAGACTTGAAGGATGAATTAGGAGTTTCCCAATGAAGGTGGGAAGGAAATGGCAATAATGTAAAACTCCTGATAGAAAGAACTGGATGTAACAGAGTTCATGGCATGACTAAAAAATTGGAAAAAAAATTAGATGACTAAATTGTGCTATGAGATGCAGGAATGGTATTCAAGGGCATAGGTTTTGGGGAGGAGATGAGAGTGGGAAGGGTTATAGGTATAACATCAGGCAGTGACTTATGGGCCATATGAATGGGTGGGCTTTCCCTCAAGAATATTGGGGAAATCACTGAAGAGTTTTAAGCAGGGAGAGTCCTGATAAAAGCTGTATTCTTTTGTAGTATTTTTCTTAAAAAGCCCACTCCCAAATTATATATTTTTAAAAAGGTGGCTCTGACTGTACTGTGAAGAATGGTTTGAGTGGGATTTGATTAAAACCAATAGAGAGCAGTTAGGCACCTTTTTTAGTAATCTAGGCAAGAGTTAATAGGGGGTAAATTCAAGTGATAGGATATATCACAATAGAACTTAGGAACTTAGGATGAAGGTAAGAGAGAAAAAAAAAGAACAAGAGGCAAGTGCTTTGCCTGATAATAGGATGCCAGTCACAGAATAAGAAAACAGACCAATTTTTGACATCTTGTGTTTGAAGTGCTAAAAGATTTCGAGAGATAAGATCCAGGAGGCAGATGGATGAAAGGTGGCCAGAGCTTCTTTAAACAGATATCTGGCTTGCTTTAGAGATGTGTAAGTCCTTACTACAGAGGAATTTGAATTAATTATTTCTGGCAAAATCATGGAGTGGGATGGAAGTGTGTGATTCAAACCTGGTCTTGGTTCATGTTGGGTCTCACTCATCAGGTCCTTGTTCACATTCAGTTTCTCAGTTACACTAGACTGTAAACTCTATAAGGGAAGGGGCCAAATTTGCCTTGATGATTGTTGTATGCCCAGTGCTGAGAACGGTGCCAGCTACATGGTGGATACTGAACAAACATTTGTTAAATGAAAGAATAAGTAGCATCAGTTACAGAGCAAGCAGTAGAAGAATTCATAAGAGAGACTGAATTGCAAAAAAAAAAAAAAATAGTAAAAGTATCAGAATTTTTTAGTGTCATGAATTCCACGAAAAGAGAGGGTTTAAAGGAAGGAATGGTCAACTAAGTCACCTGTAATAGGTCAAATATGAAAATGTCTAAAACACATAAATTAGATTTAGCAAGAATGAAGGTTGTTGCTTACCTTGACATAAATTTCAGCCTAGATATTTGGTTATGCTGTTTCAATTGCACATGTTAGAGAGACACAAACTATCACCTCTTTTGGAGGCTTCTCCCATCTTTGGGATCTAATCAAGTTTCTGAGGAGGTTTGGCACTCGGGAATGTTGCGAGAGGGTGTTTTTCACTCATTGATACATACAGGATGCTTCTAACTTAGACATCCCCTGTTTGCACTTTCAGGGGCTCTTAAGTTCTGAGGCTCCCACTCAACTTCTATGCCACACTTTGGAAACAAGCATCCATGGTCCCAATGGCTAGATACACAAGGGAGACATTTCTTTCTGGGGCCTCCTAAAGAGCAAGGCCTTCTACCTTTGTCCTCTCGATCTACTGCCCTCACTGGGAAGTGCCACATTTACGAGGCTACTTGCCCTTCTTCTCTCCTACCCTCAACCCAAATGCATCCTTCAGCAGGGAGAGGGAATGACAGGGCAAGCACAGCAATTCTTCTCTCTCCTTCCCCATATATTTTATCTACAGTCTGAACATCTTTTTTCACAATGGAATTAAAGAGAAGACTCAAAGTCACATTCTAATTTCTCCCCGGTCAATCATTCTCTTGAGAAAATGATCAAAAAGGCAATTACCTGCTTAAATAGGGAGAAAGAGATGTGTGAAATATTGTGAGTAATTATCTGATATTAATAACTTAAACATACTTCCATTCATATAAGGACAATATTTTTTCCAGAAGCATGACTATAAAAGAAAGGAGCATGGAAGCTGGAGGCAGATGTGGGTTTAAGTGGGGGTTTCATTTTGTAAGAAGAAAACGACTTAAGCATATTTAAATAATAGTGGGAAGGGGCCAATAGAAAGAGAGAAGTAGAAATAGCAAGAAGGAGAGATTTATCAATAGAGCAAGGTCCCTGTGAGAGTTATAGGTGCTGGGACCCAGATCACTGTGGAGTCCAATAATCTTAGACTGAAAGAGGAATGTCTCTTACAGTACAGAATGAAGGAGGGAGGGTGGTTTTATAGGCTCCTCAGTGGGAAATAGAGGGATATCCATTGCAGCAGCATCTAGTTTCTCAGTGAAGTAGAATGCAAAGCAGCACACATGGGTCTAGGTTTGAGGAGAATGGAGGTTTGGGAGAATAAATAAATCCTGAGCGTTGAGGGCCCAGTTTGGGTCACTGACTGTAGTTTTAATCATACTCATCTCAGTGGTTCTATAATTTTCTTTAGCAGGACTTGGCAATACAGATTTAGACAAAGAGCAGGCTTGAGCCTAGTTTGGAGTTTTGCTAAGAAAGTATAATGGATGAGCAGAAGAGTTTTCTCAACTTGTTTATTAAAAAAAAAAAAAAAGAATAATGGGTAGAGTGGCTTTATTTGCTTAGAAATAGTTCACCTTCCTGCCCAAGTCCAATATCTTCCATTTTTCTCTTGAATTTGACATCATAAAATTATATTTTTAATAGATCCCCTTAAGCCTAATGGCCCAAAAGAATTGTAGCAGCTGTAAAGCGAATTTAATTAACTGAAGTCTGATTTAGTGAGGCATATGCAGTGGAAACAACTAAGGAGTCTCTGGGAATCAACAGAGAAGTTGAATTTATGTTCATTAAAAGGGAAAAAGAATGTTTACAAAAGTTTCAGTAGCAGTAGAGAGACTGTGAGCAAACCATGTCTTGTGCTTTCTTACAAATGAGATGACATTTTGGTAATTTGTAATCTAAGCTCTACATTCTAGAGGGACGTGTCCTCACTTGACACAAAAGTGAACTCTCATTAATACATTTGTGCTTCAAGTTGGGTGTGTTTTCTATTTGTATAGACAGTTCTAACTCAATGCAATTATTTTTTAAAGTAAATACGTTAAGTAATACATAAGTATTAAGTAATGAAGATATTCTTACTCTAAAATATTCAGTGATATAGAAGTATACAAAGTGAGTATTTTTTCTCCTCCCTTCTCCAATCTTACCCTCCATCTCCTCCAGAAGTAAAACTGGTGTGAGACCTACCTAAATTTGTAAATTTTCTCTAATCAAAATATTGGGAATTTGTGTTCTAAAAGTGTCAGCCCAATTTATATAACCACAGAGAATATGAAATTTGCCCATACTTCAATTTTGAATGTTATCTGTTGACTTTTAATATTATTTTTGTCAATCTAATGAGAAAAAATTGTTTGTATATTAATTTGCCCTTCCTTGAACACTAATGAAACTGATCATTTTTCACTTTTTTATGTACATTTATATTTCTTCTGCATATAATTTTTGTTCAGTCTTTGTCAATTTTTTCAATTATATTATTTGTCTTTTTCCTAAACGCTTATAAAACATTATACACTGTGAATATGTATCTTCACCTTTTAAATAGATAACAATAAATACAGCTATGTTGCTGTTTTGCTCCGTGTGTTGCTTTATTTTTTACTTTGTTTATGGTATCACTCATAGATCAGCAGCTTTTAATTTTAATGTAGTAAAAGCTCAGTCTTTTTCTTTGTCTTTAGGTTGTAAATCTTATATAGTAAGGACTTTCCAACCACCAAAATTACAAAACTTGTCCCCTATATTTCTTTCTAATATTTAACCTTTTAATGTGTCTGCAATTTATTTTTGTACATGATGTTATTTAAAAACCATTTTTTTCCCTTGCTTGGGTTGCCAATCATCTCTGTGCCATTTGTTGAAAGCTCTATCTTTTGCTCACTGATAGAACAAATTTTCTTTACCATAAACTAAATATCACATACAAATGAATATTTTTATGACTCTCTTGTGTTCTACTAATCTGTCTGTTTCTAAAATAATACTTTAATGATTTAATCTTTCTAGCTTTATAATATGTTTTCATATTGGGTAGAAATCATTCCTTATTTTATCCCAAAAAGTTTTCTATTTCTGTGTATTTTTCTCAGATGACCTGTAGAATTATCTAAAGTTCTATTGATAAATCCTCTTGCAATTTTTATTACAACTTATTAAATATATAGATAATCTATAAATATATAGGTGCTAATGTATAATGTTAAAGTAGTAAATCTTACCTTTTATAAACACAGGATATTTCTCCATTTACTCAGGTATTATCTTTGTTCAGTAAAGTTTTATAGCTTTACTCATAAAGGTTTTGAAAATTTCTTATTAAGTTTATCTGTACTTATTTTGAATTCACTGTTATTATAAATATTTTGACCGTTGCTGGTGAAATTTAACCATTCTTATCTATGTCTGCTTTTCTTGTTGAACTCTCTTATTAGGTGTGAAAGCTTCTCAGTTGATTCTCTTTTGATTTCTAAGTAGGCAATCATTATGGCTGCTAATAATGATATTTTTTGCCTTTATTTAATTTTCTTATTATATTGCATTATTAGGAGCCCTGCTTGAATAGTAGTGGTAATAGCATAAATTCTTGTCTTATTCCTGATTGTATTAGGAATGTTTCCAATGTTGCAACATTATGATGCTTACTGTAGATTTATAGTCAATAGCCTTTTCAAGCTAAGAAAGTGTTTTTTTCCTTTGTTTGCTAAAATAGATTTTTAAAAATTAAGGCATGAGTATAAATTTCATTAAGTTATAGTAGCATTAATGAGTCTAGGGGATTGTCCTTAGAATGTTTCTAGGTAATTGTATTTAAACTTTTTCTGAAGAATTGCACTTAGAATTTTTTCAAATGTTAAATAATTATTTCATTCTTGGAATCAGTTCACGTCTTTATGTTTTATATTTTTGATACCTTTGTATTCTATTTACTAACAATTTATTTAAGACTTTTCACCTCCTTTTATAAATGAGTTATAACATATGGGCTTTTTTTTAGTGCTATTCTTGTATGGCTTAAATATTAGTATGATGCTAACCCTTTTGAGTGAATTAAAAAATTATCCTTTTTTTCTAAAGCTCTCTATGCTTTGGGATAGTGTATAAAGTATCAAAATTTATCATTCCTTGAAATCTACCCAGATCCTTTGCCTTCTTTTGAGAGCAGATCTTTTACCGATTTTTAATTACCATAATTGTCACTAGTATATTTTAATTTTCTATTCCTTTGTGATTCAAATTTAGCAATTCACATTTTCCTAGAAAATTGTCCATCCAATCTATATTCCAATCAATTGTTTTAAACTATTATACTATTTTATTTTAAAATTCCTTTCATGATTCCATCTATGTCATCTTTCTCATTCCTAATATAGTTTGTTTGCATCACCTCTTTTGTCCTTAACCAAACATTTTGTCTATGTTGCATAGAATCTTCTGATTTTATTAAGTCTACTGTTTTGTTTTCTGCTTGTTGTTGCATTTAGATTTTTAATTACTATTCTTTAAAGGATTTTCTTTATTAATCATGTTTGGCTTCTTTACTTAAATGTTTAGTTTATTCCTCATCTTTCTCCGTATCATATAAGCAGTGCAACAATGTTTTTAATATTATCTTAAGCACCAAGGCTGTAAATATTTCTCTGTTTTGGCTGTTTCAAACAAGTTTTGATATTGCAGATTATAAGCAATATCAGAGATATTTTGGGGTCAATTCCAGATCACTGCAATAAAGCAAATATTGCAATTAAGTAAGTCACACACGTTTTTTGGTTTTCCAGTGCATATAAAAGTGAT
This sequence comes from Gorilla gorilla gorilla, assembly GCF_029281585.2. Taxonomy (NCBI): domain Eukaryota; kingdom Metazoa; phylum Chordata; class Mammalia; order Primates; family Hominidae; genus Gorilla; species Gorilla gorilla. The sequence continues at coordinate 96,301,979 of NC_073231.2, read as the reverse complement.
AATATACTATGCCGTAGTCTGTTAAGTATGCAATAGCATTACGTGTAAAAAATAATATACATGCCTTAATTAAAAATACTTAATTGCTAAAAAATGCTAACAATCATCTAATCCTTCAGTGAGTCCTAATATTTTTGCTGGTAGAGAGTCTCGACTCCATGTTATTGGCTGCATGTTGATGGCTACTGACTGGGTCATAGTTGTTGAAAATTGGGGTGGCTGTGTCAGTTTCTTAAAACAAAATAACAATAAAGTTTGTTGTATTGGTTGTTTATTTTCTGAAAGAGTTCTCTGTAGGATGCAATGCCATTTGATAGTATATTACCCACAGTAGCATGTCTTTCAAAATTGAAGTCAACTCTCTCAAACCCTACCACCTTATCAGATACATTTACGTAAGCTTCTAAGTCTTTTGTTGTCACTTCAACAATGTTTACAGCCTCTTCACCAGGCTGAATCCATCTCAAAAAACACCTTCTTTGCTCATCCATAAGAAGCAACTCCTCATCTATTATAGTTCAATTCTGAGATTGCAGCAATTCAGTCACATCTTTAAGTTCCACTTTTAATTCTAGTTCTTTTGTTGTTCACCAGACGTCTCTGCAGTTACTTCCTCTGCTGAAGTCTTGAATCTTTCAAAGTAATCCATGAGGGTTAGAGTCAGTTTCTTCTAAACTTCAATTAATGTGGATATTTTGAGCTTTTACCATGAACCATGAATGTTTTTAATGGCATCTAGAACGGTAAATCCTTTCCAGAAGGTCATTTCAATTTACTTTGTTCAGGTCCATCAGAGGAACCATGGTATGTAGCAGCTATAGCCTTACAAAATGTATTTCTTAAATAACAATACTTGAATGTCAAGATTACTCCTTAATCCATGGGCTGCAGAATAGGTGTTGTGTTAGCAGGCATGAAAACATTGTTAATCTCCTTGTACGTCTCCATCAGAGCTCTTGAGTGACCAGGTGCAATGTCAATGAGCATTAATATTTTTAAAGGAATCTGTTCTTCTGAGTAGTGGATATCAATAGTGGGCTTAAAATATTCACCCAACGATGCTCTAAACAGATGTGCTGTCATCCATTTGTAGCACAAGGGAGAGTAGATTTAGCATAATTCTTAACGGACCTAGGATTTTTGGAATGGTAAAGGAGCACTGGTTTCAACTTAGTCACCAGCTGGATTAGCCCCTCACAAGAGAGTCATTGACTTTTCCTCTTTAGCTATGAGAGTTTTTTGTTTTGGGGGGGGTTTGTTGTTGTTGTTGTTCTTTTTTTGAGACAGTCGTGCTCTACCACCCAGGCTGGAAAGCAGTGGCATGATCATGGCTCACTGTAGCCTTGATCTCCTGGGTTCAAGCGAGTCTCCTACCTCAGCCTCGCAAGTCTCAAGTAGCTGGGATTACAGGCACATGCCCCTACACCTGGCTAATTTTTATATTTTTGGTAGAGACTGGGTTTTGCCATGTTGCCCAGACTGGTCCTCAACTCCTGGGCTCAAGTGATCCTCCTGCCTTAGCCTCCCAAAGTGCTGAGATTATAGGTGTGATCCAACACACCTGACTCGCTATGGGAGTTTTGTATGGCTTCTTCTTCTAATACAGGATAAGGCTGTTTCATCTACATAAAAAATCTATTGTTTAGCATAGCCATGTTCATTAATGATTGTAGGTAGATCTTCTGGATAACTTACTGCAACTTCCCTATCAGCACTTATGGCCTAACCTTGCACTTTTATGTTATGGAGACGGCTTTTTTCCTTAAACCTCATGAACCAAGCTCTGCTAGCTTTAAACTTTTCTTTGCAGCTTCCTCACCTCTCTCACTCTTCACAGACTTAAAGAGTTAGGTCCTTGCCCTGGATTAGACTTTGGCTTAAGTGAATGTTATGGCTGGTTTGACCTTCTATCCTGATCACGTGGACTTTCTCCATATCAGAAATAAGGTTGTTTTGCTCTCATTCTTATCATTTGTGAACACACAAATAACATTTTCAATTTCTCCGAAGAACCTTTCCTTTGCATTCACAACTTGGCTGTTAGGCACAAAAGACCCAGCTTTCAGCTCATGGTGGCTTTTGACATGCCTTTCTCTCTAAGCTTCATCATTTCTAGCTTTTGATTCCAAGTGAGAGACATGAAACTCTTCCTTTCCCTCAAACACTTAGAAGCCATTGTAGGGTTATTAATTGGCCTAACTTCAATATTGCTTTGTGGAAAATAGAGATGCCTAAAAAGAGAGAGAGAGAGATGGGAAATGACCAGTGAGTGGAGTAGTCAGAACACACCCAACATATATAAAGTTTGCCATGTATATGGGACCACTTTGTGGTGCCCCAAAACAATTACAAGAGTCACATTAAAGATTACTGATCATAGATCACCACTACAAATATAATAATAACAAAAAAGTTTGAAATATTGTGAAAATTACCAAAATGTGACACAGAGACATGAAATGGGCACATGATGTTGGATAAATGGCACTGATAGACTTGCTCAATGCAGGGTTGCCGCAAAACTTTAATATGCTAAAAAATGCAATATCTGTGAAGCACAATAAAACAAGTCCCCCCAAAATGAGGTATGGCTGTATTTCTAAAAGTTTTTAATTTCTGCTGTTAACTTCTTCTTTAATACAAGTTACTAATGGGGTAATTTATTAGTATTATTTTATTTTACTTTTTACTTTTATTACACTGTGCCCAAAGAATATAACTGCTTGGGACTTATCGAGAAATTTTTTGTAGGTAATATAGTCAATTTTAAATGTTGACTGAGCAAAAATAATGTGTATTCTCTGAATGGGGGTTATACCAAATTTTGTGTTTACTATATATTCAGGTTTGTGAATGTGGATTGACTGAAAATAGTGTGTATCCTCTGATATGTGGTATCTCAACACAGAGCAATCATTTGTGCTACTTAATTTGTCTTATATCAACTTGATCTGTTGATTTCTGAAGAACATATGTTAAAGACACATTAGATGATTGTCAATATGTGGATTTTTTATTTTAACCATATCAGTTTTTATTTTACATATTTTGAAACTATCATCATGATTTTAATAATATTCTTGATAAATTACACCCTTTTGTCAATACAAGATATCCTTCTTTGGTTCATAAAGTGCTTCATGCACTAAAGATTATCCAGTAATCAAATTCTGGTCCAAATCTCCGGTAACTTGTCCAAAGTCTCAGAGCTGGACCTGTTGTTGGACTTTCAACTCCATTCTTTTAACTTTAATTCCTGAGTTCTCTGCACAAGACAGTCCTCTATTTATAAATAGGGGAAAGTTGAATGACTTTCCCAGGAAACATTTTTTTTCTCTCCAGGCAGATATGGCAATTTTCATTTGTTCATTATGGTGTGTTGATATTTAAGACATCTTAGAAATATGAATTAACTCTGGCAACACACAGTAGTTTTCTGACAAGATGGAATGGAAACCAAAGAAAACAAAGCAGGAAAATAAATATAGCCTAAGAAGAAAATAGAAGCAATGTTTTGTCATTCACTTTTCTTTCATAGTCTTTTGCAGGTGGAGCCTTCACAATACTAAAGAAATTTAAAAAAAAAAACTTATTGCAGTCTAAAATGAGACTAATAATGTTGCATCTTATCCTTAATATTAAGACTCAACTTCTTTTAATTAATAATGTACACTGAAAATCCACACACCTTTAGATAATATATTAGGGAAGAAAGAATTAATAGTTTAAAGCTGTGCTTCCTTTTCTTCCTGACAAGTCTCCTTCCTTCTATCCTCCTTGTAGCATAAACCAGAATCACCTAGAGAGCTCCTTAAAATGAAGATCACTGGATTCCATCCCCAGAGTTTTTGATCAGTGGATTTAGGGTGGGGCCTAAGAATTTGCATTTCTAAGAAGCTGCTAGGTAGTCCTGATGCTGCTGGCTTAGGATCCACACATTGAGAGCTACTGTTCTTAAGTAATAGCCGTTTTATTTGGGTATACAACCATGAAAGACTTCCTTTCCCAGTGTCTCTTGCAACTGGGTATGCCATGTACCTGAGTCCCAGCCAACGCATTGTGAGTGAAACAGATGTTCTTTCAACATCTAGGTCACAATTAAAGGCAAGGCAGCATGCCCTCTCTTTCCCTTTCTGTCTTCCTGCAGCCATGGGGCTGAGCCATTTTTGACTCTGAAAGGGTAGGAAGTACCATGCAAATAACAGAGTCCTGATGCTGTGTTATCATTTTACCAGTCCTGATCACAACCTAAACTGCTTTGGGAAATAATAATCTGTCTTTTCTAAGCCATTGCTGTTTAGGACCTCTTATGACTGCAACCTAGACTAATCCTAACAAACACACAAAGATTTTGGTGTTTTAGAATCTACTTTCAATACATCAGCCAGAGCGATTCTTTTAAACTGTAAATCAGATCTATGCGCTTCTCTGTTTTAAAGATGGGCTCTCACTCCAGAATAAAAGCCAAAGTCATTACACTGGTCCAGGAAGTTCCATAACCATCAGCTACCCTTCATCTCCTACTTCTCCCACCCTTGCTGACTCTGTTCCAGCTACATGGGCTAGCTCGCTGTTCACAGCACATCCCACCAGTCATACTTCTGCGCTCAACTTCCTCCTTCACCTCCTTCAGGTCTTGCAGCAGCACCTTCTCAGTAAGGCCTTCCCCACCTGATCTGAGAGACCAAAATAGATGCCCCTTTACAAACTAAGATGGACTTTAAGGTTAAAGAAACAAAATGCTACCGGTGGGTCAGGGGTTTAGGGCCTCGCTGACATGGCAAATTTCTAAATCCCTACAAGAAAAACCACACTCTTGTTAAACTCCCTAACAGTCAGAGCTATCAGGTATCTAACAGATTGTCAGAACTGATTTACAACCCAGATCACTCCAACTCTTATTGGACAGAGGACTAGCCTTACATGTTTTTCTGATAAGCAACTGACCTCTAGACAGTTTTGGCCAGTTTATAAAGGCTACACACAAACTGTCTTTGTGTCCTGTATTTCACCTTTTGATGTAAAGAAACAAAGTCCACTTCACTTTAATGCTAAATCCCAAAATGAACCTGGGATGTATGTTACATATATCTTTATCCATTGCACATGTGCTCAACTACCTTTATAAATTTGTATCGCTTTTAGCCCAAACGTACTGAATATGTATGACTCTATTGTCTAATACAGAGCTTCTGAGGCATAAAACCCAATCTGTCTTTCCCCTCTTCAAACAGAAAGCACCTTGAGTACATTTTGGAGAATTTCTTTTCCTGGTTTGCAAGCTGATATCACAAATGAAGCTCTCTTTTTTACTATTTAGCCATCCTGGTGGTCTTTCAAATGACATCGAACTACCCGTATTTAAAATGATAATGATAATTGTTTTCTCTCCCCTGGTGCTGCCTATAATCCTTCCCTGGTCTATTTTTCTCCATATCACCTGTCACCTTCTGAGACTATGTATGGTTTATTTATATTATTTAATGTCTAGAGAATATTCTACTTCTCTAGAATATAGCTCCTGGAGGGTGGGGACTTTTGCCTGTTTTGTTCACTGCTATGTCCCAGAACCTACTATATATATAACCTGGAACATATGATGAGTGCTCAAATAATAATGAATACATTCTGTAATTCAGGCATCAATGAATGAATAAAAATATAACAAGTGGGATTCAGCATTGCATGATGAGAAGCAATTTTACATGGAAACACAAAAGTCCTTGAATAATCAAAGCAATCCTGAGCAGAAAGAACAAAGCTGGAGCCATCACACTACCTGACTTCAGAATATACTACAAAGTTATAATAACCAAAACAGCATGGTACTGGCATAGAAGTAAACAGGCACACAGACCAATGGAGCACAATTTTTAAAACTCAGAAATAAATCCGTGCATTTTCAGCCAACTCATTTTTGACAAAGGTACCAAAAACATATATTAGGGAAAGGACACCCTTTTCAGTAAATAGTGCTGGAAAAACTGGATATCCACATGCAAAAAGAATAAAAACTAGACTTCCATCTCTTACCATATGCAAAAACCAGGCCAGGCATGGTGATTCATACTTGTAATCCCAACACTTTGGGAGGCCTCATTGGCATGGCAAATTTCTAAAATTAATTTTTACCATTCCTGACCCATCTCAAAGTTAGTTTTCCCAATATGGGTTTCCAGAACAACCTCTATCAGGATCACCTGTTGTGCTTTAAAAATTTCATATTCCCATTTCTCCCAGATCTACTGAATGGGGGGGCTCTGAAGGAGTGGAGCCTAGGGATCTGTATATAATAAGTTTTCCCAGTTTTTATTATGCATGTTAATATTTGAGAATGATATATAAAGTCTTATCAAGTTTTGATTACTCACTCTTCAGACAATGTGGCTAAACAGGGTCACAGTGCTACAGGCATGAGTTATCTGAAGCAAAAGTTTCTCAGGGTGCTTTTGATTTCCTCACTAAGAAATGAAGACTTGAACCTGAACTCAACTAAATCTGTATACCCCTCTGGAAAAACAGATACCAAGCATTACATGCTTATTTGTGTAAAATATTACATTTAGATAAGCATAAAATTAAGATGAGATCATTTAAGAACATACAGCTAGAACCAAGTTAACAAAAAAACTTCTATCTAAATAGATGCTGAGAAAGCATTTGATAAAGTTTGACATACCTTCATGATTAAGAGGTCTCCACAAATTGGGTATAGGAGGAACATACCTCAAAATAATAAAGGTCATATATGACGAACCCACAGCTAACATCACACTGAATGGGGAAAAATTGATAGCCTTTCTTCTAAGATCTGGAATAAGACAAGGATGCCCACTTTTTCCACTTTTATTCAACATAGTATTTACTGGAAGTCCTAGTCAGAGCAATTAGGCAAGAGAAAACAATAAAAGGCATCCAAATTGGAAAGGAAGAAATCAAATTATTCCTAGTCACAGATGACATGATTCTATATTTAGAAAACCCTAAAGATTCCACACACACACACAAAAACTGTTAGCACTGATAAAGTATTTAGTAAATTTGTGAGATACAAAATCAACATACAAAAATCAGCATGGGCCTGATGGCTCACGCCTGTAATCCCAGCACTTTGAGAGGCCAAGGTAGGCAGATCACTTGAGCCCAGGAATTGGAGGCCAGGTTGGGCAACATGGTGAAATGCCACCTCTACAAAAAATTTCAAAAATTAGCCAGGCATGGTGCCACACCCCTGTGGTTCCAGACACTTGAAAGGCTGAAGTGGGAGGATGACCCGAGCCTGGGAGTTCAAGGCTGCAGTGAGATGAGATCACACTACTGCATTCCAGCCTGAGCAATGGAGTGAGACCCTGTCTCAAAAAAATAAAAATTTAAAAAATTAAAAAAAAATCAGTAGCATTTCTATACACCCACAGCAAATGACCTGAAAAAGAAATTGAGAAAGCAATCTCATTTATGATAGCTATAAAAAGTTTAAAAAACTGGAAGTACATTTAACCAAAGAAGTGAAAAAAAATCCCTACAATTAAAACTATAAAACACTGGTGAAAGTTAATTGAAGAGAACACATCAAATAAATGGAAAGATATCCTATGCTCATGGATTAGTATTGTTAAAATGTCCTTACTACCTAAAGCAATCTATAGATTCACTGTAATCACCATCAAAATACCAATGACATTCTTCAAGAAAAAAGAAAAAAATGCTAAAATTTACATGGAACTGCAAAAGTCCTTGAATAATCAAAGCAATCCTGAGCAGAAAGAACAAAGCTGGAGCCATCACACTACCTGACTTCAAAATATACTACAAAGTTATAGTAACCAAAACAGCATGGTGCTGGCATAAAAACAGACAGACACACAGACCAATGGAACACAATTTTTAAAACTCAGAAATAAATCCATGCATTTTCAGCCAACTCATTTTTGACAAAGGTACCAAAAACATGTATTAGGGAAAGGACACCCTTTTCAGTAAATAGTGCTTCCATCTCTTACCACATGCAAAAATCAGGTTAGGCATGGTGGTTCATACGTATAATCCCAACACTTTGGGAGGCCGAGGTGGGAGAGGATTATTTGAGCCCAGGAATTTGGAAAACCAGCCTGGGCAACATAGCAAGACCCTGTGTCAAGAAAAATTAAAATATTTTTAAAAAATCATTAAGCAGGAGTGATGGCACATTCCTGTAGTCCCAGCTACTCAGGAGGCTGAGGTGGGAGGATTGTATGAGCCCAGGAGGTCAAACTTGCAGGGAGCTGTGATAGCACCCCTGTATTCCATCCTGGGTGACAGAGTGAGAATCTACCTCTGAAAAAAACAAAATATATCAAATCAAAATGGATTAAGACTTAAAGGTAAGACCTAAAACTATGAAACTACTAGAAGAAAACACTGGAGAAACATTCCGGGACATTGGTCTAGGCAAAGATTTTTTAAAAAAATAAGACCTCAAAAGCACAGGCAACAAAATCAAAAATAGACAAATGGGATTACATTGAGCTAAAAACCTTTTGCACAGCAAAGAAAACAATCAGCAGAGTGAAGAGACAACCTACAGAATTGGGGAGGGGAAGGAATATGCAAACTATCCATTTCATAAGGGATTAATAACCAGATTACATAAAGACATCTAACAACTCAATAGCAAAAAGCCACAAATAATTTGATTTAAAAGAGGGAAAATGATCTGAATAGACATTTCACAAGAGAAGACATACAAATGGCCAACAAGTGTAGGAAAAAATGTTCAACATCATTAATCGTCAGGGAAACGAAAACCAAAACCTCAATGAGATATTATCTCACCTGTTAAATGGCTACTTTCAAAAACACAAAAAGTAATAAATGTTGGCAAGGATGTGGAGAAAGGGGACCACTCATACACCGTTGCTGGGAATATAAATTAGTATAGCCACTATGGAAAATAGTATGGAGGTTTCCCAAAAATCTGAAAACACGCCTACCATGTGATCCAGCAATTCCACTGCTGGGTATATACCCATAAGAAAATAAGTCAGTACATCAAAGAGATTTGCATTCTCATGTTTATAACAGCAGTATTCACAATGGTCAAGATATGGAGTCAATCTAAATATCTGTCAATGGATGACTGGATAAAGAAAATGTGATATGTATACACAGTGGAATATCATTCCTCCACAAAAAAGGAATAAAATCTGTAATTTGCAGCAACATGAATGGAAATAGACTCATTATGTTAAGTGAAATAATTCAGGCACAGAAAGACAAGTATCACACGTTCTCACCCAAATAGGGGAGCTAAGTTGATCTCAAGGAGGTAGAGAGTAGAATGATGTTTACTAGAGGCTGGGAAGGGTAGGGAGAAGGGAGGGATGAATAGAGGTTGGTTAATGGAAACAAAAATATAGTCACACAGAAGAAATAAATTCTACCATTTGATAGCACAGTAGGGTAACTAAAGTCAACAATAATTTATTGTATATTTCAAAATAGCTAGAATAAATGATTTAGAATGTTTCCAAAACAAAGAAATGATAAATGTTTGAGATGATGATATCCTAATTACCCTGATTTCATCATTACACATTGTATGAAAATGTGTCAAAATATCACATATATCCCTAAATAGATACTATTATGTATCAATAAAAATTAAAATTAGAAAAAAGCAGAAGAGGAAGGCAGAAGAGCCCTTCAGAAGTATGTGGAGGAGAAGGTGAAGCAGGAGAGGTAAGGTAGAAAAGGAGAGCAGAGAGAAGTGTTAGAAGAACTCTACCTACCATTTCTATGCAGGCAGACTCTAGTAGCTGGGAATGACCCCCAGGCAATAGCCAGCAAGGAAACAGGGACTTCCGTCCTTCCATTGCATAGAGCTGAATTCTGCCAATATCTTTTTCTTTTCTTTTTTTTCTTTTTTTGAGACGGAGTCTCGCTCTGTCGCCCAGGCTGGAGTGCAGTGGTGAAATCTCAGCTCACTGCAAGCTCCACCTCCCAGGTTCATGCCATTCTCCTGCCTCAGCCTCCCAAGTAGCTGGGACTACAGGCGCCCGCCACCAGGCTTGGCTAATTTTTTTGTATTTTTAGTAGAGACGGGGTTTCACTGTGTTAGCCAGGATGGTCTCCATCTCCTGACCTCATGATCCGCTGACCTCGGCCTCCCAAAGTGCTGGGATTACAGGCATGAGCCACTGCGCCCGGCCTGATCCATGAAAATCGAGAGAGAATAAATGGGTGTTTTAAACAAAAGAAAATAAAAATTATTTATATAAAAAGCCAAAAAAAAAGAGAAAAGTAGCGTTTTAAATTTCATTTCTTCTCAGCAATCCCTGAGACACTTCATCTATCCTGGCTGGTTACACTCCAGCTCTGATTGGGGAGCAGGTGTAGCAGGAGTTTCCATTCACCACTTGGTATAGATTTGTATTAGTTCTGTTGCCAAAGGCCTGGTATCCTCTCTGCTCACAATCTTCCTTTGACCACCCCCAATCATGTTGGCCAATTCACATGACCTGTCCCTCTGAGTATCCAGATTCTAAATGGGGTTCTGAATTGAAGATGTTGACTATTGTAGCTATAGTGTTACTTGATCTACTGGGGCCTGAAAACTCCTGGTTTGCAGTGGAAACCTTCGGATGTTGACACAGCCACAGGCTCATACCAGGAGCAAGATCACCAATATGTTCTCTGGTTCTCAGGCAACCTTCCCCAGAGCATCTGCTCAACAGCAAGGTCAGTTTCCCCAACCCTAATTCTACATGTTTCTGGCTTCTTCCCCTTTCATGCTAGAACAAACTCCTGGGATCCCATAGTCTTTCTGGCTGAATCCAGCTGAGTATGACATGTTTTGCTTACCAAGGGAATGCTTAGGGTTATTGACAAAGATACAATGTCAGAACCTGACCTCAAGTGAAATGAGTTAGAATGAGGAAAGCAGAACCAGGGGATTTAAGCAAACTAGGAACTCTGATTAAAAGTAGTTGTGTATCTGAGTTCTACCCCAAAGGATAGTGCCTCTATTTGAGGGATGATTATGGAGAAATGTGAGTTGGAATAAAGACTCAAAAGAGCAAAGTCAGCTTATGGGGAAAGGGGGCAGCAAGATGCCAGTATCATTAGCTAAAAGACCAAGCTGATGTCAAAGCCAGGGTGTCTCCAAGGCCAGAGTGGCCTGGTTCTTGATAGTAATTGCTGGGATCAAAACATATAGTGTCAGACAGATGTAGAATCAGATATAAGTGTTGTTGTCTTAAGGATCCCAAGGATGGAAGTGTCACAGTGAGTAGAACTCAGGGTAACAAAGGTGAAAATAAGCTCAGTGACCCACAGGTAGGAAGTCCCAAGTTGGCATGGCAGCAGGCAGGTGAGATGGGATGCTTCATACCCTCTGGTCCCAGAGTGGAGCTTTGGGTAAAACCCAATTTGAAATTTGAGGAATCCACATAGGAAGGTTTAGTCTACAAGAAGCAGCCCTTTTCTAATAACTACTGAAAAGTAAGACCTATAAAAACAAGCACAGGAATGCAAATCCATTCAACTGACTGAGCATTTAACATGGTCAGCTTTATACATAATCCCAATTGGATTTTTTTTTTTTTTTTGAGATAGAGTCTTGCTCTGTCTCCTAGGCTGTAATGCAGTGGTGCAGTCTCCATTCACTGCAACCTATGCATCCCTGGTTCAAGCAATTCTCCTGCCTCAGCCTCCCAAGCATCTGGGACTACAGGTGCCCACCACCACATCTGGCTAATTTTTATATTTTTTTAGTAGAGACAGGGTTTCACCATGTTGGCCAGGCTGGTCTCGAACTCCTGACCTCAAGTGATCCACCCACCTTGGTCTCCCAAAGTGCTGGGATTACAGGCATGAACCATCATGTCTGGCCCCAGCTGGAAATACTAACATAAATTTGTGGCACCCTATTGGGAACATTTGGATCACACTGGTGGATAAAGTTATTAACATTATTTTTCCTAGAGCCTCTGCTTCTCCTCTGTAAAATGAATGTTTTTCACAAGTTTGCTATGAGTATCAAATGAAATATGTTTATGAAAATCCTTCTCATCCAGAGGTAGGTTATTCTCTTTATGATTTTTATATGTTATGGTTATGGATGGATGAGGAAGAAAACACGTGGATATCATGGAATGTTTTCGGAAATGTAAGGAACAGTGGGGTGGAACTAAGCCAGCTGGACTAGAAAATTTATCTGAGGCAATAGGTAATTTACAAAGCAATGCTGACCAATGTCAAAGATGGCAGCCAGGGCTAACATACCTGGAAGCTGCCTAAAGCATAAGGACAAAGACCAAGGTAAATCTATACATGGAAAAACCGTCTGAAAGCCGGAACTGGTGTCAGAAATAAATTTGAAAACAAACACAAGATGAGCTCTGGTCAAGACAGACCCTGAAAACATTTTGGGGGTATCGGGGACCATGTTTTTGTGATGCCAGCTCTGTGGTTTTGATAGGGACAGGAGGCAGGGAAATTCTGGGCAGAAGAGTGTGGGTCCCCGACATGGTCCCCACCCTCGAACTGAAAAGCCTGACACTGTGGCCCAAAGTGAGGACTTACATCCCTGTTTTCTTGCTCGAATGTTGCCTTTTCCAAAACCACCCATGGCCTGCCCTTCCCCGCATCCTGTGCCCATAAAAACCCCAGGCTCAGCTGATAGAGGAGAAGCAGCTGGACATTGGAGACTATGGTTGGATGTCAGAGAGAAGCGGCTTGACATCAGAGGGACAGTTCCCAGCCGGACTCCAGGAGAAGATTGCTTTCCCACTCCATCCCTTTTTCAGCCCCCACCTTTTCACTGAGAGTCACTTTCATTGGCAATAAAATCCTCCACTTTTACCACCTTCATTCCTCCTGGATGCCAGACAAGAACTTGGGTGTCACCTGTGTGGGTGCAAGAGGCTGTCACACTGACCCTCCACTGAGCTATTAACACTTAAGCCATCCACAGACAGCAAAACTAAACAGGCACCGTTACACTTCCTCTGGGGCTTCAGGGGTCGCAGGGACCCTCTTCTAGATGCTCCTAGATGCTGCTGAGGGACCACTACAGAGTTTGTTCTTGCCGGCACCCAAAAATGCTCACCCTAGCTCTTGCACCTGCTCACCTACGCTCCCCCTCCCACAAGGGGTAGAGCAGTGAGTGAGTGGAGTTCACCCCTGACAGTGCCTGTGCACTCCAGTTCCCACCAGCAAAGGGGTCAGGGAAATATCCTGCTTCAGTTTGGGTCAGGTCTGCTGGATTTATGAGGCATTAGATATTCAGACATGCTGTAATGAACATCATCCTGATTATTCCAAGCTGCTATTGGTTTGTACTTGTCGTTCCAGTGTAATAATTCTACTTTCAAATGGCTTCTGGGAAGTTGAGAATGTGTGGGAAAATTGAGATCAGATTTAGAAGAGAACACCAGAAAAGATTGCAAAGGGAGCAAGAAACACAGGTGAACCAGGAAAAACCCCCACCCATTCCACTGGATTCAAGAGATGTTGGATGATGTTTTAGGCCTCAATGATATTATCTGTCCTAGAGCCAGCATGTATTTTCCAGAGTGAGCAAATATTTTCTCCTCATATCCTGTGATGCTCTGCTTGGATTTGGAAATGTCCCAGTCAGTACCTAACAGGGGGCTAAAAAGTTTAAGAATAAACAGCAGTTTAATATAACTTTAAAAGTTAAAAGAGGTTTTCTGTTTGTTTGTTTGTTTAGTAGCCCTATACCTGTTTCCATGTTGGCCATTCAGAGGCACCACCTTGAGTGGTTCTGACAGCTCATTTGGACTACCTGAGCCTACCGATAATTTGTCTGCAATGTTGGCTTCTTCCAGAGGCATTCAATCAAGAATTTGCACTGTGGGGAGGTCATGGAAAACCAGAACAATAAAAGCAAAGGATGGATTGGGTTAAAAGGCAAGGTTAGGGAAATTGTATTCATAATAGGAGAAAACAGTTCAGGATATGAAAACAGGCTGAAGATCTATACCAGGTTGACACAGAAGGTGATGCAGAAATGATTAAACATGAATCAAAGGCAAATAGATACTGTAAGTTGCAATATGTCACATAGTGTGTGGTCCTGCACTCTGCTCAATAATTTATTTCTCACTTGGATGAGGGCACAGATACCTAAGACACTTATTTTTTTCCCTCATACTATTCCAGTCCTTTGGCATGTGCTTGGTTTTGTGTAATTCACACTAACTTTGTTAACGAAGTCACAGAGGTTCATCCTGTCCACCTCCTGGCATCTATGGAATCCACAGCCTTGGCCTGTCAAAGCCTCAGAGATTCAGGCTCCATCTCTGTCCCCTCCAGGCCTAACCCTATCTATTATATAGCAGAGCATCAAAAGTGAATGTCTGTTATCTTTGCAACAGTATGTGAGGATACTTAAAATTGATACTTGGTGAAGGAACTTCATCCCTTCCAGTGACATGGTTATTTATTGAATCTTTCATTTAATTCTGTGCTGAGTCATGTATTGCTCCAGCCAGGGAGGTCTTTAAACTAGGACTGACCCTCAGGCACAATCTTGGCATTGAAAAGCCCTGTTGTATGAGGACAGGGTATTTGAGTGCAATGCTGGATGAAAGTATATGAATAGAGTATACCCAGAGACGGAGCCCCAAAACTCAACTCGGAGAACCTCTTTTTGTCTTGTAATTTCTAATGGACTGCATTCTTCATTTGCTGAACATTTTCTAAGAAATTTGAAGCTGAGTATGATTCTCCACTTTGTGGGAGACTGATGAAAAGCTCTGAGGCAGGCAGTAAAGAGAATTGGAGAGAGAATGTGTACCAAAGCACATTATTAGGGGATTTCATGAGTGTAAGAAAGTGCTTTTCTGTCTTTTATCCAACTTTTTTTTTTTAACAACCTTATAAAACAAAGCAGATGAGAAACAGAAATACAGAAAACACTGCCACAGGCTCTGAGACTTAAGTAGGCATCTTAGCTAAGTTACTCAGTTAGAGATTCATGATGACAAGATTTACTCTGTATTTTTAAATTTAATTTACATTATTAATTTTTTTTTGATTTTAAGCTTTTGGAGCCTGAAATCTGTAAACAGAGCTCTGAGATCTTCCACAAACCAGGGATGAACATCAGGACTTCCTGGGGGCACTTTCAAAATGGAGATGCTTCGGTCTTACTCCACACCTCCTAAATCTAAACTCCCAGAAGACCTCACCTTTACAGAGTGCCTCAGGCGACTCTGATGGGTTCCAGAGTGAAGAACCATTAAACTATACCATGTCACCAAAAACAAGAAGAAAACCAGTAGAAATGACTATATGCAGTTATTTTTCTGTCATTTTCTAAGATTAAAGATCCTTATGACAAGAACAGTTTCCCTTCTCTCAGATAAAGTATATTTAAGGTTAAGTATCTAGAATAACGAATGTAAATATATCTTATTCTAGGAATAGATCTCAGAAATGCTGACTCCTTAGCCTAGTAAAAAAAATATATATGTAGAAAGTTGAACTTAGATTCAACCACACTTACAGTAAATAATAGCAATGAGTTGATGTGTTATTGAAGCTGATCAGTTGGCTGGATATAGCCAGGAGGGTGTCTTGCAATAGTTTTTATGTGCTCTGGAGAACCTTTTTTGTTTCAACCCACCATAGTTGAAACAAATTTTAAAATATATTAATCACCCTTTGTAGTTCCCTGTAATGGTTAATACTGAGTGGCAACTTGATTGGATTGAAGGATGCAAAGTATTGATCCTGAGTGTGTCTGTGAGGGTGTTGCCAAAGGAGATTAACATTTGAGTCAGTGGAGTGGGAGAGGCAGACCCACCCTCAATCTGGGTGGGCACCATCTATCAGCTGTCAGTGAGGCTAGGATGAAAGCAGGCAGAGGAACATGGAAGGACTAGACTGGCTAAGCCTTCTGGCCTCCATCTTTCTTCTGTGCTAGATGCTTCCTGCCCTCGAACATCAGATTCCAAGTTCTGCTTTAGGACTCTTGGACTTACAACGGTGATTTGCCAGGGGCTCTCAGTACTTCAGCCACTGACTAAAGGCTGCACTGTTGGCTTCTCTACTTTTGAGTTTTGGGACTCAGACTGGCTTCCTGGCTCCTCAGCTTGCAGACGGCCTATTGTGGGACTTCACCTTGTGATCATGTGAGTCAATTTCCCTAATAAACTCCCCTTCATATATTCATCTATCCTATTAGATCTGTCCCTTTAGAGGACCCTGACTGATACCGATTTTGGTACCAGGAGTGGTTCCAGAGGAAAAGAATTTTGAGGATGGAGTTCTTTAATTGGTTTTGGGTTTTCTGGAGTTGGCTGCTTAATCTGCTTAATCTGATTCGACCCAAAAATGTTAAGGACTCTATGTCTTTTTTGTTTGTTTGTTTTTCATTTTTGGGGTTTTTTTTTTTTTTTTTTTTTTTTTTGAGACAAGGTCTCACTCTGTCACCCAGACTAGAATGCAAGTGGTATGATCTCAGCTCACTGTAACCTCTGCCTCCCGGGTTCCAGCGATTCTCCTGCTTCTGTCTCCCTAGTAGCTGGTATTACAGGCGCCCGCCACCACACCCGGATAATTTTTGTATTTTTAGTAGAGACAGGGTTTCACCATGTTGGCCAGGCTGGTGTCAAACTTCTGACCTCAGGTGATCTGCCTACCTCGGCCTCCTAAAGTGCTGGGGTTACAGGCATGAGCCACCACATCCGGCCAGAGACTTTACTTCTAATAGTATGGAGAACACTGATAGTCATTGGCGTGAACCATTTAGAGAGTTGTGCAAAATAAATGTATTCGATACTCCTGTTTCACTGCTTGTGAGAGGCAAGGAGTTTGGTGACTCTATACATAATACCTTTGACCATACATAGAGGACCAAGGAATATAATGAAGTTGGTTGGTTGCTCCTAAATTCACTGGACAATGTGATGAAAGAAAAGGATGAACTCAGAGATTCTAACTCCTAGCTCCAGAAGCACATACTGAGCCTCAAATCTTCTAAGATTGCCCTGGGTGAGAATTTTATCTCCTGTAGAGAAAGAGCTGAAATTGTGGAAAATCATGAACTCATCATGCGAGTGGCTGACCTGCAATGAAAAGTGCATGCACAGCCTCATCAGATGTCTACTATTAAAGTGGGGGCAATGACTGGAAAAAAATTGGGACCCTGCAACTTAAAATGGGGATGTGTGGGAGGACCCTGGTGCAGCTGGGGACACTGAGCTTGTAAGCTCTGATGAGCCTTTTTTGCCAGAGGAAACAGCCTCCCCACCCCCAGTAGTGCCAACATCCCCTCCCTGACTCACACTGCCATCAGCCTTTCCACCTTTGTCTGATGAGATTAACCATGCACTGCTTGCGGCAACAGTGATGGCTGCTTAATCTGATTCAACCCAAAAATGCTAAGAACTCTATGTGTTTTTTGTTTGTTTGTTTTTTGTTTTTTGGGGTTTTTTTTTTTTTTTTTTTTTTTTTGAGACAAGGTCTCACTCTGTCACCCAGACAGGAATGCAGTGGTATGATCTCAGCTCACTGTAACCTCTGCCTCCCGGGTTCCAGCGATTCTCCTGCCTCTGTCTCCCTAGTAGCTGGTATTACAGGCGCCCGCCAGGCAAGTGGGCAGTTGCCTGGCAAGACAATGTTGATTCTCCTCAGGACCCACCCCCAACACCCCTGTTTGCTTCTAGACCTATAGCTAAAATCCCAGAAAGCCCCTAGAGGGGAGGTTCAGAGTGTGACCCACGAGGAGGTGTGCTACACTCCAAAAGAATTGCCTGAGTTTTCTAATTGATATAAGCAGAAATCTGGAGAACAGGCATAGGAATGGATATTAAGGGTATGGGATAATTGTGGAAGGAACATAATGTTGGATCAGGCTGAATTTATTAATTTGGGACCAACAAGCAGGGATTCTGCATTTAATGTTGCAGCTCAGGGAGTTATAAAAAGGCTGTAATAGTTCATTTGCTTCTTTAGCTAAATATGGATCAAAAGATGGCCCACTGTGAGCAAGCTGAAAATGCCTGATCTCCCTTGGTTTAATGTAGAGGAAAGAATCCAAAGGCTTAGGGAGATTGGGATGCTAGAGTGGATTAGTCACTTTAGACCTACTCATCCCAGCTGGGAGGGTCCAGAAGACATACTCTTTACCAACACTTTGTGAAATAGATTTGTGAGGGCAGCACCTGCCTCCTTGAAGAGCTCTGTGATTGCTCTTCTCTGTATGCCAGATCTAACAGCAGGAACCACAGTCACTCAACTACAAAATTTAAATGCAATGGGAATAATTGGATCCCAAAGTGGCAGGGGACAAGTGGTGGCACTCAACCATCAAAGGCAAGGTGGGCATAGTTACCATAATGGACAGCAGAGGCAAAGCAGCAATTAAGATAGTCTGACTCATGTAGAGCTCTGGCATTGGCTAATTAATCACGGTGTTCTAGAAGTGAAGTTGATAGGAAGCCTACTGCATTCTTACTTAATTTATATAAGCAGAAAACTTCCAGGTCGAGTGGAGAAAAGACAATTTGAATTATAAAAACAGAGAATCATAGCCCCTCAATCAATTTCCAGACTTCAACCAGTTCACGGACCCAGAACCCCTTGAATGAAGGGGAGACCAGGTCCCCTTGAGGAAGGACCCCACTACACTACTGACAATTTATGCTGTTAATCTTTCTTCCATCCTTCCTCAAGGAGACTTCCGGCCTTTTACCAAGGTAACTGTGCATTGGGGAAAGGGAAATGATCAGACGTTTTGGGGACTACTGGACACTGGCTTTGAGCTGAGGTTGATTCCAGGAGACCCAAAACATCATTGTGGTCCTCCAGTTAAAGCAGGGGCTTATGAAGGTCAGGTAATTAATGGAGTTTTAGCTGAGGTCCAACTTTCAGTGGGCCCAGTGGGTCCCCAGTCTCATCCTGTCATCATTTCCCCAGTACCAGAATGCATAATTGGCATAGACATATTTAGTAGCTGGCAGAACCCCCCCATTGGCTCCCTGACTGGTAGGGTGAGGGCTATTATGGAGGGAAAGGCCAAATGGAAGCCATTAGAGCTGCCTCTATCTATAAAAATAGTAAATCAAAAACAATAAGGAATCCCTGCAGGGATTGCAGAGATTATTGCCACCATCAAGGACTTGAAAGATGCAAGGGTGGTGATTCCCATCACATCCTTCATCAACTCTCCTATTCAGCCTGTGCAGAAGGCAAATGGATCTTGGAGAATGACAGTGGATTATTGTAAACTTAACAAAGTGGTGACTCCAATTGCAGCTGCTGTACCAGATGTGGTTTCATTGCTTGAGCAAATTAACACATCTCCTGGTACCTGGTACCTGGTATGCAGCCATTTATTTGGCAAATGCCTTTTTCTCCATTCCTGTTCATAAGGTCCACCAGAAGCAGTTTGCGTTCAGCTGGCAAGACTAGCAATATACTTTTACTGTCCTACCTCAGGGGTATATCAACACTCTGGCTTTGTGTCATAATCTTGTTCAGAGAGATCTTGAGCACTTTTTCCTTCCATAAAATATCACATTGGTCCATTACATGGATGACATTATGCTGATTGGATCCAGTGAGTGAGAAGTAGCAGACACACTGGACTTATTGCTGAGACATTTGCTTACCAGAGGATGGGAAATAAATCCAACTAAAATTCAGGGACCTTCTACCTCAGTAAAACTTCTAGGGGTATTGTGGTGTGGGTCCTCTCAAGATATTCCTTCTAAGGTGAAGGATAAGTTGCTGCATTTGGTTCCTCCTAAAAGCAAGAAAGAGGCACGACGCCTAGCGGGCCTATTTGGATTTTCGAAGCAACACATTCCTCATTTGGTTATGTTACTCCAGCCCATTTATCAAGTGATCCAAAAGACTGCCAGTTTTGAGTGGGGTCCAGAACAGGAGAAGGCTCTGCAACAGGTCCAGGCTGCTGTGCAAGCTGCTCTGCCACTTGAGCCATATGATCCAGCAGTTCCAATGGTGCTTGAGGTGTCAGTGACAGATAGGGATGCTGTTTGGAGCCTTTTACAGGCCACTATAGGTGAATCACAGCAGAGGCCTCTAGGATTTTGGAGCAAAGCCCTACCATCTTCTGCAGATAACTACTCTCATTTTGAGAGACAGCTCTTGTTCTGCTACTGGGTTTTGGTAGAAACTGAATGTTGACTATGGATCATCAAGTCACCATGCAACTGAACTGCCTGTCATAAACTGGGTGCTCTCTGACCCATCCAGCCATAAAGTGGGGCATGCACAGAAGCACTTCTTTGTCAAATGGAAGTGGTATATATGTGATTGGGCTTGAGCAGGTCGTGAAGGCACAAGTAAGTTACATGGGGAAGTGGCTGAAATGCCCATGGTCTCCACTCCTGACACCCTGCCTTCTCTCTCCTAGCCTGCACTGATGGCCTCATGGGGAGTTCCCTATGATCAGTTGACAGAGGAAGAGAAGACTAGGGCCTGGTTCACAGATGGTTCTGCACAATATGCAGACACCTCCAGAAAGTGGACAGCTGCAGCACTACAGCCCCTTTCTAGGACATCTCTGAAGGACAGTGGTGAGGGAAAATCTTCCCAGTGGGCAGAACTTTGAGCAGTGTACCTCGTTCTGCACTTTGGTTGGAAGAAGAAATGGTCAGATATGCAATTATATACTGATTCATGGGCTGTAGCCAGTGGTTTGGCTGGATGGTCAGGGACTTGGAAGAAGCATGATTGGAAAATTGGTGACAAAGAAATTTGGGGAAGAGGTGTGAGGATGGACCTCTGTAAATGGTAAAAAACTGTGAAGATATTTGTATCCCATGTGAGTGATCACCAATGGGTGACATCAGTAGAGGAGGATTTTGATAATCAAGTGGATAGGATGACTCGTTCTGTGGACACCACTCAGCCTCTTTCCCCAGCCATTCCTGTCATTGCCCAATGGGCCCATGAACAAAGTGGCCATGGTGGCAGGGATGGAGATTACGCATGGGCTCAGCAACGTGGACTTTTGCTCATCAAGGCTGACCTGGCTACAGCCACCGCAGAGTGCCCAATTTTCCAGCAGCAGAGACCAACACTGAGCACTCGATATGGCACCATTCCTCAGGGTGATCAGCCAACTACTTGGTTACAGGTTGATTATATTGGACCTCTTCCATCATGGAAAAGGCAGAGGTTTGTCTTCACTGGAATAGACACCTACTCCAGATATGGGTTTGCTTATCCTGCACACAGTGCTTCTGCCAAGACTTACCATCTATGGATTCATAGAATGCCTTATCCACCATCATGGTATTCCGCATAGTATTGCCTCTGACTAAGGTGCCCACTTTACAGCTAAAGAAGTGCGGCAGTGGGCTCATGCTCATGGAATTCACTGGTCTTACCATCTTCCCCATCATCCTGAAGCAGCTGGATTGATAGAATGGTGGAATGGCCTTTTGAAGTCATAATTACAATGCCAGCTAGGAGACCATACTTTGCAGGGGTAGGGCAAAGTTCTTCAGAAGGCTGTGCATTCTCTGAATCAGCATCAAATATATGGAACTGTTTCTCTCATAGTCAGGATTCACAGGTCCAGGAATCAAGGGGTAGAAGTGAAAGTGGCACCATTCACCATCACCCCTAGAGAACCACTAGCAAAATTTTTGCTTCCTGTTCCCACAACATTATGTTCTACTGGCCTAGAGGTCTTAGTTCCAGAGGGAGGAATGCTGACACCAGGAGACACAACAACAATTTCATTAAACTGAAAGTTAAGATTGCCACCGGGACACCTTGGGCTCCACCTACCTCTAAATCAACAGGATAAGAAGGGAGTTACAGTGTTGGCTGGGGTGATTGACCTGGACTATCAGGATGAAATCAGTCTACCACTCAGCAATGGAGGTAAGGAAGAGTATGCATGGAATACAGGAGATCCATTAGGGGATTACCATGCCCTGTGATTAAGATCAATGGGAAACTACGACAGCCCAAACCAGACAGGACTGCAAATGGCCCAGACCCTTCAGGAATGAATGTTTGGGTCACTCTACCAAGTAAAAAACCACAACCTGCTGAGGTGCTTGCTGAAGGCAAAGGGAATACAGGATAGGTATTAGAAGAACGTAATCATCAATATCAGCTACAACCATGTGACAAGTTGCAAGAAATGAGAAGTGTAATTGTCATGAGTATTTCCTCCTTTTGTTGAAAACATGTTAACCTTATGTAATAGCATTTGGGTTAGGGATTGGTGTGCTTCCAGTTGTATGAAGGATAGTTGTATTATATTAGGCATAATTATGACCTATTATTGTCTTTATTTGAAGATTTTGTATGATTTCAGGAGATCTGTATGGGTTCAAGTTGACAAGGGTTGGACTTACGATGGTTGATATTGAGTGTCAACTTGATTGGATTGAAGGATGCAAAGTATTATTTCTGGGTGTGTCTGTGAGGGTGTTGCCAAAGGAGATTAACATTTAAGTCAGTAAATTGGGAGAGGCAGACCCACCCTCAATCTGGGTGGACACCATCTAATCAGCTGCCAGCGTGGCTAGGATAAAAACAGGCAGAGGAACGTGAAAGAAGTAGACTGGCTAGGTCTTCTGGCCTCCATCTTTCTCTCATGCTAGATGCTTCCTGCCCTCGAACATCAGACTCCAAGTTCTTCAGCTCTTGGACTCTTGGACCTACACCAGTGATTTGCCAGGGGCTCTTGGGCCTTTGGCCACAGACTGAAGGTTGCACTATCAGCTTCCCTACTTTTGAGGTTTTGGGACTCAGACTGGCTTCCTGGCTCCTCAGCTTGCATATGGCCTATTGTGGGACTTTACCTTTTGATCATGTGAGTCAATTTTCCTAATAAACTCCCCTTCATATATTTATCTATCCTATTAGTTTTGTCCCTTTCAATAACCTTGACTAATATATTCCCTTATAAGTGAACGGGAAAATCAGAGGTAATGCACTGAATGAAATGCAACAGGGTATATATAATATTTCTACTTGCATAATCTTGCCAACACTTGGTGCTGTCAGTCTTTTTAACATTAGGCATTCTAAAAGTTGTACAGGGTTTCCCATTATAATTTTTATTTTTTAACTTTTTTGCAGGCAGATAACCCTTATGAACATTGATGCAAAAATCCTCAAATAAATTCTAGTAAACCACACTCACCAGCACATCAAAATGTTTATCCACCAGAATCAAGTGAGATCTATCCATGAAAGGCAAAGAGAATTCAACATATGAGTCAACATTTGTTGATTACAACAATTAGTGTAACACAAACAATGTCAAATAACATATTACAACAAACAGTGTAATACATCACACTTGTAGAATGATGGAAAAACCACAATCGTATTATTTGATGCAGAAAAAGCATTAGACAAAATTCAAGATCAATTCATGACAAAAACCCATGACAAACCAGGAATAGAAGGAAACAATCTGAACATAATAAAGGCCATATATGAATAATCCACAGGACCATTATACTCAATGGTGAAATTTGAAAAGCTTGAAGTAGCTTGACATAGCATTGAAAGATCCAGCCAGAGGAACCAGGCAAGGAAAATAAACAAAAGGCATCCAAATGGACAAGAAAGAAAGAAACAAAACTATCTCAGTTCACAGACAACAGGATCTCATGTGCAGAAAATTCCAAAGATTACACATACACAAACTGTTTGAACTAATACATGAATTTAGCAAAGTTGCAAGATACAAAATCAACATGAAAAAATTGTATTTCAACACACCAACAATGAATACTCTAGAAAAGAGATTAAGAAAACAATAACATTAACAACTATATATATATATAACCACTAAGAAATTAACCAAGAGATTAAGAAAACAATCATCAACAAATATATATATATACACATATATATATAAAACCACCAAGAAATTAACCAAGAAGACAAAAGACTCAGACACTGCAAACCACAAAACGTTTCTGAAAGAATTTAAAAAGATACAAACAAATGGAAGATGTCTGTGGTCTCCTCAGTCTGTCTCCAGGCTGTACTCACACTTTCTATTCTTTCTTTGCTCACAGTTCTGTTATCCACTTCAAGCAATTCTCCTTCCTTCCTCCCTTCTTTTCTCTCTCTTGCTGTCTCTATTTCATTGGCTTTTCCCCAACTTCCCTCAGTAAAACAAATGTTCTTCCACTCTCTTTCTCTTCCTCATTCCCATTCACTTGGGAGCCAAAAATTTCCCCCGTACCGTATATGAATTATATTAATTGTCCAATACAAGAAAATCTAAAAAAAAAAAAGTAAATTAGTTGTTGCTTCAGGCTAGTGGAGGAGGCTGGGAGGAATAGGAGGGTAATAGCTAAAGGTTGTGGAGTTTCTTTTAGAGATGATAGAAATGTTCTAAAGTTGACTATAGTGTTGCTTGCACATACACATGATTGTTATGATAAACATGAAAAAGCGAATTGTATGTAAATTGCATCTCAATAAACTTTTTAATTTAAAAGTAAAAACAAAATATTATGAACAATTTTATACATACAAATAGACACACATACAGCTGTCCTTCAGTATCTATACAAAATTGGTTCCAAAACCTCCCACAGATACAAAAAATCCTGGATGCTCAGGTCCTTTATATAAAATGGAGTATTACTTGCATATAACATATCTCACTTTAAATAAGCTCTGCATTACTTAAATACAATGCAAATGTTATGTAATTAGTTATTAAACTACTGTTTGTTTAGAGGACATTGTTTAGAGGATACTATATGGTTTGTTTAGAGGATAACACTTGTTATCAATAGTTGTTTAGGGGATATTGATAACAAAATATCTGTACATGTTCAGTACAGATAAAACCATCATAGGCCTAACTACCTATTTGATTCATAGTTTGTTTGAATCCACAGGTGTGGAACCCATAGATATTGAAGGCTGGTGCTGTGTGTGTGTATGTGTGTGTGTGTGTGTGTGCAGAAAAATAAAATCAACACCCTGTATCTGTTATCTGCTTATTAAAATTTTGCCATTACTTTTGAAGCTGGCAGTATGGTCTTTCCCAAATACAACTCTTTGCCTTCCCATCATTCATCTTAAGTTTTGAAAAATTATAATTCCTTTGATTTTCATTTTAATTACACTTCATATGTAGGTATCTCTAAATAATACATTGTTTAACTTTGTAAGTTTTAAAACTTTCTGTAAAGGTACATGCTATACATACTTCTGTAATTTTCATTTTTCATTCAACATTATATTTTTGAAAGCCTTCTATGAATGTTTTAAATAATTTCTTATTCAACTATATGTATTTCACAAATTAGCCTCTAAATTAAAGATACTAAAACTGACCTATATATATATGTATGTATTTCATAACTCTCTCTATATATATCTTTCATAAATTAGCCTCTAAATTAAAGATACTAAAACTGACCTCAGAGAGAATTATTGGGAGATAATGAAAGTAAAGTGCTTATAGGAATACCTGACCCATTGTAGGCATTCAGTAGTACGTATGTAATATTAATAGTATATACAACATTATAATTATTAATAATTATATATTATATTATAGTGAGTGCACCTTTCTTTTTGAATCTATATTATTTTGTGAGCTATACTATGCATAAACAGTTTTTTTTAATTTAGTTTCGGGGGTACATGTACAGGTTTGTTACATGGGTATATTATGTAATGCTGAGGTTTGGGCTTCTAGTGAATCTATCACCCAAACAGTGAACATAATATCCAATAGGTAGTTCTTTAACCCTCACCCCTCCCACCTACCCTCCTCCCTTTTGGAGTTCTTAGTATATATTATTTCTATCTTTATTCCTGTGTGTAGCCATTGTTTAGCTCCCACTTATAAGTGAGACCATGCAGTATTTGTTTTTCTGTTTCTGAGTTATTTCATTTAGAATAATGGCCTTCAGTTCCATTCATATTTCTGTGAAGAATGTGATTTCATTATTTGCTATGGCTGTGTAGTATTCCATGGTGTATATATACCATGTTTTCTTTATCCAGTCAACCACTGATGGACACTTAGGTTGATTCCTTGACTTTGGTATTGTGAATAGTGTTGCAATCAACATATGTCTTTTTGATAAAATGATTTCTTTTCCTTTTTCCAATAAATGGGATTGCTGGATCAAATGGTAGTTCCATTTTTATTTTTTTGAGACATTTCCATACTGTTTTCCATAGAGGCTGTGCTAATTTACATTCCCATCAACAGTTTATAAGCATTACATTTTTTTCACATCCCCATCAACATCTGTTAGTTTTTTGGCTTTTTAATAGTAGCCATTCTGACTGGTGTGACATGGTATCTCATTGTGGTTTTAATTTGCGTCTCTCTCATGATTAGAAATGTTGAGCATTTTGTTCATCCTTATTGGCCAATTGTATGTTTTCCTTTGAGAAGTATCTGCTCCTGGCCTTCACCCACTTTTTATTGAGGTTATTTGATTTTTGCATGTTGAATTGATTATGTTCCTTGTAGATTCTGAATATTAGCCATTTGCCAGATGCATCACTTACAAATATTTCTCCCACTCTGTATGTTGTCTGTTTCTTCTGTTGATTTTTTTTTCTGCAGTGCAGAAGCTTTTTAGCTTCATTTAGTCTCATTTGTCTATTTTTGCTTTTGTTGCGTTTGCTTTTGAGGTCTTAGTTAAGAATTCATTGCCTAGGCCAATGTCCAGAAGTTTTTCCTAAGTTTTCTTCTAGAATTTTTATAGTTTGAGGTCTCATACTGAAGCCTTTAATCCATTTTGAGTTAATTTTTGTATACGATTGGAGATAGGGTTCCAGCTTCATTCTTCTGCATATGGCTTACCAGTTTTTCCAGCAACATTTATTGAATAGAGTGTCCTTTCCCCATGGTTTCTTTTTGTATCTTTGTTGAAGACCAGTTAGTTGTAGGTGTGTGGCTTTATTCTGGGTTCCCTATTCTGTTTTATTGATCTATGTGTCTACTTTTGTATTAGTACCATGCTGGTTTGATTACTATAGGATTGCAGTATAGTTTGAAGTCAGGTAGTATGATGGCTTCAGCTACCATTACAATTTTTGTTTGAATTTTCCAGATGCTTAAAGACATTCAGCATTTTTTATATGTTTATTGGCTATTTAGATATCCTCTTTTGTGGAGTTCCTGTCAGGTGTTTTTCTCATTGTTTTCTTAGATCATCTGTCTTTTCTTACTGATTTGTAAAAGTTCTTTATATTTTTTGAATATGAGCTTTTTCTCTCTTTAGTACTGTCTTTCAATGAATAAAGTTTCTAATTTTAATCTAGCCCAATATATAAATATTTTCTCATATAGTTGGTGCTTTTTGTGTCCCGTTTAAGAGAGCATTATCTCCACGAAAAGCTTAGACTCTGGAGCCGAATAGCCAGAATTTGAATCCCAACAGTTCACTCACTGAAGTGTAGCTTGAACACATTATTTAACCTCTATATGCCTCAATTTTCTGAGATAATATTAGCTCCTAACTTGGGGTTGTTATAAGATTTAAATACCTTGATATACTTAAAGTGCTTAGAAGAGTGCCTGACACGTAGTAAGAACTATATTTGGCATTTGCCAGAATGTGCCTTTTCTAATGCACAATCTCATAGACTCTCTTTGTCATTTTTTAGCTTCCAGCATGAGAGTTTTGGTTATTATTATCTGACTAGATGATTACCTAGATGCCTGCCTTCAACATGAATACATATGAACTTGTTACCTTAATTCCAGTGGTTTCTCCTGACTCAGCTGGAGAAAAACAATCAGAGATATAAAGATAATCCCCAAAGTAGCAGCATGTCTGCCAATGACAGTTACCGTATCCAATTGGTTTTCCCTCTCTTCATCTTGGCTGTCAATGACATTATATGTTAAGTTTAAGGTCTTGATTTCATTTTTTAGATAATGAAAAGGCACAATCCTAGCTGTCTTTGAGATTATTATATTTCTAATTTCTCATTATTGTTCTTGAGCTTTGGTAAAACACAAAGGAGAGCTTTGTAGCTTGCCACGCCCACAATTCTGTCCTATACAGCCATTGTATTCACTTCAGCTCTAACTTAAGAATCAAGTACTTTTATATGTGGTTCATTCAACATGCTAACAAAGTGAATTCCTTTAGGGAGGAAACTGGGTCTTATGGCAGGTATAATTTTGCTGTCACTTAGTAGTTCATCATGAGTTGATGATATTGATTTAATGAATATCTATAGCAAATTGTATATATGTTATGACACAATATAGCATACATTCTTTGCGGATATGCTTCTAGTTGGATAAATAAGTGAATACCTCACTTTTCTAATTTAAATCTTGATCAGGGCTCAGCCCACTGTTGGGGTGGGGGGTCTTGTTGTAACCACCAATTATATGTAGCAGGCTTCAAGCCCATTTAACTCTAAGATGATTCCAACCCTGATTTATCTATCTGATCATCAAAAAAAATTTGTCAGTCACATAATATGTGTAAGGCATTGTATTAAATGCTGTGGAGAACACAGGAAAATAAAAAGATGTGTTCCCTACCACTTAGAGGAACCTTGATCCAGTTGAATGATACTTATAAGCCAATATTTATCAAATGTTGGTTTTACAGAAATTGCATGGAAAATTTATAAAGTGTCCACACTCTATCTGCAAAACTTTTGATTTAGTAGATCTAGGTCTCAGACTAGAAATCTTCATTTTAAACACAGACTCTGGTAATTCTGAGACAGAATGATGTAGGGCCCATAGTTTAAGAAGCACTGGTCTATACTGTAGATGCAAACTTTAGAAGCAGGATTCTAACTGCTGCATACTATTAAAGCCAAGCCAGTAGGCTTCAGTGAGTGGTGAAAAATATTTTGGTCCATCTAGATCACAGTGGTTCTCTCAGTCTTCTTATCTTGAGAATTGGGCTAAATAACAACTGAGCACTTGGAGTTCTGATAACATAATCCTCAAATAAAAATGGTAATCCTTCTAATATTTAAACTATAAATGATAGATTTAAAATAAAAAATTTAATAAATCTTAATCTATAGCTGAGTTTGCTGGATAGTTAACGGAAATCCACAGTTGTCAGATAGAAAGATAAAAGAAGAAGTTTAAGTAAATGAGCAATCTTGTATTTCTTCAACTATGGAAGCTGGAGAGTAACACCCAGACATGTGGGCCTATATGAGGCTGAAAATTAGAGCTCAGGCCTTGCATAAAGCAGGAGCTCCAGTAACTCACTAACTTAGAAGGGAGTAGGAATCTTGTTCCCATCAGGCCTTTGTGGAAAAAAGTCTGTCATAAAAAACCGATGCTCTGGCCTGTGAGTCTTATGGGTTTGGAGTCTCATTTTACATTATTCATGTAATTTTATGGTTCCCAAGACAAAAAACTAACAAAAGATTATAAGGTGACTGGCAAAAGAAAACAAAACCACCGAGGAGGAATACTTACAAATTTCAAAATATAAAGATTTCCACAGGTAAAGAACAGTCCCAATGAAGATTAGATCACAGTAAAAAATTACAAAATATATGAGCAACAATCAGTCATGAATGAAAAATCAGATGAAATGAATATGACATTAAGCACTTAAAGACTTGAAACAATAGAAAGGTAGTCATAAAGAAAATTTTAAAATAAGTGACTTTAAAATGATTAATGAATTTTAAAAAATAAACATCTAACAGAATAAAACCAAGTAGGAATTTAAAATAAATAATTAGTTGAAATTTAAGACTTGATGATTATTTAAATAACATAGTGGCAATAGCTACAGCGAAATCAATAAATAAAAAAATGGCTCTGAGAATACAAAAAAAAACCCAGGTCAATATTTATATAACATTTGTTCTGTAAGGAGAGAATACTAACATTTAAAATAAATAGGCCGGGTGCAGTGGCTCATGCCTGTAATCCCAGCACTTTGGGAGGCCGAGGCAGGCAGATCACGAGGTCAGGAGATCGAGACCATCCTGGCTAACACAGTGAAACCCCGTCTCTACTAAAAATACAAAAATTAGCCAGGCATGGTGGCGGGCGCATGTAGTCCCAGCTACTCAGGAGGCTGAGGCAGGAGAATGGCGTGAACCCAGGAGGCGGAGCTTGCAGTGAGCCCAGATCGCTTCACTGCACTCCAGCCTGGATGACAGAGCGAGACTCTGTCTCAAAAGAAAAATAAAAATAAAAATAAAAATTCAAAATCCTTGTATTATTTGGGAGAAGGATGGAGTATTTTTTTATAAATTTCAGACATTGAAAGT
The DNA here is from genome assembly GCF_029281585.2 of Gorilla gorilla gorilla. Taxonomy (NCBI): domain Eukaryota; kingdom Metazoa; phylum Chordata; class Mammalia; order Primates; family Hominidae; genus Gorilla; species Gorilla gorilla. Next base: position 96,271,757 of record NC_073231.2, on the reverse strand, counting down.
CAAATATTCATATTAAGTATTTAAGAATAAACAGTAAAAAGAAAATAGAAATAGATTGTATAACTTTTAAACTAATAAAGGGCAAAAAGGAAACAATAAAAGCTTATCCCATTTCAAGGATGCCCATTCAACGTGGGACTAAAAGACCTAGCCAGAGCAATCAGACAAGAGAAACAAAAGAAGGCATCCAAATTGGAAAAGAGGAAGTCAAATTATCTCTGTTTGCTGATGATGTGATCTTATATCTAGAAAATCCTAAAGACTCTGCCAAAAGATTCCTAGATTTGAAAATTAATTCACTAAAGTTACAGGATATAAGCCCAAAATACAATAATCAGTACTATTTCTATACACCAATAAGGCTGAGAATCAAATCAAGAAGTCAATTCCATTTACAATAGCTATAAAAAACAAAACAAAACAAAACAAAACCCAAACCTAGGTATACATTTAACTTAGGAGGTGAAAGATGTCCACAAGAAACACTACAAAACATGAATGAAAGAGATTGTAGATGACACAAACAAATGAAAAGACAGCCCAAGTTCATGGATTGGAAGAATCAATATCTTTAAAATGATCATACTGCCCAAGGTAATTTACAGATTCAATGCAACTTCTATCAAAATGCCGATGTCATTTTTTACAGAATTAGAAAACACAATCCTAAAATCTATATGGAACCGAAAAAAGATCCCAAGGAATGACAGCAATCTGAAGCAAAAGAACAAACCTGGAAACATCTCATTAACTGACTTCAAATTATACTACAAGGCTATAGTACCCAGAAACAGCATGGTACTTGTGTAAAAAAATAGACACATAGATCAATAGAACAGAATAGAGAACTCAGAAATAAAGCCACATACGTACAGCCAACTAATCTTTGACAAAGTTGACAAAAACATACACTAGGGAAAGGACATCTTGCTCAATAAATTGTGCTGGGAAAATTGGATAGCCACATGCAGAAGAATGAAACTGAATCCTATCTCTAGCCATATACAAATATTAACTCGACATGGATTAAAGACTTAAATGTAAGACTGGAAACTGTAAAGGTTCTAGAAGAAAACCCAGGAAAAACTCTTCTGGACATTGGCCTAGGCAAAGAATTCATGACTAAGACATCAAAAGCAAATGCAACAAAAATGAAAATAGACAAATGGGATTTAATTAAACTTAAAAACTCTGCACAGCAAGAAATAAACAGAAAAGACAACCTACATACAGAATGGGAGAAAATATTTGCACACTACGCATCTGGCAAAGGATGAAATATCCAGAATCTACAAGGTGCTCAAACCACTCAACAACAACAAAACCGAAATAACCTTGCTAAAAAGTGGGCAAAGGGTGTGTAGAGACATTTTGCAAAAGAAGATATATAAATGGATGAATAGCATATGAATAAAATGCTCCACATCCCCAATCATCAGAGAAATACAAATTAAAACCACAACAATATAGCCTCACATCAGTCAAAATAGCTATTACTAAAATGTTAAAAAATAACAGATGTTGGCAAAAGTGTGGAGAAAAAGGAATGCTTATACATTGTCGGTGGGAATGTAAATTAGTGTAACCTCTGTGTAAAACAATATGGAGGCCAGGCATGGTGGCTCACGCCTGTAATCCCAGCACTTTGGGAGGCTGAGGCAGGTGGATCACGAGGTCAGGAGATCAAGACCATCCTGGCTAACACAGTGAAACCCCGTCTCTACTAAAAATCAAAAAAAACTAGCCGGGCATGGTGGTGGGTGCCTGTAGTCCCACCTACTCAGGAGGCTGAGGCAGGAGAATGGCGGAACCTGGGAGGCAGAGCTTGCAGTAAGCCAGATCACGCCACAGCATTCCAGCCTGGGCAACAGAGCGAGACTCCGTCTCAAAACAAACAAACAAACAAAAAATATGGAAAGTTCTCAAAAAAACTAAATATTCAACTACCATTGGATCCAGCAATCCCACTTCCTGTGTATCTTCCTAAAGGGAAGGAATCATTATATCAAAAAGATACCTCCACTTGTATGCTTATCATAGCACTATTCACAATAGCAAAGATATGGAATCAACCTAAGTGCCTATCAATGAATGAATGAAGAGAGAAAATGTGGAATAGATGCTATATATATATATAATCTGTAAATATCTCTATCATGACATCTATCAGCCTATCCATATATACACACCATGGAATACTACTGTACCATAAAACAGAATAAAATCATGTATTTTGTATCAACATGGATGTAACTGGAGGACATTATGTTAAGTGAGATAACTCATAAACAGAAAGTCAACTACCCTATGTTGTAACTTGTAAGTGAGAGCTAAATAATGTGTACACATGGACAGAGAATATGAAATTACAGACAGTGGAGCCTTGCAAAGATGGAAGAGTAGGAGGAGAGTGAGGGATGAGAGATTATCTAATGGGTACAATGTATATTATTTGAGTAATGGTTACATTTTAGCCCAGACTTTACCACTATGCAATATGTCCATGCAACAAAACTGCACTTGTACCCCTAAATCTATAGAAATAAAAATTTAAAAATGATGCAAATTATAAAAAGAAAATGTGTTCTATCCAATAGAAGGTAAGAAGAATGAAAAATAAAGTAAAGCTAATCTTAAATAAAACAGAAGAATATGCTAAACTAAATCCAAGAATATGAATAAGTCCTACTAATGTAAACAGACTAAAAACAGTGTTAAAAGAAATAGCTTCTCAAATTAAAAAAAAAAAAGGCCAGCCGTAGGCTCTATATAAAAAATGCATCTAGAACAAACAAGAAAGCTTGAAGGTAAGTGAGTGGAAAATAATATTAACAAACCACACAGATGGGGGGAGCCAAGATGGCCGAATAGGAACAGCTCTGGTCTACAGCTCCCAGCGTGAGCGATGCAGAAGACGGGTGATTTCTGTATTTCCATCTGAGGTACCGGGTTCATCTCACTAGGGAGTGCCAGACAGTGGGTGCAGGACAGTGGGTGCAGCGAGCCGAAGCAGGGCGAGGCATTGCCTCACTCGGGAAGTGCAAGGGGTCAGGGAGTTCCGTTTCCTAGTCAAAGAAAGGGGTGACAGACGGCACCTGGAAAATCGGGTCACTCCCACTCTAATACTGCGCTTTTCCGATGGGCTTAAAAAATGGCGCACCAGGAGATTATATCCTGCACATGGCTTGGAGGGTCCTACGCCCACAGAGTCTCACTGAATGCTAGCACAGCAGTCTTAGATCAAACTGCAAGGTGGCAGCGAGGCTGGGGGAGGGGCGCCCGCCATTGTCCAGGCTTGCTGAGGTAAACAAAGCAGCTGGGAAGCTCTAACTGGGTGGAGACCTCCACAGCTCAAAGAGGCCTGCCTGCCTCTGTAGGCTCCACCTCTGGGGGCAGCGCACAGACAAACAAAAAGACAGCAGTAACCTCTGCAGACTTAAATGTCCCTGTCTGACAGCTTTGAAGAGAGCAGTGGTTCTCCCAGCATGCAGCTGGAAATCTGAGAACTGGCAGACTGCTTCCTCAAGTGGGTCCCTGACCCCCGACCCCTGAGCAGCCTAACTGGGAGGCACCCCCAAGTAGGGGCAGACTGACACCTCACAGGGCTGGGTACTCCTCTGAGACAAAACTTCCAGAGGAACAATCAGACAGCAGCATTTGCGGTTCATGAAAATCCGCTGTTCTGCAGCCACCGCTGCTAATACCCAGGCAAACAGGGTCGGAAGTGGACCTCTAACAAACTCCAACACATCTGCAGCTGAGGGTCCTGTCTGTTAGAAGGAAAACTAACAAACAGAAAGGACATCCACACCAAAAACCCATCTATACATCACCATCATCAAAGACCAAAAGTAGATAAAATCACAAAGATGGGGAAAAAACAGAGCAGAAAAACTGGAAACTCTAAAAAGCAGACAGCCTCTCCTCCTCCAAAGGAACGCAGTTCCTCACCAGCAATGGAACAAAGCTGGTCGGTGAATGACTTTGACGAGTTGAGAGAAGAAGGCTTCAGACAATCAAACTACTCCGAGCTACAGGAGGAAATTCAAACCAAAGGCAAAGAAGTTAAAAACTTTGAAGAAAATTTAGACGAATGTATAACTAGAATAACCAATACAGAGAAGTGCTTAAAGGAGCTGATGGCAGTGAAAGCCAAGGCTCGAGAACTACGTGAAGAATGCAGAAGCCTCAGGAGCTGATGCGATCAACTGGAAGAAAGGGTATCGGTGATGGAAGATGAAATGAATGAAATGAAGCAAGAAGGGAAGTTTAGAGAAAAAAAAATAAAAAGAAATGAACAAAGCCTCCAAGAAATATGGGACTATGTGACAAGACCAAATCTACGTCTGATTGGTGTACCTGAAAGTGACAGGGAGAATGGAACCAAGTTGGAAAACACTCTGCAGGATATTATCCAGGAGAACTTTCCCAATCTAGCAAGGCAGGCCAACATTCAGATTCAGGAAATACAGAGAACACCACAAAGATACTCCTCGAGAAGAGCAACTCCAAGACACATAATTGTCAAATTCACCAAAGTTGAAATGAAGGAAAAAAAGTTAAGGGCAGCCAGAGAGAAAGGTCTGGTTACCCACAAAGGAAAGCCCATCAGACTAACAGCAGATCTCTTGGCAGAAACTCTACAAGCCAGAAGAGAGTGGGGGCCAATATTCAACATTCTTAAAGAAAAGAATTTTCAACCCAGAATTTCACATCCAGCCAAACTAAGCTCCATAAGTGAAGGAGAAAGAAAATCCTTTACGGACAAGCAAATGCTGAGAGATTTTGTCACCACCAGGCCTGCCCTAAAAGAGCTCCTGAAGGAAGCACTAAACATGGAAAGGAACAACTGGTACCAGCCGCTGCAAAATCACGCCAAAATGTAAAGACCATCGATGCTAGGAAGAAACTGCATCAACTAACAAGCAAAATAACCAGCTAACATCATAATGGCAGGATCAAATTCACACATAACAATATTAACTTTAAATATAAATGGATTAAATGCTCCAATTAAAAGACACAGACTGGCAAATTGGATAAAGAGTCAAGACCCATCAGTGTGCTGTATTCAGGAAACCCATCTCACGTGCAGAGACACACATAGGCTCAAAATAAAAGGATGGAGGAAGATCTACCAAGCAAATGGAAAACAGAAAAAGGCAGGGGTTGCAATCCTAGTCTCTGATAAAACAGACATTAAACCAACAAAGATCAAAAGAGACAAGGCCATTACATAATGGTAAAGGAATCAATTCAACAAGAAGAGCTAACTATCCTAAATATATATGCACCCAATACAGGAGCACCCAGATTCATAAAGCAAGTCCTGAGTGACCTACAAAGAGACTTAGACTCCCACACAATAATAACGGGAGACTTTAACACCCCACTGTCAACATTAGACAGATCAATGAGACAGAAGGTTAACAAGGATACCCAGGAATTGAACTCAGCTCTGCACCAACTGGACTTAATAGACATCTACAAATCAACAGAATATATATTCTTTTGAGCAACACACCACACCTATTCCAAAATTGACCACATAGTTGGAAGTAAAGCTCTCCTCAGAAAATGTAAAAGAACAGAAATTATAACAAACTGTCCCTCAGACCACAGTGCAATCAAACTAGAACTCAGGATTAAGAAACTCACTCAAAACCGCTCAACTACATGGAAACTGAACAACCTGCTCCTGAATGACTACTGGGTACATAACGAAATGAAGGCAGAAATAAAGATGTTCTTTGAAACTAATGAGAACAAAGACACAACATACCAGAATCTCTGGGACACATTCAAAGCAGTGTGTAGAGGGAAATTTATAGCACTAAATGCCCACAAGAGAAAGCAGGAAAGATCCAAAATTGACACCCTAACATCACAATTAAAAGAACTAGAAATGCAAGAGCAAACACATTCAAAAGGTAGCAGAAGGCAAGAAATAACTAAAATCAGAGCAGAACTGAAGGAAATACTGACACAAAAACGCTCCAAAAAATTAATGAATCCAGGATCTGGTTTTTTGAAAGGATCAACAAAATTGATAGACCGCTAGCAAGACTAATTAAGACAAAAAGAGAGAAGAATCAAATAGACACAATAAAAAATGATAAAGGGGATATCACCACCTATCCCACTGAAATAAAAACTCCCATCAGAGAATACTACAAACACCTCTACACAAATAAACTAGAAAATCTGGAAGAAATGGATAAATTCCTCGACACATACACTCCCAAGACTAAACCAGGAAGAAGCTGAATCTCTGAATAGACCAATAACAGGATCTGAAATTGTGGCAATAATCAACAGCTTACCAACCAAAAAGAGTCCAGGACCAGATGGATTCACAGCCGAATTCTACCAGAGGTACAAGGAGGAACTGGTACCATTCCTTCTGAAACTATTCCAATCAATAGAAAAAGAGGGAATCCTCCCTAACTCATTTTATGAGGCCAGCATCATCCTGATACCAAAGCCAGGCAGAGACACAACCAAAAAAGAGAATTTTAGACCAATATCCTTGATGAACATTGATGCAAAAATCCTCAATAAAATACTGGCAAACTGAATCCAGCAGCACATCAAAAAGCTGATCCACTATGGTCAAGTGGGCTTCATCCCTGGGATGCAAGGCTGGTTCAATATATGTAAATCAATAAATGTATCCAGCATATAAACAGAACCAAAGACAAAAACCACATGATTATCTCAATAGATGCAGAAAAGGCCTTTGACAAAATTCAACAACGCTTCAGGCTAAAAACTCTCAATAAATTAGGTATTGATGGGACGTATCTCAAAATAATAAGAGCTATCTATGACAAACCCACAGCCAATATCATACTGAATGGGCAAAAACTGGAAGCATTCCCTTTGAAAACTGGCACAAGACAGGGATGCCCTCTCTCACCACTCCTATTCAACATAGTATTGGAAGTTCTGGCCAGGGCAATTAGGCAGTAGAAGGAAATAAAGGGTATTCAATTAGGAAAAGAGGAAGTCAAATTGTCCCTGTTTGCAGACGACATGATTGTATATCTAGAAAACCCCATTGTCTCAGCCCAAAATCTCCTTAAGCTGATAAGCAACTTCAGCAAAGTCTCAGGATACAAAATCAATGTACAAAAATCACAAGCCTTCTTATACACCAACAACAGACAAACAGAGAGCCAAATCATGAGTGAACTCCCATTCACAATTGCTACAAAGAGAATAAAATATCTAAGAATCCAACTTACAAGGGATGTGAAGGACCTCTTCAAGGCGAACTACAAACCACTGCTCAATGAAATAAAAGAGGACACAAACAAATGGAAGAACATTCCATGCTCATGAATAGGAAGAACCAATATCGTGAAAATGACCATACTGCCCAAGGTAATTTATAGATTCAATGCCATCCCCATCAAGCTACCAATGACTTTCTTCACAGAATTGGAAAAAACTACTTCAAAGTTCATATAGAACCAAAATAGAGCCCGCATCACCAAATCAATCCTAAGCCAAAAGAACAAAGCTGGAGGCATCACACTACCTGACTTCAAACTATACTACAAGGCTACAGTAACCAAAACAGCATGGTACTGGTACCAAAACAGAGATATAGACCAATGGAACAGAACAGAGCCCTCAGAAATAACGCCGCATATCTACAACTATCTGATCTTTGACAAACCTGAGAAAAACAAGCAATGGGGAAAGATTCCCTATTTAATAAATGATGCTGGGAAAACTGGCTAGCCATATGTAGAAAGCTGAAAATGGATCCCTTCCTTACACCTTATACAAAAATTAATTCAGGATGGATTGAAGACTTAAACGTTAGACCTAAAACCATAAAAACCCTAGAAGAAAACCTAGGCATTACCATTCAGGACATAGGCATGGGCAAGGACTTCATGTCTAAAACACCAAAAGCAATGGCAACAAAAGCCAAAATTGACAAATGGGATCTAATTAAACTAAAGAGCTTCTGCACAGCAAAAGAAACTACCATCAGAGTGAACAGGCAACCTACAAAATGGGAGAAAATTTTCACAACCTACTCATCTGACAAAGGTCAAATATCCAGAATCTACAATGAACTCAAACAAATTTACAAGAAGAAAACAAACAACCCCATCAAAAAAAAGTGGGCAAAGGATATGAACAGACACTTCTCAAAAGAAGACATTTATGCAGCCAAAAGACACATGAAAAAATGCTCATCATCACTGGCCATCAGAGAAATGCAAATCAAAACCACAATGAGATATCATCTCACACCAGTTAGAATGGCAATCATTAAAAAGTCAGGAAACAACAGGTGCTGGAGAGGATGTGGAGAAATAGGAACATTTTTACACTGTTGTTGGGACTGTAAACTAGTTCAACCATTGTGGAAGTCAGTGTGGTGATTCCTCAGGGATCTAAGACTAGAAATACCATTTGACCTAGTCATCCCATTACTGGGTATATACTGAAAGGATTATAAACCATGCTGCTATAAAGACACATGCACACGTATGTTTATTGCGGCACTATTCACAATAGCAAAGACTTGGAACCAACCCAAATGTCCAACAATGATAGACTGGATTAACAAAATGTGGCACATATACACCATGGAATACTATGCAGCCATAAAAAATGATGAGTTCATGTCCTTTGTAGGGACATGGATGAACTTGGAAATCATCATCCTCAGTGAACTATCGCAAGGACAAAAAACCAAACACCGCATGTTCTCACTCATAGGTGGGAATTGAACAATGAGAACACATGGACACAGGAAGGGGAACATCACACTCTGGGGACTGTTGGGGGGTGGGGGCAGGGAGGAGGGATAGCATTAGGAGATACACCTAATGCTAAATGACGAGTTAATGGGTGCAGCACACCAGCATGGCACATGTATACATATGTAACCTGTACATTGTGCACATGTACCCTAAAACTTAAAGTATAATAATAATAAAATTTAATTTAAAAAATACCACACAGATAAAGAGAGCCATTACATAATGTGAAAATAAACAACTCACTAGGAAAACAAAATAACATTGAGCCTGTAGACTCCTAACAACACAGCATAAAAATTTATATCAGCAAAAAATGAGTTACAAAGAAAATTTGACAAATATGCAATCATAATGGAGAATTTTAACCTGTATCTTTCAGTAATTGATAATGAGAGCTAAGTCAGTGGAAGCATTTAAAAAAAATTAGTCAGTGGCTGAGACTAGTCACTAGTCTCATTAATTAGTCAGCTAGCTGTCCACCAGAAATGTGTGCTCCTTCCACAATGTGGAGTTGGCACTGTGGGGTGGCCGTCCAAGGCCGGACTTCATTTCCCAGTCCTTTATGACCATGTGACTATTTGTTTTCTCCCAAAAGAAGGGGAACAGAAGTTAAAGTATCATTAAGGCATTATCTCCTGCCTATCAGGGTGGGGACATTTTTTTTTTATTATTATACTTTAAGTTCTGGATACATGTGCAGAATGTGAAGGTTTGTTACATAGGTATATACCTGCCATGGTGGTTTGCTGCACCAATCAACCCGACATCTACATTAGGTATTTCTTCTAATGCTGTCCCTCCCCTTGCTCTCCAGCCCCTGGCAAGCCCCAGTGTGTGATGTTCCCCTCCTTGTGTCCATGTGTTCTCATTGTTCAACTCCCACTTATGAGTGAGAACATATAATGTTTGGTTTTCTGTTTTTGTGTTAGTTTGCTGAGAATGATGGTTTCCAGCTTCATCCATGTCCCTGCAAAGGACATGAAATCATCCTTTTTTATGGCTGCCTAGTGTTCCATGGTGTATATGTGCCACATTTTCTTTATCCAGTCTATCATTAATGGAAATTTGGGTTGGTTCCAAGTCTTTGCTATTGTGAATAGTGCTGCAATAAACATACATGTGCATGTGTCTTTATAGAATAATTTATAATCCTTTGGGGATATACCCAGTAATGGGATTGCTGGGTCAAATGGTATTCCAAGTCCTAGATCCTTCAGGAATTGCCACACTGTCTTCCACAATGGCTGAACTAACTTACACTCCCACCAACAGTGCAAAAGTGTTCCTATTTCTCCACATCCTCTCCAGCATCTGTTGTTTCCTGACTTTTCAGTGATCGCCATTCTAACTGGCATGAGATGGTATCTCATTGTGATTTTGATTTGCATTTCTCTAATGACCGGTTATGATGAGCTTTTTTTCATGTTTGTTGGCTGCATAAATGTCTTCTTTTGAAAAGTGTATGTTCATATCCTTCACCCACTTTTTGAAGCGGGGTTTTATTTTTTTCTTGTAAGTTTGTTTAAGTTCCTTGTAGATTCTGGATATTAGCCCTTTGTCAGATGAGTAGATTGCAAAACTTTTCTCCCATTCTATTAGGTGACCTGTTCACTCTGATGGTAGTTTCTTTTGCAGTGCAGACGCTCTTTAGTTTAATTAGAACCAATTTGTCAATTTTGGCTTCTGTTACCATTGCTTTTGGTGTTTTAGTCATGAAGTCTTTGCCCATGCCTATGTCCTGAATGGTATTACCAGGTTTTCTTCTAGGGTTTTTATGGTTTTATGTCTCACGTTTAGGTCTTTAATCCATCTTGAGTTAATTTTTGTATAAGGTGTAAGGAAGGGTTCCAGTTTCAGTTTTCTGCATGTGGCTAGCCAGTTTTCCCAACACCATTTATTAAATAGGGATTCCTTTCCCCATTGCTTGTTTGTGACATGTTTGTCAAAGATCAGGTGGTTGTAGATGTGTGGTGTTATTTCTGAGGCCTCTGTTCTGTTACATTGGTCTGTGTATCTGTTTTGGTGCCAGTACCATGCTGTATTGGTTACTGTAGCCTTGTAATATAGTTTGAAAACAGGTAGCATGATGCCTCCAGCTTTGTTCTTTTTGCTTAGGATTGTCTTGGCTATATGTGCTCTTTTTTGGTTCCATATGAAATTTAAAGTAGTTTTTCCTAATTCTGTGAAGAAAGCCAATGGTAGCTTCATGGGTATAGCATTGAATCTATGAATTACTTTGGCCAGTATGGCCATTTTCAGGTTATTGATTCTTCCTATCCGTGAGCATGGAATGTTTTTCCATTTGTTTGTGTCCTCTCTTATTTCCTTGAGCAGTGGTTTGTAGTTCTCTTTGAAGAGCTCCTTCACATCCCTTGTAAGTTGGATTCCTAGGTATTTTATTCTCTTTGTAGCAATTGTGAATGGGAGTTCACTCATGATTTGGCTCTCTGTTTGTCTGTTGTTGGTGTATAAGAAGGCTTGTGATTTTTGTACATTGATTTTGTATGCTGAGACTTTGCTGAAGTTGCTTATCAGCTTAAGGAGATTTTGGGCTGAGACGATGGGATTTTCTAAAAATACAATTATATCGTCTGCAAACAGAGACAGTTTGACTTCCTCTCTTCCTATATGAATACACTTTATTTCTTTCTGTTGCCTGATTGCCCTGGCCGGAACTTCCAACAATCTGTTGAATAGGAGTGGTGAGAGAGGGCATTCTTGTCTCGTGTCAGTTTTCAAAGGGAATGCTTCCAGCTTTTGCCCATTCAGTATGATATTGGCTGTGGGTTTTTCATAAATAGCTCTTATTATTTTGAGATACGTTCCATCAATACCTAGTTTATTGAGAGTTTTTAGCATGAAGGGGTGTTGAATTTTATCAAAGGCCTTTTCTGCATCTATTGAAATAATCATATGGTTTTTGTCATTGTTTCTGTTTATGTGATGGATTATGTTTATTAATTTGTGTATATTGAACCAGCCTTGCATCCCAGGGATGAAGCCAACTTGATCATGGTGGATAAGCTTTTTGATGTGCTGCTGGATTCAGTTTGCCAGTATTTTATTGAGGATTTTTGCATCAGTGCTCATCAGGGATATTAGCCTAAAATTTTCTTTTTTTGTTGTGTCTCTGCCAGGTTTTGATATCAGGATGATGCTTGCCTCATAAAATGAGTTCAGGAGGAGTCCCTCTTTTTCTATTGATTGGAATAGTTTCAGAAGGAGTGGTACCAGCTTTTCTTTATACATCTGGTAGAATTCGGCTGTGAATCCATGTGGTCCTGGTCTTTTTTTGGTTGGTAGGTATTAACTACTGCCTCAATTTCAGAACTTGTTATTGGTCTGTTCATGGATTCAACTTCTTTCTGGTTTAGTCTTGGGAGGGTGTATGTGTCCAGGAATTTATCTATTTCTTCTAGATTTTCTAGTTTATTTACATAGAGGTGTTTATAATATTCTCTGATGGTAGTTTGTATTTCTGTGGGATCAGTGGTGATATCCCCTTTATCATTTTTTATTGTGTCTATTTGATTATTCTCTCTTTTCTACTTTATTAGTCTGGCTAGTGGTCTATCAATTTTGTTGATCTTTTCAAAGAGCCAGCTCCTGGATTCATTGATTTTTTTGAAGGTTTTTTTGTGTCTCTGTCTCCTTCAATTCTGCTCTGATCTTAGTTATGTTTTGTCTTCTGCTGGTTTTTGAATGTGTTTGCTCTTGCTTTTCTAGTTCTTTTAATTGTGATGTTAGGGTGTTGATTTTAGATCTTTCCTGCTTTCCCTTGTGGGCATTTAGTGCTATAAATTTTCCTCTAAATACTGCTTTAGCTGTGTCCCAGAGATTCTGGTACGTTGTGTCTTTGTTCCATTGGTTTCAAAGAACTTATCTGCCTTCATTTCATTATTTACCCAGTAGTCATTCAGGAACAGGTTGTTCAGTTTCCATGCAGTTGTGCAGTTTTCAGTGAATTTCTTAATCCTGAGTTCTAATTTGATTGCACTGTGGTCTGAGAGACTGTTATGATTTGCATTCTTTTGCATTTGCTGAGGAGTGTTTTACTTCCAATTATGTGGTCAATTTTATAATAAGTGTGATGTTGTGCTGAGAAGAATGTATATTCTGTTGATTTGGGGTGGAGAGTTATGTAGATGTCTGTTAGGTCTGCCTGGTTCAGAGCTGAGTTCAACTCCTGAATATCCTTGTTAATTTTCTGTCTCGTTGATCTAATATTGACAGTGGAGTGTTAAAGTCTCCCACTATTATTGTGTGGGAGTCTAAGTCTCTTTGTAGATCTCTAAGAACTTGCTTTATGAATCTGAGTGCTCCTGTATTGGGTTCATATATATTTAGAATAATTAGCTCTTCTTGTTGCATTGATCCCTTTACCATTATGTAATGCCCTTCTTTGTCTTTTTTGATCTTTGTTGGTTTAAGGTCTGTTTTTATCAGAGACTAGAATTGCAACCCCTGCTTTTTTTTGTTTTTGTTTTTGCTTTCTATTTGCCTGGTAAATATTCCTCCATCCATTTATTTTGAGGCTATGTGTGTCTTTGCACATGAGATGAGTCGCCTGAATACAGCACACCTATGGGTCTTGATTCTTTATCCAATTTGCCAGTCTGTGCCTTTTAATTGGAGCATTTAGCCCATTTACATTTAAGGTTAATATTGTCATGTGTGAATTTGCAGGATGGGAACATTTTAAGTGTTACAAACACCAAGTATTGGCAAGAATATGAAAAAGTAGAAACCAGCATAATGTTTATGTGAATATATACTGGTAAAACTACTTTGAAATGCAACTTGGCAATACCCTAAAAAGCTAAAGATGTTAGTGTTAATGATTAAAAAATCTATGCCTAGATTTCTAGACAACTAGAAAGCAAAGAAAATTTTAAGAATTGTACAAGGATATTCATTACACCAGTGTTACAGCAAAAAGAAGAAACAGCCTAACTGTCCATCAGTAGGAAATAAATATACCATAGTTTATTCATATATTAAGTACCATAAAGCAATTATAGTGGAGTGAGGGGATCTACATGTACCATCAAGAATAAATTATCCCCAAAAAAGAAATGAAGAGTGAGAAAATCAAACTCACAAATAATATGCCCTCTGGGATGTTACTAATGAAACTATATAAGAACATTAAAAAGTAGTACGAAGTTAATGAATACATACATAAGTAGAACATGTACAAAGCCAAACATGGAAATATTACATACCAACTTCAATGTAATAGCTACCTCTGGAGAGAAGAGGAAGGGATTGATAGATGGGGTTTTGGCTGCATCTCTAGTGTTTTGTGTGTGTGTTAGAAAAGTCTGAAGCAAACGTAGTAACATCTTAACATCTCTTAAATCTGGATGCTGAGACCATGGTGTCTATTATATTATTTTTGTGCCTTATTGTAAGTTTGAAACATTTCAAAATAAAACACTATTGGCCTATAGGCATGACCAAATCAGACAATAAACACATAACCTTTATGCAAAAATGAGCCACAGGTCTACAGTGTCCCTGGTCAGCATAGTTTTGAGTTCTTAATCAGAAAAATTAAGTGCATTTAGAAAACCAACATGTGAGTATGACATAATCATTTTATACTAATAAATTAAGTACTTTGTGTTCCTGGGAGCTATTCTAGGAAGTCAAACCAGCAAAGCTATATACACAAATATCCTATAATTTTTTAAATGTACAAAAACTTTTCCTGGCTGAATGTGGTGGCTCATGCCTGTAATCCCAGCACTTTGAGAGTCTGAGGCAGAAGGATTGCTTGACTCCAAGAGTTCAAGACCAGCCTGTTCAAGATAACAAGACTGCGTCTCCACAAAAGAAAAATTAAAAAATTAGTGGGGCGTGGTGGCACATGCCTTTAGCCCTAGCTGCTTGCGAGGCTGAGGTGAGAAGATTGTTTGACCTCAGGAGATTGAAGTTGCAGTAAGCAATGTTCACGCCACTGCATTCCAGCTTGACTGACAAAATAAAACCCTGTATCAAAAAAAAAAAAAGTAAAAGTTTCAATAAAACAGAAAGAGACTTAAAACTTTTCAGTAAACTTATTCAGCATTGAGATTCCTATTGTGAAAGCAGGAGAATAATTCACCTATCACTACCAGTGAGACCAACAGTATCCTGAGATGTTGTAGAAGTGGAAGACAGACTATTGGCAGGGCAGTGAGATTCATGCTCAGTGTTGTAGATTCTTCATTCATGATCAAGATTTTGATCTACTTGATAGAATGTATAAAGCCTTATTTCTTTTCCTTTCCTTAATTTCCTTTTTCTCCTCCTCTTTCTTTTCTCCTAATTTTTCTCCCTATTCCTCTTCTTATTATTCTTCCTTTTCTTCTGCTTCTTGTTCTTGTTTTTGTTCTTTTCTTCTCCATCAAATAACTAGCACTTGCTAAATGCTGGATACAATGTTTTACAAACATTATCTCATTTAATTTTCACAGCAGTTAGGTAGATATTTTTATTCCCATTCACCAGATGCTAGAATTGAGGCTTCAAGAAGTGAAAAACATGTACAAGTCATGCAGATAGTACTTGGAAAAGTCACGATTATAAACCAGGTTTGGGCCGGACATGGTGGCCCAAGCCTGTAATCCCAGCATTTTGGGAGGCCAAAGCGGGAAGATCGCTTGTGGCCAGGAGTTCGAGACCAGCGTGGGCAACATAGTGAGACCCTGTCTCCACAGGAAAAAAAAAAAAAAAAAACAGGCAAGGCATGCCTGTTGTCCTAACTACTTGGGAAGCTGGGAGGATTGCTTGAGCCCAAGGCTTTGAGGCTGCAGAGAGCTATGATCACATAGCTGAACTCCAGCCTTGGCAACAAAGGGAGACCCCATCTCCCATCTCAAAAAAGAAAAGAGAAAAGAAAAAAAAGTTTGCCTGCAGTTTCAAATGCATGGATACTTGTAACTGCTGTGAAATGAGACCTCCTAAAAAGTTGAGTGACCTGAGGCACCATTTGAAATGAGTATCTTTGCCAAGTTTTATTTTTTAAAAAGAGAAGCTTTTACCCTGGTTGGACCTTTTAACTATAAATCTACTAGAAAACATTCTGAATGAGGAAAGAAAAATCCAGAAAGTTCTGAACTCTCGAACAGAATTTTTAGATGTCAGTTAGGACCCTTTCTTTAAAAAATTACCAATTCAAAATAGCTCTAGTGAAAGAGGTAATTCATTCACTCAAAGTGTCATCTCCTTTGATCCAAGGTAAAGAGTTTTCTTCAGGCATGGCTCAATTTGGGTTACATAAAGTATCATGCAGACTTGCTTCCTCTCAATTCTCTCACTTGATGACTTCCAACACAGCCAGATTCATCCCTGGGGGATCAGAAGAGCTACAGCAGCCTCTGATTCATAACCTCCCCACTGCAAGTGCAGAAGAAAAGATCAAAAGCCTTTTTTGCAGGGGTAGGCCCCCTAAAAGGAACATGAAGTAGCTTAGGTCAGGTGACCAACTCTAAAATGATCAACATTCCTTGGAAAGCATTTTGATTGTCTAGACCTTTGTCAAATGCTCCACCACTGGAATCAAGAGTGTAGGCCTGACAGAGCCTTCTGAGGACATTCCAAGACAGTATACAGTCCTGGGTTCTCCTTGGAAATCTGTATAGATAACATTTCAAGGGCAATACCTTGTTGGTTTTGACTGGATATTCATATAAGATTTTTAAAGAGTTGAGTGATAGAGGTAACTCTTATCTGTTAGTTTTGAATTTATACTGTTTCATCCCATGGACCAAATCATTTTTTCCTACAAATAGTTTGGGTTTTCAATGTTTTTTTGTTTGTTTGTTTTGTTTTGTTTTTGCATTCGGGGGGTTGTAAAAGAAAAGAAAGCAGGATGTTTTATCATGGTTTTTGCTTCAGCAGCTTTAGGACAAATTAAAAGTCAATTCTAGTGCCAGGAAAAAAAAAAACAGTTGGAGTAGATTCTGGGGCAGCAAGCAACCCTATCCACTAAACCTACTAAATTACAGGATCCCAGTGTCCTCTCTCTATCTCTTATCACTCAACCCTTGTCTCATATAATCAATCACCAAGTATTGCAGACTACTTCTTAAATAATCCCTTTCTTTCCATCGATATTATAACATCGATATGTTACCTTGAAACATTTCATTAGTTCATTTCTTCAACAAGTATGCATTATCTATAATGTGCCAACATTATAAATTATCACTGAGTAAGGATATATAGATGAAGCAAACTTAGATTTTGCCATTAAGGAGCTCACAGTCCATGCAGGAGAAAACAGATTATTATTATAAGATATGTTGTGATACAAATATACACAGGGTGCCATGTGAATAGAATTTAAGGCTAACAAAGAATTACTAAAGGAGGTGATGTCTGACTGAAGCTAGGTAATGAGCATTATTGCAAACAGAAGGAACAGCTTGAGCAAGGGTACTGAGGTAACAAACAGCAGAGTCAACATTCTGGTTTCAATGATGCATTATAGTTATATAGGATGTCATTACTGGGGGAAACTGGGTAATGGGTACACAGGACCTCTCTGTATTATTTTTGCAACTTCCCATGAGTCTACAGTTATTTTTCCCCAACAGGTTTTTTAAAATCAATATAGCATGTGAAGTGTTCTAAACTTCTTGGACACTGCTGGTGCATCTGCTTGAAAGGCAGAGTTTTGAAAATGTTGCAGAAAAGGTGGACAGGTGCCATCTTGAAAAGTATGCTTACTACTTGTTTGGCCCCTATACCATAGTATTGGAGAACTTGGTGGGTTTTAAGCTGGAGATTGACTTGATTCCTGCTTATTTGTGTCATCTTTTCCTTGTGTATCAACGTGGACACTAGTCCTTACTCTGCAACAACTTCCCGAAGCCTCTAGTACTTTGCTTGTTTTTCTCAGATTTTTTGACCTTTTGAACTTGGTAGGGAGATTATTGTCTTATCCTCTGAGGGACTTCAGCTAATTCTCCAAGGCCTAATTTTCTTCCCCACCATATGAGTCTTGAAGCAAATCTTGCCAACCCTCTACTACAGGCTAACCTTGATACCTATGTTAGAATGTAATCACAACTGTGGAGAAGTCAGGCTGGATAAACACAGCATTACCCAGGGGTCTAGCCAACAAAAGCCCAGCAACAAAGAGCCATGAAAAACAGTTTTCAGTTTCTTCCAGCAGTTTATTCATTAGCTATTAATATTTGTTTAAAAACATTTATCACGCACTAACTTCATAGTAGATTCCATGGAAAAATGAGTTGGACAAAATCTCTGTCCTGGATCACCTTCAGCTGAGGGATCAGGGATATAAAATAGTCTCAGTGGAAGATAACAGCCATGCTTGTGGTTTATAAAAGCAGAGTGTTGTCACAAAGAGAGAGAATCAATTCATCCTGAGATGGCTGGGTCACCAAGGGGGCAAGGAATCAAATCTAACATATGAGGCATGGAAACAGCAATGAGTAACAGTGACCCGAAGTATATAAACTGTATTTATCTTCATGTCCTAGAGAGTCATCAATTTTGCATGTTACAAAAGCAGTCTGTTACCCTCTCCAGAGTGGAATGTGAAAAGACTTCAGCAATGCTTTCCTGTACCCCTGCACATTAGAGATTAGACGTCCCAAGACATAATTTTAATAAAAATTCCAGAGGGAGAACTTTCCCTAGAAATGAAAGAATCTAAATATGTGACAACCATTTTAGATGAAGGACAAGACAGAGACTAAAGGAAAGAAGGAGATTCATTCATGGACTCATTCAATGAATATTTATTGAGCCCTACTTTATGCAAAGCACTCTAGTAGTATCTCAGTATTCTGAGAATTACAAAAATCAACCATTGAGTCTCTAAAAATACTTATCTTGTTAGCAAGTTCTGATGCAGCCTCTCGCAACTGCCTTCCCATTCAAAAATAAATGAAAACACAGTGAAAAGAGGAATAATTATCTTAAAGAAGGTAGGAAACAACATAAACATTCTTTGTTGTCTTGTTCAGTTTAGAGACCTAGAAACTACTCACTGTGAAAACCTAGGTTGACAATTATCTATTGGTTAGGTGCTACATTTTAGGTTTGCCAGAGAAGTGTCCCCACAACACTCATCTTTGTATAGCTAAACAGAGAGAGGGAAGAAAGGGCAGAATATTATGGGAATGAGGGATGGAGGTGTAAGGATGGAGGAGAAAGAGGAGTGGAAGAGGAACTGTACACTCCCAGGGCTATAGATTCTATTAAAACAACTGAAGCATTAAAAAAGAGCCCTGTGCTTCCCAAGGTTTGCTGTATGCTGTGGAGAGTTTTTGTTTTTTTGTTTTGTTTTGTTTTTCAATATATTCTATCACTTCCATAGGAGAAAGTCCCAACTTGGTTATGCAAAGTTGTATGAGATACAGGACTCCCAGTCTCTAGAGTGTTTAGTGGGAGCTATCACAACGAGACTTCCAATCAAATATATAAGGGTCCAAGCATCTAGTTAGTCACAGAGTGAGGTCACTAGCAATGCACACTCCTCACCTAAAAAAAATGGCACAATTTGGAGAAATTTCTTCTCATTTGAGGACGATTGTTAATATTACTATCAATAATGAGAATAAGAATAATTAACATTAATTAAGGACTTTCTATGTGCCGAGCACTGAACTAAACACTTTAAATGTTTTATCTACTTTATCATTTCAACTCCATGAAATAAAATCTATTACTCCCTAAACTGGTTGTATTTAAAAATTCACAAAAGAGAAATTTTATGGTATAAATTATAATAATTTAATGACAATATTTTGTTAACAATGGTAAATTCTCAAACAGAATGGGTAAATAATAGGACCAAACATTTAAAAAAGAAATACAAAAGGTCAGCAAATAATGGAAAATGGTACTTTCAACTCATTAACAAAAACAGCAAGTTAAAAACAATAGGTAACAATGAACTACATTTTAGGAAACATTACAGAATTATAATATCTAACGTGTTCTTAAATTCAGGAAATTGTCAAGCATGCTGGTAAGGCTATTATATTTTCAGAACTTTACTAAAAGCCTTTTGGACTTATGTCTCAAAACCTGCAAGTAATTCATACATTTTCCCCTGGTAATTCAACTCCCCAAAACTTATTCTAAGGTATCAAAGATCTGCATAAAAATGTATAAAAATATTATTGCATTATGCAAAAAAGTGAAGACCTCCTAAATATTCAACAATTCAAAATTTGTTTTGAAATACATTGTGCATTGAAGTAACAGAACGTTATGCAACAATTAATAATAATAATTTTGAGTTCTCCCACTTTGAGTTTCTTTTTCAAAATGGTTAGGCATCTCTTTCAAGATGGTTTGCATTTCCATATGAACTTTAGGATCAGCCTGTCCATTTTTGCAAAAATACCAGCTGATATTTTGATAAGGATTTTGTCAAATCTGCAGATCAATTTGAAGAGTATTGCCATCTTTACAGTAATAAGTGATATGATCCATATCATGGACCCATTTATGGATTTCCATTTATTTAGATCTGCTTTGATTTCTTTCCATGAATTTTTGTGGTATTCGGTGTACAAATGTTGCACTTATATCACTAAATTCATGCAAAGTGTTTTATTATTTTAGATGCTATTGCGAATACAGTTATTTTCTCAGTTTCATTTTTGGATTATTAACTGCTAAGGTATAGAAAAACAATTGAATTTTGTAGGTTGATTGGTATGTCCTGCAACATTTCTGAATTCATTTATTAGCTCTAGTAGATTTTAGTGAATTCTTTAGGATTTTCTATACACAAAATCATACCATCTTCAGATAGACATAATTTTTACTACATCACTTCTAAACTTGATGTCCTTTGTTTCTTTTTTTTTTTTTTGTAATTGTCCTGGCTAGAAACTTCATTAAAATGTTGAATACTAGTGATGGAAGCAGACATCTTCTCATCCTGATCTTCTAAGAAAAATATTACTCACAATTATGATATTAACTATGAGGTTTTTTTATTATTATACTTTAAGTTCTAGGGTACATGTGCACAACATGCAGGTTTGTTACATATGTATACATGTGCCATGTTGGTGTGCTGCAACCATTAACTCATAATTTACATTAGGTATATCTCCTAATGCTTTCCCTCCCCCCTGCCCCCACCCCATGACAGGCCCATCATGTGTCCCTTCCTGTGATGTTCCCCTTCCTGTGTCCAAGTGTTCTCATTGTTCAATTCCCACCTATGAGTGAGAACATGTGGTGTTTGGTTTTTTGTCCTTGCGATAGTTTGCTGAGAATGATGGTTTCCAGCTTCATCCATGTCCCTACAAAGGACATGAACTCATCCTTTTTTATGGCTGCATAATATTCCATGGTGTATATGTGGCACATTTTCTTAATCCAGTCTATCATTGATGGACATTTGGGTTGGTTTCAAGTCTTTGCTATTGTGAATAGTGCCGCAATAAACATACGTGTGCATGTGTCTTTATAGCAGCATGATTTATAATCCTTTGGGTATATACCCAGTAATGGAATGGCTAGGTCAAATGGTATTTCTAGTTCTAGATCCCTGAAGAATCGCACACCGACTTCCACAATGGTTGAAATAGTTTACAGTCCCACCAACAGTGTAAAAGTGTTCCTATTTCTCCACATCCTCTCCAGCACCTGTTGTTTCCTGACTTTTTAATGATTGCCATTCTAACTGGTGTGAGATGATATCTCATTGTGGTTTTGATTTGCATTTCTCTGATGGCCAGTGATGATAAGCATTTTTTCCATGTGTCTGTTGGCTGCATAAATGTCTTCTTTTGAGAAGTGTCTGTTCATATCCTTTGCGCACTTTTTGATGGGGTTGTTTGTTTTTTTCTTGTAAATTTGTTTCAGTTCTTTGAAGATTCTGGATATTAGCCCTTTGTCAGATGGGTAGATTGCAAAAATTTTCTCTCATTCTGTAGGTTGCCTGTACACTCTGATGGTAGTTTCTTTCACTGTGCAGAAGCTCTTTAGTTTAATTAGATCCCATTGGTCAATTTTGGCTTTCGTTGCCATTGCTTTCAGTGTTTTAGACATGAAGTCCTTGACCATGCCTATGTCCTGAATGGTATTGCCTAGGTTTTCTTCTAGGGTTTGTATGGTTTTAGGTCTAACATTTAAGTCTTCAATCCATCTTGAATTAATTTTTGTATAAGGTGTAAGGAAGGGATCCAGTTTCAGCTTTCTACATATGGCTAGCCAGTTTTCCCAACACCATTTATTAAATAGGGAATCCTTCCCCCATTTCTTGTTTTTGTCAGGTTTGTCAAAGATCAGATGGTTGTAGATGTGTGGTATTATTTCTGAGGGCTCTGTTCTGTTCCATCGTCTATATCTCTGTTTTGGTACCAGTACCACGCTGTTTTGGTTACTGTAGCCTTGTATAGTTTGAAGTCAGGTAGTGTGATGCCTCCAGCTTTGTTCTTTTGGCTTAGGATTGTCTTGGCAATGTGGGCTCTTTTGTGGTTCTATATGAACTTTAAAGTAGTTTTTTCCAATTCTGTGAAGAAGGTCATTGGTAGCTTGATGGGGATGGCATTGAATCTATAAATTACCTTGGGCAGTATGGTCATTTTCACGATATTGGTTCTTCCTATCCGTGAGCATGGAATGTTCTTCCATTTGTTTGTGTCCTCTTTTATTTCTTGAGCAGTGGTTTGTAGTTCTCCTTGAAGAGGTCCTTCACATCTCTTGTAAGTTGGATTCCTAGGTATTTTATTCTCTTTGAAGCAAGTGTGAATGGGAGTTCACTCATGATTTGGCTCTCTGTTTGTCTGTTATTGGTGTGTAGGAATGCTTGTGATTTTTGCACATTGATTTTGTATCCTGAGACTTTGCTGAAGTTGCTTATCAGCTTAAGGAGATTTTGGGCTGAGACGATGGCGTTTTCTAAATATACAATCATGTCATCTGCAAACAGGGACAATTTGACTTCCTCTTTTCCAAACTGAATACCCTTTATTTCCTTGTCCTGCCTGATTGCCCTGGCCAGAACTTCCAACACTATGTTGAATAGGAGTGATGAGAGAGGGCATCCCTGTCTTGTGCCAGTTTTCAAAGGGAATGCTTTCAGTTTTTGCCCATTCAGTATGATATTGGCTGTGGGTGTGTGATAAATAGCTCTTATTATTTTGAGATACATCCCATCAATACCTAATTTATTGAGAGTTTTTAGCATGAAGTCCTGTTGGATTTTGTCAAAGGCCTTTTCTGCATCTATTGAGATAATCATGTGGTTTTTGTCTTTGGTTCTGTTTATATGCTGGATTACGTTTATTGATTTGCATATGTTGAACCAGCCTTACATCCCAGGGATGAAGCCCACTTGACCATAGTGGATCAGCTTTTTGATGTGCTGCTGGATTCGGTTTGCCAGTATTTTATTGAGGATTTTTGCATTAATGTTCATCAAGGATATTGGTCTAAAATTCTCTTTTTTTGTTGTGTCTCTGTGTCAGGCTTTAGTATCAGGATGATGCTGGCCTCATAAAATGAGTTAGGGAGGATTCCCTCTTTTTTATTGATTGGAATAGTTTCAGAAGGAATGGTACCAGCTCCTCCTTGTTCCTCTGGTAGAATTTGGCTGTGAACCTGTCTGGTCCTGGACGTTTTTTGGTTGTTAGGCTATTAATTATTGCCTCAATTTCAGAGCCTGCTATTGTTGTATTCAGGGATTCAACCTCTTCCTGGTTCAGTCCTGGGAGAGTGTATCTGTCGAGGAATTTATCCGTTTCTTCTAGATTTTCTAGTTTATTTGCGTTAAGGTGTTTATAGTATTCTCTGACGGTAGTTTGTATTTCTGTGGGATCAGTGGTGATATCCCCGTTGTCATATTTTATTGCATCTATTTGATTCTTCTCTCCTTTCTTCTTTATTAGTCTTGCTAGCAGTCTATCAATTTTGTTGATCTTTTCAAAAAACCAGCTCCTGGAATCATTGATTTTTTGATGTTTTTTTGTGTCTCTATTTCCTTCAGTTCTGCTCTGATCTTAGTTATTTCTTGCTTTCTGCTAGCTTTTGAATGTGTTTGCTCTTGCTTCTCCAGTTCTTTTAATTGTGATATTAGGGTTTCAATTTTAGATCTTTTCCTGCTTTCTCTTTTGGGCATTTAGTACTATAAATTTCCCTCTACACACTGCTTTAAATGTGTCCCAGAGATTCTGCTATGTTGTGTCTTTGTTCTCATTGGTTTCAAAGAACATCTTTATTTCTGCCTTCATTTCGTTATGTACCCAGTAGTCATTCAGGAGCAGGTTGTTCAGTTTCCATGTAGTTGAGCGGTTTTGAGTGAGTTTCTTAATCCTGAGTTCTAGTTTGTTTGCACTGTGGTCTGAGAGACAGTTTGTTATAATTTCTGTTCTTTTACATTTGCTGAGGAGAGCTTTACTTCCAACTATGTGGTCAGTTGTGGAATATGTGAGATGTGGTGCTGAGAAGAATGTATATTCTGTTGATTTGGGGTGGAGAGTTCTGTAGATGTCAATTAGGTCCACTTGGTGCAGAGCTGAGTTCAATTCCTGGGTATCCTTGTTAACTTTTTGTCTCATTGATCTGTCTAATGTTGACAGTGGGGTGTTAAAGTCTCCCACTGTTATTGTCTGGGACTCTAAGTCTCTTTGTAGATCTCTAAGGACTCGCTTTATGAATCTGGCTGCTCCTGTATTGGGTGCATATATATTTAGGATAGTTAGCTCTTCTTGTTGAATTGATCCCTTTACCATTATGTAATGGCCTTCTTTGTCTGTTGATCTTTGTTGGTTTAAAGTCTGTTTTATCCGAGACCAGGATTGCAACCCCTGCCTTTTTTTGTTTTCCATTTGCTTGGTAGATCTTCCTCCATCCCTTCATTTTGAGTCTAAGTGTGTCCCTGCCCGTGAGATGGGTCTCCTGAATACAGCACACTGATGGGTCTTGTCTCTTTATCCAATTTGCCAGTGTGTGTCTTTTAATTGGAGCATTTAGCCCATTTACATTTAAGGTTAATAGTGTTATGTTGAATTTGGTCCTGTCATTATGATGTTAGCTGGTTATTTTGCTTGTTAGTTGATGCAGTTTCTTCCTAGCATCGATGGTCTTCACAATTTGGCATGTTTTTGCAGTGGCTGGTACCTGTTGTTCCTTTCCATGTTTAGTGCTTCCTTCAGGAGCTGTTGTAGGGCAGGCCTGGTGGTGACAAAATCTCTCAGCATTTGCTTGTCTGTAAAGGATTTTATTTCTCCTTCACTTTTGAAGCTTAGTTTGGCTGGATATGAAATTCTGGGTTGAAAATTCTTTTCTTTGAGAATGTTGAATATTGGCCCCCACTCTCTTTGGGCTTGTAGAGTTTCTGCCGAGAGATCGGCTGCTAGTCTGATGGGCTTCCCTTTGTGGGTAACCCGACCTTTCTCTCTGGCTGCCCTTAACATTTTTCCTTTCATTTCAACTTTGGTGTATCTGACAATTATATGTCTTGGAGTTGCTTTTCTCGAGGAGTATCTTTGTGGCGTTCTCTGTATTTCCTGAATTTTAATGTTGGCCTGCCTTGCTAGGTTGGGTAAGTTCTCCTGGATAATATCCTGCAGAGTGTTTTCCAACTTGGTTCCATTCTTCCTGTCACTTTCAGGTACACCAATCAGACGTAGATTTGGTCTATTCACATACTCCCATGTTTCTTGGAGGCTTTGTTCATTTCTTTTTACTCTTTTTTCTCTAAACTACTATTCTCACTTCATTTCATTCATTTGATCTTCAATCACTGATACCCTTTCTTACAGTTGATCAAATCAGCTACTGAAGCTTGTGCGTTCGTCACGTAGTTCTCATGCCACGGTTTTCAGCTCCATCAGGTCATTTAAGGACTTCTCTACATTGGTTATTCTAGTTAGCTATTTGTCCAATCTTTTTTCAAGGTTTTTAGCTTCTTTGCGATGGGTTCAAACTTCCTTCTTTAGCTCGGAGAAGTTTGACCATCTGAAGCCTTCTTCTCTCAACGCATCAAGTCATTCTCCATCCAGCTTTGTTGCATTGCTGGTGAGGAGCTGCATTCCTTTGGTGGGGGAGAAGTGCCCTGATTTTCAGAATTTTCAGCTTTTCTGCTCTGTTTTTTTCCCATCTTTGTGGTTTTATCTACCTTTGGTCTTTGATGATGGTGACGTACAGATGGGGTTTTGGTGTGGATGTCCTTTCTGTTTGTTAGTTTTCTTTCTAACAGTCAGGACCCTCAGCTGCAGGTCTGTTGGATTTTGCTAGAGGTCCACTCCAGACCCTGTTTGCCTAGGTATCAGCAGCAGAGGCTGCAGAACAGCGAATATTGCTGAACACAAATGTTGCTGCCTGATCCTTCCTCTGGAAGCTTCATCTCAGAGGGGTACCCTGCCGTGTGAGGTGTCAACCTGCCCCTACTTGGGGGGTGCCTCCCAGTTAGGCTGCTCAGGGGTCAGGCACCCACTTGAGGAGGCAGTCTGTCCGTTCTCAGATCTCAAACTCCATGCTGGGAGAACCACTACTCTCTTCAAAGCTCAGACTGGGACATTTAAGTCGGCAGAGGTTTCTGCTGCCTTTTGTTCAGCTATGCCCTGCCCCCAGAGGTGGAATCTACAGAGGCAGGCAGGCTTCCTTGAGCTGTGGTGGGCTCCACCCAGTTTGAGCTTCTCAGCTGCTTTGTTTACCTACTCAAGCCTCAGCAATGGTGGGCACCCCTCCCCCAGCCTCACTGCCGCCTTGCCCTTCGATCTCAGACTGCTGCACTAGCAATGATGATTTTATAAGGCATTTCTCCTTTTGCTTGGTTCATTCTCTGTCGCATGCCACCATGTAAGACCGTGCCTTTCACCTTCCACCATGATTGTGAGGCCTCCCCAGCCATGTGGAATGGTGAGTCCATTAAACCTCTTTTTCTTTATAAATTACCCAGTCTCAGGTATGTCTTTTTCATCAGTACAAAAATAGACTAATGCAGTAAATTGGTACCAGTAGAGTGGGGTGCTGCTGTGAAGATACCCAAAAATGTGGATGCAACTTTGGAACTGGGTAAAAGGCAGAGGTTGAAACAGTTTGAAGGGCTCAGAACAAGACAGGAAAATGTGGGAAAGTTTGGAACTTCCTAGAGACTTGTTGAATGGCTTTGACCAATAATGCTGATAATAATATGGACAATGAAATCTAGGCTGATGTGGTCTCAGATGGAGATGAGGAACTTGTTGGGAGCTGGAGTAAAGGTGACTGTTGCTATGTTTTAGCAGAGAGACTAGTGGCATTTTGCTCCACCCTAGAGATTTGTGGAACTTTGAACTTGAGGGAGCTGATTTAGGGTATCTGGCAGAAGAAATTTCTAAGCAGCAAAATATTCAAGAGGTGACTTGGGTGCTGTTAAAAGTACTCAGTTTTAAAAGGGAAACAGCATAAAAGTTTGAAAAATGTGCAGCCTTACAATGCGATAGAAAAGAAAAACCCATTTTCTGAGGAGAAACTCATACTGGTTGCAGAAGTTTACATAAGTAATAAGGAGCCAAATATTAATTGCCAAAACAATAGGGAAAATGTCTCCAGGGCATACCAGAGACGTTTGTGGCAGTCCCTTTCATCACAGGCCCAGAGTCTAGGAGAACAAAATTGTTTCCTGGTCTGGGCCCAGGGCACCCCCTGCTGTGTGCAGACTAGGGACTTGGTGCCCTGCATCCCAGCTGCTCTACCAGTGGCTAAAAGCAGCCAAGGCACAGCTCGGGCCATGGCTTCAGAGGGTGCTAATTATTGATTTCTGGGTTTTTTTTTTAATCCTTATTATTTACTTCCAAATTGCTTTGGGTTCATTTTATTCTATCTTTTCTATTTTCATAGGTAAGAGCCTAGATTAATGATTTGAGACCTTTCCTCATTTCCAATGCAAGTTTTAGTGCCTTAAATCCCACCCACCCTAAGCACAGCTTTAGCTATATGCCACATGTTTTGATATATTGCATTTCATTTTCATTCACTTCTATTGGTTTTTAATTTTCTTTGAGACTTTTTCTTTGATCCATCAATTGTTCAGAATATGTTGTTAAGTTCCATGTGTTGAGAGATTTTCCTGTTGTCTTTCTAGCTTAATTATATTATGATCAAAGAGTGTACTCTATAATTTCAATTCTTTTAAATTCATTGAGGTTTGCTTTATGGTCCTGGATATAATCTATGTTAGTAAATATTCCATGGGCATATTAAAATGTGTGATTCTGCTATTGGTGGGTAAAGTGTGCTATGTATATCAAATAGATCCTGTTGGTTGGCTGCATGCATTAGATTTTCTATATTCTTATGGATTTTCTCTCTGATAGTTCTGTCTGTTGCTGAGAAAGAAATGTTGAAGTCCTTATTTAAGACTGTTGATTTGTCTGTTTCTCCTTTCAACTCTATCAGCTTTTGCTTCATACATCCTGACATACTGCTTCTTGGCACATAAACACTTTAACCATTATGTCTTCTTGGTAGACTGTTTCTTTTATCGTTACATGGTGTCCCACTTTTATTTAGTAATTTCCTTTGCTGTGAAATTTATCTGAAAGCAATATGGCTGCATGTCCCTTTTCAAAATAATAGTTGCATTAAATATATGTTTCCATGCTATCTATCTATGTTGTTGAATTTGAAGTTAGTTTCTTATAAACACCATATTGTTGGCTTTTTCATTATGTCCACTCTACATATCTGCCTTTTGATGGTAAATTATACCATTTACCTTACAGCAATTACTGATACTTAGTGCCCACATTTGCCATTTTATTACTTATTTTCTGTTTATTTCCTCTAAGTCTTATTCCTGTATTTCTTTTTTCTTGTCTACCTGAATATTAATTGAACTTTTTGAAAAAAGAATTTTTATTTCTTTATAGTGGCTTTGAGTGTATCTCCTTCTATAGTTTTCTTAGTGGTTGCTCTGAATATTTTTTTAAATGAATATGTGACTGGATTAGCAAGCTAGGGCTTCCATAACAACATATTACAGACTGGGTAACTTAAACAACCGAAATTTATTTTCTCACAGTTCTGGAGGCTGGAAGTCTGTGATCAAGGTGTCAGCAGGTTTGTTTTCTTCTGAGGCCTCTTTGACTTGCAGCTGGTTGCCTTCTTGCTATGTCTCACCTGGTCTTTTCTCCATGTGCACACACATCTGTGTCTTAATCTCCTCTTCTTATAAAGACACTGGTCATATTGGATTACAGCCCATACATATGACCTCATCTTCCTCTAATTCCCTCTTTAAGAGCCCTATC
The DNA here is from genome assembly GCF_029281585.2 of Gorilla gorilla gorilla. Lineage (NCBI taxonomy): Eukaryota > Metazoa > Chordata > Mammalia > Primates > Hominidae > Gorilla > Gorilla gorilla. The sequence goes on along the minus strand of NC_073231.2, from coordinate 96,242,740 downwards.
TCCCAACACAGCCACATTTTGAATTATTGGGGGTTAGGACTTCAACACATAAATTTTGGGGAAGCACAATTCAGCCTGTAACAGTGACTAACTTACAATCTACTGGTATCAACATTTTATTACTTCAAGTGAAATGTGGAAATTTTATGTACATTTAGGTTTATTTACCATTTCTACTTTAAATATCATTGTTTTGAGTATTAGAAGTTGCTATAATTTTTGCTTCTATCCTCAAACATGGTTTAGAAAGTTAATGAGGAAAATATACCCATATGTCTGCTGTCTGTTGTTTTTCTTCCTTTCTGATGCTCCAAGTTTGTTTCTTTTATGATTTCCTTTTTGTTTGAGTAACTTTCATTTGCCAATCTTTTTTTTTTTTTTTTTTTTTTTTTGAGACAGGGTCTCACTCTGTTGCCTAGCCTGGAGTGCAGTGGCATGATCACAGCTCACTGTAGTCTCAACTTCCCAGGCTCAAGTGATCCCCCCACTTTATCCTCCTGAGTAGCTGGGAATACAGGTGTGCACCACCACACCCAGCTAATTTTAAATTTTTTTTAGAGACAGAGTTTCACCATGTTGCCTAGACTGGTCTCAAACTCCTGACCTCACTGATCTGCCTGCCTCAGCCTCCCAAAATGCTGGGATTACATGCATGAGCTACCACGCTCAGCTTTTTAAGAGAATGTTTGCTAGTAACAAATTCTTTTAACTTTACTTTCTCTGGGAATGTCTTCAATTCCTTTTTATTCCTGAAGAATAATTTAACTGAGTTTAGACTTTGCAGTTGACAGTTCTTTTCTTTCAACACAGGAAAAATGTTGTGCCACTTCCTCTGACCACCATGATATCAAAAATAAATTCATTCAAATTGGTATCCCCATGTAAGTAATGTGTCATTTCTCTGTGCCTGCTTTCAAGATTTATCTTTGTCTTAAGTTTTCAGAAGTTTAATTATGGTATATATTGGTATAATTTATTTGGATTTATATTATTTATGGTTCACTCAACTTCTTGAATCTGTGGATTCATGTCTTTCACCAATTTGGAAAACTTTTAGGCATCATTTATTCAAAGTTTCTTTCAGTCCAGCTCCCTCCCTTGCCTTTCCTTCTAGGGTTCCAATGATACAAATGTTGGATCTTTAGTTATTGTGTTAATAGGTTCCTGATGTTCTATTTTCTGTTTTATTGTTTTGGTGTAGTATATTTTCTCTCTGTTGTTCAGACTGGGTAAATTTTATCATTCTAACTTTAAGTTCACTTATTCTATGTTTCGTTATCGCTATTCTACTATTAAGTCCATCTAGTAAGTTTTAAATTTTCTGTTGTATTTTTTAGTTCTGTATTTACCTTGTTTCTTTTTTATACCTTCTCTTTCTTTGCTACAATTTTCTATTTTTTCATTTGTTTCAAGAGAATTTATAATTGATTGTTGAAACATTTTTATTATGATTGTTTTAGAATCCTTGCCAGATAATTTCAACGTGTGATTTACTTAAGTGCTGGCATTCATTATCTCTGTGCTCTCAAGTTGTGATTTCCTTGATTCTTGATTATCATGTTTGGTTGTCAATTGCATTCTGGATATTTTGTCTCTTACTCTAGTAAACTCTAGGTTCTACTGAAATGTTCTATTTTAGCAAGAAATCAGCACATTTAGGTTTAGCAAGCAGATCCTGGCCTACTTCATGGACTGTAGTTCCAATAACAGTTTAATTTTCAGAGCCATTGCAATGTTATTTTGGTCTGCTTTGTTTATCTGTTGCCATTGTTCCTATTTGTGCCTGCTAATGCTCTCTGAGAGGATGGAAAGTGTTTCCCTAGGTCAGGCTGCTAGATGTGCTTCGTTGTAGAATGGGGAGGCAATGTGGGGTTGAAGGAGGACTACTGGGACTGTGGTGATGAAGATGCCTCCCAGGACAGAGGCTTGTTGTAGTAGCATGATAGGGCCCTGTCATCCCAGGTGTCTCTGGGTAGGGAAGAGGAATCTCAGGTTCACAAGTACAAAGTCAGGCTGCTTGTTGTGGCAGGGTCTCTTTTGCTGGTGCCACAAGGACATCTCAGTTTCTCTCAGCAGGGGAGTAGTCTCAGGTCAGGTGTGAAAGGAGGGCACTTCCCTTGGCCTCTTACTATTTGCAGGGCAGTTGATTCTACTTACCAGTGGTGCTGGGCTCACATGGTATTGTTGGAGGTATAAGCATTCTATCTAGGGAGAGGAAAAAGCTTCCCTGGGCTGCCTTTAGTGGAAATTGCCTGGTCTCAGTCACTTTCTGCAGCTGAGTGAAGGTAGAAGGAATAGTTCACCATACTGCTGTGTTGTTCTTCCAGTCCTAGGGTTTCTAAATAGTTTGTCATTCTCTTACCACTTTTCAAAGTTTTCCCTTGGTTGCCCCTTTTATATTTATCAGGAAGGAGCAGAGAGTAATGTATCCATAACAACGTTTCCCAGACTATAATTCCTTTCTTCCTGGGTGACTTTTCAGGCTTATGAAAATTTTCTAAAATCAGAGTGTGCTGATGGTTGTATAACTCTGTGAATATACTAAAAACCACTGAATTATATGCTTACATGGATATTTTAATGGTATGTAAATTGTATCTCCAGAAATATATATATTTTTAAAAAGAAGCCAAGGTTCTTTTCATAGAAAGTGGCTTTGGACTTTGCAAAAAAAATGTGTTTCATATTTCACAAAGCTAAAGTATATTTACAGTGAAGCTAGAAGAATGCTTTTATCAGTTCCAGCAACAGGCGACTATCTGGATACCATGGTGGTGATGTGAAGTGTAACAAGAAGTGTTTCTGACTCCCTGGGTAGTCTGTTGAAATCCATCAAACCCACTGCCAGGTCTTAGTGATCACTGACTGGATGATACATACATAAAGACAAAGTGTCATTTCTGTAATGTTGAAACCCTCAACTAAAGAAATTGCCACTCAAGTACAGAAAAGGTTTTCATTAATTTTTCCAGTCAAGGGAAGGATGTAGTACAACTTAAAAATGTCAGGTTTAGTATTTTAATCACTGGTTTTAATCAAGAGGATTTCAAACTTCACATATTTCTATAGTGGTTAAAAAATGTCTACAAAAAAACACAAAACAGCAGCATGGAAGACTAAAGATATACTAGAAAAATAAGCCCAATCATTCTAAGGAAATAGTAATAAATCAAAACTAATTTCTAGAAAAACAGAGAAAGCAATGTGCAAGATATAGATAGATGATATATAGATATATAGATAAGTAAAACACTGAAACTTTTAACATCCCAAGAAAATATAAACAAATAGTTATTAATGAGAGATTTGAGGGGATATCTCATTCTTGAAATAGAACAATAGAAATTTTCCTTTTCAAAAGAATCAGCTCTAATAGTAGAAAACAATATTGCATGTTAACTAATGCATTTGTAGGAGAAGATGCTGAGAAAGTGCAAATTGAGCAATATAGAATTAAGATAAAAGGAGAACCAGACATTCTTTGTGGTATGTACTACAAATTTTGTAGCCTTCACTTTGGACAGGCAAAGCATAGGAATGATGTTTTCCTGGTGTCCATTATGATACCAGCACTGAGGGAAGGCTTTAAATCTCCAAGTTTTTGATGACCACTGTGATTTTGAGTCCCAAGGAACAAATTTTTTTAGAAATTGTATACTGAGGGTGGGGTCAAAACAATGAAAAGTGGTGCTGTATACAAAGAAAAACAACACTCCTATAATATTCTGCCATAGTCCAGCCACATACAGGGACCTGAATTTATTTCCAGATTCTAAATTTTAGTAGGAAGTTTGAAAATTAAAGCATATTCCTAGGAGAGTGACAGGAAGAAGGGTACAGATACCATGTCATATGAGGAATTCTGACAGACATCTTATCATGGGAGGCTTGGAAATAAGGCTTAATGAGACAAGATAACAAGATACCTATCTGAAATTTGGCCCCATGAAAGGTAGACTAACAAAAGATGAGATACTTAGGGGAAAATATCTAGCAACCATAATGATGAAAATAGTTGACCATTCCAGCTCAGCTGGAAAATAGTTATTAACTTGCATTTTTGTCTCTACCCAGACTTAAAGCCAATGAAAATTTAGGTTGAAAGTGGGCTATTATCAGAGGGATCTGAAAGTCATTCTATGATGGATGGGTGAATAGATGTAGATAAGTAGAATTCTAGAATTGAACTGAAGCTTTCTATCTAATATCTAATCTCTTTTCCTAACTTCTTTCTGGCCTTGGTTTATTCATGTCTTTTACATTTCTTCATACCCATCTTCATTTGTTTAGAATTTTGCCTCAAACTTCAGCTAAGATATGAGGAATTCTCATTCGCAGCTATTGCTTAACTATGGGGTCAGAAAAGACTGTCAGGCCTCTCCCAGATTCACAGCTGGACTCAAGATACAAACAAGGTGCCAGGGCTAGCCAGAAGTCTGGATAGCATATACCACCTTGTCCCTTCAGATGAGATGCCACAAATATTAACAAATGTTAGGAACTGACTTGAGCCTGTTGAAACTCATTTGTTTAAAATAATTTGTTCAAAAGCATATTTCAGATATTTTCAAAGTATTTGTGGCAAATGCAAGACTGTGTGTTTACCAAGCTCTCTTTCTTTCCCTCCTGGGCACACAATTTATTCACATTTCTGAGTCTTGCCTGCAGCTAGTTTGGGATGTGTAACTCATTTTGGCTACTCGAATACCAGTGGGAGTGGCATGCTTTACTTTCCAACCTTCATTCCTCCATACTTTTCTCTTTCCACCCTCTGAAAGCAGAGGAGCATGAACAGAGGATGACAGAGCTACATGATGTGTGGATCCTGGATTCCCTAATGACTGTGTGGAGCAGAGCATCCCACTGGTCCTCATTGGATATAGTGTGAGAAATAAACTTTTATTGGGTTAACCACAGAAATGTTGGCATTGTTACACAGTCAACCTATCTTGCTTGATAAGACAGGTATTCATTGCTTGAAAAGAGTGCTGCCGGCCAGGCACGGTGGCTCATGCCTGTAATCCCAGCACTTTGGGAGGCCGAGGTAGGTGGATCACGAGGTCAAGAGTTCAAGGCTAGCCTGGCCAAGATGGTAAAACCCCGTCTCTACTAAAAATACAAAAAATTAGCTGGGCGCGGTGGCAGGCGCCTGTAATCCCAGCTACTCGTGAGGCTGAGGCAGGAGAATTGCTTGAACTCGGAGGGTGGAGGTTGCAGTGAGCCAAGGTGGTGCCACTGCACTCCAGTCTGGGCAACAGAGTGAGACTCCATCTCAAAAAAAAGAAAGAAAATAAAAGGGTGCTGCCAAAACAAAACCTAAAATATGTGAAATTGGCTTAGCAGTCAGATAGTACATGGTAAGGAAAATGATACTGGAGGTTGGAATATTGATAATTCATGCAGTGTCAAAAACATTTGGTAAAACTGTCACCTGCAGCTGGGCACAGTGGCTTACACCTATAGTCCTGGCACTTTGGGAGGCCAAGGCAGGCAGATCACTGAAGGCCAGGAGTTCAAGACCAGCCTGGCCAACATGGTGAAACCGCACTGCTACAAAAAAATACAAAAATTATCTTGGTGTGGTGGTGCATGCCTGTAGTCCCAGCTACTCATGAGGCTAAGGCATGAGAGAATCGCTTGAACCTGGGAGGTAGAGGTTGCAGTGAGCTGAGATCATGCCACTGCACTATTGTCTGGGCAAAAGAGTGAGACTCTGTCTCACAAGAAACAAAAACAAAAAAAAATGTCACCTGCAATAACTTGGAAGGCAGATGATATGCTATATTATGGGTTGAATTGTGTCTCCCAAACTAAATATGTTGAAGTATTTTTCTTTTTTTTTTCCAAGATAGAATCTCGCTCTGTTGCCAGGCTGGAGTGCAGTGGCACGATCTCAGCTCACTGCAACCTCTGCCTCCCAGGTTCAAGTGATTCTCCTGCCTCAGCCTCCTGAGTAGCTGGTACTACAGGCGCCTGCCACTGCGCCTAGCTAATTTTTTTTGTATTTTTACTAGAGACAGGGTTTCACCATGTTGGCCAGGATGGTCTTGATCTCCTGACCTTGTGATCCACCCACCTCGGCCTCCCAAAGTGCTGGGATTACAGGCGTGAGCCACCGCGCTGGGCCAATATGTTGAAGTCTTAATCCCTAGTACATGTGAATGTGACCTTATTTTGAACTAGGATCTTTGTAGCTGTACTCAAGAAGGGATTATTTGAGTAGGCCCTATTCCAACATGACTGGTGTCCTAATAAGAAGAGGGAAATTTGGACACAGACAGAGATACATATACACAGAGGGAGGATGATGTGGAGACACATAGGGAAGACACCATGCGAAGACATAAGTAAAGGTTGGAGCAATGCATCAACAGCCAAAGTGACATCAAGGATTGCCGATTACCACCAGTAGCTAGGAGAGAAGCATGGGACAGACTTTCCCTCAGACCCTTGCAATAGAAACCAACCCTGCCAACACCTTGATTTCAGACTTCTAGCCCCCATACCTGTGAGACAATACATTTCTATTGTTGTAAGTCACCCAATTTGTGATACTGTTATGGCAGCCCTAGGAATTTATTAATAATCCATATACCTATTGAATCTGTTGCTCTAGGGGAAGTGATTAGCATTAGAGTATCACTATATTTTTATTATCATTGGTTTTCAGTGTCTTATTTTTAAGCAGAAATGAAAGGGAGTACAGAGTCCGGAAATATGAAGCATCCTAGAGAGAACAGCTGATTGCTTCAGATCCCAGTTAGTAAGATAAAAAATTAAAAGATCTTGACCAACAAGGCAGCATGAAACATTCTCAGTTGATCAACCCTACAGTAAACCCAACTGTACAGCACTAGTGTGGTCTTCCTAATCATTGTTTTGGATGATATTAAGGTAATTTATTAAACTGAGAAAGACATGAGGAAAATAGACTTTAAAATAAGGCATATTTTACAGCTATGATTAGAAAAGTTCTATGTAGTCATTTACATGTGGAACTGACTGGGACCAAATAAATCAGAAGCCTACTGATTTGTTGAGACAATCATATTGCCAAAGACACCACGAGTCTTTGATGGTCTGAACTGTAAAACAAACTTTATGTTTTCCACTTGCTCTGGCTAGAAGCAGTTGAGAAAGTTGTGCATATTCCTCAATTCCCATTTCAGATATGGTCCAGTAGAATAATAAACCAAAAAAAAAAATCTCTTACTGTTGAGCCAGATGCTGTGGAGGAAAAATGGACACTGGAATTCTTCCCAAAAAGGGAGATCAGGCCCTAATCAAGCAACTCTCCCCATCTCTAAGTTAGGCAGACTTCAGAATGTTTGTCTCAAGTATAGATCTGCAGACTACAGGCCAGGTGCATGTGTACTGTTTTTATAAATAAAGCTTCATTGAAATATAGCTGGGCTTCATATATTCTCCATAGCTTCTTTTGAACTACAATGGCCTAGTTGAGTAATTGCAGTGGGCAGTATATAGTCTGCAAACCTAAAATATTGGCCATTTTAGGAAATAGGAACTGAATGTTCTTTAGGAAAGCACTTGTTTGGGAGGCTGAGGTGAGAGGATTGCTTGAGTCCAGAAGTTCAAGACCAGCCTGGGCAACATGGCAAGATCCCATCTCAAAAGGAGAAACAGAGACAGAGAGAGAGAAGAAAAAGAGGAAGGAAGAAAGAAAGAAAAAAAGGAAGAAGGAAGGAAAGAAGGGAAGAAGTGAGGGAGGGAGGGGAAAATATTTGCTGACCCCTGGCCTAAAGGATTTTTATATGCTATGAATAAGTTACTGCTGCATCTTTTATTTTTTCACTTGTCTGAATGGGAGATATTATTGCAGTTATTTTGTTCTTGTTGTACCACTGTACATTGGGTGCGTAAGATTGGAATGGGGTGGCACTTGCAGAAAACTTGTCTTTCTAATTCTTAACTTACAGGATCATGGTGGAGAGAACTGAGCATCACCAAGAGATTCTGAACTTTGAGCTGTACACCATGATTGAATGGGACTTTGAGTTGTCTCTCCTGTGAGAGAAAGAATGACATTTGGTGGCCAGAAATGTGTATTGTGGTATAAGTAATCCTTTGCGTTAACTAAATGACATTTCTTCTTCTTCCTGACCTCACAGTTAGACTTCATTTTCCAACTCCCTGGCAGTTAGGTGGGGACAAGAGACTAAGTTCTAGTCAAAGGAACACACACGGAAGTCATATATACCTCTTCCAGGTCTACCACCTAAAAGTAGTATACCTCTGCCACAATTCTTTATTTTTTTCTTTCTCTATTTCCTTTATAAAGGAGAAGAAAATAGAAGTCTAAAATATGGCAGAGTTGAATCATAAAAACAGCCTGGGTTCCTGAATGACTTGGTGGAGCATAGCTTCCACTGACCCAAATTGAACTATAATATGAGTAAGCAATAGATGTTTATTCAATAAATATTTACTGAGTCAAGCCATTGCAATGTTCATATTGTTTGTTAAAGGAGTTATCCATCCCTGATGAATACTGTTAGACACTATATTTCAACATGAGGATGAATAATTTGTGGACCTGTCCTTCAACGAGCTCACAATGCAAAAGGAGGATGAATAATTTGTAGACCTGTCCTTCAAGGAACTCACAATACAATGAGAGAGACACGCACCCACAAAGTGATGATGATAATTAAATATTACAAGTACAAAGATAATTCACTTGATACTATGGCAGAGACAACTGACCCAGTATTGGAGAATTAAGGAAGGCTTTCTAGTAGAGGTAATGTCCAAACTTGACCTTGAATCAGGAAAACCCACAGAAAGAAAAGGAAATAAAGCAAAGAGACAATAAACATAAAGATGCAAAGGCAAGAAATGGCAATGTATTTGCTCAGTGGACTCCAAGCAGGTGTTGATATTAATTTTTAGGTAAGGATAGGCAGAAGTGAATGTCAGGACCAGATCATGATGAATCACACATTCATCATGTTGGGAGAACAAGAGGGTGAAGAGGTTGGTGGAATAGTTCATACTGTTTGCAAATCTTATGAATTTGTGGGATTCATCTCAGATTGCTCAGATACTGCTGATGGCCTGGGAAGAAGTCAGTTTGCCCAAGTCCGTTGTCCTCATGAGCTGTTGCTCAGGTCCCCGCTCACAGCTCCCACCCCACTGTGGCAGATGATGTGAATGGTCAACTCACTTGATGTGTTTAGACATATGAAACGTTAAAAAGTCTATTTCTAAGGTTCCAGTGGAGGAGGTTCCTGATTTGTTAGAGTCCACCAATCAGACACACTCATGCAGGGTTTTAATTTGAAATGTAGTTAAGAGTGGAAAGAAACAGCTGAAAGGCATTCAGTCAGCCATGCACACCCTGGTAGACTTGGTATGGTTCCAGAGCAGGCAGCAGGAACTCTCTCACCCTGAACCATTGGATCCAGCAGCAGCACAAGTAAAAGCCCAATTGTGTGGTGCGGTTTGGGGCTGGCCTGGAAACAAAGAGTCTGTTTCTTCAGGCTACTCAATGATTCTATGCTGTTTATGACTCTTATCTCCATTTAAACATGCTAAAGTGGGTTTTATTGTCTGTAACTAAGAACCCAGGCCAATACATTCACCAAATAAGTTTCCAGCACATATGAAACTGGCACTGTGCTTTAAAAAGATTTATTGACTCAACTAATAGTTATTGAGGCCTTACCATGTGTTGGATACTGTGTACCACCCTTTGTACATTAATTATTTGTTTATTCATTTAATAATAATAACAATATTAACAATACTTAGAATGTGGAACTTATAGCATGAGGTTTAAATGAAAAAACATAAACCCATACAATTGTTCGTTGTGGTATCTGTGATACTTAAAGGTGTATATATAAATGCAACCTTTCCTCAAAAGGACTGGATTATCAAGTAGGTTTCCCACTACTAAAGTTGTTCAGAGATAGAATAATAATCTGACACAGATATTGTGTAAGAGATCTCTGCATTGTAGTGAAGTTTGATTAAATAATACTCTGAGAATCTCGGCTTATCCAAGTAGGGAATCCATCTTTCAGCCCCTGCCTCACACCATCAAAGCAAAGCAACAACAGGCCGGGCGCGGTAGCTCACGCCTGTAATCCCAGCACTTTAGGAGGCAGAGGCGGGCGGATCACGAGATCAGGAGATCGAGACCATCCTGGCTAACACAGTGAAACCCCGTCTCTACTGAAAATACAAAAAAAAAAAAAAATTAGCCGGGCGTGGTGGCGGGCGCCTGTAGTCCCAGCTACCAGGAGGCTGAGGCAGGAGAATGGCGGGAACCCGGGGGCGGAGCTTGCAGTGAGCCGAGATCGCGCCACTGCACTCTCGCCTGGGTGAGAGCGAGACTCCGTCTAAAAAAAAAAAATCATACAAAGCAAAGCAACAACAATTTGCAGTGGACTGTCTCCAAAATTCTTCATCTCCTTTATATGTGCAATTGGAGCTGGTCTGTGGCTCCTTTTGGGAGACAGATGTAGCTTGAAGGGTTTCTTCCCTCCTTGTTCTTAATTCTTCCTGCCCTGATATGGCATTCCATTTCCGAACATGGCAAGCATCTTCCCCCTGGTGCCGCCCCCACCTCGCCCACACTAGGGGAGTGTGGGAGAGCAGTATGCAGCCAATGTGGACACTCTGTTCTATATTTTTGTCTCCTCCTCCAGGTGTCTGAACCTATCCTTACTGGTAATTACAGTACCAGATTCTAGTTGGAAAAAAAAAAAAAGAAACCCACAGTTTCACAAAACTCCATCTCCACTCAGACTCCTAATATTCTGTCATTAGTCGCAGTTCATTTAGTTGTGTTTTGATGGTGGGAATGGTTTGGTGTGTTTTCCATTGGAAGAAAAATGAATTTCAGCAAAGAGAGCTGCATGTTCTTGTTCCCAATGTATTTATAAAGTCAGTTTATCTAATCCTAGAGAGTTGCAGTTTGAACACTTTGATGTTCAGGGATCACATAAGGGGAACAATAGTAAGATTAATGAAGAAATGTTCCCGGTGATCTGCAGGTGTCTCTGTCTAATGAACCATTCACATAACAATTAAGGTCATCTATAAAGGTCCTTTCTGTCTGAAATTGCTGCCCGCATGAGAGACTCAAATCTGGTTGGTCCCATTGGCTGGTACCGAGTATTGAAATGTGCCCCTGAAAAATATGACTTAGGAGAAGCCTGAAAACAAACACTAATCTGTGTGTCCGGGACCTAGAAGAAAACCAGGCAGTGGGCCAACTCCTTTTATATTTGGTTTTCATGAGAATCTGTCTGCGGGGGAGCTCTGAGTGTTTTTAGTGCAATAACAAGCTTGTGTTCTCTGAGCCAATTAGTATGTAATTAGGTGTTGGCTAATGAGGGGGAGGATAAAAGGTGGAGCTGGCAGAGAGAGCGGGTGTGGGTGTGACTCATGTGTATGCAGGTGGTGAAGCGGCACATGTTGAGAACTAAATTGAATTTCTAAAACCCAATAATTTGTTACACACTATTAGTAAGTTCTGTGCTAGACCTTCCGCAGCTTTTTCACATCTCTGTTGAAATATGCTTCTATTCCTCTCTGCAAAATAAGATGTGTTCAGCAAATGCATGTTAACATTTTTCCCTGGCCATCTTCTAGAAGTTTAAAATGAGAGTTGGTTGGGATGCTTGTTAGTATTGAGTTACCTATAAGAAGGACAAAAGAAAACCATTGGTTTGTTCTTCCACTCAACATATATTTCTTTGCGTGTTCATCAGTGAACTAGACAAAGATCCCTGCCCTCCTGGAGTTTGCGTTCTAGTGAGGAGAGATGGATTGTGAACAACAAACATAAATTAAAAAATTATATACTACCTTAGAAGGTGATGAAAAAATTTAGAGTGAGACAGGAGATCATCACCCCCCACCATACACACACACACCCCCCCCCCAATGTTAAGGGATGTGTGCAAGTTTCAAAAGATAAACCTCCCTGAGAAGGTAAGATTTGAGCAAATACTTGAAGAACTTATGGAAGGAAAAGGTTGGGGAAAAGGCGGTAAGAATTGACACAAATAAGTAATGTCATGTGCCTAAAATGACTGAAGATTCAGTAAAGACCAAATGAAAAAAAATCTCATTTTTTAAATTCCTCTCATATTTGTTGTTTGTGAAAGTCTGTATTGGTGCAGGCACTTTGGGTGTTTCTGTGGCCGCAAGAGGCTTCTGATCTTGCCCTCAGATGAGTTTTTTTTGAAAAAAGGAGCGCAGTGGAGAGCAAGAAAAATAAAGGGAAATACAGCCTTTGCAAATGGGAAGAAACTGTGGTTTCAATTGCAGAGGTGGGCCAAATAGTTTTGGCCTTTTTTTGTCAGGCAGACACATGCACATGTATGTTTATTGCGGTACTATTCACAATAGCAAAGACTTGGAACCAACCCAAATGTCCAACAATGATATACTGGATTAAGAAAATGTGGCACATATACACCATGGAATACTATGCAGCCATAAAAAATGATGAGTTCATGTCCTTTGTAGGGACATGGATGAACTTGGAAATCATCATTCTCAATGAACTATCACAAGAATAAAAACCCAAACACCACATATTCTCACTCATAGTTGGGAATTGAACAATGAGAACACATGGACACAGGAGGGGGAACATCACACTCTGGGGACTGTTGTGGGGTGGGGGGAGGGGGGAGGGATAGCTTTAGGAGATATAGTTAATGCTAAATGACAAGTTAATGGGTACAGCACACCAGCATGGCACATGTATACATATGTAACTAACCTGCACATTGTGCACATGTACCCTAAAACTTAAAGTATAATAATAATAAAATAAAATAAAATAAAAAGTTTTAAATGTAAAAAAAAAAGAAAAAAACAGAAAATGTGTTTTAATTCTGTGAGTCCTTCCCGAGTACACTTGACACTGTGATGTGAGCTTTTCATGAATGCACCCTTCACCATGTCTCCTGTTAGCTCATCCTGGTCTCCATAAAGCTGCATAGTTAGGAAGGTAATCTTCTTGGTTCTCCTGACTTCTGCGTGTCAGAGAGCTACTGCAAGTGAAAGCACCCAAGAGAGTGTAAAATACTTTAAAGATGTGAGATACTACTTTATTGTTAATCTGTGTTGTTAAAAAAATTCTAAATGATGATGAATATGCTTATTCTCCTTCTCCAGGCAAGCAAGATGATAATTTTTGAGTTAACCTGATGAGTTTTTGTAGCTGTCAAGAGCTCTAAAATTGAGGTAAGCCCCAAATGATAAGTAAATTATGATATTATGGTCTGTTTTTCACCAGACTAATTCAGTAAAGCATCATCCCCACTACTTATCAAGGTACGTCTTACACTGCCTGTGCCAAAGGATTCACCAATGGCAGAAACCAGAAAAAAATCAAATCGTTTTATTCATAGGTTCTCTTCCTATTAGCACCTCGCTATTATATTCATACATCATCAAAGAAACCACATTACCAGGAGATGTTTGCTTTTGCTGTTCTGTGCCTCTGGCAAGCTGATTATCTGAAACTAATATCATTTTATTATTTATACAACATTTGGCGAGAGTGGAATAATCACCAGTAAAGAGTGTTTATCTTTTGGCTTTGTTTTAAATTTCTACTCAAGAGTGCTTCTTTATTGGAAAGGGAACCAATTTACACATCTCCAATTTTGTAAGGAATTTCATATGACAATATGGTTTAATTGACATCATAGATCCAAATTATTCCAGTCATATTTAGTCCTTCTTATAACTAGTTCTGTGGCAGTAGCCTCACCAAGCTCCTGCTTGAAATCTACTCACTGTGAACTTCCTTTCCAATCTAACTTTGCTCTTTCTTAAGATTCTGCTAATTCATTGACTTCTCCCAATCCTCAAAGTTAACTGCAGGTGAACATTTTATTTTTGAGCAGACGGACTTAACATTAATATTGCTCTTTGTGTATGAGGCTGACCTTACTGACTGACCAGCCTTGGGGCAGACATTTTGATTTTTTTCTCCAATAATGGATATAGATTTATTCTGGCATACTTATGCCCTTGCCGAGTAAAGCTGAGGCCATGAATCAGGGTAAGGCTGATTGGCCTCCATAGAGCATTGACCACATAACCATACAGTTGTTAGCACCATGGGCTAATTTGCTGCATTAATGGTTACAGATGTTGTGTTTAATGTCCAAGTCAAAGCTGACCTTTACAAAGCAGAACAGACACTATGCTAAGTACCAGACATAGACTATTTCCTATGCTCTACAACTCAGTAAGATTGGTAGTCTTAATCTATTTAGAGTGAGAAGATGAATACTTAAAAGGATTAGGTCATTTGTCTAAGGTGACAATGAGAATAAGTAGTAAGCCCAGGATTCGAATCCAGCTTTACTATAAAGCCATCATTTTTAACCTCTACACTAAACTGTGTCCTTCACTAATGGTATACCTAAATTTTAGCCTGTAATCTATAATGTAGTCTAGCCCTGTAATAATCAGGAATAAGATGACTGCTATACAAGGGCTATGTTATACTATCCTTGACCAAGAAATATCTCAAAGTTTCAAACAAACTCTCAAAGCTTCAGGTCAAACGTGCTCTTGAGAGATGGCCATAGAGAATCTAGGCTGATATGTAGTATATTGTCTTGATACTTAAAGTATTTTCTGTAAGCAAAGATTTATCAGGAAATTGATTTACTGAATGGCCATGAGGGCACCATTACATCCACTACTGCTTCAGTGAGCTGACCAATTGGGTCCTTTATTCCTCACAAGCAGGTTGCTTGCTGAAAGCTAATTTATTGAATCCATCAAATTTTGGTTTATAGTGAATACCCAACAAAAGCAAAAAATCTCAATTTCAAAGATAAACTTATACAAATTGTATAATTCATGGAATAGATTGCTCTACTGATAATCAATGAATAAAAATATGTCATATTTTAAGATGGTTTTGCAATTAGGGGAAAAAGGTGATTTCCCTCAATTAAAAAAATTAGGAGGCATATATAGAATACAGAATGTTTTAAGTGAAAAATCAGAAACATGGATTTAGAAATTATTCATCTTTGAAGGGTTTAAGCTATTTTAAAGAGAAATTTAAACTTTTGAGCTTCAGAGGAGAAAATGGTCCATCAGTAGTCACAAACATAAAATGTAAATTAACTTTTGCTTTAAGAAGCAAAATATGAAACGTTCCACAAGATTTATTTTTATGCAGTTTTTTCTTTTTTGCTTTTACTTTGAGCAAGAAACACAAAGTGTCATGAAATAATTACAAGTAGTAACAAATTTTTTATAAGACTGGAAAACATTGCTCTCAGATGAGTTTGAGGTCTAATCTCAACTCTAACACTTACTGTGTTACTTTATATGAGTTAGTTAACTCTCTAAGTTCTAAAAAATGTTTAATGTAAAGTAGGACACTCTTCCATAGAATCTTGGAATAACCAAGTTGTGGCAGACTATGTATGCAAAGGGGTCGGCATAGTGCATGCCTTATAGCAAGTGCTCGATGAGTGTAAATTGCAATCTTTTTAAACTTTCTATTTTCTATTTTAGCCAATGAAAGCAAAATTCAATAGAAGAAAGCAAAAAAATGAAGAAGACAGCATTAAAGGAAAAGATCAAGGTAATTTTACTCTAAGAGATTGTAGAAAAATACAGAAAGTAACAGGAAAAATATGATTTTTATAGAAACATAATATTGGTGCTTTCAAAGCTTTAAGAAAAAGTTAATTTATTAATAATGTAATACCCAAATTTCATCATGGGAACTAAGCAATCTCAATATGAGTAATAAAAGTATTTCAACTGATACATAAAAGATGGACACATAAGACTTCCTGAAGGCTTTTTTTAAAATTTCCAACAGAGAAAGCTCTAAATTTCCATTTTGAGTAATATGACATCTAATTATACAAGGAAAGCCGTTCTAATTTCATTGAACATCATCTATATAACATAACCTTTTAAGAAAGCATTGTTAAAGCACTTAAAGCTATGTATTGTTTTCACAACTCTGAGAATAAATAAAGATTATTACCACTTGGAATTTCCCTATCATGTCACTGTCTGAGTAACAGACATAGCCACGTTTCTAAATGTTGCTCCACTACTGACAAGCTACTATTTGATCCTGGCAGAAGTGGCTTCAGTTGTTTTTTTTTTTTTTTTTCTGTTTTTCAGCTTTCTAGCATCATACTGGCTATTAATAATGCCTTTGGCTTTGGGATTGGGATTTTTTGATGTGACCAAACAGCCATTTGTGTTCTCAGAAAACTGGAATAGGAATATCCTATGGTGGAAGAAAAGAATGGACCATGATGAAAATTTCTACACCAGAAGAATTTAAAGTAATTATGTCCTTCCTCCCCTCTAGCCCCAACTCCCTACCCATCATCCCTAATTTCACTACATTTGATACATCAGTCAAGGGACTGATGTGATTTAAATAGCAAATAGAGAATCTTCCAAGAACCCTGCAAGGGACTGATGTGTTTTAAATAAGAAATAGAGAATCTTCCAAGAACCCTGACTATTTGAACATTGCTTCTATGGTCTGAGCAGCTAAGCCCTTGCCCACCCTTAGTAGGGCAAGGAAGAGACCCTTACTCCTAAGCTTTTGATGCCAAATACATTTGTCTTTCTACTAACATTAGTGCAAACAATAAGATTGAGATTGTAAACACCTGAATCTCTTTTAGCTGGCTCACATTTGATAGGTAGTAGCTATGATCAGAGTAACCTAGTTGCTCATTATGTAGTAAACAGTGCCCAGGGCACCCTGGGGCTGTGGAGTGACCTCGTATGACTAAATTGCAAATGATAACCCTTGATGAGACATTTATAAGTTGGTATATTATTTCTACTTCAAACAGCTACTCTTAACTTATATCATGATTTTCACAATGGGGAAATAACAACTGAATAACGAACTAATGGAGGTGAGGGTTTGGAGTGTGTGTGCACTGTGCACTCTCTGATCACAGCTGGGGTTTTTCCCCTTAAATTGTTTGAAGCTATTATACTATATCATTCTGTAGTAACAAATGGTGTTGGGATGATGAAGAATTATTTAAGTGAAACATTATAAGTTCTCTATAATAATAACTTCACCGTATCATTTTGAAAAGTCACATAATAGAGACATCTAAAATGTCGTATTCAGTGGCAGTGTACTCATCAGACCAGGGCAGTAAAACAAGATGCTCCACTGAGATTTTGAATAGAATGTAATGGTCTTTGTGCATAGATGTGAGTGGATCCAAGGGAACCAACAAGTATGTTGAGGTACCCAGGGACTCAGAACCCATTACTGCCCATGGGCATGAGAGGCTAAAGAGAGATCATGATGTCACTAGAGCCCAGTGACAGAGTCAAGAAAGGAGGAGAGCATGACAAAAGCAACCACTGACAGAGCCCCCAAAGTTGAGGAAGAGAGAGAGTAAACAGTATCTTGACCTCTCCCTGCTTCCACTCTCAGATCCCCTTCCTGTGTCTTACCACTGGCAGATCCAACCAGAAGCCAAAGGGAAAAAGTGCTCCATTTCTGTAGTCAGTAAGAGTAAATTTCTGGAGCAAACGCAAGGTAGAAAAGGGTAAGCAGATTAGGGGTAAAGGCGTGGCACGAAATGTGGAATAATCACAACTCCTCACTGCTGGTGAGCCCTAGTGTTTGCTTTTGGTCCTGCTCAACATTTTTAACCACTTGGGTAAAGAAATAGTGCCAGAATATCAGACTGTGAATAGCAAAAAGCTGAAATCTGTGATTAACCAACAAGTTTTCTGTCTATCAAGATGCAAAATTATCTTGACAGATAGAAATCTACAAAATAAAAGTTTATAAGAAAATTAGATAAGTTTCCCAGTTAGGATAATAAAAAGCTTTTTTTCAGGACAATGGGAGGGGTGGGAAAAGTGCTTGATAACAATACACATCCTAAAAGATGTGAATGTCAGTTGATGATGGGTCATGATTGCTTACAAAGCAAATGTAATTTGAGGTTGCACTTTCATTGGCTGCTAGACATCTCCAGCTGCCTATTCCACATGTTCCTCAAATGCAGCTTGCCAAAGCCTAATCCTGTTACCTTCCCAATCTCCCTGTGAAACTGTTTGAACTCCTCTGTTCTTTCTTTGGTTATCGGTATACCGCCCACACGGATCTCAGCTAGGAGTCTTGGAATTATCACATTTCTCCTTCCCGTCCCATGTTTAATGCATCACTAAATCATGCTGATTCTATCTCAAGACATCACCTGAATACCCAATTTTATTTCTGTACTCCATTGTCCTTGCCTTTTTCAAGCCCCACTGTTTCCAGTCTCTAGACTTCTATACCAGCTTTCTCATTTTCGTGACTTCAGTCCATTCTCCCTACAGCTGTCAGTTACCTTCAGATAAACAAATGGGCATTTGTCAGTCCTAATTTTATAAACTCTCTTCTCATGGTGGTATTTAGGACTAAGGGCGGACTCATTATTTAGTATAAAAGACACATTCCAGTCTCATGTCCATGTAGGACTTGACTTCTAGTACATACACATCTTTACTCCAGCAACAAAGAACTGCTGTTCTGAAGATACCACAAGGCTTTGTGCTTTTGTGCTTGTGTATTCCCTCTGCCTGAAGTGCTTCTCCTCCTCTGCCACTCTTGATACACCCATATTCAGCTTTCCTGACACCTCCCAAGCATCTACCTCTGATTTCCTCCTAGAAAATGTGCAGCCACAGTTCTTTGCTCTAACTTTTGCAATAACACTTGCCTGTTTGTATGTATCCTTCCACCACTATTTCTAATTTATTTTTACTCCACTAGCACTCAGTAGAATATCTTCCATATAGATTTCATCCAATCTAATTCCATTAGATTTCAACTAAATCTTTGTTGACTTATGAGTGCATTAATTAATTAATTGAAATGTATTGTCTAGAATATAGAAGCTAATGATATTCACTACATTGGTCAGGCTATGTGTATTTTGCTTGACTTGGCCATTTTAAGAAATCCACAAACTATATTATAACCAGAAGATGACACATGGCATAGAGACCATATCATATTTGGTCCTTCTATTGGTCTTTCTTCTGAAATAGGAATAAGATAATTTATTCTGAGGTTACCTCATATTTCTAATCATATAACAATATCAAGGCAAAAGTAGTCCTCATGTTATGAAGTTGAAATACAGCTATGCAGCACATAATGACATTCCAGTCAAAGAAGGACTATATATACCATGGTGGTCTCATAAGATTTTAATGGAGCTGAAGAATTTGTATCCCCTAGTGATATTGTAGCCCTGTAACATTGTAGGACAATGCATTATTCATGTTTTTGTGATGATGCTGGTATAAACAAACCTACTGTGATGACTGTCATATAAAAGTACAGCACACACAATTATATATAGTA
This sequence comes from Gorilla gorilla gorilla, assembly GCF_029281585.2. Lineage (NCBI taxonomy): Eukaryota > Metazoa > Chordata > Mammalia > Primates > Hominidae > Gorilla > Gorilla gorilla. The sequence continues at coordinate 96,223,347 of NC_073231.2, read as the reverse complement.
CCCAATACTTGATAATAAATGATTGTGTTACTGGTTTATGAATTTATTATACTATTTATTATTTGTGAGTATGCTCCACTTATTAATATAAAAAATGTTAACTGTAAAGCAGCCTTAGGCAGATCCTTCAGGAGGTATTCTAGAAGAAGGCATTGTTATCATGGGAGATGACAGCTCCCATATGTGTTATCGCCCCTGAAGACCTTCCGGTGGGACAAGATGTGGAGGCAAAAGACAGTGTGATATTGATGATCCTGACCCTGTGTAGGCCTAGTTTAATGTATGTGTTTATGTCTTAGTTTTTAACAAAAAAGTTTAAAAAGTGAAATAAAAATAAAAATGTTTTAAAATAGAATAAAACCTTATAGGATAAGGCTATCAAAAAAGAAAACATTTTTGCACAACTGTACAATGTGTGTTTTAAGCTAAGTGTTATTACAAAACAATCAAAAAGTTTTTAAAAACTTAAAAGCTTATAAATTGAAAAAGTTACAGTAAACTAAGGTTAATTTATTATTGAAGAAACTTTTTTATAAATTTAATGTAGCCTAAGTGTACAGCATTTATAAAATTTATAGCAGTGCACAGTAATGTCTTAGGTCTTTACATTCACATACCACTCACTCATTGACCATCCAGAGGAAATTCCAGTCCTGCAAATTCCATTTATGGTAAGTTCCCTATATAGTGGCACCATTTTTTTATCTTATACCATATTTTTACTGTAATTTTTCTACGTTTATATATGTTTAGATACATACTTACCACTGTGTTACAATTGCCTGCAGTATTCAATACAGTAACATGCTGTACAGGTTTGTAGCCTAGAAGCAATAGGCTATACCAAATAGCCTAGGTGTGTAGTAGGCTATACCGTCTAGGTTTGTGTAAGTTCCCTCTACAATGTTCGTATGACAAAATCGCCTAGTGACACAGTTCCCATAAGATATCCTCGTCCTTAAGTGACCCATGACATTAGTAGATCAAATGCATGCAAAGTGTTTACATACTTGATAAATACTAAGTATTCAATAAATATAGGATTAAAATTATTATTGGGATTTTTAGTAGCAGAATGTAACACTATTATCATATACTTTTTACTTAAAATGTTATTTTTACCCATTTTCAAGATAGGAGTCCTGCATAAGATAGCTGTACCTATGCAAGTTAACCTTTAGCTAAGAACAGTACTTTTCACTCAATTATATCAAGAGAAGAAAACTTCCAATGTTATTAATTCCTTCTGCTTTCAGGCTGGTTTCTCCTAAACGATCCCAAATGTTATAATTTACCTCTCTCTGCATTAAATGTCGTTTAATTGCAAGCTACAGAACACATTCAGCATAACAATACAGTATGTGCAATGTATTGGGAGGACACCAGGGATTTGCCTGTAACCTACAATCAGGAAGGACAGCCAGGTTTCACAGGAACTGGTCAGTCTCTGCTCTCCTCGGCACCATCGTCATTTGCTCTTGTATTTCTGTTTGTATAGGCTGATTTTTTCATACTCCAGAATTAACTTTGGCTATTCCTTGGGGCACATGATGGGCAATGCCATCACCCCTAGGTTTGTACTGCTTCCAAACCCGGTGTCCCAGGTAACAGGCTGTGCTCTCTAAATTCCAATGGCACATTTCTAAGAATTAAATTTATTGTTCTTGTTTTAGCCAGTTGTCTTCCTATGACCAATCTACTATGGCCAGGAACAGTGAGAACACACTCTCCTGCAGGCACCCATCCCTGTCCTAAGGAGCATGACTTTCAGGGAAGCTAGGATGGCCAACTATCTCAACTCTTCCTACTCCACAGTGCAATTGCTCATGATGCCCAAGGCAGGAAACTAAAATAGGTTTAATCCCATTCTTTAAAAATTTCCATACATAAAGCCTTCTTCCTTAAATCTAAATTAAACACTTTCTGTTATTGGTTAACAACTTCAATTCTTTTTCTATTTCTACTGCATGTAAAATTGCCTGGTCATGTTAACTCTGCATAAAAACCTTTGGAATAAGATTACCAATTTCATTGCAGCAAAAGGCTCTGGGAAACTATTTTTATTTCAATTTCCAAATGTTTAAAGATAAAGAATTATAAATTTGCACTAATTTGACTATCACAAATACCTCTCTGGAGACTTCTGGGCTAGGAGGGCCATTTGCTGATATCTGGGAAGGGAGTGGAACTGTGAGAAAACCAACTTTCCATATAGAATAGGCCATAAGTTATATCCAGGCAGAGTCCCAGCTCAGCTGCCAAGAAAGAGAAAAGATAAACAGAATTGGATTTTAAACTGCAAGGATGGTGATCCTCTTTCTGATGATAATAGGAGCTGATGCTGTGTGAGGGAATAAAAATGCTGATGGTGTGGGGAAGACGAATAAAATGATGTGCTTGATCCAAAATGCACTAGAAGGGCATAGAGTCAATGTTGCAGGTAGGACTGATGCATCAGAGAAACTGGCCTCATGTAAAGATAGATACTGACTTAGTATTCTGGCAATAACTACATCATTAGGAAGGTCCATCAGAAGAGAAAAGTCAGGATTTGCTCAGGGGAAAAAATGCAAGATTTATAGTAGTGAAAAACACAAAGAGAAGAAAGAATAGACTCTCCTGGTGCCAGAAACAGTGGAAAAGTCAGCAAGAGGTGATGGAGGTCTCTCTGCAAGGTCAGGGTGGGATGGCAGGAAGCCAGTAGCACAGGCACAGGCAAGAGAAAAACTTTCTTTTATTCACAAGGTTTCAGGAAACAGTGTATCTCAAGAGGGCAGAACTGGTGGACAGAGTACAAGCAGCAAGTTCTGATGCATGGAAAATCCTGGGACCCCTCCAGACACCCTGACGGGTGTAGACAAGGCAAGGGTAGGACACCAGGAGTGGAGTTAGAGTTCTAATTAGATCCTCCTCTTTCCAGGCTAAGGCAGAGTCATAGGCTTCCATGAGTCACTGAAGGATAGAGGAAGGGCAGCCAAAACTGAGAACAAGACCAGCTCCAGATTTTGCAGGGGTGGTAATCAGACAAGAAGTCCGAAAACCTCTGGATAAAACTACATGAACTTAGATGTTACTAGATGTCTATGTGCCTTAATTTTCTCATCTGTAAATTTGAAATAGTAATAATCTCTGTCTGATAATGCTATGAGAATTAAATAATATATAAATTATGTGTTGTTAACAGAATGTGTATATGTGTATGGGCAAGTGAGGGGCAAATTTAGGATCATTTATAACAGGTATAAGAGAAAAAACTCAAATACTAAGATTCTTTGAAATTTTAAAACTTTTCTCCATACATTCTTTCATATTTACCAAGCATTTAGATGGGACAGAAAAGAATGGGAATCTGAGAGATGATCTCTGGAGAAATACATTTTCGCAGACATTTTTATTGGGATGAAAATTGGTATAAACTTTTGATGGGCAATTTTTTAATGTTAATCAAAATTTAAAATTCTTACACATTTTGTTGGAGGAATTTAGCTTCTAAAATATGATATAGCTGTATTCACAATGAGGCAATGGTTTTCACTATAGCATTTTTCTGCAATAATAACATACAAAAAAATTAGCCCAAACATCAATTAAATCAAAATTGGTTAAAAAAAATTCAGCACATTCATAAAATGAAATACTTTGTAAAAGTTAAAAAAGAACAGTGTAAACTTACACTTCTGGCCAAGATACATTGAAAGTGACTGGATTTATTCTCCTACCTGAAACAACCAAAAGACATTCAAACCAGGCAGTGAAGAATAGCAACCACTGGGAGAAGAGAACAGATGAGATGAGCCCAGCTATTGCTTCAGCTTCTTGCCTTGAGAGCATTTCCAGGCCACGGTCCACGGGAGTGGCCAGGGGAACTCAAGCAAAACCTGGTGGACTCCTTAAAAAGATGGAGATGAGAGTCTGGGAAAACCTAGACAGTGAAAGCTCACAGAACAAAGCACTAGAGTAGAGAGAGTTCACAGAGAGAGAAGTCTGAAAGTCTTCAAAAGGGGTCTTCAAGTATTCAGATGAGTCATGGTTAGTGCATGTACCTGAGGCCAAAGAAAGAGTCATATCAAAGGATTAAAGGCAGCAGGGCCTTCTGCTCATATAGAGCTGAAAATAGTGCCTCTTCCCACCAGTCAAACTGTAAGGTCTCAAGAGTCACAGGATGTTGGACAGAGAACACAGGAGCATCTTATATCAGAAATGCAGAGCCATTTGCCTTGGACTTAGCAATGTTCTGCTCACACTTAACAAATCTTAAAAGCAACAATTGAAATGATAAATTGTTTTCAACTAACTTAACTACATCACAGAAAAGTTCAAAAGTATTTATAGGAACAAAAAATACATATAGCCTCCAACAAGGTAAAATTTACAATGTCTGGAATCTAATAATCAATAATTACCAGGTATGCAAACAAACTAGAAAATATGACCCATAATGAGTAGATAAACCAATCACTTGAAATTAACCCAGATCTAACACAGATATTAGAATTAGTACACAAAAATATAAAAAGGGTATTTATAACTATATTCCATGTGTTCAAAAGATGATAAAAGTAGAGCAGGGACACAGAAAATATTTTAAAATTCCAAATCAAACTTCTGTAGATGAAAACCACAATGTACAAGGTTTAAAATGAAGAAATCACTAGAAGAGTTTAGCCTCAATTTAGACAGTGCAGAAGAAAAAAAAAAATAGCGAACTTGAAGAGATAGCAATAGAAACTATCCAAAATGAAGTACAGAGAGAGAAGTGAATTTTTAAAAAATAAATAGATCAGCAGAAATCAAAGTATGTTGTTGTAAGGTTCATATACTATATGTGAAGTGGTATACTATCATTTGAAGGTGGAATTTGATAAGTTAAATATGTACATCATAAAACCCTAAATTAACCATAAGATAAGAAAACAAAGAGTTATAATTAACAAGCCAACAAAGAAGATAAAATGAAATAATAAAAATAAGAGCCAGTTCTTCAGAAAAACTAATAAAGTTACTCAAATTCTTGCAAGCCTATTTAATTAAAATTTTAAAAACCCACAAATATAGAATATTAGGAAAGAATTGTGGGTATCATCATAAAAATGAAAAGATTTTAAAAATTGGGTACACTTATTTCTACAATAGGAGTTGGCAATGTTTTTTTATAAAAGTCCATATAGCAAATATTTTATGCTTCGTGTGTCATATAGAGTCTGTTGCATAATTCCTTTGTTTCGTTTTACAACCCTTTAAAAACCGTAAGACTCATTCTCAGCTCATGGGTGATACAATACGTGTGCAGGTCATATTTGGCTCACTATTTAACTACATTATGACCCTTAAAGCAACCTGTAAAATTTTTTAAGTGTTATATTAAAAAGGCGATAAAATTGAATCATAATACATTTACAATAAATACAAAATACAGAAAAGAGGAAAAAGGGAAGAAAGAATGAATTGGACAAACAGAAAACAAACAGAAATATGGTAAATTTAGAACTAATGATATAAATAAATTAAATATAAGTGGTTTAGATACTCCCATTTAAAAAGCAGAGCTTGTCAAAGTAGATGAAAAAGCAAGATCCAACAATAAACTACCTATAAGAAATGCACTTAAGATATAAAGACACAAATAGGCTAAAATAAAAGAAACAAAAAAATAGGCAGTATTAGTACTAATCAGAAGACAGCTGGTGATCTATAGATTCAACACAATCCTGATCAAAACTGCAGTAAGTTAGTTTGTAGCTGTCAAATAACTGAATCTAAAATGTGTATGAAAAGGCAAAGGATCTAGAATAGCTAGCACAGTACCCAAGAAGAACACATTAGAAGGATTGGTACTACTTGACTTTAAGACTTACTGTAAAGCTACAGTAATGCTGACAGCATGGTGTTGGTGAAAGAATAGACAAATTGATCAGTGGAACAGATTGGTAGACCAAAAATAGACTTACACGAACTGATCTTTGACAAAGGAGTAAAGGTAATTCGATAGAAAAAAGGATAATCTTTTCGACAAATGGTGCTGTGAAAATTGGATGCCCATGTGCAAAAAATGTGAATCCAGTAGACACAATCTTTATGCCTTTTACATACAAAAAATTCAAAATGGATTTTAGCCTTAAATTTAAGGCAAAGCTGTAAAACCTATGGAATAGAACAGAAGAACATCAAGGTAATCTTGGATTTGGTGATGAGTTTTTAGATACAATATGAAAAGGGCAATTCACAAAGAAAAAAACGGATAGGTTGGACTCTTAAAATTTAAAGCTTCTGCTTTGTTAGAGAATGAAGAAACATTTTGGGAAAAAAATGTTTGCGAACATATATCTGATAAAGGACTTTTGTTTAAAATTACAAAGAACACTTAGAACTCAACAGTAAGAAAATAAGCAACCCAATTAAAAATTGCACAAATAATCTGAGCAGATCCCTCGCCAAAGAAGGTACACAGCTGCAAATAAGCATATGAAAAGATGATAATCATATGTCATTAGGGAATTGCAAATTAAAACAAGATACCCTAAATACCTATCAGAATGTCCAAAATCGGAAAAGCAGATAACATCAAGTGATGGTAAGGATGTGGAAAAACAGGAATACCCATTCGTTGCTGGTAGAAATGTAAAATGGTGCAGCCACTTTGGCTGTTTGGCAGTTTCTTATAAAGATAAACATAGTCTTACCACACTATCCAACAACCATGATCCTAGATATTTACCCAGACGATTTGAAAACTTAGGCCCACATAAAGACCTGCACACAAACGTTTATAGTAGCTTTACTTATAATCTTCAGAAATAGGAAACAACCAAGATGTTTTTCAATAGATAAATGGATACACTGTGATACATACATACAATGAAATTTTATTCAATAATAAAAGGAAGGCCGGGCGTGGTGGCTCACGCCTGTAATCCCAGCACTTTGGGAGGCCGAGGCGGACGGATCACGAGGTCAGGAGATCGAGACCATCCTGGCTAACACGGTGAAACCCCATCGCTACTAAAAAGCACAAAGAAAAAAATTAGCCGGGCGTGGTGGCATGGTGGCTGGCGCCTGTAGTCCCAGCTACTCGGGAGGCTGAGGCAGGAGAATGGCGTGAACCCGGGAAGCGGAGCTTGCAGTTAGCGGAGATCCTGCCACTGTACTCCAGCCGGGGCGACAGAGCAAGACTCTGTCTCAAAAAAATAAATAAAATAAAATAAAAGGAAATGAACTAACTATCAAGCCACAGAAAGACATAGGGGAACATTAAATGCATATTGCTAAAGAAAAAAGTCAGTTTTGATATGGAAGAACGCTAAATGCATATTGCTAAAGAAAGAAGTCAGTCTGAAGAGACCATGTGCTATACGATTCCAGCTGTATGACATTTTAGAAAAGGCAAAACTATACAAACAGTAAAAATATCAGTGGTTGCCGGGGGTTCGGATAAGAAGCAGAGTATAAGGAGGGGAGGAATGAATGGGTAAAGGACAGGGCAGTAAAAATATTCTGTATAAGAAAAAAAACTATAATAGTAGGTACATGTCATTATGTAATACATTTGTCAAAACCCCTAGAACCATAAAACACAGAGTGGAACTTAATGTAAACTATGGACTATAGTTAAAATTAATGTATCAATATTTATTAATTTTAATAAACATACTACACTAATACAAACCGTTAATAATAGGGAAAGCTGGGTACAAGAGCAGGGGGTGGGGTTGAGCATATGGAACTCTATGTACTGTCTGTGTAATTATTCTGTAAATCTTGAACTGTACTAAAAAATAAAAATTATTTTTAAGTGGGGGGTGGAGCTATTTATCTATTTTTATACTGCAGTAGAATTTTTCTAGTTACAAGAATGTGAAAGTAATGATTATCCCTGGAGGGGGAGCCTGGAAATCTAGGGTGGGGAGGACAGGAATATACTTTTCACTAAAAACTCCTTTTTACTATTTAAATTTTTAAAACAAAACGTGTGTATTGCCTTTCCAATTAAACAAAAGGTAGCCTATCAGGACCCATTCCATTAACATTGGGATTGCCCAGAGATGTTTTTGGGGGTTTGGAGTTTTGAAATCCAGTGAACTTGGCAGAGGAGAATAGTTCACAGCTTCAGAACAGGCAAATGAATAGTGACCAGTCAAGTCAAGGAGATGAGCATTTGTGCTTGCCTTCACTTCCTAGGGCTGGTCTGTGCAGTCCTACAGAGTCATTTCTATTAGAATCAAATTCTAAGAGCCTCAGCGGCAGAGCCATGTTTTCCATTTTTTTTCCATTTCCTATAATGGCTTTATACTTAGTAGCCACGTAAGCCCACCTGTGGTCATTATACTCTTGGCATGCTGTGTGCACCACTCTGGTGTTCAAGAAAAATTTGTTGACTGTTTTTGAAAGCGATTGCAACTCTATTATCAATTCCAAACCTGCAGAGCTTTTAAGATGCAGAACAAAAGAATGAATGAATCAGAAATGATGAATGCCTGTAAAGCTTCCTGGCTCAAGAGAAGTCTAAGAAGCTGAGTTGATTGAACCAGAAGAAAAAGGATGACTCAATGCTTATTTTAGAATAGCAGAGTTAATAGGTGTTCTGTATTTGGATCCATTTTGGCACGGGTGAAAGGGGCAGAACAAGATGAAAAATTGACTTTTTGGGTTTTATAAAATGCTTGTTCCATGCAAGAACATGGTGTTTCAGGAATCCACATGCTCTCCATCTCAGTGGCATGAATATTGTCCTTCATATACATCTTATTCATCAAACTTCCAATTATTAGGGCTGGGGCTTTGATTAGTGATGTATTTATCCCAAAGTGTTATTTTCCATGTATATTCTTTTAAAGCCTGTCTGTCTCTGGCTTCCACAACAGTTTTGTTTTTGTTTTGTTTTGTATAGTCACTGTCATTAACATATTAATAAGGCTATTTTCCTAGTTAAGAAACATATCTCTTCCTTTCACAAAAAGCAGTAGAAAACCTTATGCTCCTTAGATGATCTTTTCCTTTATTTTATTTAAGTAGGATGAGTTATAAGCAACTGAAAGATACGTAAGCATAACTATGAATTGCTATAGATCAAAGTTTCTATGCACAGGTTATTATTTCTCTTTTAATCTCTCAGCATGGTATTTTTAAGGCATCTAATAGATTTAGACCTTTATTAATAATAAAATAGTACAAATGACACTCTTAATATAATGAAATGCTTCCTTTCACATATATATGTATCTGATTTCTTAGAAGTATTTCATAAACTCCTGAGGTCTTCCTTCTTGTAGTCACAAATAACACCATACATCACAAGTTTTCTTAAGCTCTCTTGAAGTGTGAAAGCTGTCCTCTGTGCCACTTCTTGTGTACTTAAAATATCATTCTGCCTTCTTTACTGCTGTTTATTCAAAAGATTATGCCCCAGATTTTCCCTGGCTAGCTCTTTCCCTCAATGTGAATTTTATTTCATTTATTTCCTTAGTGGCCATTTGTCATATTGACCAAGTCACATGCTCCCACAGACACATAGAACACCTCCAGAGAGATGCAAACCCACAAACGTAAGGTCTGTTCAGAAGTGCCCAGTCTAAGGTGTCTTCACCCTCCCTGCCCTGCAGATATTTGTAGACACCAGAATTTACAGGTTCACTGTTCCCTTTGTCCTTTTCTTCTTTCACATAAGCCTCCCTATTCTCATTTTGATCTGATGGTAACCTAGTTTAAATGACCCATTTATTTTTATATTGTAAATGAGCACGTTGTTGTCTAGCAGTTAATAGTCCACTTGGAAGAAATTTAGCTTTATGAATGTTTTCAATATGAGTTGGTGCTTTTGCACAGGACCTAAATCTCCCTTCTGAGGATTGTACACTGTAACCCAAAAGGATATACCAAGAGCTCCCACTGCCACTTCCTTCAGACATCCCTGTAGTGAAGCATGTAATCCACCATGCATAAAATTTCACTTGCTAAGTTTGAAACCTAACTTCCTTTATCTGGTTCTGCCTTAGTTCCCTCACTCTAAATGGCCATAGTTTGGGACAGATCTGTATTCTCCTTACTAAATAATTGAATACCCTTACATAGTTTTCCATTGGCCTTGTCATGATATATTTTAGGCAAATTCAATTCCTATGATAAGCTAATGGCTGATTTATTTGATTATCAAATCCTAGGACAGGAAGAAACTGTTATAGGTCAACTCAAAATGAAATCATTTTGTGTTCAAAATCCCTAAAATGTTATATCTCCTGTGCAGATTGCTTGAGCTTTGCTAGGCATGTTCATAGTGAAAGAAGAGGTGAGAGTTAACTTGTAAACATGTGACTTATAATACACTTCTGACAAAAGAACTTCTTAGTAGGGTCATAGTTCATGGAAGTCTGAAAAACATCCCAGAATATAACATCATTCTCTGCAGCCTATGAAACAGCTCATAGTCTTGCCAACAAGACTTAAGCGTAATCCTTATGAAAAATTCAGCTTCAATTAATGCTATTAATAGAGGATCTTCTTACAAGAATACATTATAAACAAAAATGGAATGTTGTTACTATTCAGTCAGCAATGCTATTCATAAGTATCCCTTTTAAGAAGATGCATTATGCATGGAAACATACAGGCTGGAACAAACTATCCTTTGTCCCACTCTGCACATAATAACACATGCTAAGTTTACATTTTGTAAAAGGTGCAACCAAAGCACAGTTCAGTGTGAAGGATGCCAGCTGGGAAGTAAGAGACTCCAGAAGGTCAGACAGGGCTAAGGGATATGGTCCAGAACCTCAGATTTGAAAAATCTTTGGTGTCAGACAGAAACTGCTATAAATCCCAGTTTTACAACAATTATCTCTATGACTTTGGGAAATAATTTTTTTCGAGACAGAGTCTCGCTCTGTCGCCCAGGCTGCAATGGAGTGTGGTTGTGCTATCTGGGCTCACCGCAACCTCCACCTCCTGGGTTCAAGAGATTATCATGCCTCAGCGTCCCAAGTAGCTGGGACCACGGCACGTGCCACCATGCCCAGCTAATTTGTGTAATTTTAGTAGAGATGGGGTTTTGCCATGTAGGCCAGGCTGGCTTCAAACTCCTGACCTCAGGTGATCCACCTGCCTCAGCCTCCCAAAGTGCTGGGATTATAGGTGTGAGCCACCGTGCCCAGCTGGGAAATAATTTTAATTCTTAGTTTTTCTTGTCTGTGAAGGTGAAATAATATTACCTACCAATAGAACTGCATAATTAATTAAATTAGGAATTAAATTATGTAACATATTAGGTTCATCACAGTTTCCAGCACAAAGTAAATTTTCATTAAGTAATAGCTATTTATTATTATTACTTCCAAAGGGCTCCAATGCATGATGTTGAAAGGAGTAATGTGAGGTGTATAGATTTTGATGGAAACCAAATTCAAGGCCAGCAAGGCCCTAGAGACTCAGAATCAGGAAATCCTTGGCATGTTGCTCACATGCCCCTGCAATACCACTAAGACTGTGGCAGACATCATTAAATAAGCATGATGTCCTTCTCCACCTGAAGGCCTCCCAGTGCTTTTCAACACAAAACTTTAGTATCCACTGCCAATCATCAGAATAGACCCACTTTGCTGGGAGTGAGGATCCAGGTATCAGGAAATAGAACTAAAATCAGAGAAACTAGAAAAGATTATTTGAAAGGTAAGATAGTCTTTGAAGTAAATATGGCAGTAGCAGCCATCTACTACATTTTAATTGGAAATGTGGTTGTGAATTTGGGCAAGGAACATATTGTGGAAGCCACTGTATTAGTCCGTTTTCACATTGCTGATAAAGACATACCTGAGACAGGGAAGAAAAAGGTTTAATTGGACTTACATTCCACATGACTGAGGAGGCCTCAGAATCATGGTGGGAGGCGAAAGGTACTTCTTACATGGTGGCAGCAAGAGAAAATGAGGAAGAAACAAAAGCAGAAATCCCTGATAAACCCATCAGATCTTGTGAGACTTATTCACTATCATGAGAATAGCATGGGAAAGACCAGCCCCCCCATGAGTCAATTACCTCCCCCGAGTCCCTCCCCATATCATTCTACTCCTAGCCCCTCAAAATCTCATGTCCTCACATTCCAAAACCAATCATGGCTTCCCAACAGTCCCCCAAAGTCTAAACTCATTTCAGCATTAACTCAAAAGTCCACAGTCCAATGTCTCATCTGAGACAAGGCAAGTCCCTTCTACCTATGAGCCTGTAAAATCAAAAACAATCTAGTTACTTCCTAGATACAATGGGATACAGGTATTGGGTAAATACAGCTGTTCCAAATGGGAGAAATTGGCCAAAACAAAGGGGTTACAGGGCCCATGCAACTCCACAATCCAGCGGGGCAGTCAAATTTTAAAGCTCCAAAATGATCACCTTTGACTATGTCTCACATCCAGGTCATGCTGATGCAAGAGGTGGGTTCCCCTGGTCTTACGCAACTCTGCCCCTGTGGCTTTGCAGGGTACAGTTGGCTGCTTTCACGGGCTGGCATTGAGTGTCTGTGGCTTTTCCAGGTGCATGGTGCAAGCTGTCAGTGGATCTACCATCCTGGAGTCTGGAGGATGGTGGCCCTCTTCTCACAGCTCTACTAAGCAGTGCCCCAGTAGGGACTCTTTGTGGGGGCACCGACCCCACATTTCCCTTCTGCACTGCCCTAGCAGAGGTTCTCTGTGAGGGCCCCACCCCTGCAGTAAACTTTTCCCCGGGCATCCAGGTGTTTCCATACATCTGAAATCTAGGCGGAGCTTGCTAAACCTCAGTTCTTGACTTCTGTGCACCCACAGGCTCAACACCACATGGAAGCTGCCAAGGCTTAGGGCTTCCACCCTCTGAAGCCATAGCCCGAGCTGTACGTTGGACCCTTTCAGCCATTGCTGGAGCAGCTGGGACACAGGGCACCAAATCCCAAGGCTGCACACAGAATGAGGACCCTGGGCCCAGCCCACAAAACCATTTTTTCCTCCTGGACTTCTGAGCCTTTGATGGGAGGGGTTGCCATGAAGTTCTCTGACATGGCCCGGAGACATTTTCCCCATGATCTTGGGGATAAACATTAGGCTCCTTGCTACTTATACAAATTTCTGCATCTGGCTTGAATTTCTCCCCAGAAAATGTTTTTTTCTTTTCTATTGAATAGTCAGGCTGCAAATTTTCCAAACTTTTATGCTCTGCTTCCCTTATAAAATTGAATGCCTTTAACAGTACCCAAATCACCTCTTGAATTCTTTTCTGCTTAGAAATTTATTTTGCCAGATACCCTAAATCATCTCTCTCAAGTTCAAAGTTCCACAAATCTCTAGGGCAGGGGCAAAATGCCACCAGTCTCTTTGCCAAAATATAACAAGAGTCACATTTGCTCCAGTTCCCAATAAGTTCCTCATCTCCATCTGAGACCACCCTAGCCTGGATTTTATTGTCCATATTGCTGTCAGCACTTTGGGCAAAGCTATTCAACAAGTCTCTAGGGAGTTCCAAACTTTCCCACATTTTCCTCTCTCTTCTGAACCCTTCAAACTGATCCAATCTCTGCCTGTTACTCAGTTCCAAAGCTGCTTCCACATTTTCAGGTATCTTTTCAGCAATGCCCACTCTACTAGTTCCAATTTTCTATATTAGTTCTCTGTAGGCACATACCCAAGACTGGGAAGAAAAAGAAGTTTAACTGGACTTACCATTCCACATGGCTGGGGAGGCCTCAGAATCATGGTAGGAGGCAAAAGGCACTTCTTACATGGTGGCAGCAAGAGAAAATGAGGAAGAAGCAAAGGCGAAACCTCTGATAAACCCCTCAGATCTTGTGAGACTTATTCACTATCATGAGAATAGCATGGGAAAGACCAGCCCCCATGATTCAATTACCTTCCCCTGGGTCCCTCCCATAACACATGGGAATTCTGGAAGGTACAATTCAAGTTGAGATTTGGGTGGGGACACAGCCAAACAATATCAGGCACCAATCTGGACTGACCATGGAAATGGAGTAAAAATAAAAGGTAGAATATATAAAAATAACTACAGGAATATAACACACATATGACACATAAACTTGGTCAGTGTTATGGGTTGAATTGTTTCCCCCCCCAAAAAAGAAATGTTGATATCCTAACCTCCGGTACCTCAGAATATGACCTTATGTGGAAATGGGGTCTTTGCAAATGTAATTAGTTAAGATGAGGTCATGCTGGAGTAAGATGGGCTTCTGATCCCACATTACCAGTGTCCTTATAAGAGTACAGCCATGTGAAGACACAAAAATACAGGGAGAACACGATGTGAAGATGGAGGCAGAGATTAGAGTTATGCTGTCACGAACTAGGAACACCTGGGACAACAGAAGCTGAAAGAGGAAAGGAAGGCCCCACCCCCTAGAGGCATCGGAGAGAGCACTGCCTAGCTGACACCATGATCTCAGACTTCCAGCCTCCAGAACTGTGAGAGAGTACAGTTCTGTCCTTTAAGCCACCCAGTTTGTGGTACTTTATTACGGCAGCCCTAAGAAATTGATACAGTTAGTAAGCAAGCAAGATTATTGCACACAGACCATAATCAGCAGTTTTCATGCCTGCAGTAGGCACCAGGAAAGCTAGCCTCAAATCCTCCAGCTGAGCCTCAGTATGGGAAGCCAGGCAGGCAAGGAAAGCTTCCTCTTAGCAAGCGGATTTGCTTCACCTCCCTGAACGTGCCACAGGAGTCTCTAGGAGATGGGGACAGAAGTTCCATGATTCTTTTTTTGACAGGCAAGTAGAAACACCCAGACACAGTGGGAAACACCCACTTTATGTTCACAGAAAATATCACAGGAACATAAAGTGGGAAACATCCACTTTATGTTCACAAGAAATATCTCACATGATAGATGGTGGGGAGCTAGGAGGTCGGTGAACTTTCCCTTGTAGCTGCCCCGGACCGGGTAACTCATGCCATCTGTGGTGGGCAGAATAATGGCTCCCTGAAGTGTCTTTTTCCTAACCCTCATAATCTATGAAAATGTTAGCTTATATGGCAAAGGGGGCTTTGCAAATGTCATGCAATTAAGGACGTTGAGATGGGGAGAGTATCCTGGTATTGTCCAGGTGGGCCCAATCTAATCACAGGAGTCCTTAAAGCAGAAAATCTTCCCTGGATGTGGTCAGAGGGAGATTTGGCAAACACAGTAGGGTCATAGAGAAGGAACGTTGCAGGCTTTGAAGATGGAGGAAGAGGCAGTGAACCAAGGAATGTGGGCGGCTTCTAGAAGTTGGGAAAGGCAAGGAAATGGATTCAGCCCTAGAGTCTCCAGAAGCAATGTGGTTCTGCTAACGCCTCGGTTTTGGCCAAGCGAGACTCATGTTGGAATTCTGAACTGCAGAACTGTAAGATAATAAATTCGTGTTGTTTAAGCTGCTAAGTTTGTGATAATTTGGCAAGTGGATGGGTGTGCTGCCAGCCTTTGGGGGATCTCTGTAGGTACATTCCCTCGGCTGACACAAAATTATGCCAGAACCCTCTGTTGTCTTCACACTCTCCCTACTCTCTATCATGTGCTCAGCCCTTTCAGTCCTCTTTGGCTGTCCCTCCACCTCCAAATTTCCACTTCTCCCAGCTTCCTGGGATGACTCCTTTCACACCCCCAAACCATCTCTTTTTTCAGATGCTGGAAATCTTTGGCCTCCTAGATGTTCTTCCTCCACCCATTTCTATTGCTGAGAAGAGACATTTTCTGAGCTGCAGAAAGGAGAAATCTTTTAAAATACATTTTTACAATGTTTATAAATTCTAAATTTGGGGGCCGTGGGAACAAAATCCCAATTGCACTTTCCTTGCTAAGGCACCAACTGTATGTCTGATAGATTCATTCTAACCAACTCTGCGAAACTGCAGCCAAATCAATCTTGTAGCAGTTTGCACAAACCCATTAAAATACTCAAAAAGGACAGATAAGGGTTCATTTATTTCAAAAGATTAGAAATGGTTCCTGAGTTGTCATCAGCCCCAAATCGCTTTATTTTCCATTTGAAAGAACTGTATTAAAATGTTTTTTTTGTGGGTGATGATGCTTCTCAAATGAAAAAGAAAAAGAACTGAAATGATTTAAGGTTTTCAAGCAACTGCTAGGCACTTAAAACAACTAAAAGCAGAGCATTTTTTAAGTGCAGATGAGTGAGCTTTCTCAATTTGTAACTGGGACAGGATGAGTTGTCAAGTGTCAGTGGGGTGGAGTCCTTCCCGTTACTGTGGGTTCTCCCATCTGGAGGCGAAACCTACTGGTTTCCAGTGTATTGTAGAGGGCTCACCCCAACAGCAGAGATCCTGACCCTAAATTGCTACATCTAGAGAAGCTCTATTCTTAATGTAAAACCAAAAGATTGGAGATAGTTTTTTTCATAGAAAAAAAAATTGATCGGGTTGGTGTGGGGAAAGGGGGGTGTAGAGGGGGATGGTAAGAAAGGGAGTAGTGACCATTGCAAGCACAGAACAGTGTAAGTACAAACAGTGAGAAAACTGATGGATTTTGTTCCCCTTGACCTCTTAGAGCAGAATTTTAAGGGAGTAGGAGTCAGAGAGGTTGGGACAGAGGGAACAAAACACAAGTAAGCTCCTCATGAAGTTTAGAGGGCATTTAAAAGAACAGGGGTTAGAATTATTTCCTGTCTACACCTTTAGAGTGACAAACCTACAAATTGGTCTCGCCCAACTGAGTTGGAGGAAGCCAGAGATATGGCAGCATGGCATGAATAGTTATAACATCGACCTCAGACTCTCCCCCACTGTCACTTGGTGAATGGTGGCCCTCAAAACATAGGTTCACATCTTAAGCTCTGCAACCTGTGAAAGGGAACTTATTTGGAAAAAGGGTCTTTACAGATGTAACTAAGTTAAGGATTTCAAGATGAGATCATCCTATATTATCTGGATGAGCCCTAAATCACAAGAACAAGTGTCCTTATAAGAGACAAAAGACATGGACACAGGGAGAAGAGAGGCCATATCAAGAATGAGGTAAAGTTATGCAGCCACAAGTCAAGGAACACCAGGAGACACCAGGAGCTGGGAGAGGCAAGGGAGAATTCTCCCCTAGAGCCCTGGAGAGGCCCTGTGGGCAGGTTGATCTGGGATCTCCAGCCTCCCAAACTGTGAGGGAATATATTTCTGTTGTTTTAAGCCACCAAGTGTGTGCTAATTTGCTAAGTCAGCTCTAAGATAATAGGATTCATCCTTTCTGTAGTGACTGAGGACTCAAGAGGAGTGTGGGGAGGACTCATTCATAAGCTTGCTGTGCATCCAGAATAAGGAGGGAACTTTCTAGTTCCAGAAAGGTGTGCTGCAAGGGCAGGCAGAAGCAGCTGGATCACTTACAAGGGATGGGGGAAGAAGAGAAGCTGCATCACTGTGGGATTTTCTGTCTCCTGCACTGTATGGTTACGCTGGAGCCAAACACGCCACCCAGCAAAGCCACCACTAGGTATCATCTGCACCATGAGTGCAGACCACAAAGACAATGATTGTTGATCACAGTGTGGGAGCCTGAAGTGGAAGAAGTCCAAGGAGTGCATACTACCCCTCCCCTCAAGGCCGCTTTTGAATGTGTTTGCACTTGCTTCTCTAGTTCTTTTAACTATGCTGTTAGGATGTCAATTTTAGATCTTTCCTGCTTTCTCTCCTGGGCATTTAGTGCTATAAATTTCCCTCTACATGCTGCTTTGAATGTGTCCCAGAGATTCTGGTATGTTGTGTCTTTGTTCTCATTGGTTTCAAAGAACATCTTTATTTCTGCCTTCTTTTCGTTATGTACCCAGTAGTCATTCAGGAGCAGGTTGTTCAGTTTCCATGTAGTTGAGCAGTTTTGAGAGAGTTTCTTAATCCTGAGTTCTAGTTTGGTTGCACTGTAGCCTGACAGACAGTTTGTTATAATTTCTGTTCTTTTACATTTGCTGAGGAGTGCTTTACTTCCAACTATGTGGTCAATTTTGGAATAGGTGTGGTGTGGTGCTGAAAAGAATGTATATTCTGTTGATTTGGGGTGGAGAGTTCTGTAGATGTCTATTAGGTCTGCTTGGTGCAGAGCTGAGTTCAATTCCTGGATATCTTTGTTAACTTTGTGTCTCGTTGATCTGTCTAATGTTGACAGTGGGGTGTTAAAGCCTCCCATTATTATTGTGTGGGAGTCTAAGTCTCTTTGTAGGTCACTAAGGACTTGCTTTATAAATCTGAGTGCTCCTGTATTGGGTGCATATATATTTAGGATAGTTAATTCTTCTTGTTGAATTGATCCTTTTACCATTATGTAATGGCCTTCTTTGTCTCTTTTGATCTTTATTGGTTGAAAGTCTGTTTTATCCGAGACTAGGATTGCAACCCTTGCCTTTTTTTGTTTTCCATTTGCTTGGTAGATTTTCCTCCATCCCTTTATTTTGAGTCTGTATGTGTCTCTGCATGTGAGATGGGTTCCTGAATACAGCACACTGATGGGTCTTCACTCTTTATCCAATTTGCTAGTCTGTGCCTTTTAATTGGAGCATGTAGCCCATTTACATTTAAGGTTAGTATTGTTATATGTGAATTTGATCCTGTCATTATGATGTTAGCTGGTTATTTTGCTCGTTAGTTGATGCAGTTTCTTCGTAGCATCGATGGTCTTTACAATTTGGCATGTTTTTGCAGTGGCTGGTACCTGTTGTTCCTTTCCATGTTTAGTGCTTCCTTCAGGAGGTCTTTTAGGGCAGGCCTGGTGGTGACAAAATCTCTCAGCATTTGCTTGTCTGCAAAGTATTTTATTTCTCCTTCACTTATGAAGTTTAGTTTGGCTGGATATGAAATTCTGGGTTGAAAATTCTTTTCTTTATGAATGTTGAATCTTAGCTCCCACTCTCTTTGGGCTTGTAGAGTTTCTGCTGAGACATCAGCTGTTAGTCTGATGGGCTTCCCTTTGTGGGTAACCCGAACTTTCTCTCTGGCTGCTCTTAACATTTTTTCCTTCATTTCAACTTTGGCGAATCTGAGAATTATGTGTCTTAGAGTTGCTCTTCTCGAGGAGTATCTTTGTGGCATTCTCTGTATTTCTTGAATTTGAATGTTGGCCTGCCTTTCTAGACTGGGGAAGTTCTCCTGGATAATATCCTGCAGAGTGTTCTCCAACTTGGTTCCATTCTCCCCATCACTTTCAGGTACACCAATCAGACGTAGTTTTGGTGTTTTCACATAATCCCATGTTTCTTGGAGGCTTTGTTCGTTTCTTTTTATTCTCTTTTTTCTAAACTTCTCTTCACACTTCATTTCATTCATTTCATCTTCCATCACTGATATCCTTTCTTCCAGTTGATCGCATCAGTTACTGAGGCTTTTGCATTCATCACGTAGTTCTTGTGCCACGGTTTTCAGCTCAAAATTTTTAACTTCTTTGCCATTGGTTCGAACTTCCTCCTTTATCTTGGAGTAGTTTGATCTTCTGAAGCCTTCTCCTCTCAACTCATCACAGTCATTCCTCGTCCAGCTTTGTTCCATTGCTGGTGAGGAGCTGCGTTCCTTTGGAGGAGGAGAGGCGCTCTGATTTTTAGAGTTTCCAGTTTTTCTGCTCTGCTTTTTCCCCATCTTTGTGGTTTTATCTACTTTTGGTCTTTGATGATGGTGACGTACAGATGGGTTTTTGGTGTGGATGTCCTTTCTGTTTGTTAGTTTTCCTTCTAAGAGTCAGGACCCTCAGCTGCCGGTCTGTTGGAGTTTACTGGAGGTCCACTTCAGACCCTGTTTGCCTGGGTATCAGCAGCAGTGGCTGCAGAACAGCGGATATTGGTGAACCGCAAATGCTGCTGCCTGATTGCTCCTCTGGAAGTTTTGTCTCAGAGGAGTACCGGGCCATGTGAGGTGTCAGTCCGCCCCTACTGGGGCGTGCCTCCCAGTTAGGCTACTCATGGGTTAGGGACCCACTTGAGGAGGCAGTCTGCCCATTCTCAGATCTCAAGCTGCATGCTGGGAGAACCACTACTCTCTTCAAAGCTGTCAGACAGGGACATTTAAGTCTGCAGAGATTATTGCTGTCTTTTGTTTGTCTGTGCCCCGCCCCTAGAGGTGGGGCCTGCAGAGGCAGGCAGGCCTCCTTGAGCTGTGGTGGGCTCCACCCAGTTCAACCTTCTGGCTGCTTTGTTTACCTGCTCAAGCCTGGGCAATGGCAGGCGCCCCTCTCCCAGCCTGGCTGCCACCTTGCAGTTTGATCTCAGACTGCTGTACTAGCAATGACCAAGGCTCCGTGGGTGTAGGACCCTCCGAGTCATGTGCGGGATATAATCTCCTGGTGTGCCATTTGTTAAGCCCATTGGAAAAGCGCAGTATTAGGGTAGGAGTGACCCGATTTTCCAGGTGCCATCTGTCACCCCTTTCTTTGACTAGGAAAGGGAATTCCCTGACCCCTTGTGCTTCCCGGGTGAGGCGATGCCTCACCCTGCTTCGGGTCACATGCGGTGCACTGTACCCACTGTCCTGCACCCACTGTCTGGCACTCCCCAGTGAGATGAACCCGGTACCTCAGTTGGAAATGCAGAAATCACCCGTCTTCTGGGTCGCTCACGCTGGGAGCTGTAGACTGGAGCTATTCCTATTCATCCATCTTGGCTCCACCCCACAATGGCTATTTCAAAGACAATAACCTGTTTTTAGTGTCTACTTAATATATAAAAGAAGGCAAGGCAACATGAGAGATTTTGGATGGATATAAAGGAGGAGTTTCCAATGGTTATTATAATATTAGAAGAGATTATAGATAGAGATGATAAAATTCCTTGAGCTACCCTAACAAGTTTGTGGAGAAAGGTAAAATAAGAAAAAAAAAGATGTTTGTGCAAATTTTATGGCCAAAAAAATTGTCTACAGTGGAGTAAAGAAATGTAAACTTAAAAAAACTGAGATTCATAAAATATGATGCTGTAGTTAGAAATAATATCACAATTGAGAAAAAAGAAATAAGATATAATTAAAATAATGTACAGTGTCTATTGAGATGAAGAAAATGTGACTATGGCACACAAAAGGAAGAGTGATAGCTTAAGTATAGAGCTCATTAAAGCACAGCTCAGCTCTCATAGCATACCTAAAATGCAGTTATTTTAGCAAGTTTCAATGATATGCCTTGTAAAACCTATCATCCACAGAACTGATTTAGAGTTCCTTCAGGGTAGTTTGAATATGATTTCAAAGCTGTCATTTTAAGCTTGCCCTTAGCAAGTTGACTTGCTGAACTTACCTGTGTATGCCCTTTACTACACTCCATTTCTCACCTACACTCTAATTTTGCCTCTGTCAAGTCATCTACTCTTTCAAACTCTTCTCAAGTTCTGTCTCCTTGGGGAATCTTCCTAACCTTTCAGGAAAATTAGACAATATCCACTGTTTCAAATACCTGATGCATAAACAGACCTCTGTATCTATTCACAACCCAACATTTGAAAAATTTTTAAAAGTCAGTAATCTAAGAACAAACCTTGAATAATACTCTTGGTTAAGGAATAAAATTTAAGATAAAGGTCACTCTTGGATCTCATTTTTCATTAAACAGGATGAAATCTTATTATTGTTGCTCAAATTTGATGATAAAATATTTCATAAGGTAGGCTAATGATCTTTTAGCAATCTGAAAGACTCTTACTGTATTGAAACACTGAATAATTATCTAAATCTTTTGTTCCCCAGGAAGCTATAAAACTTTGGTGAACTCAAGTCATTGCTAGTAACATCAACTCACCTCCTTCTAGAAACATTTCAGGGAATGCCTAGACAGTAGTTGCTGCTTGAAAACTCTGTTGAAGGAAGCTTGTTCTAGAAATTTCCCTTTTTTCAATTGCAAAAACTAGTTATATTTTCATCAGCATCATGATGCCACTTTAATGTTCGCTACCCTTTCTCTGATGCATAGAAGAAAAATAAGGGCTCTAGTGATGTTGAACCCTTTGGAACTTAAAAGGAATTGCGAAGTAGAAAGCACTCAGAAGACTGATTCATTTGGAAGATATACTTGAAGGAAAAGCTGTGGGGATTCATAGTGAATTTTGATGGCCAAATATCTTAAAAGAAGGATCTGATAGCAATTTAACAACACCAGAGTGTCAGAAAGAAGCATTCTAATTATGGTTCTACAAAACATGGTTGTATGAGTAAGTCATAATATCTAAGATTAGTAAGTTGCAGATACTTTTGTCCTTCCATGCATCTTCCTTTTATTTTCCCCTCTGTGGGATTTCTATTGTTTAATATTTTAGATTAGTATTAATAAAAATTTCTAATTACCAAACATTTGATAAAACAAAATGAATTTAACGTACATTCATTTTAAAACATGAAGTGTTTTCTCATTTCCCCTAGCTTTCCACTAAGATCATATAATGTGACTGGTGCATAATCCAACTCTAGATAAAATTCTTACTGATAAACAACCACGTTAACATGAAGGAGAACTGTGAAAGTAGAAACTAGGTAATCAGAGAAAATATTTATATTCTTGCACTGAAAATATTAAATATATGCTGTTTCCACAAATCAATAAAGATAACTCAATAGGAAAATAGGCAAAAGGCTTGAAAAGTTTCACAAAAAGCACATCTACGTATCTATATGACTCATAAATATATGAAAAGCTGCTAAGCTTTGTTAACTGCCAGAGAAATGCAAGTTAAAAATACAATGCAGTAGCAGTATGTACCCATCAGATTGGCTAAATTAAAAATTTTAAAGAATGCAGTGATGATGGTGAGGATGTGGAGCAACTAGAACTCTCATTTTCTTCTGGGAGTGTAAATTGGTACAACTCTGGAAAATTCCATGGCAATATTGTGTAAAACTATAATTTTCTTTTAAGTACTTTAGTATAAATAGTTATGTGTATGTGTAGTTAATCTATATCCTAGATGCAGTTAATTAACATTTGGAAGATTTTAACTAGAAGCTCACACTGTAATAGCAGCTAGTTAACATTTGAAAGATCCTAATCAAGAGTCTTCTTAGGGCTTGCAAGCACGTCAAAAATGAAAGTGCTTTCTAAAGCATTTCTCACTGGCAAAGACAGTATCAGAAATGATTTTTTGTTGGTAAAATGAGTGGTGTTCAGGAAATGCGGTTGCTTAAATATGTTCTGCAGGTATCTTCACCTTTCCAGGTGTAGAGTAAAATAACCTGGTGAGCCCAGCAACTTAACATCTTCAAGTTATGTCTTCGAATCAAAACTCAGCTTCTAGTTATCTTCCTTATGGAGAATTTAATATCTAATTCAGCTGGAAGGTTAACTTTTCCTGCCATCCTCATGTACTTTTCATTCAAGGTGCTTGTGGCATACCCAAAATGACAGAGAAAAGGGACGTCAGGAGCCAGCGGAACAGGTTACATCACTGTGTCGCTTGCTGAGAAGTGTTCAAATGTGTGGCACACTCTCATCTGAGACCCACTTTCATTGTAATATAACACCCATATGTGGCAAGGTTGTGGCAGCCCAGGCTTTTTGTCCTCATCCACCTCTAGTCCTTTCAGATTGTAGATACCTTTTTTTTCTTTTCTTTTTTTTTTTTTGAGATGGAGTCTTGCTCTGTTGCCCAGGCTGGAGTGCAGTGGTGCAGTCTCGGCTCACTGCAACCTTCCCCTCCCAACTTCAAGCAATTTTCCTGCCTTAGCCTCCCAAGTAGCTGGGATTACAGGCATGCACTACCAGGCCCAGCTAATTTTTGTATTTTTAGTAGAGACTTGGTTTTGCCATGTTGGCCAAGCTGGTCTCAAATTCCTGATCTCAAATGATCCGCCCACCTCGCCCTTCCAAAGTGCTGGAATTACAGTCATGAGCCATGTGCCCGGCCTTGTAGATATCTTCTAAAAACAACTGGACAACTATAAAGGCCAAACCAACTTAGGTTAGTTCATAAGTGGAGAACAAAACTCCTGAAAGCAGAATCAATAAGCATTGTTGGTAGACAATGCCAAATAAATCCATTAAGGTACTTATTTACAAAACATCAAACTCTTAATTTTCAGCTATTCATTGAAATCATAGACATAGCCCAGCATAAACCTGAAAAGTAATCTGACAAAAGAGCATAATAAGGAGTTAGGATTATTTCAACAAATATGTGTCAACCACAGAATATACTATAGCCACATGCTCAATGCTTCAGGAAACTATGTTAATTCGGTCAGTTCTTGACCCCACATTGCTAATTGCCCAGTGAGAAGGACAGATGTATCAATTACAATCAATGCGGGTACTATGATAAGGGGCATACGCAGTACAATAGGCACCCAGAGGAAAACAGAGAGGTTTCATCTGAGTGACAGTGATGGTGCAATATTATTTTGGTCAAGAGCAGAGGAGGGCCGAGCACGGTGGCTTACACCTGTAATCCCAGCATTTTGGGAAGCTGAGGTGGGTGGATCACCTGAGGTCACGAGTTCGAGACCAGCCTGGCCAACATGGTGAAACCCCATCTCTACCAAAAATACAAAAATTAGCCAGGCATGGTGACGGGTGCCTGTAATGCCAGCTACTCGGGAGACAGAGGCTGGAGAATCACTTGAACCCCAAGGCAGAGGTTGCAGTGAGCCAAGATTATGCCACTGCACTCCAGCCTGGGTGACAAGAGCAAAACGCTGTCTCAAAAAAAAAAAAAAAAAAAAGGCAGAGGAGGGAGAGTATCATCTGCAAAGTCTTAAAAAACTCCAGGATCATGGTACTCTCCCTGCAGCAATGCAGGAAGTCAGAGGTGTCTCAAGCTTAGAACATAAAAAGGGGTGTGGCAGGCAGCACAGAGTACCTTCAATCTCAATTCCTTTTAAATTTGCATTTCTTAGTAAAGTAAAAAATAAAATGCAGTAGCACTACATACCCACCAGAGGCTTAGCAGCCATTCATATATTTATGGGTCACGTAGATATGTAGATACACCTTTTGTGAAACTTCAAGTATTTTGCCTATTTTTGTATTGAGTTGTCTTTGTTTCCTTTATTGATTTGTGGAAACAGTTGATATTTAATATTTTCAGGGCAAGACTACACATATCTTCTCTGATTACCTAGTTTCTACTTTTGCGTTCCTTCTAGCTATTTAACACAACATTAAACCTCTCTACTGCAGCTTCCCCATCCACATACAAGAAATAAAAGTAATACTGTCTTACAGTTGTTGTGAGTACTAAATAAGTTTAAAAACATAGACCATATCAAACAAAACATGGCACATACTAAACACTCAAAAACCATACTAGCTATTATTATTTCTCTCTCTTTTTTTTTTTTTTTTTTTTTTTTTTTTTTGAGACAGGGTCTTGCTCTGTGGCCCAGGCTGGAGTGCAGTGGCACGATCACGGCTCACTGCAGCCTCAAACTCCTGGGCTCACATCGTCCTTTCTCCTCAGCCTCCTGAGTAGTCAGGACCATAGGTGTGCACCACCACAGCCAGCTAAGTTTTAATTTTTAATTTTCTTTCTTTTTTTTTTTTTTTTTTTTCTGTAGAGGTGAGGTCTCACTACATTGCCCAGGCTGGTCTTAAACCCCTGGGTTCAAACAATTCTCCCACCTCACCCTCCCCAAGTATTGGGATTACAGGCATGAGCACTGTGCCCAGCCTATTATTATTTCTTATAGTAGCATTGTGTTAGTTTGCTAGGGCTACCATAACAAAGTACCACAGACTGGGTGGTTTAAACAACAGAAGCTTATTTTCTCACTGTTCTAGAAGTCAAAGATCAAGGTGTTGGCATGGTTGGCTTATTCTGAGGCTTCTTTTTTTCTGAGGCTTGTAGATGGCTGTCTCTTCCCTGTGTCTTCATGTGATCTTCCATCTCTACGTGTCTATATCCTGATTTCCTCTTCTTACAACATACCAGTGATTTTAGGTTACAGCCCACCTTAATTACCTTATTTTATTGTAATCACCTCTTTCAAGACTCTATCTCCAAATACAGTCACATTCTGAGAAACATGTTTCAACTCATAACAAACATATCAGAGATACTAGCAGGCTGTGTATCTTGGCAGTGAGAAAGATTTAATCTTTACTTTTTGTAGAGATGGGGTCTCACTATGTTGCCCAGCCTGGTCTCAAACTCTTGGACTCAAGTGATTCTCCCACCTCAGCCTCCTGAGTAGCTGGGATTATAGGCAGGCATGTACCATTTGTGCCCTGCTGCTTTAATTTGGTTTGGTTTGGTTTGGTTTGGTTATATTTGTTTTGTTTTTAATAATCTACCCTAAATTTAGGTCTTGATGATTCTTTCTTCCAGTAAGCCTCTCCTCTAGCATCAGTGGCTATACTACCCCCTTGAGGCTGAATACAAGAGGAGAGTAGATGGAGGAGTAGGTTGGTAGAGGAGAGGTAAGGAATTAGATAGACTGAGGGACCATGGAGAGGGTAAGAAGCAAGATGTCCCAAACAAGAGCTGTATCTTTCCTTCTCAGCCTCAATTTGCACTTTCAAAGCTACTGTTCTCATCTTGACTCTGCAAATTTGGCTCTTAGACTGCTTCAGTGTGAGAAATGGAAGGCAGGTAAAGCAAGCTGGCCACAACCATTTTACTATTATTTTTAAAAATATTATATTGGTATGGATAGACAAGAGCTCTGTTTGAAAGAGCTTGCCAGCCATCTTGAGTTTGGATTTTATATTATGAATGATAGAAAGCTGATCTATATTTCTAGATACCGAATTAAGATGGTCAAAGTTTGGAGAATTATAATCTTGTAAATAAAGAGGAAGAAATAAACAGAAGAGAGAAAAACTAATGGCAGGGCAGGCAAACAAGGCAGGTGACACACACCTAAGATAAAGTAAAGGCTGCAGAGGTAGAAGAAACAGCTGGATTAGAAAAATGATCCCTAATCTCAAGTGGGCAGGGTTTGGGTGAGTGCAAAGTAGCAATTGCTGATTGTGAATTACAAGTCAGAAATGATGTCATTAACTAAGACTCAGAATACAGGAAGAGAAGCAAGTCCGGGAACAGAGCCTATCCACTAGGCTGTGGAGTCTTTTATTTATGTATTTATTTATGTATTTATTTATTTATTTATTTATTTATTTATTTATTTATTTATTTTCCTCTCTTTTACTTTCAAATATAAACATTTAAAGCCTACAGATGTGTCTTGGTCCATTTAAGCTGCTATAACAAAATACCATAGACATAACAACAGAAATGCATTTCTTACAGTTCCAGAGTCTGGGGAGTCTTAAGATCAAGGTGCTGGTAAAGCTGGTGTCTGATGAAGCCCTGTTCCCTCATAGACAGTGGTCTTCTCATTCTAATCTCACATGGCATAGGGGCAAGGAGCCTCTCTTGGACCTCTTTTATAAGAGTACCAATCCCATTTATGAGGGCTTCAACCCCATGACCTAATCACCTCCCAAAGTCCCCACCTCCTAATACCACTACCTGAGAGGTAAAGATTTCAACAAATGAATTTTAGGGAGATATAAACATTTATACCATAGCAACATGTAACTCAAAAATGTAGAGCCATTTTTAGACATGTTGAGTTTCAGGAGCCTGTGGAACAGTCAGGTGCTGATAGACAAAAGTCAGCTAGAAATGGGTTTGGTAGTTAAGGTAGAGATATGTATTTGGAAATATATTAGTTTTTGATTACTAATCCTGGAATTGATACCTACCAGGAGGAGGAAATAGAGTGAGAAGAAAAGACAGCTGTGGATATTGCTATCTAGAATGAGACAAAGGCAGTGGGCAACATGAGGACAGAGAAGAGAAGGTGAACGGTGCCCAAATGAAGGCTAATCAGGAAGGGCAGTAGGAAAATCACAACTGACACTCATCAGAAGAGGCAAGGTCACCGCATGCTTGACTGTACCTTATTGTCCTTCATTCTCCACTCCAAGACATGCGCAAATCCTATTTTTTTTTCAGGCTCCTGATACAGTTTGGGTGGTGGTTAAACCACATAGGCTCTGGAGCCAGACTACTGAATTTCAATATCCATCTCTATTACTTACCAGGTATATGACCTTGGACTAATTACAGAACCTCTTCCTTCAGTTTTCTCATTTATGAAATGAAAGTAATTTATGAAATGATTTTATGAAATTTTTTTGAAATTTTATAAATTATGAAAGTAATTTATGAAATGATTTTATGAAATTATGAAATGATTTATGAAAATAACTTATGAAATTAAAGTACCTGTAACATGGGGTTTGGTCATTTAAAAAATGAGAAACTATATGTATAAGGATTAACACTCAATAAGTGTTAGTTGTCATTAATATGGAGCAAAGGTACCATGTTGTAAGATGGTTGCAACTTAAAGCAGGTCTTGCCATGGGACCCCAGAGAGAATCCACTGAATTAATGTGCAAGTGAATAAATGCACTTATTCCTTTCAATTTTAAGTCTTTTCTAGAAAGAAATATGCCCAGGAGTTTTACTCAGCATCATCTATTATGTTGCTGCCACTTGAGCCAGTGTAGGGAAACAACTAAATAAAAAACTTGAGGCAGAATATTCAAATACACAAATTCCTAACTCCATACCTCCTAATAATTATAAGCAAGGAGACTCTTCCAGGTATCTGGCTAGACAACCTCAATGACTTCATCTCTGAAGACATGCTACCATTAAGCAAACTTGGGTTTACATTACCATGACATGTTCTCGTCATACATCAATTATTGCTGCCCACAGCATACTCAGAGTAGAATAAGTGTTTTTGCATGGACTTTCACTCATATACAATAAGGACTTAAGAGTAAAAATCCATAAGGAAACAGTGGTTTCAGTGCAGCACCTCGGGTACCTTCCATTTCTAGATTTAGTACAGCCTTCTTCACAGTTTACACAGGGTTTGGTTCTCTGATTTACTGTACAGCATTTTTTTTCCCCAGACAGTTCAGAGAAAACAAAATGTTCCTGTGTTTTCTCCACTTTCACATATGTGAGACAAGAGCACCCAGGGCTGGAAATGAGTGAAATCTAGTCACAGCAGGGCAGGAGTGGAGCTCAGGTTGGCCTTGGCTGTCGTTCTTCCCACTTCAGCATTTCAGCCCAGTGTGTTATGGAGTAGTGAGAGAATCCCGTTTCCTATTGGCAATTTATATATTTCCTCACACTCTCTCTGCAGTGGAAACTCACGGTTTCAGCCTTCTGCCAGCACCTGCCACTTCCTTTTCTTTTGTGTATCTTTTATCTCCTCTTTATCTCTCCTCGCTCCAACAATGAGGTTATATTCCAGTTCCTTTCTTTTTAATATGAAACTCTGATATCACTAGAGCCTAGGCCTCACACTTCTGTCAAATTCCTCAGGACATTCAACCTTCCCCAGAGTTATAGGGAGTGGGAGGAAGCAAACAAGACTGAATAGGACGGCCACGCTGCATCGCACTGACCTCTGAGGCAGTTTCCAAGTGGGGATAATGATGTTCCGTGATCAGGACAGGATTAAAGCAGTATATAGAAAGAGCAAAATGTATGAGTCTGTGATAAATACCAGGAGGGGAATGAGTCATGATGTTCTCTCAGAATCCATTGTGTTAACCCAGCAGGGGTCAGGTAGAGAGGTTTTCTGGTGAACAGCTGCTCCTGTTTACCTTCAGCTCCACTTTTCCAATCATTTTGAACATCTTGTAAAGAGGATTAAAATTCATGGACTGAATCTAAGGGATCAAACTGCTAATAACGTATGCATTAAATCCAGAGGTCATCATTTGCTCTAGATGGAGGACATCACTTGAACTTGGATGTAGAGCTGTTACAAGTCCTCCATGGTCTATAGTTTAATGAAGATCTTTAATTCATGAGCTGGACTGATTTTTAAAAGTCACATTTTCTCAATTAAAAGTGTTAAAGCATTAATTTAACTTAGCTCATGTTTTCATTTTATCTAGTAGTCTCTGAAAGATCTAATTTTTTTAAAAAAATACCTGTATTACCAAATCTAATAGGTTGGTCCTTACATCCAGTGGATGAGAAAAGACAAAGTCCACAAAATATGTCTGGGGACTTTATCTACTCTTGTTATTTTGTTACAACCAAATATGGTCAAAAATCCTCAGAGTTGGGGAGCATCTATTTATGATCTTCCCACCCCATCCTACAAAAAGCCACACCGTTACACTAGTCCTGGAAAGTACTTTAATATAGCAAACAATTGCCATTTGCAAGGATGCAGCCAATGATATAAGTATGTGCAAGATCCACAGGCTGTAAAGAAAACAGAATAAATAACTTAAGGTCTGAAGGTGTAGTGATAAGGAAGCCCCATAGAGGAGAAAGGAACAGATGGAAGGATTAATAAACTCTTTTCTTGCTGCACAAATGAGAATCCAACCTATGGTTGCTGGCTAACAATGTTGCCTGGAAGCCAGATAAGATGGTATGTATTAACCATATTGCCAGGCAACCTTACCGGTGGTAGAATGACCCCTGATTGGTAAATTGCATTTAGAATGGGAGAACAATAAGTGAACTACAAATATCAGATGGGGAGCCATAGCTTCAAGTTTCTCTGAGTATAGAGACCTGTGGAAGCAGTGACTATGGACTTTTTACAAGATCTATTGGCCCTGTGAGGCAGGTATCTTCTTCTATGCCAGGGCAGAAACTGAACTGCCCAGATGTGGATTTCATCTCCTTGCCCTTGAGCTGTCCCTGGGGGCATGATAGTCGTATGGGCTTTTTCCCTGAGATTTCACTTGGTTATACCCTGCTGGCAAGCTGTGCTTCCTATGTGGCACCTT
Organism: Gorilla gorilla gorilla; assembly: GCF_029281585.2. Taxonomy (NCBI): domain Eukaryota; kingdom Metazoa; phylum Chordata; class Mammalia; order Primates; family Hominidae; genus Gorilla; species Gorilla gorilla. Next base: position 96,192,662 of record NC_073231.2, on the reverse strand, counting down.
CTGATAAGTTGATGCCAACTGTGGCCTAGTCTAGCCTTGTGAGCCTGTGTGTTTAATAGAGCCTTAGAGGATCCTTTGATGGGCATAGCAAAAAGGGAACCAAAGGTGTTGGCAAATCAGACAAGGCAGAAAAAAGGTATTCCAGGAACAGAAACACTTTCACAGGAAGGAAACAACTCTGGGAAATTAATCAGTGTTGCTGGGTGGAGAAGAATGGTAGAAAATTAAGTAGGGAGGTGGGCAGGGGCCAGATCAAAGCTTGAGAAGCTGTGCTGTCATCAGTGGGAAGCTACTGGTGTATTCCAGGAAAGGGAGTGGTATAATTTGCATTTTAGATTATTCTGGCTATAATATGAAGGATGGACAGAAGGGGATATGATCAGAGGCAGGGAGACTACAGAAGAAGCTATTGCAGTAGCCCACGTGACAGACGATGAGGACTTGAACTAGGGCTGTAGGAATAAGTTGGAAAAGAGGAAACTGATTTGACAGCTACTTTCATGAGACATAATTTAGTGACTGATTAAGTGGAAAATGAGGAAGAGAAGTCTAGGTGATTCTCAGGTGAGGCTTGGATGACATCTTTAGTAGCAATAATGAGCCCATTATCCTGAACTTTGGCAGACTTCTTTTACAATAAAATATTTAAAAAGATATTCAGCATTTCTATTTATCATTATACTCCTGGCATGTTATTTCAGAGAACTGTACAAATCCTGCTGCCTTGCCATTTCCTAATTAATAAGGGCTATTTTTAGTTCATTTCATTGTATAAATAATGTTTATTGAATGGGCGAACGCAGCTATGCCGATCAGAAAAATCTTTATTTTTCTTCTCCTGAAAGTCCTTCAAACCCACTCTAGCTAATCTCCCTTCTAATCTCTCCTCCCTGCCTCTAATAATATCTCTGACAGATCCCAATTTTAAGCAATACAGCAATCTCATTTCCAGGTGTTAACATAACAAGTCAGATCTATATAAGCACTCCAACTCCCTTGCAGTGTCAAGATTTTCTCCCTGCAGTAGTGGTAGGGGAGGTAACGTACTGCTTTCTGCCCCTTCCCACCTCCTGCCCACTGGCTCCACTGCCTCTGGCTGGTCCAGAATAAAGGAGGAGACTGAGATGAAAGATCTCACTTGGTTGGGACTGTTGTTCTCTGGCGTCTTTGTCTGGAAGAGAATTGGTACTACCTTGAAATTCTTGGGAGAACTAGCGCTGTGTCCACTGGAATATGCAAGGATGTGTCCCGGAAACTGTGGTGTTTGACTCTCTCTGGAAAGGCCTGAAGGTAAAGGGCTTCCAGGCAGATCAGACAAGGCAGGAAAAGGGTATTCGAGGAACAGAAATGCTTTCACAGAAAGGAAAAAACTATTTGGGGAATTACTCAGTGTTGCTTGGTGGAGAATCTGTCTGGGTAGTAGATGGGGCTTTTCTGTGAGTTCTGGGACTGCGTGGAAACCCTGGAGTTGGCCATGTTGCCCGCTCCAAGCAATTGCCTCTCCCTCTGTCTTTTTGGCAAGATCTCAGCAATTGCTCCCAAGGCACAATCTACTTTTCTCTGACAGGCAGTCCTCCCCTACAGTGTTCTCCCGCCCAGCTACTTGTACATTCTGGTCCCTGGGAAGCAAAGCCCATCTGTACCCTCCCCAACCTTGCATGTGCAGAGTCTTTCCTGTGGTCTTGCTGCTCACTCTCCCTCATAGTTGTCCCCACCCAGCCCTTTATCTTCAGGTCTTTCCAGGGAAAGTCAAACACCACAATTTCTGGGACATACTCCAGTGGACACAGTGCTAGTTCTCCCATGAATTTCAAGGTAGCTCCAATTCTCTTTCATTTATCTTATCAATTATTTTTTAAACTTCCATTTCTTATATAGGATGAAGAAAGCACCACAGAAGCAGTTCATGTCTCACTAAGGCTAGACACTGATGGATCTAACGTCTCTCTTTGGAATTTATTGGCATTTAACACCTATTATCATCAACTCTGGAGTCCTCAGCTAAACTCTAAGAGAACAGGCAAGGTACCATTAATCATCCAGTTACATGCATTAATTACATGTCAATGCAAGTAAGCCAAACACTTTTACACTGGACCAGAAGCCCAAGGGGTAGTTAATGGCACAATGGGACTTGCATGACCAGGCAGATGGAAATAAGGGTCCACCTCAGGGAGGGGAGCTCAGTGATTTTTTTGGTTTTGATTTTTGTATTTACCTGGCAACAAGGGTTATTATTTGCACGTTTATAGCTAGTGTGCTAAATGGCACTTTGACAGCCTGCCAGGAAGGTCAGTCAGAATTTCCCACTGATGAATGCTTCTAGGCTTGAGTTTTGTTTTCCTTTAGGACCAACAAATAACTAGCAAAAACAGCAACAAAAAGGAGCTATGCAGCTCACATAGAGTAAAGCAATTACCCTAATTTGGAATTTTATTTTTGCTTTTTGCTTTGGAAAATCATCAATTAATTTTTTACAGACAGCCAATATGTAGAACAACAACCTCTCTTCAAAAATGTTTAATTCAGCATCTGGGGTGTATATTCATTATTATGAAACTTTCTTGCAAGGTTTACTCAGTTTGGACACCAGTTAAAAAAACTAAACAAAGCTGTGGGTGTTGAAAGAACTGAGGTGGGGGCAGGGAGTTATGAATAGTTATTTTGCTTTTAGACAAGCAATTCATTCCACATTTGTTAAAGCTTGCTGGATTGAGTCCTGTAACAGCTTTTATGCAATAGATTTGTTCCTGTAAAGTTGTATATAAATCAATTTTTTATAAATTGATTCATACTTTGAATGCATTGAAGTCTTGCTATTTAAAGAAACCGTACTCTAAATCTTCTTGTAACATGAAGAATTCATCTTGTGAAATGGATACGAGACAGAGAGAACAGCTTTATTTAAAGACATGCCTATGTAATTGGTCATAGGAGACGATTTGAAAAAGTATATAGGTTTATGACTTATTTTTAAAGCAGCCTAGCACTGGGGTCACAGAAACTATAATGACTAACAATTTTTCCCCAAATCCTGTAAAGAAATCTTTACACTACAGTACATGTCCAGAGGGCTCTTGTTCTCATTTCTGCTTTTATTTGAGTATCTCACATTGGTGAATGGAAAGGAATCAATGAGATCACTGTTTTGTTCCCTCGCAGCAGGCAGGAAAATGCCCAGAAAGTTAAGAACATTACTGGAGATGCAGGACAAAATTAATCTCAGTATTCAGAACAGTTCTATGCCATGCCAACTGCCATTAGCCACATTTTACAGATGAGGAAACTGAGGCAGTGAAAGGTCAAGTAAATGCCCAAGGATGCTTCATTAATAGCTATGAGTCAAGGTTTGGACATCAGCAGTCTGACACTCAAGCTCAGATTCTTTAATAACCATGCCACATACCTCAGAGACATATGTGTATTGATGGATGGATGGATGGGTGGGGGGGCTGGGTGGACGGACAGATGGACAGATGGACAGACAGATGGACGGATGGATGGACGGATGGATGGATAAATGGGTGGATAGGTGGATGAATGAATGGGTGGGCGGGTGGATAGATAATTTGAGATAATTATATAAAATTTTTATGTACTAATAAATGATATAAAATTATATAAATAATCTATAACTAACATTTTTAGTGTTAAATGAAATAGTCCTTGTCAAAATGGATCTTGGATATAGCTCATTGGTTTTCACTGTTCAAGAGGCCAAACATTTGTCACATTTATAAGATATAAAAGTTTACAAGGGATATCAATGTTGATCCTGAAGCCTAGATCCCGTCATAGCCTTGCTTTGTAGCATACAAGAGTTTCTTTCATCGGGAAATTCTGTATCAAATTTCAGCATTTTAGCTTCTCACAAAATTGAGTATTTGGCAGTAGTAGCTCCCATTTTTATAGGAGACCATCAGTTTGGGAATAGCTATGCTCTTCAGTTTACCATCTTTGCTGTAACGCCTCTTAGTTTTCCCCATGGCCTTCCTCATGCATTCACTTACCTCTTGGCATCTCTGGGTAAGAGAGTTTTTGAATCTTGAACCAAAAATGCAAATAAACAAGCCTCATTGTTAGAGATCTCAAAGTAAATTTGTGTACATCAGATGACTATTGTGTGCAAAAATATACATAGTTCTTCTAATCAGAAAGAACTTTCAAAAAATTATAAAAACATGAACCACATGCACATAGTTTTAACATAATTATCTATTTAATTAATATTGAAAATTTCCACTGCAAGGCAGCATTTGATATCTTAGTCCTACCAGATTTGTTTTAAGCATTCATGGCTCTGCAGATGAATGAAGGGGTGAAGAAGTTATAGAAGAAAGATAAGGTCTTCTAGAAGCCCTTGCACACAGGAAGAAAACTGGAGAGTTTACATCATTTTTGTGTATATTCCAAGTATGAGCAAAAATGAGGCAGCAAAAAGGATCTCTATACACACATAGACCAGAAACTAACAAAAAGAAAGCATGACATAAAAAATACTTCTTTCCATACATTCCTTAATTCACAACTAGATGGAAATTATCACTTGAAAGTTATAGTTCTAATAGACATGTATTTTAAAATCCTATCATTTGATAGAAATATTAGCTGGCTTAATCCTTTCATCTTATTTTATTTGTACTCTATTCTATCTGAAATTAGGTTCTGATTGTCTCAGTAGGAGACTCGGGCAATATTTGTAGGAATTATAGTACTTTAAAGGAAGTCTATGAAAATAATTGTGTGCTGTTATATTTCTTTTCACAACTCTCCAAACACCATTAATGAGGAATCAAAAGTGCCCTGCAATCAGAACAGGAATATAAATACCCACTCACCCTCCCGCGTAGCCAGCACAAACAATGGGTGAAAGTTTCCTGACTAAACAAATATGTTCCCTACTTCCTGTTCCGTTGGGAGGAAGATGCCAAACGAACGAGGCAGCCCTGAATTTCGTTCACTGTAACGGCCTCTTTCAATGTGGAGCTAGTTGTATTTTAAAGAATATTTTGTAATCAGCCTTGACAACTGCCTTCCAGAAGAGAATAACTGAACCATTTTAAAACCCAAACATTTGGAAGCCAGTTGAAACAACATACCACTTGTGAAGAGGTTTCTCATGCTTGGATATCTACCACCAAGTTAACAGGAAGGAAAAACAACTTAGTTGAGGATGAAATATTTTATAAACTCCTTCCCAAAAACCAGGACTTGTTTTTTTGTGAACATGGACAGAATCATGTGTTTAAAATGCCCTTCAAACAGTTTATGAAATGCTTGATAATTTCTTCTTCTACACCCAAGATGAATGCTTTTATCTGTGATATTGCTTTCTGTGAATGCCTTGGCTGAGTTGGTATTCAGTATTTATTAAATTTAACTTTGCATTTGCCCATGCTGTTCACCGAACCTGTTATTTCCTCCCTTCTTTTTTTGTGCTTAGCTACATATTACCAAGTCTAGAAGCATCCGTGTATTATATCAGCCATGAATGATCCAGTCTCTGACCTATGTATGTATACTTACACTAACACTTCTATATCTAAAACATTTATTCATGTCTTGCCACTTTTTGTATTTCAACTGTAAATGTATATGTGTCTTCCTTGCCAAGCCTTATTTCAGTTTTTGAGTGGAAGAGACTATATATTATGCTGATTGGTATTCTCCACAACATCAAGTATCATATTCCTAAGCTTTAAGTGAAATAGAGAATGATCACATTTTAAGTTAGTAAAGGACACACATAGAATTCCTTACAGCATCATTATGAAGCTCCATTATCATGAAATGAGCTAAAAAACTGAAAATCTAAACCCTTAATATTTCAGGCTTTTCTTTTTCTGAAGTTATTTTGTTTATGGGGCAAAAATAAACATATTGGTCTATAGGTAAACAAATCTAAATGTATGCTTACTAGCTAGAAATTCACAAACTGGACAAAATATGAGCAGTCATGTTAGTAAGAATTTCTTGCATTGAGGTATTATCTTTTACATGAGCATCTTAAAATATGTATTTTCCCCACACACTATATTGTAGAAGTCTCTTCCTATGCCTATAAAATTTGGAACAATTTATAAAATTGGCAGTTTATATATAAACACACTGATGAAGAGTTTGTGATGCTCAAGTTTTAACTCCTCATCCAGAGCTTTCTCCACAAGACCATCTTTTTTTATTCCTTATTTGATACCTCAGGTCCTATAAACCCGGGAAAGAACAAAAGACAGCATCATTTGAGAATCTGAAGGATGGATAACCATCTGGCTGCTGGATTAAGAGTTGAGAAAGGGAGAGCTGGTCAATAAGTCAATGAAAGGCTGTTGTCGCTGTGCCTGGCAGTGGATATGAGATTAGTGGTATAGTCACTACAAAGCTGGCAGTCAGAAAGAAGAGGTGGTTGCAGAGCAAGGAGGGCAAAGACAGCTGGAACTTGCTGGGACTTCTGTATGCTTTCTCAGCACATTTACCCACTAGGACCTTAACAGAGCAATGGCTGCCTGCATAGGGCTGCCTTCCAAACCCTGCCATATTTCTTTTTAGGACAAAACTGGCCATACAGGAAATGGGATTCTGGAAACTATAGTTCTAACTTAGCCCTTTTCCTCCTTAAATCAATCTTTCACTTGGGTTTCCAGCAGGTCACTGCCTCATCTCTCCCTTACTGTCTCTCTGAATGCTGCTTCTTAAACAAAAATAGATAGGGACATGAGTGTGAATATAAATATGGATATGTATCTAGATATATGGATATGAAGATTAATTCTATTTGGACTTGGATTTGCTTAGATATATTTAGATAGATTACAAAATGATTCAAACGAATTAGGTTACTCAGCAAATGTTAGATTCTTTTAGTAAATGTTAGTAGACTCTGTAAATAGTTAAGTGGCAATTTTATATATATCCCTTGTCTCACAAACTTACTAATAGATGCTATCTTACAATAAAACCAAATTTCAGACCGAGTTCCATCAAACTTATGATCATTTGTTAACAAAATGGCTCCTAAGTGGTTATGCAACAGTTACACAGCTTGGAGGAAATCCAATTTCTGCCTAGATACATTGATTTTACCACCTTGTATGAGAGGCTCACTGAAGTGAATGCACTGATGTTCTGACAGCATATCAAGTCAGGCTTAGAGTAGAATCCTTCATCTGATTTCTCCAGGAAGTAGAGAAACAGGACCAATGAGACTGTAGACTTTGGTTATTCCACCAATGACATTAAACTGCTGGGCTTGTTGAACTTTTGTATTTCACTTATTCAAGGTGGTGAGGCTTCTATAATATATTTTAACCATACATCTATCTTGAAAATTGTCATTTTACCAATTATGATTAACAAACACTGTGGGATATATTTCAATAAATATATGTCACATGTTAAGTAACCATTTTGAAAATGTTGATTCCTGGTTAAACGGACTTCAAATGCTAATAACCACACCTAAAGTGGTTAGAGTTCATTTACACACTCACACACATACACACACACCTGTTTATATAAAACTACTATAAAGTAAATCAACACATAAGCAATAGAATTATAAATAATTAATAAACAATCTAAGTATAGCTATGTATAGCTGTATAACCCACCAGCTGAGCTACTCTATGTTTGGAAAGGCAAAAATAACAATTATGTTTGGAATATAATTTACCATAACTATAACATAGTCCATTTTCAAAAACCTTTTGCTGTTATTTAAGCAACATCCTTTACACAGAGGACATAAGATAATGCTTATGTATGCGTATGGCTAGTTTAGCAATTCGTCCCAGTTTGCCTCAATGGATGGACCCTACAGTCTTCTTAAATCGAGTTCTAATCATAGGATATCTGCTTGACAGCCTCTAGTGGCTCATTGTCCATCTCTCTTTATCTTTTACCACACCTTGTTAAGCTGTCAATTCTCTGGGAATCACCTGGAAATAGATGTGCTATGTTTTACCAACCTCAGATTTAACGAAATTGGAAAATCCATCCTGCCTCTTTAATCATGGAAGATGAAGGAGGATATACATGTGGCCTAGACAATGGTCTTTTGTGTGGCTGTGGTCTCCTTACGCTGCACTGAGTGTATGTATCTGGCTTCCTTTCTCAGGATCTTCTTTGTCCAAGATCTTCTCTCCTCACATGTTTTTTGGTATCCTTCATACCCGAGGACTCCCTCGAAGGAAACCTTGACCAGATATAGTACACCAATAGACTTATTTCTGAGAGTTAAAAAAAAATTCTACAAATCAGGTACTAAAAGGAATGTAAGAGAATTCCAAATATGGGAGGAAGAGCAGGTCGAGCAAGAAGTGGCATCCACATAGTAGTTACACTCTATGACACAAAGCTATTGATAATACCATGAGATTTTCTGAGAAAATACTATTTATTTTTTCATATGTTTATGTTCTGCATCCCCAACAAGGTCATAAACACTTAAAAAGCATGAATTTATTCTATCCTCCCACCATCAGTTTCTAGTATTATGCCAAAACTACCAAAATGACTTGTACCTATTAAAATCTCAACATTTTAGATATTTTAAGAAGATATCTTATTCAATTTCTCCTTTAGATAAATTTTAGAGACTTTAGATGTTTCATGGGTTCAATTACAGAAAAGGAAGAGAAAATGAAAATGGCTGGTAAATGTAAAAGTCATTACTTATTAATGACATTAGAGAAGAGGACTATTTATTCCCTGTGGCCAGATGCAAAAATAAAATAAATAAAATAGTTAAAACCCATTAGATGCATAGTATGGGGACATTTATGGCAATTAAACTGTTGTGCTAGTTACAGCCTAGCAGTACTCAAGTAATCACATCTGAAACAAACACAGCATGTAAATTTATCTAGTTAGCACTGAATATATTAATTAATGTGATTTCATTAAAGCTTATTTTTGTGAAGGATACATTCTGATTCAATGAAATTTAGTTCATATTAACTTTCCATTCTTATCCATTTTTATTAGATGTCTTGATAATTGCAAACGTTTATTGAACATATGAGTCATCCTTTCTTCCAAGCTCCCATTTCTTCAGGCAAATAATAATTTTCAATATTCAAGTCTTCAACTTCCATCTGATTATTTGTATATTACAGATAATAAATTATTGAAATTCCTGGCTTGGTAGCTGTGTAACAAGGGCACTGTGGTCTCTGTAATGTAGATTAAATTGAACAGGCATTCCCTCTTTTTGCATTAATGTCTGGATTTCTACATGTATGATGGATTTACTAGAAGGTTCACAATGTGAGGACCAATTATTAAACAAGTTACCCTAATTATTAAGCATACTCAAATCACAGAGATATTTTATCAAACAGGCTTATTATAGAATCATAACCACAGTACATTTTGACAGGATGAATCTTGAAGAAAATAATTTTTGATTTTACAGTATAAATGATTCTATAGTTTATAAAAGTCAGGGCTCTTTAAGCAGATGCAGATGCTCTATGCTGGCACCATGAGGATGAATATTTCTCATTTATAGCTGTATAGTCAAGAAGGACTGAGGGCCTGTAAACTATCTTAAATTATTTTTTCCACAACCTCTGTGGTGTACCACTGGATCACCTTCATTAAGCATCAGTTAAGTAATATAAAGATCAGTAAAGGGATTTTCTGACCTGTCAGACCACTTTACCACTTGAGGGTTACTATTCATGAATACTTGAAAACAGGGTGCAGAGTCAGTTCTAAATTTTGAGGCTGGCCTGGCATCCACTGGCTGTGAAAGCTGAGATAAGCCACTCAACCTCCCTGAGCTTCTGTGTCTTCTTTTGCCCAGCCTAACCCTTAATATTGCTTTGGGACCAAATGAGTTAGTGACTGTGAGAGTTCTATGACCTGTCAAACAAATGTATACCAGTTGTATTAATGTTCTATTGCTGTGGTAACAAATTACTGCAAATTAGTAGCTTAAACAATACACATTTATTTTCTTACAGTTCTGAAGGTCAAAAGTCTGACACAAGTCAATGTGGGCTATAAACAATGCAAGGATGGTGTTTCTTTCTGGAGACTTAGGGAGGAATTGGGTTTCTTGCCTTTTCCACATTCTAGAGGCTGCTAGCATTCCTTAGCTCACAGCCGTTTCTTCCATCTTCGAAGTCAGCAACATTGAGTTTTTCTCTGACCCTTCTTCAGTCATCACAAATCTTTCTCTGACACCTAGGCAAAGTGTTCTGCTTTTAAAGCCTCATATAATTAGTTTGGGCCCAGCATGAAACTCCAGGATAATCTCCCCATTTCAAATTCCTTAACTTTGATAATATCTGCAGAGTCCCTTTTGGCATGTAAGGTGACATATTCAGAGCTCCTGGGATTAGAAGCTGAATATCTTTTGGGGGCTCATTATTCACCTTACCATACTTCATATTGTTCTTATTAAATCAAGTCTGAAATGATTAAACTTTCCCCAATAATTTCTCTCTTCTCCACCGAGATTCTTTCTTATAAGTACTTACGTATATGGATTGATCCATATAATCATCTATTTGTTCACAGATTGTATATTAGTCGATTTTCACACTGCTATAAAAATACTACCTGAGAATTGGTAATTTATAAAGCAATGAGATTTATTTGACTCACAGTTTTGCATGGCTTGGGAAGCCTCCGGAAACTTACCATCATGGCAGAAGGTGAAGGGAAAGCAAAGCACGTCTTACATGGTGGCAGGAGAGAGAGAGTGAAGGGGGAACTGCCACACACTTTTAAACCATCAGATCTCATGAGAACTCACTCACTATTGCAAGAACAGCATGGGGAAAACTGCCACCATGATCCAATCACCTCCTACCAGATCCTTCCCTCAATGTGTGGGAATTACAATTCGAGATGAGATTTGGGTGGGGACATAGAGTCAAACCATATCAGGTTGCTTTATAATCGCATCATTAAATCTAAATCTGCCTCACACATTCATTTCTTCTCTCCCAATTAGTAATCAAGGTCTTCTAGTACACAAAGTATACTCTATAGATACTCAAAAAGTGCCAATAATTAAATATAGATTAATGAATGATATGGGAGGTTTTGAGAGACTGAAGGTCTGATAATTCACATACATGTGTTTTACATAGGTCAGGAGCATATGAGCAGCATTGCAAGTGGGTAAGTGGGTGGTCTTTCCCACCAGACTGCCCGGGTTCAAGTCAAAGTTTTTTCTTCTAGTTAGTTGCATGATCATGGTCTACTTATGCCTCCATTTTCTTAGCTACGAAATAGTGTTAATAATAGTCAACAACTTAGGGGTTTTATGAGGATATAAGAAATACAAGTAAAACTCTCACAGTCTTGATAAGAGTGGCTAGCACATAGTAGGCACTTGGTAAGTATTGCTGGACAGTGGGCCCATAAATCCAGTCATATGTATTCTTGAGGCTTCATCTTACACTTATCTTTTCCACAGCTTTTTAATAATAGCCATTTATGAAAAAAGACATGAGGATTTTCTCTTTGGATTAGAAAAATATTGACCTTTTTTTGCAATTTAAAATTATACACAGATTTGCAATTTCTACTTGTGAATTATTTGGCCCTGTTCCTACTCCTTTTTACTACTACTGTCTGACTTTGGGGCAATGCTTTGCTATTATCAGCTGTGGGGGTCCTTCCCGCAGACCCTGACCCAATGACGGATGAATAATGTACTCTGACATAGATATTATGCTTGTCAGTCCAGCTGAGAGTTGGGGCCGGCCGCTTACAGACTCCCAGGAGAGTGCTGTAAAAAGTTGCAACTGCGACCCTGACTCACTGGCCTTCCCAGCATTTATTCAGCACACATTAAATGATAAAAGTCTCAAGTAAACATCACTAGAAGGTAATTACCGCTGCTGACCCCCCAAGTAGAGAGCAATCACGCACCCACAGATGGTTTAAAGGTTAGTCTTAGGACCACATGAGTAAACAAGCTATTTAGATAGACTCCTCTACATTCCTGTTAATTACCCTTGCTATAGCTCAAAGAGGATTAGGCTGCCTTCAGCCATAACTCTATTCTGAGGCTTTTGCAAAAACCTTCTGGCCTTCCAATAAGGCTTATTTTACAATTTTTCCCACCATCGTGACTGAACCCCTACAATCAGCTGTAATCCAGAGTGGGCAGAAGGAAGGTAATAGGAAGAGAAACCCAAATCAGTCTTTTTGGGTTTCTACTGAATCAATTTGTTTGAAGCTTAAAACTGTTGGCCATCAGAAAGTCTTGCAATTATCTATGAATTTAATATTTTTGTATTCTTCTTGTCCTTAAAGTATAAGAGAGAATCCAAATTTGAGATTCCTATATTTTTTCCTATTCAATGACATAAAACCTAGACATTCACAACATCATGTTCCTGAGAGATTCTGAAACTCTTAGTTGTATGAGTCTGAAAGAAACCACTCTGTGTCTATCCATACAACACAATAAAACCTCCAGACCCTGGAGACTTTAAGCAGAAGTCATCCTCTTGAAAGGGAAGCTGTTATAATGCTTTTTCAAATCCATTTATGTGTAAGGGCTCTACAGACAAGCACACTATAGTTCTTGAGAAGTCCATAATTATTTCAGTAATTTCAGTCCATTCCGAGCAGGCTGCGTATTATCTTCCTTTTTGTGGGTGTGCTTTGGAAAGCTGAAGCTCTCTCTAGTAATGTCTGCTCTTCTGTTCTATTAACACCTCCCAATGCAGAAACATCTCAGGCCCTGCCAGGTTCTTCATTATAAATTCTAGTTTTCAACAGTTTATAAATCATCTATAAATATTCACTTGCGGTACGAAGAGACTTGACAGGATTTTCACAGTGATCATTTGAGGAATTATGGAACAAGAAATTATGTCTTACAGTTGACATGTTAGAAGAGAGAAGAAAAGAAGGGGATCATGTGGATAGAGCAAAATGAACTATTTGGAAATTCAGAAGTTTTAAACAATATTTTCACAGTATAAATTAATTGCTCATGATCTTATCAGAATCAAAGCAAATTCAAAAATACTTTTGGTGAGATACCTACAAAAATAAATACTTGAGAAGGTATAAATTTCCTATGTGTGTTATTTAATCCAATCTCTTTCATGTGGGGAGGGCACACTGTTTATGCTGATGTTAGAAGACCATTTGTAAGTCAAAACAGGGGAATTCTATTGTTGCAAACTGGCTGTCACCCAGTTTCTCCAACATATTTTGGCAAGACTTGTGATGGCATACACACAAAGAAGCCAAAACATGCACTGGAAGTAGCAAAAATAAGTAAGTAAAACACTGAACTTGCAAGAACAGAAAAATAACAAAGATCCCAAGAAACATTATTATGATTCTTTCTCCACCAAACACTCATTTTATTTTTATGATGAATCCTGACACTGTTTTTAGGTTTTTGAAGAAAGAAATAAAGGTTAAAACAACTCTTTAAATGAATCTCTTTTGTAGAAAAATACACAGAAGAAGGAGGAAAAAAAGAAGAGTCCTAACAACAACAAATGCAAACCAGTCAGTCCTCTGTGATTACTGATTTGGGTGGGAAGGAAGCCTTTGTGGGCAGCAAATGTGTTTTCTCTAATTAAATGAACCGAAGGAGGAACAGAAGAAACAGAAGAAAGGCCAGCTATGCTTAGAGAGGCTCAGACAAAGCCATATACTTCAAAGGGCCAGATTTCTTTAAATGAGATAAAATAGCATTAAAACAAAATAAGACTTTTGAAAATAAAGATACAGTAGCACAACATCTTAGCACCTTGCAATTCTAAATCTCAGGGTACTGCAGACCACCCGTTTCTCTGTGTGTGTGTGTGTATCTATGAGTTAAGTCACTGTGGTCATTTTGATGTTACAGAAAAGCAAACTAAAACGAAACATAGAGAATAGACATGCCAGAACAAAGGTCAGACATAATTTAGGGACAGACCTAACTGAGAATCGCAAAATTCGAGATGCTGGTTATTTCATTCTCCATTCATTTTGGCCATACAAACATATCTTTTTTACCTTGTTACTTATCTGCAGGTATAATCTAGTTTTCACTTTTTAAATAATATCTGGAACAGAATCATTAATATGTAGGACAGAAGAAATTGAAAGTCTATGACCTACCAATAAACAGCATTAAGAATACAAATAAACAAAACTTGAAAAACATAGCAGTTTATGAAAATATTTTTTAAAATTTTCAATGGACATCTTTAAAGTAACATTTCCATCTGAAACCTACTCCTGCTTTAAATGTAACCACGAGGATTACCTTATCTCTAGGTATATTTAATAATTTCATTGTTTCATTCATTTATTCAGCAGATATTTATTGAATATTTCTTCATAGCAAATATTGTATTAAACACATAAAGTATGAAGATAAATATGGCTCAATTTCTGCCTTCAAAGGGCTTACAGGCAAGTGAGGAAGAAAGATAAACATATCATGGCAATGCAGTATGATAAGGGCAATCAGTACCCATTATTGCTGTTTGCAGTTACTGTTGGTGACAGACAACAAGGCATGCACTCTTTTTTCTGCTTCTAAGAGAGTGGTTCACAAATTTTAATATTCCTAAAAATCACCGCAAGAGTTTAGTAAAAGATAAAACATTAAAATCCTGGATGCACACAGACACTATTAAATTCAAATTCAGTAGGTAGGGCTCTGTCAAGGTGATACCGCATCAGGTGGGCCACTTTGAGAGACACTGATACATGAGCAGTATGAGCACACATGATCCCTGAGTGATATGTGAAGAGAGCTAACTGCAGAAATTAAGGGCCAGTGTTTAAGCAATGCATAACACTAGGAACCAAATGGCCCTTTATATTGCTTTTATCTCCTAGACATCAAGAGCCAATGCAATTTTGAAGGAGAAAATTATCTTTGGAATCCCAAATTGGAATTCTGAGCATACTTTTCCATAGAAATATTATATGCTTAGTGGTTAAATTCAATGACTGCTGGTTATATTCTACAAGACTATTGGTTAGGCTTCTCAACTGTCTTATAGATTTCATGGATTTTGTTAGCCAAGCATGAAACCAAGCCAATTCTCTATAATTCAGTTTCTGTGAGGAAAGATTTTCTCAGGTGTGACAGTGCACCCTGTTGGAAATTGAACGTGATTTTTATCTCACTCTTGATAAGAGTGACATTGCTATGACATGGAAAATATTTCACTTTTATGCAGGGAACAAGTTGTTTTTTTTTTTTTTTTTTTTTTAATGTGTGGAAGGTATGGGCTCCTGAAGACAACCTATACACAGAACTTCAGCATATGAAATGACTGGTTCCCACTGAAAACAGTCAACTTTGATTGTCCAGAAAATGGGCTACAGTCAATATTTTGTTTTCTATGATTTAAAAGTGGAGGCTGTGGGATCCCAGTGGATGACTGCCTTTCCTGGGCAAACTATCACTGACTGATAGGTTCTGGCCCTCATTAGCATTCATGTGCACTGAATGCCTACCCACAAGTCCTTATCAGTTTATAAAGGACAATTTCATAAACACCCTTAAACCTCACAAATAATAGACCTCACTGAATGTGTAATAGAGACAAGTGGTTAAAAGGTGGTTGATTGGAAAGTGCTGCCTTACCAGTCATGTAGTGAAAACTTTAATACCTATGATCTTGGGGTCAGATGTGGTACACAGAGCTGGAGGCAAAGAGATGTGGACATCACTATTACAAGAACACAAAAATAAATTTGAACTCCCACTTGTAGTGTCATGTGATCATTCAACAACTCAACTAACTATAGATTTTTTAAAAAAAGATTGCCTCAATCAGTTATTGAATTCTCTGTTCTAAGCACCTTTATGTTTTTTGTTTTAAAGAAACTCATGAGAAAAATTAGGAAAAATGAACAAGTATATATTTGACAAGGACTTTCTTAACTACTGGAAACAACCTCAGATCTGAGGTCTTCACCCTTGAAGCATTTGGGTGCCCCTGGATTTCAGTCACAGAGTGGGGATGCCCTGTATGCATTAACCTTTTTCTCCATTCTGGCTGGGCTGCAAGATGGCATCTGCCAATTGAGGGATGCCAACATCATGGCAGAGTAACTGTTACTCCATATGAGTTTTAAAAATCTTGTCATTCAAGATTTTAATGTATATTCATTGATGAGAAGTTTCCCATCAGTGAATATACGTTAAAAGGTAAAATTAATAAAAGTTCTCATTACTTCAGACTAGTGATTACAGAGGGCAAATTTCAGTAGGATTTCTTGTTCCTCATTTATTTGAAGGAGAAAGGGTAACAGGGCTTCAAATGAATGGCATAAGAATGAAAGGTCTACTAAATGACATTGAGCTCAAGTATGAGCAATCACTAATATAAATCCATCAGTGATAGTTTATGGCAAGAGGTTGCTTCATAAACCTAGTGGGTTTCTGTTGCTCAGAGGTATCGTTTACATTTCAGCCATCCAATAATTTAAAATTGTTCATTTCTTTGGATTCTCAAGAAAATCTATGATCAGAAACTTTTCCCCATCTACTGTACAAATGAGTGAAGGAAAAATATGTGAATGAAATTTTAAATCACATCATAAATACAATAGTTGTATTTGGGTGATGCTGTGGGAGAGATTGTTCAACAATTTTACCATTTTGATATTCCTATGGAATATGTCACCATAATTTTTTAATGTCAACCTCTCTAATGCATATTTATCCCAGGAGAAAACTTCCAATTTTTGTTTTTTAGGCTAAATTCAGTGGAATGCAATTTACATTACAGGGAGAAGACTTGGGAAAGGAAACTGTTAATTGAAAATAAGGATTTTTTTTTCAACAACTCAAGCTGGAGTCCAGAGATGGTATCACCAACTAAAAATAGAAAATCAAACTCATCCTCAACTTTTCCTGCTTCCTTATCTTTTAATTTCAATTGCTTCCTGCTTATTTTGCTTTTTAAGTCTTTCTTTCATCTGACCCTTCATCACCATTTCTATGGTCTTTATTATCTCTTATTTAACTACAATCATCCCATATTCTTTCCTCACCCTTGTCTGGGCTCTATAGTTACCTTACTTAGTACTATTCTATCAAGATATAATTCACACGCCATACAATTCATCCATTAAGCATGTACAAATCAGTGGTTTCTAGTATACTCACAGAGTTATGCAACCATCACCACAGTCCATTTAAGAACATTTCATCACTCCAAAAAGAAATCCTCTACCCTTTAGCAGTTACCCTCCATTTCTCCCCAGTTTCCTCCACAAGCCGTAAGCAGTCACTAATCTACTTTCTGTTTCTATGTATTTGCCTATTCTGGACATTTCAGCTATATGGGACCATCCAATATGTGATCTTTTGTTACTGGAATTTTCCACTTAGCATAAACTTTTCTGAGTTCATCCAGGTTGTAGTATATATTTCATTCCTTTTTATCACTGAATACTATTTCTTTGCATTATATGCCACATTTTACTCAACCGTTTATCAGTTGATGAACACTTGGATTATCCAAGCTTTTGGCTACTATGAATAATGCTGCTATGAATATCTCATGTGCACCATTTTTGTGTGGACATGTTTTTATTTCTCTTAGGAGTGGAATTTCTGGGTCATATGGTAAGTCTATGTTCAATTGCTTGAGAAACTGCCAGACTATTTGACTGCTCCATTTAATTTTCCACCAGCAATCTATGAGGAATTCTCTACATTCCAGACATCACTTATTGTTTGTCTTTTTTATTATTGCCATACAAGTGGATGTGAAGTTGCATCGCATGGTTTTGATTTGCATTTCCCTGATGTCTAATGATGCTGTGTACTTTTTTATATGCTTATCAGACATTTGTATATCTTCTTTAGGGAAATATCTACATCATTTGCCTATTTTTAATTAGGTTGTCTTTTTATTATTGAGTTATAAATGTTATTTGTATACTCTAGATACAAGTCCCTTACTAGATATACAATTTGTAAACATTTTCTCCTATTCTGAGGCTTGTTTGTCATTTTCATGATAATTTCCTTGACTCTTCACAAAAGGTTGAGATAAAATAATAAAATATCTAAGTGTTTAAACCATGAAATTATGACAGCAAAGCTGAAACAGTAGTGGCAATATGGAGGTGTGATTTGAAGACATAGCCTGAAAAACTCAGGTTAAAGAGTGAAGAACTTTTCCTGTATTTGGTAATTACACAAACAATAAAATATGTGTGCTTCACGTGTCTTCAAAATAAACAAGTGAAGTTTAGCAAAAGTGAAATGGAATAAGTTTGAGTAGGAGTTACATATTTCATATTTATGTACCTAGACTCCAGTTATTTACAAAGTACATTGTAAGACTACTCCAATAACAGCACTAGTACAATTAAATCCAAAATACAAAGTAAAAGACCAAATGTCACAAATAAAAGGAGACAGAAGCAGAAGAGCTATGTTACAATTTTCTAACTCAGGAAATCTATACCTCAGCTCTCAGCTTCTGGATCAAAATGAGGACCAGCAGCTTAACTCCCATACTCTGACAATAGAATAACCTATCATCTTAGTAGGAGAAACTAAGTCCTTTCATCTCAGAACTTTCAGAGTAGCTCCCATTCTGGAGTTTTTTTTTCTTTGTTCTCTATCAAGTTACAGCTTCTTAGTACATGTGAGAAAATTTTCTTAGGTCTCCACCAATAGAGATTCAAATAACTCATAAGTTTAAGATTTGTAGTATGGCTCTCCTCAACCTAAAAGGCATTTGGAAGCCCAAAAGAGTTTAGCCAAATTTCCTAGCATTCTTTGATGAAAAATGTAGCTGGCTGATACAGCACGACGTCCCAGAGAGAATGATTTTTTCACAAAACACCAATGAGAAAAGCAAGTGAAAAGTCTTAGTGTACACATTTTACAGATTGGAAAACTAATGCCCAGTCAATCAATGTATCAACAAGCACATTGAAAAAGCATCAGAAACTCCTGCTCATGTCCCAAACCTGTCTTCTTGGTATTAGGCAGTTGATAACATGCTTAGCAATGTGGAAAGTTATTTTTCAGAAGATGGAAGTGTTTCCCTGTCTCCCCACAAGATAGAATGAAAGTTAATGGGTTTAACAATTTCCAGCCAAAAAAAAAAAAAAGGATTGGTTTAAATTGAGTAGGAAAGACCATATTTCAGTGGGGAGGGTATCAGAGGATTGTCTTTCTGTGCTTGGAAATCTTTTGAAATAAGAGCTCTTCTTATCTGTGTGCAGTAATGGAAATGGCATTGTAACTGCAGCAGAAGGGAGTGGGATTATAATGGACTCTCACAGTCCGTCTTATCTTCAGACCCTATAACTTAAATGCCATACCTTTATGGCAAAAATGATAGAGAACAACATTTACTTTCCATCCTTTCAAGAGCTATCTGAGTGTGCATCTTGACAAATTTCTGACAACATCAAGAGTTCCATTTGGTCTACAATGAACAAGGAAAAAGCTACTCATGTACCCTCCCTAGAGTAAATTGTCTGGTTGGTTGATTTACTCATGAATGCCTTTGTTTGTGTTACTTATTTTTTGAATGTTTCCTCTGAACTTATCTGCAGCTAGAAATTGTTAGCACACAGGTTTAGCACACAAGTTTAGAATAAATGCAAATTTAACTGATGACCCTTTTTTTTCCTTTACATTAGCTCAGTTTCCCCAAGAGCAGTGATGGGGTTCTTAATCAATTATAACCAATAATTCAAAAGTTCTCACTGAAAACTCACTCATGCTTGATGAGGCGATCATGGATATTAAATGTGTTATATTTCTATATTTTTTGTCTAGAGTTAATGTAATTGGCAATTATGCATGCCTTTGATAATTAGTATTTATAAAATTCGAAAATATATTGCTTATAGTAAATCCTTGTGTGCCTGAACCTAGGGAATCTGGCCTTGGAGCTTGTACTCATACCCGTCATGCTCCACTGCCTCTAAAGTATAAAAGTGACTATTTGTAATATGTGGTAAGTGTTATGATGAAGAGATGCATGGGGATCTATGGGAACTGACTGAGGCATGTGGGCAAGGCTTCATGAAGGCTGTGACTCCTACTGGGAATAGAAGTGGTCAGGTAGGGTCTTGTGGTGGGGGTAGTGGTAGGCATTTGCTTATTCTAGGCCAAGGGAACTTAACAAACAAAAACACAAAAGAGAAATAAAGTCAAGTTTTATAGGAAACTACAAATATTTTTGTAAGATTTTGCACTGACAATGCAATGGATGAGGTGTGAGAAAGGTGGCCTCTGTTGGACATCAAGTAGAGTACAGGGTTTTGAATAAGAGAGATTTTGAATTTAGGTTCTCAGTCATATCAGACACATTTCAAATGTGCAATAACCGCATGTGGCTACTGGCTATTGTATTAGTACAGATAACAGAACATTTCCATCATTGCAGAATTCCATTGGCCAATGCTGTTCTAGACAGTACATAAATGTATCTCTTGTTCACAGCTAAATCTCTAGTATTAAGAACTGGGTCTGGCACATGTGAGTGATCACCAAATGTTTATTGAATGAATAAAGGAAAAAACATCAGATTATTATATGAGCTATCAGCAGTCTTTACATAGAAACTCAATAGCATTTCTTTGTAATGGAACTTTGATGAAGGTCTCCAGAACTTCTCCAAATAGGCAGCGATATAATGTGAGTGCATATCTCTTCGAACTTGTACCAGGGTTTCTGAAGTGGAATGTGCACAGTCCTGGATGCTGATACATAGTCTCATCTCATCATAGCAGTTTTCCATGTCACCCCTACTGTTGATTCTTTACACAGACGCTAAGAGTTAAAACTGTCTGACACTGTGAGAAAACTTTCATCTCATTACTGCCTTGTTCCAGGCCCTATAAAGCCTTTGAGAGCCAATCATATCAGTTGAAACTCTTAGCCTATCAGAGACAACCTAACCTCTTCAATCTTTTGTCAATATTCCTCCACAGGTATGACATTCCAGTTAGGCATGTCAATGTGAAAGCCACATCAATAATCATCTCCCAAAATATCTGTCTCAGGAGACCTGGGCAGACCCCTCAAATTGTCACAAGCTTGAAGAGACATGAAAAAAGACGCTGCTTTAAGAAACATATCAAGCACATCCAAAGCTATCTCTTGCTCTGGCTTTTGACTCATGCTTTGTATGACATACTGTTTATTTGGAGTTCGACTTATGCAGATCTTTTTAAACACACCTGTGACTCTAATCCCAACATCTGACACCTAGAATGGTCCAACATCTATAGCCTGAGTGGCAGCCCAGCTCTAGGAAAGGACTGTCTCTACATCTGCATCACGTATTTCACTAATACTTTACCCCAACACAGTGTAAACATGTAGATAATCTGCTTTAGTGATGTATAGACACTGAGCTTCTTTATACTCCTTAGGCTATAGGAAAATGCATTTATCACTTCTTTAGTCTACTCATAGTTGTTGAGTGCCTACTATGTGTCATACATTCATGTGTCAAGATAGGAAGATGGTCATGATGGATATGATACCTGCTATCCTGTAGCAAATATGAAACAATATCAAAAGTACTCTGATAGCCTTACAGGGTGCTGTTGGAGCCAAGTGGAAGCATACACTCTACCTCATATAAGGGAAGACCTTCATCCCTGTAGATTTGATGTTTAGGTTATGGACTAATGGGCTTACAAGACTTTATTGAAAAAGGAGAGGATGGTGGAAGATAGAATGTTTCTGAGAAAAGAAGCAGGAGTCAAGAGGTGAGAGGAATTCAGTGGAGGAATAAGAGCGTGGAGCAGAGTGAGGAAGTAGACAAACCCGAATTGTGAAGGGCTTTGTCAGCAATGTAAGGGTTTAGGCTATTCTCAGGCAACTGGAAGCCAATATATTTCAAACAGTATAGTGACATCATGATATATATGTTTGAAAAAGGTCAGCCTGCCTGCAGTGGGAGACTTTGTAGTAATCCAAATAGTACCCAAGAGCTTCATCAGCTTTGACATTGATCGCTGTCCTCTGACGGTTCTGAACATATATGTATTATTCCAGAGTCAGCTGTTAATCTGCACCCTTCACCCTGCTAAAGCAGATTTGAATGAATAGTGATTTCACTAGACGAGTGTCCCTGTCTCTACAGAAGTTTTGATAAAATGCTTAAGCATTCACGCGAATCACTTCTTTACAGTCTCCATAAACCCTAGATGGACTTTATAACCCAGCCCCACATGCCTCTCCCTCCCCTCAATTAAACTTCCAATTATGGCTCATTCTTATTCCAACACCAAAATCAAGCACTTTTTACTCTGCCATTATGCTGACTGATATGTAAAAATTGTTATTTGAGCACAGTTCTACCATTACAGGTGCCACCTGCACACTTAGAGTCCTAAAACCTTACTGGGGGATGCTTTTCCTGCTGTGCACACTGGCCAATGAGTGCTTGTATTTCATGCTGTCTCTTAGCTAAGATTTCACTCAGAAGGCTGCACTATCACTGAAGGGTCTTGGATGAAGACCCTTGGATGAAGGGTCTTAAAACATTTTTATTTTTAAAATGTATATTTACCTCTGCAAAATATTTAATTAAAAATACCATGTGTCATCTCGACCTGAATTGTCCCATAGCCATCATGTATAACTGTGGGGTTTCCTGTGCACCGGGGGTTTAGAACATTGTTATTTATTCCCAAGGTGGGATTCATGGATGTGCAACCAGTGCAGTCCCATAGTCCCCTGTACTGAAAGAGCCCTGGGCTCAGGGTTTAATCCTCTACAGCAGCCTTCTTGAAATGCTTAATAATTTTATTTCTGAACTTAATATTTTGTAAGTGAAGTCTATGGAAAAATGGAGCATGAGAGCCTTGGAGCCTCAGATCGCATGGGTCCCTCCTCTGGCCAACTTCCTCCCTCCCTGGGATAGGTTCTCGCCTTACACTCCCCCACTTGTGATGCTTGGAGTGCCAGACTGAAAGTGCTATGGGCGCATTCACTGGATGACTCCTGAGCCTTTGCTTGCCCCAGGTACTGAGCACATCTTGGCAACCAGGTCACAATCCTTTGGCAGTTGCCAGTCTATCTTCAGTTGGAACAGGAGGCCCATGGAAGGGGAGTTCTGCAGGGGGGGTGAATCTCCCTGCGGGAGAGCACAACATAGCAAATAAAAACGCTGCAACCAGTGTAGAGAGAGATCAAGGAAGAAAGGAAAATCTTTTTTACTTTTAGTACCTTCCATAGCACTTTTTTCTTGATTAGTGTCTATACATCACTAAATATAGAACAAAAGATTCTATATTTTTATTTTATGTTGGGCCCCGAAAATTATGTAGCCAGCCCTGTTTAACCCTCATCACAATCCTTTGAGGCTGGTATCTGGGGACTCATTTTACCAAGAGTCTAAGGCTCCAAAAGCGAAAAGATGAGTCCAGAGTCACAGAATTGTAAATGGTGGGGTTAAGATTCAAACCCAGAGAAAGCAAGCTCACAGCAGGCTCTAATACCTCCAGCCTTTCTTACTGTAACCTGCACTTCTTGTCTGTCAGGATATAGCCTGAGTTTCCTGGAATTTAAAGGTGTACAAATCAGAGGTGCCATCTTTGAGAGTTTCATGTCCTTGATGTCAGCTGATGTGGAGTTGTTTCCATGAGAAGAGTTCAAATAACAACAAAGAGGTCCTAAATCCTACATTTCATTCTCATTTTTGACACGTATTCTAATCTTCTGGTGCTTCTCCACAAAAATGCAGTTTTATATGAGAGATTTCAAGAGGGATCTTGCTCTTGAAATCTTTCATACAAAAGCTTCCTCTGGTCAGTAACTGAACTATACTTTACAGACTTCTTTCATTAAGGGCAGTTCTGAGAAAAACCACATCTGACTTTTTTTTTTTTTTTTTTTGCTAAAAATGGTGATGAAACTTACAACCATTATTTTTTGACTTACTTTTTGTTCAAATTTTCCCAAAGATTTACCTAATGAAGTCAGAAACACACAGGCCTGAGTTCGCATAGTGTTTCAATGAATTTCAAATTCCTTTCTAAGTATTGAGCTTTTATGTCTCTACTTTTAAGGTGTACAAATCATGCACTTAAACACCACCACCATCAAAATCGAGAGAAATATAGATCCCTTAACTGAATAGTCCTTTAAAAAGACATCACAATTATGGGAAATAAACAAGCAATCATCTTCCAGAAGTATATGTAAATAATTCTTAATACAATAAAACATTACCAAATAATACCTAGAAATCTAATATTCATCTATATTTATGGGGTTGTCTCTTACACATTAAATAGCAAAGCAAATCTTGATAACTGAATGGACAGAAATATTATATAATCTTTAAGAGTGAAAGTTATCTTGGGAGACACGAACATGGTCTTATCCTGGATGAATTCAAAAATTATTTCCGTTTCCTCCTTCTGTCAGAGAATTTCAGATTGAAACTGTGGACAGGTGAGGATAGCCAAGATGCATTTTTTAAAAAGAATTTATTAAAGATCTGAGACAGGGATTAGTGATACTTGTACCCCACTAAGTCAGCATAAAGTGTCAACAGCATAAAAGAAAGTGAACTTAAATTACGTGAAACGTGAAACGTTGGTTTGAGGCAAAATGAGAAGTGAACAGAATTTTCTTCTTTGTATCTTGCCAATTCTGCTTTCTCCCTTTTTCTGAATTCAATGATATTCTTCCTTTGCTTAAGGCCATCAGTGTCCTCATAAACTCCTGGAATCCCAAGGCTGGAAAGTCCTCTGAGCCTGTGTTTCTTCTCCCTCTCCTGGAGGCTGCAGGAGGAAGTAATGCCCTAGGCTTGCATCTAGTGGGAATGCAAATTCATCTACACAACAAACATTGACTGAGGTCCTACAATGTCCCTGGGTGCTTTGGATACAATAGAGTACATCTGAGTCATCTTTGCTCTCAATAAATTTACATCTCTAGCAAAGAGGGACTGTCAAGTAAATAAGCAACTAAAATATAGTGTGAAAACTGAAATGGCAGCACATTTTTGTGGTGTACATTGTAGGGCATCTGATCCAGTCCCCAGGGTCAGGTGAGGCTCTGCATAGGGGTCAACATCTAAACTAGACCCAAAGGACAAGTGGGAGAGAATCAGGAGAAGGGAGAACCGCATTCTAGATAGAGGGTGTGGCTTGTGTAAACACCCAAAGGTGACAGAAAAGGTGGAGCCTTTGTGGTCTGCACCCAGTTCAGTGGGGCTGGCGCAGGAGGAATGGGGCAAGGGGTCGGGAGTTAGATATGGCACTGAAGAGGTCCTCAGGGGCTAGATCCTAAAGGGCCTTGTATGTCATGCCAGGGAGTTAGATACTAAAATGTTTTCAGTAAGAATGTAATAAAATTAGATCTTTAGGGATCTCTTTGGGTACAAAGCACATAATAAAATGGAGTTGGGAGAAACTAGAAATCCACTAGCCTAATTGAGAGGTCATAGTGAAGGTAACGGTAGATAAATGAACGTTCTTGGGAAATAGGAGGCAGAATCAACAAAGCAGAGCGATGGATTGGGTGCAGTGATTATTGTGGGGCAAACTAAGGAATAATGAGAAACGAGGGAAGATGCCCAGGTTGCTGTCTTGGGCCACTTGATGGGCCATTGTGCCACTGCCTGCAGTGGGGAACTCCAGTGGAGAAGTTGTTTTGTGAACATTTCTGCAGGTGACTACTGAGAACCAGAGAAACTTGCTCAGTGCTTTGAGTAAATGATGTGACACCAAAGCACGTTAGAATATTCAAGGCATTTCTCCTTTTTGAAGATATGGGATCTCTTCACTACATGGCCTTTTACAATTCTCTTCTGCTGCTGTCAAAAACTGTCCTCAGAATGGTATCTAACAAGTATATTCATCCTAACAAAAGTAGAGCCTTATGAAGACTCTGCATAGTGACAGGACAGCAAATATAGTTCAATCCTTATGTGTAATTAAGGGGACTCATTTCGTAGCTGGCTTTCCTTTCTTGATATATGGCACATCCAAGGAAGAACAGTGATCTGCATTGGCTGTGTCCCCACCCAGATCTCATCTTGAGTTGTAGTTTCCATAATCCCCACATGTCCTGGGAGGGACCTGCTGGGAGGTAATTGAATCACGGGGGGCTGTTACCCTCAGGCTATTCTCGTGATAGTGAGTGAGTTCTCACGAGATCTGTTGGTTTTATAAGTGTCTGGCATTTTCCCTGCTGGCACTCATTTTCTCTCCTGCTGCCCTGTGAAGAGGTGCCTTCCACCATGATTGTAAGTTTCCTGAGGCCTCCCCAGCCATGCAGAACTGTGAGTCAATTAAACCTCATTTCTTTATAAATTACCCTGTCTTGGATATTTCTTCATAGCAGCATGAGAATGGACTAATACAAACAGGTCTAACACACATACCACCGTACAGATTTCTTCTCTAATCTGCCAACTGAGAGATTCCCTCTTCTGGTCTTGGCCTGCTTTGGGGATCTTTTAAAATATAAATAAGGTGGAAATATCTAGACATCAAGAGATCTGGAGTTCAATGAGTTATTCTGACACTTTAAAAGTTGCATTTCGAAACGCTTTCAAGGGTTAACACATGGGTGTCAGCTGTATGTGGGTAATAATTATTTCCTTTTATGTCAGAGATGACGTGGATGTCCACCTTCCCAGGGCAGGGCCAAAAACATTTTCCCTAGAACTTATGGAGGTGTTTTTGACTCCTTTTATCACCTCTTTCAGAACTGAAATGGCTGTTGGTGGTAACATCCAGTTGTAACTCCATCACTTCTCCATTTGTAGTATAATTTTATGCTTGCTTGATCATTTGATTAATTTTAAATAACTGTAAGCTTCATTTGGGCAGGGAAGGTGTTGATTTGGTTCTCCCAGAGCTGCCTTATAGCCGATGCTCAGTAAACATTGCATGTGTGTATGAATGGATAGGTATCGATTCTCTCTCTCTCTGCTACAGTGTGGTGGCCTGAAGAGTTCTAACAGATACCCTACACACATAGACACTTTTTACATCTGCAGTGAAAAGAACATCTCTCAAATTGACTGGCCCTGGACCATATTTAATACCTGCTTCCTTCCCCAAGAAAACTTGAAGTTATCTGTTTCATAAGCTCCACAGTTACGTTTCCTTTTCACTTAACATTTTGCATTCTTAACCCTTACCTTTAATATTTACAATATTTTAATCCAAGGAAATGATCTTAAGTGTAAGAACTTTAGAACCATGAAAACCATGTTCAATATGGGAACATTCCGAAAGCTCATTAAATAATCCTACAGGTAACCACCCCCTCTGCTTAAATACAGAACTCCTCCTCCAAAAACCTCTAGAAAGTCTTTATGAACTCATTGTGACAGATTTAGATATGTGACATGCTTTTAGTTTCTTGGAGGAACCAACATGTATTAAATATATATAATATGTCAATCTTTTGTGTAGTTTATTTAATTATAACATCCTATGAGAAAGATAATATCCACTAAATTTTTAAATGAGGAACTTAATTCCAGAAGTTAAGAACCTGCCCAAACTTAACTGCTAAGGAGAACTTAAATTCAATCTTGACTTTATGTAATTCACAAATTTCAAATTTTTCTGTCCAGATTTATATCCTCCTGGGAAGAAAAGAAGTTCAGCCATGAAGTCCTGAAGTTTGAAGGAAGAAAATAAATCACGTTTTCTTAGAAATGACTTTTTATAGGAGAATATGAAAGTAGGTAAAGCAATGTGATATGCCAAGAGGCCCTCCAACAGTCCAGTAAGTGTGAAGAGAAAAAGATAGCCTTAAAACACCATCCACCCTGTTCAGGGAGCCACTGAATGAAGACAGACACCAACTACAAATTGCAAAATCTCTCACCCCTCATCATCAACTACCTTTCTCTCTTTTGTAAGTTACTTTTCCTTGATGACTCAGTTGTAGATTTCAAGTATGAGTACACTGGACAGACCATCTCTCCCCATTTTCCCTGGTGCCTAACACATCCCTAAGACTCAGTAGATGGGAGCCAATAAAAACAACCCTAATCTTGCACTGGGGGAAATTTCCTCCTAGCAGGAGCTGGAGATTGACTTTAAAACTGACAGCTATGATAACCTCTGGCATTCTTACTTTCACTAGACTGTCTGAAAACACTTTTTTTTCAACACTGTTAATACAGTAGCTCTTTATTGACAGGTACACTGGTGGTTCTTTTCTTTTTTAATTGTGACTTTAATTTAACTGTGAGTTTAATTTAGATGAAAGACAGTATTTCCAGTAGCCTCTTACCAATAAATTTTTTTTAAAAAATCAATAAACATAGCTTTATATGGATTAAATCATTCCTGATCATGTGTGCACTATTTTTAACTGCCAACTCTAGAGAATGAACTCGACTGAGGAGATCTGTAGATAGACTATGATTCTTTTCAATGTTTCTTACAGCCAATTGTTCAAAAAATCAGGAAAATCTTTAATTTACATCTGTGTTAGTGGTTAATTATAGCAAATATGAAATTAGTCTCTTAGCCCAAAGTTGAGCCTCTCATTGCATAAACTGAATAGGAAAAAAAAAAGTCCTCTTTTTTTCTATTTATTTCTATTATTTCTATTTATTTCTATTGAGAAATAGATCAATTTTTAACACCAAGGGTCTTCATTGCCTTCTTTTTGAAATGTTGAAGGTAAAGGCTCAATTCTTAATTGTGCTTTGTACTTTTTTCTCTTTCTCAGCTGTACAGCTGAAAGTCTGACTGAGAACAGGCAGCCCAGAAAGCACAAGTAGTACTTGAAGGAGGCACATGCAGGCCTAGTTTTCATTCCCAGCCATGCACCACCATCTCTTTAGAATTCCTGCTTGAAGACAAAATAAAAGGCTGCTGCATACAGGTACAAGAAAAAAGAGGAAGGTCGAGTTTGCTCATTGTTGCTGTAAGAATTTCTTCATCTGAGTTATGAAACTTTAGACACCAGTCATAATTGACTGACTAGAGAGGGTCTTCTTCCGTAGTTACTATTTTCTTAACTGGCATTATCATCAATTTCAGCTTCATTAAAGTTTTTAGAAGATCTGCATGGTATATTTTAATCACTGCATATGTATATTTTTCTTTTATCACAAATAACAAATCAATATGTATGTTTTAATCCAGTATACAGAGCTTCACAATTTAATTTTGTATTATTATGCTTCTAATCTTTCAATTTTTTTTATTTTCTATTGAACAGTTACATTTCGACTTAGAGGAAAGGGAGGAGAGGGGTATAGAGAGAAGGGAAGTGTCTCTCACAAAAACACAAATAGAGTTAAGAAGGAAGGTGAGAAACTATGACTTATCCACCAATGGCAGCTCAATTTAATAACCAGAGTTCACCCCCATGATAGCTTCTGACACATGAAGGATGGAGGACTCTACTATTACTGGAAAAGTTTAGGGAAAAGGTTCAGGATACATTGGCAAAAATAAACTGATAATTGAGAAAATTTTGCTTTTCTAAAACACATCAGAAAATCCCCACCAGAAGAAGAAGAAGAAGGAAAAACAGGAGAAGGTAGAAGACAAAGAAGAATGACACAAAATAAGGAAGTTTATATTTATTAATACTCTTTCTCTTCTTGTCCTGATACCTTTTCATTCATGTGCTTACTCTGGGGCTCAATTCCCATAGGTTTAATCCTTATTCAGACATTCCTGGCAAAGAAAATGCAAAGTCTCTAAAACAGGAAACTGGCTTCATTTTCAAAAAACAGCAGAGAGACCAATGTGGATGGACTGAGTAAGGAGTGGAGCAAAGCAGATGATGTCAAGGAGGGAAAAAGGCTGGGCTCTGGAAGCTGAAATGGTAACTGTCGTTCATTGCAAGTGTTTGATTAGAAATGCAGCTTGATTTGACCTGCATTTTAAGGGGTCCACTCTGGCTTCTGTATTAAGAATAGATTAAAGGAGGCAAGTTGGAGACAGAACACTTCATGTATGAACAAGAACTTGAAGTACAGAAACATTATCCATGTGGATATCTTGAGAAAGAGTATTCCAAGCAGAGGGAAGAGCAGGTGCAAAGGACTCAAGGCAGGAGAATGTTTGGTGTGTTCAGGGAATAGTTAGGAAGCCAGCGTGAAAGGAGCGAAGAGAATGGGAATATGGAGATGGATATTAAAGGCGATGTGGATCAGGATAATGTAGGGCCACGTGGGCCATGGAAAGGGCTTTGGTTTTCACTGAGGTTGAAATGGGGACTATTGCTATGTTTTTAAGAGAGGTTTCAGATGATCTGGTTTAGGATTCAATAGAATCACTCTGGTTGCTGTATTGAACTCAGACTGTAGGTAAACAATTAAAAGCAGTTAGATAGTAGTAGTGGCTCAGCCAACAATGTGAGCAGTGGAGTCAGTGGGAAATAATTAGATTATGGATATATTTTGAAGGTAAATGTGATAGGAGTTCCTGATGATCTGGATGTGTGATATGAGAAAAAAATAACTCCAAGTTTTTTCTTGATTTAATTTTGGCCTGAACGTTGGAAGAATGAAGTTATCACCTGAGATGGAGGCTGCACATTGAGATACTAAGTTTAAGATGCCTGTTAAACATCCAGTGAAGATGTTTAGCAGGCAGTTGGCTATGTAAGTCTGGGTATGTGGAAAGAGATACTAGAGATGTAATTACTAATTTGAGAGTCATTTTTATAGAGGTAATTTAAATCCATGAGACTAAATGAGATCACCAAGGGAATGACTTTATATAGAAAAGAAAAGGGAATCTTAAACTGCAACATCCTGGGATATTCACTATGAGGTTGAAGAGGAGAGGATTTGACCACAAGAGAGACAGAGAAGGAATGATGAAGGCAAGATGAAAACCATAAGGGTGTGTTATCATCGAGCCAGTTATAGAGAGAGTAGTGATATGGAGACTGAGAGTTGAACATTAGATTTATCTGTGATTTTGACAAGAGAAATTTTTTGTGGAATGGTAGAGGTGAAAACCCAGTGGGAAAGAGTTTAAAAGGCAATGAGAGGAGAAGAATCAGATACAATCTGAATTGGAGGAGTTTGCTGCAAAATGGGGCCAAGAAATTAATGTAGTATTGAGGAATAGAAATGGAATCAAAATACAATGTTTTGTTTTTATTTTTTAAGATGGGAAGAATGCCATAACATTTATATGTTAATGTGAATGATTGATCCAGTGGACAGTGAAACATTGCTAATGTAGGAGAGAAAAGGGAGAATTGCTGGAACAATGCTCTTAATTGGTCATGAAGGATAGGATCTGGTCACAAGTGGAAATATTTGCTTTAGAGGAGTATAGATAATCCATTTCATGTAACTGGCATGAAAGCAAAGGATCTTGGTATAAATGCTGATAGTTGGCCAGAGATGGCAACGGAAGTCTGTAGAAGTTCTTTTCTAATTGTTTCAATTTTCTTAGTGAAGCAAAGTTTCCCAACCAAGAATGGGGCTGGGAGAGGAAATTTTGGGAATATGAGGAGAGAGAAATAAGTCATCTAGGAGAGTGTGTGAGTGTATGGTTACCTGTCAGAACTTCAGTCTCACTTAGGGTTCATTCATGAATTTATAGTGAGTCAACATGGTGGTGTAGTGGACAGTTGAATTATTCAGGGTCGTTGTTTTAACAAGTGAGATAAAGCAAGAGAAGTGTAAGAAAGGATATACATGAGAAGTGTTTGAAGAATTAAGCCTGTAAGGAATAGTGGAACACAGCAAAGGGACGAGCACAGTCAAAAGTGGTTAATCAATTTTGGACTGAAGGATTGTTATGTTGAGAAAACCATGGAATGAACTATACAATTTGGAGATGTGGTCAGAGACACTGGGGTGCAGGAAGTTGAAATTATGGAGGATTGCAGTTATTGGTAATGACAAGATCTCATTTACGACTTTGAAAGTGAATGACTGTAGTTGCTGTCATCCAAGATGAGGAAGATTATGGAAGGGCCAAGTTTGGGGAAGATGGTCAGGAGTTTTATTCTGGACACATTCATTTTGAGATATCTACTGGAAACCCCAGTGATGATACAAATCTGGTTTTCAGAGAAAAGTTGTAAATTTCAGCATAATCAACATACAATAAGATAGTATTTGAAGCCATGAGACTGGATCAGCTCACATAAACTTACTATAAAAGAAGTTAGTATCTGTGATTTCCCCACAGAGTGTGGTGCTTTCCAGTGGCCTTAGAGTCAAAGTATCCAAGTTCAAGTCCTGGCTCCCTCCTACCTGTAAAACCTTGGATAAGTTTTTAGCTTCATGTGACATAATAAGACAATATCTATCTTACAGGGGATGTGTGAGAGTTGAATAAGGTAGTCTATATGAGGAACAGTAAATTACATGGCATGTCATGAGTTCTTAATAAACATTGGAAAATATGATAATAACCAAGATACAGACAAGATTCGGGGGAATATAAAATAACACCATCAGTTTTCCTAGATAAGGTGGAAAGGTTTGTACAAATGAGATAACATTTGAGGTGAGTCTTGGCACAGGATATGGAGTTTTGCAGAAGAAGATGATTAAAGGAGATGGAAAGAACAATCAAGGAAAATAACAAGTGCTGATTTTCAGAGCAGGATGAGAAAAGGTCTGGAATCCACAGTGCAGACATAAATTAATCTGTGACTAGCACACATGAACATACCCCCTTTCAGGGATCCAAAATGTGTCTAATAAGAAATACTCTTTAAATGCTCCTCTTCTGAGCAAACAGGCAGCTTCCTTGAAGCGTGGGATGCTTCGGAAAGGTAGGCTTTAGTAATCTTGTTTGTTTGTTTGTTTTTGAGACTGAGTCTCTTACTCTTGCCCAGGCTGGAGTGCAGTGTCGTGATCTCAGCTGACTGTAACCTCCGCCTCCTGGGTTCAAGCAATTCTCATGTCTTGGCCTCCCAAGTAGCTAGGACTATAGGCATGCGCCATCATCTATTTTTAGTAGAGATGGGGTTTTTCCATGCTGGCCAGGTTGGTCTCGAACTCCTGACCTCAGATGATCTGCCCACCTCGGCCTTTCAAAGTGCTGGGATCATAGGCGTGAGCCACAGCACCCGGCCAGCTTTAGTAATCTGATAAGTTTACACTTAGATCTCTTAAAAATACAAGTTGGGTATTTTCTTTAGATTATGATGTTGCTTTCTAAATGTTTAAATATATATACAATTCTGCAACATTTAATATTCAAACCCTCATAGTATGGAACAAATTTCAACACAGGAAAATGGAACTCTGGACTCTGTATCAGAAGTCAGAATTATTAAAATGACCTATTTTTAACATCTGAATCCATTAATGGGAGATGTTTTGCACGAATATTACAACATGCCTGTCTCTCTGGTACTTACTGACATTTAATGAATAAAGGAAATTGAACTTTTTAATTGTGAGACTCTCTTGAGGCTACTGGGCATTAAAGTGTATCTAAAGTGTCCGTTTACTTATATTTCTTCATGAGCCAGATATGTGAGCTAAAAATAAAACCCTCTGGGATGAAAAAAAAAATGTTGCCATTGAAAAGGCCTCTCTAAGTCAATTTGGAAACCTCAGTCATAAAATGCTATAAAGGGGTTTTCAGCAAGTCCCTGGTTGACAGTGAAAGCTACACATTTTTAGAGACTTTTTAAAAAAAAATTATGCTTGTCAATAAAATGAGTATATGATAACACAGAAGTGGCATCATTCAAGAGCTGGAAGACCGGTATAGGAATCAGTCATATCTGAACACAAAGACAGCTATGAAACAGGAGTTCTAAAAGTCCCCTTGTGCCTCCAATGCCTCCTTTCCTCACTGGCCTGGAGGTTACTGAGGGCAACTGCAAGTGAGCCTTATGGTGGTGTCAGACATAAAACCACTAACAACTCTTAGCTCCATAGATTGAAACTGGAGACTAGAACGGCCTGGAAAGCTCTTAAAATGAGCAGACTTTCAATGGTGGACTCCAGGGTGAGGGAATAGACTGAGAGGGAGTGGTTCTAAGGCAGGGCAAGATCTGGGAGGGCATACCTGGGTGAAGAGCCCTGAGGGTGGTTCTAAGCCCATGGGGAGATGTATCAGCCTGCACGGGATACCTTTCAGAGGATCATGTCCCTACTCTGCTAGGTTAACTAGGGTGACCCTGGCCAACCAATCAACTCTGGGCGTCTTATCTGACCTTATCATGAACTGTTTTTCCATCCATAAAATGGAAGTGGTAAAATCTGCCTGACCTGTGTGGTGGAGAACATTGTGTGAATAAACACGTTAATATAAACTTACAAACCTAAGGCTTTTCTCAGGAAGTATGCTACATGAATTCAAGGAATGAATAAAGTTAATTATTATTGCAAATTGAGTTATAGTTACCTAAAAGATTGCAATCATTTAGCAGTTAATCTTTATCTTGTGTAAAGCACCAAGAAGCTCTCTATTTTCTAGGGGTAACAATTGCCTTTGGTCAATGAGATAATACATTTTATTTAATTTTATGCATTAAGAGAAGCTTAAGAATAATATTTCAATATGTCTGTTGAGTAATCAAATAAATAAACTATACAAAAATGTTTTAAAAGCTAAAAAGCACTATAAGCAAATAAGATATTACTATCGTTTAGTGCTATTTTAAATCATTTATCCTGCCACTGGAAAAAAATTTTTAAGTATACAGAAGCAAACTTGCAAAATCCAAGAATTAAGCTACACTGCATACCTGTTTAAGAAATGATATAAAACTAGATAAAAGTGTCTGCTTGTTACAATTCTATTGTAAATGGAATATATTTTCAGAACATTCATTTAAGCAAATATAACATAATTTTAATGTAATTTTTGTTTTTTATTTAAATTCACATTTAAAAATGTTCCATCTTTTGATTTTAAATACATTTCATTTTCCAGAAAAGTTCATTCATATCCTGAGGTCATAGGCAAGAGCTAGGTTAGAGCTGCCATCTCCTATCACAAGATAAAAGATAAAGGGAAGTTCCATTTTCTTCAGCCCATTTAACTAGGAAAAGTTGAAAACTGAAAAGCAAGACTGGAATATGTCAATAGACTAAACGTTCAGGTATCTCAGAAACTACTTGAATTTAATAGCCTATGAGAGTCATTTTGTGTCCGTGAAAAAGTTACTCTATGTTCTGGAAGCATACTCCCAAGCCAGCAATGCAGATATTGTGCACCATTATCACCACATCCCTCTTTCCGAGTAATCCAACATTATTTCCCTTCAGACTCCTAGATAAACTTTTCTGTAGCCTAAAAACTTTCCCTAAGTGAAATATGTTGACAGTGCAGCAAGGTGAACTCCCCAATGTCAAAGTAGCAGGACAATCAAAATGTTTTCCCACATTGTTGGGCAAACATGTGACTGAAGCGCATTGTGCAGCATTGGATGATCTCCATAATGCAACCAGGACAAAATCTCAGAGAGCCTGAAACCTCCAGGTCAAGAGCTACAGTCACCCTCCTATGTAAACCACCCAGGGTACCATTTGTAGGATGGTTAGCCCGCAGATCACTGAGCAAATTCCTAGATGTTCAGGTCTAGCTCAACTTCAATGACCTCTTTGAAGAATCAAGGTCTTGAACAGAAGGGAGAATTCCCACACCAAAGCCCAGTCAGATCATCATAATGTTTCTGCAGTCCTCACTGATTCTGATGGGTGCTAGGTTTCCTCTAGTAACTCTGAAGGATAAGGAGCAACTGCAAAGTTCTGAGCAGAGATGAGGTCATTCCAGTCACAACCTGATATAACACCCTACATTTGGCAAAGTAAATGTCCAAACCTACTGAAAATCTGGAAGATCTTTAGGGACTCAAACTCCATAATCTTCATAAGCAGTCCATTATGATACAATTTTCCTCTTGGTGATCAGGAAACCTAGTTAATTTCTTAGCAAAATCATCTACTCTTTAAAGTCTGTTCATCCTTATTTTAGTTGCTGCTGACAAGGAAAGCTGTTTTAATTTTTTTAATTAAAATCTTTATAAATTAAAAGTAATCTCTCACCTTTTTCCTCCCTTTGAAAAGCAAAATAAAATAGGCAAAACAACATAAATAAGTGAAAAACTAATTACTTTGACCCTTCCTTATGGGACCTAGTTTTCCTCCCTCTAATTATTGTCAAAAAAGAAAATGACTATGTAGTCAGCCATGTTTTTAAAATAGTATTTGACACTGTAGTCCTTTGTTGGAAGCTTCTGGTGCATAGTAACAAATTAAAGGCTCTAAGGAGACCAGCCATAGATAAACAACAAAACCTGAAAACATATATTCTAAAAATGATTGTTTCACATCACTGTTTAATATATAAAGAACAGCGAAATATGCATAGGAGTTACTAGATCAGTGAAGCAATATGCGAGGGCATGATATTGTTCAAAACCTGCTGATTGAAAGGCAAAATTGATGGGAGATTTCAGAATCAGACTGCCCGGAATCTTGACAATGTTTTAAGATACTGGGTTTCTTTCTCTTAAGCAGTAAGTAAACTTGATAATATTATAGAGATTCTTCTAGGAATGGGAATCTTTGTTTATTCCTTCAGAATCAATTTTACTATGACATAGCTTAGTACATTTCAGCACCATAGCCACTGTTTCTTATGTACAACTCTGTGCACACATAGAAATTGGCTGGTGTTGAAAACTACTAAACCAGTGTGAATTTTTTTTCTGCTATAAATTAAGCTCACCTGAGCTGTTCTGCCATTCTAGCCAAATGTAATGGAGAAGATGGATGCCATCTCACGAAAGAGGATGGTATAATGACTGCAAGTTCCATAAAAGCAAGAGGGCAGGTAGGAACCTCACTTCTACCATCTCTACCTCCCAATGACACTTGACCCTGGTTCCTACACCAGGAAAAAAGGGAGGGAGGCAAATTTTAGACCAATGGCTGCACTGTTCTAGCCTTGAGAGAAAAGATGTCTGGGTGGAGTTGGAGGGAGGAGTTCAAATCAGAGGAGGCTTTGGGGTCCCTGGAAGGATACTCTTCACAAGGTGTCTCTACAGTAACGTGGGGTGGGCTCTAGAGTTTGACAAGCGGCATCACATGAGTTTTGGCAGCTCTCCCAGCCCACCCAGTTTTCCCTTGTAGGTCAGAAGGATCACTGGATTTCCCAAGCAGCTCCAGTGGCTCACAGAAATCACTAGGGTCTCACTGGGATATTTGACAGAGGGGATTGGAGGGGTGCATAGAAAGTGACCCTCCAGCCAAAGGTTCCTACCCTAGACAGTGACAGGGACAAGAGGCAAAGAAACTCTGGGCAGAAGAGGCCAGGTCCCTGGTAAGGGCCCCACCCTCAAGCCTGGAACCATGGCCCAAAGTGAGCATATACATCCCTATTTTCCTGCTCGAATGTTGCCTTTTCCAAAACCACCTATGGCCTGCCCTGCCCCCATCCTGTGCCCATAAAAACCCCAGGCACCACTGGCAGAGAGAGGAGAAAAGGAGAAGCAGCTGGATGTTGGAGACTATGGTTGGACATCAGACAGAAGCAGCTTGACTTCAGAGAGTTGGCTTGAGAGTGTAGCTTTGAATGGACTCCAGGGGAAGATTACCTGTAGTCCCCAGTCAGACTCCAGAGGAAGAATATCTTCCCACTCCATCCCCTTTTCAGCTCCCCATCCCATGGAGAGTGACTTTCGTTGGCAATAAAATCCCCTGTGTTTACCATCTGCAATTCATTCGTGTGACCTCATTCCTCCTGGATGCTAGACAAGAACTCTGGTGCAGGTGCAAAAGGCTGTCACACTGACCCTCCACTGAACTGTTAACACTTAAGCTGTCCACTGATGGCAACGCTAAAAGAGCACTGACTTTAACACTCCTTCTGGGGCTTCAGGGGTCATGGGCAACCCTCTAGATGCTGCTGCCAGGCTGGTATGGAGTTCATTCCTGCTGGCTCCCAGAAGCACTCACCATGGGTCCTGCACCCACTCACCTGCATGCTCCCTCCCACAAGGAGTTGAGCACAGCAGGTTTGAGTGAGTGAGTGGAGTCCATCCCTGGCTAGTGCTGGTGCACTCCAATTCCTACCCATGAAGGGATGAGGGAAATTATCGTGCTTCACCGGGGACTAGATAAAAGCCTCATGCAGATCTGAGCCACTGTTACTGAAAAGCCAGAGTTTTGTCCTGCTGCTCTCAGCACAGAATGCCAATCAGTGAATCGATGAGTATGGCCTTTTTTTCACCCATAATGTGAGGAATAGGACCTTAAAACTTCAGGAGGACTAAGGGGGAATAAGTGACAAGGCATTTGTGGATGCTTGAGAGAGAGAGAAAGGTTTTAATGTATCTTCTTTCCCAGCTTGAACTTTAAACAGTTTTTCACTGGCAAAAGTTGGAGAGGTTTGGGGGTTCAAATGCCCAGATGCATTTTGGATTTACTTCACATTTATCTTTCTTGGGAAGCGACACATTGATGCTCTCTAGGAGCCCTGAAGCTGATGGAAAATTGAGGTCACAGAGTAAGACTGTGAAGATAGAGGGAAAGGAACTTAACCTTCAGTGTTCTCAAGCAAAAACACGAAATGTGGAAAGTTCAGCCTTTGAGCTGAAAAAAATATTCTCAAAAGCTCAGGCCATTTCCCTACCTTCCTTGAAGGCATCCTCGTTCATCTTGCTTTTGTTTTCCTTACCAAATGCTATTTCCTTTGATCAACTAACAATGTGTACTTGGCTATTACTCATCCAAGGTTGCAAGGAAAAGATTCCCATGTCTATTGAAGAAAAATATCTATGGGAATCCATATATTTTTATAGAAAATATGTCCAGTTACCTTATCCGTGAGTTTTGGGGGCAAAAGTTCAGATTCTTACAACTATCAATTGAAAAAATATATATTTTTTTGCATCACATTGGCTATTAGAAAACACATAATTCCTACTGGAGAAGATTTTGTGTTGCAAGTTATCATGTAGGCAAACAGGACTAGAGTGTGCTGCTTATGGGGATTATATCCCTGAAGCCCAGTCCTCTTTAAGAAAATAATGGTCTCTATCTAGTAAGCAGTGACATCCTTCAGTACATCTTTGAAGCAGGATATTTCCCTGACCCCTTCATGTGTGGGAACTGGAGTGCCCAGGCACCAGCAGGGGCAAACTCCACTCCCTTGCTGCTCTGCCCTTCATGGGATAGGGAGCTCAGGTGAGTGGGTGGAGGAGCTAGGGTGAGTGCTTTTGGATGCTGGCAAGAGCGAACTCCATACTGGCCCCACAGCAGCATCCAGGGAAGGGTGCCCATGACCCCGAAGCCCCAGAGGAAGTGTTACAGTGCCCTTTTAGCTTTGCCATCTGTGGACAACTTCAGTGTTAACAGCTCAGTGGAGGGTCAGCGTAACAGCCTTTTGCACCCACACTAATGGCACCTGAGTTTTTGCTCAGCGTCCAGGAGGAATGAGATCACATGAACAAATTGAAGGTGGTAAATGTGAGGGATTTTATTGCCAATGAAAATGGCTCTCGGCAGGAAGGGGAGCTGAAAAAGGGACAGATCAGGAAGGTAATCTTCCCTGGAAGATTAAGTGAAGCTACACAGTTAAGCTGTCCCTCTGAAGTCAAGCTGAATCTCTCCAACATCCAACCATAGGCTGACATCCAGCTGCTTCTCCTCTCTTTGCCAGTGGAGCCTGGGGTTTTTATGGGCACAGGATGGCAGGCAGGGCAGGCCATGAGCGGTTTTGGAAAAGGCAACGTTTGAGCGAGAAAACAGGGATGTAAGTTCTCACTGTGGGCCGTGGTATCAGGCTTTTGGACTTGAGGGTAGGGCCCTCATCAGGGAATTTCTGCCCAGAATTTCCCTGCCTTCTTTCCCTATCATCTTGATATAATCTAATTTTTTGTCATAAATCAGATACTATTTTAATGTTTCTTATTATTCTTTTCTTATAACTCTAAGAAAGATTATTATTTCCCTTTATAGATTGATATTTCAATAAACGTATGTTTTA
Organism: Gorilla gorilla gorilla; assembly: GCF_029281585.2. Taxonomy (NCBI): domain Eukaryota; kingdom Metazoa; phylum Chordata; class Mammalia; order Primates; family Hominidae; genus Gorilla; species Gorilla gorilla. Next base: position 96,152,795 of record NC_073231.2, on the reverse strand, counting down.
TTTGGGCTTATTCCCTGCAGCTTTTTATCTTTTTTAAAAAAACTATAAGCCATAAAAATATTAATTAGCTCATACTTACCACAGTAAATTCTCTGATTGTATTCACAAAACTGTTGGGTAAATTCAAGCTGCCAGGATTACCAGTGGTTTATTTGGGGTTTAATGGCATGGCCCCTGAACTTCATTCAATTTTCTGGAAACTTGGGTGCAAAAACTCTGAGGGATAATCAAATATAGCTCCAAGTAGTATACTAATTTTTATCTACTTCTTAATAGAGTGCAAACTCACAGTTGTTTGAAATAACATAACAGCAGGGTATTTTGCAAATTATAATCGAGTAAATTAATCTTCAGCTCAGGGAGTTCACTAAGGAATATTCAGACCACATTGCAGATTGCAGGACTTTTCTCCACCTTTCCTTCTGCTACTTCTGCCTTCATGGGTGCATCTCCGTGAAAGATGCTGTCTATAGCCCCCCAGATTCAGCAAACTCACAGCAGAAACTGTCCATCCCTTTCTTTCTTTGAAATATATATATTTTTTGTTAATAATATGGCCAAAAACTTTAGTGGCCAGATAACTCAGTGTTTCAAATCCACTCAACAACAACAACAACAACAAAAAAACACACTAGAAAACTATAACCACTATTACTACAAAATAGCTTTACCTGGAAATTTTTGTATTTTATTACAGATACTCCTTATGTATCATTTTGAACCTGGCCATTTCTGTTTTTTTTAATCTAAGTACTAAAATTTTAGTTTTTTAAAAAGGAATCAAGAGTCTTAATTTTGAAGCAAATAGTTTTAATTATGAATATTAAATATAAAACTGGTTCTCCTACACTAGTTGCTCAGGCTTTCTTCTTTGTCTTTTTTTCTCTCTGTCAATCAATGTATTTGTGCCAGACAAATCCAATTTTGTGGTGTCTTTCATGTTATTTAAATTCATCATCATTTTTTATGGATGGAAGTGTATGTGACAGTCCTAGTGTTGATTAATAACCCTAAGATGTTTAAGTTTACCAGTTCGTAGATGCGTAGTCTGACAATTTGAGTTTCTGCCTGTAATTCCAAAGTAAGCCCTATATATTTTTAAGTTTAGGATATAATAGACAAAAATAACAGGAAGCCAATCCTTTAAATGTATCAGGATAATTGACCTCCTACTATTGACATTAAAGGAGACCACTGCTACCTGCTGATGATGAGAATACTGATGATGAGAATGAAAACCTAAGACTTTGTCAAGATGTCATCATTCAGTGTGAGACAGTAGAGCATAGCATAGCCTTTTAGAGCTAGGATTTGGAAAGAGAGCCTGGTTTAAACCCCAGTTCTCCCCATTGCTCACCAGCTGACTTTGGGAGAATTACTTATATAATTGTCACTGCTCATCTATAAAGTAAAAATAATAATAGTGCCCACCCAGCAAAAAGCTGTGATGAGAATTAAGCAAGATAATATGTGTAAAATATTGCCTTGCTTAATATCAGTTTTTTGCAGGGTGGGCACAGCTACAAAACAGACTTTTTGTTGCAATAAGACACCAAATTCCAGCCTGACTCTAGCATATTCAATCAGGAGCTTGCAAATTGCAAGTCTTTGTTAAATATGCATTCTCTTTTAGCCTGCAAATGGCCACATATATGGGTTCAAAGTGTTGCAATTTATTTAGACCCCACCACTAGAGAAGTCTTTCCATACCATTAGCATTCACTTAGCCAAGCAACATAATTAAAAGCCCCACTATTCGCTAATATTATAAGATAGAGAGACAAAAGCTAATTAGCCTCAGATCTTGCTCTCAAAAGGTTTGCTCTCTAGTAAGATGAATGACATGAACATACACCACTGAAATGCAAAGCAAATGGTAGTAAATGCCTTGAGCTAACATGCTGTAGGACAGTGGTTTCAAAGTGCAGTTCTTGTACTCACAGCATCAACACCACGAGGCAATTCTTAGAAATGCAAATTCACAGGTCCCATCCTATTTCTACTGCATCAGAAACTCTGGGGTTGACTGCTGCAATGTGTGTTGTAACAAGCTTTCCAGGTGACTATAATGCACACTAAAGACTGAGAAGTATTTCTGTAAGAAAACACACTTAAAGCTGAGGGGATCAAGAAAGACGTGGAAGGGGCAGCATTTGACCCAAGTCTAGGAATAAGTGTGATTTGGACATGCAGATATGAGTGAAGCAAATCATTTATAACGAGAGTAACAAGTGATTCACTGTGGCTCAAACATTGATTATATAAAGTGAAGGTTAAATTGTAGATCTGGTTGTCACACTAAGGCGGTTCAGTTTGGACCTCTCTTGTCTTAGTCTTCTGCAGAAAAATGGAAGATTTTTAGACAAGGAAGCCTCATGATCAGATTAGTTTAGTGTAAATTAAAAATAAAATTCTAAGCCCCCAACCATTTGAATGGACCCTTCCTCTCAGCCAAGGGCATTCCAAAGTTAACCTGAAAAACTAGTTCAGACCACGAGGAGAAAAGAGGGTTGGATGTGCTTCATAATATTCTCCTCCCTTTGGAATTCAGGCACAACTAACCAGCATTAACATTAAAACAGAGATCTGGCCAGGTGCAGTGGCTCATGCCTGTAATCCCAGCACTTTGGAAGGCCAAGACAGGCAGATCACTTGAGGCCAGGAGTTCGAGACCAGCCTGGCCAACATGGCATAATGTCATCTCTACTAAAAATATGGAAAAAAAAATTAGCTGGGCATGGTGGGACACTTGTAATCCCAGCTACTTGGGAGGCTGAAGCACAAGAATCACTTGAACCCAGGAAGCAGAGATTACAGTGAGCCAAGATCACACCACTGCACTCCACGCTGGGTGACAGAGTGAGACAATGTCTCAAAAAAAAAAAAGAAAGAAAAGAAAAAAACAGAGATCTTAAGACTGACGAAACAGACCTTTTGTAGCATGAGACATCAAATTCCAGCCTGACTCTAGTATAGCATCACATGATAGGTAGCAGGCCCTGGAAGAAGTCCAAGTATTTTACCCTAAAGTATATTTCTTTGATATTTTGAAATGGCCCTGAAAAGCTGTCTTTTGTGGGGAAAATCTACATTCTGTAGAGAATCCCCTTCCCTTTCTAGGTCTTTTCCCTGATCCTAAGAGTATGGCAACTTTTTAAGTCTGATAAGCAACATTTAAAATTTATTCTCTCTGAAGCCTGCTACTCAGAGGCTTTATCCATACAACAAGAATCTTGGTCTCCAAAATCCCTTATCTTAACCCAGACATTTTCTTCTGTTGATTCCAACCAATTACCAATCAGGAAATCTTTGTATTCACCTATGACCTGGAAGCTGTCCCACCCACCCCACTTACCCCCTCTGGCTTTGAGTTGTCCCATCTGCCTTTCTAGACAGAACCAATGTATATCTTACATGTATTGATTGATGTCTTATGTCTCTCTAAAATGTATAAAACTATACTGTAGCCCAACCACCTTGGGCACATGTCTTCAGGACCTCCTGAGGCTGCGTCACAGGCATGTCCTTAAGCTTGGTAAAATAAGCCTCTAAACTGATTGAGATTTGTCTCAGATACGTTTTTGTTCACATTAGCAACAGTGAGTACATTTCAGTTGCTAGTGGTATACAATGGATACAATATGTAGATGAAAATAAAAATGAGTGATTGAAGCAAAGATATCAATCAATTGAGGTTGATTAAGCCAGCATTAGGTTATGTCTAGGAAAAACTCAAGCCACAGATGCATATGTGGCTGCTTTTCTGAAAAAGTTTTCAGGAGATTTAGTATTTGTACATTTCCTTAAATGAGGGAAGACATGTAGAAAGAAAGACAGGCAGGCAGTAAGGTGAACATAAGTCTCCTTATAAATTTATAGATTTACCGGGCACTAACTAAAGTCTCACAAGGTTACATTCTTGTGTACGTAGAATAAGGTGAATGTTTGAAGAGAAAAAGGGAATAAAGGAAGAATCAATTATGCAGACGTCTCTGAATAAGTGGAGGAATGATTGATCTGGCCTTGTCTTTGTTCTGCACCTGGGAAGATAAGCTTGCAATGGACATTATCAGTGTAGAATCAGACAGACTTTAGTTTTAGAAGCTAGACTTAGATTACAGACCTAAAATTATAATTGGCATGCCCTTATTTATGTGGGGCCAGCAAAGAATTTTCATATGAATGTTCTGTGAGGCCAGTCTTTTGTAGATACCTGAGGCCTTCTATTTTTTCATGGGGATCTGGCTATTCACGATGCTAGTAACAGCTATTCATTTGGAAGGGGTGTTGCATGACTCAGTCTCCAGGCATAAGGAGAATGGGGTCCTGAGATTTTTTTTTTGAGATAGCATCTCATTCTGTCACCCAGGCTGTCATGCAGTGGTGCGATCTCGGCTCACTGCAACCCTTGCCTCCTGGGTTCAAGTGATTCTTCTGTCTCAGCCTTCAGAGTAGCTGAGATTACAGGTGTATGCCACCATGCCTAGCTAATTTTTTTGTGTTTTTAGTAGAGACGGGGTTTCACCATGTTGCCCAGGCTGGTCTTGAACTCCTGACCTCAGGTGATCTGCCCACCTCAGCCTCCCAAAGTGCTGGGATTACAGGCTTCAGCCACTGCACCTGGATGAGATTTTTTTTATTTTCCTTTACATAGATTACAACAATGTGTGGAGAAGGCTTGAAGACTATTTGAAGATTGTTGCAATAATTTTTGTGTTTTATAAAGACATGAATTCAAATACATCTCTGTTCAGGTTCTTTGTACACCTAAAGTCTTATGCCTAATTTCAAAGGAGTTTATGATAGTATTATTGAACACTTGATAAGAGTCAGGCAAATGCTTTACATGATTTATCTCATTTAATCCTCACAACCATCCATTGTCACTAGGTAGGCAATACTGTCTTCCTTATCCTATAAGTGAGGAAATTGAAGCCTTGGTAAGATTATGCACACTGGGCAATAACTCACAGCTAGTATATGTGGAGTTTAAATTTGAATCCAGGTGGTCTGAATCTAGAAGTTATATTCATGAACAACTTAACCTTTTATAATGTAAATGGACTTGCTTGAAGACAGAAAGTATTAACAGGAGTATATGATGCCTGGAGTCTAGGAATAGAACCAGAAACTCATGGTGAAGGAGTTAAGAGCATGAGATTTGGGGACAGGAGGTAGCCCTTGGTTTCATTTCCAACTAATACTTATTACTTCTGTAATTATGTATGAGTTCCTGAAGACCTCTCAGAACTTTTGTTTCTTCATCTGCAAAAGAAGTTCATTGTGATGATATATTTTATGCAAAACACATAGCACAGAATATAACACATAGTAAGTCCTTAATAAATATTAAACAAAAGAGGGAAAGATATTCTAACTTTACCTGTAACTATCTCTGAATGTTTATAAACAGAGTCCCTAGGGAAATACAAGTGCTGCCTGAATATCTGTGCTGAAGTATAAACCCATCTAAATAAAATCAATTAAACTGGAAGCAATATTTCATAAGGAAAAGACTAGAGGTGTCAACTCTTACCCTGCCTGCTGTTAACTAACTCTGGGATCTTACTTAATGTAGGACTTCATCATTATGATGCAGTTTAAGAAACTGCTTCCTGAACCATCTATTCCAGACTTATGCTGTGTCCTGGGGATGTAAGAGGGCTTATACATTGCCCCTGCCCCAACTTCACTAGACCAAGATTTTTCTCACTGATGAAATGGGTAGGTGAAAGGTGAGAAAGGTTTTACTAAGCTGATCTAAATTATTTTGATTTTAAAATTAAAATTATTTTGATTTTTATCATTTAATTTTTTTGCCAGATGCATCTATTGGGTATTAATGTAATGAATCACAATTAAAAGTTTTCCCAATTTTTATTTTTCTTTGGTGTATTCAAATTTAGATCAGAATGATAAGAGGGACTATAGGCTTACTAGTCCTGAGGTTTCATTAGTGGCTAATAGCCCAATCTATATTATTTTGTATCATTATTTCATGAACTATAAACTAATGTCAGTCTTTGTTCTAATGTTGACATTTTATGAGCTAGATATGACTGTATAAGAAACAACCTAAGCATACATTTTATTTTCCTATCATTACATCTTTTAAATATGGTTTTCTTATTCTCTATGTTAAAAAAATGATTCTTCTTTGGGACTCACATATCTTTGTGGATAGTTCAGTGTTTCCTTTTCTTCCTGGTTTTAGATGTTAGCACTCAGACAAACAGTTAAGCAAATGGAAAACTAAACAGCTTGTTATGGAAGCCATGAGCAGTAAGATTGGAAGAGCAGCCAGCTGGGTCCCAACAACTCTGTGACCAATAGCAAAGGTTTTAGAATTAAAAATGGACAGCCTTGTTTTTAAACTCCTCTTTGCCACTTATTGACTTATTGTGACTCTGGACAAGTTACTCATCTATGCTGAACCTCAGTTTCCTTGTATATTAAATGGAGATGATGGTACTATTGTCAAGAATAAATGAGATGCTCTAAAAACAGCCCTCAGCACTATTTCATAGTGCAGAGTCAGCATGCAATGTAGTATAAATTCCAGAGAAATCTAAAGTTGTCTTTTATTTCCTTCCCTGTAGTACTCATTAAAGTGATCTGCACACTAAGAGTACTCAATAAGGACTTATTAAATATGTCAAACTCCAATACAAATTATAGGGCTGCCATAGCAAGGAGGTGACCTAGTGAATTAGTTGAATACTTTAAAATAAAAACTGTACTTCCCTGTCATTCTTGGTCAATAGTGTCACATAAGGATAGAAAAAGAATGGCAGGCACAGATTCTCTGTTGATAAGTGACAAGTTTTGAGTTTTTCCATGGTGGTGAAGCATTAACACTTCCCACTCCTCTGCTATACCACCCCGTACCCTAAGTTACATTGATCAAAAGCCCCATTGTACTCTGAACATGCCACTCGTATGGTGTATTAGTCTGTTTTCACGCTGCTGATAAAGACATACCCAAGACTGGGCAATTTACTAAAGAAAGACTTAATAGACTCACAGTTCCACATGGCTGGGGAGGCCTCACAATCATGGTGGAAGGTGAAAGGCACAACTCACGTGGCAGCAGACAAGGAGAACTTGTGCAGGGAAACTCCCCTTTATAAAACCATCAGATCTTGTGAGATTTATTCAGTATCACAAGAATAGCACAGGAAAGACCCACCCCTATGATTCAATTACCTCCCACTGGGTCCCTTCCACAACATGAGGGAATTGTGGGAGCTACAATTCAAGATGAGATTTCGGTGGAGACACAGCCAAACCATATCATTCCACCCTGGCTTCTCCCGAATCTCATGCCATCACATTTCAAAACCAATCATGCCTTCCCAACAGTCCCCCAAAGTCTTAATTTATTTCAGCATTAACTCAAAAGTCCACAGTCCAAAGTCTTATCTGAAACAAGGCAAGTTTCTTCTACCTATGAGGCAGTAAAATCAAAAGCAAGTTAGTTAATTCCTAGATAAAATGGGTATGCAGGCATTGGATAGACAAAACCATTCCAAATGGGAGAAATTGGCCAAAACAAAGGGGCTACAGGCCCCATGCAAGTCCAAAGTCTGCAGGGCAGTCAAATCTTAAAGCTCCAAAATGATCTCCTTTGACTCCATGCCTCACATCTGGTTCATGCTGATGCAAGAGGTGTGTTCACATGGTCTTGGGAAGCTCTGCCCCTGTGACTTAGCAGGGTACAGCCTCCCTGCTGGGTGCTTTCATGGGCTGACATTGAGTGTCTGCAGCTTTTCCAGGCTCATGGTGCAAGCTGTCGGTGGGTCTAACATTCTGGGGTCTGGAGGATGGTGTCCTTCTCACAGGTGTACTAGGCAGCACCCCAGTGGGGGCTCTGTGTGGTAGTGCCTACCCCACATTTCCCTTCCACACTGTCCTAGTAGAGGTTCTCCATGAGCACCCCACCCCTTCAGCAAACTTCTGCCTAGGCATCCAGGCATTTCCATACAGCCTTTGAAACCTAGGTGGAGATTCCCAAACCTCAATTCATAACTTCTGTGCACCCATAGGTTCAACACCACGTGGAAGCTGCCAAGGCTTGAGCTTGCACCCTCTGAAGCCATGGCCCAAGCTGTACCTTGAACCCTTTTAGTCAAGGCTGGAGGTGCTGGGATGCAGGGCACCAAGTTGCTAGACTGCACACAGCAGAGGGACTTGGGCCCAGCCCACAAAACCATTTTTTCCTTCTAGGCCTCCAGACCTGTGATGGGAGGGGCTGCCACAAAGGTCTCTGACATGCTCTGGAGACATTTTCCCCATTGTCTTGGGGATTAACATTGGCTCCTTGTTACTTATGCAAATTTTTGCAGCCAGCTTGAATTTCTCCTCAGAAAATGGGATTTTCTTTTCTATCACATTGTCAGGCTGTAAATTTTCTAAACTTTTATGTTCTGTTTCCCTTTTAAAACTGAATGCCTTTAACAGCACCCAAGTCACCTCTTGAATGCTCTGCTGCTTAAAAATTTCCTCCACTAGATACCCTAAATCATCTCTCTCAAGTTCAAAGTTCCACAAATCTCTAGGGCAAAGGCAAAATGCCACCAGTCTCTTTGCTAAAACATAACAAGAGTCACTTTTGCTCTAGTTACCAATAAGTTCCTCATCTCCATCTGAGACCACCTCAGCCTGGCTTTCATTTTCCATATCATTATCAGTATTTTGGTCAAAGTCATTCAACAGGTCTCTAGGGAGTTCCAAACTTTCCCACATTTTCCTGTCTTTTTCTAAGCCCTCTAAAGTGTTCCAACCTCTGCCTGTTACCCAGTTCCAAAGTCACTTCCACATTCTCAGGTGTATTTTCAGCAGCGCCCTACTCTACTGGTACCAATTTACTGTGTTAGTCTGTTTTCATGCTGCTGATAAAGACATACCCGAGACTGGGCAGTGGAAAGTCTGGGCAATACCTGAGATTTGTGCAGGAAAACTCCCCTTTATAAAACCATCAGATCTCAAGAGACTTAGTCACTATCACAAGAATAGCATGGGAAAGACCCAACCCCATGATTCAATTGCTTCCCACTGGGTTCCTCCCACAACATGTAGGAATTGTGGGAGCTACAATTCAAGATGAGGTTTGAGTGGAGACACACACAAACCATATCATATGGTAAATGTACATATTACTTTAAAAGAAACTTCCAGATTGTTTTCCAAAGTGGCAGCAAAATCCTGCATTCCTATGAGCAACATATGAATGTTCCACTTGCTCCATGTTATTGCAAGCACATAGGATCATCAGATTTTTAATATTTGTCATTCTAATGATCTCTTGTGATTATAATTTGCATTTTCCCAGTGACTAATTTTAAACACTATTTTATATGTTTGTTTGTTTGACAGTCATCTATATATCTCTTTAGGTGAAGAGTCTATTCAAATCATTTGCCTATTTTTTTAAATGAGGTTGTGAGAGTTCTTTACATATTCTTTGTACTAGACCTTTATTTGGTAGGTAGTTATCAAATATTTCTTTTGATGTGTGGCTTGCTTTTTATTTTCCTAAAAATGTCTTTTTACAAGCAAAAGATGTGGTGGTGGATCCCAATTTACCAATTTTTTTCTTTTGTGATTTATATTTTTGTATCTTGGCTAATAAATCCTTATGGTTAGCTGGAAAGATCAAGGTTAAGAAAAATGAGTGGTTTGGTTCCACTTCACTTACAAGGAACTAAAGTGGCATGTAATTTATCATACATGCCTTTGGTATAAAGCACAGTAAAATTCTTTCTGTGTTTTTCCCCAAATAAAAGAGCAGTTCCAGAACATCCTATTACCGGCTGAAATTTGGCTGCTGTTTTATTTTTCCTTGCTTCAGAAACAGAAATTCTACATTGCAGCTACCTTAAGATAAGCAAGAGATGAAGATTGGGCCATGCAGGCTTATCTCCAGGATCTCTGTCATTTTACAGAAGACTGGATTCCTCAGGAAGAAGTGCTTATCCTATTAAGTAACATGAAAGTTTTCCTTCCTCGCATTATCAATTCAGATGGTATGAGAATGGAATGATGGTACTTTCTAACTAGAAACATCCTTGCTTTTCATCAGCTTGGTCACATCTGCAGAGAGTTTTTATTTCTGTTCTTAAGAGGGCTCCCAAGTAGTAAGCTGTGATGCACACGGCTTCAATGAGTCAAATTACTGAATTAAGTCAAACAGGATGCACAGCCAGATGGATGGCACCTGGCCAGCTTGAATGGGGGCCAAAATACCCTTTCTGGGGGTGTCAGTGGATACACGTTTGTTTTGTCCTTTGGGAGGAATACATGCTTCTTGAGAAACTTCACTTTCTTTCTGTAATGGGCATGACCTAGAAAATCTTATAAATTTATCCCTATAAAGAAGAACAGAAAGTATGGCTAGTCTTAAGAATGATGAAATTATATCATCACACCACAAAGATTATATAATGGGAGAGCACAGCATGATGGTTGAACAAGAAGCCTCTGAAGTCAGATGGCACAAGGTCAGATTCTATTCTACCTCTTACCAGCCCTGACTTTAGTCCTCACTCTCTTCGTCTATAAAGTGATAAGAAGAGAGCCTACTCTACAAGATTTTTGTGAGAATTAAGTGAGATGCTTTACTCAGTTAACAACATGCCCAAAGCCATAGACACTACCAACTATCTTTATTATCACCATATATATATATATAATGTGTGTCCTAATAATAGAGCCTTTATTTCTAGTTTTCAGTGACTGTCCTCTACTTTCTAAAGGCTGGTTCTATCTCTGCCATTTTATGTCAACAGGTCCAAGAAATCATGTCAAACTTCCTTGCCTGCAGATTTCAGGGTCTGTACACGGCTGCTTTTTCTGTGTCAGCCTTGAGACCACCCCTCCGGCTAAGGCTGAACCTTTCCCTAACAGGAGCCTCTGACCTCTCTTCCACCTTCATCTTTCACTCCTCATCACCACTTGTTCCCAAGACGGTTCTCTCCTGCTGCTCCTGCTAGGCCACTGACTTCAAAACTTCTCCTTAAAGAACCATATTTCTTTTTGCCCCAAGTGGAAAAATTATTTCCCTTTATTGATCACCACTCCTTTAAACAACCTGAGTCTTGTGGCTCATAGCTTCTGATAATGCAGAAGTTACTCTTGGTCTTTCAGTTTTAAGTCTTCCTCATGGATAAACTTTAGACAGTATCTAAAGTCTGGCCTGGGAATAGTTTGGGTGAGAGCCCTCTCAGCTAGGATGAGTTGGTCATATGTCTGTTTTCCTTCAGTTAAGGTCCCTTTCGTGGCCCTCTCCTGTTCTGACCACTGCATTTTACATTACCCAGGCTCTCTTAGGAGCTTCTTTTCTGTGAGACTGGGCAGTAGGAGGCTCTTTCAAAAGACAAGTGTGGGCAGATAGGAGAATCCAGGATAATTTTCCCCTCTCTTTGCTTCAGTCAGCATCTTTGTGAGAGCTCAATACTTCTCTGTGGTTCCAGCTCCCACCAGGCAGACCTACCCTCTAGGACCCAACTCCTTCTTGGTGGCTGCCTGGTGGTCTCCGCTCTGGTGGGTGGCCCCAGCTTCAGGGCTAAAGTGAATCCACTTTCCTTCCCTTTTGGCTCTCCAGACAGAGAAAGCAGTGGCTTCCTGTAGTTTGTAATGTCTGAGTCAACTCACCTTCCTCTATTTCCTCTGTTGGAAAATTTAATAAAAGCACACTAAATTGCTTTTTGGGGCCACCTGTTCCTCACTGGACCTTGACTGACACACATTGCCCCACCCTTCTTCACTGACAATAATTCTGAACGCTGTTAAAGGACACTTAGCTTTTGACTCTCTTCCCCATCCAGCAAAGCTCCTGTTCCTCTGGAATACACCTATGCCCCAGGTGGAAGAAACTTCAGATTTCTCCATGTTCAAAAAGAGTATTAATTCCAGCATCTGAGGAACTATCAGTCCTCAAGTAATCTTCATTTACCCAAGGGAGTCTAGACTCTCCTGTGCAAGTAGAATCCAGGTCAGATGTGGGTAAACAGATAGAGCTCAAGCTAATTTGGCAATAATAGTACCAAAGTATTGTTTCATACAATTTTTTAAAATATACAGCAGTTGGGAGTTGAAATGACAAACCTCCCAAAAACAGATTCCCAGTGTTACTTCTGGGAAAGGTTACTGTACTAGAAGGTCTGAATTTAAAGTAAAATGAGGTATTTAAAAAATCTGTTTAAATACATTAATTCTCCATATATATTGGTTTGGGAAACCTTACCTAACAATTCAGAGAAGTAAGAGATATCCTTAATTGGCTTCTCTGTTGTTTAACCCTGACTAAAACATAATCACTAAAGGAGGGAATTTCCAACACTGCGGATCCCACGTAGCCCCCACTTGACAGATGCTCCCAAATGCAGCAAAATTCTAGTTTTAAAATGAGACATGCATTTCTTTTCACTTTAATATACAATTTGTGTTCTAGGCTCTTTCTATGTCGATGTGGTTCCTGTAAAAAGTTTAAATCACGAATAATAATGTTTATTTTATTGTGGGTGCTGACCTTCAAGCTAGTAATAAGACCTGTCTCGTTGCTCTCCCATTTTATTACAAGGTGGCACACTTGACTTTTTCTTTTTGAAGGTCATGAAATGAATCATTGTATAGGTCTTTGTCTGTCCTCAATAGTAAAGGTAAATGTTGCTTTTATTTAGAAGTGAAATGGAATTCTTTTAAACAGAATGTAGTGTTTTCCATTTTCAATACATCTTTACTCAAGAGAGCTAATTTAGGAAGTATATGTTAATAAGGAAAATTTTCTATATCTCTCAATACTTATGTCCAGATTGTGTTCATCTACAAATCTCCCTTTTTGTGTGGTGTTAATATTTTATTATAGGAAATGGTGGAGTTTTAAATTATTCTACAGAGTGGTTCTAAAACTTCAGAGCAATTTCTACAGATATGAAATTGGTAAGGAAAAGAGAATCAAGAGATATCAATGAATAGAAAGACAAAAAGAGAAAAAATAACAAGGAGGAGGCCTGTTTCAAAAATAAAATGAAATTCAAAAGAAATTCAAAATTTCATTAGAAACACGATGTCTCATGAATTCTGTTTATTTTTATTTTTTTTTATAATACTTTAAGTTTTAGGGTACATGTGCACAACATGCAGCTTTGTTACATATGTATACATGTGCCATGTTGGTGTGCTGCACTCATTAACTCGTCATTTAACATTAGGTATATATCCTAATGCTATCCCTCCCCACTCCCCCCACCCACAACAAGCCCCAGTGTGTGATGTTCCCCTTCCTGTGTCCATGTGTTCTCATTGTTCAATTCCCACCTATGAGTGAGAACACGCGGTGTTTGGTTTTCTGTCCTTTCGATAGTTTGCTGAGAATGATGGTTTCCAGCTTCATCCATGTCCCTACAAAGGACATGAACTCATCATTTTTTATGGCTGCATAGTATTCCATAGTGTATATGTGCCACATTTTCTTAATCCAGTCCATCATTGATGGACATTTGGGTTGGTTTCAAGTCTTTGCTATTGTGAATAGTGCCACAATAAACCTACGTGTGCATGTGTATTTATAGCAGCATGATTTATAATCCTTTGGGTATATACCCAGTAATGGGATGGCTGGGTCAAATGGTATTTCTAGTTCTAGATCCCTGAGGAATCGCCACACTGACTTCCACAGTGGTTGAACTAGTTTACAGTCTCACCAACAGTGTAAAAGTGTTCCTATTTCTCCACATCCTCTCCAGCACCTGTTGTTTCCTGACTTTTTAATGATCGCCATTCTAACTGGTGTGAGATGGTATCTCATCGTGGTTTTGATTTCCATTTCTCTGATGGCCAGTGATGATGAGCATTTTTTCATGTGTCTTTTGGCTGCCTAAATGTCTTCTTTTGAGAAGTGTCTGTTCATATCCTTCACCCACTTTTTGATGGGGTTGTTTTCTTCTTGTAAATTTGTTTGAGTTCATTGTAGATTCTGGATATTAGCCCTTTGTCAGATGAGTAGGTTGCAAAAATTTTCTCCCATTTTGTAGGTTGCCTGTTCACTCTGATGGTAGTTTCTTTTGCTGTGCAGAAGCTCTTTAGTTTAATTAGATCCCATTTGTCAATTTTGGCTTTTGTTGCCATTGCTTTTTGTGTTTTAGACATGAAGTCCTTGCCCATGCCTGTGTCCTGAATGGTATTGCCTAGGTTTTCTTCTAGGGTTTGTATGGTCTTAAGTCTAACATTTAAGTCTTTAATCCATCTTGAATTACTTTTTGTATAAGGTGTAAGGAAGGGATCCAGTTTCAGCTTTCTACATATGGCTAGCCAGTTTTCCCAGCACCATTTATTAAATAGGGAATCCTTTCCCCATTGCTTGTTTTTCTCAGGTTTGTCAAAGATCAGATGGTTTGTAGATGTGTGGCATTATTTCTGAGGGCTCTGTTCTGTTCCATTGATCTATATCTCTGTTTTGGTACCAGTACCATGCTGTTTTGGTTACTGTAGCCTTGTGGTATAGTTTGAAGTCAGGTAGCGTGATGCCTCCAGCTTTGTTCTTTTGGCTTAGGATTGTCTTGGCAATGCGGGCTCTTTTTTGGTTCCATATGAACTTTAAAGTAGTTTTTTCCAATTCTGTGAAGAAAGTCATTGGTAGCTTGATGGGGATGGCATTGAATCTATAAATTACCTTGGGCAGTATGGCCATTTTCACGCTATTGATTCTTCCTACCCATCAGCATGGAATGTTCTTCCATTTGTTTGTATCCTCTTTTATTTCATTGAGCAGTGGTTTGTAGTTCTCCTTGAAGAGGTCCTTCACATCCCTTGTGAGTTGGATTCCTAAGTATTTTATTCTCTTTGAAGCAATTGTGAATGGGAGTTCACTCATGATTTGGCTCTCTGTTTGTCTGTTATTGTTGTATAAGAATGCTTGTGATTTTTGCACATTGATTTTGTATCCTGAGACTTTGCTGAAGTTGCTTATCAGCTTAAGGAGATTTTGGGCTGAGACAATGGCGTTTTCTAGATATACAATCATGTCATCTGCAAACAGAGACAATTTGACTTCCTCTTTTCCTAATTGAATACACTTTATTTCCTTCACCTGCCTGACTGCCCTGGCCAGAACTTCCAACACTATGTTGAATAGGAGTGATGAGACAGGGCATCCCTGTCTTGTGCCAGTTTTCAAAGGGAATGCTTCCAGTTTTTGCCCATTCAGTATGATATTGGCTGCGGGTTTGTCATAAATAGCTCTTAGTATTTTGAGATACATCCCATCAATACCTAATTTATTGAGAGTTTTTAGCATGAAGGTTGTTGAATTTTGTCAAAGGCCTTTTCTGCATCTATTGAGATAATCATGTGGTTTTTGTCTTTGGTTCTGTTTATATGCTGGCTTATGTTTATTGATTTGCACACATTGAACTAACCTTGCATCCTAGGGATGAAGCCCACTTGATCATGGTGGATAAGCTTTTTGATGTGCTGCTGGATTTGGTTTGCCAGTATTTTATTGAGGATTTTTGCATGGATGTTCATCAGGGATATTGGCCTAAAATTCTCTTTTTTTGTTGTGTCTCTGTCAGGCTTTGGTATCAGGATGATGCTGGCCTCATAAAATGAGTTAGGGAGGATTCCCTCTTTTTCTATTGATTGGAATAGTTTCAGAAGGAATGGTACCAGTTCCTCCTTGTACCTCTGGTAGAATTCAGCTGTGAATCCATCTGGTCCTGGACTTTTTTTGGTTGGTAAGCTATTAATTATTGCCTCAATTTCAGAGCCTGTTCTTGGTTTAGTCAGAGATTCAACTTCTTCCTGGTTTAGTCTTGAGAGGGTGTATGTGTCGAGGAATTTGTCCATTTCTTCTAGATTTTCTAGTTTATTTGCGTAGAGGTGTTTATAGTATTCTCTGATGGTAGTTTGTATTTCTGTGGGATTGGTGGTGATATCCCCTTTACATTTTTTATTGCATCTATTTGTTTTTTCTCTCTTATCTTCTTTATTAGTCTTTCTAGTGGTCTATCAATTTTGTTGATCATTTCAAAAAACCAGCTCCTGGACTCATTGATTTTTTGAAGGGTTTTTTTGTGTGTCTATTTCCTTCAGTTCTGCTCTGATCTTAGTTACTTCTTGCCTTCTGCTAGCTTTTGAATGTGTTTGCTCTTGCTTCTCCAGTTCTTTTAATTGTGATGTTAGGGTGTCCATTTTAGATCTTTCCTGGTTTTCTTGTGGGCATTTATTGCTATGACTATCCCTCTACACGCTGCTTTGAATGTGTCCCAGAGATTCTGGTATGTTGTGTCTTTGTTCTCACTGGTTTCAAAGAACATCTTTATTTCTGCCTTCATTTCGTTATGTACCCAGTAGTCATTCAGGAGCAGGTTGTTCAGTTTCCATGTAGTTGAGTGGTTGTGTGACTTTCTTAATCCTGAGTTCTAGTTTGATTGCATTGTGCTCTGAGAGATAGTTTGTTATAATTTCTGTTCTTTTACATTTGCTGAGGAGTGCTTTACTTCCAACTATGTGGTCAATTTTGGAATAGGTGCGGTGTGGTGCTGAAAAGCACGTATATTCTGTTGATTTGGGGTGGAGAGTTCTGTAGATGTCTGTTACGTCTGCTTGGTGCAGAGCTGAGTTCAATTCCTGGATATCCTTGTTAACTTTCTGTCTCTTTGAACTGTCTAATGTTGACAGTGGGGTGTTGAAGTCTCCCACTATTATTGTGTGGGAGTCTAAGTCTCTTTGTAGGTCTCTAAGGACTTGCTTTATGAATCTGGGTGCTCCTGTATTGGGTGTATATATATTTAGGATAGTTAGCTCTTCTTGTTGAATTGATCCCTTTACCATTACGTAATGGCCTTCTTTGTCTCTTTTGATCTTTGTTGGTTTAAAGTCTGTTTTATCCGAGACTAGGATTGCAACCCCTGCCTTTTTTTGTTTTCCATTTGCTAGTAGATCTTCCTCGATCCCTTTATTTTGAGTCTATGTGTGTCTCTGCATGTGAGATGGGTTTCCTGAATACAGCACACTGATGGGTCTTCACTCTTTATCCAATTTGCCAGTCTGTGTCTTTTAATTGGAGCATTTAGCCTATTTACATTTAAGGTTAATATTGTTATGTGTTAATTTGATCCTGTTATTATGATGTTAGCTGGTTATTTTGCTCATTAGTTGATGCATTTTCTTCCTAGCCTCGATGGTCTTTACAATTTGGCATGTTTTTGCAGTGGCTGTTACCAGTTGTTCCTTTCCATGTTTAGTGCTTCCTTCAGGAGCTCTTGTAGGGCAGGCCTGGTGGTGACAAAATCTCTCAGCATTTGCTTGTCTGTAAAGTATTTTATTTCTCCTTCTCTTATGAAGCTTAGTTTGGCTGAATATGAAATTCTGGGTTGAAAATTCTTTTCTTTAAGAATGTTGAATATTGGCCCCACTCTCTTTGGGCTTGTAGAGTTTCTGCTGAGAGATCAGCTGCTAGTCTGATGGGCTTCCCTTTGTGGGTAACCCGAACTTTCTCTCTGGCTGCTCTTAACATTTTTTCCTTCATTTCAACTTTGGTGAATCTGACAATTATGTGTCTTGGAGTTGCTCTTCTCAAGGAGTATCTTTGTGGCATTCTCTGTATTTCCTGAATTTGAATGTTGGCCTGCCTTGCTAGATTGGGGAAGTTCTCCTGGATAATATCCTGCAGAGTGTTTTCCAACTTGGTTCCACTCTCCCCGTCACTTTCAGGCACACCAATCAGACATAGATTTGGTCTTTTCACATAGTCCCATATTTCTTGGAGGCTTTTTTCATTTCTTTTTATTCTTTTTTCTCTAAACTTCTCTTCTCACTTCATTTCATTCATTTGATCTTCCATCACTGATACCCTTTCTTCCAGTTGATCAAATCGGCTACTGAGGCTTGTGCATTCATCATGTAGTTCTTGTGCCCTGGTTTTCAGCTCCATCAGGTCCTTTAAGGACTACTCTGCATTGGTTATTCTAGTTAGCCATTCGTCTAATTTTTTTTCAAGGTTTTTAACTTCTTTGCTATGGGTCCAAACTTCCTCCTTTAGCTAGGAGTAGTTTGATCATCTGAAGCCTTCTTCTCTCAACTCGTCAAAGTCATTCTCCATCCAGCTTTGTTCCATTGCTGGTGAGGAGCTGCATTCCTTTGGAGGAGGAGAGGCCCTCTGATTTTTAGAGTTTCCAGTTTTTCTGCTCTTTTATTTCCCCATCTTTGTGGTTCTATCTACCTTTGGTCTTTGATGATGGTGACGTACAGATGGAGTTTTGGTGTGGATATCCTTTCTGTTTGTTAGTTTTCCCTTCCTTCTGACAGTCAGGACCCTCAGCTGCAGGTCTGTTGGAGTTTGCTGGAGGTCCACTCCAGACCCTGTTTGCCTCGGTATCAGCAGCGGAGGCTGCAGAACAGTGGATAGTGTATATTGGTGAACAGCAAATGTTGCTACCTGATCGTTCCTCTGGAAGTTTTGTCTCAGAGTAGTACCCGGCCGTGTGAGGTGTCAGTCTGCCCCTACTGGGGGGTGCCTCCCAGTTAGGCTACTCGGTGGTTAGGGACCCACTTGAAGAGGCAGTCTGTCCATTCTCAGACCTCCAGCTGCGTGCTGGGAGAACCACTACTCTCTTCAAAGCTGTCAGACAGGGACATTTAAGTCTGCAGAGGTTTCTGCTGCCTTTTGTTTGGCTATCCCCTGCCCCCAGAGGTGGTGTCTACAGAGGCAGGCAGGCCTCCTTGAGCTGCGGTGGGCTCCACCCAGTTAGAGCTTCCCAGCTGCTTTGTTTATGTACTCAAGCCTCAGCAATGACAGGCACCCCATCCCCCAGCCTCACTGCCGCCTTGTAGTTTGATCTCAGACTCTTGTTCTAGCAATGAGTGAGGGTCTGTGGGCGTAGGACTCTCTGAGCCAGGTGTGGGATATAATCTCCTGGTGTGCCGTTTACTAAGACTGTTGGAAAAGCGCAGTATTAGGGTGGGAGTGACCTGATTTTCCAGGTGCAAACTGTCACCCCTTTCTTTGACTAGGAAAGGGAATTCCCTGACCCCTTGCGCTTCCTGGGTGAGGCGATGCCTGGCCCTGCTTTGGCTCACGCTCGGTGAGCTGCACTCACTGTCCTGCACTGACTGTCTGACACTCCCCAGTGAGATGAACCTGATACCTCAGTTGGAAATGCAGAAATCACCCATCTTCTGCATCGCTCATGCTGGGAGCTGTAGACTGGAACTGTTCCTATTTGGCCATCTTGGCTCCACCCCCTCAAATTGTGTTTAAATAGAAAACACTTCACTTACGGATGGGATTAGTCACATTGAGGCAGGAAGATTGTTAATATTAATGCCCTCTTATTTTCAATCATAGATATAATAACTACCTGAGAGAAACTGAAAAGGAGCTCAGGAAATATGGGGAAATTAGCAAATTGCTGGGAAAACAAAATAAATAAAAGGAAAAGGCACATGGCCTTACTGAATTGTATCTAATAATTTATTGGCTAATTCTAGTAATAAAAGAATGTGATAAGAAGAAATTTTCAGCTTCCAAATACCCTGAGTAGCAAGGTATATACAGTGGAACACAGCTGCAGTTTTATTCTACCAATGGAAGTACTAAAGTGATGATATAAAGATAGGACAGCTTTAAATACATGTGGTAGTGTTTATTCATCGAGAAAAATACCTGAAAGAAATACTCTGAAATGTTAACAGCAGCTTATTCCTGAGTAGCAGGAATATGAACAGTGATAGATTAGATAGATAGACGGTAGATAGATAGATAGATAGATAGATAGATAGATAGATAGATAGATGATAGATAGACTTGAAAGAAATACTCTGAAATGTTAATAGCAGCTTATTCCTGAGTAATAGAGATATGCGTGGTGATAGATACATACATACATACATACATACATTCATACATACATACGTAGAAATACCTAAAAGAAATGCTCTGAAATGTTAATAGCACCTTATTTCTGAGTAGTAGGGATATGTGTGGTGATAGATTAGACAGATGATGGAAAGATAGATAATAGATAGATAGATAGATAGATAGATAGATAGATAGATATAAGGAGATAGAGATATGTAGATATATAGCATTTCTGGTTTTTCTAGATTCTCATTGTGATACTTTCATAATAGAAAAGACAGCTTTAAAATATTCCATGCATTTTTTCTTTCATTAGTGATGTTATTTTTAAAATGTGCCTATCATCTCTGTGAATTCCATTTAAACTTGGTGTGAGATAGAGAAAAATAGCTTGAGCTATGAATGGCCCACACATATTACACAAAATGCAATCTAGAACTTATGGGAATTTTTAAATTTGTGCTTAAGTAGGTGTATGTATTCGAACATAAGACAGGCCATGTTTCATGCAGATTGTGTACATTATGAGTGAAGACATATTTTGTGTAAGTCAGAAAGAGGCATCACTTTCACCACAACTCGCCTGAGGTAACTGTCTCTGTTGCAGAGCTTCTTGGTGACCAACATCTGTTAGTCCCTTAGGAAGCAACCTAAATTAGACAGGCGGCTGCAAGAAAGAGAGTGACTCTGGGTGTGTAGCTCCAGAAAGTCAGATATCTTCAAATAGTAATCTTAAGGTAATTTGGGGTACTGTCTTATTTTAGTAAGTTTTTCTGATTATAAAAATAATACATGGTAATCATAACATTGGAAAATACAAAAATATACAAAGAACAAAATTATTTAATCCTGTGATTCCACCTCCAGAGATAACAACTAATAACTTTTAGATTTCTTTCTAGTGAATTGATCTTTAAAAGCCAAGGACAGGAAGATAAGAAAAATGAAGATAAATCTAGTAAGATAAATATTTACTTTTAGTCTGTATTTAAGTGTGCATCACTGAGGTAATCCATAAAAACTTCAGGAAAGTTTTAGTAAGGATAGAAGTTACACTTGCCAACACATTAACAATTTATGTTTAGAAACAAGAAACTCAATCTCAAGTTATATTACACTCTATAAGCCACATTTAGCTTTTTAAAAATCAAGATGTTGAGATATATTAGATATATTGTGAAATTGACATTTTTGAGTGTACAGTTTTATAAATTCTGACAAATGCACACAGTTGTGTTTACAACACCACAAACAAGAAATAGAACACCAGAAGGACATCTCAGTGGAATCCTATAGTACGTAGCCATTTGAGATGGACATCTTTCTCTTAACACATTTGAGATTCATCAGTGTTGTTGCATGCATCTGTACTTCATTCCTTTTATTGCTAAATAGTATTCCATTGAATAGGTTTACTACAATTTGGTTTATACATGCACCAGTTGATAGACATTTTTGTTGTTTTCAAATTTTGGCAATTATGAATAATGACAATATAAACATTTATGTTCAAGTATTTATACAGACAAGGATTTTCATTTCTTTTGATTAAATTTCTATGAGTGAGATTTTGGAGTCATAAGGTAAATGTATGTATAAGTTTAAAAGTAACTGCCAAACTGTTTTTCCAAACTGGTAGTAAAAATTTGCATTGGCATTGGCAACGTATGATAGTTCCACTTGCTCAACATTACTATAAGCACTTAGGATCATTCAATTTTTAAAATTTTAGCCATTTGAATAGATGGGTGTGACTATAATTTAAATTTCCCTGGTGACTAACAACAATGGGAATCTTTTCATGATTTTTTTTTTCACCATCTGTATATCTTCTTTGGTGAAGTATAGGTTCAATGCTTTTGCCCATTTTAAAATACAGTGCATTTGTTTTCTAATTATTGAGTTGTGAGAGTTATTTATATATTCTGCATACAAGTGATTTATCAGGCAAGTGTTTAATCAACATATTCTTCCCACATGTGACTTGTTTTTCTTTTTTTTTTTTTAGCTTTTTTTTAACTTTTAAGTTCAGGGGTACATGTGTAGGTTCGTTATATAGGTAAACTTGTGTCACAGGGGTTTGTTGTACAGATTATTTTGTCACCCAGGTATTAAGCCTAGCACCCATTGGTTATTTTTCCTAGTCCTATCCCTGCTTCCACCTTCCATCCTCCAGTAGGCCCCAGTGTGTGCTGTTCCCCTCTATGTGTCCATGTTTTCTCATCATTTAGCTCCCACTTATAAGTGAGAACGTGATATTTGGTTTTCTGTTCCTGTGTTAGTTTGCTAAGGATTATAGCTTCCAGCTCCATTCATGTTCCTGCAAAGGACATGACCTCATTCATTTTGTCGGCTGCATAGTTTTCCATGGCATATATGTATCACATTTTTCTTTATCCAGTCTACCATTGATGAATATTTAGGTTGATTCAATGTCTTTGCTATTGTCAATGGTGCTGCAATGAATATATATGCACGTGTCTTTATGATAGAACAATTTATATTCCTTTGGTATATACCCAGTAATGGGACTGCTAAGTCAAATAGCATTTCTGTCTTTAGGTTTCTGAGGAATCACCATACTATCTTCCACAATGATTGAACTACTTTACACTCCCACAAACCGTGTGTAAGTGTTCCTTTTTCCTCACAACCTTGCCAGCATCTGTTATTTTTTGACTTTTTCATAGTAGCCGTTCTGACTAGTGTGAGATGGTATTTCATTATGGTTTTGATTTGCATTTCTCTAATGATGAGTGATGTTGAGCTTTTTTTCATATGATTGTTGGCCATATGTGTGTCTTCTTTTGAAAAGTGTTCATGTCCTTTGCCCACTTTGTTTGTTTTTCTCTTGTAAATGTGTTTAAGTTCCTTATAGATGCTGGATATTAGACCTTTGTCAGATGCATAGTTTGCAAAAATTTTCTCCCACCCTGTAGGTTGTCTGTTCACTCTGTTGATAGTTTCCTTTACTGTGCAGAAGCTCTTCAGTTTAACTAGATCCCATTTGTCAATTTTTGCTTTTGTTGCAATTGCTTTTGATCTTCATCATGAAATCTTTGCCCATTCCTATGTCTAGAATGGTACTGCCTAGGTTGTCTTCCAGGGTTTTTATAGTTTTGGGGTTTACATATAAGTCTCTAATCCATCTTGAGTTAATTTTTGTATATGGTGTGAGGAAGGAGTCGAGTTTCAGTATTCTGCAGATGGCTAGCCAGCTATCCCAGCACCATTTATTGAATAAGGAGTCTTTTCCCCATTGCTTGTTTTGTCATTTTTGTCAAAGATCAGACAGTTGTAGGTGTGTGGCCTTATTTCTCAGTTCTGTATTCTGTCCCATTGGTCTGTGTGTCTGTTTTTGTACCAGTACCATGCTATTTTGGTTACTGTATCCCTGTAGTATAGTTTGAAGTCAGGTAGCGTGATGCCTCCAGCTTTGTTCCTTTTGTTTAGGATTGCCTTGGCTATTAGGGCTCTTTTTGGTTCCATATGAATTTTTAAATAGTTTTTTTTAGTTCTATGAAGAATGATATTGGAGTTTAATAGAAATAGCATTGAATCTACAAATTGCTTTGGGCAGTATGGTCATTTTAACAGTATTGATTCTTCTCATCAATGAACATGGAAGGTCTTTCCATTTGATTGTGTCATTTCTGATTTCTTTGAGCAGTGTTTTGTAGTTCTCCTTGTAGAGATGTTTCACCTCCCTCATTAGCTGTATTCTTAGGTATTGTATTCTTTTTGTGGCAACTGTGAAAGGCATTGTGTTCCTGATTTGGCTCTTGGCTTGACTGTAGTTGGTGTATAGGAGTGCTGGTGATTTTTGCACATTGATTTTGTATCCTGAGGCTTTGCTGAAGTTGTTTATCAGCTTAAAGACTTTTAGACCAATACTGTGGGGTTTTCTAAATACAGGATTATGTCATCTGCAAACAGGAATAGTTTGACTTCCTCTCTTTCTATTTGGATGCCTTTTATTTCTTTCTCTTGCCTGATTGCCCTGGTCAAGACTTCCAATACTGTGTTGAATAGGAGTGGTGAGAGAGGGTATTCTTGTCTTATTTCAGTTTTCAAGCGGAATGCTTCTGGCTTTTGCCCATTCAGTATGATGCTGGCTGTGAGTTTGTCAGAGATGGCTCTTACTATTTTGTGGTATGTTCCTTCAACATCTAGTTTATTGAGTTTTTAACATGAAGGAAGGGGTGTTGAATTTTATCAAAAGACTTTTTTTGCAAATATTAAGATAATCATGTGGTTTTTGTCTTTAGTTCTGTTTATGTGACAAGTCACATTTATTGATTTGTGTATGGTGAACCAACCTTGCATCCTAGGGACAAAGCCTACTTAATTGTGGTGGATAAGCTTTTTGATGTGCTGCTGGATTTGGTTTGCCAGTATTTTTTGAGGATTTTTGTGTCGATGTTTATCAAAGATATTGGCCTGAAGTTTTCTTTGTTTTGTTGTTGTGTCTTTGCCGTGTTTTGGTATCAGAATGATGCTGGTCTCATAGAATGAGTTAGGGAGGAATCCCTCCTCCTCAATTTTTTGGAATTGTTTCAGCAGGAATGGTACAATTTCTTCTTTTTACGTCTGGTAGAATTCAGCTGTCAATCTCTCTGGTCCTGGGCTTTCGTTGGTTGGTAGGCTATTTATTACTGACTCAATTTCAGAGCTTGTTGTTGGTCTATTGAGGGATTCAATTCCTTCCCAGTTCAGTCTTGGGTTTTTTTTTTTTTCATTTTCTTAACATATTTTTTCTCTAATGATTCATGCTTTTTGTGTCCTACCTAATAAATAAATCCTGGCCTAATACAAAGTCCCACAGATTTTTTTCTTTGTTTTTTGTTTTGTTTTGTTTTGTTTTGTTTTGTTTTGTTTTGTAGTTGTTGCTGTTTTCTCAGAAAAAGGATCTCTCTTTGTCACCTGGGCTGGAGTGCAGTGACACAATTATAGCTCACTGCAGCATTGAACTCCTGGGATCCAGGGATCTTTCCACCTCAGTCTCTTGAGTATCTAGGATTACAGGTATGCACCACCATGCCCAGATAATTTTTTTTAATAGGCTGGTCTTGAACTCCTGGCCTCAAGAGATCCTTCTGCTTTGGCCTCCCAAAGTGCCAGGATTACAGGCATGAGCCACTGCATCCAGCTCTTCTTTGCTTTTTATAAAAGTTTTATAGAGTTA
Source organism: Gorilla gorilla gorilla (assembly GCF_029281585.2). Classification (NCBI taxonomy): domain Eukaryota; kingdom Metazoa; phylum Chordata; class Mammalia; order Primates; family Hominidae; genus Gorilla; species Gorilla gorilla. The sequence goes on along the minus strand of NC_073231.2, from coordinate 96,127,749 downwards.
GGCTTTACATTTTTTTTCTGTGATTCATTATGGGTTCATCTTTGTACACAGGGTGAAATAGAAATCTAAGTAATTTTTTCTTTTTTCCAATTGGATGTTCAGTTATGTTGGCATCATTTGTTGGAAAGATGATTTTTCTACCTTAAAATATTGATCCCTTTGTTGAAAATCAATTGCATGATTCTATTTCTCAATGTTCTATTCTGTTCCATTTATCTGTGTGTTTGTTCTTTCACTCACATCACACTGTTCTGATTACTATAGATTTCGAGTGAGTCTTGAAATCAGATAGTTTGAATGTTCCAACTTGTTCTTTTTCAAAGATTTTTGGCTATTCTAATTCCTTTGCTTTTCCATATACATTTTAATATTTAATATTTAATACTTGTAAACTTCTACAAAAAAACCTGAATATAGATCAACATGTGGAGAATTGACATTTTAACAATACTGAGTATTCCAAACTCAATATTTCTAAACCTGATTATAGTGAATATCTCCATTCATTTCAATCCCCTTTGATTTCCTGCTCAATGTTTTAAAGTTTTCAGTATTCAATCTTGTACATATTTTGCTATATTTACAAAATAGTTTGTGTTTTTGATACTATTATAAATGGTAGTATTGTAAAATAATTTCAGATTTTTATTGCTGGTATATAATAATACAGTTAATTTTATATCCTAAACTCTGCCAAACTTACTTATTAGTTCTACTAGCTTTTTTCATACATTTTCAAGATTTCCTACTTAGACAATCATAATATCTGTTAATAGAGACAATTTAGTTCTTTTCCAGTCTGCAAATATTATATTCATTTGTCTTGTTTTGTTGGACTGGATAGAAATAATGAGATTGAGTAGGAGAGGTAAAAGCAGACATCTTTGCAATATTCCCAATGTTACGAAGAATGCATTCAATCTTTCACCATTGAGTATAATGTTAGCTATAGGACTTCTATAGATGCCTTTTATTATCTTGAGAATGTTCTCTTCCGTTTTTAGTTTTCTGAGATGCTTTTTTAAATTCATGAATGGATGTTGAATTTGTTAAAAGTTTTTTTTCATCTATTGAGATTAGTCATATAATTTTTCTTCATTTTTATTAACACAGTAAATTGCATTGTTAAACTTTCAAATGTCAAACCAACTTTACATCCTAAGAATAACCCCTACTTTTTCATGATGTATATCTGTTTAATATATGGCTGGTTTCAGTTGGCTAATATTTTATTGAGAATTTTTGTGTCCTCTCTTTATGATCGATATAGTTTGTAGTTTAATTGCAATGTCTTTAGCTGGTTTTTCTATAAAGATAACAGAAAATTGCATTGGGAAGTGTTTTCTACTCTCCTATTTTCTGGAAGAGTATGTGTAGAAGAATAATTTCTTCTTTAAATGTTTGGTAGAACTTTTCAGCAAAGTAATCTGGACCAGCAGTTTTCTTGAATAGAAATAGGACTACACAGATTCTCTATTTCTTATTTAGTGATTTTTGGTAGTGTCTTTCAAATAATTTGTTCATTTCATGTAAGATGTTGTACTGTCATAAAATAGTTCATATATTTCCTTTATTATCTTTTTAATATTAGTATGATCTTTAGTGAGGACCCGTCTTTCATTTCTGATATTGTTCATTTAAGTATGCTTTTTTTTTTTTTAAAATCAATCTGTCTAGAGAAGTGGTTCTAAACTGGGGGCAATACTGCCTTCCAAAGAACATTTGACATTGTCTGGAGACATGTTTAATCATCCCACAAGTTTGGTGGGATGCTACAGGCATGTAGTGGGTAGAGGTCAGAGATGCTGTCAAATATCCTGTATAGGGCAGCCCTTGAAAAAGAAAATATTACCTAGCTCAAAATTTCAGTTGTGTCAAGGTTTAAAAATTCTAGTGTAAAGATTTATCAATTTTATTAATTTTCTCAAAGCACTAGCTTTTGATTTCAGTGACTTTATTGCTTTTCTTTTTCATTCTTCAATTGTATTAATTTCTGTAACAAATTACTTCTGATTTTGTGGGAGTTAATTTGCCCTTATTTTTCTACTTCTTAATGAGGAAGCTTAAATCATTGATTTGAGACTTTTCTTTATTTAATACAAGCATAAACATTTAAAGCTATTAATTTCTCTTGAAGCAACACTGTCAATGTCTCTCTCAAATTCCAGTATGCTCAAATCAAATAAATATACATATTCATTCTCATTCAATTTAAAATACTTTCCAATTTTCCTCGTGACTTCAACTTTGACCAAAGACTCAATCAGAAGTACGTTGTTTAATTTCCAAATATTTGGGAATTATCCAGGTAGATTTCTCACTGATTTTTAATTTAATTGTAATATGGATAGAGAACATGTTTTGTACGGTTTTAATTCTTTTAAATTTGTTGAGGTTTCTTCACAGTTCAGGATATGGCCTATCCTGTTGAATATTCTGTTTTTACTTGAAAAGAACGTGCATTCTCTGTTGTTGGATTAAATGTTCTATAAATGCCAATTTGGTAAAATTGGTTGTTCAGATCTTCCTTGTCATTACTGATATTTTGTCTATTTGCTCAATGAACTATTGAAAGAAGAGTGTTGAAATCTTAAATAATAATTATGCTTTTCTTTATTTCTCCTTCAGTCTATCAGTTTTTGCTTCATGTATTTTAAAGCTCTCTGGTAACCATATATACATTTAAGATTTTATGCATTTTTGGTAAATTAATCATTTTATCATTATGAACTGTCCCTTTCTTCTGTGGAGATATTCCTTTTTCTGAAATCTAATTTATTTAATATCAACACAGTCTCTCTTGAATTGTTTTGATTCATTTTTATTGTATATCTTTCTTAATCATTTTACTTTTAGCCTAGCTATGTCTTTATATTTGAAATTAATTCGTTGAAGTAAGTCCTGCCTGCTGCCTTCCTCAACTTTGGCAAACTTGTCTTTTAATTTGAGTGCTTAGGATCATGTAATATAATCATTGACATAGTTAGATTTAAATCTACCATCTTGCTAGATTTTGTTTTCTATTTTTTCATCTGTCCTTTGTCCTCTTTCTCCGCTTTTTCTGCCTACTATTGGATTGGGTACTTTTTAAATGATTTGTTTATCTTCACTATTGACTTATTTATCCATCTATTTCTAATTGCTCTGTGCTTTCCCTAGCTACCATCTTGCTAGATTTTGTTTTCTATTTTTTCATTTGTTCTTTGTCCTCTTTCTCCTCTTTGTCTGCCTACTATTGGATTGGGTACTTTTTAAATGATTCCTTTATCTTCACTACTGACTTATTTATACATCTATTTCTAATTGCTTTGTGGTTTCCCTAGGCAATATACATCTTTAACTTATCACAACCTACCTTCAAATAATATCACAGCACTTCAAGTAGACTGTGCAAACCTTATAGCAGTGTGTTCGCAAACCTTTCTCCCATCTTTGTGTTATTGTTGTCATACATTTTAATTTTACGTTATAAATACAATATTTTACAATTTTTCTTTAATCACTTATCTTTTTCAGTAAATAAAAATAAGAAAACTTTTAAATATTTACGTTAACTTTTTACAATATCTGGAACTCTTCATTTCTTTTTGTAGGTACATGTTTCTGATTCACATCTGCCTGAAAGACATTCTTTAATATTTCTTCTAGCATGAATCTGATGGAAATCACTTCTCTAAACTTTAGATTGTCTTAAAAATGCTTTAGTTCTTGTTTGCATCTGAAATAAATTATCATTGTCATAGAATTAAGAATTGACAGAGGGTTTGTTTTTTCTTTCAAAACTTTAAAGATGTTATTCAATTTTCTTCTAGCTTGCATAGTTTTGGATGAGATGTATACAGTCATTTTTATCTTTGTTCTTCCATATGTAATGTGTTTAACCCCCTCTGGTTGCCTTCAAGATTTTCATTTTATCTTTGGTTTTCAGCAGTTTGAATATGATGTGTCTAGTTTATGTGTGTGTTTGTGTGTGTGTATGTGTATTTTAATTCTTGTTTGTGATTCTTGGTATCTCTTGAACACATGGCTTAATGTCTTTATTTTGGGAAAAAAACTACACTATTATTTCTTTAAATATTTCTTCTGTTTTCTTTTGCTGTGCAGAAGCTCTTTAGTTTAATTAGATCCCATTTGTCAATTTTGGCTTTTGTTGCCATTGCTTTTGGTGTTTTGGACATGAAGTCCTTGCCCATGCCTATGTCCTGAATGGTGATGCCTAGGTTTTCTTCTAGGGTTTTTATGGTTTTAGGTCTAACGTTTAAGTCTTTACTCCATCTTGAATTGATTTTTGTATAAGATGTAAGGAAGGGATCCAGTTTCAGCTTTCTACATATGGCTAGCCAGTTTTCCCAGCACCATTTATTAAATAGGGAATCCTTTTCCCATTGCTTGTTTTTCTCAGGTTTGTCAAAGATCAGATAGTTGTGGATATGTGGCGTTATTTCTGAGGGCTCTGTTCTGTTCCATTGATCTATATCTCTGTTTTGGTACCAGTACCATGCTGTTTTGGTTACTGTAGCCTTGTAGTATAGTTTGAAGTCAGGTAGTGTGATGCCTCCAGCTTTGTTCTTTTGGCTTAGGATTGCCTTGGCCATGCGGGCTCTTTTTTGGTTCCATATAAACTTTAAAGTAGTTTTTTTCCAATTCTGTGAAGAAAGTCATTGGTAGCTTGATGGGGATGGCATTGAATCTGTAAATTACCTTGGGCAGTATGGCCATTTTCACGATATTGATTCTTCCTACCCTAGAAACTACCATCAGAGTGAACAGGCAACCTACAAAATGGGAGAAAGTTTTCGCAACCTACTCATCTGACAAAGGGCTAATATCCAGAATCTACAATGAACTCAAACAAATTTACAAGAAAAAAACAAACAACCCCATCAAAAAGTGGGCGAAGGACATGAACAGACACTTCTCAAAAGAAGACATTTATGCAGCCAAAAAACACATGAAAAAATGCTCATCATCACTGGCCATCAGAGAAATGCAAATCAAAACCACAATGAGATACCATCTCACACCAGTTAGAATGGCAATCATTAAAAAGTCAGGAAACAACAGGTGCTGGAGAGGTTGTGGAGAAATAGGAACACTTTTACACTGTTGGTGGGACTGTAAACTAGTTCAACCATTGTGGAAGTCAGTGTGGCGATTCCTCAGGGATCTAGAACTAGAAATACCATTTGACCCAGCCATCCCATTACTGGGTATATACCCAAAGAACTATAAATCTTGCTGCTATAAAGACACATGCACATGTATGTTTATTGCGGCATTATTCACAATAGCAAAGACTTGGAACCAACCCAAATGTCCAACAATGATAGACTGGATTAAGAAAATGTGGCACATATACACCATGGAATACTATGCAGCCATAAAAAAGGATGAGTTCATGTCCTTTGTAGGGACATGGATGAAATTGGAAATCATCATTCTCAGTAAACTATCGCAAGAACAAAAAACCAAACACTGCATATTCTCACTCATAGGTGGGAATAGAACAATGAGATCACATGGACACAGGAAGGGGAATATCACACTCTGGGGACTGTGTTGGGGTGCGGGGAGGGGGGAGCGATAGCATTGGGAGATATACCTAATGCTAGATGACGAGTTAGTGGGTGCAGCGCACCAGCATGGCACATGTATACATATGTAACTAACCTGCACAATGTGCACATGTACCCTAAAACTTAAAGTATAATAAAAAAAAAGAAATAAATTACTGAAAGGTAGTCAGCAACACAATGAAACTTCATTTAATAATTCCATATATATTCTTAAATGGAGTATACTGATCTTTCATCCTCATTGAAAGATATATTTAAAACTTTCATCCTGTTCTATTGTTATGATGTACCAATTCCCTTATGCCTTCATTGGCAGATATTAACCATCCTTGAACACTCAGAAATCCACTAGACTAAACAGAACCACACAATTGAATGAAGCTTAATTTTCAAATAAAAAAATGATTTCTAACATAAAAAAAAAATTTCTTCTGTTTTGTCTTCACTCTTACTCATCTTGGATTGTAATTACACATATTTTAGACCAGTCTATGGTATTGTTTGGAAAAGACTGAGGTAAATAGTATATGTGCCTATAAATGGGCACAGATCTTTTCAGGCACTTAGTAAGAGGGATTGTATCAATCTAATCAGAATTTAGTTATTTAGTTGAGTTTAGATTTCCTTGTTGATATGAATATCTTCAGTGCTCTATAAGGCATCAAATTGTTCTAAGAATGCCCTGAGTTTAGGCTGGGAGGTGAGATTGCTATGAGGTTTTTCTCAGTATTTGTGATTCATCCTCATCTTACAATCACTCCTTTATACCTTTGCCACAGGGGTGAGGGGGAGAGGCCTCTCCCCAGCCTCTTGCCCTTCCTTCAGGGGTAGGCTGAAATAGGCTGTCACTGCTTGCTAGGCTAGCAGAGAGAGGGCCCTGTTGTCCTGGTTGAGCATCAATCCTAAGGAAGCCCTGTGAGCCTGAGCCTTCAGGTGGGGTTTTATCATATTCCTTTCCCTCTTCCCCACAGCAGTCAAACTCTGCCTGTGTCTGTGGTGGTGCTTTGTGAGAGCATATGTTTTCTGTCCCTTCCATAGAAGCAGGAGACCTCTAATGGTATTAGTATTGGTTCAGCCCTCTTTCCTGCCCAGGAGTAAGGGAGTTTTTTTGTCTCTTTCTCCAGCAACCCTGGTTCTTTGCCCTGAGTGTGACAGACCTATCCTCATGTTCAACCCCTAATTGTTTTTCATGAACACTCAGTGGAAATGGTATATAGTCTGTGAGGGTGCTGCAAATGCCCCTTGGGTCTGAGGCTCCCAGAAAGTCTATACTGTCACACTAGCTGAATCTCAACCTTTGACAATTCATACAATTTTAGCTAATTCTTTCTTCCCTCTTATGGGGTGGCCCTTTCCTCCTACCATAACTCCCACAGTGGAGGTAGTACATGTGTTCCATCTCTCCTTGCAGGAGGTTGGGGGGTGGGGGATCTGCCCTCCTTGGATTTGAGGTGACTTGATTTATCTAGGACCTCAGCCCACTGACAGATTTTAAAAAGTCATATTTGTAGTTTATATGTATTTTCCTCATTGTTAGTGAGGGAGCAACATTCTAATACATTCTATGCAAAAACTTATTTTTATTTTTATTACATAGTCTATTATACGTCTCATGAACTGAATGTTTGTGTCCCCCTAAAATTCATATATTGAAACTCAGTATGTTGGTATTTGGAGATGAGGCCCTTGGGAAGTAATTAGGTCATGAGGGTGGAGCTCTCAGATGGGATTAGTTATTTTATAAGAAGAGACTGGAGAGAACGCTCTGTTTCTCTCATTTCTCTCCATCATGTGAGGATACAATGAGAAGACAGTAGTCTGGACGCTAGTACTCCACCCCTTAATAGACACCAGATTTGCTGGCACCTTGACCTTTGGAGGTCCTTTCAGCCTCCAAAATGGCGAGAAATAAATGTGGTGTTTAAGCCACCCCATGTATTATATTTATGTTTTAACAGTCCAAGCTCAAACAATAAGTAAACATATTTGTTAAAAATATGGTATAATAGATTATGCTAAAAATATCAGCTTTTAAAGTTAACGTCTCTTCCACAGAGATTAAAAGCAAGACTCTTAGAGATTCGAATTCAAATTGTGCTTTCCCTAGGTGATAAAGCTTAATGGTCATGGAGTTCTGGCTAGATTTCCTAGTTCTTCTCAAGTATAACCCTACTGAATCTGAGTTCTCCTTTTCTCTTGACCAATTGTTTGTATTATAATACAAAGGGACCTTTTACTTTAGAAAAAGTCATGATATGATTTCCTTCAAAAGGAAACCCCCTTGTGGATGAAAAATATAACTCAGTTTACTAAAATTCAAGGTATAAACAAACAGTGAAAAACAATATTATAGGGTAAGGTAAGGGACTCCTGTTTGGTACACTAACAGAACTGACCATATTTACACTGCCTTCCTACCACCATAGGCATTCTCAGCACCACAGACACCCACTCATAATATAATAAATAACAAAGGAAATAGAACAGCAAGAAACTGTCATTTGTCAATTAAATGTGTGGTTCCATTACTGACACAATAAAGCAGGTTTGTCACAGAGGAGCCTGGCTGATTTTTTTTATCACATAAAATGGGAACAATTAATTTGAAATATGTTCCCCTTTGGCTTACCAAGCTGCTGAAGCCTCATGGGAATTTATAAAACACATTCCTGATAGAAGCTGGTTCATCAGCATACGGTTGCTACAGTTACGGTATCACTGCAACAGCAACCCAAATAGTGATGCCTTGACAGCTTTTCATTTAGAAAGACCAGAGAAAGATTATTTCCAAGTGTCCAGTTGCCTTTAAATTTATTAATACTGGGTAGGGGAAAGAAGATTATTAAAATGGTCTGAACTTTTCTCAAGTCTCACTCTAGTGCCAACAATATCTCATATGAATTAGGATGAATTACTCTTTCCCATATGGATAGTTTTTAACTAAATTTTTTATTAAAAATTAGATGCAATTACAGTAGGTAATTATACAAGGGATGTTTTTCTTGACTTTTAATATATTTCTGATTTAAAATTATGAAGTCAATCTTTTGTTTTTTCAAAGAAACTGATTAACATACTTAATCTTGACTTAATAGAAATCACATCAATTTTTATTGTCTTTTTAAAAAAGAACTCCTTATTTTTCATGGCCCTCTAACTAACAGCAAAAAAATTACCTTTTGAAGAACATTGATTAAAGTAAAGGAGCTCTGTTTGGTTTTGGGTTTTTGTATTTTCTTTTCATTTTTTAATTAGTTCCTACCTTTTGGCACCATTCTCAAATTAGTACTCATTTCTAGCCAAATTTCTCAAGTTTCAAAATGAGCATCTGACAAAGAAGGTGGATTTTGGCAAATGTGAACTTTCTAAATCAGGATGAATCACAACAATTCTCTCCTATATTTCGACAGTGTTTCAACCAAATCAGAGGCTTAACTATGAGACATAAAGCAAAGGAACATGTTGGCCCCCTAGACTGGCGTTTGTTAGGATGAGACTTATTACTATAAAATCGCTGCCAAATGAGAAAAAAGAAAGATCAGATACAGAAAGGAAGTGACATTACTGTGTTGTGCCAATGAGGAACAATGTTTTTGGATGCTGTATCTTTTATTTCAGATGAAGTATAAATATATTTGCAGAAGTAATTCTAGACCAATTACATCAGACACCAACTCTAATTCTTTCAGAGATATAGCTCTTGAGCAATTATACTCAACAAATGTGAACAACGGCATATATTCCCTACTAAACAGTGTGGAAAATAACACAGAATAAGACAATGGCATGTTTCCTAACATTCAAGAAATTTTAATCGGGTTAAGAAAAAGAAGATTAGAAGATAAAACAAAATTTGAAAAGCATGAAAATTATGTAATTGAATACTAAATTGCGTAGCAAAATCTGTGTGTGGAAGAAAAGAACATTAGTAAATGCTGAGAATAATGGGAGAAGGCTTCATTGGGAAGGTTGAACTTAACTTGAGTCTTAAAAGGCAGACATTTGTTCATTCATTCATTCACTCATTTGGCATTCATTCACTAAGAACTGACTCTCTACCAAGCACTCTGTTAATTTCAAAGGACATAAAGTTTATTTATGCCCTGACTTAATGGTACACACAGTTATTCTGGGAAACATAAATATATAAAACGTGATGTCAATACAATATTAGGGCAATTATACAGATAGGGGAGCATTGTTGAAGTACAGGGATCAGAGAAAGCTTTCTAAATCAGATAATGCCTGAACTAAATTTTTTGTTTTTGTTTTGTTTTGTTTTGAGATAGAGTCTCACTCTGTCACCTAGGCTGGAGTGCAGTGGTGCGATCTCGGCTCACTGCTTCCTCCGCCTTCCGGTTTCAAGCAATTCTCCTGCCTCAGCTCCCCGAGTATCTACAGCTGCCCACCACCACGCCCAGCTAATTTTTGTATTTTTAGTAGAGATGGGGTTTCACCATGTTGGCCAGGCTGGTCTCTAACTCCTGACCTCATGATCCACCAGCCTTAGCCTCCCAAAGTGCCAGGATTACAGGCGTGAGCCCCCACGCCTGGCCTAAGTTTTAAAGGATAATTTGCCAGCTGTATGTTTGCTGAAGCATGGACCTATATCAGGCCAAAGGTGTAGAAATGACAGGTAGGACCTGGACAGGTGGAGGAGATAATGCAGCAGCATTTCAAGTGAAGGCCACATTTCAAATCATGGAGTGAGGAATGCACATGGCATTTCTGGGATAAACCAGCCTGACTGGGTGGAGGGTTTATATTGATAGAAGGGAGAAATTTGATTAAATATGTAAAGCTGAATCTGTATTTTCTAATTAATAAAAGCCAGGAAGAGGTGCTTGATTTTTGGTAGCGGTCAGAGGTGCACTTCTAGAGGGTTAGACTTTTTAACAGGAATCCGATAATTTACTTAGGAATATTAATCTAGCAGGTGAATGTAAGAATGATTTAAATCCCTACATCTTAGTGTTAATGAAGTGAACTAAAAAGCTATGACTACAACCCATGTGTGATTGACTGAAAAGTGGTACTGGGGTAAGGACATGTTTTTTTGCAAGAAACAAAATCTCAATCCAGTTAACTTAAGTAAAGGGAGACAGTACAAGAATTCAAGCTGCAAACTCACAAGTATCTCAGGACAAGAAAGAAACTAGGTCAAGCCACCCAGAGGCTTGACCAGAAGCCAGCAAGTGAGGCTCCTCCCTCAATATCTCAGGAAGTCACTGACTCTTGGCCCAGCCCCCTCTCTGCTAGGTAGCAAAACATTCTTGCTTCTCTTAGTACCCTTTAGCTTGCCTATCACCTACACAGTATACACATAGACAAAAAGCAGTTATTCCCATCCAACATGACCTTTGTTCATCTGCCTGTCATTTGAGACTCCAACTCCAAATTCCTGGCTTAAATAAATTGCCCAGCCATGCTCCAGTTGGGGACAGGATGTGGTAAGGCACTTGCTAGGGAGCACTGCAAGTTCCTGATTTTGGGGATGGAGCAGTTGCACTAAGCGGGAACAGTGAGTGAGTGACTGAGATAATCCACAAGGAGAGTCTGAACTCTGACTACAGCAATGGGCATGGGAAAAAAAGGCATTTTTTGGAAGAAACAATAAAAGAAGTTGATGACTAGCTACACACAAAGGGTGAAAAAAGAAAATATTTTGAAGTTGATATAAAAGTTTAAATTTAATTAATCTAGAGCATGATGGTGCTTTGGTAAGGCTAAAAAATTTAGGAGAAATATCTGTCTGGAGCAGAAAGGTAATATATCCCAATGGAAAGAACAATAAATTTGAGATAATTAAAGGCATTCACATGAAATTAAGTAGACAGCTAAAAATATGGAACTGAATCTAAGGTTAAAAATAGAATTGGATGTTATGCATTAAAATCAGCTACATGATGGTGAGAGTTAAAGCTATTTAAAAAGTACAATGGGAAAAGGTATTTTTTTCTGAAGAAGAACATGGAAAGGGAAGAGCTAGGAGTCAAGAACTGAGACTTTGGGAATAACTACAAGGAGGACAATTTCGGACCGATAAGTAAATGTCCTGTCCAGCAAAGAAAATAGAGAATGGGAGGCCAGAGAATTATACAAATAGAATCATGCCATAAAAGAAAAAAAAGCACCAACTTCTCTCGAACCCTTTTTTAAATGCTATGTTTTATGCCCAATTCAAACTCAGAATGGGAGCAGCTGACCAGCTACAATTTTTTTTTCCATTTCTGGTTTTTACTTTTTCTGAAACTAAGAATTTTGTTTTTTCAGTTTTAAATATCACTTATTTTTAAATTCAATATTTCCTAAAAGAGTTATCAGGACTTTTTTTCAGATTGGAAATTAGTTAGCTAGTCTATGTAGATAGCTAGGAAAAAATAAATGGTTTTCATTTAAGCCATGTTTTTCCTTCAGTAATCTTCTTACCCGAACTAAGACTAAACTTATGAACTTTTAAGTTCAAAAGAGACCCATTTCAAAATATTAGGAGTTGGTGAAAGAGGCATGAACAATGGAAGTCAATTTTCAATGGTAAATGCTATAAGAAGAAATTGGCTACAGCTTCCTCCAAGCTGGAAAAAGAAAAGAGAAACTACAGGAAAAAGTTTGCTGCTCTTAAATTAAAAAAGAAAAAAATCAATGAAATCTTTCTGAAGTAAAATTAAAAGAGACCAAATGAAAGACTATGTGCTTTATAGTTAAATCTGGCTTTGGTATAATAAGGAGGTATTGGGAACATGAACCCAGCCTCCTGCTAGGCTCCTTTCTTTCAAACACTGATATTGCCTTTAAACTAAAAACGTAGCAAATACCGTGACTGTATTAAATCTAAATACTCTACCTCTCTATATAAAGCTCATAGTTGTAGTAATTGTTCTAGCAGTCACTTCATACTATTCATTCATACTGAACTAAAACCCCCTAAGAATTTTTCACATCAACCTCAACAAAGACTGTTTGTCTCTATTCTGTATTTAATCAAGTGACTTTTGAATCTGAATTTGAAAATTTGCATTTTCTTTATGAGTTTTATCTCTTTCATTTTGGCACACACCTTTCAAATGTTTTTTGAATTCTTATGTTGTCAAAGACATACCAGTTATGTTCATAGCTTTCTGGTTCCCAGAAATGTAATTACCAAGCCATATTTTTTCCCTCGTTCATTTTAAAATTCAGTTTCTGCTGAATGTTAAACTCTTTTCTAGATGTCAGGGGTACAGAAAGAAATCAAATAGCCTCTGCCCTTAAGAGCCCCACAATCTTGTTGGGGAAAAGGGAGAAAATATATATTTTGCAAACATTGTGACAAATGCAATAACAGAGATAGGCTTAGTTGATTATAGAATTAAAAGGGTGATGGCTTGTGAGAGTGTGAAGACAGGGAAGTTGGAGGATGGTGTAGGGGGCAGAAGAGGCCTTACTACATGAGAGTAGGCTTCCTGGGAAAGGCAGTGCTTTCTCTTGTTTTCCTATTAATCAAGGGTATTGATCTGATTACAGGGTCCTGCAGACAAATGCTGAGGAACTCTAAATCAGTGATTCTCGAAATGTGGTCTCCAGACATCAGCATTAGCACCATCTGGAGATGTGTAGAAATGCACATTCTTGGGCCTCATCCCAGACATGCTGAATCTGAAACTCTGGAGTAGGATGCAGAAATCTGTGTTTCAACATGCCCCCCCAGGTGACTCTGCCACCCACTCAAGTCTGAGCACTGCTGCTGTAAATGCCAACCCTTTAATTAGTATCTCATAGGTGGCCAGTCACTCTTACAGTAGCAATGGAGAAGTGGAGACACCTGAAGATGAAGTCAAAGGCTCTGCTTAGGAATACCAGCTCAGCCACTCACTACTCTGGTTGGAGCAACTTACTTAACCTTACCGTTCAGACTACTGATTGATCACATATTCCTCAGATTACTATAAAAATAAAATGAAAATATGTGTTTGTAAGTACCTAGCCCATTACCTAGAGTAGCACCTTTTGTTTGTTTCACAACAGACTAATGAGTTTACCTATGTTGATACTATGAAAAAGCCATAGAAGAGTCTGAAGAATATAGAAATATGTAAATGTTTTCCTCTGGATAAGTAGACATGAGAGTTATCTTCAACATTTGGAAAGCAGTACTTCAATCCATCTTAAGATGGATTTTCACTCATCAACCTAAAGGGAAATAATTGATAAAAGGAAGATTCAATTCAGTACAGCAAGAAATAGTCTAACAATGGAAAGGACCAGGGCAGAGGGGTGGAGAGTCACTGCAGTTTTCCAGATAAGAAGACATTTTTACTTTGGTGGGAGAAACCACCACATACCTTCCCAAGCAAGCATCAGAATCTAATTCTGTATGATTATTACCTTTAGCAGGTTATTCTGCATGGTTTCTGAAGATTCCCAAATATTTCACAGCAAGAGGCAATGGCTCTCCAACTGAAGATGCTTCTGCACTCTGCAAATAAGAGAATTTTTACAAATGAGCCATCACATCCATATTGTCTATATGTCACAAATATAAATACTTTCTGTATATCCTGAAAATCTTCATGACCCACTTTATTTGTGGCATCCTACTAGCTAATGCTCCAAGTTTACACGATTATACTTTGTGTCCCATTCTCTTCTGGGTTTATAAAAGAGGAAATAAATGTGTAACTATGCTAACCTTATTAAAATTTATTTACTTACCTATTTTATGTCTTAGATATTGAAACATGCATCATTTTAAAACAATATATTTTCTGTTAATATTCTTTTGCATGATGTAGTCTTTACTCTTTGCTAAAATGAGGTAAATGCATTTTTTTTTAAATCTGAGAAAGGCCTGGGATCTATAAAAAGGGGACATTTCCAATGAGATTAAATTTTAATGTTCATAGCACTACATCAAAGCAATTAAAAAAGAGTGAGTTAAATATAGCTTTCCCCTGACAGAGATGCTGCCCTTAGTAGGACACATTGCTATATTCTGTAACCAAATACACTGCCCCAGTTTACTTTAATTCTAGCTAAATCTGTATACCCTCCAGAGTGGTATCCTTGAGAAGTTAAGCACCACGGTTATTTAAATCAATGATAGTGTGAATAGCAATAATGGGGCTTGCCAGGTGCAAGTGATTGGCACATCTGCATACCAGATTCAAGCAGACTATACACACTGACCATATAGGCCACACCCAGGAAAACATTGTGATAGCAAATATTGTAAGGGCCTCTGATCAGGCCATCTCTTCTAACAATTACTTACTGTGCTAGCACAAGGCATGCTCCCAAAGTTAAACAATGGTACTAAAATTATGATGGAGCTATTTGCCATGTTAGGTGAGTTTCTTAAGAGCAAGAACCTTGATTTTCCCATTTCTATATCCCCTAGAACTTGGCAAACACTGAATGTTTAACGAGTTATTAACAAATAAATGAGTTAATTTGTAAGAGTTGATATCTCCAGATTGCCATTTTCTCCCTTTGATGCATTGCTTTTCACGTGGACTCCCTCTGCTTTAAAATAACCGCCAGGGGTTGCTGTTTTATATTTTTTAACTTGCAATGTCTTTAGCGTACTTTTTAAAAAACTCTACCACACTTCCGCAAATTGTATTTTTCAAAGAAGTCCACGATAATATATACCATCCCACATAATATTCTTACAGGTGACATTGACTTTCCTGCCATTGAGCAGTGAGGTCTATGCCCTTCCTTTGAACCTGAATAGACTTGCCTTAACAATTGGAGTATGGTGGAGGCAACACTGAGTCACTAGATCATAAAAATACCTTGCTCTATTAGTAGGCTCACTCTTGACACCCAGCCACCATGCTATGAGAAAGCCAAGCAGCCATATGGAAAAGCCCTTCGTAGGCATTCTAGCCAAAAGCCTCAGATGAGGCCCCAGCCAGTAGTCAGCATTAATAGGCAGATATGTGAGCAAGGAGTCCTCTGATGATTCCAGCCCTCAGCCTTGAAGCCTTCTTGGTCTTCAAGCCACTCCAGCTGATGAAGCAAGGAACAGAGACGAACTGTCCCTACTAAGCCCAGCCCAAATTGCAGATTCATAAAAATGATAAATGATTGTTCTTGTTTCACGTCACTGCAATGGAGATGATTTGTTGCAAAGAAATAGATAACTGGAACACATACATACCAATAAGTGGCTAATAACTGTACAGTTCAGTCATCACTAAATGAGCACACCTGTGTAATCATCATCTAGTTCCAGAAATAAAGCATTGCTAGTATCCCAGAAGCCTGTCCAGATCGCTTCCTGTTGTAACCCCCCAAAAGGTAACCATTATCCTGATTTCTAATACCAGAGATTAGTTTGGAATATTTTGAATTCTACATTAATGGACTCACACAATAGGTACTCTTTTGTGACCAATTTCTTTATCTCAATATTATGTTTGTGTACTTAACCCATATTGTTGCAAAATCTGTAGTTTATTCAATTTAATTGCTATGAACTATTGTATAAACATACAATACTTTCTCTGTTCTACTGTTGATGAATATTTGGGATTCTAACAAATGATACTACTGTTAGTATTCTTGTGCATGTCTTTTGGTGTACATATTCATTGTATATTTGGGGGTGTTATGCCTAGGAGTGGAAATTCTGATTCATAAAATACACAAATGTTTGTTTTTTACTGATAATACCAAACTATTTTCCAAAGTAACTGCACCAATTTACACTCCCATCAACAATGTATAATATTCTTCCCCAGCACTTTGTAATTTGAGTCATTCTGCTGGACAATATTAATGTGCATTTTCTTGATGTCTAATGAAGTTGAGCCCTTTTTATGTTTGTTAGCTATGTGTGTATTTTCTTTTGTAAACTGCTTGTTCAAGTCTTTTGCCAATTTTTATATTGGGTGATCTTCTCATTTTCTTATATGTTTAAGAATTCATAAGAGACTTGTCAACTGCCAACTCCCCTCAAAGACTATTAAATTAACCTAATGATCAAGCAAAACCAAATATCTTAACCTACTATTGTGATGAAAAGCATCAGTTTGACACTCTTCAGTCTCAGAAAAGGGAAGACAAGAGCGGATATCCGTGGAATTTTTTAAAATCTAAAATCAAATGATTTATGAATCTTTCAATACAGACATCTGATTGGGACTGGGAAAAATTCATAATAAATTAGTATAGGACTGAGGGACAACAAGGCAACGGTCATAAAGTGAGTCTTCATAAACAAACAGTTGTTTTATGAGATTTTCCACTAAGTAAGCAAACTACTGTACTGAGAAGGGGGCTGTTTTTCTAGATGAGTAATCTACTCTTTGGACAAATTAGTTTTCATGAATTTCCTGAAGCAAGTAGTGAAGTTATGTATTGTTTTCAGTCTTATCTTTCTTGGCAAACTTTTCAGAACAAATTGTAAGTGGTCTGTTTCCAGTCTTGAGAACTAAGCCCTGTAGATGCAGGTGGTCCCAGTTGTCAGATCCTACAGACATTTTGCAAATATTGTCACTCCTTTGCTGCTTGTCTTTAGAGTGACCATCCTGATTTGTCTAGGACTCTTCCAGTTTTAGCACTAAAAATTTATGTTGCAAGAAAGCCCTTAGTCCTGGGCAAACTGGGATGGTTGGCCATCCCACTTGCTTTGTTTCTCTTAAATGTATTTTTTGACAGACAGAAGTTCTTAAATTTAATGTAGTACAGCTTAACATATTTTCTTAGGATTAGTGCTTTTTGGAGTCCTGTTAAGAAATCTCCTACATGAGTCTTTACATATAGCCTAGATTTAATAAACATATAACGTAAACTTTTATAAGAGTTTGATAGTTCAAATGGATTTCCTATGCTTAAAATTCCTTGTATATATTAATTTTGAAAATGATTCTTCAGTACCAAAAGCTAAGCTACTTAAAGAATCCATTAAGTCTTTTTTATATTGTTACTTGATATAATGAAAGGATGAGCAAATTTTGATAAATGATGGTAGAAATTTCATGAAAAGATTGTGCTATTAATGATCAAGCTTCATGACTCATAGTCTTTTTTTTGTCTTTTTTTCCCCAAATACTGCTGAAACTAGAGCCTAACATCACAAATATCACAAGCTGCTGGTAGCATTAAATTTTTTGACAAAATACTTGCTGATCACTTTCTGATTTCTTTTTCTTTCTTTTTTTTCTTTTCTTTTTTTTTTTTTTTTTTTTTTGTTGTTGTTGTTGTTGAGACAGGGCCTCACTCTGTTGCCCAGATTGAAGTGCAGTGGCATGAAAACAGCTCACTACAATCTCAACCTGGGCTCAAGTGATTCTCCCATCTCAGCGTAGCTGGAATCACAAATCACAGGTGTTCACCACCATGCCCAGCTAATTTTTGTGTGTGTGTGTGTGGTAGAGACAGAGTCTTGCCATGTTGCCCTGACTAGTCTCAAATTCCTGGGCTCAAGTAATCCTCCTGCCTTGGCTTTCCCGAAGTGCTGAGATTATAGGCATGAGCCACCATACTGGTCTTCTTTTTCAAAGTTAATGTCCTCAACAAGGTGGGTCCATCTCATCTCCATCTATTCCAGTCTCGATACCCTACAAAATGTTCATCATCTGACTAAAACAATTACAACAGGACTCACTCTTGATCTTTTTCATACCAGCTCAGTAATTTCATTGCAGTCATTATCAGTTGAACCTTTCTTTGGGCATTTATGTCATTACTATGTGTAAGGCACTGTACTAAACACCATTAGAGAGACAAAGATATATAAACAGCAGTCTGCCAGGCAATTCTCCTCCTTAGCACTTTGTAGTCTAAGTTTCAGAAGTCCACACATTTTATGAGTTTTCTCAAACCACTTATCACCTTTGCTGCCTCCACCTTCATCATAATACCAAGCCTTATATCTCCTTATTAATGTTCTTTGATGTGAGTTCAATTACTCCAAAAGTAAAGTGTCATAGTCCTACACTAGATGGAAACTGAGACGTTGTTGATTCAATTACTTAATTTATTAATCTTTCCATAGATAACCATATACCTTTTTATCTTGTCTCATATTTCTAACTTTCTGGATTTTTCATTTTATACTTAAGATACTTAAATATTTAAAACCTGCTTTATATTTCCAGAGTTGGCCACAATGGAGTAAGCACACCCCTACTTGTTTTTCAACTGATTATACCTAAAAATTCTGGTCAAAATTTTAAAAATCAAAATCTGAGAACTCTGAAAAGATGAATTGGAGAGGTATGCCAAAACCTGAAGAATGAACCATAACAGGCATGATTTTCCTGGTTTTTTCATTTTTTACCACCTGACTCTAACCCAATAGAACCTAAGCCACAGAACTGCACTAAAGCGATGGAAAAATAGTTCAGATACCTTAAACCAGTCTTTCTAGCCAGAAGAACTGACAGAGATGGGTCCTGTGATCCAATTAATGTAGGGGAATCCTCATTGTTTTCTTCTCCTTCTTTTCTCACAACTTTGCCCCAAAGGCAGCCCCACTCAAGCAGAACTATGTAGCAATATGAGCATATAAAATGCTAAGATAGATTTTTTTTCTATCCAAGTGACATGGAAAGAGGAAAAATTATATGCCTGTATTTACCCTTTTAAACTGGAGACACATATCCCTCATGAAATTTTGAAAAAGACTGTGTTATTTCTTCCAAACTTTTCTGTCATCTGTTTCTCTGTTATTTTCTGAAACTCTTTTTAACTAGATATTGAGCTTCCTGGCTTGGTCTTCTAGTCCATAATATTTTCTCATTTATTTCCCAATGGTATAGGTTTTTTATATTGTTTTTGTTTTGTTACTTGCTAGAAAATTTCCTTGATTTTTGTTTTCAACCTTTAAATTTATTTGGGTTTTTTTTCTTCCATTCATCATTTTTTGCTTTCCCAAGGGTTATTTTGTATGTTCTCTAATTGTTTAGATATTGTTTTTGTTTAGTGTCCTATTTTTGCATTATCAATGCAACCTTCTCAAATAACCCTAGAATACTAATTAGTGTTCTATTATTAAATATTTTCTTTTTATTATTATTATTATTATACTTTAAGTTTTAGGGTACATGTGCACAATGTGCAGGTTAGTTACATATGTATACATGTGCCATGCTGCTGTGCTGCACCCATTAACTCGTCATTTAGCATTAGGTATATCTCCTAATGCTATCCCTCCCCCCTTCCCCCCACCCCACAACAGTCCCCAGAGTGTGACGTTCCCCTTCCTGTATTTTCTTTTAATTTTTAGAAATTTCCTATTAGTTGTGTTTTATATTTCCTCTGTGGTTATTTTTTTTCTCTCTTTCTGTATTTGCCTCACTCTTTCACATTTTATACTTGATTTGACTAGTCTAGGGATAACCATCTGTGTTCTTTGGAAGCCAAATTGGCAGATTTTGCCTTATGGCATGAGAGCGGGAAACTGGCCACCATGCTGGAGAGTCTCTGAACCACCAACATGCAAGTCAAAGTTCTTAAAGCTGCCTTGCCTCTGCAGAGTGCAGATGATTATATTTCTTCAGAAAAGTGACTTTGCTATTTTTTGACTTCAATTGTAGGCAAACCTGATGATGAATATTATGTGTGAAGAAAGTTAGAAAAAAGGATAGGGTCATTAACTTTTTTTTCATATAGATTTCAACTAATGACCTTCTCTATTAGTTACCTGTTGCTGCCATACTAAATCACCAGATATACTCAGTAACCTAAAATAACACAGACATATGATCTCACAGTTTCTGTAGGTCAGAAGTCCATGGGACCTCAGCTGGGTCCTCTGCTGATGGACTCATAATGCTGCAATCCAGGTGTTGGCAGGGCTGCATTCCTTACTGGACACTTTGGGGAGAATCCACTTCCAACCTACTTCATGGACTCCGTTGGCCGAGTTCAGTTTCTTGTGGTTGCAGGAATGAGACCCCCATTTCCTTTCTGGCTGTCAGTTGAGGCAGGTTTTTACTCTTCTATGATACCTGCATTTCTTCCCATGCTTTCCATGTGGTCCTCTGCAGCCACAGCAGGTTGAGTCTCTTTCATGCTTCAAATCTCTCTGACTTTTCCTTCTGTCTTATCCCTCTGACTCCATCCAGAGAAAGTTCTTTGCTTTTAAGGTCTCCTGTGATTAAACTGGGTCCACCCAGATAATCCAGAATAACTTTCCTGTCTTAAGGTCTGTAAATTTAATTATATCGGTGAAGTCACTTTAGCCATGTAATGTAACATATTCACAGGTCCTAGGAGTTAGGGTATGGATAATTTTGAAGAAGCCACTCTGACTACCACACAGACCTTTTAGTCCTATCTCTTGTTTCTACATTCTATTATTATCGAAATGTCATAGTCCTAGCCAACTACAGAATTTTGCAAGGTAGACAGATCAGCTGGCCTCAATTTCAACCCACTCCATACATGTTCTAGGTAATAATTACAAAGGAACTGGAATTAGACTACTTATCAGTAACATGAGATGTTAAAAGTTATGGAAGAATGCCTCCAGAATTTTGAAGGAAAATTATTTTCAATCTAGAATTCTATACCTAAAAAGCTATCAACCAAATGTGACTGCAGAATAAAAAATATTTCTAAACAACCAAGAACTGAAAACTATGTCTCATGTATCCTCTTTTATAATATTACTTGAAAATGTGCTCCAGCCAAATAAAGAGGTAAATCAAACAAGAAAAAAGACATAAGATCCAGGAAATATCAGCCAATGCAGCAGATTAATTTTAAAAATCCCAAAAAATTGGCGGTTCAATGAGCCTAAGAGAGCAATCAGTTCATAATGGAGTTAGAATATGAAAGGTTCCAAGAAAGATATCTGGGAAATAGAGATTTCATAGATATGATACTATCCTTGAGAAATTTTAAGAATTGAAGAACGCAATAATGATAGAAAATAAAATAAAAATATGTAAGACAAGTAGTAGCCCCAGGGAAAACAAAAAGTTGTGTCAGAAAGGAAACTTAATCAGAGTTTGATTCTTGGCAGTCAAGTGAACAATATTTAATAGTCATGGTAAAAATATTGTTTACATTTTAAAAGTTTATAATTATTCTATATAAAAGTATTAAAAGTTATAGTTAGGGA
The DNA here is from genome assembly GCF_029281585.2 of Gorilla gorilla gorilla. Classification (NCBI taxonomy): domain Eukaryota; kingdom Metazoa; phylum Chordata; class Mammalia; order Primates; family Hominidae; genus Gorilla; species Gorilla gorilla. Next base: position 96,106,113 of record NC_073231.2, on the reverse strand, counting down.
ACTGAATACAAATAAAAATAACACTAATGTTGTAAAAGTAATTGCATAAGCTGGGAGATGGAGCTAGGGAAGGAGAGATAACAGGAAGGGAAAAGACACCAATAATCTCATTTTACAAACTGTGGAGTCCAAAGGCACTACCCACAATTAATAGAACAGAAAATAGAGCTATTAATAGTTGTATATTATTTACAGTTGCAAATTTCATTAACAGAGAACTAAAAACTAAATATATAGAAAGGGACAAAGGTGAAGTGAAAGTGAATTATATTCTTCTCTAGCACAGATAAAAATCAATAGATAAGGTCCAATGTTAATAAATTATTTTTAAGGTATATATTGTTAAGAGCAGGGGTCAGCAAACAATGGCTCGCAGGCCAAATCCAACCCATGACCTGTTTTTGTATGCCTGGTGAACTAAGAATGCTTTCATTTATCTTTAAAGAGTGGTCAAAACAGAAGAATGTGTGACAGAGACTATATGTGGCCCATAAAGCCTAAGCTATTTGCTATGTAGCCATTTAGAGAAAAAAAATGTCAAATCCTGATTTAGAGATGTAGGAGACACTCCTCCTGGGGTCTCGCGCTCAAACACACCTTGCTGGGTATGCTAGAAATGCAAGGCCCAGACCTGAACCACATGTCAGACTGCGTTTGCTGTCAGCAACCTTAAATAATGAAGCAATATCTCCCACAGGTCAGAGAGCAGGCTTGTTTACTGCTTATAATGAAACAGTGGACTCCCTAAGCTCAGTGATCCTGTCACACAATTCACTGCATGTGCGGCTGACATTTGTCCGGACCCTCCTTGTCATCCCGTGGGACTTGAGAGGACAAAGGGAACTAACACAAACAAGACAATGCACATGTTACTCGCTGTGCTGTCAGTAATGCATCATTTTTCACAGACCTAGGAGCGTCACTGGAACAGTAACAGACTAAGTCATTCACTTGTCAGCAATGTACATTCAAATATCAGAGGCTGAGGTGGGAGGATCGCTTGAGCCCAGGAGTTTGAGACCAGCCTGGGCAACACAGTGAGACCTTGTCTCTACAAAAATTGTTTTAAACATAAAACAAAATATTAAATTCAAATCCCAGACCCTGATTGAGACAGCTATCAAAATAACTGAAAACAGAAACAAGTAAGTGTTCATCTTTGCAGTGGAGCAGAGTGGAGGCCAGTCAGGGACTCATTACTTTTCACACAAGACCTTCTTACTATTTGATTTTTAAAATATATATGCATATATTACTTTGATTATACATATATATAGTAAGATACTCCCACACATCACCACTGTAAATTGAATCTGGCCAGATTCAAAACTAGTTTTGACAAGTAGAAAGCAGCAGATGTGACAGGTGTAACTTTTAAACTTGGGCCTTAAGAGATCTTCAGCTTCTACCTGGAATTCTTAATATTCAAACCCAGACATGGTGTTGCGAGAAGGCCAAGATATATGGAAAACCACACGGAGGAACAGAGAGGCATCTTGGTCAAGATCCCCAACTGAACTTCCAGCCAACTGCTAACCAAGTGCTCTCGACAGTCCTGCCCACTTGAGTACTCAGTTGTCTTCAGCCCCTAACAACTCTTCACGAATGAGAGGAACTGCACAGCTGATCCCAATCCATCCACAGACTTCTGTGCAATAATGTCATTATTGTTCTTTAAGCTGCTAAATTTTGGAGTGGCTTATTATATAGCAAGAGATAGCCAAAATAGTATACATTTAATGTATTTAACCTACATGATAGATTAAAGATATCTGCATTCACATATCATCCTTGGATAGTTTATCCAAATACCTTCTTTCTAACCTTTTATATCTTTTGACCATTGACTGGCCATGCAGAAATTATTTTTTCTTACTAGTAGTCGTGAGTGAGGCATATGTCTTGTCTCTTTTCAACACAATTTATTGCTTTCCTAGAAATAGATCTGCCACATGTGCACCACTATTAGAAAATTTGCTTTTGAGGGACAAAAATAACTACAGTTTACTCTGACGTGCCTTATTTGGGATGTTTATTTTGCTATCATCTTACCAAGGACCTTTACATAAGCTATTTTTATCCTAATTGTTTTGATTCATTTTGATACATACATACACACAATTTTTAAAAACCTCTATTACCTACAAAGAGTACATGCTTAGTTACCAAAAAAAATGCTAAGATGGATCTCCAGATGTATACCCTATGCCATCTAGTGACCTTTAAAGCTATGCCTTGCATCTTCTCATTCACATGCAATACACTGACTTTATGAGTTAGGACCCTGTATTTCAGTTGTAATCATGGCCCCCGAGTCTTTCACCTCAAACAGCCTTACCTCCACTAAGCCTGTTCTTTGCTTTCATTGCTTTTGCAGGCTTCTTTCTCCTTTATATTCCCCCATCCATTAACCTTTTCTGGTAGTATTTGCATGATTCCTCTCCTGTCTGTCCTCCACGATCAACCGTTTCAGCAATTCTACACAAGCATCACCAGGCCTCTTGATTCTCTGCAGTGTTAATACCTATGGCATCTGAGCATGAATAGAGAAAATCACTGGTGATTTGTTGGATTATGACTCATTCCAGCTTCAACTGAGACCTCACTGCTACTGAGCAATGATTTCTCATCTCGTGTCAGTTCCATTACATATTTCTCTCAATAGCTGCTTAAAACCTTTACCTTTCCTCTTGCATCCCTAGCTTACCTGAAGCCCATCTGATTCTCAGTCCATGATCTCATCTCTTCTTATCCAGCCTCCATTATTTTCTTTTGCTAATATTTGGGAAAAGTGTCTCTTCTCTTTTCCAAAGTCAAGTTATTCAAATGTAAATCCCTAATTATTGCTTCTTTTGTAAGGACCTCTCCATTAATTTCTTTTATAGGACCTACCAACACATTGGATGGCCTTTCATAGACTTGTGGCCTTCATGTGGCTCTCATGGCCTTCCTCCTGGACTTCTGTAATAATATATTAAAATTCATTTTTCCATAGGCCTTATTAGGGTCCCATTAGTAACATTAAGTCAAGTTTCTCTAGCTTGAAAGCCTGCCACTCTGCTTCATTATTTCCCAGTGTTCACTGGATTTCTTTCTAGATTTCAGAAACTTATTCTGATCTCACATTTTCTAGTTTCTCACTCCACTTATGTAGGTTTATACCTTTTTATTTTACTATTGTCTTCATGGAGTCAATAGGAAAAAGAGATCAATGCATGTGGTGATCTGCCATCTTGAATTGGAATTCATTTTTTATTTTTTACAATATGCTTATCTCATTTGCATATGTAGTATAGTCATAAAAATCTTTGAGGTCACCAATTTAAGGATATAATTCTTTTTGCATTATTGAAATTTTTCCTGTTTTTCCTGATGCATTTTTTTCATCCAGTCTCTCTTGTGTTGCAGGCTTTCCTCAAATATCTATGATCCTTTGTTGCTTGTTTATATATAAGAATAAGGCAATAGAAAGGCTGACTGGGTACTGTATGTGAGTTGAGCTTGCTGGCTGGCAGACTTTGCTTTAAATTGAGTGAGAAGAAAGCCAGTCATTATGCTGGGGATCTCTTCTTTAAATCTATAGCACCTATGGGACCCTACAGGTAGATTAGAGGCCTCTTTCACTGCAGTGGCCCTCAAGGATATTCTAGGCTATGGTTTCCTTCACTCAATTCAGTAGTCACCATTCCTTCCTCAGCTTTCTGACTTCCACAGATTTTATTAAATGTTATGTCCACTGATGATCCCTTCTACAGTTCATTATTTCTGTTGGAAATTATGTCACTTTTATGTCATTCTTTAATTGGCTGCCTTCTTTAATGTCATTCCTGTTTCTGTAATTAGGTCATGGGAGGAAGAGTTGATAAACTTGTCTTTAGTCTGACATTGAAAACTTGAATCCATTTTTAAGTTTCTGTGATTGATTTTTTGATACATGGATCTCACAACACCTCTGCTTCTTCTCTCTCCTGCCAATCATTAGCTCTAGAATTTCCCTGATTTCTGATTATTAGCATATTAAAGAGTAATGAAATAATTGATCTTAATATTAACAGATTAATGTAGTTCAGTCTTGTCTGACTGTGCACAGTGATTTATTCCTGGAGTGCTGAGAATATAGAAAGATTTCCTGTTCTTTAATATCTCTATTCACAAGGGGTCTTACCATCTTGGTTCCCAGCAACACTAATCTGAGACTGTATTGACCTTTTCTAGCAATTTATTTACTTTTACCTCCCCTGAAGTACCTACAACCTTAGCCCTTTGTTCTAATGAGATCTTAGTAACCCCAATATCATGAACAGTATTCTAACCCTTCTCACCTGCTTTTGTTAAGTTTCAAGTGGTTATTTTCTACTCTAACATACCCATGTATATCTAGATAGAAAAAAGGATGGCAAAGTCATATTAATTTCCTAATGATGACTGATGATGCAGAACTAACTGGGACAAGCAATTCTGCTTCTTCTCTCTCTTACCTCCCAGGACTCTAATTAAAAGTCAAGGAAGTAACATTAAAAAAAGAAACACAGTTGAAGATATAAATCACTTAATTGTTTATAAATTTAGCACATATAATATTATAATAGGCAATTTGTTCATGGTGGAGCTAATGCAGTCCCTACAAATTTGTAATGAAACACAATTCTTGGTCACACACAATTCAAACATGTAGAGAATATTCCCCTGAATTGACATATAATATAGTTTGGTTCTTTATTTAGGTTTGCAGATCAATGCAGATATAAATTACTCTGATAATAGGTTGCTGAAGTAGGAAAATTTTCTAGCACTCTGTTCATTTAGGTTTTACTATACTCTTATAACAAAGAAAAATCTTTCCAGTTTTTTTGCTGTTACATCATTTAAAAACGACCTTGTTAGGATATTCAGTCTCTTTGTTAGCTGCTCATCACGAAATCTTGTATATAAGTCTGAGAGTAGTTTGTGTATATATATATATATACACACACACACATATATGTGTATATGTCTGTATATATATACATATATATGTGTATATATATATATAAAACCTCAATGCAATTTTTGTCTTTTATACAAGATCACGAAATCTTGTATAAAAGTCTGAGAGTAGTGTGTGTGTGTATATATATATAAAACCTCAATGCAATTTTTGTTTTTATAATTTGTTACAGGTAACATCAGTCTTTTTTGTTCCTTAGCCTTATTTCTTCAACATAGAGAGGAATACTGGAATCCTTAAGAATTGCAGGAATGCATTTTGACCCCAAAGGCAGCTATCTTGGATGTACAGCAGCCAAAAAATAAAAATAAAGGACCATGAACTAATTGTAGAGGGAGGTTTATTTTCATATAGTTCAGTCCTGAGTCAGGAACTCCCTCAAGGAGCAATAAATTATTTTTATAACTGAACTTTCCATATATAGTGTTTTATCATCACTTACACCTGGACATAGATGCCACCAAAACACCCAGGCTGCTGTTAAGTCTTGAGAATTTTCTTTTATTTTTTAAACTTTTTTAACATTTATTTACTTATTTATTTATTTTGAGATGGAGTCTCGCTCTGTCACCCAGGCTGGGGTGCAGTGGCTTAATCTTGGCTCACTGAAACCTCTGCCTCCCAGGTTCAAGCAATTCTCCTGCCTCAGCCTCCCAAATAGCTGGGATTACAGGTGCCCACCACCACACTAGGCTGATTTTTATATTTTTAATAGAGATGGGGTTTCACCACGTTGGCCAGGCTGGTCTCAAACTCCTGACCTCAAGTGATCTGCCTGCCTTGGCCTCCCAAAGTGCTGGCATTACAGGTGTGAGCCACCATGCCAGGCCAAGAATCTCCTTTCAAACACATGTTGCCAGAATAACTGGTTACCCAAATGTAAAAGAATAAAGTTGGACACCTATCTCATATTATATACAGAAATTAATTCAAAATGGATCATTGGTATAAATTGAAGGCCTAAACTCTAGAACTCTTAGGAGAGAACATAGAATAAATTTTCGTAACACTGGGATAGGCAATGGTTTCTTAGATAACAGTAAATGTACAAGTAACAATAGAAAAGATATATATCGGATTTCAACAAAATTAAAGATTTTTATGCTTCAAAGGACACCAAGTAAACATTCAACCCACAGATGGGAAGAAAATTTTGCAATCATCTATCTGATAAGGGACTTGCATCATAAAGAACTTTTAAATAACAATTAAAAAGTAATTAATAAATGAGAAAAGCACATGAATATACATTTTTCCAAAATATATACACAAGTGGCCAGAAAACAAATGAAAATATGTTCAACATCATTTGTCATTAAGGAAATGCAAATCAAAATCAGTTTACCAACACTAGGATAATTAAAATAAAAACGAAAGGTAATAACAAGTGTTGGTGTGGATGTGGAGAAATTGGAACCCTCATACATTGCTGGTGGGAATGCAATATAGTGCAGACACTTTAGTAAACACTTTGGTAAACACTTCCTCAAAATGTTAAATATGCAGTTAGTATATGATCCAGTCCTAGGTTTATACCCAAGAGAAATGAAAGCATGTCCACTCAAAAATTTGTACACAAATGTTTGTAGCCACATTATTCATAATATCCAAAAATTGACAACAACCCAAATGTCCATCAAATAATAAATGTATCAACAAAATGTGGTGTATCCATACAATGAAATATTATTTGGAAGTAAAAAGGTATGAAGTAACAGTGGAAACTACAACACGGATGGATCTTGGGAACATTATGCTGAGTAAAAGAAACCATATACAAGAGGTGATATGTTGTATGACTCTATTTTTCACTTTCTTTTCTTTTCTTTTTTGAGACAATGTCTCACTCTGTCACTCAGGCTAGAGTGTGGTGGCGCAACCACAGCTTACTGCAGCCTCAACCTCCGGGGCTCAAGTGACCCTTCCACCTCAGCTTCCCAAGTAGCTGTGACCACAGCTGCATGCCACCATGCTGGCTAACGTTTTTGCTTTTTTGTAGAGATGGGGCTCTCCCTATGTTGCCCAGGCTGCCCTGAACTCCTGGGCTCAAGCAATCCTCCCGCTTCAGCCTCCCAAAGTGCTAGGATTAGAAGTGTGAGCCACTGCACCCAGCCACTTAACTTTTATTAACTGTTCAGGATAGGCAAATTCATAAATACAGGAAGAAACCTCTGGTTTCCAGAGGTGTAGGTAGTGGGCAGGGAATGGGGATGACTGTTAAGAGATATAGGGTGTCTCTTGAGGGTGATGAAACTACTCTAAAATTAGTTCTGATGGTTGCGTCATTCGGTGAATACACTAAAAAACAGTCAGTCATACACGTTTTGAAAGTTGAATTTTGTGGTATATGAATTATATCTCATTAAAGTAGTTAGGTTTCTTAAAAAACTCAATTGTGGATTTTTTAAAAGAGTATTTCTGCAATTATGTATTCATTGTGCATCCTTTCTATAAATGCTTAACCATCTAGCCAAGCTGCTAGGTGTTAAAATTGATATTTCAATTAAACATTAACTTATAAAAGATGAGGGGCTCGTGGTGAATTGCAGAATCATTAAATGCAAATTTTCAGAGGAAATTCCCAAGAAATTCTTCCTTATCTCTTGAACCTTTTTATGCACTTTGAAATATTAAATGTGTGCAAAAATGTAGGAGGGAGAATCCTGTGAGGAGGATTTGTTGAGATGTCACTGAAGAAAGCTCGACTTTGAGCCCTCTCCTTTAACTCATGAGAAAGGTGGCAGATGCCCCAAGTCTGGTGACAGTGAGTCCATGGGGCTACTTGGAGTGCCTATGTGACTGCCTAACGTGGAGGGCAGGACAGACCGGGATCTGACACCTACCCAGGAAATTTAGACAGTGAGAGCCAAGTAATACCTAGATGGGAGTCAGGAGAAGAGAAATAGACTCCTATTATTTGTTGGGGGACAGTGGGGAATCAGTGCTTCCCTCAACAGAGAGGGGTGCCACATGGTAGAGCAGATTCCAGATCGCTCTGGGCTCTTTCCAATAGCATAGCTTGCAGGTGCAGAAGAGGCACAGAAGCAACAAGCTGGGGATAAATGGCTGTGGAAGAAACTGCAAATCTACCCAGAATAGGATGCATCTACTTGGGTCAAGAGGATTGCTGGGAAGAAAGAATGAGACCCAGAAGGCACACTCTTTCAGCCTCTGAAAAATGTTTTTCACAACAGAAAGGGCCAGCCCCAGAGGGCAAGAAGCCATGTTACTTTGATCTAGCAAGACCTAGACCCTACCCGTTTATTTCTTCTTTTCTTCTCCCTGCTACTCCAAAGTGTTTAGAAACTAGTTAGCAAGAGGGAGCCATGAGGCAGGAAAAACAAATAAGAAATTAACTCCATCCCACCGCTTTTCTACTAGAATTTTCCAGACCAAAGTAAACTCAACCTGTCAAAAGGAGTTTACCTGCTAAATAACATTTGGGGTTTTGGTTACTATTTTCCAAAGATAAGCCTAATTCCTGAACTGAAAACATTTGCAATTTAAAATGACTGTAGAACTGTCTGTTATCTCAGTGTGGGCACAAATAACATGAGATTAGTTTAATAAATTTATTTGTCTTGCTCTAAAATTTAAAACTACTTTTGTATTTTAATGTTAAACATTCTCTTCTGCAATGTATGGCTTTAGAGTATCTATAAGATTTTTTTCCAAAACAGTCTTAGAGCTAAAAGACACAGTGGTGATAATACCGTCCACAGCGCAGGACCAGGTCCAAGACGTGGAATGGCTATTTCGAATGTGTGAAAGAGACCATTCTTCTTGACTCCCAGCTTAGGACTTTATAAAACCAAATATCAATTTTTTTATAGAATTTGCTGTGTGCGGAACCTAGCACAGAATATATATGCTTTAAATGGGCTTGTTTCATTACGACAATTACATCTACAGGACCCATGGCCTATAGATGCTGACGGACTATATCATGGGTTGATGGACTCCACTTTATGAAACTCATGTATTTTAAGGTTTTCTCACATCAAATTATGTCTACAAGGCTTGTAATACATTTTCTTTTCTCTTTTTAACATAATAATTATGTGGTGCAGTATAACTGGGAAAGAAGATGACATCAGCTCAATCCTCAAAGGTTTTAGGATGATAACATTCAGATTTATGGGCATTTTTAGTTCTTTTTGATTGCAGAGTTCAAAAAGTTTGATACACCTTTTTGTGGTGATAGAACCATAAATTATCATTGACTTAATGACTGCCTACAGTTGCAATGACAGTACCTTATGGTAGCAATAAACTATGTTTACCTCAGTTATTCAAATGCAGGATTATATCTGTGGAGTAAATTGGATGAGTTGTCCTGCCAGCTGCATGAGGTGGTGCTAAGTGTAATTTTACCCTGGGGGCGGGGGCTGATTCAGACTTCTGAAAAAACAGTGGAAAGGGGACAGTTGTTTCTTTAAATATACAGTTAAAGCTCAACTTTTGTGAAGGCCAGTCCTCAAAACAGTCTTTTGGTGTGGTATGAAGAGTATGATGTATAAAACTAATTTGATGTAAAAAACTCAAAAATATAGTAGCATGCAGGATTGGTTCAGTGTTTATATAACAGACTAGTGTGGTCCAGCTATAGACAGAAAAGCATAAATAAATGGCCTCTATAAACCAAAATTTATTAAATAACCCAGGCAAATACATAAAAGCTCTTTGCCTGTAGAAACAAATCCTTCTAGCACAGCAGTAACATTTCCACACACTGCTGAATCACCAGAAGGTTTTAACATCCATTTTCTGGGATTGCTTAAAAAGCGGAGCAGGTGCCAGCCAACAATTCTGCTATTGGGAGAACATACAGAGGCAAACTGAGTCATCCGTTAATAGTTGTGAAGAGTTTCTTGTGAGCACTGACAGTTTTCTAAGCCAGCAAGCGACCTCAATACTCACAAAGAGATTTTAGAGAATCCAGATTGAAATTCCCAGTCCCATGACTCTTGAGTTTACCCAGATAGCTGAGCAATTTCAGGAGCTTCTGCCTTTCCACTCTTTCTAGCAGAAAGCATATTTGCTAGGTAACTGAAGAGCCAATAATGGCCTGAGTTGCCCATTTGGGGAATTCAGTAGAAGATGTGCACATTTTTCTCAGTTTCTTGACTCACATTATTTACATATGTACATGCAAGCTAAGGTGGGAAAGATGTGTGCAAAGGGTGTGATATAAATTGCTGAACCCACTGCTTCTTTATCTCTGGCTTGGTTATAAAAAAAAAAAATCATTATAAGACATTCCTTAAAGGGAGCATTTTTGAGTTCCAAACAGAATTTCCAAAACTGGAGAGTATGCTGTCTGTGGAGGATTCTAAGGAACAATGCATATAAAAATGCTTCTAAAGGGAAAGGGAAAAAAATGTTATCTTGGGCAATTTGGACTACATTTAAATCTTAAACTGACCCAGCAGACTCTCCTTAAGCCCCTCAAATGATAAGAATTGTTATTTAATTGCTCTGACAGTTAATTAACATCCAAACAAGTACAGCAATAAACTAAGACATACTGTTCATTGAGAATCTATAAACAGACAAATAATTATACGATTAGGCATCACTGTCTTTGAGACTTAATAATGATAGAACTTAGGTTATTACTCTATTTAAAACCACCATAGCAAGGTGGTCATAAAATCCATCCTTTTCTTTTACAGGTTTAAGATGCCTGGATTGTGGACAACCAACGGCATTCAAAGCTGAAAGTGCACTAATTAATGGCACATAGGGGTTGGATTTTGTGACTATCACTGAACATTTCTTGTTATCTAAATGCACTTTAAAATGTCTTGACCTATTTTTCCAGTTGTAGTGCACATTCTTCAAAAGACAAATTTTATTTCTATAAGCAGAAGTGTTGTGAGCCATGGGATTCTAAGAAAGTTACTATTTTCACTGTTGCAGAACTTCAGGCAGATTGGTCACAGAATTGACACATAGGCTTTCTGTGGCCCCAATGCCTACTTCTAGGTAACAGCGCATCAGCGTCTTGGACAGCAGCCAAAGCTGAAATAACAGCCGTGTCTAACCTTTTCTCCTATTCCCATTCAAACTGGAAGACTATTGATTTGAGTACCGGTTTTTAATGAAAACCCTTGAGTATCTGATAGCTGTGAGAGTGAGTTTGCTATAAGCAGACCATGTGAAAATAACTTATGCATTCTTCCAGTGTAATGATTAGTACACGTTGAGAATAAATAATTATCAATTCCCCTCAATATATATTCATGTTTGCCCTTTTCTGGACAGTTTTTTAATTTTTAATTTGAGTATGATGGAAATATAACTTAATTTTACTTATTTTTATTTGGGGGTGGCCACTGCCAGATGCAGAATGGTCTTTCTCCACTCACAAATAAGTGCATTGCCTTGTCATGATCTAAATAATTGAACTCATGCTCTCGTCTAAGATTCACATTCTTCTCCTTTCCAAGCTTCATGGACATGGTGTACAGGTAGACTAGCTCCTGGCTGTAGAAGATTTCTATGCCCTGAAGAGACGGCAATAAGGGCAGTTTTAAAATAGCACATTCATTCAAAGTGCTAACCAACTACCATTTCAGTAATATTTGTGGAACACCAGACCAGCAAGGTAGATAGCATCACCATTATCCCTTTGCAGCAGAGGAAACCAAGAAAGCATGACTATACAACTCACCCAAGGTCAGCCCATTCATCTGGGTCTGTTTCCCCAGGTAGCAGCACTGCACTCCCTGGAAGTAGCAGCACACACAGTATCACACTCTATTACTGGGCTCACTGGATTTTCCATGACCTATGCTAATGCCAAGCTGATACTCTGAAGAATATTTTCTTGTTTACAGGTGAGAAACTTATAGGAGTGGAGTAGGGAGGCAGAGACAGAAATGTTGAGATAAGCTTTATCTCTAAAATCTGAGCTTATATATTCCACATAAAGAAATGTCATTTCTAAGGCTACTTGTTTTGCTAATATTTAATTGGTTTGTGGAATGTGCCAAAGTGCCATACTCCCTTTTTTCCTCAAGTGAAGTAATTACCTTGGGTTCTCATTTTGAAAACGTAATGTTTCTTCCATAAGCTCATAAGCAAGTTCTCATTTTTCTCCTTCTACCTTGGAGCCATTAATGTTCCAAAAAGAAATGACTTTGTTCAAAATAGCCAGAAACAAGTGCTCCTAATATTTTTTTCATTCAAATTAATTTTAAATTACAAAAGTTAAAGAGCTTGTAGCAGTCTGGGTCAGCTTTCAAGAAAAAGTCATCAGGTTTTGCACAATATGTCTAGTTCTTTAGTTCAATTCAGCTTCATCCTGCCTCACAAAAATAATAACTTTGGATAATGCTGGAATAACAATGTCAAGCTTTCACAATGGGTCTTGATGGTAAACTCAGGTTTCTTGTGAGTGTGACATCATAACAGCATCTACACTTACGGGCAATTTTAAAACCAAGAGACCAAAATCACAGACATGAATCATAGCATCCTCCCTTATTTCTAAGATGTATACATGAAGATGAGATAAATAGCATTTTGTAAAGGGATAATTGGCTGGTAGTAATTCTCCTAAGTGAAGGAAAGAATGAGTCTTTAGATACCTAGTCTGTTACATTGTCCCACCCCTTTACTAATTAAATGCTAACCTCATGATTCAAATGGGAGAAAACCTGAAGCTGACTGAAGACTTTCGCATCTATCCTTTAGCACCACAGTATCAAAGGTGTTTCATATTTATTCTGTGAGCACATTCCCTGTTATAGCCTTTTAATTACCTATCACTCTTTCTAAAGATTGTAAATTAACAGGAGAAATGTTGGCTTCAAAGGTGATATTTAAAACCAATTGCCTCAGTGAAGATCCTGTGTAGGTAGTGGTTATTCAACTACAAAGGAGGTCACCAAAAAGCTCTATTTTATCTCTAACTCAAAGGACCATCTTTAGTTGATAGTTGCTAACATCTAAAAATCACTTTTTTAACATACAAAAATTCCTGAAACTCTCTCCTTTCTTGTTATGTTGGTTAACTCAGTAAACCAGTGGAAGTAATGAGAACATAGATGCTTTTCTTCTTTCCATTTTGCCAATAGTGAGATTTAAGACATAGCAAAGTGTCTGCTTTTAGACTGACTTGCTTCAAGGTCTCCAGATGGCTGCCACAGTTCTAGATATCCCCATGCAGATGACCATGCCCCAAAGAAAACTTTAAAATCACTTTATTTTTTGCAATTATCTTCATGTATCATTTTCTAGTTTCACCCTAAAATGTTCTCCTATCTCACTTTGCGTGGGTAGAGCTGACTTTCACTAGGGCATGTCTGCATTGTCCTGAGCAGTAGTGGAGAGTGATTGGGCGAGAACAAAAAGTTCTCCCTCTCCCTAGAGACTAGCTTCTCAGATTCTATAGAATGCCTGCCTGGGGCTCATGTGAGCAACAGGGTCCATGTTCTGGTTTAACCTTTGCTGCTTGACTTCTTTTGATATAATGTTTATTTCCAAAGTGCAGGTGCCTCCACTGTCATCAGTTCACCAACAAGAGCTAACCTACAGATGACCAGAAGGGCTCGCTTCAGCAAAAGCAAAAAAGAAACACCCCCCCCCCCCCCGCTTTTTTTTTTTTTTGGCCAAATTTAAGGCTAGCCATCTATGTTACAAATCATGCTGCAAAAAGTAAAAAATTTAAAGTTCAGATTGGATCAACATTAAGGAGAGGTAAAGATGGGTGGGTTTCCTGATCTTTTCAAAATAAATGTGAGACTTTTAAAAGGATGAAAAAAATGTTTTATGCTCCAGTATATTTGACTCACTGACCTTGACCTTAAGAAATCTGATAACAATCCTAATGCCCTAGAACAATGGAACTTTAAAATTAAATGGAAAAGCATGCACAGCAGTAATGGCAGCCCATAAAGCCCCCAGCATAAATGCTGCATAACTGGAGTAATGGGGAGTTTGAGTGAAAGGCAGTGGAAAGTTACAAGAAATTCAGAAATTATTAAAAGAGAGAGCCTTTATTCTAGGTCTTTTTATCAGTATCTGTTTACAAAAAGGCAAAACTATCCACAGTTATTTATCTATTTCCCCAATTTATGAAGCTTTGAAACATGACAGTCACTTTACACCATGTAATCCTCATAAAGAGAGCATTGTTATCCACTATCTAACATTTTTTTTCTTAGTGGAGACTCTTGAGATGGTAAACAGCTTACTCAGATTATACAACAAATCCATTTTTACTTAACAGATAGAAACTCAGATCCAAAAGTATTCTCTTCCTCAGGTCTCTTAACTACCTCATTTGATGAGAATACACAAGTGATCACTCAGAAATTTAGTCAAGCATTTTAAGGTCTCTTAATTATTTTAAGATTTGATTGAAAACTTGGCCTATTGCTTAAATCCTCTAGTGGACTTCCTCATTGCATCAGGTCAATTGAGTCAATCTTCAGATAGCTTCACACTTTTTTTTTTTTTTTTTTTTAAGACGGAGTCTCGTTCTGTTGTCCAGGCTAGAGTGCCGTGGCATGATCTCGACTCACTGCAACCTCCGCCTCCTGGGTGCAAGCTATTCTTCTGCCTCAGCCTCCCGAGTAGCTGGGATTACAAGCACCCGCCACCACACCTGGCTAATTTTGTATTTTTAGTAGAGACAGGGTTTCACCATGTTGGCCAGGCTGGTCTCGTACTCCTGACCTCAGGTGATCCACCCGCCTCGGCCTCCCAAAGTGCTGGGATTACAGGCGTGAGCCACTGCAGCCAGCCACCTTCATTTTTCAAAATGATGAATGTGTTATAATAGAAACTTCTAGTCTTCTATGGTACCCACCATAGAGAAAGTTGCCTTATATAAATTTAAAACAAAAAAAGCATGTGTTACTGCGGCAAGATTTCCAATAGAGAGCAAAACCTATTTGACATTAATCAATCACTTTTGAATCCTTGCCACAGCAAGTAAAATGTGAGGACAAATGAACACAGACTGGGTCATGATTCATTAGTACTTAACTTAGATCAAGCTAAAGCAGACAAGAGGAGATAAATTTCTTATCAAACAGCTTTAGTGATGATGGAAGATTTAGACTCTATTTCAGCATCTTGCTTATTGAATTCCATATAAACAAATTTATCATTTTGAATCTCCCCAGTAAATTTTCTCTGCATTCAAATAAATGATAAGCTACAGGAGAAGAAATTCTCTCCTTTAATACTTTAACACCATATACAAATCTAGTCATCACATTAGTTGACTCCTAGAACCTCCTTCCTTTTGTGAATTGAAAACTTACAGCTCTTGGAAGACCAAGATATCAATACTGAGAATAATCAAAGGGTACATGTATAAGGATGGTGATGGGAGGTTAATCTCAACAGATACAGAAGTAAACAAAGCTTGGCTTAATAAAGCAAATGGTTATTTTAAGCAACATCAAATTTTTATAATGAGATCAGTAATGGAGAATATATAATGAAGCTTTTCAATAGAGTTCAAGGATTGAAACGAAGTGTGAAAAACATGACATTTTAGAAGCACACATCTATACAACACTGAAATTAAGATTAGGGATAGTAAGTGACATGGCAGGAATTTCTTTCCTTTTTTTTAAATTTCATAATTTTTTTTAATTTCACAGTTTTTTTGTTTAATTTCACAAGGATTAGTACATGAGCCATTATTTATCTGGCTTAGTAAAAAGTTTTCTGCCTATCTTAGCTAAGAAAAATGGAAGGCAACACTTTGATATGAGTGAATATAGCAATAACCAAGAAATTCCTATTCTATGAGATGTGGCAATGGTCGCAAATAAAATGTGACTAGTGTCCATGAGCAAGGTGAATAATTAATATATTCATTCACTGGGGACCTACTTGTAGTTCCCAATGAATGGGAACTTTTGGTATTAAAAAATTTGTATAAAGGTAATTTTTTGGTATAAAAGAAAATTATTAGCTTAAATTTCATCCTGTGCTCTCAGGAAAAAGAAAAATACTATTGGTCGTTTTTTAGAGAATGATACTAGGTATCAGCTAGCGTACTCAAGACCTGTGATATATACACATCATGTAAAATTTAAACACACCAACACTAACATACAGCAATAGCACTAATATATTGAATAGACTTTAAACAGATTATTTTCATTAATTAAAGAAAATACCTGATATACCTCACACAGCTACCTGCGAAATGCTGTAAACATAGCAGAAGCTCAATAGAGATATTAATTAATCCAGTCAGCTAATGGTGATACCCTAACTACAAAAGCTGTATCCAAGATTATAGAGTTCTTAACTGGCCTCTCTGTCTTCAGTCTCACTGAAGTCCCACCCTCTAGACTGCAAAATAATCTTTCCAAAGATGAAATTTCTACTATGACACTCTATTTTTTAAATATTTAGTGGCCCGCAAAATAAGTCCCAACTTCCTTAGCATGTCTTCCTCACACGGCCCTTCATGATTTGGCTGTTATGTATCTAGACAGCCTTAGATCCTGATACTTCCACACTTATTCCCTACACTCCCAGAATGCTAGACAACCAGCAATTCCTTGAGTATACCTTGTAGTCCCGTTTCATGCCTTGATCTCTATAGCAGCCATCGTTGATACCCACCCATATCCTTTCAGCACTCACCATTTCTGTGAACCTCTAACTGCTGGCTTTCACCTGCGACTCTTTGCCTGAGGGCTTTCTCAGGTGGCCAGAGCTAATGGGGCCCACACCTGTGGAAAATCTAAAATGGAGAAGAATTAACATCCATAGGGAGCAGCTCTCAACCACAGAATGACTGGAACTGGTGAGCAGCTCCAAGTCATAGCCACACAGTTTCCCAGGGTGCTCCCAAAGAACTGAGAGACCCAGTTGCTCACAGAAGTAATCTGCCAGAAAAGACACTCCTTACAGTCATTCTTCCCTTCCTTATCTCACTTCCCACTCCCCTACTAGTGTTTCCTCCCAAATAAACTGCTGTACTCAACTCTTTGCCTCAGAGTGTGCTTCTGAGGAGAATCTTGTCCAAGATAGTCCCTTTACAAGTATCGTTCCCACTTCTGGAGAATATTTTTCCTTTCCTTCAAACCTACTTGGGAATTCTTCACCATCCTTTAAAGCAAACCTTCTTAAAATTTAATGTCACACAAATGACCACAGATCTTATTAAAATAGAGATCCTGATTTGGTATGTCGTGAATGGGATCTGAGATTCTGAAGTTCTAACAGGCTTCTGGAAAATGTGAATACCTCTAGTTTGAAAATCACACTTTGTGAGCAGCAAATATTTAAGGCACAGTTCCAAAACCTATTTCTTTGGAAGTTTTCCCTAAAACTCCTTCATTCCTATCCTGATGATTAATTTTTCTTTTTTCCCTGTGTTTATTACTGTGTGTGGTAATTCTTTGTTTAGAGGTCTATCTCCAATGAGTTTGTTCCTTTAAGATGAGGATCGTCTTTTTCTTATCCATGTATCCACAATAACCAGCATATAGCCTGACATATTACCCATACCTAAGAAATGTTTGTGAACTGGTAAAATTAATGAACAAATTATAATTTTATGGCATACTTCACCAAAAATTTTATATGTACACATATTGTGTTCTGACACATTCAACTAACTCAGTAAACTGTGTTATAAATATAAATTGTATAAATTCTTCAGATTTCTGGTCTATTTTTACATTAAATCATAGACTTCAGGACTTCTGAACAATGCAGATTGTAGAATTTCTGCTGTAGAGATATTTAATAGGCTATGTCAACATCAGCTTAAAATGGTTTAGTTAACTGTTATCTAAAGGTCAGGAAAAGTACCAATCACTAGAATCCCTTCTTTGTATTCATATTTAAAATCTGTGGATGAATGTTGTGCAAGTTAGTCATTCATTGGGTTTAGGGAAGTGGAGAAGGTGGTGGCAGTGTGTGTGTGTGTGTGTGTGTGTGTGTGTGTGTGTGTGTGTGTGTGTGTAGGCACTTGCATGCATTTTGGGGGTGGCAGATATATTAGAGCAGAAATCACAAGAACATCCTAGGAGGAAGTACTTTATGGACTGCTCTCTTACCTGCCACAAATTGCTTGCAAATGCCATTGCCCTCAGAATCTCAGGATCGAACTTCTTGTTTATTTTAGTTGCTTCCTTCTTAAGAAAAATTCAATGTAAGGTGGTGAAACTAAATCTATCAAGGGATTAGCTATATGGTATCCTTAGATGGACAACTAATGGAAATAGCATCTGATCTTTCTACTTTAAGATGCAAGAACAGAAACTAGGGTGTTTTGAGCATATCAAGTTCTGAACTAGATAATAGCACTGATAATGGACTAAAGAAAAGTGATATGTGGAGCCCACAGTGTTGACTGGAAGTCAGCTCCTATCTCATTCCAACCTCATTCTCTTACCATTAGAAATCAACCCTGAGCATGTTAGAAGGATGTTCTCATGACAAGGAAAATGGCAACTAAAAGCCCTTGACATATTAAGATTTGACTAGATCAGAACTTGAATAACATTTTGTACTTTATTTGCATCTACCACATTGTATTTTAATTCTTATTGTCTAGGTCCATGTTTCCAATTAGGTTAGTCAAGTCCTGGAGAGCAGGAATCAATTTAATTCAGTTTTTTATTCCTAGAATATCGCTTGACCTATTGCAGACGTTCAGTTATCACTGTTGAGTTAATGAATCAATGAATGAATGGATCAATGAATAAATTATAGCCACATCATAATTGTTAAAAGAACACTAAACAGTGGATTAAAGCTTTGGGAGTCCAGAGAGCTAGGGAGGAGTCACAGTTTCTCAAAGATTCTACTAGTTCAAAAGGGTGTATTTAACATTAAAACAACAAAGAGATATAATGCTGAACCCACTAAGATGGCTCTAAACAAAGACTAATAATAACAAGGACTGATGAGAATGTAAGAACTGGAACTCTCATGCATTGCTGGTGGGAATGTGAAATGCTACGTTTACTCAAAAATTATTATTTAATAGATAACCCAGTAATTTCACTCTTAGATCCATACTCAAGAAAAATGAGAATCTATGTCCAGACAAAGACTTGTGCATGAATGTTCGTAACAGCATCATTCATAATAGCCAAAATTTGGAGACTACTGAAATGTCTATCAACTTGTGAATGGAGAAGCAAAATATGGTATGTCCATATGAACAGATATATTCAACTATAAAAAGAACAAACTTACAGATAGATGCTACATTTATAAATCTTACCAAATGTAAATTTTTCCAACAGGACTGTTGCTACTCATTATCTCTTTTGTTATCCTGAGAATTTCCATAGAATGCTTTAACTATCCATTGAACACTTCCCACACAATCTTGTTATTGCTCATAGTTCTAGTTTTGCCCTTTTAAAAAGGGGTATTTATATTTTTATGATTAATGTTAAAGTAAATTTACCAATACATGTTCTAAAACTGTAGTTCAACTCAGAAATTCTTACACCCTCACCTTCATCCTGAGTTCACTGTCTTATTGCTAAAGCACAAACTTTAATAGTTCTTTTACTTCAGTTCTGTGGACAATAAATTGTATTATTCTTTTTGTGTGTGAAAAATGCTTCTATTTTGCCATTACATTTGAATAACAGTGTTGGTGAGGATGTGGAGAAATTGGAACTTTTGTGCACTGTTGGTGGGAAAGTAAAATGATGTAGCCACTATGGAAAACAGTATGGCAGTTTCCCAGAAAATTAAAAATAGAATTACCATATGATCCAGCAATTCTGTTTCTGGGTATATAACTAAAATAATTTAAAGTACTGTCTAATAGAGATGTTTGTACAAATATGCTCATAGAAGCATTAATCACATTAGTCAAAAGGTAGAAATAACCCAAGTGCCCATTGATGAGAAAATGGATAAACAAAAGGTAGTCTATACATCTACATATACAATGAAATATTATTCAGCCTTTAAAAAAATGAAATTATAATGCATGCTACATACGTATAAACCTTGAGGAGACTGTGCTAAGTGAAATAAGCCAGTCAGGAAAACACAAATATTGTATGATTCCCTTTATAAGAGGTATTTAGGGTAGTCAAATTTGTAGAGACAGAAAGTAGAAAGGCACTTGCCAGTGGGGCTGAGAGGAGGTTGGAATGAGGGGTTGTTGTTTAAGAGGGGTAGAGTTTCAGCTTTGCAGGATGAAATGAGTTCTGGATTTTGATTGCACACCAGTGTGAATGTACTTTACACTCCTGACTTAAAATGATTAAGCTGGTAAATTATATGTTACATATATTCTGTCACAATCAAAAATAAAAATAAAGGAAATGAGGGAAAAAAGAATGAAGAGGACTGAAACACATGGCAGGAAATTGACGAATCATAAATAGGAAAAGAAAAATAGAGATAGCGTCTGAAAATCTATTCTTTCACAAATTGCCATTGAGGGAGACTCTCTGAGCATACAAGCATTGAAGGAAAATGCAAAGTTAAAGATCAACAAATCCAGCCACCTAAAATTTAACACATTTGAAGATTAAAACCTTGGATAAAAGGAAGAGGCAAGTATTAAATGAAGAAAGATATTTTTTAAAAAGTGATCCACAAGGAAATAATATCCTTAATATTTAAAAAGCTAATAATAATAGATAACATTTATGGAGCATATACTATGTGCCAGGTAGTGTTGTGAGCACTTAATATATTTTATCTCATTACTCCTCACAACTACTCTGAGACATAGTCATATCTACTATTACCCATTTTAAAGATGAGAACTGAGGCACAGTCATTCTGCAACTTGCCCATTGGAGTCCCATAGAAGTGACAGAGTCAGCATGATGCTCAGAAAATCGGTGCTAGAGAGCCTATGATTCTAAGCACTAAACTCTGTTAAGAAAAAATAGAAATACTCCAAAAAAAGACAATTATATGAATAGGTAATTCTCTAGGAAAGAAAGAAGTGATCAAAACTATAACCATGTTCAACTCATGAGTCATCAGAAAAACACAAATTAAAATAATGTTACCATTATTTACCTTTCAAGTTAACAGAGTTTTCTTCCAATTATAGCACTCATTGAGTGCAAGGCTACAAAGAGACAGATTGCTGAAGAAAGTGAGAATGGTTGGAAATTGGTAAGACAAGGCTTCCAAACAAAACAGACCAAAAAAAAAAAAAAATGATGTGGAGGTAGGGGAGGAGAAAAGTAACCAAGTAAGAGTTCAAGCAAGGGAGAAAGACCCTGCCATTTGTCCTTTTGTTTCCATTTCCATAAGAGTACATACACCCTTAAAATAATCCCTCTAGCCTGTCATTACAGGGAGAACACAGTTTATTGTGGAGCTGACAAAAAGTAAGAGTCAACTCTAGGATATTTGATTGGGGTCCATCCAGGTGGGGCACTGGTCATCCTCATAGCAAATAAAAGCAATTTTTCTCCCTTGTGACTCTGTCTTAATCAACTGTCAGCCAACCCAGAGTTAGTGTTTGCCACCTCTGCCCTTTCTGCCTTCTCTGCCCGCAGTCTTTGTTTCTGCTCACACCTGAGTTTGGTGTAATCAAGCCTCAACTCTAAACTTCACACTCTGCTGGTTTCAGGGGACTTGGAGGACAAAGAAGGGAACGCTGTGTGCATTAACTACAACAGGCTTCCGGGCAGTGACTCTTCTCTTTGGCTTCATTCCTGTCATTTTTCAATACCTTCCCAGTTACACTATGATCCACCACACACTCTTCTTCCCAACAGATGCTATTAGCATTTCCTAATTTGTAGTCAGTCTTCCACTGTTTCTTCCATGAAGAACTAAAGATATTCAAAGAGCAGAAGTGTTCATATTCTACCATATCGAACATTTTGAGAAGGCTTGAAGTGTGATAAAGTATTTTTTTCAATAATATAAAATCAGGTTGTCAATAAGGAAGCAATCATTTTAAGTATTTTATCTTTTCTTAGCCTGAACTTAAATTCAGCTATGATTTGTATACTAGCCATGATTATTTAGGCAACATTTTTTATCAAATATTTATTATCTACTATTTGCCTAGTATAGTCTGGACCCTGAAAATACAGCAATCATGAAATAAAGTCTCAGCCTTCAAGAGATTTCAGTGGTCGAAAATGTACAATAAGCAGAGTAACAATAATTTCATTTATTCCAGAAAATAGAAGTGCTTTAAAGAAAATATAATAGAGGAGGTAAGAAGGAATTCATTTAGACACGATGACCTGAATGCCTAGAAAGTCTCGGCCTTGAGAATTTCTGGAGTCTCCAGAGCAGGAAAGAACTAGGATAATCAAGGAACTGGAAGAAGTCAAGGTGGCTTTGGCCTTGTGAAGGAAGGAGAGACTGGAGAAGAGGAGATCAGAGGAGTGAGCAGAGGCCAAATGAAGTAAAGTTTAGGGCCACAGTGAAGAGTGTGGACTTTATTCTGATTGTGATAACAAACCATTGAGGGTTCAAAGGAAGTGACACAATTTTCCTGGAAATACGAGGATATACAAAATGTTTTCCTAAATTTTCTACCATCCCAAATCTTGATGTGGTTCTCCCATCACTCTGGGAATAAGACTAATCAGAGGTCAATAATTCAAGGCCCAAAGAAGCCCTCTCACACTGAAAGATGTCTCGCGGGTATCCACTTAATATTAAAGTTTCAATAATAGAAACTGATTTATATCATTTTCAGAGATTCATACTGTGATGCAACTATTGTCATAATACACTATTTAAGTCATTAATAAATTAGCGTCCACTAACTTGTCAATTTGCGTAGAAGAAATAAGTGAATTGAGGAGTGAGGGAGAATATTCAAAAGGAGAAACTCCCTCAGAATGGCAGTCCGTTATTAGAACATCTCAGTGGGAGAGCTTAGAAGTACTGATCCTAGGGCAAGGAAACACCTCAGACAGGAGAAGAAGGGACAGATGGCAGACAGAAAGGCACTGAGGACAAGCTTAAAATATTTGCATGAGAAAAAAAAGTAGTCTTCCTAAAAGTCAGGACTATACTTTCAGTAGAAACTATTCATATGCTGAGCAATCACATAGCTCTTACAGGTGGCCCTTATAGGCAATAGCTGCCCACAAATCAGACTGAAGAAACCAGAAACTTTTATCTCATCTTTCTCACTGATGCAGGGAAAACAAAATCAGGAAAGCGTCACTCTCCTACCACTTGTAACTTCTATGCAATTTAATCAAAAACTAGCTGGTATCATCAAAACTGTGAAAACAGAAATATCAACATGTTTAAAGCAGATAAACTGCCCCTTCTTCCACTTTCAACCTCAGAAAGCTAAGCCAGGATTTTCTATCTATGAGTGGGTATTTAAAGATACCTTGCTAAAGAGCTTAATAGTACTAAAGGCATATTGACTTAAAAATCTGAGGAGTTTTTCTCAAATGCTTAAAATAAATCTTCATATTTGTTTAGGTAGTCCTCTAAATAACCTCTGAAAATAAGTGACATTTTCCTCTGAACTTTCAAACAAAAGAAATTACAGAACCTAAATGTCTTTTGTTGTTGTTGTTTTATCAGAAGGCTAGCCCTAGACTCTATGACAACCATTGCGTATTTTTTCATTTGTTTGCCTTATCTCTCCCATTTCATTATAAACTCCTCAAGGACAGGAGCTGTTTCCTTTATAGCTCCCCAGAGTACACAGTGGACACTCATTAAATGCTGTTGACTGACTGGCTATCTGACACACACGAACGAACACAGAATGAAAATAATTGACACCATTCTTACAGAAAAGGATTAAGGAGACATAAATTTGACATGTCACATTGTTGATACCTACCCTGTGTCATTCACAGATTAAGTAGGGTTTTGATCTTTAGGGTGGCTCCACAAATCCCAAATAACATTCCTTTTAAAAAATCCGTTTGTCATGGCCAGTAAGCACTGGACTGACCTGGATAAGATGTGGCCAGATTTAGACCCCATAGATGGATCTGAATGTTGTTAAATATTTGATGTTTTGTTTCCAAATTTCAAAGGCAGGCACTTCACATTGAGACTTTTGCAGATGCTTTCCTCTGCTTGCCCTTGTGAGCTGAGATGAATCTTCCTGTGGATTTATCTTGCCTTAGGCATTTTAGCATTATTGAAGTGGAATATGCATGTGTTGCTATGGTCAATATGTTCTGATTTAATAATCAGAACAACGAAGGCCGTTTCTTTTCTATATCTTTTACTCTGTGGATGCCTCATGATTATGAATCATAATGATGAAGTTATATTTGATCATATTTATATCCATTTATATTTTGAAATGATGATGCCCATTTGTCTTTCTTATTCACTGACGATAAAATAGTTGATTGAAAGCAAGTGTGTAAGAATGCTTAATTTGCATATTATCTCAATGCCATCAATGTTATTTCACTTTCCTCTCCAAGGATCCTCCCTTATGACAAGAAAGAGTTTGAGAGAAGTTCCTGCTGAGCAGCATTTCTGAATGAGAAGCCAATAATATCTACAAATAATCAGGTCATTTGAATCCTGCAAGAAAACCACTGTGGGACTATATCATCTAACAAGCATCTTAAATTCTGATTTACTATCCCTGTTCTGAAGGAATTCCAGCTCTTCAGAAAGACACTCTGTAAGAAAACAGAAATCTGATTCAGATGTGGGAGCTTCTTGCCAGGGATATCTTCAATTGAACAGATAAGAGATTACATGTAAACTACCTTAAATCTCAAAGAAGACACAGCAAACTGTAACTTTCCTACTAGGATAAAAGATCTCTTTCACATTTGAGACTGAAAAAAAATGACTTCTTTAACTGGTAAGAAACCCTCATGGGGGTTAAAGCCGTTGATATCAAGTGAAACTGTAATCTCTTTGTCTGTGCAAGGAGAAATCAGCAGGAATTCAGAGAGAATTTCAGGTCTTTCTGGAGAGTAAGAAGGCTGAAAGAGAAATCCCAAGCCCTCTTTTATTTGCATCTATTAGCCTCCTAATGAATAGCCCATACGGGAGTGAAAAAAAGGAGTATTCCTTCTTTCTCAAACAAATATTGTCAGGCACAGTGCTAAGTGCTCAAGTTTTACTGGTGAACAAGACACTCTGATCTCTGCCTGCACAGGGCTTATATATGTGTTAGAAGAGAAGATGGACTTCAAGGATGCTTTTATCAAATAGCCTCCTCTGTGAGATCCAATAAGTCTTGCTGGGGAAAAAAAAATGATTAAGCTATGACCTGAAAGATGAGAAGCAAAGGGCCAAAACAGGAGAGAATAGTGTTTAAGAAGGGGTTATGGCCACAAAGTCAAAAAAGTTTAGAGGCCCTTTTTATATCAAACTAAGCTAACATTGGCCCTTCCTTGGAGGTACCTATCTTTCTTCTATCCAACATAACCTCATAAAGTATTCTAAGCACTTTATAAGACTAACTTATTTAAACTTCAAACAAACCTGTGACATAAGGACTATCTATAATGATTTTTCAGATGGGAAAATCAAGACAGAGAGAGGCTAAGCAACTTGCTCATAAGGTAGAGCAAGTCAAGGTAGAAACAGAGATTCAATCCTATGCTGTCTGCTTCTAAGTCTCTGCTCTTCATCACTATAGTAAACAATCTTTCTATCTACTTCCAAGATAAGATGGTTTGGTGAGTTTGAGCCCAGACCTAGAAATCAAGATTTGTTTGAGTAATGACTGAAAATAGTTAACAGTGATAAATTACGCAATTACACTTATTTTTAAAAGAAAGTTATACCATTGAATTCACTTTTAGATATTCTAGGTCCAAGTGCATAATAATATGTACATTCCACATATTAGCTTATTGAATTCTCAAGAAAACAACACTATGAGGTAGGCATTATCCTCGCTTCATGGATTTTAAAAATTGAAAATCAAAGAGATTAAGAAATCTCCCAGTGATTACACTTTTGTAAGTAGTAGAACTGGGAGTCAAACCACGTTGGCTTATACATTAAAATCTAGATTTTTTAAAAATTATAATGATTATAAACTAACCCAAAAAAGTTTATGTAAGAATTAGACCTTCAAGAGTGACCATTGTATTTTATAGATTAAGATCTTTTAAAACTATCTATTAACTACAAAACCTGGCCCATCCTATTAAATTATAAATGTGATGCAAGCATTAGGAAACTCACCAGTATACCATTTTCCTACACACTGACTTCCACCCATGTCAGAATTCAGGCTTTCATGGATTCAGATAGTAGAGGTGTCAGGGAAAAGGGAACCTTTCCAAATACAGGTAAAATAGCTACCTGAGAAATTAAGAAAAATAGATGCAAGTGCTTACAGGAGAAGAATCTGCAAATGCATGTCAGAAATGTAGGCGCTGATCTGAGCTTATGGGAAGAAGGTAACCCAGAGGAAGAGGAACTCTGAAGGATGAATCAATATCCCTGTATCAATCAGAAGTATATTTAAACTCTTAAAATGAGGAAAGGTAATAGCTGCATAGTCCTTCTATAAAAATTTTAGGAGATTTATCCTATACAAACCCTCTGAAAAAATAAAAATAAAAAGCATGTTGCTATGTTTGGATATGGTTGGTTTGTCTCCACCAAAACTCATGTGGAAGTCTGATCCCCAGTATGGCAGCGTTGGGAGGTGGAGCCTAGTGGGAGTTGTTCAGGTCACAAGAGCAGATTCCTGATAAACGGCTTGGTGCTCTTCTCACAGTAGTGAGCAAGCTCTTGCTCTCCTGAGATTGGATTCCATCTCTCAAGAATAGATTCGTTCCCATGAAAGTGGGTGGTTATAAAGCCAGGATTTCTTCTCTTTGCACATGCCAGCGGCTTCCGCTTTGACTTACTATTCCATGTTGGGACACAGTATGAATGTCCTTGCCAGAAGCCAGGGCTATGCCCTTGAACTTCTGAGCCCACAGAACAGGGAGATAGATAAGTCTCTTTTCTTATAAATTACGCAGTCCTGAATCCAGAGGCAGTGGCACATGCCTGTAGTTCCAGCTACTTGAAATAAGATCACTTGACCCCAGTAGTTCATGACTAGCCCAGCCAACATAGTAAGACTGCCTCAACTAAAAAAAAAAAAAAAGAAAGAAAGAAAAAACATAGAGAAATAAAGAAATTACCCAGTCTCAAGTATTTTTTACAGCAATACAAAATAAACTAAAACACTTATAGAAAAAAAATAGTTAAATTTTTTTGTTTGTTTGTTTGTTTTTTCAGACAGGGTGTTGCTCTATCACCCAGGCTGGAATGCAGTGGTGCGAACAAGGCTCATTGTAGCCTGAAATGACTGGATTCAGGTGATCCTCCTGCCTCAGCCTCCTGTGTAGCTGGGACCACAGGCACACCACCAGGCCTGGCTCGTTTTTTGAGTTTTTGTAGAGACAGCCCTGTTGCCCAGGCTTCCCTGGGCTCAAGCAATCCTCCCACCTCAGCCTCCAAAAGTGCTAGGATTTACAGGCATGAGTCAGCACACCCAGCCATTATTTTTTTTTTAATTTTGGAAGTTTAAAAATATATTAATGCATTTAGCTACTAACATTTTGTCGCATTTATTTTTTAAGAGAAAATGTTCCATTATTTGTATAAAATTGATTTGTGTTTACAATAAAAAATGCTGAAAAGAACAAAAGTTAAAATTTTAAAGTAATTCTAAATTCCATTACACAGAAATGACTGTCAGTTATTTGGTGAATGTTCAAGTTATCATTCAGTATGTATATTCAAATAATTTATAATAAGATAAACAGAATGAGAGAAAATCTTTTATGAAAACAAGATCATATATAAATTCTAACATTAAATTTTATTTAAATTAAATAATAAAACTAAAACTGAAAGGATTGTTGAATTGCAAACAAATGTTTTTCTCACTACAAAAGTATTATTTCTTAAGAATTTCTCTAAAATTAAAAGAGAGAATGAGATTGCAATAATAATAATAAAAGGTTGCAGTTACAGCTTTTATACTCATGTTTCATTTTAGATATCATAACATGAAGGCTTTAGCACTCTCATACTTTCTCTAACCTCCCAAAATATACTTGCACTGCTATCATTACATTATTTAGGTATATAACATGCCCATTGTGCTCTATAGTCCTAATACCAATAGTTGTGTACTCTTAGGTTAACATTTATTTATTTATTTATTTATTATACTTTAAGTTCTGGGATACATGTGCAGAACATGAAGGTTTGTTGCATAGGTATACATGTGCCCTGGTGGTTTGCTGCACCCATCAACCCGTCATCTACATTAGGTATTTCTCCTAGTGCTATCCCTCCCCTTGTCCCTACCTCCTGACAGGCCCCGACGTGTGATGTTCCCCTCCCTGTGCTCATATGTTCTCATTGTTCAACTCCCACTTGTGACTGAGAACACGTGGTGTTTGGTTTCCTGTTCCTGTGTTAGTTTGCTGAGAATGATCGTTTCCAGCTTCATCCATGTCCCTGCAAAGGACATGAACTCTTTCTTTTTTATGGTGGCATAGTATTCCATGGTGCATATGTGCCACATTTTCTTTATCCAGTCTATCATTAATGGGCATTTGGGTTAGTTCCAAGTCTTTACTACTGTGAATAGTGCCGCAATAAACATACATGTGCATGTGTCTTTATAGTAGAATGATTTATAATCCTTTGGGTATATACCCAGTAATGGGATTGCTGGGTCAAATGGTATTTCTGGTTTTAGATCCTTGAGGAAGGGCCACACTGTCTTCCACAACAGGTGAACTAATTTACACTCCCACCAACAGTGAAAAAGCGTTCCTATTTCTCCACATCCTCTACAGCATCTTTTGTTTCCTGACTTTTTAAAGATCCAATTCTAACTGGCATGAGATGGTATCTCATTGTGGTTTTGATTTGCATTTCTCTAATGACCAGTGATGATGAGCTTTTTTCATGTATTTGTTGGCCGCATAAATTTCTTCTTTTGAAAAGTGTCTGTTCATATCCTTTGCCCACTTTTTATAGGGTTGTTAGTTTTTCTCTTGTAAATTTGTTTAAGTTTCTTGTAGTTTCTGGATATTGGCCCTTTGCCAAACAGATAGATTGCAAAAATTTTCTCCCATTCTGTAGGTGGCCTGTTAGCTCTGATGATAGCTTCTTTTGCTGTGCCAATGCACTTTAATTAGTTCCCATTTGTCAATTTTGGGTCGGTTGCAATTGCTTTTGGTGCTTTAGTCATGAAGTCTTTGCCCATGCCTATGTCCTGAATGGTACTGCCTAGGTTTTCTTCTAGGGTTTTTATGGTTTTAGATCTTATGTTTAAGTCTTTAATCCATCTTGGGTTAATTTTTGTAAAAGGTGTAAGGAAGGGGTCCAGTTTCAGTTTTCTGCATATGGCTAGCCAGTTTTCCCAACACCGTTTATTAAATAGGGAATCCTTTCCCCATTGCTTGTTTTGGTCAGGTGTGTTAAAGATCAGATGGTTGTTGATGTAGATATTTCTGAGACCTTGGTTCTGTTCCATTGGTCTATATATCTGTTTTGGTACCAGTACCATGTTGTTTTGGTTACTGTAGCCTTGTAGTATACTTAGCATGACGCCTCCAGCTTTGTTCTTTTTGCTTAGGATTGTCTTGACTATATGGGCTGTTTTTTGGTTTCATATGAAATTCAAAGTAGTTTTTTCTAATTCTGTGAATAAAGTCAATGGTACCTTGATGGGAATAGCATTGAATCTATAGATTACTTTGGGCAGTATGGCCATTTTCATGACATTGATTCTTCCTATCCATGAGCATGGAATGTTTTTCCATTTGTTTGTGTCCTCTCTTATTTCCTTGAGCAGTGGTTT
The DNA here is from genome assembly GCF_029281585.2 of Gorilla gorilla gorilla. NCBI lineage: Eukaryota > Metazoa > Chordata > Mammalia > Primates > Hominidae > Gorilla > Gorilla gorilla. The sequence continues at coordinate 96,076,384 of NC_073231.2, read as the reverse complement.
GTAGTTCTTCTTGAAGAGGTCCTTCACATCCCTTGTAAGTTGTATTGCTAGGTATTTTATTCTCTTTTTAGTAATTGTAAATGGGATTTCACTCATGATTTGGCTCTCTGTTTGTCTGTTATTGCTGTATAGGAATGCTTGTGATTTTTGCACATTGATTTTGTATCCTAAGACTTTGGTGAAGTTGCTTATCAGCTTAAGGATATTTTGGGCTGAGAATATCGGGTTTTCTAAGTATACAATCATGTCATCTGCAAACAGAGACAATTTGACTTCCTCTCTTCCTATTTGAATACACTTTATTTCTTTCTCTTGCCTGACTGCCCTGGCCAGAACTTCCAATACTGTGTTGAAAAGGAGTGGTGAGATAGGGCATTCTTGTCTTGTGCCGGTTTTCAAAGGGAACGCTTCCAGCTTTTGCCCATTCAGTGTGCTATCGGCTGTGGGTTTGTCATAAATAGCTCTTTTTATTTTAAGATACGTTTTATCAGTACCTAGTTTTTTGAGAGTTTTTAGCATGAAGCAGTATTGAATTTTATCGAAGGCCTTTTCTGCATCTATTAAGATAATCATGTGGTTTTTGTCATTGGTTCTGTTTATGTGATGGATTACGTTTAGTGATTTGTGTATGTTGAACCAGCCTTGCATCCCAGGTATGAAGCTGACTTGATCATGGCAGATAAGCTTTTTGATGCGCTGCTAGATTCAGTTTGTCAGTATTTTATTGAGGATTTTCACATCGATGTTCATCAGAGATATTGGCCTGAAATTTTCTTTTGTGTGTGTGTCTCTGCCACGTTTGGTATCAAGATGATGCTGTCCTCATAAAATGAGTTAGGAAGGAGTCCCTGTTTTTCTTTTGTTTGAAATAGTTTCAGAAAGAATGGTACCAGCTCCTGTTTGTACCTCCAGTAGAATTCGGCTGTAAATCCGTCTGGTCCTGCGCTTTTTTTGGTTAGTAGGCTATTAATTACTGCCTCAATTTCAGAATTTGTTATTGGTCTATTCAGAGATTCGACTTCTTCCTGGTTTAGTATTGGGAGAGTGTATATGTCCAGGAATTTACCCATTTCTTCTAGAGTTTCTAGTTTATTTGCATAGAGGTGTTTATAGTATTCTCAGATGGTAGTTTGTATTTCTGTGGGATCAGTGGTGGTGTCCCCTTTATCATTTCTTATTGTGTCTATTTGATTCTTTTCTCTTTCCTCCTTTATTAGTCTGGCTAGCAGTCTATTTTGTTAATCTTTCCAAAGAACCAGCTCCTGGATTCATTGATTTTTTGAAGAGTTTTTTTGGTGTCTCTATCTCCTTCAGCTCTGCTCTTATCTTAGTTATTTCTTGTCCTCTGCTAGCTTTTGAATTTGTTTGCTCTTGCTTCTCTAGTTCTTTTGTGATGTTAGGGTGTCGATTTAGATCTTTCCTGCTTTCTCCTGTGGGGATTTAGTGCTATAAATTTCCCTCTAAACACTGCTTTTGCTGTGTCCCAGAGTTTCTGGTACATTATGTCTTTGTTCTCATTGGTTTCAAAGAATTTATTTATTTCTGCTTTTATTTTGTTATTTACCCAGTAGTCATTCAGGAGCAGGTTGTCCAGTTTCCTTGTAGTTGTGTGGTTTTGAGTGAGTCTGTTAATCCTGAGTTATAATTTGTTTGCACTGTGGTCTGAGAGGCTGTTTGTTATGATTCCTGTTCTTTTGCATTTGCTGAGGAGTGTTTTACTTCCAATTATGTGGTCAATTTTAGAGTAAGTGTGATGTGGTGCTAAGAAGAATATATATTCTGTAGATTTGGGGTGGTGAGTTCTGTAGATGTCTGTTAGGTCTGCTTGGTGCAGAGCTGAGTTCAAGTCCTGAATATCTTTGTTAATTTTCTGTGTCGTTGATCTGTCTAATATTGACAGTGGTGTGTTAAAGTCTCCCACTATTATTGTGTGGGAGTCTAAGTCTCTTTGTAGGTCTCTAAGAACATGCTTTATGAATCTGGATGCTCCTGTATTGGGTGCATATATATTTAGGATAATTAGCTCTTCTTGTTGCATTGATCCCTTTACCATTACATAATGCCCTTCTTTGTCTTTTTTCTCTTTGTTGGTTTAAAGTGTATTTTTTTAAATTTTCTTTTTAATTCTCAGCAAGGCAAGTTACTTCTATATAGAAGGGTGCACCCTTACAGATGGAACAATGGTAGGCACACATTTGGACAAGGGAGGGGAAGGGGTTCTTATAACCCTGACGCATGTGGCCCCTGCTGCTGTGTCGTTCTCCTATTGGCTAGGGTTAGACTGCACAGGCTAAACTAATTCCAATCAGCTAATTTAAAGAGAATGACGGGGTGAGTGCTTTGGCGAGAGTCAGGGCAGAGCAGGTAGCAGGTAATCAGAATGAATTAGGGAGAACAGATGATCAGAATGAGTTAGGGTGGAGTAGGTAATCGAAAAAGTTGCTTTACAAGGAAGTTAGGTTTAAAAGTAGAAGGTAAAGAATTGAACATACTGACATATTAATTCTTTGAAAAGAAATTTATAACTCATATCTAACAATCCCTGCCCTTGTATTTTCATACAGCTTTCTTTTAAATTGTTTTACACATGTTTTGGCTTAGTTGTTTTGCTTGATTTTTCAAAAGAAGAAGCTTCTCTGGATAAGGTGAGGATAATTAACGGAGGTTTTAGTAAGTGCCATATATATATTTTTTTGAGACGGAGTCTTGCTCTGTCGCCCAGGCTGGAGTGCAGTGGCGCAATCTCAGCTCACTACAAGCTCCACCTCCTGGGTTCACGCCATTCTCCTGCCTCAGCCTCCCAAGTAGCTGGGACTACAGGAGTAAGTGCCATTTTTATGAGCCTCAGCATCTACTTATGGATGCGTAAGTATGCCATAGCACTCGACAAGAATAAGTACAACTATTACGGCTGTGAGGGAAATAAGAGTTAAGGCTATTATTCATTTCCATTTACTGAACTACCTTTTTTTAGCCATTCTGTAAAGGAGTCATTTACCCCTGAGTTGCTGGCTAACTCATTGGATATAGCAGTCAGACCTTACAATACGTTTGTTATACTTCTATAAGGGGCAGTGTCATTTGTGATGAGGGTATAACCTTGAGTTTTAATCATGACGCAAATTCCTCTTTCTGCTAAATCAGAGACTAGGATTGCAACCCCTGCTTTTTATTGCTTTCCATTTGCTTGGTAAATATTCTTCCATCCCTTTATTTTGAGCCTATGTGTGTCTTTGCACGTTAGATGGGTCTCCTGAATACAGCACATTGATGGATCTTGACTCTTTATCCAATTTGCCAGTCTATGTCTTTTGATTGAGGCATTTAACCTGTTTACATTTAAGGTTAAAATTGTTATGTGTGAATTTGATCCTGTTATTATGATGCTAGCTGGTTATTCTGCCCATTAGTTGATGCAGTTTCTTCATAGCGTCAATGGTCTTTACATTTTGGTATGTTTTTGCAGTAGCTGGTACCGGTTTTTCCTTTCCATATTTAGTGCTTCCTTTAGGCATTCTCGAAGGCAGGCCAGGTGGTGACAAAATCCCTCAGCATTTGCTTGTCTGTAAAGGATTTTATTTCTCCTTCACTTATGAGCTTAGTTTGGCTGGATATGAAATTCTGGGTTGAAAATTCCTTTTTTTAAGAATGTTGAATATTGGCCCCCACTCTTTTCTGGCTTGTAGGGTTTCTGCTGAGAGATCAGCTGTTAGTCTGATGGGCTTCCCTTTGTGGGTAACCCAACCTTTCTCTCTGGCTGCCCTTAACATTTTTTCCTTCATTTCAACCTTGGTGAATCTGATGATTATGTGTCTTGGGGTTGCTCTCCTCAAGGAGTATCTTTGTGGCATTAACTGTATTTCCTGAATTTGAATGTTGGCCTGTCTTGCTAGGCTGTGGAATTTCTCCTGGATAATATCCTGAAGAGTGTTTTCCTACTTGGTCTCATTCTCCCTGTCATTTTCAGGTACACCAATCAAACGTAGGTTTGATCTTTTCACATAGTCCCATTTTTTTGGAGGTTTTGTTCATTCCTTTTCATTCTTCTTTCTCTAATCTTGTCTCCATGCTTCATTTCATTAAGTTGATCTTCAATCTCTGATATCCTTTCTTCTACTTGATCACTTTGGCTATTGATACTTGTGTATGCTTCATGAAGTTCTTGTGCTGTGTTTTTTCAGCTCCACCAGGTCACGTATGTTCTTCTCTAAACTGGTTATTCTAGTCAGCAGTTCCTGTAACTTTTTATCAGTGTTCTTAACTTCCTTGCATTGGGTTAGAACATGCTCCTTTAGCTCAGAGGAATTTGTTATTACCCACCTTCTGAAGCCTACTTCTGTCAATTTGTCAAACTCATTATCTATCCAGTTTTGATCCCTTGTGACCCTTTGGAGGAGAAGAGGCATTCTGGTTTTTGGAATTTTCAGCCTTTTTGTGCTGGTTTTTCCCCATCTTCGTGGATTTATCTACCTTTGGTTTTTGATGTTGACAACCTTCAGATAGGGTTTTTGCATGAGCATCCCTTTTGTTGATGTTGATGTTATCACTTTCTGTTTGTTAGTTTTCCCTCTAACAGTCAGGCCCCTCTGCTGCAGGTCTGCTGGGGTTTGCTGGAGGTCCACTCCAAACCCTGTTTGCCTGGGTATCACCAGTGGAGGCTGCAGCAAAGATTGTTGCCTGCTCCTTCCTCTGGAAGCTTCGTCCCAGAGGGGCACCTGTCAGATACCAGCTGGAGCTCTCCTGTATGAGGTGTCTGTTGACCCCTGCTGGGAGATGTCTCCCTGTCAGGAGGCACAGGGGTCCGGGACCCACCTGAGGAGGCAGTCTGTCCCTTAGCAGAGCTCAAGTGCTGTGCTGGGAGATCTGCTGCTCTCTTCAGAGCTGGGAGGCAGGAACATTTAAGCTGGCTAAAGCTGAGCTCACAGCTGCCCCTTCCCCCAGGTGCTCTGTTCCCAGGAGATGGGAGTTTTATCTATAAGCCCCTGACTAGGGCTGCTGCCTTTCTTTCAGAGATGCCCTGCCCAGAGAGGAGGAATCTAGAGAGGAAGTCTGGCTACAGGGGCTTTGCCACCCTGAGGTGGGTTCCACACCCTGTTAAAACTTCCCGGTGGCTTTGTTTACACTGTGAGAGGAAAACTGCCTACTCAAGCCTCAGTAATGGTGGATGCCCCTGCCCCCACCAAGCTTGAGCATCCCAGGTCGACTTTAGACTGCTGTGCTGGCAGCGAGAATTTCAAGCCAGTGGATCTTAGTTTGTTGGAGTCTGTCGGGGTGGGATATGCTGAGCAAGACCACTCAGCTCCCTGGCTTCAGCCCCCTTTCCAGGGAAATGAACGGTTCTCTCTTGCTGACATTCTAGGTGCCACTGGGGTATGAAAAAAAAAAACAAAACCTCCTGCAGCTAGCTCAGTGTCTGCCCAAATGCCCACCCAGTTTTGTTTTTGAAACCCAGGGTGGTGTAGGCACCTGAGGGAATCTCCTGGTCTGTGGGTTGCAAAGACCACTGGAAAAGCATAGTATCTGGGCCAGATAGCACTGTCCGTCTTGGCACAATCCCTCACAGTTTCCCTTGGCTAGAGGAGGGAGTTCCCCGACCCCTTGCACTTCCTGGGTTAGGTGATTCCCCACCCTGCTTCTGCTCACCCCCCATGGGCTATACCCACTGTCTAACCAGTCCCAATGAGATGAACTGGGTACCTCAGTTGGAAATGCAGAAATTACCCTTCTGCGTTGGTCTTGCTGGGAGCTGCAGACCAGAGCTGTTCTTATTTGGCCATCTTGCCCGGGAATCCCAGGTCAATATTTAAATGGATCTAATGTTCATCACCAGCTATTTTTCCATGATGTAGTCATTCTTAAGGTTAATTTTATTTCATTGCTTGACTTTATGTTTAAACACTTTTTCTCTAAGATAGTCTCATTAGCTCTGTATTATTTAAGATCTTTTATATCTTAATACCTGCCAAGTGCTTCCATATTGAACAATATTTTGGCTGGTCACCATATTTCTGGATCACTTGGTGGAATACTGTATTCAGCACCCTACCCTCCCAACACAAGAAAACTATCAATTTACAATTATATATCCAGTACAACTATCTTTTAGACTGAAACTGATAAAGTTTCACAGTAGCAAACCCTCACCACAGGATATTCTAAAAAATTTGTCTCTGATAGAAGGAAAATCACCCCCTGCTGAAATTGTGAGATACGGAAAGGAATAGTAATAAACAAAGAAACAAACGTGTAGAATATGTGTGTAAAGCTAATTAAAATATAAATGTATAAAAGAGTGATATAGCAAAATAAATAAAAAAAATTGGATAGTAATATCTTGTAAGTCAGGAGGAGATTGATGTGAGCTAAATTATTCTATAAACCCCTGTATTGTTTAGGAGGAGGGTAAAATATTGTTTAAATTTAGACCTTGTTTTGTTAAGCATGCATGTTGAAATTTTTAAAGTAACCATCAACATATTATAAAAGGGCTATACAATCTCAAAACCGATAGAGGGGAAATCAATAAATTATTCAAAATAAAGCCAGAGAAAAACAGAGGGGGAAGAAAGTGAATAAACAAGATGGCAGAAATAAATCAAAGTATATCAGTAATGACAATCAGTAAAGGTAGAATCCTTTCCAGTAAAGACAGACATTTTTAAAACTGAATTTTTAAAAATCAGCTATATCATGTATGAAAGAGAGCTAAAAACAAAGACACATTAGAAGCAGAATTCTGTGTAATGGTAAGTGAAATAAATTGTTACTATATTAACATTTTAATACAAAGCACGTTATTAGAAATAAAGTTAATTTACTTGTTTTGATAATATTTTCAATTTAAAGAAAAATGTAATAATTCTAAACTTGAATGCCCATATATTATAACCCAAAAATATATACTGCAAATGTTAACTAAATTCAATTAGAAATGGACAAATTTGCTATCATACCTCTGTTGATAGTTATTAGATCAAAAGCTCTGTAAAGATATAGAAGATTTGAAAAACACAATTAAAAACTTAGTATATGTGTGTGTGCACATGTTGTTGGGGAAATATAATTAAAACAACAAAAATCTTAGGCCAGGCTCAATGGTTCACGCCTGTAATCCCAGCGTTTTGAGAAGCTGAAGCTAAAGGATCAGCAGGAGTTTGAGACAGGCCTGGGCAACATAGTAAGACCTTGTTTCTACAAAAAAATTAAAATAAAATAAAAAGTAGCCAAGTGTGGTGGTGCATGCCTGCAGTCCTAGCTACTCAGGAGGCTGAGGCAAGAGGATCCCTTGAACCCAGGAGCTAGAGACTGCAGTGAGCTCTGAATCGCACACTCTACTCCAGCCTGGGCAACAGTAACAAAATAAGAAAAGAAGAAAAAGGAACAAAATATTCTCCCAACCCAGACATCCTCTTCACAAAAGTAGTAGGAAAAGAAAATGTTGTATTTTTGAATAAGTGTTAAGCCAGAGTGTGATGCACATCACAGCAATCCACTAAGAGTTTGCAAAGACAGAAATCTCGCCCCTTATACAGGCAAGCAGATACAACCCATTACATACATGTTTACAAGAAAATAACTAGTTCTCAAGTGAGAGGACTTGATAGCACCATCAGTCACACATAGTTCATCCTAACTTTACCTGGTAAGTAGGGTGACCATCTGTGTTAGCTAATTGGCTTGATCCAGAGCAGAGGTTTGGGGGAGGTTGGAGAATTTCTCATGTATTTTTGACAAGAGGTGGTTTTGCAAATTGGAACAAGACACCCACTGACACTCCTACCTTCCCAAGAAAATGAGAGATAAGGGTGCTATCTCCCTTAATGTTAACATTTCAAAGAGATGGCACCCAGGTCCTTAAGAAAGAAAGACATTCTTAAAGCTGATGAAATCCCTATCTAGTCTCCAAAAGGATTTATGGACATTTCAGACAAATAAGAAAGTACTTTAAGTTTTAGTTAATCACTCCATTACATTTTCTAAGGTTAATGCTGGCAGAAAAAGGAGGAGAGAGAAATCTCTTATTTTCAGTTGAGAGAATGAAACTTCTTATTTTTAGATTGTATTTGTCTTTAAAATGCAGAAGACTGTGAGCAACAATTGAAGATTAACCCATACTTTTCAAGACACATGGACAAATTGTTTTTTAAAATCGACCTTGCACCAGATGAACAAACCTCAACAAACTTCAAAAAAATAGTTATCCAGTCCATAATCTCTAATAAAAGTGCAATTAAGCTAGAAATCAAGAATCTATTTAAACATATCAATCTTAATGTCTAAATTAACTAATAGGTCAAAAAAGAAATCATAATGAAAGATTTAAAATGCTGTATATCAAAACTTGTATGGTGAAGTTAAAATGCTTCTGGGTCAGAAATTTATACCTTTAAAAATCCTTGCATTATACAAATGTAATCCTGAAAACAGATAAGTTAAATACCCAATTTAAGAAATCAGAGAAAGTAATTGAATAAAGTTAAATGGATGACAAAAATTATAAATATAAAAACAAAATAATGAACTATAAGACAAAGATACAATACAGAATACTAACACAGCAAAAAAAAATTGATAACACTAATAACATTGACAAAACTCATGGATGATTTTAAAAAGAGAAGACACAAATAAACATAATTAATAATGAAAAATATCCATATTTTCTGATATTGCAGAGATTAAATACATAATAAAGTAGCATTAACGTTATATCAATAATTTTAAAACTGAACTTAAATAGGAATTCCTATAATAAATTCCTAGAAACATATAACTGGCCAAAAATTGCTGTCAAAAGAAATCAAAAATTTGAATAATTCTATAGCTATAGATAAGTGGAGTCCAAAGTCAAAGCATTTCCCATAAAGGGAATACAAATCTGAGATTATTTAACCAACAGATTCTATGAGGTTATATAATTTACATCTTATAAAACCATTACAGAGATAGAAAAAAAAAAAAAAACACCTGACCAAATTCATTTTATGAGACTAGCATAACCTTGATACAAAAATTTGACAAGGAGAGCACAAGAAAGAAAAAGTAGTCATGAGAAAAGTTACAAAATAAAGCATTAGCAAAATGAATCCAACAATATAAAAGGATAATACATCATGATCAAAATGAGTTTTTCCCATACGTGTAAAGTTATAAAATTAATTAGTGTCACTCACCACATGAATGGATTACAGCAGAAAAATATCATATAACTATTTCAATTGGTGCAGAAAAATCCTTCAATGATATTCAACATACATTCATTAAAAACAAAAGAAAAAAATCTTATTAATCATGAGGGAAAGTAAAACTAAGCCAACCATTTCACACCCTCTAGATTTTAGAAAACTTAAAGCTGGATGTTCATTAAGTGTAGGAAACAATACCTAGCATTCGCAGATGCAAGTGGCAATGCAATTTAATATCATGTCATGATGTTAAGATGCACCAACCGGCCGGGCGCGGTGGCTCACACCTGTAATCCCAGCACTTTGGGAGGCCGAGGTGGGTGGATCACGAGATCAGGAGATCGAGACCATCTTGGCTAACACGGTGAAACCCCGTCTCTACTTAAAATATAAAAAATTAGCCGGGTGTGGTGGCGGGTGCCTGTAGTCCCAGCTACTTGGGAGGCTGAGGCAGGAGAATGGCGTGAACCTGGGAGGCGGAGCTTGCAGTGAGCAGAGATTGCGCCACTGCACTCCAGCCTGGGCGACAGAGCGAGACTCCGTCACAAAAAAAAGAAAAAAAAAAAAAAAAGATGCGCCAACCTTACCACCTCGCAATCCCACTCCCAGCGTGTATCTTAGAAAAATTCTTCAACAATTGCACCAGAAGAGAGGTAAATAATATTTATAGCAGCGTTTTTTACAATAAAAATAATAAAATAATACTCATTGAAATACCCATCAATTATAGAATGAATACAAAGTTTTGGTATAGTCTTACATGAAATACTCTGCAGCAGTATAAATGAATGCATTTCAGCCATATATATTAAAATAGAGTCTCAGGGACATAATGCTGCATTCAAAAAGCAAATCACAGAAGAATAAATATAGCATAATTCTATTTATGTAAATTTCAAAAACAAAATCAAATATTATTTAGAAATACAAACATATAAGGTAGAGGTATGGAATTGAAGAAGGACAGAAACTGAAGTGTACTGATAGTATTCTATTTCTTAAACTGGTTGATAATACCTAGATATTGATCTTATTGCTATTCTTTTTACCTTATTCAAATATTTTTACTCTCTTTATATATTCAATATTTAATAAATTAATTAAAAATACATCAAGTGAAGAAAAAGGAATCAATTTTTTCCCTGCTCCAATGCGGTATAATTGCAAGTCACTATCAGAATGCTTCTTCATAACAAGTGACTCCTGAAGAATTCAGTTCTGCACAACACACAATTTGTAGGCATAAAGATGAGATGGCTGCAGAGTATGCACAATTTATTGTCATCCTTTGAAGATCAATGTGCTTCTTAACCACTTTGTTAAGCAAGAAAAAGATGCACAAGCAATAGTTTGTACCTTTCCAAATGTCCTGCCTGTCTCATTCACTTTTGCTAATCTTCCTATCTTATGCAACTTATTCTGTACAATGTATTTTTCATCTTTTTTTCTCTACCTCAAATGTCCAAGGACATATGGATAAAATGGTGAAATTCATCTTCAAATCAATATACAATCCTAGAAAATAACCTGAAGATATTGCAGTAGTCTCATATTTCATGTTGCTAGTAAATTTTCTGCTTCCTGTTTTTTTGTGCCTGCAATATTTAAAGATTTGGGACATGTGAAAATAAGAAACTGTCCACTAGAAGAAATTTATTTTTAATCAAATTAGCACAATAATTTCATTACTATTAAAGCAATTAAACACATGGTAACACAAAGCTTTCACCTAAAGTCATATAATCTATGAGAGAATAGCACCTTTTTGTTAAAATTCAGTTTCATATTTTAATGTAGTATTGATAGAGTAACTCCTAAGTTTTTACCAATAAATTAATCCCATTTAAAATATTTTCTACCTTGGATACTTACTTATATTTTCCATATAAATATCAGTATAAAATAGTCTATGTAGTACCAACTTGGGGGTCTCTCGAAGTTTAAAGTGGTATGTTTTTCTGTTCTTACAAATTTGGTCAGGGTTTATCCATTTCCAAGATATCCATCAAAATTTTAAAATATGAAAGACGACAAATGAAGAGTATGGTGGCAACCAGAATGGGTGGGATACAGAAAGAAACAAACGATTCCATACAACTTTAGTGAAGAAATCTAAGCATTGCTTTTTAAAATTAAAATAATAAAGCATCAAAGCAAAGATCTCACAATAATTAGACAATTTTCTTAGGAGTGTAATGGGAAGAGGTTATTGCAGATATGGCTAATCTAGGAAGTCTTACTGGAAAACAAGATATGAAAGCTGGATATAAAACAATGGGTATGATGTGGATAGATAAGGAAACATTTATGTTCAAAAATTTAAGCAGAGAATAAAGACAGAGAAGCAAAAGATATTTAAAGACAATGAGTAGGAAAGTATAGTAATTGTATGTCTGTCTTTGCTTTCACAGGAGAAGGGGAAAATAATGTGACTACCTCTGGCCAAAGCACTGAATTCCACTTCAAGACCCACCTTTTCCCTCAGCTACAATGACTGGCACTGTTTTATAAAGTGGTTGTTTCATCAGCCTGGGATCTGGCATAAGGACAGTGATGATCAGAGGCCCAGCTGAGCCTCAAGCACACATAACATGCATTTTCAACTCCAAGCCCCTGAGATTTGGGAGCTGCCTATTAAGAAGCATAACCTATTCCATCCTGACTACTTCACAGAGGGAACAGTTAAAAGAATAATGAGATATTATTTCAAATAAGGAAATTATGGAGAAGTTTAAATGCCAGGCAAACATATTTGAAGTTTATTAAATAAAAAGTCAGTAGGAAATTATTGAAGCTTTGTGAAGAGGGAAAGAAATTAGTCAATGGAGAGTTTTAAAATCAGTGTGGTCACAGCAGTAGGACAAATTAAAGAAGGAAAGGACAGAGATATGAAGACTAACTAGTTAACAGTCCATTGCAAAATCCCAGTGAAAAATGGTAAGCTCTCTGAACAGAGAATGATTGAAAATTGAAGAAGAGAGAGGGAACAGTGAGAAATGAATCTAGCATTTCAAGCCTGAGTACCTGGGAGAAATGTAGTACTATAAATAACAGATATACAATAGCACAATTAAGAGGACTGTCTATTTCTGTTGATAATAGTATCATTTTCTTAAATTTGTTTTGAAAAAAATTATTTTAGATATGTCAGGTTTGGGGTGACAGACAGTGAGTCAGATATGTCGATGTATCCAACAGGAAAGCAGAGATATGGAAATACAGAAAAGTTCAAAAGTCAATGGTAAAGAATTGGACCTGGTAGCCATCTGCATACGGGCTGGCTTGGGTAGTTGTCTAGAAGTGGTGATGTTATCCAAGATAGAAACTGCACAATGAGAAACAGTTTCAGGGTTGTATCCATCAGGGTTTAGTGTAGAAAACAGAATTTACAGATGAGGAACTGCTCTTTCCACCCTGCAGTAAGGGCGCTGCTGCCAACATCACATCTGGGGCGTTCAGAGCGCCTGATGCCAGAAGTTTTGTCTGCTGGAGCTGCTTTTCTGCCCACAGCACTATAAAAAAGAATCACCTCCATTTTCCAAATAGTTCGTGAGTGCATTTCATTGGCACAACCTTAATCACATCCAGGACCCTAGCCACAAAATGTCTTTAAAACATAGTGTTTAGACTAATAGCCCCTATAATATTATGTGAATGGTGGAAGAGTGTAGGAACATACAAAGGAGATACAAATGGATGCTGATTGCAAGTAGACAATGCAAAGTCCCCATGGGACATCAAAGTAGAGAAATCTAACATCCCTTAGGTAAATTAAAAATGAAATTCTGGGACCTTAGAGAAAGATGGGGAAATATCAACATTTAGATCAGGGGTGTCCAATCTTTTGACTTCCCTGGGCCACTTTGAAAAAATTGTCTTGGACCACACATAAACTACACTAACACTAACAATAGCTGATGAGCTAAAAAAAAAAAATCACAAAAAAGTCTTATAATGTTTTAAGAAAGTTTACGAATTTGTATTGGGCAGCATTCAAAGCCATCCTGGGCCGCATGAACCCCACAGGTCGTGGGTTGGACAAACTTCACTTAGATGATAAGTTGAAGCCGTGGAACTAATTGAGATTGTTTAGAGAGAGGATTTAGATCATTTGAGGTGTTAAATCCCCATCCTGGTGACCACAGCGTTTAAAAAGAAAGCCTATGTTTAAAAGGCAGGAAGAAAAAGCTGCATCAAGGGAAATTTGCTCCATATCAGGCTTTAGTAGCCCATTTCTGACAAGGAATTTCCTAATACTGTACTTAAAATACCGTAGATTAACCCTATGTAGTGAATTAAAAGAAGAACATGTGAAGGTGTATGTGGTTTGAAACACGAAGAACTGAATGGAGCTGATAACCAGTTAGAATTAACCAGTTAAAATATAGTAATGTATACAATTTCCCAGTGTGAATGTAAATATGCCACGCATGTTACCTGAAAATTAATATTAAGCTCTGATAAGATTCTTATTTCTAAAAGTTGACACTGTTGTATTGCCTTTAAATTTGAAGGTGAGGTATAAAATTAAAACCTATATTATTTTTTCATAGTTTTCCGCTTGGACCAATTTCACAACTAAATTGTTTTTTGAAAAAGTACTTTTTAAATGAGCACTTATTCTGTTCAAACAGTATTAGGCATTATGTGAGATCCAAAGATAAGACATTGTCCCTCCTGTCAAATGCACCAAAATTGATTAAATTAAGATGTAACTTGGGGTCATGCTTATTGCTAGAGCAATTTTTTCATTTTTCCTTATTATTTTCAGAGAGAATAAAGTCTCCTTCTACTGAGGTAATAGCTACCACAAAGATTTTATAATTTAAACTGTTTTGTAATACTTTTTATTTCTCTATATATTTGGGTCTAATGAGACTGCAATTTTATTTTACATTTTATCCTTTTTTGTTAAGTATATTCTTCCTATTTCTTTAATAAAAAAACAAAATGAAGTTTTTAACAACTGTTAACAAGTGTCTGCTTGATTCTTCTGTTAGTTCAAATCTAAATCTGTTTATAAGCTTTATGAAATTACATGTAACAAAATACACTATCTACACATAGACAAATACACCCATAGAATTTTGAATTAACATTATTAATGGTTAATAAACAAATTCATCAATCATGTCTTCATTCGCACTTTTATTGTCAATGCTAATTATTTGTTATTATAAAGTCAGAAGTTTCTATTGAATTAGGATTACTAGTGATAATGAATAAGTTAAAATGTGTTTGAAATTGCACAGTGCCTACATTAGGCAGCAACTCAGATATGAACAGCATTTTCACATGGTAATATCAGTTGTCTTGGGACATCAAGATTTCTGACCTTTAAAAAAAGTCAGAAATTTACTTTTCCAACACCTGTTCTGTGTGTGCATGCGTGTGTATGTGCAAGACCCCATTATTACAGCAAATATATCTACAATATTGTAAATATTTAGGCATTCTACATTTGCACAAACTTGAAAAATTGTGATCTAGAGCTTTCTATCGGCCCTTATTGTTTAACTCAGACATTTAGGGTTGCTTTATTGATTTTTCATTCAGTCCTCAAGTGGATTTTAAACACTGTGAAATTACAAGGCCGATAATTACTGTTTTAAAGTTTTTACACTTACTGGAATAGTTAGCATTTGTCTGTATTTTGATTGGATTTGAACAGGAAACAGGGAGAGGTCCTGCTGACAGTTTGCTTCCATGCAACTGCATAAGATTTCAACATGTCACTGTATTCAGTTTGGGGACTAAACGGACAAATCCCAGACAACTTAAGTAGAAACTGAGAGTAAAAATGCCCAAGAAACCAAATAACAATTATATCCAAATTGCCAAAAGGCAGAAGTCTGAAATAATCATTATCAGAGTAAAAACAGATAGGAAAAACAAAAAAAGTGATGATTCATGGGCAGTTTCTGGCAACAGCTTTATGGTGTCTGTTGCTCGACCGCATTAATAGATAAGAGTACATGAGGAAGTATGTCATCCTGGCTTGAAGGTAGGGTGACCAACTTTTTAGAAAGCCAGCCTGGGACACAGTCAAACCAAACCAAATAACCCACAATAAAATACTATATAATAAATAACACTCATATGTGCCATTACTTTAACATTAAAATATGAATAATAGGTGTTTATCAAAATTATAGATTATTCTGTATTATTTATTTTTCTTTTATGTAACTGCTATAATTTAAGCAAAATAACAGTAGAAATAGTTAATAGGCAATAAACAATAGTTACTTATAGTAGGACAAATTAAATAATATGTGAGCAAAATATATATTGATATTTTTACAATGTTTCTTTAAAAGAATTTTTAAATTCTTTTACAATGTTTCTTTAAAAGAATAATTTAACTTTTTAACTTCATTGGATATTTAAATTTTGTAGGCATTATTACTGTGTACTCCTTAAATATATAAATGTGACTTTAAAAGAAGAATGTAAGCATTGCTAAACAGATATGCCTGTATTTATTGAAAAAAAAGTTGACATGTTTTTCTTTGTCCCAGGATATTTTTTCTCTTTCTAGTTTGCTTTCCAATAATACTTCTCTGAACTGACTCAGTCTTTAGGCATCCTTTTTTCTTTTATGTAGTAGTAAAATTGAATACAGTCCAACATAAAATTCACTTTGACTTGCAGCTCTTCTCATATCAAGCCCACATTGCACTGGCTCTTGGTGTCAGTCCAAAGCTGTAGTATCAAGTTAAATATCCTTTCCGCCCAAGCGTTTAATCATGGAATACTTAGAATTTTGCTTACTTGCAAGAGCAAGTTTTTAGATTTGTAGGAATTAGTTTCCAGTGCTCCAAAACTTTCCAATCACTTGTATCCTCAGGCTGGTTTTGATAGAGTAGTTATCTGTCAAGCAGGTTATTTGCATCTATAAATTCATTATAACGACTATCTATGTCTGAAATGCCCATCATCATTAAACTCTTTATAGCACAGTAGACATCATCCTACCTTATAACCTCTTTTTCTTGGGAAACAGGTTAATATGTACTTGAGGCTTTGAAGTTAAAATAATTTGAATTCCAGATAAATTAGTTCCAGTAAAGAAATTGAAGAAATTATTTCTGGTTGGTTTCCCTGTTCATGATATTCAGGAACTGAAGTGCAGTTAGTTCATCCTTTTCTAGGCACCTTATGTCCTCTTGAAAAATTATCAAACAGTTTTGAGAAAACTGCATCCAAATTTCTCTTTTACTCTAATCCTCTTCTCCATTTTCACCCTCAACCTAATTCCAAATTAGAAAAACTCATTCGTCTTGTCTCACACTTTGAAAACATGATTTGATATCAAGTCAGAATTTAAAAATCTTTCCCTATGGGCAGCAAAAATTACATTCATCTTGTAGGTACATGTTTAAGGAAGCTGTCTCCTTTCATTTCTATAAAGTCAAATATCTCATTAAGTGCTTCTTCACATTTTAAGAAAACTAAAAAGTAACCAAAAACTTTTATTATAAATATTTCAACACTACAGGTAATCATATCATGCCCCTATTTAGCAGTATTCTGTACAAAATGTTCAGGACATTTCCCTGGTGAGATCTTCCTCATTATTTTGGGGAAGAAGTTTATAGATGGAATGGAATTTCCCAAAACTTTTATTTGCAATGTCTATGGAATGTGCAGATAGATAATCAAAGCCTAATTTGTACTCGGACAAGGTATCAACCATCTTTTGTTTTATGTTTTCTGAGACTTCACTAAAATCTTCATAGAATTCAAGATGTTTTGCAACTCCATTTTTTCGGATTAAAGTGCTTAAGAGCTAGGAGGAATATTTTGTGTTATTTTGATTTGAAGCGTCACTTGATATGTTAATACTATAGAAAGAATGAAATAATAAATGTTAAATCTGATAGAATCGGCTGAACCATTTGTTACCAAAATTTCTCGTTTCTGAGGTTAGTTGCACAAGCCATTCTGAGTTTAGGAGCAACCCCAGAAACTAACTTTACTCAGTTTCACAGAGCAATCATGGGAACAATAAAATAATGTGTGTTCTTTCGTGTACTTTGTACAAGCTAATTCCGGAGCTACTATTTTTGGTTGAGCATTGGTTTCTTTTTGCTATCCAAAACAACTTTTGATTGACTTAGAATTACTTGCTTGTCTCATCCTGACTTCTGAGACTCATTCTCCATTAGGAAGTTCCCCAACTTATGATAGTTTGACTTAACGATTTTTCTACTTTACAGTGGTGCAAAATCAATACCAATTCAGTACAGACAATACTTCTTTTGCAATGCTGGGTAGCAGTAGTGAGCTGCAGCTCCCAGTCAGCCATGCATATTCTAGTTAGGGTTATTGGGACAGAATCCCACTGTCAGTCAAGGAGTATCTGCATATGCTTTTATATCATCTTCTCTACCATGCCCAATCCCCAATTCTTTTCTGCATATTATACAGTCCTATTTAGGGTGTTTGCCCACATAATCTAGTTCTATTTGTCCTTCCACCTATCATTAAAATAGTATATTCATTTCAACTTCATTTTTATAATGTTTGGGTCATTGGCACTGTAATTGGAGTTGGCACTGTAATCCTTCTCATTGTCATTTTCTGAACTATTAGAAAATGTGGGCCAGGCACTGTGAATCACTTGTAATCCCAACACTTTGGGAGGCCGAGGTGGGAGGATTGCTTGAGCCCAGGAGTTTGAGACCAGACTGGGCAACATAGTAGACCCCATCCCTACAAAAAAAAAAAAAGTCAAAAAATTAGCCAGGCGTGCTGTCACACACCTGTAGTTCCAGCTACTCAGGAGGCTGAGGTGGGACGATCACTTGAGCCCAAGAGGTCAAGCCTGCAGTGAGCCATAACTGCACCACTGCACTCTAGCCTGGGCAATAGAGCAACACCCTGTCTCAAAAGAGAAAAAAAATCAATCAAATATGGTTGTGCATAAAAAGCAATAGCAGTTTGCAATCTTAAAAGTTAAGATAGTACTCTCTCAATACAAAAAAACAGTGATTAATCCACAGGCAAAGTCACTGACTGTTAACATTCACAATCATGATTGCAACACGGAAGTTGCACATTTCCATCACATCCATTTCTATGAAGCACAAATCATGGCTGTCAGCATCAGTGATTAGGGGAAATGGAAGGAAGAAAAAATAGTGACAGCAACTATAAAAGGTAGATAATCTATGCTATATTCATTTAACACTCAAAACAGTGTTGTTTTCAGGCCCTATTTTGGGGCCACTATGTGTATTTTGTACTCTCCCCAGAAACTTCCTCACTCACCACTGAAAACTGGGACTTTTCATATTCTAAGGAGGAGTTTCCTAGGACTCAAAGCTTTCAGTACTAAATCATTGACAGTACCAAGACAATAGATCACCTACGTAAAGAGCCAGAGACAGTCAACCATACCTACACACAAAAACCATGTTGCATAAAGTAAGTAACTATTTAATACCTGATTGTTTCAACAAACAAACACAGACTACAAAATGACCTCAGGTTAAAAGAGGTCATTTAACCTGAGTGGTTGAGCTGTGTGAATACAAACTGAACAATAGTGTTCAGAAGAATATAGCACTTCACGCGGGGCCTGATCCACTCTGGGTATGAAGGAGTCTGCTTTTGGCTGATTTGAAGAATGTGATTTCTTCATAGAAATCAGTAGAATTTAAAGTGTGTTTGATAATTTGTCTCAATAACCAGATATGAAGGTTGAGGTTTCTATGCTATGATACCTGTAAGTTTGAAATATGGCCAATAGAATGTCCTTATCCTGTTATAAGCTAGATTTCCATCTTTCAGATCCCAGGGACCACATTTAGCTAGTCTGCTTACCATTTTAGCAAATTTGATAAAGCCTCTGGGTAAATGACTGGACCAACTGTTGTACAATTTGCATAATCACATTAGGTAACATATATAGGTACCTACACTTTTGGAAAGCAGCTTCCCAGATAGGACTTCCACACAGGCTCAGAGTTTCTACTTAAATCATTTTACAAGCTATAAACAAAAAACAAATAAGCTAAAAACAACTTGGCTCTCAGACACCTGTGCAGTTCGAATTTTTAACACTTACTGAGAGCTCTTGTTTGGGAGCCTGCTGAACTAGGAGAACTTCAGAACACCACGTAATGAATGCTCCATTTCCTTGTAATATATAGCTTCGGCAAAGTGCTCCTTAACCAAGACCAGGGTAAAGGGTTATTATCTCTCCTGTGAAAGGCAATTGGGTATTTAGTTTCAAGCAGAAATTCAGACAATTTTATAGAATTCATAATTTCAAGCCTTTGGTACTCAGAAATGAGCTCAATCACTGAACATAAGCAGGTAAGTTCACTATTTAACTTCCTTTCTCCCATGTACTCTGAATAGAAAGTGCAATTGTGAGAGATTTATATTTAAGGTATAGTTATTTTAAAACAGTATGAAGCAGGTTATTTGAAACACTTCTTTTTAAATTGTTTGTTATAAGATTCTTTGTTCCTCATAAGAAAAGCAGAAGAAACATACTAGAAGTCAGGAAGAACAGAAGTTGGTCTCAGCCCAGCCACTCTGTCTCTGACCTTCAGTGAATCAGTTGACCTCTCTTCGTACACAGAGGTCCATCTTCCACCAGGCCAGTGAAACAAAGTCTAAACAGTCAGTGTCTCCCGTGTGAATTTCACCTTCTGATCAGGGATAGCTTCTCAGTAATCTATTTTAATGAGTCCGGGGGAAGATGTTTCCTTTCCGTGCATACAGTACTGAAAACATTGCCTATGATACTTAACAGTATACACTGTATAAATAAATATATAATGATGATTATATAAAGTGTACAAATTAAAAAGTGATTACATTAGTACATGTTATAATGTGGTTTTATCTAATATTTCTAAACTTTAACCCTAAATAGACTGGTCATTTATAATAACTATGATGATTAAAAGACTGGCTTTCATATATGTAGAAAAAACACCCAAATAATGAAAAATAATAATACTCAATATTTATTGAATCTTTAACATGGATCAAGTACTGTACTAAATGTTTTACGTGTATCAACTCATTTATTCCTCTTAGTAAGCTTTTGAAACACCTACAATTATTTACCCCATTTTTCAGATAAGAAAACTGAAATACACAGAGATTTAAGTAATTTGGACAAAGTCATATGACTAGTAAGTGAATGATCCAGGAAAAAAAAAATGTTTGTTATTCTAAGAACGTATAGTAATGAGCTATTCCCACTGGGCAATAACTCCATTTATTTATTTTGTTTATTAATGCTTTTGAGATGGAATCTTGCTCTGTCGCCCAGGCTGGAGTGCAGTGGCGCGATCTCGGCTCACTGCGACCTTGGCCTCCCGGGTTCAAGCGATTCTCTTGCATCAGCCTCCCAAGTAGCTGGGATTACAGGCACGTGCCACCACACCCAGGTAATTGTTTGTATTTTTAATAGAGATGGGGTTTCACCATGTTAGCCAGGATGGTCTCGATCTCCTGACCTCGTGATCTGCCCACCTCGGCCTCCCAAAGTGCTGGGATTACAGGCGTGAGCCACCGCGCCCGGCCTCCCACTGGGTAATAACTCTAAATATTTATACTCCTTAAAAGAACCCTCAATTTTAGTGACATTTTAATATGATTTGCCAAACAGCTGATTTGACCATAGGCTGTGTTGGCCAATATGAAGATGTCATCAAAATCACTTAAGCCCAAAAGTTTAAACAGACTGCCCTACCGTACATCTATGTCCCAGAAAAACATATTTTTTCTCCATCGAGCTATGTTGGGGACAACAACCTCTTTTACTTTTATAAGGAACCTGGCAAAGAAGCTCCAGTTTTCACATCTAACCATCCAGCAGAGTGCTAGTGGCCCACTAGTGCTTCTGTGAATCACTCGAAGCACCTGTCCTGTGTGGAAGCACCCGGGACAAGCTGGATCACAGAGATTTTTCAGTTGAGGGTGTAACTGTACTTCCTTAGTCCTTATTTCATCTTTGAGTCCTCGAACAACATTCAGAATGTAAGGACATCTATCAATTGTCCACAACCTCCTTGAAGCCACCATTAAGATCACTGTCCGAGGCTGGGTGCCCTGGCTCACGCTTGTAATCCCAACATTTTGGGAGGCCAAGCCAGGAAGATAGCTTGAGCCCAGGGGTTAAAGACCATCCTAGGCAACATAGCGAGACTCTGTCTCTACAAAATTTTTTGTTTTGTTTGAGACAGGGTCAAGCTCTCTCACCAACGCTGGAGTGCAGTGGCACTATCTTGGCTCACTACAACCTCCACTTCCAAGGTTCAAGGGATTCTCCTGCCTCAGCCTCACAAGTAGCTGGGATTACAGGTGCGCACCACGATGTCTGGCATGCCTGGCCCAAAATTTAAACAAACAAACAAACAAAAAACTAACCAGGTGTAGTTGCATGCACCTGTAGTCCCAGCCACTCAGGAGGCTGAGCTAGGAGGATCACTTGAGCCCAGGAGATCGAGGCTGCAGTAAGTTGTGATCACGCCACTGTGGTCCAGCCTGGGTGACAGAGTGAGGCCCTGTCTCAAAGAAAAGAAAAAAGATCATTCTTTGGCATTATTTAATTTTTTGTTTTATATGTGAGGAAATAGAGGCACAAAAAGATACGCAGTGTCTCCAACCTCGTCCAAACTATCCAGTCACTGCATGAAAATGTGCTCAATTAATTATTAATGTGAACTTTTATTATGTTTATAACACTCCTTCCAAGTTCTAATGTCTTAATCATAGACACCAAAAATCAAAAATTCAGTGAGTGGGGACCGAGACAAATAGAGAAACTAAAGGAGCTGGAGCTATTAGCCCAGAAACAAGAAAACTCCTTGGAAACTTAGTGACTTTCTGCAAGACTTACTTTAAAGGTGTTCCTGACCAGCTATTTTCTGTCCATCATCATAGAGATTATAACTAAAATAAATGACTTTAAAGTGCCTTAGAGATTACAGTTAATAAATGGAGGACCTTTTTGAGAAGCAAGAGTAGCTGAAAACAGTTGTTGCGACTAGTGCATTTCCTTCTGAAGAGCTTTTTAAAGCAATTATCTATTCTACATGGATTATAGTTAATTTTTTTTTCTAAGCCTAGGTTTTGGACTAAACTGGTAGTTCTTATTGTTTGCAAGGGCCATAAATCTCTTTGAGAATCTTATGAAACCTACAGATCATCTCAGAAAAATGCATACAGTCACACAGATCCTGAAGCTCTTTAATAACCTCTGGGTAGGACGACATCTTAAGATTCCTTCCCACTATGAGATTTTGCAGGGAGCTCTGAGATGCTTGTGAGAAAGGAACTCTCTGTTCTAAATATCACAAGCATGTGGATATAAGAGAAATAAGAGATTTCCAATGATCTATGACTTCTGGGATCAGGTTGGAATTCCTAAAATGTCTTTCTTCTTGCTCCGTATCTCATCTAGACACTGTAGGCTACAGCTGAAATGGTGCATGCTGCTTGGGTGGGAAAAGGAAAAAAATACTCTTGTTAAAGCAAATATAGATCTTTACTGTTCCAGCAAACATCTTCCATAGCTCTCTGATGTTCCAATCCTCAAAGGAGGAAACCATGGCCATGGCCATTCCCACACTCCATATGCCCTTCATCAGGAGTCAGCCAGAGCTGCCACACTGAACAAACGCTTTTGCACAAGGGAGAGGCCATTAAGCCCTCCTCAGTCAGCTTACCAAGCATATTAAGGCTGGTCTGGCTGAAGGGGTTCTGAAACTGTGGTTTAGCTTGAGCCCAATTTGCCTTAACAATCTGAGTACGAAGCAGCAAGTTTGAGGACAGGTAAAACTAGCAGACTTTCTACTTACATTTTATTGTCTCTCTAGTGCTCCCTAAGGTTCCCCAAGCTGGTGTTCCTGAGAACCCACTATAATCACCACCTTAAAAAAATTATTGGTAAATTTTAACTTCTCTATCCTTAAAATATCTCCATCAACCATCATTCATAAATTAGTTCATGTTTGACGTTAGAGAAGCATTTGAGCATTGCAACAGAGAACCTATACTCTGGAATCATACTGAGTAGTTGCAAGTTCCAGAGGTATCACTTACTAGCTGTGTGACTTTGAGCAAATCACTTGGTCTCTGTACTTCAGTGGCCTTATATGTAAAATACCGAAAGTAATTCTCATTTCATAGAGTTATTATAAAGATTGAGATAAAATTCATAAAGTTCTTTAAAATGTGCCTGGGGCACACAGTGAGTTCTCCCTATACCAGTGTTGGTTAATATTTTCACACACATTATCTTATTTGAACCATATGATAGTACTTGTGGAGGAGGCAGGACAGTTAACTTTACACATATTGGAAACAAAGGTTCATAGAGGTTAAGTGACTGATTCACATACAGAGTAAGTTTTGGAGTGGAATGGTGCTCTTTCCTTTGACCTTTGGTTCATAAACTTCATTGGATCATAGACCCTTTAGGAATTTTTTTTTAGTCAGAGTCTTGCTGGAATGCAGTAGCATGATCATAGCTCACTGAAGCCTTGAACTCCTGGGCTCAATCCATCCTCCTGCTTCAGCCCCCCAAGTAATGGGGACTATAGGTATGCACTACCATCACCACCATGCCCAACTAATTTTTTTTTTTTTTTTTGATAGATGTGCTTTCCCAGGCTGGTCTAGAACTCCTGGCCTGAAGTGACCTTCCCATGTTGGCCTCCCAAAACGCTGGGGTTGCAGGTGTGAACCACCACATCAGCCCCTTTAGAGAATTTTATAAAAACCGTGAGCCATTTCCTCTCCCCCAACCAAAAAAAAAGCATATCTGCAAACCACTCGAATGTTTGCCTATATTTTTAAGAACTCAAGAACAAAATGGAGCCCATTCATGAACCCTCTTTGGACCTTGCTTCAGAATTCCCTGTTTTTTCCAAGAATTTCAGAATTACCCGTTCTTTTCCAAGAAAATCACTTTTTGTTACGATGTTTCTTTCCCAGATTTCAAAACTGCTGTCTACCAATGATTCTCAGGCACTATGGCAGCTAACACATCTTAAATTGTGGATCTCCTGACTCTCCTGCTTCTACATTTAAATCAATAAGTTTATTCCATTTGTGTTTGAATTATCGGCACCCATTACCTCAGTCTCTGCATTATTTTTCATTTGTTTCCTGATTGCCTTCTGCTTCTATAAACACAAATGAAGGTAATAAGCCCCAGTTGCATTTCCACTTTAACCCTTCTTTATTTACACCAAAATTAGATAAAGCTGGCTTGACTAAAAATCATAGAAATTCAAGCAACTATTAGCCTTTCTGAGGCTAAATTAGTTCACTTTTTTTTTTTTTACTGGAAAGTTAGAGACTATGTTACATGTGAACTCATTTTACCCAAATCTTTTTGTTCTCATAACCACCATTTTGCTTTTCAAAACATCTGTATCAGTCAGTATCACCACTAAGTTTAGGTAATTTATTTATATTTGCTGTTTCTTCAGATTTGCATGGGAGTAGACCATGGGGAGAAAAAAATGCATTCACCAGGAATTTGACAAGAAAATCTTACTTATCTTAGTTACTCATGTTAATGAGTCATCTTCTTGGAAGACAGGCAGTTATCTGCATTTGCACAGCTGATGTCAGCTGAATTTTATGCAATTTCAAAGAACAGAAATAGGAAAAGTCTAACTCTGGAGTAATTGGATCTCAATCATAGATGACCATAGTAACATTTTCTTAAAAAAACAAAAGTACAATTATACACTGAGCCAAAGCAGTTTAAGCTTTGCTTTAAAATCCACACTTCCTAGGAAGAAAAAAGTGGCTTAACAAACTATGGAAATAAATTTGCTCTTGACATAGTTTGTTAACTTTTCAGTCTCAGTTAAAACTCTCTTCATTTTGGTAACATTACACTAGAATTCTAAAAACTGGAATAGACAATACCTCCTGATCCATCTATTTCTAAGCTAAAATAATACCAGCATTTCTATGAATTTCTGAGCCATGCAGTGATATATCCATGAGAAATAAAAATAACATTTTAAACTACTTTAAAATAAGTAAGTCCATTATTAGCTTCATTGTCATGCAAAAAAGAAAACATATGTAAACCTTTTGAATCAATGCAAGATGTTCTCAAGAAAGAATAGAAAATAATTTAGTCCAAGAACGGTGGCTCCCGCCTGTAATCCCAGCACGTTAGGAAGCCAGGGTGGGTGGCGCTCCAGGCCAGCCTGGGCAACACAGAAAGACCCTGTCTCCACAAAAAAAATTAAGAATTATCCAGGCATAGTGACACAAACCTGTAGTCCCAGCTACTCAGGACGCTGAGGCAGAAGGACTCCTTGAGCCCAGGACTTCAAGATTACAGTGAGCTATGATTGGTCCACTGCACTCCAGCCTGGGCAACAGAGCAAGACTCTATGTCTCAAAAAAAAAAAAAAAAAGAAAAAGAAAAAGAAAAGAATTTAACAAGTAAGGAAAACAGTCTCCAAGGGTGCCAAACTACCCTTTTGCTTTGTTTCTTTTCTCCCTGAGTTACTTTGAGAAAGAAAAAGAGGTCTGCACTAAAGGCAGCACACCTGGCATGGAACAACAAATGGTGGAAGGCAGCAAGGAGCCTCATCCGGGAGCAAGGACATTTCCCAGGCACTGCCGCAATGGTGGCTCTGCAACATTCACCAGTCCCTCTAAGGGCTTCTCCAGAGAAGCAGAACAAACAGGAGATATAGACAGATATAGATATACATATACATATAGATTAATTGATATATAGATAAGATATAGGTATAGATAGATAGATATCTAGACATATCTCCATATATCTATATCTAGACATATCTCCATATATCTATATCTAGATATATCTCCATATATCTATATCTAGATATATCTCCATATATCTATAGATAAATGTCTATATAGATATACATCTCTATATCTATACATCTATATAGAGCTGTAGATCTAGATAGATAAAGATATATCTCTATCTATAGGTAGATATCTATCTACATACATATACATTTCTATATCTCTCTGTAGATAGAAATATAGATGTAGATGTAGGGATGTGTATAGATATGGAGATGTATAGACACAGACATATACATATAAATTTATTATGAGAATAGTTTCATGTGATTATGGAGGCCAAGAGATCCCAGGATCTGCTGTCTGCAAGCTGGAGAAACAGAAAAACCAGTGTTGTAATTCACAAGTCAAAAGGCCTGAGAACTAGGGGACTACTTGTGTGAGTCCCAAATCAAGTCCAAAGGTGCAAGAACCAGGAGTGCTGATGTCCAAGAGCAGAAGGTGGAGGTCCCAGTTCAAACAAAAAGAACAAATTTGCCCTTCCTGCCTTTTTTGTTCTTTTCAGTCCTTCAACAGATTGGATGGTATCCACCCACATTAGTGAGGGCAATCTTCCTTACTCAGTCTACTGATTCAAATGCTAATTTCTTCTGGAAACACCCTCTCAGGCACACCTGATAATTTGTCTTAACAGCTATCTAGGCATCCCTTAGCCCAGTTAAGTTGACACATAATTATTAGCTATCATGAGTAGCATGTGCCAAGTAATCATTGTTTCATTTCTGAGCAGCTACCAGGAGTCAAGACATTTTCCTAGGCAGAGGGGACATAAAGATACATCCAGCATCTCTCCTACCTCCACGTTGACATAGCAAATAATTACGTGCAGCATAATAAGTGCTATAAGATTTTTACCAGCTGCTAGGGCAGCTACTGTCCAACACCATAAAGCATATTAAGTCAGGAAGTTGCCCCAAGGCCACGGCATTTATGCCAACCAGAACCCTCAGACAGGGGCTACCTCAGCCTGCATCTCCAAACTGGATTGCATGTGTGGTCTTTAAGACCCTTTGAGGATATGAATCTAAGCCTCAGGTCCAAGAGGTCAGTGGCATTCTAAAGCCAGAAAGTTTCCTCTGTTAGACACAGAGGACCCTGAAATTGAATCCAACACCACCCTTATAACCCTGTGAAAGAGTAATTGTGTTTAAATTTACATAGCACATTGTATTTTTCAAAACACTTTTATAAATTTTGAGTCTTACGCCTTTTGTGATGTTTAGGGGAAAGACATTATAACTCTTTTCGTTATATACTTATTACCTGAAATATGTCATATGTTATATAACAGCTTTATATATCTTATAATTACTTAACGGGCTATGTATTAACAGATCCCAAATATATGAAGCACACATTTATCATATGGGAACAATAATGTGTTATTCATTCATAACGTATGTTTGCATTTTGATTGTTTAATATCTACCTATCCCATTAGAATTAAACTCTCAGAAGTCTTCTCTGTTTTTTCCATTGTTATATGCCCATGTTAGAGCAGAGCAAAGCACAGACTGGGCATTGTTTGAATGAAAGTTTAATGAATTTTACATTTGAGAAAACAAGAGTTAAGTGACCCACCCATAGTAAACCAGCTATTTAAAAGTACATGGAAGAGACAAGAGAGAACAAAAGTCTCCTGGCTCCTTTAAATTTCTACCGGGTTTCTCCCACCATCATAGAAACTTAATGAGGAAATGGCAAGCAGTATGGTTTTTTCTTCCTTCCCCCTGTCTGCCCACACTGTCTTCTCTCTGTTATACCCAACCTCTCACAACCACTGGATCCATCAATCACAAAGGCTTATGGATACCATCTCGGAAAACAGCACCAATGAAGGGCTTGGTTTAACAATCTGATCCTTTCAGGCTTGTGACTCACCATGTTACCTCCCTTTCCTTCACTGTAATGAGCTGGTACAATATGCCTTTGGTTAAATCCTATCCTGTTTTTTTTTTTTTTTTAAGCTTTCCATTTAACTTTGGATCACTCTGGTAAAAATATCAGGAGTAGAGTCAGACAAAATATCTAACACCCTCTGCAGTAGCACTGGTGTTGTTTTAATAAAAGAATTTCCGTTTTTCAGACTACATAGAACAGTTACAGTGTTTTGTAAAATATGGGCTATGGGATGAAAGCAGGTGTCAATATCAACTGTGATAACTGTGTACAGAATTATTCAAGGCTTTACTTGAGCATAAGAAAAATAAAGAAGATTTTCCTTCCCCAAAATATTGTCTCCATGGTCCCTGGATGGTGCTTGAAATGCTCATATTAATAAAGCCTTTGACTTAGGCATTGAAAACACTGTTAAAACATCAGTGGTCTTTGGTGAGGACATCATAAAATAGCATCATAAACCAAAGGACCCTTGGGTCAAATTAAAATATCAGAAAAGTTAACAAGTCATGTGACAGTACTGTCAAAGAATGAGATACAAAACAGGGAAGTTTAAGAGGAACAATTACAAATGATTCATTTTTTTCTCTATTCTCAGTCCCACTTCCTTTCATCAACTTTTATCTGGATTATTAATTAGTTCCCTGGCTCTAGTCTCTTCAAATTTCCAAACTTCCGATTTATCCTCTGGCTGCCAACAGAGTGCTAAATGTAAGCATAAATCCGATTGTGTCATTCTCATATGTAAAATTAATATGTAGTTCCCCATTTGTAAAACTGAAATCCAAACTCCTTGGCATATAATAAATAAAATGGCCTGCTTCTTGACTGCTTTTCAAGATACATCTTCTCCTACTCTTTCATGAGTACCAAGATACTTTTGTTAATCATTTCTGAGTGAGACAGGAGTGGCCTTCCACTACACCTTGTTAGGCCTTTCAGAGATTTTTTTTTTACAGCTCAGTTGACAATGTTAATAATTAAAAGGTTGTGATCCCTTACAAAATTCCAGGCTCTGTTCTAAGTTATTTAAATATCTCATTTAACACTCCCGTATGTACATATTTGTAATATAACCTTCTTTTTATTTTTTTTTTTTTTGCATGAGGAAAATGGAGCTTGCAGTGGTTAAGTAACTTGTCCAAGTTGGTGGTAAGTGGTAGAAGTAAACCTCAAACTCAAGTCTGTTTGGGTTTAAAGCACAAGCTAACAACCATGACATCATGATTACTAAACACATACAAATATGTCAAATACATCAACTCAACAGCTAATATTAGGTTCTGGAATGGAAACACAATTCAAACAGTGCCCTTGTAGTTCTCAAAATTTGATTGAAAGAAGAGGTATTTTTGGAAATGTGACTTGCATGACATAAGGGATAACATGTTTTTATATGCTACTGTATAGCAAGTACTGAGCCCATAAATTATTCATTATCGATAATAAATATTTGTGAGTAAACAAGTGGAAGACCAATTGCTAGAAAAATTTGTGGTTTACTCTTCCCTCTATTCTTAAAATAGACTATGTTCAGAAACACTGGCAGAGCACTAATGCCTAAATAATATATTAGATCATTTTAGAATTGCTAATACAGAATTATGCCATGAGATGTCATGGCCTATTGAAGGACACCCTGGGAGCTACTAAAGATATTCCATTACCTTGCACTGTGCTTTTTCTTTTTAGAACCCTTGGGGAAAGTGGGTCTCTGGAATTAATTTGCTTTGCCTGAGAAACTGCTATGCCTTAATTTTGAGTCAGCATTTTGAACCATGACACTATTATTTTTTTTCCCCTCTCACATTGTCTACTGTATGCCTTAGAGTCCAATTTCTGATTTACCCTAAGCAAAAATATTGATGTTTGATGTTCAGGATACATCATTTAGCCTAAATCTTAACTTCATTTTATAACTCTACCTTTTTTTTTCCATTTGTCTAATTATTCTCCACTGCATTCATGTTATATAGTGTGTCATTTATTCATTATTTAACAAATTAATATGCCTGAAGTGTCCTCATAGGATTAATTATGTTGTTCATTCATTCATTCAATGATCTACCTAACTGTAGATCACATATTCTGAGCCAGGAGCTTTTCTAGGTACTGAGAATAATATAGAAGTGAACGAAAAAAACTAAATAATAAAATGCCTGTGAGGTTTGTATTCTAGTCGAAGAGGTAGACAACAAATAAAGTAAATAATTAAAATATGGAGCATGCTAGGTAGTAATAAATGCAAAGGAGAAAAATTATCCTAAAATAGGAGCTAGGAAGTTTTAGGAGCTGGAATGGTGAAGAGCAGCAATGTTATAAAGGGAAGGACTCATCAGGAAAGTAAGATTTGATTAAAGACTTGAAGCAGGTGAGACAGTGATCCATGAGGATATCTGGTAAATGGAAATTCAGAGAGCTAATGGGGTCCAGAGTATTCAGAGCCTTGAAGATTATTTTAATAATGTTGACGTCTACTCTGAGGGAGATGAAAAGGCACTGGAAATTTTTGAGTAGAAAGCTAATATGATCTAACTTATGTTTTCACAGAATCATGCTGGCTTCTCTATTGAGAAGAGACCTTAGGACATAATGGTGCAAGCAAGGTGACCTGTTAAGAGATAATTTTATGTTCCAGGCAAAAGATGATTGTGTCTTAGACCAGGAAGATAGCAGTGAATGTGAAGTCATCAAATTCTGGATATATATTTTAAGATAAAGGCTACATTATTAGCCAATGAATTGAATGCTGGTTGTCAGATAAAAAGAGAAGTCAAGAATGATGCCAGTGATTTTAGGTGTACACAATTGGAAAAATGGAGTTGCCACTAGCTAAGGTGGGGAATACTGTGAACAGAGCAGATTGTAGAGGGGTTAGGGATAGCAGAAGTTCAATTTTAGTCATATTAAGCATAACCCTTTTATATGTATCCAAGTGGGGATGTCAAATACACAATTGAATATACTTCAGAGAGGTCCAGGATGGACAGATATGTGGCACATGTAGAAAGAGAGAGGTCCATGGACTTCCCTGGGGGCACTCCATGTTTAAGGTTTAGGAGAAGATGAGGAAGAACTAGCAAAGACCGATACTGAGGAGAGCAGCCAGAAAAGTAGAAGCAAAACAAGGAAAGTGTCTTTCTTCAGCACCTAGAACAGCCCAGGCAATGGTAGGTCCTAAAAAAAAGCACTTGCTGAATGATTGAGTAAACGAATGTGCAACTGATGTCAAAAAAGATGGGAACTGAAAAAGACCATATAATTTAGTAAAATGAAGATTTATTGTTATCTTTGATAAGTGTACTTTCAGTGAAGGCACAGAAGCAAAATCCTGACTGCAGAAGAGATAAGGGGATATGTTTATTTAGAAACAGTGAGTATAGGTAACTCTTTTGAGGACATGAAACAGGAGGGCATGAATAAAAAGGAAGACATAAATAGCTGGAAGGAAAAGAGACTGTGGTTTTAAGATACAAGAAATAAGAGCGAGTTTGATCTAGTCGATAAAGAAAAATCGGTGAGGCAAGAAGGGTTGGAATCTAGTGTGCTTGCGTAAGTGTTGGCTTTTGCTAGGAGCAGAGACAGATCAAACATAGTAACCCAGGAGAAAAGTCACTTGGAACCAATGCAGATGGGAGGATGATACAGCGTTGAGAGCTAGTGGAAGTTTTCTTCTGTCTGCCTCTATTTTCTCAGTAAAATACAATGGAAAACCATGAGTAGAAAGCAATGATGTGCAAGAAAGTCTGGGAGGTTTGAGAAAAGTGAAGATATGAAAGAGGTGGTATAGAGACAGAGAGAATGACTGGGCCAGGAAAATACAGTATACTTGCTGAGTAGCATTATGAGTTCACTTGAGACTGGTCATGGTGGTTTATGCCTGTAATCGCAGCATTTTGCGAAGCCAAGGCTGCAGATCGCTTGAATCCAGAAGTTTGAGACTAACCTGTGCAACATGGCAAAACCCTATATCTACAAAAAATACAAAAATTAGCCACACATGGTGGTCTGCAGTCGGGAGGCTGAGGTGGGAGAATTGCTTGAACCCAGGGAATCAAGGCTGCAGTGAACAGCGATGGCACCACTGCACTCCAGCCTGAGCAATGGAGAGAGACTCTGTCAAGAAAAAAAAGAAAAGAAAGAAAGAAAGAGAGAGGGAGGGAGGGAGGGAGGGAGGGAGGAAGGAAGGAAGGAAGGAAGGAAGGAAGGAAGGAAGGAAAAGTTGAAGGATAAAAGACAACATATTGGGTAGAGTGTACACTGCTTGGGTGACAGGTGCACTAAAATCTCAGAATTCACTACAAAACAATTAATTAATGTAACCAAAAACCCCGTGTACCCCCCAAAATATTGAAATTTTTAAAATTATAGTTACAAAAAAGAAAAAGAAGAGTTCACTTGATCTTAGTGACCACATATGTGAGGTGTATGTTTTCCTCCAGCGTAATTTCACCTCGCAGGCCTAGATGCAGAGGAGACATGGGTTGCATTCAACCTGGTTTAGGAAGTCACCAAGAGAGGTGAGACACTGAAAAGATATTATAGTAAAATAAGTGGATTGAAGGTCCCAGTCAAAAAGTTGTTGGCATATCAAAGACTCTATCTTTCCTGCACCTTTGGAAGTCATCTTAAATAAATCTTTTTTTATAAATGGGCGTAGCATATAAAATTAATTAAACTAATATTCATCATACAAGACTCCTGTCTAGAGTAGGAGTCCCTCGTATGTTCTTTCATCAACCTTTGTATTTTGTTTAAATCAAATTTGTCATGTTTTGTTTGCTGAGATGTCTACTCCATTAGATTTTGGGATACTTGAAGGATCAAGCCATTTTCAACTTTTCTTTATATCATTAGAGCTAACACAATGCAAGGACATGGTTTGTTTACTTAACATACATACACTTGTACTTATGGATGACAGGATAAAAAATGTATCTTTGCATACAGCCCAGTGGTAACAATGATGGCTCAATTAGGTACAAAACCACTTTTACTACTTACTGCTTGTATTTGACAACTTAACCTCATTGTGCCCCAATGGATACAGTAGGAAAATGGCAATAGTATTGCTACTAATAATAGTGCTGTTGTAAAGATGAAATAAGTTTAATATATGCAAAGTCCTTAGAAAAACTAGCAGCTGGTAAATGCTCGATGAATGTTAACTGTACAGTTGGTATATCCTTCCCCTCCTCTCTCCTATTCAACCTTTGAAGACTTCCTTAATCCCCCAGTATCCATGTAGAACTTGGTTTATATCAATAGATCATTATATACCCACTCTGAATGGTTTTAGAGTAATGTAGGGGAAGGGGTCTCACTAAATTGCAAGACTCCTTTGAAGCATAGATTGTGCTTTATTCAATGTTTAATTCCCTGGGTCTGGGACAGTTCCTGGCATGCAGAATGTACTCAATATATGTTTTTTGAATTGAATTGAACAGGACTTGGTACAGTGCTATATTTGGTTGATAAACTCGGTTCCTCAGAGGAAGTAATGAAGGTCCTGGGTGTCTCAAGGTGGGGAAAATCCTAGAAAAAATCTACATTAAGAGAGGTAGAAAGGTAAGAAATGTAAAGTGTTCCTATTTCACAACTTGCCTTGGCATGGACAGGGAACTTTTCCTCCATCCCCTTGGTAATGTCTCTGCTTTTTAAACCTGGCCATTTATAACACAATTTTTCCTACCTGACAAGTTGAATCAAAATAAATATCCACCTGGAATTAAGGGGAGATATTAGAATGATTTACCAATAACATGTCAAAATTCCACCTAGAGGGTGTTTGAGGGTAAATAAAATTGACAGAGTAAGAATCATCTTAACTCTCCACATCTTTTTCTTTCTCCCTATTGTTGTCTTTCTTTTCCTCAAAACACCAAAATTCCAAGTACAATACCATGTACTCCCCACTTCTTTTGACAAAGTCAGTTTGGTAAAAGTATACCTCCCAAAAAACACTCCCTAGACTCCAAATCTGAGGAACTACCCTTGAACAAAGATACTTAAAAAAATCAATAAACTTAATAGTCACATTAATAAAAGCAACACTTATTAAAAAAAAAAAAGAAAAAAAGAACTGTAGCACTTAAAGGTAACTACTCAAGATGGAGGAAGATGTGAATGCCTGAAAAAGTTTCCACTAACCATGCACTTGAACAATCTAAAGTCTTTGGTTTACCAGGAAACCAAAACAATAGCTGCCACCAGCAATTGTCCTACCCAAGTTACACTCATGATGCCAGAACTTTGTGCAAATCTCCCCTGAAGGTTTATAGTGACAGGGATGCTTTCACTTAGAGTAAATATTGGATTTGCTGCTGTTCTCAGGGGCAAAATACTAAATGTACATAAATAAATGTCCTCACTTTATCCATTAAGGAAGATTTCTCACACAGTCAAAGTAAGATGAAAGCCAGTCTCCACTGTGAATATTACTAGACATCTGATATTTATCAAGGGGTATGTGGGTGACATTATTCTCTGGGAGGAAAAAAAAAAGCCCTGATTAATAGCATTTGCCAAATTCCTTGGTGTAAATACTCCCACTATGGCCACGCATCTAACAAGATGTTACTAAATGCAAAGATGCAAGCCAGTACCAGCCAATGCCAGCATGTCACTGGTGTTACCTGTAAACTAATTAATTGCCCCCCTCCCCAGAATTAGAGCTGAAGTGGTTATCAGTCTAAACACCCTGCCCCCCAACCAACTGCAAAAGAAGAGATACAAATAACAAAGCATCCAATTCCCTCATCTTTAAGTTATCTTTGGGATAGAGCAGGTCCTTGTCATAGGGTGAGTTTGCAAGTTTGAGAAATTCATGGAATACCCCATCAGAAAAGAAAATACTTGATGTTGGCTGCTGTCATTTCATTGCACATTCAGCCATACACTGACACTAGCTGTAGCAGTGAAA
Organism: Gorilla gorilla gorilla; assembly: GCF_029281585.2. Lineage (NCBI taxonomy): Eukaryota > Metazoa > Chordata > Mammalia > Primates > Hominidae > Gorilla > Gorilla gorilla. The sequence goes on along the minus strand of NC_073231.2, from coordinate 96,041,530 downwards.
AAAGTAGCTGAGGAGTAGGTGCTGGTTCTATCTTGGTTTCCCACGCCTCCTCGTTCCCATTGACCACACTGTTAAATCCAGAGCTGTCACCCCACTGGTCTATCATTGGAAGAAGGTGGGAGTGTTTAAAGAGACCAGCAAAATAATTTCATTCCACCTCTTCACAGTTCTACCCCTACTTGGGGTTATATAAAATTGGCCAATAGGAATAAGGAGAATTTAAATAATGAGATCTTTATAGATCATACATATTCTCAAGGAGTATATTTTCTTTTTTAATATAATTTTCCTGCTACAGCTAAGCATCAGTCTACTTCTGAAGGCATGCCATCAATGCTTGCCACTCCGTGGTTTCCTGGGCAAAGATTAATATTGTCTGAATTGTGACAAGCTTTCTATTTGTGGCTGCAGACAGATGGACCCGGTTCTGTGTGTGCCTCCATTGCAACCATTCTGCTCTGAAATTCTTTTAATTGTGGGAAAAAAAAAAAAACCCTGAGCAGGGCTAGTCCAAGGATCTATATTTCCAGTTTACTTACACTCTATAAATAAATTATATCATATATCATCAGGCATCCCCTTTGGAATTTAAGAAATCAAGTATCCTCTCATTCTTTCATTTTCCTAAGTCTGGGTAAATCTATGGGGAAAAAATCTGCTCCTATTAACATCCCATGCCCTAATGAACAGCACAGCATGTGGCAAGTCTCAAGGTCAGGCTGTTAAATTTGTTCAGAAAATGAAGTTGATTTTCAGAGTTGCAGAGCATAAGGGACAGTGCAGCATATCCTGACTTCACAAGATAACTGTTCATGTGTGTGTAGTTATTTCTTTGAAATTACTTTAGTTCTGGTGAAAAATATCCAGAGAGAACAGGGGAGGTGAGGATCCTCTTTCCATTCTTAAGATAGCTATAGCATAAGCATCCAAACAAATAATTTTTTGTATCTTTGCCACAATTCTCTCAGCCTCTATTTTAGCCCCTTTCATTGTAATTTACAATTTTTTTGTCAGCTTACACGTGTTTACTTTTCTTTCATGAAAATGCACACCCCATGAAGCAGTGATCATACCTGCTTCCAGATTATTTTATCCCCAGTGCCCAGCACCAGGCCTGGCACACACTAGTTGCCCAGTAAATATGTTGGTATTCATGTATTTCATCTTTGGAGGCAGGGTGTCTGCTTAGTGCCTCAGTCCCTCTTTACTACTTGTCCTACATCAGGGCATTACCTCTCTAAATGACTAACTATGATGTGTGAGACAGATGGGTGAAAAATACAGATTTAAAACTAGATCCTCCAACTCCAACAAGGGTACAGACCCTGCTGCAGGATCTGACAGGGAATTCCACTATCCCCTCAAGCAGTCACCATTGGGGAGCTTCATCACAGGGTGGCGAACAACAGCCCACTCTCAGAAACACCTGAAGAACAAGACAGTGAAGAGATTCAAGCAAGCAAGAAATGTCAGGTAAGTCTGAGAAAATGAGCAGGTAGTTCACGAGATTCTAACTCGGACACAGGGGTAAGGTCGGGATCCAGGGGTTCAAACTATGGAGTATGTCAAGCCTCGGGAGTGGCAAAGAAAGCCAATGATTGTAATTGATGGACCAAGTCAGAGCCAGAATGGGAACCAGGGAGATGATGCTGATCTCAAGAGCATGTATCTATGGCTCTTTAAATCCCTTATTCACAGGGTCAAAGCTGATCCTGAATCCAGAGTGAGGCTTGACTTACATTTGGAAGTTGAGTGGCCCCAGCAGCAAAGTGTAAAGCACAGTAGCTAATTACAACACAAAATACCTATTCAGCATTCCAAATAGCCAACTGTACTGAAAAATAAGGAAGGCATACACACACACACACACACACACACTCTCACACACACCACACATTTCCCTCCAGGATATTAAATCTACTTTCTCACATCAGCTTGACCCTACTCCTCAGAGAGAAATAAGTAAACTTTGATTACAGAAAGAATATAAAGACCATATGAAAGCTCAGAGAATAGAAGGTAGAAGGTATGTGGATGCAAGGACCTCAGTCCCCTGATTATCTGATTCAGTGCTCTTTTCAAAAGACGCTGCTGTTTGCCTTTCGTAATGTGGAAGTTTATACCAGTATTGTGGTATCAATTTAATCTATCATTAGACAGCTGTGCCTGCAAGCATTGCAGCCTGGATGTGAAGAGATGATCCCAAGAGGAAAAGGTCTCAAGAGGGTGCAGTGATAACCACACTTATAAATTGGCTTCCACAGAATTTGATTCTTATTGTTCTGTTTTTCTTCAGAGGGAAAAAATGAAAACTAAAAAATTTTAGTAAGGGAACTAAGAGCACAGGAGACTGAGATCGGTTTCTTCATGACTCACCTTCACTAAGCACACATCACATGTTAAATGAAACCAAACAAAACCAGATTCTCTGTTGAGGACTATCCCTAGTCTCCTGTCTGGAAACCCAAGGCCACAGGCAGTGATAAAGGCCAGAGGTCATCAAAGTAGTGCCCCTGCCCCCGACCAAGCGTACTGTCTCTGGACTCACTCTACTCCTGCTGCCTGGCGAGAGTCACTGACTTGGAGGTTAGTCTTACAGTGGTGCTTCTGGAACAGAAAAGAGAAGTCTTGTTGGCCACCAGAAAAAAATACGCCCATCCTCTAACAACTCCCTTGAGGAGACAATGTACTCTTCTCTCAAGCTCTCCTCTAAACTTTTCTGGGTCTCAGAGTCCCCATTTCTTGGACACATATCCAATCCCAGTATGCTTTGCAGGATGGAAATGAACTTAAATCTGAACATCTAAAATAAAAGCCTTGGAAAACATAGGGATAATGACAATGGTTTATGCAAATGCTGAGTAGAACAGAAAATGCACACAGTTGTTGCATTTGGCCCAAAATTTGAATCTCTGGATACTAGGTGAATCAATGTTTTTGAATTATAGTGCAGAAAGGGTGCCCATAAAAGCCACCAGAAACACATAGTTTCTGTGTAATCGAATTTGTCAGCGTAGTCACTACTTGTAGTACCTGTCACGACCAGTTGCTAATTGCCCCAGGATGGAGCTCTGAAACCTGTGGAGATGCTTATGACTCCAGGAACTCGTAAAGCAGAACTGTAAAAATATTCCTGCTGCCTGTGCAGCAGAAGCCCTGGGAAATAATTAGCTCTAATAGCCCTGTCCAGAAATGCCAGACTCTCCAGTTAGAAAGCAAACTCCTTAATAGATAAAATATAACGTATAAGCACAAGGACATGGATGTGCAAACGTGCACCCACACTTGAGACAACAGAACACTGCTTCTTTCCAGGGATTTCATGTCACTGTTTCCCCTTCCTTCCTTCCTTCCTTCGTTTCTTCCTTCCTTCTCCCTCGCTCTTTCTCTTTCTTTCTCTCTTTCTTTCTCTTTCCTTCCCTTCTTTCCCTTCCTTCCTTCCTTCCTTCCTTTCTTTCCTTCTTTCTTTCAAGACAGGGTCTCACTCTGTCACCTGGGCTGGAGTGCAGTGGCACAATCATGGAGCAATCACTGCAGCCTCTACCTCCTGGGCTCCAGCCTCCCAAGTAGCTGGGACCACAGGCATGCACCACCACACCTAGCTAATTTTTTAACTTTTTTTGTAGTGATAGGGTCTCACTATGCTTCCCTGGCTGGTCTCTAACTTCTGAGCTCCAGCAATCTTCTCACCTTGGCCTCTCAAAGTGCTGAAATGACAAGCATGAGCCAACATGCCCGGCTACACTTTCTTGATTTGACATAAATCTTGGATAAATAAATGTTCTATTCCTTGTTTCAATAACAAATAATGTGTATTAATTATTTATTTTCCTTTCTCATTGGTTTTTTTTTGTTATTTTAAGGCATAGATTCTTGCCTTCACAGCAGACAAGGCCTCAGCATCAGTCCTGGCCTCTGTCCCATCAGGGTTTCCAGTTTCAAACAATAATATTCCATTTATATTAAGAAATTCATATTTTACAAAGGGTTTTCCTGGATATAATTCCACTTGCTCTTAACAATAGCCCTGTCATACCCATTTCATACATGAGATTTGTATGTGCTGGGCGTTCTTCAAAGCATTGGGTTACAGAGAGAAGACTGAAAGCCCAAAGAAGTTTACACTGTAATAGAAAGAGGACAAATACAAATAAGTAAATAAGATGCATTCTGGTAGTTTTAAGTGCTTCAAAGAGAAAAGATGGGGGTAGAGGGGTTGATGAGAGCTCTGGAGGTGATGACAATTGAAGTGAGATTTAAAGGACAAGAAGGAGGAAACCATACAAAGACCCGGCAAGGTGCATCCCAAGAAAAAAACAGCAAATTCAAAAGCCTAAAACAGGAATGAGCAATAAATTGGAGGCCAGCATGGCTGGGGTATAGTGAATAAGGTGGAGACGAGAGAAAGAAGTAGGATTCGAGATTAAATCAAAGAGGTAAGTAGGAGCCAGGCCTTGCATCCCCCATAAGGAGCCTTTAGAACATTTTAACCAGATGAGTGACATAAAAATAATAAAATACAGCATTTAAGAGCTCAAGTAACAGACTTCCCACATTCAGATCCCGCTTCTGTCAATTACTAGCAATATATCCTTGTACAAGTTTCTTATCTTTCTTATGCCTCAGTTTTCTCATCTATAAAATGGAAACAGATATAATATCCAACTCAAAGGGTTCAAAGGAACAAATTCAGGTAAAGAGCTTAGAATGGAACCTGGTATTATAAATAATAAGTACTCAGTAAATATTATTGTTATTATGTTTAAAATCATTCTGACAGCTCTGTAAGGATGGACTGTGAAAGGCAAGAGTGAAGACAGAGAAGCCAGTTAGGAGTCTGTTGCCATGTCTAGGTGACAAATGATAGATGCTTAGATTAGGGTTGAAATGGTGGAAACAGGGAGTAGTTAAAATCAGAATCTATTTTGAAATTCTGCCAACAGGACTTACTAACAGAGAGAAAGCATGGTATGAAGGAGAGTCCAATTTGACTCCCATGCTCTTATTATTTTTCCGGAGAACAAAATGGAGGCTGGTGCTCTGAAGCCTGTGAGCATATGAGGACAGGAAACCAATGGTTCTGCTAGTTGGAGGTATCTATTAGATATCCAAATGGGCGTGAACATATGGGTCTATATCCCAAGAGAAGAGTAGAAATGTGAATTTTTTAAGTTATGGGACTCGACGGAAACAACTAAGAGGTGAGCGTCAATAGAGGAAAGAAGGCCAAGGATTGAGTCATGAGGATATCCAGCATCAAGAGGTGTGATGGAGGGGACAGAAGGATCAGAAAGGAGACTGAGAAGGAGGGACAGGTAAGATAGAAGAAAATCCAGAAGCATGTCTCAGAAGCCTAGAGAAGAAACCATCTCAAAAACTTGAGCACATCTGTGGCTGTGTCCATTCTATAGATGAGCATTCAGAGCTGTAAGCATCGAGGTGCTAAGTATAGATAATCAGTGACCTCAATAGTGAGAAAGTAGTAAGTCTCAATGAACGTGGAGAAATGGTGGAATAGAATGACAGTCATGCATCGCTTAAAGACAGGGACACATCCTGAGAAACGTGTTGTTAGGCAATTTTACGGTTGTGCAAACATCACAGACTGTGCTTACACAAACGTAGATGAGATAGCCTACCACACACATAGGCAATAAGGTATAGCTGTTTCTCCTAGGCTACAAACCTGCACAGCATGTTACTCTACCGAATGCTGTAAGCAACTGTAACACAATGGCAAGTATTTACATATCTAAACATATTTAAACATAGAAAAGGTACAGCAAAAGTATAGTATCATAATCTTATAGGACCACCATCATATACGTGGTCTGTCATTGACCAAAATGTCACGTGGCACATGAATATAACAGAATAAGGGAAGTCAAGAGACAAAGAGAGTTGACTGACTGAAACAGATTTCGGAAGTCGAATAATTATTGGTGTTGGTCTAGGATTTTACCATGTGAAGAAAACTGTTAGAGCTGAAAAGATCCAAGATGGGAAACAAGGAACTAGGACTTAGGGAAAGGAAATGACATGTCTAAGAGAGCAAGTTGAGCCGTGGCAGCATTTACTAGGAATCCTGTGCTCTTGACGCAAAGGTACTGCAACCTTAAGTATTGGCAAGAATAAAGGTGACATGTTGTCAGATGAAATGGAGAACATGACCTATTTTGATTGTTTCAACCATGTCATACAACTTGGATGCTGGTTTAAAAAGTATCCTTTTATCTTGGGAAAATGGAAGGAAATGTTTCAAAAGAAGAGAAAGCTAAATATCCAAAGCTGTACATTGCATCATTACTTACAATAGAGAAAATGGAAATGATATGCAATGAAAAATCATTCAGCATTGTGGTTTACTAGAAGAGACCTTCAAAGAGCAGCTGATGCACCCACAAAATCTAGAAAGTCATCCCCCACTTGTTCAAAGCAGAAAACACACAATCTGTGCCTAAAGAATTCCAGGGTAGAAATGTCTTATAAAAAAGAATGCAGACAGCATGTTCAAACTTCTTTTTATTAGAAATAAAATAAACATTTTAGAAATAGGCAGTGACATTTTTCAGAAAGCTTAATTTTGGTTCTAGTAATATCTTTTTTAATAATCACTAACAGCAGAATTGTAATCAAAGTGTGCTTGTATTTTACTTCTGTAAAAAGAAAATTAGTTTGTCTTTAGTTTTTTAAAAAAAGGATTTAATGAGATATCCGTATAATTAATTTTGAAATTATCTTATTTCCAGACTTATCTTTAAATAGATATTGGTGAAATAGATATTTTCAAAACCTCTTGACAGGATATTTTTGAAAAGTAAAGTGTTTTGTAAATAGATAGAATTGTATAATATCTCTAATGCAAAAAAATGTATAAAGGACTTTAAAACTTATGATATAAACTGTTTTTGCTGTTCTAATAATTTGCTTAGAAATGACATCCACCAAAACCCCCAACAATATTTAACATTAATTTTGATGAAAGATGTCATTTAAAAGTTTTCCCTCTTGGAAGTAAAACATTAAAAATTGTATGCGTGTGACGGTTGAGGGAGAGGAGTTTCAGGACTTCATGATGCCCTCTTCAGCTGAAGACCAGGGGAGAAACTTATGTCCGGATGTAATAGAGGCTCCATTTTGAAAACTTCAAATGGCCAAGAAAATTAAAATGTAGCTCTGGCCTAATCAAAATTGGGTTTTTAATCAGTTTCTAGCACTTCATTAGCTCTTTTGCCATAATAATTTCATTTTCCAATTTTATGATAACTTGTGGACATCTCATCATGCCACTACCAAACTGCACGCTCTTTGGGGACTAGATCTGTTTTTTTTTTTTTCTATCACCCACAGAAATGCACAGTTCCTACAGAAATCTAAATATTCAATAAATATTGATTGTTTTAATAAATGTCTGAATAAATTGTTAAAGTTGTAGCATATAATTTGCATGCCTTCTGTGGCTGATTCCTGTTAGGAGTTCTGCTATGCAGAAAATAAAATGTTAGACTAAAAACACTACATGACCTGTATACTCTTACCTATAGATTTACAGGAACATTTGGACTCTAACTTGCTAGGTTTTTAAGGTTTTTAAATTAAAGAAAAGTTGTATCTAATATTATAAATGAATCAATGTTGAGCTTATTGCTCCAGAAAAGATAGCATTAGTAGAAACTGTTGGTTGTTAGTTGCCTACCAAAATTCATCCTCCCCAACCTAATTATATTTCCCTATCTCCATTGCAATTGAGTATGGCCATGAAACTAAGTTCTCTCTGATGGAATGTGAGGGGAAGTGGTGTATCTCTTTCAGATATGGCCCACAAAAACCGTCTCAGGAAGTCGCCTTCATCACTCCAGCTTACAGGGATGATGACATCCAGAACATTACAAGTTAAAGATGGCACTACCACTTTTACTTTGGTTCCCTGAATGGTTGTGTGGAGCAGAGTCCCCTTTAGTGATGTGTAACATCCATTTTGGGCTGTTTTGTAAAGAAAAAAAAAATTCTACTGAGTTTGAGTCAATTATATCTTGAGTCAATCTGTCATAACACTTTAGCCTATCCTAATTAAAATAGATAGGACTTATTGAGTGCCTCCTCTCTGCTAGGCAAGAGGATAGAGAGACATTTCCATTCCATTTCCATTTCTAAGACATTATTAAATACTATATTTTTCAATCTAGTTTTGAACTCTGATGTGCCAGGCATCACTGAGTATTTTATATTTACTGTCTTATCCTCGCAATAGCCCTATGAGGTAAGTACTGCTATTTCCCCACTTTACTAATAAGAAAATAGAGGCTTTGGAAAATTTAGAAATTGGTCCAGAGTCACACAGCTAAGAAGTATTGTAGCAATAACCAAACATAAACAAAATCCATGGGGCCATCCACTGAGCTATGCTGTCTTGGCCAGACACTGTATCCTTAAGGGATACCTCCAAATGCAATTGCTACATCAGAACTGATGTTGAAGGATGTAGGTCCCTTTGTGCTAAAAACTCTGATTTGTGCCCTAGTGTGAATTCTAAGAGGTATGTTGCAACATGACTGAAAATGGTCAAGTGTTCTGTCTAGGACAAGTGATTGATTCCCATCAGAACACTTTTATACTCACTTCTATGTTATGAAGCCCCATAAATCAATAGACCCTGTGTCTTATTCTATGCACATCAGTAAACTGGATTAGGAGTTGGGGGTTACAAAAAAAGGTCAACAGTACAAATTTTGACTTTGTGGGGAGATCACAGAGACTAAGTACACATCTACATGAAGCAAGTAATCAATGAGAAGTGATCCTAAAGGTTAAATAACCATGGAACATAACTCAGGGTTTGACATCTCCAAGCCCGACCTCTGCTGTGCAAGAGATTTTCATAAGCAGTAATGCCCTCAGCAGCTATTGCAGTTTTTACACTCTTTAGAGAATGATTTGAGTATAAATACACTGGACACAAGAACCTTGAATGTGATACTAGCAGTGGTCTGTATTTGAGTTTCCTTGTATAAAAGGAAACTCTTGGGATGAAAGCTATGAAGAACATTTTAATTTGCTTGGTTTAGTAAAATAAACGCCCCCATCGGTGGATACAACAACACATAGATACATCTATAAGTAATTTCTTTAAATCACTCTTCAGATACAACTTACATTGAAGTTTCTCTGTTTTTAATTAAGGCAGCTGCTTGTTTTGCTATGATATAAATTTTATTACCAGCATTAAAGCCAATAATGTAACTAGCTTTCAAATAGTGGAGTGCCTTTGAAACTCAAATTCTCATATCTGGAGTTATGTTTGCTAGGTTTGAGATTTTGCCTTTTGCAGCATCAGCTTTTGGTTCAGACTTGCCCTTTGAATATGGTCTTCTGATGAGTCTTCTGCCTAAAGAAGTAGGACTACATAGCTAATTTTTCTAGGAAGAATTTCTTGGCCAGCCATGCATCATCTCTGTGTTGACACTGTAGTATATCTTATCATCCTGCCACAGCCTTCTTCACTTTTTCCTGAACTTTTGTGACTTTGGCAGCCTCACAGGCTCCCACTGCTAAACTATGTAGGAACTCATGCCCCTGAAGAAACAGACAAGTAAGGCAGAGGATTTTAGTATTGTTTCTCCATCTCCAGCTGGGTACCCTCAACCACAAGCTTATCTCTTCTTGCTTTCCTGTAGAATTATTCATCAGAACCGTTAGATTCCAGATCCTTAATGTAAGTTTCTGCTGACTTCGTCTTACTAAAAATGAGATGCTTGAGAAGATAAAATGAGATAATGCATACAAATTGCCATAATCTCTGATGTCATTAGAATTTAATTATTATCATCTTTTTTTCAGATCATTTGTTGAACCACAGTTCTTTTTTTCAGACAGGGTCTTGCTCTGTAGGCTGGGCTGGAGTCCAATGATGCAATCTTGGCTCATTGCAGCCTTGAACTCCTCAGCTCAAGAGATCCTCCCACCATAGCCTCCTGACTAGCTGGGCCTACAGGCATGTGCCACCATGCCTGGATTTTTTTTTTTTATAGAGATGTGTTTCACCATATTGCCCAGGCTGGTCTTGCACTCCTGGCTAATTTTTTTTTAATTGTAGAGACAGGGTTTTGCCATGTTGCCCAGGCTGGCCTCAAACTCCTGGGCTCAAGCTATCCACCTGCCTTGGCTTCCCAAATTGCCAGGATTACAAGCATGAGCCACCATGCCCAGCCTGGACCATGGTTTTTAATGGGTGATATTACTATACCTTCACAGGCATGTAGCCACTCTCCACTCCCTCTTATATATCTGATTGATTTCACTGTGATGAGGTTGGTCCACCTTCTTGGACAAGGCTTAGCATGTGTTATTTGGTGGGTGTGTCAGTTTGATCCCTAGGGAAGCAGATGTCATGATGGAATTAGAAGCACAGGAGATTTACAGGGGGTAACACCTATGAAAGATAAAGGGGATCAGGAGTAGACAAAGCCTTCAGATACCAATATGGGCCTCACGTTCTAAAGGAGAGAAGGGAAAAGGTGAGTAGTAGGAAACTGCGGTGCAGCTCTCAACAGCCTGGGACAGCACAATGGAACATCAGCACAAAGTTACCTGTGGAGGAGTCCTGAGTTGGGCAGAATGGTCAGACTGTGTGCTCCACTGAGCTTGGTCATTGGTCGTGAGCTCCCAAAAGAAGCATGTCCTCAGCTCTAACGCTGTGGCAGATACCAAAGGCCTACAGCTAGAGAACTGAGTGGTGCACATTCTTGATGGCCTTGATGCAGTTCCATCTGGGATGTGAGCGCAAGTGGCTTTTGTGGGGAGGGGAGCCCAGAAAACACCAGTAGGGGGATGGGAAGGGAGCAGACCAAGAATGTATGCCTTATGGTATTCATGTTCTGTTGAAGTCATAGCAAGTTACCACAAACTTAGGGGCTTTAAACAACACACATCTTTTTATCCCATAGTTTTTGTAGATCAGAGGTCTGGGCACAGCATGGCTGAGCTGGCTCTCTGGCCAAGCGTTCCACAACACCAAAACCAAGGGGTTTTCAGGTCTGGACTCCTGTCTAGAGGTCCTGGGAGAGAATCTCCTCCCTGGAGCAGAAGCTCATTCAGATGGTTGGCAGAATCCAGTTTCTTGTGGCTATAAAACTGAGGTCCCATTTCCTTTCTGGCTATCAGCTGCAGATCACTTGTAGCTCCTAAAACCTTTCTCTGATCCTTGTACACCGGTCCTTATACCTCAGCTCTAGCAAAGTTGCATCAACTCCTTCTCCTGCTTCAAACATCTCTGGACTTCTCCTGCTGCTGCATCTCATCTGCTGCATTTCTCCAAATAGAGAAAGTTCTGTTTTTAGGGCCCACATAATTAGACTGGGCCCACCTGGATAATCTAGGCTACTCTCCCTATCTTAAAATATATAACTTTAATTACATCTGCAAAGTCTCTTTTCCCACATGTGCTCCCACAACTTCACAGGTGCCAAGAATTAGGATGTGACCCTCTTGGGGAATATCATTCTCCCTGTTACAATTATCAAGCAGGTCAGCCACTCTAGGCAACTGAGTTTCACCTCTGATGGAACTCTAGGAGAAAGTGCAGAATATGCTCCAGACTTATTCCACCTGGGCAATGAAGGAGCTGGGGTATTTATCCTTCAACTCCCAACAGCTAGGGCTGTTTCAGGGGTGTTAACTACCCAACATTTGCAGCAGGCCCCACTGAGCATAAACCCTCACGCAGAGAATCCTGGGTGTGTGCCATAGGATCCTTTGGTATACACCAAGAGGGTTAAGTGCTGAGAGGGTATGGGTGGGGTATTGCTAGTTTCCGTGATCCTGTGCATGTGTAGGTATGCTCAAAGTGAAGCCCGGTCATCCCTGGGGGACCAACAGGCCAGGCAAGTTTACCAGGGCCTATTGGTCCCAAACTTTCCATTTTGAGAGGCAGGACATAAGGAATAGATGATAAGGCCTTGCTTAAGCCTCAGTGATAAGCCTCAGGCTTCAAGTCAGTCTTTTACCAGAGCTCCAGTATAGGTTATAAGATTTATGCCCAACTACGACTAAGGTGAACTTTGCCTCATATGTTGCTAGATTCCTTATTTGTGGTATTTCCTTTGAGGCCCCACACAAAGGAGATGTGATTAACAAGTCAGTATCCAGTTATCATAATGTCAGGAAAACTCCTCTATTCCTTATAATCTTCTGACAACTGAGAAGAGAAAGACATCGATATGACAGAACTTATCTATATGATGAATCCAAAGGGCTGCCTCTGGAAGGCAGAAATGCCAAGCAATGGCAGTGAGGCACAGGGTAAGTGATGCCCATTTAACACACACTAAGTCAATAAATAGTCCTGGCCATTCAGATGTAGACTTCAACAATACTCAGTATGTTTCAGAATCATTTGGTGGGTGAATTTCCCCACTTGTGACAAGTTCATCACTGCTTTTGTCTGGCTGAACTTTCAGCCCAGACAGTATCACAACACCATCCTCAACAGATAGTATGAGGCTGTCTTGGGTGCTAAGATTATCCCTGCCATTGAGTACATTCCTCAAACGCAGACCAAATAACAAGACTGGAGAACAGGGGCTTGGAGTCAGACAAAACTGAGTTTAAGCCCCAGATTCTATACCTCCCTAATGAAGGATCTCACTCACCTCATCTTACTAAACATGTGATGGTTGAGAAGATGAAATGAGATAATGCATACAAAGCAAATTGCCACAATACCTATGTAATCAGAATTCAATTAATGAGTTGCATTTTTGTCAAGTTAGTGCAGTCACCTCCTAAGAGCTGAAAAGTTTGTTTTGTCTGTAATGTTCTTTGGAATTGGAACTAATTCAAACAAGAGATTTAACTGGCTGGGTGCTGGCCTCATCTCTCATCACCCTCACTCTGCACTCTGCACCCTGCACCTGCTTGAGAGCTGGAAGCTGCTCTGGGTCTGCACTGCCTGGTTCCACGCTGAGTCAAAGCTGCTGCTTTCTACCTCATGAGAAAAGAAATATGCTCTGTACTCTATTTACAGAAGATTCTTTGTGTACATAGAAGAGGTTCTTATTTATCCAACAGAAATGTTATCCTCTCGAGTGTTAAAAGGAGCCACAATTCTCATCATCAGGTTTAGGAAATCAAAGTACATTTTAATACTACTTTACAACCTACTGGGGAAAGAACTGCTCTTAGAGTAGCATTATTATTCATCAGGAAGTAGGTTTGGGATCACATTTTGAATTTTCTGTGCCCCTACTCAGCTGTTAGGATGGTTAACTGAGAACTGTGTACATGCCACCTCCTGGATTTTTGGGATGCCTTGTTTTAAGGGCCTCATGTTTATAGGCCTTTCTAGTTTCCCACATCCAGCTATTATCACAAATTCCCAGAAATTTAGTTTCTCAAGAGGCAAATTAAAATGCTCTTTCCTGTGTAGCAAGATGCCTTAGTTAAGTTTTGTGGCAGCTACCTTTGAGGGGTGAGTACTAGAGATGGCCCCCTGCTGTATGATTTTGGGGAATTGAGAACACAGGTATTTAATTATACTACAAGGAATGCTCTGGTTTTGTTAAAAACAAAGTGATTTCCAATTTTAATCACATACAGAAATCTATAGCTCCAAAAGAGCTAACAGAATAGGGAAATACAATGCTGTTTTGATAAGATCTTAGAGTATTCCCAAGGTCCAGGTTAATATAACATTTTAGATAAACAGTTAATATATTTACTGAATATTCACTTAGAGATCATTGTGCAAGATGCTATGGGTGATTTTTATAAAACATGACAAAATCACTGCCTTAAGGGAGTTTATAACCTAATGGAAAAAATAAGATTATATTAAACATACTAAACATTGAAGTATAGTATATGATTAAGTGCCAGTTGGAACACCTGCAAACATTTGTGATAAAATTAACAGTGGGAACCACAAGATTGCCAAGGAAGGGAAGGTTGTGGGAACCTTGTGTCCCCAACTTTACCTTCCCTTTGGAAGTTATTGCTAATGACCCTTGTCCTAGCTTCACTGACCCCACTGGGAGGGAGAAGAGTGTCTGAGTAGGGGGTTTAGCTGGGCTAGAACCCAATAAACATCAAGCTCAAATAGGGAAAATCACAGTTTCTTTCATGGCCCATGGCAAATCTGAAATGAGATGAAAATCAAACTAGACTGAAAAGACTGGAGGAACAAAAGTGAAATGATCTGTAATTTGATCATCTGACCTACCAGCCATACTTCATATATCTTCAGATAGTCTCCACAGAGTTACCTCCTTGTCCGTATCCCTGTATGGCTCCTGAACTAGCTTTTCCTCACCCAAAAAGTCATCTGGACACTTCTAAGTCCAGATCTTCGAGAGAGGCAGGAGTTACTTTTCCAGCCTAAGACCCAGGTCTCCTGAGTTCTGGTTTCCTTTCTGAGGGTCTGGCCTCCTCCCCAAGTGATTGACATAATGCCTGCCCCATTGAGGATGGCTCCTACTGTTCCTATGTGGCTACCATTACTATTATTTATAGTGTTACTGCTGCTACTACTGATGAAATAATAGCTACCATTTATTGAGTGCTGATGCCAGGTACTGTGATAGGCTCTCTATACAAATTATCCTCACTGTAAGTCTATAGGTTACTAAGGTTTAGAGAGTTTAGGTGACTGGACTAATACTGTATCTCATGCTCCCATTCAGCACACAACTCTATCCCCTTGAGGCCCTACCCCATGACTTGAAGACAATTTTATAAAACTCTAGCCATTTAAGGAGCACAGGAACATATGATATGGCTTGGGTTGGGGGCTGGTTTTATTACAGCAAAAAGATAAGACAATAATTATGCTGTATGAACAGTAATTGCTACCTAAATACCATGTTTTTCTTTATTGTGGATGGTGGGGCGCCACCTTTGATTAAGGTAACTGGTCTGTTGATAGGCCCAGACATTTTCAAATAAACATACCTGAGCAGGTGGGATTCAGACATTGGGGAAGACAAGTCCTTATCAACCCCTTGTTGTTTTTTATTTTCTTATAAGGAGGTATAATTATTCTCCAGCTCAGATTCTGACATCAAACTTTGGTTTTCAATGACCCTCATCAAATTCCCCTGATTGCAGGTTTGCTCCCCTGTCTCAGTCCTCTCAGCTGTGCTTGGCTTGCTGCCACATAACCTGCCATTATCACCACTGTGATTTAAACAGTGCCTCTTCAGACACACTGAACAATGAGAAATGCTCATATTTATAAATGAAAGATACAATTGGCACCTTTCACACTAACAGCCAGTTTATATTTTCACAGGTACAGAAATTGTCACACCAAACTAGCCAAATAACAGGTTATTTGGCTCAACAAATATTACTTGAGAACTATGGGGCCGTGCACTATGCTAGTTGCTGGGGCTAGAAAAATAAATGTTTTATGCCCAGGAGTTGTCTGACTCGGGAGAGAGACTATTACATGTCGTACTATGTCCACAGAAACAGCCTCAGTGAGAGAGGGGGTCAGAGGGGCCCTGTGAGCACAGTGAAGTGGTATTTACAGCAACTTGCAGGTTCAAAGCTTCTTGTTCTATGCGATAGTAGGGATCTGCAGCATGTAGTTAAAATCACAGGTATATTTCCAATGGAGCACTGGATTCATTACAGCTAGAAAAATGACACATAATCGTAAATGGTCCTGAAATGAAGACACTCTTCACAGATGCTATAATTTTGTAATTCCACACATAGATACTGACATGATGACTATTCTGTCAGCATCATGGTTGTCTTTATACAGGCTAACAATAGGTTTTGGCAGAATAGAGGACTGTCCAAGAACAAATTCAGGCCCCTTTTTTCCACTAGGCCTCTCCAGCCTGTTTTCAGAATAGGAAACCCCTTTAATGGAGAACAGGGTCTTAGAGTACACAATTAGAGATAGAAAATGTAAATGTAAGCCCTCCTGAGAGTACTAATCATGATAAAAAGACACAAGAAGGGCCTACCCTGGAAGGCACTGCACTAAACATTTTTGTGTAATTTTCATTTAATCCTCACAATTAGGTGGATAGGCGCTAGTATTCTTCCCCCTTCACAGCTGAAACAAACTGGAGGCTCAGAGAAATAGAGGAAACTCTCTGAGCCTCACAGCCTGGGTCAGGGTGCGGATCCAAGACTATTCAACGTCAGAGCAAACAGGCCCAGCTGATATGAGTGAAGATTGGGTGGAAATGACTGATACAAGAATATTTCCTTAAAAAAAAAAAGTCAAAGTGCTAGGAGATTAGGAGGGCCTCAATAAAACTATATCTTTTTGCAAATTTTGATGAGTGAAACTTACCCAGGCTTTAGTAAGTGTGATCCTATTATATTCACCCTTCTTGATGCCTCCCCAAACCCCAACACACACACACACCTCCCTACATACTTTGAAGAGGCTTAAAACTCAATTTATTCTTCCACCTAAGAAATTCCAGGATCAGTGCACATTAGACTTATAATAGGCAAAGGCCCAATTCTTCCTCCTCATACAGCAGACACATTTGGGGTACTAAATTGCAGGAAGCGATCTTTATCATTTACATCATAGGAACTATCTTTTTAAAAGCTTGTCTTAGAGTGAACAACTGTGGAAGCAGCTGTTGAGCATGGACCCCCTGCCAAGTACTTGCCTACAGAGAGGGCTCTGCAAAGGGAGGTCAATCATTCTGGGAAGCCGCGGGAGTCATTCTGCAGGAGTATCTATACATTCCTCAAGGCCCTCATCACCCCCTCCAGGAACTAAGACTTCTCATACAAAGAAAAAGCATTCAACAACTCTAGAAACTGAATCGGACAAGCTACATTCTAGTCTGTACTTTTCAACTAATTAGCATGTGACCTTTAGAAATTCATTCTTTTTAAAATCCCACTGTCTGTATGAAAAGAACAGAACTACGTGATCACTGAGGCTTTTCCTACTTTAAATGCATTATTCTATAAGATGTCATTCTAACACATAGGCATAAATCCACACAGGGTTCAAGGCACTGTACTATGAGATGAGGGACACAGAAACGGGTAAACCATGTCCCCTCTCCACAGAGAGTTGCTTTACCTTAAGAGCCATTAGGAATACTAAAATTACAAAGTTAAAAATTATTGCTGTGATTTAACATTTCAATCATTATTTCATGTCCTCATACTTCTTATAAAAATATATATAGTGTATATGTACACAATCATATGGACTTCACATTGTGGCTGTCAGGGTTAAACAAATACATGAAAGTGCCTAGAACACAGTGAACATTGAATAAAACAATAACCACCATACGTTAAGAATTTTCTATTCATCAGCGGTTTTTTTTTTCTTTTTTCTTTTTTCTTTTTTTTTTTTTTTTTTTGAGACAGAATCTTGCTCTGTTGCCCCAGCTGAAGTTCAATGGCATGATCTCAGCTCACCGCAAGCTCTGCCTCCCGGGTTCATGCCATTCTCCTGCCTCAGCCTCCAGAGTAGCTGAGACTACAGGCATGTGCCACCACGCCTGGCTAATTTTTGTATTTTTAGTAGAGATGGGGTTTCACCATGTTGGCCAGGCTTGTCTCAAACTCCTGACCTCAAGTGATCCATTTGCCTCAGCCTCCCAAAGTGCTGGGATTACAAGCGTAAGCCACTGCACCTGACTGCATCAGGTATTTTTAATACATTATCTTTTCATATGTTACCTAATGTCCAGGACAGTCCTTAGAGATATGTATACTCACACCCATTTTATGGATAAGAAACATAAAGCTTAGAAAAGAAAATACCTTGCAAACCTCACGCCAAACAATAATTTGAATTCATTTCTGTCTGATTCTCAACTCCTATACTCAACCAGCTCACTATTTTTGCTCTCTCACCACCCCTTCTATATTCAGTGGGATACGTTCTGCATCTAAAAGCATGGTCTCTCTCTTCAGTTTTGCACCTGAATTGCTATGTATACATACCTGGTAAGCGGTATTGGTAATTGTAGAGGCTCTCAGCTTTAAATCTACTGTTCTCTTTTAAATATAAACTTAACATCATTTGTTCCATTCTGTGAAATATCTCAGTTTTTCTCACTGTATTAGGTAAAATAATGGTTAAGACTTTCTTTGAATCTTCCAAAGTTGTAAGAGGTCTGCAGAGGTTTCCATAGCCACAGGCAACTCTCCACGTCCACAGTCACTTTATACTGTTTATTCCTTGGGCTGTGATATCTATTAGGAAATTCCCCCATTTTGGACTGAAACCCTAGCACTAATGCACATGCCTTTATCTCCTTGATAAATCTGTTACTGCTTTTGAAATAGTTCTTTAAACATCTCCATTCATCATCAGTAAAAACAACCGGTTAAGGAGTAGTTGTCTCTCTATGGCAATTAACACACATTGCTTTTACAAATGTTTGCAGAACGCCTCCCCTACAATACATTCTCAGTGTTGATCCCTTCCTTGTCTTCCCACAAGCATTAAATTTTTCATGCCCCCCAAGTTCAATAACACCCACTTTTATCTTAGTTTGTCCTCAGCAGAACAAAGCTCCCTCCTCCTGGTTGTCCCTCTTGACATGTTTTCTATTTCTTGCCGTTCTAATAGGATTCTGTCACAGTTCCTGTCTTTTATTGCCGCCTCAAACTAGTGCTAAAATGTCCATTCCAGCTTTTACTACTTTCAGGTTAGAAGAGTGGCATCTTTTACTTTCCCCACATCAACCTCAGTTCTGTCTTTTGCACAGATCTTGTCACCCCTACCTGCCCACTCCTGGGCTGTCGACATATTTATCAGAGGGTTTTAACCTGAGACTTGAGTTTCACAAGCTTGGAAAACATCCTGAACCTGGAAAAATGGCGTGTGTGTGTGTGTGTGTGTGTGTGTGTGTACTTTTCTAATGCGAGTATGAATAGCTCTCATGAGATCACAGAAGAATCTTTAAACAACAACGACAAAATCTGAACTTTTAGATATAGATGTAAGTAGAACCAGAGAATGTTGAGCCAGGGAGAGATTTTAAAGAGAATTTTAGTTTGGTGCCCCTACTGAGTTACAGACATTTGGAATTCTGTAAGAAGGGAAATAGGAGTACTGAGCTATTTCAAGCACTTTCTATGCTTTATTATATTTAATCATTGAATAGCAAATATTTTATGATTGTTTTTTCTATGATGGAACGGAGGTTTTTTAAAAGAATCCCTACCTTTGCCCCTGGTCAAATATACCAGACAGCCAGGATTTGATCTGCAAATGCAGTTGGTCTATGAAGTGAAAGACTTTTATTTGCCTCATGCTCTGTCAGTTACATGTGTTTGACTAACATTATGTCAGTTACATAATAAAAATAGATAACTATAATATTAACAAATATATATTGCTTAATTTTTGTTTTCCTTTAAACCTCTGGTTCTCAACCAGGGATGATTTTGCTTCCCAGAGGCCATTTGGCAGTGCCTGGAGACATTTTTGGGGGTCACAAAGGAGGATTCTATTAGCATCAAGTGGGTAGAGGCCAGCAATGCTGTTAAATCACCAACAGTGAAGAAGACAGCTTCCCACAACTGGCCCAAAGTGTCAGCAGTGCTGCTGTTGAGAAATCCTGCTCTAAGCATGGTTCATAAATTAACCGGATGATGAGAATAACAAAAATGATTCTTTGTGATGAAAATGTTGAGATCCATTAATCTTGTTTAACCACGGTACAGTAAACAATCAATAACTTTTTGTTGAAAACACGGACCTCTATATTTAAGGAAGAAAATTGTTTTCTTCCTTTTTGGATTCACTTTATTTTTGTGATATCATCCCATGTGCCCTCTAACCCAGTGCTCTCAAACTTCAGCGTGTAATAGAATCACCTCGAGGGCTTTAGAAACACAGATTACTAGACACCAACCACAGAGTTTCTGATTCATTAGTCTTGAGGTGGGGCCTCCTGAGATTCCACGTTTCTCACAAGCTCCCAGGTGATGCTGCTACTGCAGGTTCATGGCCCACACATGACTAGTAAGGCAGTTCACCCTGTCCTTCTGGAGACTTCCCAATCCTGCAGAAAAGAACACACTGCTTCTGAATCAAGCCACTGTTCTTTAACCTTTTTGCCTCCCTTAACCTGGTAAATATTCTACTTGTTTGGAAGGGGAAGCAGCCACAAATTGTAAATGAATTCTTTCAGATTCTTTATGAATATCCTTTCAGAGTATTCATAAGACTGATAACCACTTTCTGATAACTTTTAGTACATTATAGGGAGAGCTGTCGTCTCCTAACATCACGGTTTTCTTATGCAAAAAAAAAAAATTGGATCTCCCTTCCTTTAATTGTCTGTAAATTCTTTTTTTTAATATTCCTTTTATTCTTTTTCCTTTTGGGCTTTGGAAAAGTGCAAACACATTTTTAAAGTATCAAATCTTCTCCCATTTCAGTCACATGCCTTCTAAAACAGGCATTACACAACATTTAGACATCTACATTTTGTATGTCTGCACGTGTGTGTCTATGTGCATGTGTGCGTATGGAGTCCTCATTCCAGTGTGCCTTTCTTCTGCTTTGTAAATCAGGGAAGGAAAGTCATGACCTCTTTCTGAAATTTATTTGCATTCAACAGATTTCCTCTTTTCTATAACGAGATGTTGCCAGTTTATTTTCTCTGTGAGAGACTCTAGAAGTTCTTCTAGCTTTCTTGTGTGCTGTCTGTGTTACATGTTCCTACCTGAGGTTACATATTTTCCACACTTGTGTAGAATTTAACTATCATAGATGCTTCCTTTGAACATCTTCTATTTCTCTCCCTTTTAATTATCCTCTATCTGAATATTTTAATCACCTTGAATGCAATGCACGGCCACATCTTTCCATGTATATCGTCTCCTTCTCTGTAGGTATTTTCTAAAACTTCTTCCCATCATGTTTTCTTACCCTGTAGATCTTAGACAACATGCCCTTTCCCATGGGAAATCTTCCTTGTCTCCTCTTCTTGACTACCCTCTCCTTGATAATTTAGTGCTGTATATGATTTCTATCCTGACAGTTTTATGTAAACATAAGGTTGTTATAAGGGCTAAAATAAATAATACAAAGCCCTTAGCTCTCAAATGTTAGTTATTAATATTATTCTCCACAGACATATTTATTTCCCTAACAACGCCTTAAATTCCTCTTGCTTTTTTCCTATTCCATCACGAAGCCCTCCCCACATTTTTCACAGCCTCCCCCTGCCCTGCTAAGATATTTCATTTCCTTTTTCTTTCCACGCCCCAGAGCAGATCCAGGTTAACTATCTCCCTGTATTAAAACATGTTATTGGGCAGTTTGCATAATAATGCACCTCTCACCACAAATACTGAGCTTCACCTTTCACCCAGGCACAGATTATTGGGTTCTTTCACATACATCCAAAACATGTATTTTAAAGCCACAATAATTGTATAAATCATTTTTCTCAGCAGAATTTAGGTTATTTGGGATTTTCCCCTCTACCAGTTATAATTTATCTTTGCCTCTGAATGAAAAAACGCCATCATCATTGTTTAGCAGGGTTTTGTTTTACATGTATCCAAAATTAAGTCTTTCATCATAACTGGAGCTGCAAATATATCACACATTCTGGTGGACTGATTGTTCTAGCCTTGTTTTGTTGATACTTCTATATCCATTGCCTTTCATGTACTATTCTCACACAGGCTGGGCTTGGCCACCTACCTTTTGGCCAAATGATTAGCAGAAACTGTGACACAAGCAAATAATTGAAAAGTGCTTACGCATTAGGAATTTGTTTTGCTGCTTCTCTTGGAACTCTGAGTGGTATGAGAACAAGTCCAGGCAAACCTTCTAGAGAATGAGGTCACAAAGATTGCATAGCCATTGATGAAAACACCACTAACCTCTCAGCCGTTTCTACTTATTATTATTATCATTATTTTTAATTTTTTGAGATGGAGACTCACTCTGTCACCCAGGCTGGAGTGCAGTGGTACTATCTCGGCTTACTGCAACCTTTGCCTCCTGGGTTCAAGCGATTCTCTTACCTCACCCTCTGAGTAGCTGAAACTATAGGTGTGCACCATGACACCTGGCTAATTTTGGGTGCTTTTTAGTAGAGATGGGGTTTCACCATGTAGGCGAGGCTGGTCTCTATCTCCTGACCTCAAATGACCCACCTGCCTCAGCCTCCCAAAGTGCTGGAACTACAGGCGTGAGCCACTGCCACGCCCGGCCTCAATTCTACTATTGCCATCATCAGCCACCCTCAGGCCTGTCCAAGCCACCAACTAGCCACAGGCTCTGAGTGTATCTAGCCACAGTGAGCCAAAGCCAGCCCAGAGCAGGCTTCTCATGCTCAGAATGGAGAGCTAAATAAATGATCACTGTTGTGAGCCATTAAATTTTGGAGTAGTTCCTTAGTTTAAAAAAAAAAGAGAGAGAGAGAGAGAAGCGATTAAACATACTTTCAACCAACTGACATTATTTTCATTGATATTGCTTTATTTCAAAGAGGAAGAAGTCCATCCTTGGCATAATCTGTGAAATCCCCATAAAATTCTCTGAACAGTTTAGGTCCACTTACTCCTGACCAAGACTCATGAGGACTTCTTCCAAAATAAAAATCTTCATTGAATTGAACAATTCTATGCTAATTTGTTCTTTCTAAAATTTACTTGAAAGGGAAAATCCTTGAAAAATACAACTGACTCATAAGACATGGAAAACACAAAATACTGTATCAATTGCATAAATTATACTGATAATTTAAAAATCTTCCCCAAAAGGAAATGTTAGGCCCTGGTAGCATCACTAATGAATTATTTTAAATATTTAAGAAGGAAAGAATAGCCATCTTACAAAAACTGACTCCAGAGCTGCAGAGCATAGGAAAAAAAGGAAAGACTTGGGTTGGTTGGTTCGTTGGTTGGTTGGAGACAGGGTCTCACGTCACCCAGGCTGGAGTGCAGTGGCACGATCTGGGCTCACTGCAACCTCCACTTTCCAGGTTCAAGTGATTCTCATGCCTCAGCCTGCCGAGTCACTGGGATTACAGGCATGAGACACCACACCCAGCTCTTTTTTTTTTTTTTTTTTTTTTAGTAGAGACGGGGTTTCACCATGTTGGCTAGGCTGGTCTCAAACTCCTGACCTCAAGTGATCTGCCTGCCTTGGCCTCCCAAAGTGCTGGGATTATAGGCATGAGCAACTGGGCCCAGCCTAAGACTTCTTGTTTTAAAAGGTTAACATAAATTTGATACCAAGGCATGATAAATATTATAATATGGAAAACTTACAGGCCAATGGCTCTCATTAATATAAACACTCATTAATATAAATTTTAAAAATTAAAATGTCAGGAAATTGAATCTAATAAAATATTTAAAGGAATAACATATCACAACTAAGTTGAATTTATTCCAGGAATGCAAAGTTGGTTTAATATTCAAACTCCATTAGCAAAATACAGGGAAAAATTTTATGATCCACTTAGATGCAGATAAAATTTAACAAAAATATCCATTCATGTTTAAAATGTTTAAGCAAGGTAGAAATAGAAAAGAACTTCTATCTCCAATAAAATAAAAAAGCCACAGCAAATACCACACTTAATTGTGAAATAGTGAAAAAATTTTCCCCTGAGATTAGACCAAGGAAACAATGGCTGCTGTCACCACTGCTCTTCAACATTGCACTACAGGATCTAGCCAGAGCAATAAATGAAGAAAAGGTAATAAAAAGTTTAAAAATTGAAAAGCAATAAATAAAACCTTCATTATTTGTGACTGATACAATTATGTACCTAAAACATACAATAAAATCAACTGATAAGCTACCCTAGAACTAAGTGAATTTATCAGGGTCCCAGGATCCAAGGTCAACACATAAAAATAAACTATATTTCTATATTCCAGCAAAATGCATTAAAAACAAGTTTAAATACAATGTATAATAACATCAATAAAATAAAAAGATGTACCATATTCATGGGCTGGAACACTCAGTATTATAAAGATGTCAGTTCTCCCCAAATTGATCTCTAGATTTTACACAATTCCAATCAAAACTTAATAGGCTTTTTATAGAAATCGTAAAGCTGATACTAAAAGGTGTGGGATTTCAAAGAACCAAGAATAGCCAAGGAAATTAAGAACTGAGTTAAAAGATGTATACTATTAGAGGTAAAAACTAAGTATGAGCCACTAGTAATTACAGTAATGAGACAGGACAGGCAAAAAAACCAATGGAACAAAAAAAAGTCTATATTTTTATTTACGCACACATAATAACATAATTTAAGGCAAAATTATTGCAATGAAACAGGGTCTTAAAAATAAATGATGCTTAAGTGCTTATCCATTTCAAAAAATAACAAATGTTAAACACTACCACAACACGTAAAAAATCAAATCAACTGGGTGTAGTAGCTTGTGCCTGTAAACCCAGCTACTCGGGAGGCAAGGCAAGAAGATATCTTGAAGCCAGGAATCCAAGACCAGCCTGGACAACATAGCAAGACCCTCATCTCTAACATTTGTTTTTAATTAGCTGGCCTGGGTAGCAGTCACTTGTAATCCCAGCTACTCTGGAGGCTAAAGCAAGAGGATCTTTTGAGCCCATAAGTTCAAGGCTGCCCAAAAGTTCCTGAGCTATGATCAGGCTACTATGCTATAGTCTGGGAATCAGAGTGAGAACCTATCACTAAAAAAAAAAAAGAAGAAATCAGATGGATCAGTGGATCCTAGGCCCAAATGCGAAAGGTCAAATAATAAAGCTTTTAGAGAAAAACATACAAAAAAATCTTCATGACCTTGGAGTGAGCAAAGGTTTCTGAAATGGGGCACTAACCATGACAAGCACTAATCCTAGGAAGAGCTTAATAAACTGAGCTGCATTCGAATTAAAATCCTATTTTTATTTAAAAAAATTAAAAGGTGAAAATGCAACATATAGAATAGGATGAAGTATTTACAATATATACGCAAGAAATAGGACTTGGATTCGATACATAACTCTTACAATAAGAACTGATAGATAATAACTTTTTAAAAGAGAGACAAAAGACCTGAAAAGCACTTCACAAAAGAGGATATGTGAAGTGCCAGTATGCATATGAAAAGGTAATCAACTCATAATTTTCAGTGAGCGCAAATTAATACCAGTGAGCGCAAATTAATACCAGTGAGCTACCACTACACACCCACAAGAACAGCTACAATAAAAAGGACTGACAACACTGTTACCAAGAATGTGGAGCAACTGGAAATTGGTAGAAACACGTTAGAAAACTTACTGAGGGTACCCATTAAAGCATTACTTATGGCCCATTATTCTACTCAGATTAAAGCCAAAATAAATTCTTACATATATGTACCAAACAACATACTAGGATATTTATAAAATATTATGTGTAATAGCCTAGAGATAGAAACAACCCAAATTTATTTAGTATGAAAAAATAATTTGTGATATAGTCATATATTCAGACTACTGTTATCCAAAATGATATAGATGAATGATAGATATATTGTGAAATAAAAGAGACTAGACAGAAAAGAATACATGACTCAACTTACATAAAGTCCAAAAGCAGGCAAAACTAATCTTTGGAGCTAGAAGTCAAAGAGCTGTTACATTTGAGGGTGTGTGATAACTGGGAGGAAGAAGAAAGAAAGCTGTGACAGTATTGGAGATGTTCTATTTCTTTTTTTTCTTTTCTTTTCTTTTTTTTTTTTTTTTTTTTTGAGACGGAGTCTTGCTCTGTCGTCCAAGCTGGAGTGCAGTGGCGCGATCTCAGCTCACCACAAGCTCCGCCTCCCGGGTTCACGCCATTCTCCTGCTTCAACCTCCCCAGTAGCTGGGACTACAGGCACCCGCCACCACGCCCAGCTAATTTTTTTGTATTTTTAGTACAGACGGGGTTTCACCATATTAGCCAGGATCGTCTCTATCTCCTGACCTCGTGATCCACCTGCCTCGGCCTGCCGAAGTGCAGGGATTACAGGCGTAAGCCACTGTGCCAGGCCAAGATGTTCTATTTCTTATTTTAGGTGGTGGTTACCGGAGTGTCTTACTTTGTTAAAATTTATAGATCTTATTGGGGCACTTTTCTATATTTATACTAAGCTTTAATTAAGAAATACAAAAAAAGAGAAGAGCCTTATTCTTTACTGGTCAACTATTTTCTTTCTCACCTACTTATCTTTGTTTCTTCCCTTTTCCTTTAGGTCAATTGTTTTTTCTTAGAAATCATTCAAATATCCAAATAGATATTTTGTAAATGTACCAGACCCAGCTACTACATTCTCTCCCTTCTTGCCATTTGATAGAAATTTTTCCTTTTTTTTTTTTTTACTAGAACACAGAATAAGAAGTCATAAGCTTAAATGACACTGAAAGAATTTTTTCTCCCAGAACTTATTGCATACTTGACCAAGCTACTCATATTATTTGGCCGTAATTATCTGCCTGTGTGTTGGTCTTCTCCTTTGGTCTAAACTTCTTCAGATAAGAGGACGTATATAATTAATCTCTGTGACCCTGCTCATATCTTTAGTCTTTGCCACATAGTAGGAACTCAATAAATTGTTGTCGACCTAAAAAATGTATAATCCATTTTAAAATCTTTAAGAGAAGCTGGAGGGCTAGAATTGAAAGAGGCTGAAATATCCTATTTCTCCAGGGCGAAGAACTAGATTATATGACCAC
Organism: Gorilla gorilla gorilla; assembly: GCF_029281585.2. NCBI lineage: Eukaryota > Metazoa > Chordata > Mammalia > Primates > Hominidae > Gorilla > Gorilla gorilla. The sequence continues at coordinate 96,014,874 of NC_073231.2, read as the reverse complement.
TTGAGAGCCCTTCTCTCTCCCAGAGTCTATGATTGAATGACTTGCTTAGTAACTTTTATAGCCTTCCTTAGTTACTCATTGTACCAGTTGATATACCACTGAGATTTGCTTTGTTCTTGTTCTTTTTCTTTATTTTCGTTTTCAAACACACACACACCCACAGAGATTTGTATTTGTTGGTCCTTTCCAAATTACTGCTATCTGAGCCACATAGATTTAAAAACACCCTTTTTAATTTCACAGCTTATGTTTGAAATTCAGAGTTCTGAATATTATGTCAGTGACCCAGATCCATTTCCAGATACAAAACGAGGGCTTCAAGTTTCCTGCAGCTCTCATTTGCTAATAGGAATGTGTTTATTTTATACCTCATTTTTTCCCTGCTCCAGACAATAGCTAGTGCTTATGGTATCACGTGTTGGAACAACAGAAATTATTAATTATAAAACAGATTAACCTGATCTAGCAGGATCTAATCAAGAAGACTTGATGGTGGAAGACTTTTGTCATAGGGAAAAAAAAGTTTGAAATGAAAGGAAAAGAAAATAGAAATTGGAAAGTATCTGTCTCTAGGCATTTAATATATTTTTTTCCCTTTTTATCTCCAAAGCAACACTAATGACCTCTCAAAAATACTTGTTTGTTATTAAATAGACAGATTTTGAATGGTCCTAAATTCACTTGATAGCATTTCATGCTTCAACCTTACTGAAATTCGAGATGTGAACAAATGTTGAATTTCTTAAAATGTATTATTTTATTATAAACTTTTTTATTTGATTATAAACTGTAAAATTTAATTTCTCAGTGAATTTGTTTTCATATACTAAGCCATATATGCAAGCTATGAACTTACTGAACAATTATATTCAAAAGTCTAAATATATTTTATCAAAATAAGTACTAAAAATTACTAGGCTTCAGCTCTGCACTTTGATTCCCTTTGTTCACAACATGTCATCAAAAATAAACTTAGATGAAATATTCTTTACTATTCAAGTTATTTCAAAGTTAAAGAAATATATTTGACTTCAAGTTTCTTGTAGCCCTCATTTCTCATTACAACGCACGGTTAGTTTCCTTTCGCTTACTTTCTTGTTAAAAGGTACAAAATACTCACTCTGTCTCCCTCTCTCATTTATGAATAAAAGAGGATGACTTCCATTTTCTGCTACTGATTCAACCAGTTGAAGCCTCTTTTCTCATTCTCCAAGCAAAAATAATAAGATCACATATTATTCAACCGTAACCCAACTCTAACGCTGTAGGATTGTGACATCCAGTTAGATGGGGATTATTTCAACAAATGTAACAATGATTGATAGAAGACCAGTAGCATTCATTCTAATTGTGGTTTGTCTTGGAGTATTAGAACTAGGCCTACAGGGAAAGAAAAGTTATTCTTGATATAGCCTCATGTAGTCAGGGTATTGGCAAAGCCAGCCTTTGGCACAAGCTGAAGAGGCAGCTGACTGGTGTGGTCTGAAGAGTTTGAAGTGTTTTCCACTGTTTCTTCCAAGACACTTGTAATTCCCACATTGCTTACTCTTTTGAGTTAAAGTAAATGTTACCTAGGAACTTTAACACTCTGATATGAACTCATTTTCTAAACTAAGTTACCCAAGAACTTATGGGTTGAACAGAGAAATATAATACTTTGGGGGCAAGGAAAAGAGAGAGAGAGAAAGTGTTTAGAAAATCAGGAGAGAGGGATCAGCCAAAGCCAAGACATGGAGGAGAAAATCTCAATGTAGAACTAAGAGGAAGACAGTAAACTGACCACAGCAGACTTTAGAAGAGTTCTAAAAGATAGGTCTCAAAGATGACATAATATTGAATGTTTTCACTGGGCAGCAACATACAGTAGAAAAGAAACCTAACACAAGATATCCCACAAAAATGCAAATTTTCAAATAAATGACCAAAAAACTTGTTTGGTGGTTTTGAAGATCCTTCAGCCACAAAGAGGATATAGCAGCGTGCAGAGAAAGCAGATGAGGAGAAAATCTGTGAGAAGGCGTCTTTGGAGGAAGCCAGTGACTGGTGGGGTACAGGCTGCTCCACTACAAGCCTAGTGAGAAGAGCTTCAGCAGGAGCACTCAGAGAGGGTCTTACATGTCTCCAGGAGCAGGGCACAAGGTGGCCGGCATTGGACTCCTGCTTGGAAATTCTCAGAAGCAGTGATGGGCTCCCTGGCGGCTTGAGAAGCAGAGAAAGGGAAATAGCACATTCACTGACATCTGCCTGGAGTCCCATCATTTTTCAGGGCAAAAGAATGCCACATAGGAGAAAGAGCTAGCCTGAAGCCACTTTAAATTCTTCCCTAGAAGACCTCTTGGGAAAATGGGGCGGGGGATGTGGAAAAACAAGAGCAATTTAGAGAGAAGCAGCTGGAGGAAAATATATTGCCCTTGTCATACGAAGTAAGCTCAAATATTCTCAGTGAGAGACTTTTACAAAGCACACAAGAGGAGGCACCAGGCTGACATCTTTTCAGTGGGATATAGAAAGTCACTTTCCAACAGTACCAGCGTATAAGACCTTTCCTGCTCTTTTCCCACCTTCAACCAATAGGGATAACCTCGATTAGAAAGATAGAGGAGGACAGGGAGAAGAAACGGTTCTGGGTTTTCTGTCGTAGATTCTTTCTTAGCTTAATTCTAAAAGTGGATTGATTGCCCAAGCTGGAGTGCAATGCCGTGATCTCGGCTTACTGCAACCTCTGCCTCCCAGGTTCAAGCGATTCTCCTGCCTCAGCCTCGTGAGTAGCTGGGATTACAGTCGCACGCCACCACATCCAGCTAATTTTTCGTATTTTTAGTAGAAACAGGGTTTACCATGTTAGCCAGGCTGGTCTCGAACTCCTGACCTCAGGTGATCCACCCGCCTCACCTCAGGTGATCCACCCGCCTCAGCCTCCCAAAGTGCTGGGATTACAGGCATTAACCACCCTGCCCGGCCTAGAAGAGTATTTTTATGTGTGCATTTATTATGTGAAATTTCTAAGGAGAGCATCCTTCTACTTGCCCTCTTCATAAACCAGATTTCTCATCTGCAGCACATTCCAGCTGGAAGGAGAAGAAAATATTTAACAATGTGATTACTTCATGATCTATACAGTTTTAAATTAATATTATGTGACTTGGAGTGAACATAACACTTTGTAATTACTAATAATGACCGGAAAATTAATGGTACTGTCTACATTTCAAAAAGAGGCTGAAGCAGTTCCACCAGTAAGTATATTCCAAGGGGACAATGGAAAGCAACTATATTTTCTGATTAAATCCCACGAATTTTCCTTATTCAACATCCCTGTTACAATATTAATAGTAATAGCAATAACAATGCCCAAAATTAGCTACCATTATTAAAGACCTATTATATGTCAGACAGCATGACATATACTTGGCACATATTATCTCATCTAATCTTCATGACGATCCTACTTAATATCATAGTTTCCATTTTAACGATGAGCAAAATGAGATGCAGAGGGGTAAGCAATTATCCTAGTTTGCTCAGTTATAAGTGATCAAACCATTATATGACCACAAAGGGGACTTCAAAGTGATAAACTCTTATTTGACTATATCACATTGTATCAATGCCAGGTTACAGAATTTTATTCGACAAGCACTGAAGGGTGATTATGATAGGTATGAAAGAAAGAGAATGATAAGAAAAAAGAGGTGTTTTAAGAAAGAACTTAGAAGTCATTTTCTGCATTGTGGCTCTACAGCATACATTTCTGCCACTCTGGCCACCATGACATGGCAACAGACAAGAAATCAGTCACTACTCAACCCCCTTGCCCATCCCCAAAGCTTTATAAATGAGTCATAAAACATGCTTCAGAAGAATGGGGTGGTATTAGAACCCATTCTCAGGTCTTATTCTTCCCAAAGCATAGCTAGGATACTCCACTTAGAAATTTCACATCATAAATACACAAATTACTAATATTCTTCTATTGCTAATCAATCCGCCTTTAGAAACTAAGCTAAGAAAAAGTCTACAGTAGAAAGCCAGGAGGCCATTTCAAGAAATGTGTCCTCCCTTTTTTGTTCTCCTTTCATTATTATTATTATCATTATTCTCTTCAAGGACACTAGAACTGCATGCTAATGAGAGAAAAATCCATGAGCAAGTCTAGCCAGTCTTTTTAAGTAAATAATTCAGACGTTGAAAGTCTGATCTAGGTGGGCCGGGCGCGGTGGCTCACGCCTGTAATCCCAGCACTTTGGGAGGCCGAGGCGGGCGGATCACGAGGTCAGGAGATCGAGACCATCCTGGCTAACATGGTGAAACCCCGTCTCTACTAAAAATACAAAAAAATTAGCCGGGCATGGTGGCGGGCGCCTGTAGTCCCAGCTACTCGGGAGGCTGAGGCAGGAGAATGGCGTGAACCCGGAAGGCGGAGCTTGCAGTGAGCTGAGATTGCGCCACTGCACTCCAGCCTGGGCGACAGAGCCAGACTCCGTCTCAAAAAAAAAAAAAAGAAAAAAAAGAAAGTCTGATCTATGGGCTATTGAGTCACATAACTACCAACAGTTTAGAAATCAAGGCACAAACCTTTAAGCCATTTAATGGGTTCCTTCTCACTAAGATTAGAAGTCTACACCAAAATATATGAAAATTACAAATAGTAACTTGAGATAGTTTTAACTATCACAGTTAATGTAAATTCTTCATAAAATTATTTAAATAAATCTTAACTTTTTTAAATATTGCAGACCAAGGAATTTTCAGTCACTACTGGAAAGTACTGCAAATCAAGATTTTAATTTTCTATTATGTATTTTTTCACTTTGCTTACTCACAATGACCCACGCAAAGATCCAAAATGCAAATTGTACCTCAGCTAGAGTTTTCCTTGACCAGAGACACTGCTGCCTACAATAAGGTTATTGTAGTCGATTAAATACTTTGGGTTCATTTTGCCCTTTTTTAAATCCAAAAAGATGTTTCTGTCTTAAGGCAATCAAATTAAGCAAATAAATAGAACTAGGCATTTTTCCTATTCAGTTGTCCAAAAAACTCTAGTTGACAAACTTTTTTTTCAATATGCCTACCTATAGAAGTACCTAGATAGAATGTCAGATATTTGGATAAAGCTCCAGGAACATTAAACCCAAGGTGAATTCTGAAACAACTGTGTCACATTGAAACTAAAGCTTCATTGATTAGTATCAGCCAACCACAAGGTATACATTCCACCGAGTGCCTGAGGATGAAATCGCCTCCTGGCTCCCATTACCTATTGGCAGCAGCATAAAAGCATTGCACCTGCAAATGTTTTACTTTACTGGGAATCTGAGTAATCAAAAAAAGATAAAACCACTGAAAAATCTTATTGTTGACCACGAAAGAAGGATAATAATTTTGGCCTCGAGGTTCTGAATGTATGGAGCAAAGTGGAAATGATGCTTCACTACACCTTCTTAATCCCAGAAGTGCTAGGAAATAAGACACCGTGACAGTCTCTTCAATATATGGTGTTTGGGAAAATTGAATATCCATATGCAGAAGAATGGAACTAGAACACTGTCTTTTGCCAGATACCAAAATCAAATCAAGATGAATTAAAGATTTAAGTCTAAGACCTCAAACTACAAAACTACTATAAGAAAACATTTTGGAAAACTCTCCAAGAAGTTGGAGTGGGCAAAGATTTCTTGAGTAATATCCCACAAGCACAGGCAACCAAAGCAAAAATGGACACATGGGATCACATCAACTAAAAAAGCTTCTGTACAAAAGGAAACAATCAACAAAGTGAAGAGACAACCCAACGAATGGAATAAAATATATATAAGCTATTTATCTGATAAGGGATTAATAACCAGAATATATAAGGAACTCAGACAACTAACTCTATAGGAAAAAAAATCTAATAATCTGATTTTAAAACGTGCCAAAGATCTGAATAGACATTCCTCAAAAGAAAACATACGAATGGCAAACAGGTATATGAAAATGTACTCAAATCATTGATTAACAGAGCAATGCCAATCAAAACTACAATGAGCTATCATCTCACCCCAGTTAAAATGGCTTTTATCCAAAAGCCAGTCAATAACAAATGCTGGAGAGGATGTGGAGAAAAGAGAATCCCCTGTTGGTGGGAATGTAAATTAGTACACCCACTGTGGAGAACAGTATGGAGGTTCCTCAAAAAACTAAAAATAGAGCTATCATATGATCCAGCAATCCCACACCAAAAGAAAGAAAATCATTACATGGAAGAGACATCTGTACCCCCATGTGTATTACAGAACTATTCACAGTAGTTGAGATTTGGAAACAATGTAAGTGTCCATCAACAGAAATATGATGGATAAAGAAAATGTGGTACATATACAAATGGAGTACTATTCAGCCATAAAAAATAAAGATATTTTTAATGAGATCTTGTCATTTGAAACATGGATGGAACTGGTGGTCATTATGTTAAGTGAAATAAGCCAGGCATAGAAAGACAAACTTTGCATGTTCTCATTTATTTGTGCATGCTAAAAATTAAAACTCATGGAGATAGAGAGTAGAATGATGCTTACCAGAGTTTGGCAAGGATAGTTGAGAGGGGGGCGGCAGTAGGGGAAAAGTGAAAATGGTTAATGTGTAAAAAAAAATAGTTCAAAAACTTGAATAAGATCTAGTATTTGATAGCACAACATGATGACTATAGTCAATAATAATTTAATTGTGATTTTAAAATAATTAAAAGAGTAAAACTGGATTGCTTGTAACACAAAGAAAGGATAAATGCTTGAGGTGATGGACACGACATTTACCCTGATATGACTGTTACACGTTGCCTGCCTGCATTAAAATATCTCATTTACCCCATAAATATATACACCTGCTATGCACTCACAAAAATTAAAAATTAAAAACAAGTAAGATAAAAATAAAACTCCAAGGTGGATAACAGGAAATAGGAGGGCACCAAAAGATGACAAGAAGATGTACACAAGCATGACTTGAACATGGAGACTCTGGACCATCTCTAATAGTCTCCTTCCTGGAATCAGTAAGTAAACTACAAAAGATATGCTTTGGGGACTCTAGTTAGCAACCAAAAGTAGAAAGGTAAGAATAGTTAAGTACATGGATTGCTCTACTCACTGGGGCTATTCACTGATTGATTTCTAAGTATTTATTAAACATTGCTTTAACTTTAAGTCTGAATTTGTTCATGTTCAGTATTTGAATCAGGAGACTTAGTGAACTCTTCTTGGCTGTATTATTGTTGTGTGACTATGAAAAGTAACCCTCCTTCCCTGCTTCAACTTTCCTCACCTGTACAATGTGGAGAATAATAAATCCCATCTATCTCAGGTGGACGTAATGAAGAGGATTCCAGGTTAATAATTCATAAGACTTACGGAGTGAATAATTCTATATAAATGCAAGCATGAATGGAGAATCCAGCAATAAACCACAGGTTATTTGACACCCAAGTTTAGTATTTGATCCACAACAATACCATTGTTTTTTTAAAAAGTAACTGTAAATAGTCTCTCAGAGATTGCTTTTCATCTCATCTGAACCACATCCTGCATGACTTTCTATTTACTATTTTGAATGAAGGAAGTTGTGTGTTTTCCAACACAAAATAGATGAGTGCTGTCAATTGCTTTATTTTTGCTCTTTAAAATTTTTAGAAAACTTATTCATTGGATGAGTGATCACTTGCTCAGCTACTGAGTGGCATTTTAAATTTCTAAGCAAATAAAGTATCTTCAGGTTTCTGATTATATACGTCCAGAATTGAAATCCAGCCTAGGAGTTTATACTACTTAAATAACAGCCTACCCAACTGACAGTAACAGTGTGCATCTATTAGCTGGACTATACTCTAGTTTGCTTACTAAACTAGTGTCTGTCATAATTTAAAAGTAAAAGGGAGAAATGATAAACAACATAAGTCAAAATTTTATTTTGTTTCACATATTATTATATACTATTTGTATACATTTATGTACTAGGAATATTACTTGAAAAATCCATATTTTTATCACATTTTCCTTTTTAGAGTTGTTAATAACTGATACATTTTTTAAAACCATAACAATATTATACAACCAAGCTATTTTACTAGTATGAAAGAAATAATTCTGCTCAGCTGTTTAGAACATATCAGGCATACAGGTAACAAAAAATATTCAAGTGGCTCTTATCTGATAACAACATTATAGAGTAAGGCAGAAAGAATAGGAAACACTGGTAAGAACGTACTGAATCAGAACTTTAACATAGATGACATAAGTACTGAGAGGTTCCTGAAAACATCCTCAGCAGGCAGACAAACCTTCCACACAAAAATCAATAGAATTGGGCTCCATTTGAACAGAAAAAAATAGTTCTATCAACAAGGCATTGGATAAACAAGTGAGTACCCAGTTGGAATAGATCCTTAAAATATTAATAGCAACCATAGCCCTGAATCAACAGTCTTCATAGGTAGAATTAGAAGTTAACACTTTCATTTGGTCTTTTCCGTTATAATCAAGCACAGATAACAACATATTATTGATTTTATAAATCTGCACATAAATAGAAATACAAATATTACTTTTTTAAAAAAGGAGCAATCATCTGATTCTTCAAGGCAAACCATGGAATTTGTTTTACACTTACCAATAAAAGCAAGTCTTTAAGTTCTACAATAAAATCATGGGAAATTATTCAATAACTTTAGCTAAAACAGCAGGTCATTTCAACCCTCAAATTATGTGAGTGCATCCTGATAAGCACTGAGCACAATTAAATGTTGTTTCACATTTTTAAAATAATGACAACTTTTTAATAGTAAAAGTAATTTGTAGAGTCTGTCATTTTGGAGTAGACAAAAGCTCATCGAAGGCAACAATCATTTAGACATAAACAGCTTATTTCAATTGCAGCAGTCATTACTGTAATTGTCTGGTTATCTGTGGCTGCTCAACAAATTACCCATAAACTGAGTGGCTTAAAAGAACAGTTTCTTACTATATTTCATGGTTCCATGAGTTGAATGGGCTTACATAGGCAGTTCTTGCTAGATTTCTTATGTGACTGCAGTCATATGGTCGCTGGGGCTGAAGGCTCGCTTGGGCTATATGTTCAACATGGCTCCTTCACTCATATATCTGCCACCCCAGCTGATATGCCTGGAACATCCGAGGAACGGCCAAGCCCAGTATTCTATTCTCTCCTCCTTGCCCCTCCCTTCCCTTCTCTCTCTCTCCTTCCTCTCACCCTCTTTTCATGCAACCTCTCCATATGGCACTGTGAGAATTCTTACAATACGACAGTCTCAAGAGTAGAGGGTTTCTTATGTGGGGGGTGGCTTTCCCCAAAGCATGTGTTCCAATAAAATGTGGAAGATGCAAATCCTCTTATAATCCAGACAAACAACTCTGTAGTGTCACTTTCACTGCATATTGGTTACACATGGCAAGCCCATATACTATGAGGAAATATATACTATATATTATAGCATATAGCATACAATATATACTATATATTATAGTATATAGCATACAATATATACTATATATTATAGTATATAGCATCCAATATATAGTATATATTATAGTATATAGCATACAATATATACTATATATTATAGTATATAGTATATAATATATACTATAAGGAAAGAGGTGTGAACATCAAGAGGCCTGGTTCATTGAGAGGTCATCTGTAAAGATCAGTCACCACAGTAATGAGACAATAAGATCAATTAATCTTTTTGTTGTTGTTCTTGTTGTTACTCATAAAAGTATTATAATTATTAATTTGTCCATTCAAAAAGGGCTAAGTATTATAGAAAGAACTAGATTTATTTTCAATGAAAGATTTTACATTCTCATAATTAGCAGCTGTGAAAAAAGGAAAAATAAAATGGTTAATTCTAAAAGCACTGATAGGCCAATATTGCTATTGCTTTGCATTGTAACCTTAGATAACGGAAAGTTCTTAAGCTTTGGTTCTATGATTGGTGTCATCACCTAATATGGCTTCTATCATTATATACAAAAAAAAGTCTTCTCTCAGAACAGTAAAAGTCAATAGGTTGTATTTAACTGATATTAAATTTTAAAGTATTTAGTATCAGTTTTTTTTAAAGGTAGCATTCAAAGGTTCTATGGTAGTTCAATGTGGAAGGATTGTCTTTTAAATAAATTATGCTGAGTTAACTGGCTATTAATAAGAAAAAATGAAAGTTGTTGTTTACCTCACAACACGAAGAAAAAAATACAGTAGATTGCACTCCTAAATGTAGAAGTTAAATCAAGTAGGACTTCTGTCTTCAGTCATGATGGATTAGCTTATACCAGAGCAACACAGTGATGATAAACAACAATAGAAATTTAAAAATACGTGAGTTGACAGTTTTCTACTTTTTAACAAAGATGGTACAGGACTGTGATCCCTGAGAGAAAGGAAACATGAGGCAAGCCCCAAGATCAACACAACTTTCTATCTAAAAGCACTTCTAGACCATGGCCTGGAGAACTGGAGTACAAGTCAGAAAAAAAAAATCCTGAGGAAAGAAAGATAAGAGTTTGGGGTTGCTGAGTGGCAGAATTGCAAAATGTTTCAGAGCAGGATACTAGAAGAAGAGAACGGAACAGAGAAGACACTCCGGAAATCTGCATGGGGGTCTCCTTCAGTCTTTGACTGATTATTAAGCTGTTAGAGTGAGGCTCTAAGGTATTCTGGGGAGCTGAGAGCTGAATGAAGATTCTGGAAGTCTCCCAGTATTAGGATACATAGGATGCAGAAAAGGCATGCCTTAGATTATGCCAAGTCTATTACTAGTGTAGAGACTGCTTTAGAGTTGCCTGAACTGAGCTTAAAAATGGCCATCATAAAAAGGAGACTAATCCACTAGTAAACTTATTGTTTACCAGAACAAAAAGCAATACTCAAAAAAAAAAAAAAAAAAAAGACAAAACTGCAGCAACAAAAGGCCCAGACTCTAGGCAATGTAGTAATCACTATGTCCTTAGGCAATAAAAATTACCAGATATGTGAAAAGTTCACAAAGTATAATACTTACCCTGGAAAACAAAAGAATAGTCAATATAAATCAAACTTGTGATGACCCAGATATTAACTTTCCTTATAAAAATTTATGTAGAATAAATATGATCAAAGACTTAAAAGATAGTCAAAATGAATGCACAAATGGAGAATGTCAATTTTAAAATGGAAGCTATGACCAGGTGCCGTGGCTCATGCCTGTAATCCCAGCATTTTGGGAGGGTGAGGTGGGTGGATCACTTGAGCCTAGGACTTCAAGACCAGCCTGGACAATGTGGCACAACCACCCCATCTCTACTAAAATTACAAAAATTACATAAATTAGCTGGGTGTGGTGGCACATGCCTATAGTCCCAGCTACTCAGGACACTGAGGTGGGAGGATCACTTGAACCTGAAAAGCAGAGGTTGCAGTGAGCTGAGATCATGCTATTATATTCCAGCCTGGGTGACAGAGCAAGACCCTGTCTCAAAAAAAAAAAAAAAAAAAAAAAAAAAATGAAAACGTGAAAATGGTAGAACTGAAAATTACAAATACATGAAATAAAATATGCATGGGTGGGCTAACTAGATTAGAGATAGAAAAAGAAAAAAAATCACTAAACTTTAATATAGATCAGTACAATTAAGGAGTGAGAGAGAAAGAGAAACTAGGGAAAAATGCACAAAGCCTCAGAGATCTGTGAGACAATAGAAAATGGTGTAACATAGTATGATTGAAATCCCAGGAGAAGGAGAAAATGAAGAAAAAAACTCAATAATGGCCACAAATTCCCCAAATTTGGAGAAAAGCATAAATGTATATTTACAAGAAGCTCAGCAAATCCTGAGAAAGATAAATACAAAGTAAACCATGTCTAGGTCAAACTGCTGAAAACCAAAGACATTTCACTGGTTATAAAACTCTTGTTCAATCTTTTATTTTTCTCAATACTTTAAAGATGCTGCTTTATTGTCTTCTTACTTGCATTGTTTGTGATTAGAAATCTGCTGCCATCTTATATTTATTCCACTGTATGTGATATGTCATTTTTTCTCAGGATCTTATTAAGATCTTCTCTTTATCACTTGTTTTGAGCAATCTGGTTTTATAATGGGCCTTGGTTGAGTATTCTTTATCCCTCCTGAATTTGGGGTTTGTTGGCTTCTTGGATCTGTGGGCAAAGCCTCAGATATGTGGGACAAGAGAATTAAATTTATAAAATTTTTATTAAGTTAAATTTTTTATTTTCATTACATTTAGAAAAATTTGGTCATCATCTCTTTAAATATTTTTGTTCTCACTTTTGTCCTCTCCTTTGGGGACACCAATTACATGTACATTAGGCCACCTGAAGTTTTTGCCCAGCTCATTCATGCTCATTCAGTCTCTTTCCTCTCTGTTTTTGATTTTGGATAGTTTCCAGTGCTCTGGCTTGAAGTTCATTAATCTTTTATTCTGAAATGTCTAATTTGCAATTCATCCTATCCAAAGTATTTTATACTTCTCATATTGTAGTTTTCATCTCTGGAAGTTCAAGTTAGGTCTGGTTATATCTTCCCTGTCTCAACTTAACTTTTTGAACAAATAGAATACAATCATAATAAGTACTTTAACGTTCCTATCTGCTAATTCTGATACCTGTATCAGTTCCAGATTAGTTTTTATTGATTATCTCCTCATTGTGGCTTATATTTTCTTGCTTCTTTACATGACTGGTACTTTTTTATTGGAAAGCAGACACTGTGAATTTTACCTTGTTAGGTTCTGGATATTTTTGTATTCCTGTACATATTCTTGAGTTTTTTTCTGAGACACAAGTTATAAGTTATTGGAAACAGTTTGATCCTTTCATATCTTGCTTTTAGAATTTGCTAGGCAAGACTGGAGCTCAGTCTGGGGTTAATTATTCCTAAGTACCAAGGACCTGCTGTGTAATCTACCCAGGGTTTCATGAATCATGAGGTTTTCCATGCTGGCTGGTGGTAACTGACATGCAAGTGAGCATTGGGCACTGTTAACTCCATACTTTGGGGCAGTTCTTTCCTCAGACTCAGCTTGTCTCCTAACACACATGTGTTAATCAGTAATCACCTGACTACTTCAGGAAGATGATCTGCAGATCTTCAGAGTTCTCTCTGTGCAGATCTCTCCTTTCTGGTACTTTGTCTTGTAAATTATAGCCCCTTTGATTTCCCTGGCCACTCAGCTCTGTATCCTTAACTCGGGGAGTCAGCCAATCTTTGCCTGCGTTCCTGCTCCTTGCATCATGCCCTTGTAACTCTCTTAAGGCAAAAAACTAGAGCAATCATAGGAATCATCTCATTTTTCTCATCTCTGATAGATCATTATCATTCATTCCCTTTTCTTCAGTGACTTGAAATTTGTAGCTCCTTATAATTTGCTCATTTGTTAATGTTTCCAGAAGGAGGGTAAATCTAGTTCCTATTATTCCATTTTGGCTGGAATTAGAAGGGTATACTGATGTGAAGCTAACTAAAATTCTATGTGTAAAATATTAGGGGACAAATTTTTAAATGGAAAATTAATAAATGTAATAGTCAAGCTTAATTTTAGAAGAATCAGTTAATTTGGCGAACAAGTTAAAGAAAATATTATAATACAGTCAGGTCAGTTTGGAGGCCTGTCAACTTTAATGGAATGCTTTCTTAAAAATATGCCATTCTTCATCCCAGTAGTGTGCCACAGAACATTTATACATGGAGACAGATGGTATTGAGGGACTTAAAAGCCACAGTAGAAAACACTTAAGAGAGCAAAGCCAGATGGCCAAAGAAAACCTGAATCCATAAGAAAATGCTTATTGCTCTGAAGGTGTAAATATAGATAGGTTAAGATTGGTAGAAGATTTTTGCTCCAGGACAACCTGTACCCATCTCACATATTTTGCTTTGAAACAATGCACCTACATACTATGTGCTATTCATTTTTAAATGGTAAAATGACTATCCTAAGATTCCAAACATTCTGGCCTGTGGAATATATGTTCTGCTTTATTTTTATATAATTAATTTTTTTTCTTTCTCTTTCACAAAAGAAACAGCACTCTCTCTGTGTGCAATGGCACAAGCGAAGTTCAAGTGATTCTCCTGCCTCAACCTCCCAAGTAGCTAGGATTACAGGTGCCCGCCACCACACCCGACTAATTTTTGTATTTTTAGTAGAGACGGGGTTTCACCATGTTGGACAGGCTGGTCTTGAACTCCTGACCTCAAGCAATCCACCTGCCTTGGTCTCCCAAAGTGCTGAGATTACAGACGTGAGCCACCGTGCCCAGCCAGAAACAGCACTCTCTTGATTTCATCCTCATCCCCTTGTCCAAGGCATCACCCAACAATTCTTCTCATCTCTTGCATTTCAACTTGCCCCCTATTCCAGTCTTTGTCCTTAGCCTCCAGGTATTTTATTTCTTCACCAACCCTAAATAAATTTCCCGTCAACCATTTTCCTCTTCAAACTCTAGCCTCATTTCTCCTTTTCTCTTCTGCCACCAAATTTCTTTTCCTGTTCCCTCTTGAATTGAAACCTCTTTTCAGACAGTTGCCCTCTGAAAAGGGTTTAACAAATTTAAAAATCTCTTTACAATACTCATTCTTCTCAAACTCTCTAATCTACTAAATATCTTCATGAGATATGAAAGATCTCATGAAATTCTATTTTCTTTGGTTTTTCTCTGCTAAGGGATAAACACAGATCATCAGACTCATGGTTACAGAGCACTACTCTTAACTGGCTAACAGTCAGTGTCATACAGAGACTTAAGCAAATGAGCTATGGCTGATTCCAGGCCTGCTGGAATTAATCCTCACAGGACAACCTTTACTAAAATATTTATCAAAATCTGATGTGTGGCACATATCTGTCTTTAAGAAATAGATTCCTTGAAAGCAAGAACTAAAATTTGCTCATCATGATCTTAAATATCCAGGTTAGTATCATGCATTCATTAAATGAGTTCTTCCTTAACTATATTAAAGACTGAATAAACTAAAGGACAAAAGCAGTGATAAGTGTTGACGAGTAAATAGGCAAATGGAAATACAATGAAAATTGTACAACCACTTAGAGATTGCATAATTAATAAAACTTATAGTTTCAAATTTGAAATTTGAAATTGCAGCAGCATAAGAAAAGCTACTTTTAAAAAGCTATTGAAAAACCTGGTTAGAAGACATTTTTAAAATATTTTATTAATAGAAAAATTTAAACACTCACAAAAGTAAAACAAATTGAAAAATGATCTCATTGTCAAACCATAATGATCAATTCATGGCTACTCTTGGAAAATATGTTTTTAAAACAAAAGAATCAAATTAGAAAAAATTTTAAAAGCAAAAGCATGTAGTTAATATTGTGGCTAAAATAAAAGAAAATATTTCACAAGCATCAGCTATGTTAAGGGCCATGTGCTTTTTGCTGTTCTTTGGAAATATAGTGTCTGTATCCATCAAAGCCAGTGACACGCTCTTCTTAATAAAAGCAACTCCTTTAAGGGGTAGATTTCTGTCTTGATTTAACTTGCTGGCAATTGCACAGGCAGAACTGCTTACCTTGCAGATAAACTCAGCTTCACAACAAACTGACAATGCACCTAAAGGACTTAATTTCACTATCACCTAACTTATCAAGCAGCCTCCAAGATAGCACTGCCCAAATTACAAAGAGAGTAGATGTTATATGTTCCTGAGTTACCACAAGTATCAGCTCAGGCTCCAGTTACAGGATCTGCTCCATCTTGCTGATACAGTAGAAGGATATTGTGGTGTACAATATCCCAAGTGCAGTCTCTGGAGGAGGGATGAGAGTAGATGCATCCTTCTAGGTAAGGCACAGACTTCTAGCTACATCAGGCTTATATGTGGTGCTGTGTAAGGTTTTATTTGGTTGATGACATTCGTGTCTTCTGGGAGCTAACTCACTTGGCCTCCAGAGTTCAGTGAAGTATTAACCCATTGTAGTTATCAGAAGAATATCACGAGCTGTCTTGCTGGTGTGGTGACTAGAAGACGGGGAATAAATCTATTGTGAAGCTCTACTATGTCACTTGGCTTTTCTTGCTTTAAGCAAAACAATGAAAGAGGACCAGAAGTAGCAGTTGCCAACTATTACTGCTTCTTGGTATATTTCAAACTACATGAGAACCTATCTCTGATCTCTTTTTTGTTGTTAACAGCAATGTAGTTGGGAGTCTAGATAAAATCCACACTCCAAGTTTGAGCTTCACCTTCTTCCATGTTGGTTTTGATCCCCTCAACTGCCCTATTTAATTTCTGCTTTGTAGATGCATCAAGTGTTTCTTTGCTGCCCTAATTATCTCAGAATTCAAGGCTTTGAAGTGTTAGTTTTATGGGTTTTTTAAATATCCCACAACATTTGACTTTGTCTCTTCTTTTTATTAAGGAATACTATGAAGAAATAATATATGGCTTAATTTCTCAAATCCCCTCTCTAGTAAGCTATTTCTCATGAATTTATATCTGAGAAAAATTGAAACAGGAAGTTCAACTTGCCCAGAGAAACTAGCATGATGAGAGGGTGTTGTCATAGGTAATGTGTTATTTCAGGGGTCCCCAACCCCTGCGACCGGTATCAGTCTGTGGCCTGTTGGGAACCAGGCTGCACAGCAGGTGAGCGGCTGGTGAGCAACTACCCACCTGAGCTCCACCTCCTGTCAGATAGATCAGCTGCAGCAATAGATTTCTCATAGGAGCATGAACCCTATTATGAACTGCACATGCGAGGGATCTATTTTGTGCACTTCTTATGAGAATTCAATACCTGATGATCTGAAGTGAAATAGTTTCAATCCCAAAACCATCCCTCTCCCCTCAGCCCCATCACTGTCCATGGAAAAATCGTCTTTCATGAAGCTGGTCCCTAGTACCGAAAAGGTTAAGGACTGCTGTGTTATTTGAAACTCTTCATCTGATGTAAGAAACACAGAAATGAAGTCTTGTCAGAGCCATTAAGACTTCTAGTCCGAGGAAAAGGCACTAATTTGGTATACCAGCTGTTGGATAATTGTTGTTGGACAATAAATGATTGAAGAAGAATCAAAGAGAAGACTCTTGCAATTTTGTAAAACGTGGATGAAATTTCAGGAGAATCATTTCTATGATGCCATTGCTGCAGTAGGAGCTACCAAATTCACTCCATTATGTCAGTAACCATTGTTATTCTGTATGATAATAATTACCTTAGTAGTAGCATCACTAAAATGGGACTGTTACTGTCTATTTAGGTACCTCATTTTCTTGAAAAATTTATGATTGTAGACTGTAGCATAAAACACAACTGTTTGCATATCAGATATCTCCTGGGAGAAGTTTAAAGATTACTCAGCATATTATTTGCCAACCTAGGTTCATTTACCTTTCTTATGAGTTCCAAATTAAATGTGAACTAGTCCATTCAGGCCATCCTTCACAGGGATTTTCTAGTGCCACAGCGATTTTTATCCTCCTTCTAAAAGTAACCTTCATTAGTATGAACAGTTAGTTTCCCTTACCAGAGAGAACTGCCACATCCTTGAAACTCACCCTGGACAGGCAATATGTTGATGATTATTTCCTTTTACTCCTTTTTTTTTTCATCACAAAACCTGCTCTTTTGGTATTTTCTATATCTGTTAGTGGTATCACCATTTACTCATTCGTCCAAGGTAAACTTAAAAAAATCTTGTAATTGTTCGTTCTTCCTATTTAGAGATTCTGCTATGTCATGCCCATTTTGCCTCTTCTATTCCTGCTGCCTTAGTTCCAGCCATCCTCATGTCTTACCTTGACCACTGAAGTAGTTAAATAGTTTAAGAAAGGGGAAAATTTGCCTTTATTTCTTCCCTCTTTTACACTAATGCCTGAATTAATTTTTTAAGAATTCCTTCCCATAAAATACTCAGTGATTTTTCTGTGGCCTACACACAAAGGTATTACTCAAGAAATATTTACAGAGTGTCTACTACGTATTACAAATTAAAGAGCTGAGTACACAAAGGTAAAAAAGATAGAATCCTTTGCTCTCATGAAGCTCACAATCTAGAAGGAAAAACAGCATATAAACATATGTGACAAGTGTTATGATATTAGAGTGATATGCAATGGACAGTGGTAGAATGATATGAAAAAGAGAGAATGATCCATCTCATCTGGAGTTATTGGAGAAAAATATATGCACGTATGCATTTGACTCTATCCTGACATATGTGTAAGTTTTTTCTAGGAAGACAAATCAGAGAAGGCCTTTCAGGCCAAGACAACAACATGTGCATCGGTTGCAATACCAGAGTAAGCATTGCTTATTTAGAAAACCATAAGTTATTAAACAATGGGTAAGAGAGTATAAATGGTATTAGATGATGCATGTAAAGAAATCTAAAAATTTGATCTGAAGGTTATGATAAGCCATTGAAGAAATTTAAACAGGAGTATAATACAGGTCAGGTTTTTGTTTTACAACAAAGAGGCTGGAATGAAAGGGAGAACAACTGGGATGTTATTACAAGAGGTAAGACATGACAAAGCCCTGAATTAAAACAACAGCAATTGAATTTGTCACGGCTGGAGTTAGGGAAGAGAGACAATGAATCCTTACCAACTAATACAAGGCTCTACAAATTATGGTCAAATTCTAGCATAGTGCTTTCCACACAGTAAATACTTAATAAACCCAATAAATATCTGTTGAATGAATAAACAAAATTACCTTCTGTATCTATTACTTATCACTGCCTAAGAAACCATCCTGAAACTTAGTAGCTTAAAACAACAATGTTTATTACTTCTCACAGTTCTCTGGGTTAGTTGGGTGCTACTTCTGTTGATCTTGTGTGGGTTCACTCACATCCCTGCTTGTCAGCTGGGGCTGGTTCCTCCCAGATGATGTGGTCTTGCTCTTTCCATGAGAACCTTCTCTTCATGTTCTCTCTTTCCACATGGTCTCTCTCTCTTTTTTTTTTGAGGGGTGGTGGTCACTCTTTGTCTATGAATCTTTCAGCCTCAAATAGGATAATCTGAACTCTTTCAGCCTTGATGATTTCAAGGCTCTAAGCAGGCAAGCCCCATGCATGAGCATTTATCATGCTTCAACTTACATCACACAGTCAAGCTTAGTCAATACGAGAGGAAATTTTACAAAGCGGGTCTACTGGTAGGTGTGATTCTTTGGATACCAGCATTAGAGCAACCACACACCTCTCTATTTATTTTATACCACTTCCCTCACAAGAACCTCATGTTTTAACCCATTGGTGTTCTCCTTTGTTCCCAGAAATGTCATGCACTTTCATGCCTTCTTGACTTTAGCCAGGTTTCTCCCCTTATACCTCACAGTGCTCCCTTCTGCACTGGAATATTATCTGCTCACAAATAAAAAGTATCTATTTTCAAAAGTTAGCTCAGATGACATCTCCTCTGAGAAGCCTTTCCTGCAAAACACATAGAAGGAAGATCTTTGCCTCCTCTCACTTACTTTGTTCATAAGTTATAGTAGTAACTTCCATGTGGAGGGTAACCCTGGCATTCTTGGCAGAACCAGTACAGTGATTCATAACTAGAAATAACTTATATACAGCCTACTTCCAAAGAACTTATTTCAGGGCAGAAAGAGGAAACTTCTTGAACAAAAGAGGGATAATATATCAGAATTTACTTCTGGGCCCACTTTTGAGACCCATCCTCTTAGCCTCCCACAGGATCTACTACCTGTGTCAGAGACCATTTGTCCATGCGGTACTATTAATCAAAATAATTCAAAAAGCCCTCTATATTACTTCACATTTCATGCTTGTATCAAAACATCTCATGTACCCCATAAATAAATATACCCACTACGTACCCATGAAGATTAAAAATTTACAAAACAAAGAGCACTCTAAATTATCACTTTAAACAATGTGACACAACTGTGAATGTTCAGGATACCCTAGTGCATGATGTATATAGCGGTCAGCCTTATAGTCATTTTAGGGAATGAACTTCTTGTTATATACATGGACATTTGTACCAAAGGGTCTGACAACAGTTCTAGAAGCTACATGCAGCAACTGCAGGTAAGAATTAGTTGCTAGTTTGCTTACCATGTTGTGACAGAGATAGTAATCTTCATTAAATATTCTATTTGCTCTCCAATGCTCCCCAGCCTCTTTGCATCTAGGTAAAGACATATAACTACTTTTAGCCAAATAAACAAGTGCAAAATAGGCTATGCATGAGTCTTCAGTCTCTCTCTTCCATTATTATCTCTCTTCCATCTGAGTGGAGACCACTAATCTAGATAATACTGCTACAAGAGCATAGTCTCCATCAATCCTGGTGCAGAGCCCTCTGTCAACAACGATGACACATTGCAGAGCAAGAAATAAACTTTTGTACATTAAGTCACTAAAATTTGGAGGTTGGTTGTTACCAACAACACAACTTACCCTAGCGTGACTAATATATATTCCTCAAACATTGGATTTTGCTCCAGTCATCCTTGAAATAATATTTGAACAGACATTTATTGAGTGCCTATTATGTACCAGGCCATCTATTAGGTATTTGAAGTCAGTTGATGTTTTTAAAAATACTATCTTCTGGAGTTTATATTCTAATCAAGAAAATCATAATTGCTATCAATAATTGTGACAATTAAGCACAAACAACTTTGACAGGAGATACTGTCATAATATTAAGAACATGACTATATGTATATTTTTTAGAAAACACAAAAGTTGAATATGCTTAACTTAGCTGGGAACATAATATATTATTTATTTACATTTTATTCAAGTCTTGCTCTAAATTATTTAAAATGAGTAGCCTCTTGAAAGGGGCACCAAAAATTTTAGAATTCTGGCAAAAGGTGAATGAAAAAATAAATAGTCACTACCTAGCCAAAAGACTACTGTCATGCCAAATATAGTAATCTGTCTATACCCAGCCAGAGAAGTCAGTCATCATCAGCTTCCACTCATTATTTTAAAAGCATGTAGACAGCAAAGCCACATTTCTTCTTGTCATTTGCTAAGGCAAATCACTGAGTTAAGGGTCTCAAATCCAAATGCCTATAGTACAGGTAGAAGTAGAAAAGGAAAGTAAACCAGGTGTTTGTTTTTGAAGTATCAGCTGCTAAAAAGATTACCATTTTTTAATTTTTACTAAATTATGGCTCAAAAATATAATAATGCAAACATGTATTATAGTGGAGATTATATTTTAAATTGTGCATTAGACATACACATGAAAAGACAGAAGTTGCTGAGATTAATTTTCTTTTTTCTAATTCTTGCTCCTTTTTTTCACACCAAGATGACCACATCTGCTTGCATATTTTACTTGGTACATGCAGTACAGAATTTAGCCTTGAATCTTTTAGTAGAGAGTTTGACTGAGTTTTATTCAGAAAATAGCTATTCACAAACATAAATATATCTGGACATGTATAATATCTTTGTACAATGTCTTCTGCCATTAATAAAACTGCTGCACAGAGATATTTGTAGAATTTTAGTATTTTAGACCTTCTATTTAGTTTTTAGTGACATATTTCTGCAATTCAGAGGATTCTTTCTTTGAATGATTAAAATTAATTGAGAAAGCTTATGTTAATTAAAACTGAATGTTAGCTTATATTTATAAACTTTGAAAACAGAGAGTGTTTTCTAGAATTCAGTCTCAACTTCAATATCAGAGGGAATGTAGTTTAAGCCATAACTTTCACCTGTGGAAACCACTTCATCAGAAGAATATAAACCAATATTCCTTGTCAGATGGGTTTCCCTAAGATTCAATTTTGCCTAAAATGGGCACAATTTTAGTCATTTGTAAACACTTGTGAAGGTCATTTCAAGGTATATAGATATATTTTAACATCAACCCAAAAGCCTAAGATGTATCCATTAGTCTCTGAAGATGAAGCAAGGATTTTCCCAAGATGGCATGAGTCAGTCAATTTCTTTCACTCTTAAAAACACAAAAGTCTCTTCAACAGCACAGCTAAAGTGGTACAACTGAGTCACTAGTCTCTGCATAATACAACAGAAGACTTAGTGAACAGTGCTTCTAGCACATAAAGTAAAACATTGAGTTATCTACATTTCAAGCCACAGAAGCATTTCCAGCTTGAGTGTCACTTACCCCAACCAAGTCAGAGTCTTTTTTTTCCCCCCCACCATTTAGTACAAAGTAATTCCTGGCAAATTGCAATGTATTCCTCCAAAGTTTACCCCCTGAGATTTTTATCCCAGGAGTTTGATGTTAACACAGACTTCCACAGAGGTTCCAGCTAGAGTCACTCCCTGGTATTTCTTGCCCCATCTTCATTAAGCATTGCAAGACTTGTTTCAACAAGTCTTCTGTTTTCTGATGTTGTGCCTCTCATGGGCTTTATTTCCAAAAGTTATTAAGTTTCATTTATAACACATATAAATGTATCTAACCAGGTGATATGTGTTTTATCTCGGTTTTCATCAGCTGCAATAAAGCATGACACAAATATTTTAACTTCTTCCCTCAACTTATCCATTAACTTCTTAGCTGTTTCTTCAAGACCTTGAGCTCATATTTCAAGTTGGAGTGAACTTGCCAATTTAAACAATTATTTATGTTTAAAACGCATAATTTTCTGTGTCTTTATACTCTTTGATAAACTCCCCATCTATAAAAGGAGTTTCTGATGCCAAGGTAATTTTTGTAGGTAATACTAGAAAAATTGATAGCAATACGACTCAGATATTTTAAAATTCAGAAGCAAACCAAGTAAAAAAAATTTCAGAACCTTTTCTCAAATCATTATGTTTCTCATCAAACAAGGTTTCCATTCATCAATCATATTTCTTATTGTGATTGCTTACATAATAGTATTAAAAGCTGTATTTTTTTTAAAAAACCACATTTTGCATATTAAACAGATAAGAATAATCTTCACTTTTGGAAAGAAATATGCTCTCTGCCATATGCTCTCCTCTTAGATTATTATTTGTTTTCTCTCTTTGATAAGGTATTTGTAAAAGAAATCATCTTTCTTTCTGCAAAAGAACATGACAATACAAATGCAATAATATATGGCAACTGAAATTCAGTCTCTTTATTAAGAGGGCAAAAAGGAAACTACATTCACTCTGCTACTGAATTTGAGCCTAGTGACGTCAGATCTTCTGATTCTCCAATGAAAGGCAAAACCTGAATTTTCTATAAAACCAACCAACTTTTACAGGTTCAGAACAAATTCCTATAATGTTTAAAATATTGTTCAGTCTAAACAAAAGTCAGAACAACATTCTGGCTTATGGTGGGTCATGTTTTTACATCACATAAATTCAGCCCCTTGTCCAACTTCCCTACATCTCACCTCAGATTGGGCTGCAGAGCCTGATTTCATAAATTCTGAAGTACATCAGTTATGTGTGGCCACTATCCATTGAAAGTACTGCTTGACATTCAAAGAAATAGTGAAAAAATGAATTTATCCAATAACTTATCAATGTTACATTAACATACTATCATCAGCATACATTGAAATATTTCAATGTATTAAAGGAATTTTAATCAAGAACAATATGTCAATCATGGCCTATATAACCTGACTCACAAATTAATAGAATAAAGATCAAAACATTTTTCTTATCCATTAAAACAAATAATAATTTTTTTCATCACATAGCCAAAAACAGTCTGAAGAGAGCTTGTTTTACAAATCCTACACAATAGTTTTTACAAATCCAGATACATGCACAAAAAACATCAGACTATTTCATTCCATGAGAAACAATATGCAAGGATTGGCTTTCTGACATTCTTCTCCAAATAGGGAGACAAACTAGCAAATAAATTATTGAATCATAATGAACTATCTGCATGGTCTTCAAATTCAACTATCATTTAACATGTAAACATTCAGGACCAATAAGGCCCAGGAGATAAAGCCTTAAGGAAAGGCCAGGTATTCAGCTTGGAGAACCCAAGTAAGAGTAAAAAAGAGTAAAAAAATAAATTTGATAAAATATTATAAATATATAACATATGAAAAATGTTTTACACACATACACACACACACACACACACACAGTTTGTCTCCAAAAGACAGAACATATTATGTACTGTATTTGAAAAAAAAAGGTCTTGAAAGTTACATTTTCTGTTAGCTACCAGGATCCAAGAATATCTTCTCTTAAATTCAGAAAGAGCCCTATATATCATTAAACATTTAGTCTCAAGGTCGACATTATGTCATACAAAAAAAACTGACCAAATGTGACCATCCCTTCCTTCTAAGACAAGATTTTATCCTGGGATACATTGACAGACATCCTGAATTCCTGAAGTCCCTGAAAGTATGGATAAAATTTTGTGTGTATGTAAATTTTTCTAAGAACAGAGCTTACAGTTTTCGTGAATTTTTTTTTTAAATAACTGAAAACATCCCATTGGTTTTAAATCATTATTGTGCTAGGAGCTGTAATGAAAGAAAAAATTTGATCAGTATTTCTGATTAAGAACCTAAGATAGCCAAACCTTATTTAAAAAATAGCTTTCAAGTAAGTCATTAATAATTATTTGGCTGGGTCCTCATTAAATATGCAGTAAAGAATTAGGGCTGTTCAATAAATTCATTAGAAAAAGTAGTGAAGTATTGAAAAAATATATGGATTGAGGAGCCAGACAGACCTATGTTCTATCCAAGTTCTGCCTCTAATTAACTACATGACAAACAAGGTACTTAAACATTCTGAGCCACTATTTCTCCCTCTGTCAAAGGTAATAATTCCTACCTCAACAATGACTACCTTACAGAGTTTCAGAGGAATTAAAAATTCTAACAGTTCCTGTGCCTAGTAGTAATTCAATAACAGTAAGTTTCCTTTCTCCTTTCTTTCCTACTGATTACCTAAAATATCTACTACATTCATTCGTGGTAACTGTGAAGGCCAAATCTAGGTAACTTGTAAAAGTGGCTACAGGATGTAAAAACACCTCAACAATATCCACCAAAATAAACAAAGGGAACCTAATATTCTTTCAACAATGCTAAAGCCAAGAAAGGCCCCGTTCATGTGACAACTCTAAAAACTATTAACAAAGAGCAATAAATATTTGACCGAACCTAGAGAGTAAACTGTCACTTATAAGCCTAAGGCTGAGTCACAAAAGGGAAATGGAAAACATTTTCAAGGGTAATATTCCCTAGCTGGTGGAAGAGACTGCAGAAAAAAATTATGAAGTCAAGAGAGTACTTTTCCTGACCAAAACTGGCTTTGGGATGCAACTGGAGAGAGTAAATTGAAGGATTTCAGGACACCCACCAGGGTCCCTTAGATAAAGGGTGTGGCCACAGTGTTTGCACTCAGGGGTCCCTTGGTATGGACAGCACACAAAATAAAGTGGAGTTTTGCCACCTGAAAATATCCACAACTACTCTTGAAGTGGGCAAGTGTAAGATGAGGCCGAGGGCAAAAACTAGACTACATTGGCTCCCAATGCCCACAAGAGAAAAAGCTGCCATTAATCTGTATGGAAGTGAGAAAATAAAGATCATTGCCCTTACATATGTATACCATCAGATTTCTATTTAAGACTGTACTTTATATTTTCCTACTTCAGAGAAATTAAGATGTTCTTTCTTTCATAAATCTATAATAGTAGATAGAAGCTTCTCAATTAACTTGTACTGCAAATTTAAAAATTGACAATATTATGTCTGCACAATTTTAAAAAATCTTATTCTCTTTGAAAACACACAGTCTATAACTACTAATCCACCTAGCTACTAAGGGAGAGCATGCCTGCCAACATTTATTATCAATTAATCTAAATTCATCATTTTAATCATTATTAATATGACCAGACAACAGAAGTTTCCCAAAAATGTGGGGGAAAAAAACAGAAGGCAAAAAAGAAATTGACCACACTGGGTGATCAGAAGAAATAACTACTAGTGAATATGCTAATTGTGGAAACAGGACAGAACTTTAAAAAAGTTCTAATCAGAATTCTCAATGAGATTTGAAAAAAATAATATTGCTTTTTTGAGAGTAAACTGCTACAAAAGAGCGCAAAAGGAGAACACTTTTTAATAATTAGAAAATTGATTGACAGATTAGATAAATCAATAGAAGCAATGATTAGCAGAAAGAGTATTGCTCTGAAAACCAAGTCTATGAATCGAAACTTGAGAAATTCTTCAAGAAAAGGATTATGATCCTAGAATTACGTATGATATGTCAAACTATCACTCTTGAGTGAAAGTGAACATTTACTCAAGAAACGAATGAATGAATTATAGGTACAAAGCATTACAAACCTATTAAAATTGTGAAAGCTGGTAGCAGATGTTGTTTCTCCCCTATGTGGGCCTGACTTCAACTGAAATTAAAAAAAAAAAATTAATGCTATCTTTCTCTGCCAGAGCCCATTCAGACTACAGATGAAGCAGGCCCTACCCCTGGTAGCCTTCAACAAGTTAAATAATAAGAGAAGGTCCATAAATCCACCAGCTCTCATTCTTTGGACAGTATAACTCTGAAATGTGTTTTCTACACTGGCTCCCACAACTGTCCCAGAGAGATTAAGCTGCAGTTGCTCAAAATGACAAATGCTTGCTAACGCATCCTTTACTGGCTTTCCTACCTTCTCTTTACCAATTCCCCATGCTGCTACCTACACTGCCTAGAAATGACTTGCCTTTGAAATCCTGCAAGCCAAGCTGAGATTACACTTCTGCTACAAACAACTAGTCAAAATTTATAAGAAAAAACTATAATCAATGCAAGAAAGAAAACCACAAGCACAACTGGAAATTTTGGCAGACCTCCCTGAGAATTTGATAGAAAAAGGAGACGTGAGTAACAAATGGCAAGTTTGATATAATGACTTGAATAAAGGAGAATATTATCAAAGATCTGCCTTTCCCATACAGCAGCAAACCAAGAAGACTTGCAGAAAAATTCAAAGAACAGATCATTTCTACCTTATTTAAACCATTACAGAGAAGAAGGAAGTTTTCACTATTAATTTTATGAAGCTACTATAACCTTAATTCTAAAAACTAGTCAAATTTGCATGTCTACCTGTAAGCATGCACTCACACACTAACTATAAAGTGATATCATTTGAGAGTGCAATGAAAAACATTCTAATGAAAATGCTAGAAAATCAAATCCAAAATTACATCAAAAACCTATTACCACATGACCAAGCTGACTTTATTCCAAGAAAAGAAGGATTACACAATTTAGGAAATCTAATACTGTAGTTTGTTATATTGATATGTCAATAGATTAAAACCATACATTTGTTTCTATAGATGATAGAAAATCATAAAATATATGTATCCCTGTATTATGAATAGAGCTTCCTTAATGTGATTCAGACTAACAGAAAAAAGAAAGCATCATCATCTCTAATGGTGAAAATGAGGCACTTCTATTCAAGTCAAAGAGAAAACGAGAATATTTGCTGTCACTTCCATTACCTGACATTGCTCTGAAGCTTCCAGTCAACACAATGAGTCAAGAAAAAGAAGAGAGGTAAATATAGGAAAGCAAGCAAGCAAATTATCAGGATTTGCAAATGATATAATTATCTATCCAAGAAAATTGAGAGCACCAAATGGAGAACTTAGCAATAACAAAGCATAGTAGATGACTAAATTACAATATTAGTACACAAAATTAGTAAATTCCATTAGCAATAATCAGATGTTTGAATGGAACAGCCCTATTCATAGTCCTATAAAAAATAAAAACTATATTATTCCTAAACATGAACCTAAAAAAAAACTATACCATTATAAAATCTCTGTGAAGAACACTATAAAAGTTTACTGAAGGGCATAAAAAGACTTTCTAAATAAAGTTCATGACATACGGATTCTTAGATGGGAAGACTCAATTTTGTAAAGATGTCAGTTTTTTCCAACATAATTTATAAATTTAATGCACTGTAGTTCCCTATAGAAATAATGGGGAGAATGGAACTTACCAAACTGATTATTAATTTCCTAAGGAAGAATATATTTGTGAGAATGACCAAGACACTGTAGACAAAGAAAAATAAGTGAGAATTTCTTCTACTGAAAAGCAAGATTTATAGAAAGCTATAGTGATTAAAACAATATGTCATTGGCACAGAAAAAGACAAATAGATGTAAAAGATAAAATAGAGATCCATAAATGTATGAAAACTTTTGTATTATAAATGTGGCACTTCAAATCAGTGGGGAAAAAGGATAGATACATATAACAATTTTGAAACAGCTGGCTGAACACTTGGAATTAAAGTTTTGTGTGTCTCAGATAAAATCCAGGTATATGAAAATTTAAATAATTTTAAAAATAAAATTATTATAATAAAACAAAGGGGAATTGTATTTTAATATTGAAGAAGAAAAGCAAAAAGTTATTTCTTAGGTAATAAAAAATACAGAAACCATAAAGTAATGTAACTATGTATTTAACCTTTCATAAGACAAAAACACTATGAATAAAATTTAAAAACAAGTAAACAGAAAAATATCACAATATATACAATAGACAAACAACATTCACAGTATATAATGAATGAATAATGTCCTATAACAAAACCCTAATATTATATTATTTAGTAATATGATCATAATATATAATACCCATTAGGAAATTAGGCAGAGATTAAAAACAAGCAATTTACCGAATAAGAAAAACAAATGACTGCAGGAAAAATTGTTCGTTACTTATTATAAAAATATCAAAATTCTGTTGTCTTTCAACCTGACAAATTCGCAGTTTTAAAAAGTTTTAAAATGTTTTAAAATATTTTAAGGTAAAGTGCCAGCAAGGATGCAAGAAAACAGACACATATATTTTTTATGGAAATGTAGTTTGAAAATAACTTTCAGGACAGCCATCTCAATATCTTTGCAAATTACATACTATTTAATTTAGCAGTTTATTTCTGAAAATATATTACAAAAATAATAGGACAAAGGTATATGGACAAAGATGATTATTGAGACATAACAGCAAAGAACATTAACTGGGATGTTGCTTGTGGAAAAACATGAAATAAGTTCTCAAAAAGATCAAGCACCCTTTTGTTTTAACACGGTAAGCAGTCTACAAAATGCCTTTAAGTCGAAGAAGCATCTTACATTCATTTTGTGTCATTGTGATTATATACACATAAAAAATACAAATAATTTTAAAGGATGGAAGTACCCTAAAAAATTAACAGTAAATAACATTATGAAGTGGAATTACAGGGGGGATTTTAAATTTTTCTGTTTTTAATATTTACCATAATTTGTATTACAAAAATATTCCATTTTGAAACAAAAATGAATAAGAAATTCCAAATTTCATGTATTTTTTTCTTTTCTTTTTTTTTTTTTTTTGAGACAGAGGCTCACTCTGTCACCCAAGCTGGAGTGCAGTGGTGCAATCTGGGCTCACTGCAGCCTCCACCTCCCAAGTACAAGCAATTCTCGTGCCTTAGCCTCCTGAGTAGCTGAGACTACAGGTGACCACCACCACACCCATCTAATTTTTGTGTTTTCTTAGTAGAGTTGGGGTTTTGCCATATTGGCCAGGCTGGTCTCGAATTCCTGGCCTCAAGTGATCTGCCCCCTCAGCCTCCCAAAGTGCTGGGGTTACAGGCTTAAGCCACCACACTAGGCCTAAAGTTGTAATATTTCTTAAAAAACCATCTGACTGGCATCTTTATTCCTAACTGCTCTTCCAATGAAATTGCTGCTCTGCATAAATGTTTACATTATCCATAAGCAGTGTAAAATAGGGGATTTTTTTTAGAGCTTGTGAATACAGTTGTGACTTAAAAGAAAGCACATATTTGATACTGATCCAGTCTATAGTTGAGTTTTAACAGTTTTGAGAAACAATATCTACCAACAAAACATCTATAGTTCCAAGATATTTGAAATTCTTAGCAAAGAGACTATGCATACAATAGAAAAAAAAATCAAGGGTTTTTTTTTCATTTTTAAAGGTTAATGTTGAGTAAAAGTCAGCAGATGATACAATAAATGACAATATTTTGTAGATAAGAGAATGACTGATTTTAATATTAGGCATTTCAACCAGTTTGGACACAGCAACTCATTTGCCCACTTACATTTCCTAGCTACCCAAGGAGGTCATTTACAAGATCAAAGGATCTGAGTTTCATTAGATTGATCAAAAGATGCCGTATATGTACGTTCTTTCACAGACAGCCATTAGCGTGAATGAAAATAACATGCTTATGCCAAATAAATATATTTTCTTTGTTAGTCTGATAGAACTAACATGAAAGTACTACAATATTTTTACTTATACTAAAATTTTACTGACACCACAAAAAGACATGCGGAATATTTTTTTCACACACAAAGGAGTACTTCTAACACAGTGTGTATTAGCCTAGATACAATGTAATCCTATGAAATCGAATCAGCCAGCCAACCAAGTGAACTTTTAACATAAATACTCTTAAGTCCAGAAGTGTGAAAGCTTTTTATGTTCCAAACATTTATTTACCCCCTCAAATGCAATAGTTTGTAAAAACAGCACTGTCTGCTGTGTAAATAATGTGTATAGTCTTTGAAAGTTCATAGTTATATAATTATCCTTTAAAGCAATCTCAGGTTTTGTCATGGTAGGCTAACAAAGGAGTTTGTATGAAAAATATAAGAAATGTTCATTTAAACCCGTTTATTTATAACAAGTTCTCCAAGATCAGAAATACTGAGTGGAATGTTTTTTTCTGGAAGATACAGGACTCTATGTTTGAATTCATTTTGAATTATAAACAATTTAGTTGTATAAACAAATTCTTTGTTGATGGTTTTCCTCTATTTAGTAAATTAATTTGTGGATGTAACCCAGTCACAATATAATTTTCATAAGCAATATTTTCAGCAACTATGTCTACCAAATAGTCAAAGTGTCCATCTATTATTCTGATTAAATAATGAAA
This sequence comes from Gorilla gorilla gorilla, assembly GCF_029281585.2. Classification (NCBI taxonomy): domain Eukaryota; kingdom Metazoa; phylum Chordata; class Mammalia; order Primates; family Hominidae; genus Gorilla; species Gorilla gorilla. Next base: position 95,983,909 of record NC_073231.2, on the reverse strand, counting down.
AAAGCAGCCAATTTGATTTTTATAAAATAGGTTAAACATGTATTTGATTTTAAAAGCAAAAGCAAGAGGGTGATTGAGTACATTTCCACTGTCAACTTCTCTGACGTTGGTTAACTCTGTCTAATCGTTTCAAGATAAAGTTGTTACTTAGGTTGGGTGTATTTAAAGGTATTGTGGAAGAGTAGATGCACACAATAAATGTGAGGTTAGTCAATTACGACAAAGCATATAGCCGAAGAAGCAAGAGAACACCAAGAGAGCACATGCACCGTTTCATTTAAGTCTTTCAACAATGTAGATAAGTCTTACTATTCTGTACTTCGAAGGAGGAAACCAGCATATGAAAAATGCAATAATCTTTCCAAAGCCACAAACGTGATAAATGTTAGATTCAATTTTAAAACCACGACCCCAAACCTCTTCATGCTGCCTCCACAAAGCTCAAAGCAGTAGGTAATGTAGATGTTTTTGACAATATGAATTTATTTTACCTTTATATTTATTTGACTGTTACATATGAATAATTATATTTACAAACTAGTACAAGTAGGTGGAGCCCAAGTTTCCTTGGTTAACAAGCAACAGGGCTCAGACTGGAGTTGAAAATATGAAAATATTAGCCTACTTCTTCCATGCACTTGGCTAATAATCTTTTAAATTCTGTACAGTGATGGAAAAATAACAAAATATTAAGAGAATGAAACCCTCTTTCCAGGGTCAGGTAGTTTATTCAAATTCAGAGTACCCTGGAGAGAATTGCTTTGCCTATCTCAGACTCAGTTTCCTAAACAGGAAAGGATGCTAGATAGTGAATATTTTATTGCTATCTCTGTTTTTGCTAAGGAGATAATAAAAGGAAAATTGAATTAATTTAGACATTCAGGAGAAATTATGACATTTTAAATAAAATCTCTTCCTCTCAAGAGTTAAAAAATAAATAAAAATAGCTATTATGTTGCTCCAAAGTTACCATAACTTGATAGAAGAAAAGGAAAGAAGGTACAATGACTGGCTTAACCTACCTGATTCTCTCCTGGGATTTAACAGCTCTTCTGGGATTCTAATCAGTTGCTTCTTTCCCCCTAATATTAATACCCTAGTGGCATACAAGAGTTACCACATCTTCTTACAGGGAACAATTTTTCCATCAACCTGATTACTCCTAGTACATTGCTTTGTTTTGAACTCTTTGAATGAAGCATGGTATTCTATAGTATTCTAGCTTCCTATTGGTTGTGCTACCCTGCCTAGTTTTTATTAAGCAATACAATCTCGACTTTTTTCTATCAATAAGAAATCACAGACTGGAGAAACTTACTTGCTGATTTACACTAATGATGATGAGGACTACTGAAAATTATCACATTTTGTGGATTAGAAGGTAAATGAACATGATAAAAATTAAAGATATTGCCCAACTAAATATACATTTTCTCAACAATTGCTTGGTTGGAATTATTTACATAAACATCCTTTGATCTAAACTGTACCAAGATAGTCAAATATCACCAAGTGTTAGCATGTAACACTTTCAACCATTTAATCTTTTCTAAGCAATGGGGTGAGACACTCCAATTTTTCTGAGAAAAAAAAAACAGTCCCCACATTTCTTTTCTCCAGCAGAGCAAAAACAAGAGGAAAGAGGCTTAAATTCTATTAACAAGGAAAAACTCATTCTAAATGGTTGTTAAATGCTGGAATAAGGATAAAGGTAAAAAAAAAAAAAAAGATCAAAGATAGGTTTTAAGTAGAGAATAGACTTTCTGTTTCCTAGAAGGATTCAGTTACCATTCAAAGACATCAATTCCTACAAATCTAAAAAGCCTTAGTCTACATTAACACATTAAAAGATGGGCCTTACCTATCTCTTCAATTTATAGGCAAGGAAAAAGACACAGCAGGATGAAATGGCTGCTCAACACCATACCATGAATTTGGGAATCACCAAAATTAGAATTTCAGGAGTCAGACCTATATTTTTCCACCTTGGAAAACATACTTTTCACTATCATCGTTGTCTAACTAACTAAGTAAATAAATGGCGCTTGTGGTTTGGGGAACATGGGTAGCAGAGCGGATAAAAACTCAAATCACACTGCTGTACCACTCCAAAAAATATTGGAGCTATGTTTTTGTTTTCACTCTTTTCTCTTTACGTAAATCTTATATCGCTCTAAGACTCTTTACTCTTCAGAGACCTGATTATACAGCCACTGGCACAGCTTGCTTGGATTTGTAAGTTGTACTAAAGAAAAAGGACTTTGAGCTCCAAACGTAAAGACATATGAAAGACGCACAAGTTTCCAATTTGTACAACATCAAGTATTGAAATTATTAATGACTTTTAAAACTAAGACCAAGGAGTTAATTTGGTCTCCAATTTGATAAACAGGTTTCTCAAAGAATTAGCAATCACATTCACCTAATATAAATTTGAATTCCCGCTATTATTTGGAATAAAGATAATTGAAGCTGTTATCAAAGGATTCACCCAAAAAGGACTTTTTTTTTTTTTGAGGCAGAGTCTCGCTCTGTCGCCTAGGCTGGAGTGCAGTGGCGCATTCTCGGCTCACTGCAAGCTCCACCTCCCGGGTTCACGCCATTCTCCTGCCTCAGCCTCGGCCTCCCGAGTAGCTGGGACTACAGGCGCACGCCGCCACACCTGGCTGATTTTTTGTATTTTTAGTAGAGACGGGATTTCACCGTTTTAGCCAGGATGGTCTTGATCTCCTGACCTTGTGATCCATCCACCTCGGCCTCCCAAAGTGCTGGGATTACAGGCTTGAGCCACCGCGCCCGGCCAGGACTTTTTAAGTAAGTGTTACAGTAAGTTTAGCGTATAGCTGCCTCTTTTCCTATGTTAAGTCCAGCCTGAAGGTTTCACACAGTGAACTGTAACCTAATTGGATGTGTAAACCGTCTGTAATCTATTCTGGTAACAAGTAGCTGAGTCCCAACCAATCACAGCAGTCATACTTCAACAACTGACAGGCGGCCAACTGTTCAAATTCTATTTAAATAAGGCAAATGCGAAGCTGTAACCAATCCAGCTGTTTCTGTGCCTCACTTCTGTTTTCTGGTCATCACTCTCCTTTTCCTGTCCCTAAGTCCTTCTCAACTATGCAACAGTACTAGAGTTGCTCTGAACCCATCTAGTTCATCAGGCTGCCCGATTCAGGAATCATTCTTTGCTCATTTTAACTCTGTTAAACTTAATTTGTCTTAAGTTTTTCTTTTAACATAAGTAAAATTCACGGCAATAAAAATGGGAAAATATATAATGGAGAAATAAAATCTAAAAACATGCACTTATTTTATGGCAAACTCTAGACAGAGAAACTTAAAGGTATTTTAAGGTGGAAAAGAACAATAATAATCACAGTAATAATAATAATAATAGCAAGGTAAGAAAATAGTGCCTTCACTTAAAAAGAAAGACATTAACAGGAAGTAAATTGGCTAAAAGGTTTATATATACATCAATTCATATATGTATACACACATATGTATGCATGTAGATATATGGGTATACATATATATGTAGACTATATATGTATACATACATATACATAGATACACATGGTTTATGTGTATGTATGCATACAGACTAAATAGTTAAATAAATCCTCTTCATTCTAATTCTCATCACATGTCAATCCTTTCTCACTAAATCCTAAATTTTACATTTTTAAGACTCTATTAGCCAACAAAGTTCCTAACCACCCTATATGACTTTTAGTTACTTAATCTTCGCCTGCATAAAACATTATTTATAAAAATTATATAAGGATCGCAATTTGAACATAAAAGAATATTGAAAAATCTAATCTTCTGGCCATTAACAAACAAAAAGCCCTGCAGCGATATTGCTCAGTAAATCCTTAAAAGTAAAAAAACAAAACAAAACAAAAAAAATACCACTGCTTTGCCACTTCTCTCATTTTGCAATTCATGATAACTGCAAAGGGAAATAATTTTCCCTTCACTGTTTATACTTTACACCCACCAATGTTAATGAAAATGACACTTGAGAACAAATGCCAAATTGGTCTTTAGTGTTGCTGAAGCCCCCAATGTGGCTAGCTGAAAATATGCATAGCTGATGACATGGCAAATAAGTCTCATTGGGGGTAATTCCACAGCTGAAAAACAACAAATTTGCATTAGCAAATTGTAATTACACTGACTAATTCCTTATCATCCCCTATGGCAATACAGACCTTTTTCAAGTTCACAGGAATCAACAGATGAACTAGTTAACCTTTTAAGGGTGTGTACCTTAGTTTTTGGGGTTTTTTCCATATAACACTTTATTGAGATGCCTATGATATAATGTATTTGCTTTTGAATCACATTATATTATTTCCATAATAAAGAGCATTTGGAATTACACAATCCAGAATCGCCAGCATTTAAGAATGCTACTACCTATGGATCTCCCTAGTTCCAACATGTGGCTAAAATGAATATATTCTCAAAGGATAAATATGACTTCTCAGATACAGACAAGTGCATAATGGAATATTGTATTACATACATGTAGGCAAAAATTTATATTTCATTGAGATCCAAATGTTCGTAAATCATTCCAAATACTTTGTTATAAATTCACACACACATTTATTTTATATAAAGGCCAATGCTTTCTTTTTTCCTGTCTAGGATACAGAAAAATTATGTGGGCTAAATATTAGAAACATTTTTATAACTGATCATGAAGTTTTTAGCAGGCCAAACACAATATAAACATCGTGAAAACACAGCCCAGCCTCCTGGGCTCTTATAAGCTACTTCACACTCCTTTACAACCCCACATCCTCCCTCTGCTATTCTTAATCTTTACTGTGTAAATAAGAAAACACTGCATAATGGAAGGATCATGGAATACATCTTCAACCTGTGATGCATCAATGCCACAACTCTCTTCACTAGGGAAGACTTTCTGAAGCTGCTGGTTTCCAAATATCAGATATTTAGAGTTGAAAGAGACCTTTTAAATGTTAGTGCAATCCCTTTTCTGATTTTTTAATTTCATCTACAACAGCTAATGACACAGAATATTCCGCTTACTACTAACCCCACTGTCCAGATTCCATTTCTGGACAGTTCTGACTTTCACTCTTTTTCTCAAATTTTGAAATTAAAATCTCTAAATGTTTTATCCATTGGCCTTAAAGATAACTTTTTAATAAAAGGTAAAAAGGCATACAGATTTTTTAGAACATTTTAAATGCTAAAGAAGCCAACAACTCAGAAAGCCAGTTAACAGGTTAAAAAAAAAAAACAAGAACAGCCAACTTTTTGTAGCCAAAGGATCAAAAACAATGGCAGCCTAACAAAACAGAAGACTTACTACGACCAAACAAAGAGAGAAAACTATGGCACACCTCAGACCTGCCAGCAAAAGCCAAGAAAGGAACATAGACTTCCACTCTTATCCAGCTATAACAAGGCACCCCTCCCGCTGGGGGGTGGGAGGTTAATCAGAGAAGTTGGAGTTGGGGAGCAGGACTTTCATCCCACCTGACAGTAACTCCCACCCCCATGATGTCAGTGGAAGACACATGTGGGCAGTAAACAGCCTCCTCTTCCCTCCCAACCAGAGTGGTGTCAATGCAGCCAGCGAGGAGGTTTGATTCCCACCTATATCCACCAACAGACAGACACTCTACCCCTACTCTAGGGTTTCAGTGGAGGCTGAGGGGAGACGTGCACTTCTACCTTCCAGAGATAGTAATGAGGCTGCAGCCATGTTTGCCCACAGCTGCAGTGTCAGAAAAGACCTACTACATCATAAGATTTAAATCAAATCCACAGTGTCACTACATCATGCCAAAAATATGCAGGATACAATAAAAAATCTCCCATCATACCAAGAATCAGGAAAATCACAACTTGAATGAGAAAAAACTATCAACAACACCAACAGAGAGGTGACACAAAGGGTAAAGTTATCTAACAAAGATTTTTAAAGCAGCCATCACAAAAATGCAAAGAAATAGTTCTTAGCAAAGAAATAGGAAGTATAAAATATAATGTATAAAATAGAACCAAGTGAAATCTCATAAGACAAAAAAAAATCAAAAAATCTCAGCAACAGCCATAATATCAGAATGGAGAGGACAGAAGAAAGTATTGGTGAACTTGAAAACAGAATAATTAAAATTATCCAAATTAAGGAATGGAGAGAAAATAGACCGAAAAAAAGTTAAACAGGGTTTCAAATGGTACTATAACAAAAGATTTAACAGTTGTGCCATTGAAGTCCCAGAAGCAGAGGAGAAAAAAGGTAGGCCTGCAAAAATAATGAACGAAACAATATTATAGTTGAAAACTTCTCAAATTTGGCAAAAGATATAAACCCACGTATTTAAAAAGCTAAACAAAATCACAAACGAGATAAACCCAAAGTAATTTACGCCAACACATATCATACTTAAGCCTTTAACAACCAAAAGACAAAACAGTTAAGAACATCTACAATGTTAAAATAAGGGAACTCCAAGTCTGAAACCAGCAAAGTATGATCTTGCAGCTCAGTTGAATCATAAATATTTAGATGGGGAGCAAAGAACTAAAATTAAGTGACTGATAGTGTAAAGAAATTGTAGGGTTAGGGAGATTCTGAGGATGGCTAATGGCTGAGGTGGGGAAGGCTGGAAAAGTCATAGAGGATATAGAGGATATATAACTGGTTCTGCAAGTATTAGTTGTAACATGAGCTTCGTTTCCTAAACTCTTAAAGAGTTGTGCTAGAAAATTTCAAAGATCTCTTCTATAATAATACTAAGATTCTAAGTTCTGCTCACACAAGACTGAAAGTATCCCATAGTAAAATGAGCTGCAGATTTTGTGAGTATAAAAGCATGCATTGGAGTTGAGGAGGTAAGGTTCAGTTGCAACCTACAAAAGGAAAGGTTATAAAAAGTATTGCTGGGTTACAATAACCAGTACATCTGCTTGTCTTTTTATCTGTAGTCTCCATCCCAATATCAGATCTATGCTGATCTAGTCTCTAGCAGTGAGTTCTGGGATGAATGGAACCAGCTTGAACTGGCTCTCAAGAGCCACTTGTTAAATATCCAATTTAACGAGTTTGTTAAATATCCAATTTAACGAGTTTGTTAAATATCCAATTTAACGAGTTTGTTAAATATCCAATTTAACGAGTTTGTTAAATATCCAATTTAACGAGTTTGTTAAATATCCAATTTAACGAGTTTGTTAAATTTGTTACTGTTCAATTATCGGTAGCATACAGCCATGGTGGGAGTATTTACACCACAGAAATGGGCAAGTACTACAAAATAGAGCATTTTATTCCAAGAGCAATTTACTAGCATACCACTGAATGGCAATTCTTCTTCCACAGGCTATAGATTTATTCTTATTTTGGCCCCTGCCTACCTCTCCAACCTCATATCTCACCATCAACCTCCGTCCATTCCCCCACATTAAATTCTCTCAGCAATACTTAAAAGATGCAGGCCCAGAAACACCTTATGCTCCCTCTAAGCTCTGTGCTTTTGTACATGTTGTTCCCTTTACCACCACCACCATCACTACATCCACCATCACTACATCCACCATCAGCACTAACCCCCAAATCTACCTTCGACTCTACTTTTGCATACATAATTCCTTCTTGTGCTTAGATACCATCACATCCAGGAAACTTTTCCTGCCACGGTTGACTGGATTAGGTACCCTCTGTGTTCTCCCATAGGGCTCTATAGTATCTTTCTATAACACATATCACATGGTGTTGAAATTCCTTGTTTACTTCTCTGTGTTTCTAGCTAAAGAAAAAACCCCTTGAAAACAGGGAGCGCCTGATTTAGTATTGCATCCCCAACTTATATACAGTGGAGGGCACATAGTGATTGTTGAAAAATTGTTGCTGAATAAAAACTTTATTAACAAATTCCAGACCAGTATTTGCTGTTCAGTTTCATTATCACCCATGAAAAACATTTCCAATTATGTAAGTGGAATGGGTTAGAAAATATGATTTGCTTTTGGAAAGTCAGTTGAAATTCAACTTCATTAACATAAATATATTTCATAAAGTGAAAAATGGCTCTATATATGCTCACATATCTACATATATACTTAGTGCATGTTTATCTACTTATAGATAACACTCTGCTTATCTTCAAATAATTTTTAAACAATGCTTATCATCATTAACATTATAATTATTGATGCTTTAGTTAATTTGCATTTCCATGACACCAAACACCACGGTGCTGAGTGCTGTGCATATAAGAACATTCTAATTGCTTTCCATCTAACTAACAAGATATTTGTTTAGTGCTCATCAAGACTCTCCCTGGGCACATACATGATGTTAAAAAGGAAGAAAAGAAAAAACAATGAAAAACAACACTTTCCTAGAGGAATTAAATCTTTCAATCTGATTCAGCTCTGCGTATACCAAAACTTCATTATTCCCAGAAACAAAATAGAGAAGAATCCAACTTTCCAATGCTCCCTAATAGCCAGGGAACATTCTTAATGTTTTGTTTCCTGAAAATGCAAACACAAAGATCTTAGAATAAAATTTGTTTTGTGTCAGATGGATTTTCAGTGTTTCTTTCTCTCTTTTTTTTTATTTGTTACTGATTAGCATATTTTACTCTCATTTTTGTTGAGACCTTAAAATACTCCTTTTTCATCTCCCTTGAAGACATTTTTCCCAGGAGATTTATTGATTTTGTGCCATAGCTAATTGAAAGGGGTTTTGATAACCTAAGAGTCACTGAGACTGCACTCAGCTTTGGCAATCACAAAGTACCTCAAAAATGTACTTATCGCTTATGATCAACAGACCTCACTTTGCTTCATGCTGGCATTGTTTGCAATGTGGAAGTCAAAAGGTCATTCAAAATGGCACCTGTGGTTAATGAATTATGACCCATGAATGGAAATTAACAATAACCATCCAATAATCATGCACCAGTAAAATCACCATGGAATTTTTCTAACATAAAGGGCATGGGAATGGTTGTCCTAGTCAATTATAATGTATCAGGATTAGATGCATCTTAAGATAAGAATCTTGAGTCTAAATTGAGCACTTTAATATCTTAACCTTAATAGATGCTTATTATAACTGCATTAAACACCAGCTACTTGAACTGGCTAGCATCCCACCAAGCACTTTACATATGGTTCTTTTTTAATTCTTACAACAAAATGAGGTAGAAACCACCATTTTTCAGATTTTAGAACTACTCTTGACCAAGGTCACACAATTAGCAAGTAGCAAAATCAAGATTTTAAGTAGGTTTTCCTAACTGCAAAGCCTGTGCTTTTTCGATTACCCTGCAGTGCTTAATCTGGGATAAAAGTTATCTTTTAATGTATAATAGGATAACATTTAAAAATGCTGAATTGTTTAAACTCCCCAAACTCTCAAAAAGAGATGTAAGTCCACTATTGATATTGTTATGAATTTTACCCATGTATGCTGTTCTATCTCCCTTTCTACATATTCAACTTCAACCCACATCCTCCCTAACACTAGGTAAACCAGAAATAAATGCATTTGGAATCTACTATTTTTCTTTCCCTAAACAAAACAAAAAAAAAGATGACATTTTGGGCTGGATGACTAAAAAATTTATTTTAAAGAAAACTGAAACTAAAAAAATATACAAAATATTTTTTATATTCTGATATCCTAGCTTTCTCATGTACAAGAACAGTTAGTTGGCATACCAGCCTGCTTCATGCCCACATTTACAGACTGTCATCCCTGGTAAAAAAATTTTTAATCATGAAAACAGACGAATTGTCTGTTAGCATAAGTGACAGTAAGACGTCAGCAATTTTTTTCTTTTATTGACACAGCTATAAACTCTTTTTTCTTAGAGGGTTCATTGGAAAAAGTAAAAAGAAGCCAGAGTTAAATGCCCACTAACGTGTAAACCAAAAGTACATTCATAAAATACAACAGCATAAACTGGCTCCTTAAATTTTTTTATACAGGAGAGTCTGATTGGATGGAGCAACTGGGAAACTTGATTTAAAACTTGACTGAATAGCAAGTAGACTGAGAATTACATACTGGGGGTTGTTAAAGCCCCAGGAACTTGATTATAGCTACTGAAGAAATTTCAAAGTAAAAACAAAGTTTCCTCTCTTCCAAAATTCTAATGATAGGTTTTCTGGTTTTGCGTGTAAGGAGCTTGGAAACGACCACTCCATCCAAACAACAAGTAAAAAGTTAAATAGATTGAAAAAACAACTCTTTTTGTGTATGTAAGAGCAGTAAAGTCACTAGATTAAACTGCTGATCCCAAAACTGGAGAAACAGACAGGCTAAAAGAGGGAGTCACAAGTTTCTGGAGCAGAGAATGACAAGTGGAAACTGTGGAAAGGCAGGAAAACCTGAACTGTAATTGACAAGTTGCTGGAGACTCAGTGCAAACAAGTCTGAGGGTTAAAAACTCCAGAGAGACACCATCAATGGGCACCCCCTACAACACACACACACACACACATACACAATATTGTCAGATTCACCTCTAAGAGCTCCCAGATTTCTAAGTAAATATCGGAGAAAAATCCCCTCTTGCTCCTCGCCGGGGTGGGGGAAATTGAACCATTCTGAAATAAGCCAGAGCACTCTGTTCTTCTCAACAAAGCCTGCCCTCAGGGGAAACTAGTTAACCGGACACTAACTTGCTGGGGTATTATCAGAGCCTAGCTGACCTGGGGAAAAACAAATCTCTAACTCCAACACACTCTAGCCTTCTATGTGAAGGAAGAGAAACACCCAACTCCTCCAGCCCACTCTAACCATCCTATCCAACCTAAGGGAGGAGGAAAAAACCTGAGAAACATTTGTGAAGTTCACAGGCCAGAAGCACAGGCTCACTAAAAGACTGAGACATATTCATGGAATTGCAGAATGCTTCCCTTCCCCACACACCTTGCCACCACATTATTACAGGCCTATTTATAGCAGTTTTTTCTACCCAGTACATGATGTCCAACTATCAAAAATAAAAAAATTATAGGGCACACCAAAAGGTAAAAAACACAATTCAAAGAGACAGAGCAAGTAGCAAAGCCAGACATGACTGGGATATTGGAATTATCAGACCAGTAATCTAAAACAACATCAATGAATATGTAAAAGTTCTAACGGATAGACGGCTTGCAAAAACTGATGGACAATGTAAGTAGAGAAACAGAACTCCTAAGAAGAAACAAAAAGAAATGCTATAGATCAAAAACACTGTGACAGAATTAAAGTATGCCTTTGGCAGGCTTATCAAATAGATACAACTAAGGAAAGAATCTCTGAGTTTGAGGATATATTAACAGAAACTTTTAAAATTGAAAAGCAAAGAGAAAAAAAGTGAAAAAATAACAGACTATCCCAGGACTATGGGACGATAATAAAAGATGTAACGTACTCATAATGGGAATACAGAAGAAGAAACAGAGAAAAGAACATAAGAAATATTTGAAACAATAATGTTTGAGAATTTCCTCCAAATTAATGTCAGACATAAAACCACAGATTCAGGAAGATCAGAGAACACTAGGCAGGCTAAATGCCAAAAAACAAGCAAACAAACCAAAAAACAAACTACACCTAGGTAAATCATTTTCAAATTACAGAAAATCAAAGATAAAGAAAAAAAACCCTGAAAGAAGCCACAGGAAAAAAGCACCTTACCTGTAAAAGGAACAAAAATAAAACTTGTATTCAGCTTTTCCTCAGACACTGTGCAAGCATGGAAAAATCTGAGTGAAATATTTGAAGTGTTGAGAGAAAAAACACCAACCTAGAATTTTGTATCCTTTGAAATTATCCTTTAAAAGTGAAGGATAAAAGAAGACTTTCTCAGACAACCAAAAATGAGGAAATTTGTTGCCAGTACATCTGCCTTGCAAAAAATGTTAAGTTCTTCAGAGGGAAGGAAAATGATATGTCAGAAACTCAGATCTACATATAGAATAGAAGAGCATTGAGGAAGGAATAAGTAATGTAAAATAAACATGTTATTTTCTTAGTCTAACAAATGTTTGTTCAAAATAACAATAGCAACAATGTGTCTAATTACGTACACTTTTTATATATATACTTATGCATGCTAATATATGTGAACTGAATGACTACGATGAATCTGGGGATCAAATGGAGGAATTAGGATTATTTTGTTACTATAAAGTACTCACACTATCTATAAAGCACTATGGTGTTATTTGAAAGTGGTTGTGGATTAGTTGTCGATGTATATTGAAACTGGATGTGGATTTGTTGTCAATGTATATGGAAAACTCTAGGGCAACCACTAAAAACAAAGTTTAAAAAGAAGTATAGCTAATATGCTAAGGAAGGAGAGAAAATGAAGTCATATGAAATTCTCAATTAAAACTATAGAAGGCAGAAAAAGAATGGAAGGCAAAGAAGGAACAAATAACAAGGGCAACAAATAGAAAACAATAACAGATATGTAGACATTAATCCAACTATATCAATAATCACTTTAACATCAATGGTTTAAGAGACAGATGTTGTCAGAGTGGATAAAAAAAAAAAGGCCCAACTCTATGTTGTCTGGAAGAAACCCACTTTGAATATAAAGACACATATAGATTAAAAGTAAGAGGATGAAGAAAAATATACATGTAACACTAATCAAAAGAAATCGGGAGTGGCTGTATTAATTTAAGACAGAGCAAACTTCAAAGCAAGGACAATTATCATGGATAAAGAGCAGTACACAATGATCAAGGGGTCATTCTGCAAGCAAATATAACAATCTTTAATATGTATGTGCCTAACAACACAGCATCAAACCACATGAGGCAAAAAATGATGAAAATGCAAGGAAAGGAAAAATAAATGAATCCACTATTATAGTTGGAAACTTCAACATTCCTCTATTTGAAGTGGACAGATCCAGCAGACAAAAAAATTATTAAGGACATAGTAGAACTCAACACCATCATCAATTAACTGAGGTAATCAACATTTATAGACGACTTCATTTAACAATAGCAAAATACACATTCCTTTGAAGCTCACATGAAACATACACAAATATAAAGCACATTCTGCACCAGGAAACATATCTTAACAAATGTAAAGGAACAGAAATCATGAAATGTCTGCTCTCAGACCACAGTAAAATTAAATTAGAAATCAATAACAGAAAGATAACAGGAAAATAAAAAATGTGTGGAAATTAACATACTCGTCTTTTATTTATTTATTTATTTATTTATTTATTTATTTATTTATTTATTTATTTTTGAGACAGGATCTCACTCAGTGGCCCAGGCTGGAGTGCAGTGGTGCAATCATGGCTCATTGCAGCCTTGACCTTCTGGGCTCAGGCAATTCTCTCACCTCAGCCTCCCAAGTAGTTGGAACTACTGGTGCACACCACCATGCCCAGCCAATTTTTTTGTGTTTTATGTACAGACAGGGTTTTACCATGTTGCCTAGGCTGGTCCTGAACTCCTGAGTTCAAGCAATCCTTCTGCCTTGGCCTACCAAATTGCTGGGATTACAGGTGTGTGCAACTATGCCTGAGCTACCATAGTTTTTAATAACACATAGGTCACAGATGAAATCTCAAGAAAAATCTAAAAACATTTGGAACTAAATAAAAATGAAAACACAACAAAATTTTTAAGATGCAATGAAAGTAGTGCATAGAGGGAAGTTTATAGCATTCAATGCATATAGTAAAAAGCAAGAAAAATAGAAAACAAATAATCTAAGTTTTCACCCTATGAAATTAGGAAAAGAAGAGCAAATTAGATCTAAAGTGGGAGAAAATAAACAATAAGAATGAGAGCAGAAATCAACGAACTGAAAAGAGGAAATCCATAAAGAAGCTCAACAAAACCAAAAGCTAGTTCTTTGAAAAGATCAATAAGATCAATATGACTCTTGCCAGGTTAACTAAGAAACAAAAAGAACACAAATTACTAATATCAGAAATAAAAGAGGGGACAAGAGAGAACACAAATTATTAATATCAGAAATAAAAGAGTGGACATGACAACAGATCCTCTGGACATTAAAAGGATAATAAGGGAATTCTTTTTTTTTTTTTTTTTCTGAGTCTCACTCTGTCACCCAGGCTGGAGTGCAGTGGCGTGATCTTGGCTCACTGTAACCTCCGCCTCTCGAGTTCACGCCATTCTCCTGCCTCAGCCTCCTGAGTAGCTGGGACTACAGGCGCCCGCCACCATGCCTGGCTAATTTTTTGTATTTTTAGTGGAGACAGGGTTTCACCATGTTGGCCAGGATGGTCTCAATCTCCTGACCTCGTGATCCGCTCACCTCAGCTTCCCAAAGTGCTGGGATTACAGGCGTGAGCCAACGCGCCTGGCAATAATAAGGGAATTCTACGAACAACTGTATGCTCATAAATTTGTAATCTAGTTGAGCCAATGAACCAATTCCTTAAAAGACACAATTTGACAAAACTCACTCAAGAAAAAGACGATCTGAATAGACTTTTATTTATTAAAGAAATTGAACCAATAATTAATAACCTTCCAAAGCAAAAAGACCAAGCCCTGATTAGTTCACTGGTGAATTCTGTGGAATATTAAGGAAAAAAAATTGTATGAATTCTCTACAATCTCTTCCAGAGGATTGAAGCAAAAATAATATTTCTTAACTCGTTCTATGAGACCAGCATTACCCTAACACCAAAACCAGACAACAACATTATAAGAGAAAACCACAGGCCAATATATCTGGTGAATATGGATGCAAAAATCCTCAATAAAATACTAACAAGCTGAATTTAAGAACACATCAAAAAGATTATACTCCACAACCAAGTGGGATTCATCCCTAAGGTGCAAGTTGGGTTGAACATACACAAATTAATCAAAGTGATACACTGCATTAACGTAATGAAACATAAAAAACCGCTTGATTATCTTTATAGGTATAGAAAGCATTTGACAAAGTTGAACACCCATATGTAACAAAAACTCTAAACAAAATATATATGGAAGGAAACTTCTGCAACACAATAAAGGCTATTTATGAAAAGGCCAGAGATGTCATAATCAATGAGGAAAAACTTAAAAGCTTTTCCTCCAAGATCTGGTAAAAGGCAAGGATGCCTACTATTACCACTTCTAGTCAACATAGTAATGGATTGCAAGAGCAATCAGTGTAGAAAGATAATCCAAATCAGAAAGGAAGAAGTAAAATTACCCATTTGCAAATGATCTTATACGTAGAAAATGCTAAAGACTCTACAAAAAAATAAAAATCTATAGAAACTAATAAACAAATACAGTAAAGTGGCAAAATGCAAAATCAATATACAAAAATTAGTTGCTTTTCTTTACACTAATAATGATCTAATCAAAAAAGAAATCCAGAAAACAATCCCACTTAAAATACATCAAAAATAAAATGTTTCAAGATAAATTAAATCAAAGAAGTGAAATATCTGTACACTGAAAACTATAAAACCTTGATAAAAGAAATTAAGGAAGGCACAAGTAAATGGAAATATATCCCAGGTTTATGGATTAGAAGACTGAATCTTGTTAAAATGTCCATATAACCCAAAGCAATATACAAATAAAACATAATCTCTATCAAAATTCCAATGGTATTTTTTCACAAAAATAGAAAAAAATTCTAAAATTCATATGAACTATAAAATACCTTTTTTAGTCAAAATAATCTTGAGAAAGAACTAAGTTAGAACCATTACACTTTCTCATTTCAAATTATATAACAAAGCTTTAAGTAAGCAAAACAATATAGAAACAGACACTTAGATCAATGAAACAGAAAAGAGAGCTAAAAAAAACCCAACCGTATGGGTTGATGTATGCAGCAAATCACCAAGGCACATGTTTACCAAGGTAACACAAACCTGCACATCCTGCACATCTACCCCAGAACTTAAAAGTTCAAGGATATTTTTTTTAATGGGCAAAAATCTGAATGGACATTTATCTAAAGAAGGCCAAAGGGTATATAAAAAAGTCATCAACATCACTAATCATCAGGGAAATGCAAATCAAAACCACAATGAGATATCATCTCTTACCTGTTAGAATGGCAATTATCAAAAAAAAAAAAAAAAGAATGGCGATTATCAAAAAGTCAAATGATAAGCATTGGTAAGGATGTGAACAAAGGCGCACCTTAGTAAACTGGATGGTGGGAATGTGAATTGGCACAGACATTATGGAAAACAGTATGGAATTTTTTCAAAAAACTAAAAATAGAACTACTCCCATGATCCAGCAATCCCTGTTCTGGGTATATATCCAAAAAAATTGAAACTGGGATCTCAAAGAGACATCTGCACTCCCATGTTCATTGCAGCATTATTCACAGTAGCCAAGGTATGGAAACAACCTAAATGTCCTTCAATGGATGAATGAATAAAGAAAAAGTGACTATTTTTCAGACATAAAAAAGAATGAAATCCCATCATGTGCAGCAACATGGATGAAACTGGAAGACATTATGCTAAGTGAAATAAATCAGGCACAGAGAGACAAAAAAAAAAAAAACATATATAGTTAGCTAATTTTCAACAAGGGCACCACACATACACGATGGGGAAAGGATAATCTTTCAAAGAATGATGTTGGCTACATTGGATAGCCACATGCAAAAGAATGAATTTGAACCTTTATTTTACACCATACACAAAAAATTAACTCAAAATGAATTAAAAACTTAAACATAAGACCGAAAACTGTAAAATTTCCAGAAGAAAGCATAGGAATAAAGCTTCCAGACATTGGTCCAGCGATGACTTTTTAGATATCACAAAAAACCCTCAGGCCACAAAAGCAAAAATAAATAAGTGGGGCTATGTCAAACTAAAAATCTTCTGCTCATCAAAGAAAAAAATCGACAAAATGAAAAGGCAACCTACATATTTGAAGAAAATATTTACAAACCATATATCCAGTAAAAGAATAATATCCAGGATAATATAAGGACCTCATACAACTCAACAAAAAATAAAAATAAATAATCCAATTAAAAAATAGACAAAGAACCTGAATAGAGAGAAGAAATACAAATGGCCCAGAGGTGTATGAGAAGATTCCCATCACCACTAATCATGAAGAAAATGCAAATCAAAACCACACTGAGATACCAACTCACACCTGTTAGAATGAATATTATCAAACAGGCAAGAGATAAGTGTTAGAAAGGGTGTAAATATATAACCAAAAGAAATGAAATTGTTATTCTGTAGAGATATTTGCACTTGCATGTTTATTGGAGTATTATTCACAATAGCCAGGATATGGAAACAACCTAAATGTCCATTGATGGGTGAATGGATAAATTGTTGAATGTAATAAAATATAATATAATGTATACACACACAATGGAATATTATTCAGATTAAAAAAAAAAAGATCCTGCCATTTGCAACAACATGAGTGAAACTGAAAGACATTATGTTAAGTGACATAAGCCAGACACAGAAAGAAAACTACTGCATGATGTCACTTATATGTGGAAACTAAAAATGCTGAATACATAGAATAGAGTATAATGGTGGTTATAGGTGGAAGGGGATAGGGAGATGTTGGTCAAAGGGTCCAAAGTTACAGTTATGTTGGATAAATAAGTCTAGAAATCTAATGTAAACTATGATTACTGTAATTAATAAATACCGTATTGGGTAATAAAATTTACCAAAAGAGTAAATTTCAGGTGTTCTTACCACACATATACACACAACAAGGTAATTATGTGAGAAAAATGATGTAATTTGTTTCACTGTAGTAATCATTTTAGTATGTATAGGCATATCTTGTTTTATTGTATTTATTGCATGCCTCAGATCCTGCACTTTTTACTAATTAAACGTTTGTGACAACTTTGCTCCGAGCAAGTCTATTGGCACCATTTTTCTAATAGCATGTGCTAGCTTTGTGTCTCTGTGTCACATTTTGATAACTCTTGCTATGTTTCAAACTTTATTATTACTATACCTGTTATGGTGATCCATGATCTTTACTGTTACTATCATAATTGTTTGGGGGCACCATAAACCACACAACATGAGATGGTAAACTTCACACTTGATCTTAGCCAAAAGGCCGAGAAGCGATTGAGATGAAAAACTTAATCAATAAATGTGTGACTTCTGACTGCTCTACCAACCAGCTATTTCTCCAACTCTCTACCTCTCCTCATACTTTCATATTCACTGAGACACAAGAATACCGAGATCAGGCCAATTAAAATGCCCCTAAAATGGCCTCTAAGTGTTCAAGTGAAAGAAAAAGTTGCACATCTCTTACTTTAAAACATAAGCTAAAAATGGGTAAGCCTAGTGAGGAAGGCACTTCAAAAGCTAAGACAGGACGAAAGCCAGGCCTCTTGTGCCAGGTAGTCAAGTAGTGAATGCAAAGGAAAAGCCTTTGAAGAAAACTGAAAGTGGTACTCCCATGAAAAACACAAACGATGAGAAACCTAAATAGCCTTGTTTCTGGTATGGGAAAAATTTTGGTGGTCAGGATAAAAAGATCAAACTAGCCACAACATTTCCTCAAGCCAAGGCCTAATCCAGAGCAAAGCCTTCACTCTCTTCATTTCTACGAAGTCTGATAGAGGTGAGGAAGCTGCAGAAGAAATGACCGAGGTTGGTTCATAAGGCTTAAGGAAAGAAGCTATCATCATAACATAAAAGTATAAGGTGAAGAAGGAAGTGCTGATATAGAAGCTGTAGAATGTTATCCAGAAGATCTGACTAAGATAATTGATAAAGGTGGCTACACTAAGCATACACTAAATACAGAATTTTTTTTTTTTTTTTGAGACAGAGTCTTGCTCTGTCACCCAGGCTGCAGTGCAGTGGCATGATCTCAGCTCACTGCAACCTCCACCTCCCTGGTTCAAGCAATTCCCCTGCCTCAGCCTCCCAAGTAGCTGGGATTATAGGTGCACACCACCAAACCTGGCTAATTTTTTTGTATTTTTAGTAGAGGTGGGGTTCACCATGTTGGCCAGACTGGTCACAAACTCCTGACCTCAGGCAATCCGCCCACCTCAGCCTCCCAAAGTGCTGGGATTATAGGCGTGAGCCACCGTACCCAGCCAACAACAGATTTTTTTAATGTAGACCAAACGGCCTAGTATTGGGAGAAAATTCCATCTAGGACTTTCATAGCTAGAGAGAAGTCAATGACTGGCTTCAAATCTTTAAAGAACAGTCTGAATCTCTTGTTTAGGGCTAATGCATCTGGTGGCTCTAAATTGAAGTCTACATCTTTTATGATTTCAAAAACTCTAGAGCCCTTAAGAATTGCCCTAAATCTACTCTGCCTATGCTCAATAAATGGAGAACAAAGCTGGATGACAGCACATCTGTTTACAGCATGGTTTACTGGATATTTTAAGCCCACCATTGAGACCTACTGCTCTGAAAAAAAAAAAATGATTCCTTTCAAAATTCCTGCTCATTGGCAATGCATCTGGTCTCTCAAGAGCTCTAATGGAGATGTACATGGAGATTAATTTTGTTTTCATGTCTGCTAACACAACAATTCTGTAGCCCATGGATGAAGGAGTAATTTCTAATTTCAAGTCTTATTATTTAAGAAATACATTTCATGATGCTATAGCTACCAAAGATAATAATTCCTCTGATGAATCTGGACAAATTAAACTGAAACTTTCTGGAAAGAATTCACCATTCTAAATGCCATTAAAAACATTTGTGATTCATGGTAGAAGGTCAAAATATCCACATTAACAGGGATTTGAAAGAAGTTGATTCCAACCTCTGTGGATGACTTTGATTCAAGACTAGTGCAGGAATTAACTGCAGACATAATGACAATAACGAGAGAACTAGAATTAGAAATGGAGCCTGGCCAGATGCAGTGGCTCACACCTGTAATCCCAGCACTTTGGGAGGCCTAGGCAGGAGGACTGTTTGAGGGCAAGAGTTCAAGACCATCTTGAGCAACATAGTGAGACCCTATCTCTACAAAAATCAAAAAATGAGGCATGCATAATGGCATATGCCTATGGTACCAGCTGCTCAGGAGGCTGAGGCAGAAGGATTGTTTGAGCCCAGGAGGCTGAGGCTGCAGTGAGCTGTGTTCATGTAACTGCACTCCAGTCTGGGTGACACAGTAAGATCCTGTCTCAAAAAAAAAAAAAAAAAAAAGAAGTAGAGCCTGAAGATGTGACTGAATTGCTACAATCTCATGATTAAACTGTAATAGATGTGGAGTTGCTTTTTATGGGTGAGCAAAGAAAGTAGTTTCTTGAGATCAGTCTACTCCTGGTAACGATGCTGTGAACACTGTTGAAATGACAACAAAGAATTTAGAAGATTACATCAACTTAGTTGATAAAGCAGTGGCAGGGTTTCAGAGGATTGCCTCAAATTTTGATAGAAGTTCTACTGTGCCTAAGATGCTATCAGATAGCATCTCGTGCTATAGAGAAATCTTTTATGAAAGAAACGGTCAATAAATATGGCAAACTTAACTGTTGTCTTATTTTAAGAAATTGCCACAGCCATCCTAAACTTCAGCAACCACCACCCTGATCAGTCAGCAGCCATCAACGTCAAGGCAAAACCCCTCCACTGGCAAAAAGGTGATGACTCACTGAAGGCTCAGGTGATCATTGGCATTTTTAGCTATTAAATATTTTTAAATTAAGGCATGCACACTGTTTTTTTTTTTGACATAGTGCTATTGCATACAAGAGACTACAGTATATTGGAAATATAATTTTATATTTGGGGTTGAAAATTACAATAATTAAAATGAAAAATTCACTCAAGAGGCTCAACAGCAAATTTGAGATGACAGAAGGGAGAATCAATGACTCGACAATAGAACTGTAGTTATAATTCAGTCTGAATAGCAGAGAAAAAAGATTGAAGAAAAGTCGACAGAACTTCAAAGGCCTTTGGAACAACATCAACCATACTAAGCATGTGTAATTAGAGTCTAAGGTGGAGAGCAAAAAGAGAAAAAAATAGAAAAAAAAATTAATAATGACCAAAAATTCCAAAGTTTAATGAAAAATATTAATCTACATATTCAAGAAGCTCAATGAACTTTAAGCAGGATAAAGTTTCTACACCCAGATGTGTCATAGTTAAACTGATGAAAGATAAAGACAAAGAAAAAATCTTGAAAGTAGTAAGAGTAAAATTGCTCATCATATGCAGTTAGAAAGAAGAAAAGAAAAGAAAAAAAAGGCAAAACAATCAATTGCTAACTTCTGACCAAAAACAATAGAGGCCAGAAGGCAATGGAATGACATATTCAAAGGGTTAAAATAAAAATGTAGTCAATCAGGAATTCCATACGCAGCAAAACTATTCTGAAAATTAACATGAAATTAAGACATTACCACACAAACAAAGCCTGGCAGAATTCATTGCTAGCAAACCTGTCTTACAAAAAAAATTAAAGGATGTTCATCAGACTAAAAGGAAGTGAAACCAGATGAAAATTTGAATCAAAATACGGAAATATAAAGAGAGATAGATGGTAAATATATATATAAATACAAAAACTATAAATATATTTTCTCATTTTAGCTTCTTTAAAAGAATAAGATTGTATAATATAGTAATTTTGACACTTCTTGAGTTTATAAAATATATACATTATATACTATATAATTAAATAATATAATGTATAATTATATACTTATATAATACACACACATATACACACATATAAAAGTGAAGAGAAAGAAAAGACAGTGAAAGCAAAATTCAGGAGAATTATCTTAGAGTAGATTGAGGGGTTTAAATGTATATTTAACACCTACAACAATGACTAGAAAGGTGACTCAAAAGTAGCAAAAAATTAAAAGAGTTACTAGTTTGCTAAAAATATTTATTTTGTCTTACTGGACAAAAGTAAGCAGAAAGAGAGGGAGACATAAACTAAAAAGACATGGGACAAATAAAAAATAAAGAACAAAATGACAGATGTAAATACAACCATATCAATAATTACATTAAACATGAATGAACTAAATGTCTCATTCAAAAAAGCAGATGTTGTTAAACAAGAAGGAAAAACCCCAACAGCATGCTGTCCAGAAGATATACTCCTTAGATTCAAAAACTACAAATAGGTTCAAAGAAAAAGAATGGAAAACACATGCAATGTAAAGAGTAACCATAGGAGAGCTAGAGTGGGTATATAAACATCGAACAAATAGATATTAAAACAAGAAATATTACAAGAGACAAAGAGGGATCATTTCTAATGATAAGTGCATCAAATGCATCAGGAATGTATAAAACCATTATAAATGTATAAACAGTTAAAAACAGATTGAATACATGAAGCAAAAACTGACAAAATTGAAAGGAGGAATAAATAATTGAACAACAATAATTGAATATTTTAATAACTCACTCTCAATAATTGAGAGATCATCTTGACAGAAATTCAGCCAAGTATATTGAAGATATGAACAACTGTATCTACCTACTTGACCAAATTTACAATCCTAAAACAGACCACCCAAAGACTGCAGAATATACTTTTTTGTTTCACGCACAGATGAAACATTATCCACAACCAACTATAGAATGGGCCATTAAATTAGTCTCAATAAATGTAAAATGTCTGAAATCATAGAATATATATACTGTGTCCTCAAGAAAATTAAATTAAATATCACAAAAGAAATAAATCAGGTTACACGGACAATAATTTTAAATAAAACAATACACTTCTAAGTAATGCATGGGCTAGAAAGGCATCTCAAAGAAAATTTTTAAAATATTTTGAACTTAATGAAAACAAAAGCATAATATATAAAAATGTATGTGATGCAGCTAAAGCAATGCTTAGAGGGAAATTTATAGCTTTAAACACATATATCAGAAAAGAGGAAAAATCTCAAATCAAAAACCTAAACTTATGCCATAAGAACCAGAAAAAGGTCAAACTAAACTGAAAGCAAGCAGCAGGTGGAAAATAATAAAGATTAAATTAGAAATGAATAAACTAGAAATTGAAAAACCAAAAGAGAAAAAACAATAAATTGCAAGGTTAGTCCTTTGAGAATATCAACAAAATTGACAAACCCTTAGCTAGACTAACCTGGAAAAAAATAGGAAAGTTCCAAATTACCAAAATCAGAGATAAAAAGAGAACATTACTTACATCCCTACCTAAATTGAAAGCACTGTAATAGACTATTATGAGCAATTTTATGCCAGCAAATTAGACAACTTAGATAAAGTGCACAAATTCCCAGAAAGATGCAAATTACAAGAAATGTATTCAAGAAGAAATAAAAAATCTGAATTGGCCTGTAATAAGTAACAAAATTCAATAAATAATTTAAAATCTTCCCAAAAAGGAATGCCCAGTCCTAAGTAGCTTTACCAGTGAATTCTATCAAATATTTCAATAAGAAATAATAATTCACATACTCTTTCAGGAAACAGAGGAGATAACACGTTCCAATTTATCTTATAAAGTTAGTATTATCCTGATACTTCCATCAGTCAAAGAAGTAATAAGAAAAAACTAGACACCAATATCCCTTATGAATACAGATGAAAAAAATTAACAAAAAATCAAATAAATATTAAATGTTAAAATTTAATAAAATATTGACAATCTGAATTCAACAATATATTAAAAGATTAAACCATATGACCAAGTAAATTTGATCCCAGGAACGCAAGATGGTTTAACATTCAAAAACCAAGTAATGTAATACACTGTATTAACAGAATAAAGGACAACAAACCACATATATGATCTGTGTATCTGTGTGTCACTTCAAGTGATACACAGAAAGTGTTTAACAAAATTTGACACCAATTGATAATTTCAAAACTCTTAAACTGGGAAAAGAACCTACCTAAACTGATAAAGGACAGCTATGAAAAAAAACTACAGCTAATATCACACTTAACGAGAACACCAAATGTGATGGCAGTGGCCATCACGCTGGCTGCAGTAAGGAGGCATGGCTCAGGCTGCACGCACCATGGAGCCGGTGGCAGCCCCGCTCCTTCTGAGTTGGAGCTGCAGCTCTTCCCGTGCCACTGCAGCTGCCCAAATCCAGCTGCAGACCCAGGCCTCCTGCTCTATGGAGCAAGCAGAAGCCCCTTCCTCCTGGATGGGACTACAGCTGCCCAAACTGCAGCCCTGGATGGGAGCCTCCTTGTGCTCTTGGGGAAGGCCTGGAGCAGGCCGGATCTGCCTTCACAGGTGCGGCTGCGGCCACCCTCCTAGGCGCAGGACCTGGGCGTCTCTGCAGCCTGCACCCTAGGGGGCTGCAGGAAGGACCCTCCCCCATCGCCATTTCCGCAGGTTCGGGGGTGTCTGCTCCCACTGCCTGGCCTCTCTCTGCTTCTGATGCTGGTTCAGATCTTGAAGTGGGGTTGGGGCAGCGACCCGGGGCCTTGAATGGCAGTGGGAGGCAGAAAGAGTCCTGGGTGGAAGAGGGTAGGTCCCCAGTAAGTCTCCACCTTCAGGACAGGGAGGGCCTGAAGGCTGAGGGCCAGGTGGCCAGTCCGTCACCAGAGTGGGAACTCATGGTGCCTCTCTGGGCCCGCCCATGGTCACCCATGGGCCAATCCCCATGCACTTCCTCCCCTCTGAGGTCTATAAGAGCCCTGGGCTCAGCCAGAGCAGTGCAGAGTATGGCCAGAGGACCCAGAGAGTAGAGAGAGTTCATGGGACTGGGTGACCAGCTTCAATGAGACGTACCCTCTCTGCTGATAGCTGGAGACAATGGGACGACTAACTGCAGAGAAGAGCACCCTCTCCGCCGAGAGCTGCAGAGACGACCTGCAGGAAGAGAGGAGCTACCCTCTGCGCTGAGAGCTTCACAGACCCGGAGAGACGCCCGCGGAGAGGAGCCACCTCTCCAGGACCTACTTTCTGCTGAGAGAGGAGTACCCTCTGGGACAAGAGCTGCAGAAATTACCTGCCGGCAGAGAGGATCTACCCACTCTACTGAGAGCTTCAGAGACCTCTAGAGACACCTGTGGAGAGGAGCCATCCTCTCCAGGGCCTCCTCTCTGCTGAGAGCTGCAGAGACAACCTCTCCAGGGCCTCCTCAGCTGAGAGAGGGGTGCCCTCTCTGCCAAGAGCTGCAGGGACGACTTGCTGGCAGAGAGGAGCTACCCTCTCGGCTGAGAGCTTCAGAGACCTGCAGAGATGCCTGCGGAGAGGAGCCACCCTCTCCAGAACCTCCTCTCTGCTGAGAGCTGAACACTCGACGGGACGACCTGTCCACAGAGAGGAGCTACCCACTCCTCAGAGTTGTTCTAACACTAAGTAAAACTCTTCTTCTTCACTCTTCACTTGTCTGCACACCTCATTCTTCCTGGGTGCAGGACAAGAACTTGGGCAAAGGCGCAGTGGCCACAGAGGTTTCTGGCCAGAAAAATCGACACCCCAGAGATCCCGGAACATTTTCTTCCTAAGAACAAGAACAAGGCAGAGATGTCCCCACCCACGTCTTCTATTCAAATTGTTCTGGAGGAGTCTGAGGAAAACTAGGGGCAGGAAATGGAGGATAAGGAAAAGAAGAGGAAGGGGAATAAGAAGAAGGAGGAGGAGGCAGTAAAGGGTGGGAGGAGGAAGAGGAAGAAGAGGAAGAGGAGGAAAAGAAGAAAAGAAATTCTGGTTTAAAATGAAGAAGTCAAAATGTCTATTGCAGGTAAAATGATCCAATATGTAGA
This sequence comes from Gorilla gorilla gorilla, assembly GCF_029281585.2. NCBI lineage: Eukaryota > Metazoa > Chordata > Mammalia > Primates > Hominidae > Gorilla > Gorilla gorilla. Next base: position 95,958,206 of record NC_073231.2, on the reverse strand, counting down.
AAATCCTAAGGAAGCCACACACACACACAAAATTACTAAGAACTTGAATGAGTTTTACAATGTCACAGAACATAAGATCAACATAAAAAATCAGTTGTACTTCTACCATACTACCAGTGAACAATCTGAGTATGAAATTTAAAAATGATTTTATTTAAAATAGTTTCAAATGAATTCAATATTCAGAAATAAATTTAACGAAAGAATGCAAGATTTATAGACTAAAAACTGCAAAATATTTCTGAGAGAAATTAAAGATCTAAGTAAATGAAAAGATAATTCATAATGACATATACATTAAATATTGTTAACATGGAAATTATCTAACAAATTGATCTACAGATTCAACACAGTCCCTGTCAAATTATAGCAGGCTTTTGTGTAGAATTGCCAACGTGACCCAAAATTTTAAGGAAATGCAAAGGACCTAACAATGTCAAAGCAATTTTTGAAAAAGAAGAAAAATAATGGAAAATGTACACTACTCAAGGTCAAAGCATACAATAAAGTTAATCAGGACAGTGTAGTATCATTATAAGGATAGGCATTAACATCAATAGGACAGGAATGAGTGTCCAGAAATAAATCCTTTTATTTATAATCAGTTAATTTTCAACAAATATATCAAGACGAATAAATATAAAGAGAACAATCTTTTCAACAAATGATGGTAGGAAATTTTGAGATCCATATGCAAATGAGTAATCTTAGACCCTTACCTCACATCATACACAAAAATTAACTCCAAATTGATTGTAGACGTAAATGTAAGAACTAGAATGTAAAAACTAAATGATAATTTAGAAAAAAAATTTGTGGCATGGGATTAAAATCTCTTAGATGCTACACTAAAACATAAGCCATAAAAAGAAAAAAAAAGATAAATTTTATTAAAACAAAACTTTTGCACTTTAAAAGACACCACTGTTAACAAAATAAAAAGACTAGTAACAGACTGGGGTGAAATTTTGCACATCATATATTTGATGGAATACTTACATACATTATAAATAAAGAGCACTTAATAGTCACAGGAAGAAAAACAACCCAATTTACAAAAGAACCAAGGCTTGAATAGACATTTCACCAAAGTAGGCATCTGATTGACTAATAAGAACATGAAAAGTGCTCAAAATCATTAATCATAAGAGAAATGTTCATTAGAGCCATAACGAGATACCACTACACATTGACTACAATGGCTATACTCAAAAACACAGACAATAACAACTGCTGGTGAGAATGTGGAGAAACTAAAATTTTCAAGAATTGTTAATGGAATTTGTCAGGCCTCTGAGCCCAAGCCAAGCCATCACATCCCCTGTGACTTGCACGTATATGCCCAGATGGCCTGAAGTAACTGAAGAATCACAAAAGAAGTGAAAAGGCCCTGCCCCGCCTTAACTGATGACATTCCACCATTGTGATTTGTTCCTGCCCCATCTTAACTGAGTGATTAACCCTGTGAATTTCCTTCTCCTGGCTCAGAAGCTCCCCCACTGAGCACCTTGTGACCCCCGCCCCTGCCCACCAGAGAACAACCCCCTTTGACTGTAATTTTCCATTACCTTTCCAAATCCTATAAAACGGCCCCACCCCTATCTCCCTTCGCTGACTCTCTTTTTGGACTCAACCCACCTGCACCCAGGTGAAATAAACAGCCATGTTGCTCACACAAAGCCTGTTTGGTGGTCTCTTCACACGGACGCACATGAAATTTGGTGCCGTGACTCAGATCAGGGGACCTCCCTTGGGAGATAAATCCCCTGTCCTCCTGCTCTTTGCTCCGTGAGAAAGATCCACCTACGACCTCAGGTCCTCAGACCGACCAGCCCAAGAAACATCTCACCAATTTCAAATCTGGTAAGCGGCCTCTTTTTACTCTCTTCTCCAGCTTCCCTCACTATCCCTCAACCTCTTTCTCCTTTCAATCTTGGCGCCACACTTCAATCTCTCCCTTCTCTTAATTTCAATTCATTTTCTGGTAGAGAGAGACAAAGGAGACACGTTTTATCCATGGACCCAAAACTCCGGTGCTGGTCACGGACTGGGAAGGCAGCCTTCCCTTGGTGTTTAATCATTGCAGAGATGCCTGATTATTCACCCACGTTTCAAAGGTGTCAGACCACGCAGGGACGCCTGCCTTGTTCCTTCACCCTTAGCGGCAAGTCCCGCTTTTCTGGGGAAGGGGCAAGTACCCCAACCCCTTCTCTCCTTGTCTCTACCCCTTCTCTGCTTTTCTGGGGGAGGGACAAGTACTCCTCAACTGCTTCTCCTTCACCCTTAGGGGCAAGTCCCGCTTTTCTGGGGGAGGGGCAAGTACCCCTCAACCCCTTCTCCTTCACCCTTAGCGGCAAGTCCCGCTTTTCTAGGGGGCAAGAACTCCCAATCCCTTATTTCTGCACCCCAACCTCTTATCTCTGTGCCCCAATTCCTTATTTCCATGCCCCAACCCTTTCTCTGCTTTTCTGGAGGGCAAGAACCCGCCACCCCTTCTCCATGTCTCTACTCTTTTCTCTGGGCTTGCCTCCTTCACTATGGGTAAGCTTCCACCTTCCATTCCTCCTCCTTCTCCCTTAGCCTATATTCTTAAGAACTTAAAACCTCTTCAACTCTCACCTGACCTAAAATCTAAGCATCTTATTTTCTTCTGCAATGCCACTTGACGCCAATACAAACTCGACAGTAGTTCCAAATAGCCGGAAAATGGCACTTTCAATTTTTCCATCCTACAAGATCTAAATAATCCTTGTCATAAAATGGGCAAATGGTCTGAGGTGCCTGACATCCAGGCATTCTTTTACACATCAGTCCTTTCCTAGTCTCTGTGCCCAGTGCAACTCGTCCCAAATCTTTCTTCTTTCCCTCCCGCCTGTCCCCTCAGTCCCAACCCCAAGCGTCGCTGAGTCTTTCTAATCTTCCTTTTCTACAGACCCATCTGACCTCTCCCCTCCTCGCCAGGCCAAGCTAGGTCCCAATTCTTCCTCAGCCTCCACTCCTCCATCCTGTAATCTTTTTATCGCCTCCCCTCCTCACACCTGGTCCGGCTTACAGTTTCGTTCTGTGACTAGCCCTCCCCCACCTGCCCAGCAATTTACTCTTAAAAAGGTGGCTGGAGCCAAAGGCATAGTCAAGGTTAATGCTCCTTTTTCTTTATCCCAAATCAGAAGCGTTTAGGCTCTTTTTTATCAAATATAAAAACCCAGCCCAGTTCATGGCTCGTTCGGCAGCAACCCTGAGACGCTTTACAGCCCTAGACCCTAAAAGGTCAAAAGGCCATCTTATTCTCAATATACATTTTATTACCCAATCTGCTCCTGACATTAAATAAAACTCCAAAAATTAGAATCTGGCCCTCAAACCCCACAACAGGACTTAATTAACCTCACCTTCAAGGTGTACAATAATAAAAAAAAAAAAGTTGCAATTCCTTGCCTCCACTGTGAGACAAACCCCAGCCACATCTCCAGCACACAAGAACTTCCAAACGCCTGAACTGCAGCGGCCAGACCTTCCTCCAGAACCTCCTCCCCCAGGAGCTTGCTACAAGTGCCAGAAATCTGACCACCAGGCCAAGGAATGCCTGCAGCCCAGGATTCCTCCTAAGCCGTGTCCCATCTGTGTGGGACCACACTGGAAATCGGACTGTTCAACTCACCTGGCAGCCACTCCCAGAGCCCCTGGAACTCTGGCCCAAGGCTCTCTGACTGACTCCTTCTCGGCTTAGCGGCTGAAGATTGATGCTGCCTGATTGCCTCAGAAGCCCCATAGACCATCACGGACGCCGAGCTTCCGGTAACTCTCACAGTGGAGGGTAAGTCCGTCCCCTTCTTAATCAATACGGAGGCTACCCACTCCACATTACCTTCTTTTCAAGGGCCTGTTTCCCTTGCCTCCATAACTGTTGTGGGTATTGACGCCAGGCTTCTAAACCTCTTAAAACTCCCCAACTCTGGTGCCAACTTGGACAACACTCTTTTATGCACTCTTTTTCAGTTATCCCCACCTGCCCAGTTCCCTTATTAGGCCGAGATATTTTAACCAAATTATCTGCTTCCCTGACTATTCCTGGACTATAGCCACGTCTCATTGCTGCCCTTCTTCTCAATCCAAAAGTCTCCTTTGCTTCCTCCTGTTGTATTCCCCCACCTTAACCCACAAGTATAAGATACCTCTACTCCCTCCTTGGCGACCGATCACGCACCCCTTACCATCTCATTAAAACCTAATCACCCTTACCCCGCTCAACGCCAATATCCCATCCCACAGCAAGCTTTAAAAGGATTAAAACCTGTTATCACTTGCCTGCTACAGCATGGGCTTCTAAAACCTATAAACTCTCCTTACCATTCCCCCATTTTACCTGTCCTAAAACCAGACAAGCCTTACAAGTTGGTTCAGAATCTGCGCCTTATCAAACAAATTGTTTTGCCTATCCACCCCATGGTGCCAAACCCATATACTCTCCTATCCTCAATACCTCCCTCTACTACCCATTATTCTGTTCTGGATCTCAAACATGCTTTCTTTACTATTCCTTTGCACCCTTCATCCCAGCCTCTCTTTGTCTTCACTTAGACTGACCCTGACACCCATTAGGCTCAGCAAATTACCCGGGCTGTACTGCCGCAAGTCTTCACAGACAGCCCCCATTACTTCAGTCAAGCCCAAATTTCATCCTCATCTGTTACCTATCTCGGCATAATTATCATAAAAACACACATGCTCTCCCTGCTGATCGTGTCCGATTAATCTCCCAAACCTCAGTCCCTTACTAAAGAACAACTCCTTTCCTTCCTAGGCATGGTTAGTGCAGTCAGAATTCTTACACAAGAGCCAGGACCACACCGTGTAGCCTTTCTGTCCAAACAACTTGACCTTACTGTTTTAGCCTAGCCCTCATGTCTGCGTGCAGCGTGCTGCCGCTGCTTTAATACTGTTAGAGGCCCTAAAAATCACAAACTATGTTCAACTGACTCTCTACTTTTCTCATAACTTCCAAAATCTATTTTCTTCCTCATACCTGATGCATATGCTTTCTGCTCCCCGGCTCCTTCAGCTGTACTCACTCTTTAAGTCCCACAGTTACCATTGTTCCTGCCCTGGACTTCAATCTGGCCTCCCACATTATTCCTGATGCCACACCTGACCCCCATGACTGTATCTCTCTGATCCACCTGATATTCACCCCATTTCCCCATATTTCCTTCTTTCCTGTTCCTCACCCTGATCATGCTTGATTTATTGATGGCAGTTCCACCAGGCCTAATCACCACACACCAGCAAAGGCAGGTTATGCTATAGTACAAGCCACTAGCCCACCTCTCAGAACCTCTCATTTCCTTTCCATCGTGGAAATCTATCCTCAAGAAAGTAACTTCTCAGTGTCCCATCTGCTATTCTACTACTCCTCAGGCATTATTCAGGCCCCCTCCCTTCCCTACTCATCAAGCTCGAGGATTTGCCCCCACCCAGGACTGGCAAATTAGCTTTACTCAACATGTCCTGAGTCAGGAAACTAAAATACCTCTTAGTCTAAACAGACACTTTCACTGAATAAGTAAAGGCCTTTCCTACAGGGTCTGAGAAGGCCACCACAGTCATTTCTTCCCTTCTGTGAGACATAATTCCTCAGTTTAGCCTTCCCACCTCTATACAGTCTGATAACAGACCAGCCTTTATTAGTCAAATCAGCCAAGCAGTTTTTCAAGCTCTTAGTATTCAGTGAAACCTTTATATCCTTTATGGTCCTCCGTCTTCAAGAAAAGTAGAACGGACTAAAGGTCTTTTAAAAACACACCTCACCAAACTCAGCCACCAACTTAAAAAGGACTGGACAATACTTTTACCACTTTCGCTTCCCAGAATTCAGGCCTGTCCTCAGAATGCTACAAGGTACAGCCCATTTAAGCTCCTGTATAGACACTCCTTTTTATTAGGCCCCAGTCTCATTTGACACCAGACCAACTTAGACTATGCCCCAAAAAAACTTGTCATCCCTACTATCTTCTGTCTAGTCATACTCCTATTCACCATTCTCAACTACTCATACATGCCCTGCTCTTGTTTACACTGCCGGTTTACACTGTTTCTTCAAGCCATCACAGCTGATATCTCCTGGTGCTATCCCCAAACTGCCACACTTAACTCTTCAAGTAAATAAATAATCTTGGCTGGCAGGACTATGCTGAATCTCCTTAGGCACTCTCTAATCAGATGTCCTAGGTCCTCCCAATTCTTAGACCTTTTATACCTGTTTTTCTCCTTCTCTTATTCCATTTAGTTTTTCAATTTATACAAAACCGTATCCAGGCCATCACCAATCATTCTATACGACAAATGTTTCTTCTAACATCCCCACAATATCACCCCTTACCACAAGATCTCCCTTCAGCTTAATCTCTCCCACTCTAGGTTCCCACACCACCCCTAATCCCGCTTGAAGCAGCCCTGAGAAACATCGCCCATTCTCTCTCCATACCACCCCCAAAAATTTTTGCTGCCCCAACACTTCAACACTATTTTGTTTAATTTTTCTTATTAATATAAGAAGGCAGGAATGTCAGGCCTCTGAGCCCAAGCCAAGCCATCACATCCCCTGTGACTTGCACGTATATGCCCAGATGGCCTGAAGTAACTGAAGAATCACAAAAGAAGTGAAAAGGCCCTGCCCCGCCTTAACTGATGACATTCCACCATTGTGATTTGTTCCTGCCCCACCTTAACTGAGTGATTAACCCTGTGAATTTCCTTCTCCTGGCTCAGAGACTCCCCCACTGAGCACCTTGTGACCCCCGCCCCTGCCCACCAGAGAACAACCCCCTTTGACTGTAATTTTCCATTACCTTTCCAAATCCTATAAAACGGCCCCACCCCTATCTCCCTTCGCTGACTCTCTTTTTGGACTCAACCCACCTGCACCCAGGTGAAATAAACAGCCATGTTGCTCACACAAAGCCTGTTTGGTGGTCTCTTCACACGGACGCGCATGAAAGGATTATAAATCATAAAGCCACTTTGGCAAAAAGTTTGAAAAATTTTTTGAAAGTTAAATCTAAATGTATCTTGTGGTTTAACAATTCTATTTCTGATAACCTACCCGGGATAAATTAGAACATTTGCCCACAGTTTTGTATGTGAATGTTCATAGCTGCATTATTTATAATAATGCATAACAGGAAACAATCCAAATGTCTACTAACTGGTAAATGGATAGACAAAATATTCTGTATCTATAAATGAAATACTATTGTATAGATACAGCACATAAATAGTAATAAAAATGTAAGGGATATACAATAGAATAGTGCACGGGCATAAAAAGGAATGTATTAACAGCATTTGCAGTGACTTGGATGAGATTGGAGACTATTATTCTAAGTGAAGTAACTCAGAATGGAAAACCAAACATCATATGTTCTCACTGATATGTGGGAGCTAAGCTATGAGGACGTAAAGACGTAAGAATGATACAATGGACTTTGGGGACTTAGGGGGAAGAGTGAGGTGGGGTGGTGAGGGATAGAAAACTACAAATATGGTGCAGTGTGTACTGCTCAGGTGATGGATGCACCAAAAATTCACGAATCACCACTAAAGAACTTACTCATGTAACCAAATAGCACCTGTACCCCAATAACTTATGGAAATTTTTTTAAAGTAAGGAAATGTTGATACATGTTACAATGTGGATAAACCTTAACAACATTAGAAGCTAAATGCAAAAGACTGCACAATGGATGATTCCATTTATATAGAAGGTCCAGAAAAGTAAAATTTATAGAAACAGAAGTGAATCAGTGGATGCCTGGGGCTGGAGGAGTGTAAGTAGAGATTTACAAGCAGCAGGCCTAATATAAATGCAGGAGGTGAAGGAAAAGTTCTAAAACTGTATTTTGATGGTGGTTTCCCACCCTATAAACTTATTAAAAAATCAATGAATTATACACTTAAAATGGGTGAACTTTCAATAAATCTATTAAAACTAAATATTTAAGCAGTGCTCCTCAACAATGCTGGCACATTTGGACCATGTGGATAATTTTAAAATGTATGTCTGTGTCCCATTCTTTGATATTTTGATTTAATATTCTTACAATCGGGCATTGAGTTTTTTTTAAGCTGAGTGATTCTAATACACAGCCATATTGGAGAACCACTGCAATAAAGTATTGTCCTTCCTTGAGGTCATTAATATATGGTATGCTAATCTTACTATTCTAACTCTCAGTTAATTTATTTAACATCTTGTTAAACAGTCACTATGTACTAGGCACAATATTTGACACAAAGGAGACAAAAAATTAGGAACACTTCATTTCTGTCTTTATGGACTCATGGACAAGGGAGAAGTACAATCCTAAAGGTATATCAATGTAATAAATTTTATAATAAAAGTAAGTACAAGGTTAGTGGAAGTACGAATAAAGGAATGATCAGTTTTGAGCAACAAAAGAAAAGGTCAAGAAAAGCTTAAGATGTAGTGATTCTTCATCCTGGAAGATTAGAGGGAGAGGAAATGGCAGACAAAAATATTCAAAGAATTGAATATTTGGAGAAAAGCAAGTAATTCAGTACAGCCTTAAAAAAAATGAGGTGGGGGGAGAATATTGAGAAAACTGATATCAGAGGACAAAGTGAAATTAGAGGGTATTTCATATGCCATACCATGGGAAACCACTGGATGAAAGGACATGGTCATGTATGTATTTTAGAAAGAGCACACTCACCAGGAGTGTTGGCATGTGCTGGTAGTCCCAGCTACTTGGGAGGCTGAGACAGAGGATCATTTCAGCTCAAGGGTTCTGGGCTACAGTGTGCTATGCAAATTGGGTGTCTGCACTAAATTCAGTATCAATATGGTTACCTCCCAGAGCAGGGGACCAACCAGTTGTCTAAGGAGGGATTTAAAGTTGGGCCTTTGAAACCACTTTATAAATAACTGTCCAATAGTTGAGAGTCCAGGCAGGGAAGACAGAGAATAGCAAACTACTCAAAGATACTCTACAGACAGAAGTATTACCCTTGGCGAGAGGCCAAGAGAGAACAAGCTGGCACAGTCTATACCTGGGCAAGGCTGCTGATGGATAATACTCCAAAAGAAAAATGCTGAAGAAGGAAGGAAAGGAAATTTCCCAAAAAAGAGAATAACATGAGCAAAGACATTCTCAAAATATATGATTTTTTAAATTTTATTTTTTTGTGGCTAGAGAGTTGAATATTATAGTACAGTGTTGCAAATAAGGCAGAAAATATATTACAAAGTTCTTTGGAGTCTAGGCTTATGGACTTAAAATCTATTCTTCATGCAAATGGTACCCACTGAAATTTTTGAAGATTAACAAATTTGCTCAAGTTTAAAATACAATCGATTTAAGATGCATGATTATCATATATCAATTTGCCAATTATAGAGCATTGGCTATACGATGCATCACATATCAGAGATAAAATATGAAAAGTGGAGTTTAAAATTGATGAAAAAATTGGTATCAATGGCAGAAGCCTGATGACTTTAGGTAACTATATAAAAACTTTATAAAATCTGACTCTCATTTTTATATCATTTTTTTCTTTATATATCAGGGGATTCTCTATCTTTGAAGAGTGAAAATATAATTAATGTAAATTAAAATATTTGTAACAGTATTTTCTAGCTTTTGTAATTCAGGTGGTTAGATGAATTTAATGAGGCCAAGGACTTCAAAATTATCCCAAGTGTGCCAGTTAATAACCAGGAAAATCATTTTTGCTCAAGGCCACAGTCTATAATCCTTTCTAGAAATCAATTTTGCAAATGCATACTACTTATCACAAAACTACCAGGGTAGGCACAGTCACAAAATTATAGAATTAAAGAGGTGGAAGAGATCACAGAATTTATAAAGTCAAAACACCCTCAGTGTGTATATCCCCTCCAAGACACTCCCAGTAGAAGCTGGCCATTCAGCTTCTACTTCTACATTCTTCCCTGCAAACTGTAATCCTGTGAGGTCCAAGACTCTGTCTTGCTTACTATGGTAGCATCCTGAATAATATACTGTAGTCAATAAATATTTCTGAGTAAGTGAATGAGTGTTCTTATGGGGGAATTGTACCATTCATGCAGTAGTACCCATTGCTGTAGAAGAGCTCAAATTTGAGAAGTATTTTTAAAGGGCAGTAAAAGTCACCTCTGGTGTCTCTGAGAAAATCTGCCACCTCTTCTTATGTAAGCCTTGCAAATACTTGCAGGCAGCAACTCCAAGCCACACTTTCCTATTTCAGTCCACAGTTTGCCACATATCATTGTTTCCAAGACTTTCTACTGTGCCCTATATGAGCTACATTTGGTCAGTTAAAAAAAAAAAAAAAAAAAAAAAAAAACTTCTGGTGCCCAGAATGAAATAATTATTTACCTAGCCAGCCCAGGCGACAGACTTCTCTGACCAAATGTATGCAAATCCCTCGCTTTGGGGGAAAAGTTCTTCAAATGGCAGTATCATGCTGACGAGGGATCTTTCAGGGAACACTAATAGGTAAAACTGTGAACTCCCCCAGCAGGCTTCATTCATCTATTAAGGACACCTCCGTGAGGGACTAGGATGCCAAGAGAGAGTGATGCATTATACTCCTCATCCAATTAAACCCATAGTAAAATATTTTGGGGGGTTTTCTTTCCTGAGTGGAGGCTAAGAAAGCATTCATTAAACCTGGGAAGTTCTAAGTCTTCCAATTTGCATAGTGAATTGGAACTGTGGTAGCCTGAATATGAATGGAGATGTGGTAATTCAGTAACTTGAAATGGGAAATGCAGTTTAATTACCCCAGAGATTTTTTTTTGGAACATAAATTGCTTCTACTTTTGTAACAATATTGGATTATGAACCCATTCACCTTAATGTTGTGTAAGGAAGCCTATAAAGCAAGTCATAAAAATGCTTTGTTTGCAATGCTGTTTTTAGAAACTCCAATCTTATGGAAAAATCTTCTCATTATTGAAAGCATTTGTAGTTCCCCCAGAATCCTAGAAATTAAAAGATTCCTGAGCGCAAGGTCCTTCCTACCTAGTTAACGAATGAGGGAAGAAATATTCCTCAAGTTACCTCAAATCTGTAGATCTGGATCATACAGTTCTTTACTAGTACCATAAAGTATACTTTAATTTAGAAATGGCCCAAATATACATCTGAAAAGAGATATTGATTTGAAGTGACAGTCCAGGACCAATAACAATTTTAAGGGAAAACACTTTTTATGAAATTACATTTCTGCCATTAGAAAAAATATCTGAAGAATAACAAGTTCACCTTAGAAAACCAAAAGGTAAATTTTAAAAAATTAATATTGAATGAAAATTAAAGGAAGAATAACAATCTACTTTTTACTTATTACATTAGTATAAAGTTTAAAGAGCAATAACATTCATAGTTAATGAGGATAAATCATCCTCAGACTTTGGACATTTGAGTATAAATTGCTACAAATTGAAGCAAATAATTTGGAAATGTGTATTAAAATCTAAAATATGCATTCTATTAACTAAAAATACTGCTTTTGGGACTCTGCCCTGTTGTATTCAGAAACATGTATAGCTAATATAAATGTATAAAGGTGTTTATTGCAGCATTGTGTGTCACAGTGTACTACTAGAAATAGATCTGTATATCTGTAATTATAGTTAATTAATAAAATATTAAACTGTAAAAAGTATACATTAGATGTTGATGTTAATACTGGAGGGATGCCCTTGAATTAATAATAAAAAGTTGAAGGATAATATACAAAACATAGTCCCTTTTCTGTAAAACCAAATAACAACAACAAAAAAAAACACCTTTAGATATGGATTTGTATATTTCCATAAGCATGGATCTTTTAGTGTTGATTACCTCATGGTAGGGGCAGCACTAAACTGCTTTAGAGCTCCATAATCTACATTAGTTCCCTCAAAAGTCACTTCATATAAACATAAAAAGAACACACACAAAAAAGTGTGCTTGCTGTTTGGACATAGTTCCAAGGAAGTCTCCCATTTATTTCTCACTCTCTCTCAAGTCACAGCACCTATACATTCCTAAATGGAAATTTGGAAGTTGCCATAGCTTCAGGAAAGTGAATAAGAAAAAAGATTACTTTCATATAAATATTTTTAACTTTTACAAATTGTCTTGTAATACTTTTGGAAGTTAAGATAAAATTCTAAGAAACCAACAAACAGATAATGGTGAAAATGTTTAGGAATTTTTACCACAGTGTGTGGTCTCTTTTTAGGAAGAAAATTAATTTTAATTACTTTTTAAAATAGTAGAAATGTTGCTCTTTTTTCATCAGTTTGTTCAGTCCATATTCCTACATTTTCTAGCATTTTTCTTTGTCTCAGAACTGTATCCAAAGTCTAGACATTGTTAGCTCTGTCAAGACTAGCAAGGGTCAGAGTGATTCTTCAAGTCATTCCTTAGTCACTGCATTCTCACTCTCTCTTCAAAGTTTATTCTCTAGCACTGGTCTCCAAGTTCACACACTATATTTTTCACACAGCGACCCTGGCCACTAATATAGTGACCAATAGGACCATCTGTGAGAATCAGATGAGGTATCATAAGTAAAAATAATGTATGAACTGGAAAGTACTATGGAAGTGAGGATTCCATTGAGAAGATTATTGAAATAGGCTAGCTTCAAATTGATGGGTCTCTGAAAAGGATACTTACAAAAAAACTCCACAAATATAATACTGGATAGAGCCCTAATCTCAAAAACATAAATTTGAGGGGTCCCAAACTCAATTACACAAGGTTAAGAATATAGAGCTTGGTAAATTCTCTCTCTCTCTCTCTTTTTTTTTTTTTTTTTTTTTTTTTTTTTTGGAGACAGAGTCTTGCTCTGTCACCAGGCTGGAGTGCAGTGGCGTGATCTTGGCTCACTGCAACCTCCGCCTCCCAGGTTCAAGCCATTCTCCTGCCTCAGCCTCCCAAGTAGTTCAAATTACAGGTGCCTACCCCCATGCCCAGCTAATTTTTGTATTTTTAGTAGAGACGGGATTTCATCATATTGGCCAGGATGGTCTCGATCTCCTGACCTCGTGATCTACCTGCCTTGGCCTCCCAAAGTGCTGGGATTACAGGCGTGAGCCACCGCGCCCGGCCGGTAAATTCATTTTAATTCACTTTAAGCTTATATTGGCTATGTGTAGATTTTCTCTTGTTCCTTCGTTTTGTTTTAGTACAATTGTAATTAGACATTTGGGATATATTTTTAGTGGACTTCAGGGTCCAAAAGACTCAAAGCCAAATACTCCAGAAGTACTTATGTAAATAAGAAATAATCCAAGTATATAATTAATTATATTAAAATACATAACACATATACATATATATATAATACAGAACATATATACATATGTGTGTATACATAGATATATATTACATATATATATATACATAACATAGCATACATTTAGTTAGATAGCTTTTCCAACTCTGATGGTGACTTCCAATTTCTGAAAAATTCTCCAGTAGGGGTTGCTTGAAACAGAAAGAAGGAGACATGTGTGTTAAGGCGACTGAACGGGGCTGTGGTGGTAGCACTAACGTACCTACATATGAACCTGGGTCAGATCCTTCCTTTCTCTTTGTTTTAGTTTACTCACTCCTTCTAAACTGAAAGGCAGTAAACTCTAGTATCTGTAAGATGATTTCCTTATCTAAGATTTTAAGGTTTTATAATTTAACTGTATTACCTCCCAATTATAATTCTACTTCATGCTGCAAAGAAATCCATAATCTAGCTTTTTTCATGTTGGCAAGGTTAGTTCATAGAAACCATCTTAAGAAACATTGACATGATGGCACAAAATAGAGTGATTATTGATAGCAATCAACTCATTGTATACATTAATCAAATTATTCTAATGCGTGCCAAGGTTTCACTTGCTTTTTTTTTTTCAAACAAATACTGAAAAGTCTTGGAGAAATCACACAAGAATATAATAATCATTTATATGATTTTACCCGTCATCAGCTTTCCCCTTCTATCTGAACATTAAAACCTCTCTAGATAACAAGAGTTTTACTATAATATTCAGGAATAAGATTCTTCCTGGACTAGGAGGATGTAGGGGGAAATGAGCCTCTGTTTTCAGCATCCAATCTCTGAGCAAAGGATCTCCCACCACCTGCTGCTTCCAACAAGCCCAAACTCTCGCTCCAGCTAGCTTTCCTGGGAACAGAGCAGAAAACTGGAAGGGAGGGGAAGAAGGTTGGTGAGAGCAAGAGGCGGGGAGTGAGGAATGGGAGGCTGGAGGAGGCGTGGCCCGGCGTGGGGCCGTCGGGATAAATACTGAGAACTGGGTGCGGGGTGTAGGGAGAGAACTCTGGAGGAACGCTGAGCTGAGCAGCACCGAGGACAGCGCCCGGCAGCGCTCGCGCCCAGGTCTCCCTCCGCAGCCCTGACTCGCGCACACGCTGAGCTTTTGCTCACTCCCCCTCGCGCGGACACAGACACACGCATATTCACACACCCAGACACACACCCCGCTGTACAATGGCAGAATCCCACCTGCAGTCATCCCTCATCACAGCCTCACAGTTTTTCGAGATCTGGCTCCATTTCGACGCTGACGGTGATTATCTTCTCTTTTTAACTGTTTCAAGACCCGTTTCCATGCCCCTTCCCATTCTTTGCCCTTTTCTGAGCCTCCTGATCCCATTATCCCTCCTTTCTATTCTTTACTTCTTCCCCCTTCTGCCTAATCTTATCTTCTTATCTCCCCGACTGGCCGCCAAACTGTCAACCTGAAAGTTTATATTGTTTCCACCGTAATCCCAAAACCTTAAACTTTTGTCTTTCCAGGAACGGTAATGGTAGGAGAGAGAGAGCAGGGATTGGGGAATGCTGCCCCCCCAGAGTTTCTGTGGCTGCGCTTAGCACCCCAACCATCCTCCTTTGTCCTCAGTGGATCTAAAGTTTGATACCCCAGGAGGGGAGCGCTTCACCGTCTGTACTCTTTGCTGGTTAATCAACGTCCAGGCAAGAGAGAGCCTCTCGGGTCGCCAGAAAGATAACTGTCTTGGAAAGTGAACGGGAAAGACACTTGGAATGAGATATCTGACACCTGGGTGCCTCTTTGTCTTTGCAGGAAGTGGTTACCTGGAAGGAAAGGAGCTGCAGAACTTGATTCAGGAGCTCCAGCAGGCGCGAAAGAAGGCTGGATTGGTAGGTTCAAGTTTGCGAAAAAGAAAAAAAGACTTTTAACCCCCAAATTAAAACATTCTTGTGTTTTCACAAAAAGCCAGCAGCGTAAAGCGCTTTCTGGGTAATGTAAACGTTTATTGACTGCGAAAGGCAAGAAAAAACACTTTTCCAACTCGAATACAGAGAAAGGGGAAAGGAGAAAGAGACTGAGAAAGAGAGAGGGGGAGAGAGAGAGAGAGAGAAGGGAGGGACAGAGAAGGGAGGGAAGAAGGGAGAAAGGGAGACAGACAGAGAGAGACAGATTTTCTAAAGGGAAAAACCTTGCCATCTGAAATTGGAGCTTTAAATATATATATATTCTATACTAGTACTTGCATTAATAGGTCTTAAAAGGGAACTGTGGGTGCATGAGATTTTTTAGCGGATCACCACCTCTACCACTGAGTTTGATTAGGTAATTTTTAAATTCTCTTTTACTGTGTGAGAAATAAGGGGGTGGAAATGCATTTCTGCCCCTTGGTGGTCAAGAAACAGATCTGCAGATTATGGATCTCTTACTCCATCACCAATTATTATTGTTGTGATGTTGATGTAGTTGGGGAGATGAGAAAACATCTTGTCCTCACTAAGGGAAAGTTGCCCAACTTGCAACCTAACAGTGAGAAAGAATTTAGCAAGAAAAGATCTTCATTTCTGTTGAAAGCAAGAAACCCAAAAGGTAGAGAAGTAAAAAGTAAAACAATTTTAAGAATTTCATGTATTGTAAAAAAAGCAAAGTGATACTCTGATGGGCAGCAATTGATGGTGTTTTGAAAATGGCTATGTTCGTTATTTAAGCCATTAGTTAATCAAACAAATAACCATTCTTATTAATTATAAATGACTCCCTTTGGGCATAAATTAACCTGTTAAGAAAATATGTTGTCAGCATAAATATAAAATACAATCAGCTTTTAAACATAGATGAGATGGTTGTCCAGAGGAAAATGGGTTAAAAATTGTACTACTCTATTGAGGTTTATGTAACACTGCCTTTCAGAAGGCACTTTCAGAAGTTGAATTGGGATGAGTTACACGTTAATGGTCTTTGGCCTTTTTGACTACGTTTAGAAAGAGATTTTACACTACCAATGATGTATATATTATATAGCAGATCACCACCTCTAATATTGCATGATATATATAAAATTTAATAATAGAACTTTTTGTCCTATCTAAATTGAAAATTGTGTAATATACATTTCTGTACAGCATATTCAAAAGAATCCCAGAGGGCTCTAAATGTATTATAATGCACTACAGAACTATCAGTTACAAAAATCATTGACCAAATTGATTTTAAACCAGATTGTGCTCTAGGGATTGTTTTACCCAGATTTAATATTATATAATCTAAAAGTATAATAGAACGGAATAAAATAACATAAAAATGTTTTATATACTCTCCACCCTCCCCATATCTTATATATTGCCATGTAAATAAATTTATGCAATACTGTCATTATAGCTTTATATATCTTTGGCTAATCTAATAAAAGCAATTATCTTCCTCATTTAAAAATACATATTTTAAAATCCGGTTGGAAAAGTCTTACTTTCCATAAAATTTAGAATTAAAACCTTGGAAGATGCTTCCAGCAGGTAATGATTATATTTTATTTTGTGCAGAAGTAATTTTAATATTGAAATCTATTTTCAGCTTAGAAATTTAAATATTCATGAACTTTAAAAAAATATTTTTCTTCCTCTGATTTTAATATTTGTACCTTTTTGTAAGCAATATCTTCAGGTTGGAGATTTAGAATTTAATTATTTTTCTCTGTTTTGGAATATTCAAAGCTCCAATTATTAGACTATAATGTAATGATACTAAACAAGCATAGTTATAGGATTATATCAAGTTGCTTAATACCTTGATTCTTGAGCATTTTTCTGGAATGTAAATACAATCTGGATTTTTCTGAATTTAGTATTTTTCTTGATTTGGGTAGTTAAAATCTAAATCAAGATCTGGATTCAGAGTTTCATATAGTAGATACATGTTTCACTATACTACCAACTTCATTGCATTAAACCTACTTGTATATATTTCTTCTCTTTCTTTGGAACATAAAAATTGCCCTTATAAACCAGGCTTTTTGCATTTCTAGCCATAGGATAACAGATTTCATTGCATTAATGGAAACATTGTTTGGCGTTTCGTATTAATAACATGAAATTTCAAAATTTTCACTAGGTGAATATAACATTAATGAAATATAACAATGCAATATATTTTCAGAAACTATCCTTTTACACTAAACATAGTGTTTGGTCTTTGTAGTTGCACTCATTTTTATACATTTTTAATTGGTGGTGATTATATGTTTTGCACTGTTTAAAAAATAGATTTTGACATACTTGTCAGAAACTTCACAAAGTAAATGTCAAGTCTGCTCGTGAAAGTAGTGGTATTACACCATTTTAAAATTTAAGGACAGATGCTTTGGTTTTTGTTTACGTTAAGGTGTATGTAAAAATAAAAAAAACTGTAGGACCCGATATTCCCACTATTGCCATGGTTGGACACTTTCATTTTCTTACAATTGTTTCTATAACAAAATTAAATAAATACAAATTGTAATTTATCCATAGTAAGTTTTATAAAGACTAAAATATAATTATATTGCTTTGTTATTATTTATTATCTTAGTTCTACTAAAGATGTCTACATTGGTTCCAAACGGATTTTATAAATACTAGTAATAACAATATTTAGTCTCAATATAGCCCTTTAATTATATTAACCTATCTATCCCCAAAGCAAACTTGTGTGGTAGATAATACCACCATCTTGTTAGCTATGATGAAAACTGAGACCTTAATTTGCTTTCCCAAGGACGTAGAATAGAACATTAGTAAGGGCTGACCTATTTTAAATAGGCTTCAGCTAATGCAACAGGGCTATTTTAAATGGGCTATGTTGGAGACCCAAGGGTAAAAATTAAACCTCCTGAATACCAGTTCTATGTTCAGATCACTAGTTTATAGTTCATAGCTCTCTAATCTATTTAATTTTTAAATTTATTTAATTGATGAATGCCTCTTTTATGCTTAAAACAATCTTTGCTTACAAAGTGAGTTAATCTTTAACATTCACATTTTTTGCTTGTTCAAAATGAAAACATATATTACTCTCCATAGATAAAACATTATGTTAGAATGAGAAAAATGTTGTAAGACAAGATAGTATAGCAATATAAGGTAATCATCTTTAATGAAGCAAGCATTGTTTAAAATATATTGATGGTGATGATTATGTTAAAATTCACTAAAAGTTATGAATGGAATGATTCTGACTACACTTTCAAAGGATAGCATAGTCTCAAAATTAATAATAGAAGATAAATCATATTAATTGAGAAATAATCATGATTACAACTCTTTCATTTGGAACTAATAAATACTGTGTATCAGTTATGCCTTTAATTTTTTTGAGAATAGTTCATCATTATGCATATTTCTAAATGGTTCTAATTTTGGTTTTTCTTTGCAGTAAGTTATTAACACCATCACAAGCATAACTGGGTATTTTTTTAACAAACCTCCTACCTGCTTTTATATAATTTTAGGAGTTATCACCTGAAATGAAAACTTTTGTGGATCAGTATGGGCAAAGAGATGATGGAAAAATAGGAATTGTAGAGGTAAGGAATTTATGCATTTTTCTGATTTAATTTTAATAAATAGTTTCAATTTTGAAGTTGTTTTCAAGTCAAGTAAGATATAGCAAGACTCATTCAGTGCGGTTTATTTTACCTAAGTAATACATTATCTTCTGTTCAGAAGTATAAAGTTAAAAAATGTTCACAAATGAAAAACATCTAAGAGTATTCCTAACCCAGGGCCTAAATTTCATATATTACAAAATTGAGACCATGGAAAAATAAAATTGTTTGCCTCTGGTCATACAGCTATTTGCTGGCACAGGTGCAGTTAGAGGAACAAGTCCCTGACTTCTACATGAGTATCAATCACATTCCATTACCCAGCCCCACTTCCATACAGTGTCTAAGCACATGGTCCATCAGTATTTCTTATCACTTAACAGTGTAGACTTGACTTTTAAAATATAAAATAAAATGTTTGCAGTCCCTGTGAAATATTTACAGTCCTTATTTTTCATGGCAAAAAGCTGCATCCTGGTTTGACAGTTGGCCTTCGTAAAAACAGAAGAATTTAACTAGAGTGAGTGAATATTTTATGATCTGTTATAGGTACAGATTTCATGTGAATCTCTGAAAGTTAAAACTGTGGGTGTCAAATCTTATCCTTTCACAATGACTTTTCCTATTAAGGGCAACTTATTTTTGTCTGTGAATCAAGGAAGCAAAACCGATTATGCATCAATTCTTCTGCATTCTCAGATTTCTGAAAGAGCTGTTGCTTCCCTTATGTCTACGTTTCCAGCCTGTGGTGTCTTAGCCTCTTTCTTCATCTCAGCAGCCTATTAGAGAAATTGGGTGGAAGCCTTTGTCCAGAAAAATTAATTAGGTCATAATTTAAAATATGCCAAATCATAACATAATTATGTTATTTATATAGTGTTTCTCAGTGTATTAGATTGTGAAGTATTCTTGATCTCAACAACATTTAGTAATAATTTACCTTTGATTCAGAAAAATAACCTGGCTTTCAAATAATTGATCTTATAGGACGCTTGTGATGCCAGTGTGAAATACACTTATTTTTAAACAGCTGATACAAATAGAGTTAAGAGAGGACATACTATTATTATCTTTGTAATTAAAAATTTTCCCTGGAGTACATACTTTCCCCTTTACCCGTGTGTAACTCATTACTATATAAATAGATAATAGTAATGGGACTTACAGATAGACATATAGGCCAACTAATCAAGGTATGAAACCATCAAGGATAAGAAAATAACTTTTAAATTAAACATAAATGAGATGAGGTAAATCTAATTATTCAAAACTAGTTTGGAAATATGACATCAGTGAAATTACGGATTGGCTCTTTTAGAGTTTGACATACTTTATAATCCTAGTTAAGGAAAACCTGTCACCTTACATTTAACATACTTCACCTTGAAGGACTCCAGTGGACTCAGCTATTTATTCAATTTCATTTCTTCAGTGATACTAGATTGTGCAGTAAAAGGCATTGATCTGATTCACATGGATTTTACATTTTTATAAGGATAAAATGGATGAGCATGTTCTGAATCCCGGTTTTACTTTATGTGATACAGTCTAATCATTTATGACTTATTATTTGAGCACTATTTTGAATGAGAGGTTAGAGGCCATTTAGCAGATGCATTGTCCTGGAGGTTTAATGAAGGAAATTTCCTCAGAAGTTTTAGATAAGAAACTGTTACAGGAAAGAAAAGGCTTTCTGTGGAAGGAAAGATATAGAAATATAGGTAACAGAAGAGGACAGAGAAGGCAATGAAGTCTGAAATAAAGAAGTGAGAAGCTTTTATAGCTATAAAAATAATAAAATAATTCACATTTGTATAAAATAAAATTGACAAAGTGTTTTCAAATATGTTATCTCATTTGATCATCATAACTAGAAAATTAAGTAAATTTAAACATAAAATGAAGATCTATTTTATAGTTATAGCATGTGAAGCTTCAATAGGATTTGCCTAAGGTCACAGAAAAAGTAAGAAATAAACGGTAGAGCAGTCAGAACCCAGCCATGTTCCCCCAAACTATTCTGCCTTTTTTAAAATAATAAATAATCTGTACATTTTCTGCATTAAAAGGAAAAGTTTTCAAGCTTCAGTTGGTTGATTACTTATGGCAAGTTTCTAAGTTTAGCTGGGTTGAATAGGGATGCACAAAGTGTTCTGCAGAGAAGTTATTTGGGCAAAGCACTCGAAACATAATTTCAGCAGAACTTTTGATCAGCTGAAGCAGAGATAATTTAAAGGGAGACAAATGAGATACATATAAACTGATTGGAAGGTTTTAGTGTTCCAGGACATGGAACTTTTTGCTAGATGGGACTCTTGGGAAGACCTAGCCAACATTCCTTATTTTAAGGATGAAGAAACTGAAGCCCGAAAAGGTCGAATGATGTATCCAAGGTCCCACTTGCAGGGAGTGACAAATTCTATATACAGACTTAGATCTCATTCTGATTTTAGAACTCTTTTCATTAACCTTAGTTATCAGCCAAGACATAGGAGTAAGGGGTCTGGAAGAGGGCTCCATTTCTGGAAGAGAAATGGAGAATAGGAGGAAAAATAGGAGATTGCTTCAATAGTTCATATGCATGTTGGTTCACTGTGTGATGGTTAAGAGTGAAGAAAAGAGAAATTCTGAAAATAATTGGGAAATAGAAATTAAAAGTTACAGATTACATGTAGAAAATGTGGAAAGGGAGAGTAGGAAATGTCCGAACTTATATTTTGCTCTCTACTGTAACCAGAAAGCTGTATTAAATGAAGTTCATCCTTTCTTTTTCCAATTTGACATATATCACTTGCTTAGAAATCCTATAAATAATATAGAACACAAATACACAAATTCTAGCCAGCTATAAAGGAATGCAAAATCCTATGTTTTCTACAATTTATAATAATCTACCTACTGACATCAAGCACACATTAACTTTGGTGTTCAAAGGGAAAGGAAGATGGATTTACTTATATGTTATGCTCACTTAATAGTTATACTCACAAACTCATCAAAATCTAATCAAAGTAAACCAAATGATACTCATGCAGTGGTCTGCGTCCCTGATGGAACAGGCCAAATTGGTTTGTCTCTGAAAGATGTCATTCAAAAAGATTAGAAAATGTAATGGTTAACTTTCAAAGTTCTAACGTGACGAAGTTAACTGACACTTTCTAACAACATGCATTTGCTACCTAGAAACAAATATGTTTCTTTCTGAACTTTCTAATTTCTTGCCTTTAAATAGATTTAAAAATTCACACACATACAGTTTAGAAATAACGAGATTGTTAACACAAACTCAAGACAGGAGCATCGAAATTTTGAGATAATTTAACAAATAACGTGATGGTCAAAAAAATGTTCCAAATTTATTCAGACTAATAGCTCTACTGCAAAGAAGGCTGATTAAAATAATTAAAAAGGAAGACTTAATGATTTAGCAGATAATAGAGCTTTCTTCTCTGGTGTTCACATGAAATATAGGTATTTCTCTTAAATGGGTGTCAAATCTATAAATTTTTCACCTGATCCTTTTGGCAATGTGTGAGAACCTACCATCCTCTCCATTCTTACTGTTTCTATCTGTCCAGGTCAGTGCATCCATTGAAAAACAGACCTAAAAGCTATTTTAATCCTAAAACTGTAACAACCCTCCCAGGGAAGCAAGCTCTTCTCCAGCCTTTCCCTCTTTTCATCTGCAGTGGGATTTGAGCCTGTGAGTTTAGCCATAGTGAATATAATTTTTTATGGAAGACTACTTTTCCACCACAGAATTTTGGGAAATGACTGACAATGAAATCTGATTTTAAAATTCCCTCTGCATAGATTTTTCTAAGTGATTTATTAGGAATACTTTTTTGATTGAGGATTTTAATGGAGGGTGATGAAGGTAAGGGACAGAGTCTCTAAGCCAAGAAAGTCAGACTCTGCCTTCAAATCTGGCTCCAACTACAATCTATGTGAGAGCAGGCCATTTACCCTCTTTGAGCCTCTGTTTCCTTGGTAGTGAGCAAGGATGACAATGTATTAACTTCATAAGGTTGTTATGATCATCAGTATCAAATAATACATATTGAACAAGTAGATCGACCCTGGCACACTGTAAAAACTCAACAAATGTATTTGCAGTTATTGTTACATATAAAAATAACTTACTACAAAATCGACCCCATCTTCTGAATGCCAAGCCTTTTCCCCCACTTATTATATAATTTGTCAAATTCAAATTATTAAACTGAAAGAGCTTTACATTTTTGATAAAGTTATTTAGCTTTCAAATTTCCTGGACTCACTTCTCACTGGCTAGGGAAAACGTTTTTCTGGTTCTCAAGTGAAAAAAATGAATGCTTGGCTAATACATGTTCAAGAATGTTAACATACCATGATTGTCTTTAAAAGTTAGGAATTCTGCCTCACGTGCACTGTGATATAATTTGCATCACTAATGAAGTTGCCTTTCATGTATACTCTCCTCACAACTAGTACTTAGCTTTATTGTTGTTTTTATCTCCTGCTTTGAAATTGTCAGGGGAAAAGTTGTTTGAAAGTATCTGCCTCCCTATATGGTTCTCACTAGTGGTGACTGTGGTCACCAGCACAGTGCCTAGTATTTAGTAGCCAAATGAGCCACAGCAAGGGATTTCAACTTACTCCAAAACATCAGGCAAAGTCTCTGTATTACGCTAGAAATAAAAGAGAGATGTAAAGACCCCTGTTATGGGTAGAGTTCCCTGGGAAGCAGATCTGAGTGGAAGAGTAGCAATGAGCAGGTTTATTAGGAAGTGCTCTTGGGATCAATACCCCGGGACAGAAGTGAAGAGAATAGATCTGGGCAGAGGGAGAAGCTGGGCTGTGTCACAGTCTCAACGGGGACATCAGCTGACCCTACAGTGAGTTCTGAAGCTGGGATGACCCTTCAGGAATGTCTCTAGTTTTGAGTGAGACCGTTGGGCCTTTATATCCCCATGTTGATCAGTCATAGGATGCCACCTCCTTGGGGACACAGCTGTCTTCAGCCCAGGTATTCCTTCAACGGGGCCTCACAGGTGAGGCTGCAGCAACACTCCCAGCACTTGAAGGGAGTTCTGGGTAGCATATCACAATGTCCACCCCAACCCCTATTCACAGCTCAGTAATAAGTTATTGGAATTATCTCCAAAGGAACTTTACCTCCATTTATTTACAGCCTATCCTGATGTTAGACAAATAGTTAATTACCTTTATGTATTGCTTCAATAAAATATTTACTAAAATTTGTGCAGTTTCTGGGCCACAAAACAGTAAATAAGACATAGACCCCGTCCTCAAGGAGCACATAGACTAGTAGGGGAGACAAGCAAGTAGAAAGTTGTTGGGTTTTTTTTCCTACTCTTGATGACAAGCAATCAGTTCTCAGAAATGAAGCTCTGAGGGATTCTACTTATTTCCTTAGCTACCTGCCTTCCACTCATCCCCTTGATATTCTTCACTCTCTTCTCCAACTCATAAAAAAGTTTTGGGAGTTCATAAAAGAGCAGGCAGGCAGCCCAAAGATTACAGAATCACCAGTAATATTGGAATAAGAAGTATTGGATACTTCTATAAACAGCAGTGACTTAGCATATCTGAGAATAAAGCAACTCTACTTAACACCTCCTATATGAAAGACCTTTGGCACATTATAGACATAGTCATAAAGGCTACAGCTGGAGAATTACTGTGCCCAGCTCTGAAACTTGAATATTGATTCATACACATTGAGAGAAGAACCGAGAGACAACACACGACCACCACATTGTGAAACATATCTTAAGAAAGATTTCTTTACATTCACTATAGCCACATCCTATATACACATAATAATCTTTTATATGCTTAAGACTCCTTTCTAACATTTATAAAATAGGATGGTATCATGTTGAGTGTAACATTAATGGTTCAGTGAAATTAAAACAGATTGAATATGTTGCACATTGATGTAATCTGTATTTTTTAATAATTTAAGTATAAAACCAAAGCAGTATGGGCAAGAAACACACATTTATAGTAGACATGAAGAGCATTTTTACTATCTCTGTATCTGACATTCAGGAGACCTCTCAACTTTATGTGAGTTATATGAACTTTTATGTTGAAACAAAGATGGCAATTTCCCTAATTTTACATTTAGTGATTGCTTACTAGTTCATTCATTTGTTTTTTTTTTGTGTTTTTATGTATTCAGTGAATTTGGAGATGTAAAATATTTAAAGAAAAATTATTCTTTTTTGTTCAAAGCAACACACACTAATTATAAAAATCCAAACAAAATAGAGAATTATGATGAAGATAAGCAAAAAATAACTCAATTCTTTTAAGTAGATGTTTTTAATAAAGTAAAATTACCAACCAATCCACAAGCATTTATTTCAGGCATATAACATGCTAGATACCATGCTGGGCATTCAGGGGATGCAGAAAAGTATTCTTCCCTGCCCTCTTGTAATTAATGGTCTAGAAGAAGGTCACGCAAAAATTGTAAGAAGTATCTAACAAGTTGCATACTAATAAATAAAGGATGAGTTGGTGTTAGCTATCTCCTGTTTCCTAAATGAACACTTACATTCATGAAAAAAACATAATAAAATGTGGCTAGACCTTCTATATCATGCAGAACCCTCCAAAATGTATACATAACATCCATTTCCATTGTTCAATCTTTCCCTCAAAATGTCTGCCTCTGATATATTTTCTTCTCTTTGATGTGTTTTATTGTCTTCCATCTTTGTTCCCTCTTCTTTCTTGTGTTACTTTTTTTTCTCTTCCCATCTTCTTTAAAATCCTCAAGGAGACATTCTTCAGAATCCCTCCAGGAAAGTATTATTATAGAAGAGGCCAGGCTCAACAAGACTGGAGGGGTGTGGCTCTCTGTCCTCCAGAGCCCCTCTCCATGCCAAGCCCACCCACTGCCATTCTCCCTCCCTTCTCCTCTTCCCCCTTAGCTCTGGGGGGAGACCTACATTCTAGGCCTAACTTACCAGATATCTGGATACTTTATAATGAAAATCATTTATAGCTACTTTCCACTAGGAGCCCACTTACAGATGAGGAAAAAAAAGGGATTTTTATAAGGAAAATGGTGTTCTAGATTTCAATGAGTAGAAACAGCCTATCATATTTAAACTATCTCATTGTCACGTGTAAAAATCACCAACAAATTCATTATTTGCAGTCCAAGAGCAAAGAAGCAACCAAACCACTCTATTACTGTCTTCAACAAGCATGTTGTTGACTTAATCTACTAATAATCACCAAACTAAAGTGATTTTCAGTCTGCCAATCATCAGGTCATCATTCAACCTCTTTGGGCCTTAGCATCCTCAATTGAAAAATTTGGTCTTTGAATTAAATTAAATTACATTATTTCTGAGGTATAGAATTTTATGATTCAAGTATTCAAAGGAATTGAAAGAATGCAAAGGTCACAGAAGTATGTCCTGAGTTTAATAAGGGACCTGGATAACACACACACACACACACACACACACACACACACACACACTGCAATGATGCAAATGTGTTTATGTACCAAAAGCTAATTACATTTTTTTAAAAGTACTGGCACATTATAAACCCCCATTTTTACTTTTTAGATATATTATCATCTACCCACACTAGTGACCTTTCTTTAAAAATAAATAAGAAAATGTTTTATAACTAGGTCATATTAAACATGTTGATACAAGGTTTGGCCCTTTCCCTTAGTCTCACCCACATGTGTAGTGCATATAAATTGAGTGGTTTTAATTTGAAATATTATTTCAAAAATCTAAACATAAGATAAACTAAAGGGCATACACAGGCATAAGAAAAATTAGATTCCTTGCATATAAAGTAGAATAGTGCATTTTATATTACATATTAAATTTTTAAATGAACCTAAAAGGATGAATGTTTTAAAAAAAGTTATGATAGTATTTTCTATAACTTGGTAGAACTTTTAGAACTGACTCTGACTTTAAGGCTGATCTAGACTACAGGCTCTTGGCCTAAAATCCACGGATGAGGGTCCATGCCCGTGATCTAGGGAATTCATCAAATCCTGGAAATTAGATGAAATATAGTGTGTGTAGATTCATTCTTTAATGGTGAAAATGCAGTGCTTCCAACAGAAGGCGTTTTGAACCCAATATATTCAAGAAACACTGGCTTCTATTTCAAGTCCTTGTTTTAGTGATGAGGGTACTGAAGTCCAGAAATGGCTCGGGGTTGCTGGGGAACACAGCTAATTAGCTACTGTGCCAGAAATAGATCTCACATCTGTAGTGGAGCCATCAATCCAGCTCCTTACTTCTCTGTACGCAATAGATTAGTCATAAAATGGGATATGGAATCCTTTTTTCTTCCAAAAAAAAAAAAAAGGGAGGAGGATTGAAGTTATGAAATGAGATCTAAGGGAAAATGTCATAGAGGCATGCCGTGGAGATCAGAAAATAAACCCCAGCCCTGGATTCAAGCAGTGGATGTCCTTTCAGCAGAAAGCAACAATTTGAGAACTGGCTTTTCCTATTCCTGTTTAACGCCCCACCATTCATGGTGAATTTCTTTTCCATTGCCTTACGATTGTCTTTGGTTTATCTTCTCTTGTATCTCATGGTAGGCTTTCTCCTCGGGCTTGGGAATACATTTTCCCCCTTCACTCCCCTCCTCAACATTTATGTTCCTCATGGTTTCTTTCACTTCACATGAAATTTATGGCCCCCACATGTGCCTTTCTGTGACCCTGTGAGGAGAGAGGAGAGAGGCATAGAACACTAATCTGTGGCATAGAACACTTGAAGGGTTCAAGCCATCAGGATGAATCTGCCTGAATGTCCAGCAGACAAGAAGTGGCCACGCTAGTTCTACCTGAGCACAGGTCTGCTGCGGCCACCTCACTGGCCAAAGAACCAAGCACACAAGGGCACACAAGCGTTGGAGAATCGACAGCACTCCATAGGAAAGTACCAGAAAGGGAAAGCCAACTCTAATGTTTTTCCTCTCCTACTTTTCTAGCCTGTGAGGGAACACGTTGAAGAAAAACTAAGCAGCAGGTAATGGCAGAGACTTGTTTTTGAGCAACTTACAACACGCTTTTCTCTTCTTAAATCTTTTCCAGTTGGCTCACGTATTACCCACAGAAGAGAATTTCCTGCTGCTCTTCCGATGCCAGCAGCTGAAGTCCTGTGAGGAATTCATGAAGGTATAAGAAAGCTGCCCCTTTAAGAAAGCTGCTTAAAGTAGGAAAATTGTTCCTTTTATTAAAAATGTGTTTGTTTTCCTTATCCAAAATTACTTACAGACATGGAGAAAATATGATACTGACCACAGTGGCTTCATAGAAACTGAGGAGCTTAAGGTAAGCAAATAAAAACTTGTAGTAAGTTTTTCCTTTCAGATGCAATTATGAACTAAGAGTTTCCTAGCTTTTTAAAAAACCTCCCACAAAAGAAACTAATGTTGAACAGTGTCACATTTTCACCTACTCTTCGACATTGTTAATGAAGTACCAGATCAAAAAAGCAGCTTCAATTGCTTCCGGAAATTCTGTACAGTAATGCAAGAAATTAACATTTTTTGTGGTGTACACAAATATAAGACAGACAGACAGATAGAATTATAGCTAAGCCGAATAAGCCATTCTTTTTATTGAAATTTGTAATTTTAGTTCTCAAAATAAACACATATATATATAAATTTTCTTACAAAAGAAAGAAGAAAAAGTTACTGAATAGCTACTGTATGCCAACTACTTTACATATAATGCCTTATTTAATCTTTGCGTAAGTTGTATGACATTGTATTACCCCAGTGAGGAAGAGTTGAGAGAAGTTAAATGATATACTGAAGGCCACACAGAAATCGGACAGAGCCTTGATGTGCAAATCCAGGCTTGTCTGCCTCCAAGGCCTGTAGACATTCTATACAACCTACTGACTCTCAGCAATGATGATAAAAAATAAAAAATCTTCTATAATTAAACTTTTGAAAAACTGCAACTTAGAGAATGAATTTATCACTTCGGATATCACAGAGGAGGATATAAAGGAAAAGGCAGAGATCTGAAATCAAGTCTTACCTCATTAATTACTATATCTTTCCAATTTTCTTTAATCTTTAAAATGAGGGTAATAAATCCTTCCTCTCAGGCATATTGTGAAGCTCCAGTAAGATTCTGCACATGAAAGCTTTTGTGACATGCAACATAAAATAAATTATATTATTCATGAACTCAATTTACTAGCCTTTCAGGAATATGGAAGTATTCTTCTCATTTCCTCAAGCTGACCCCAAAACATCGCCATCTGAAAGACCCTACTTTTTCTATTTTTAGAACATAGAGTGACTAAAATATAAGTGAGTTAATATTTACTGACTATCTGTCAGGCAGAGTGCAAGGTGCTTGAAATGTATTTTAAAATTTAATCCTCACAGAAAATATGCAAGGCAGGTATTATCACTCCTAATATAAAAACAGTGAGATTGGAATGCAGAGAGATTTGATGATTTTTCAAGGTTACACAGCTGCCTAGGAAGAGAACCTGGATTTGTACCTAGAATATCTGATAATGCTAAGAATGATTCCCCACCCCACCCCCACAGCACTATGTGCTTTCAGACTTCATTTATTAAGAGCTGCTCTTTCGCTATGTGGGGAAATATGAATATCAACAGTTCTAGTCATAATTCAACATAGTTTGAGTAGCATACAATTTTAAAGATGGAACGGGGACATTTGGGCCATGACAAAATGGCTAAAATATACTCAATTTTATGCTCTTGAAAATGTAAGCGTTTTTAATGTGAAGTCACTGAAAACAATGTATTTTACAAACTTGCGGCTCAGCAACCCACAAGGTGACAGTTAAGCCACTGTGTTTTTATTTTATTAGTTAGACCAAAAATATTCTTTTAAAGATCCTTTTTAGTTCATAATGAAAACCTTAGCTCATTTCCAATACTGACCTCTAAATATTCTAAAAGTCTCCTTTGTTCTAAATTTTATTCTCAGAAAGAGATTCTAAATAGAAGTCCTCTTCCCTGGGGAATTTTGAAGATAAGTTGGCATTCTTTTTTAATGGATCTTTCAAGAAAGCTAATTTTAAGATCCATAATAGAGTAAAACATCACTTGCTCTCAGACACGACTTTGAATCTCTGCGTCCCAAGGTTTCTCCGAGGCTATTTTTGTGACCACCATTTTAGTCTCTGATGAGGCTTTTTAACCCAATTAATCTCTGACAAAAGCCCCAGAAGGCTCAAAAATAAAATTCAACCCCAACAGATAACTTCGAATTTTCCATGCTTCACTTTGGATTTGAAGTGGAATATTTGAAGTAAAAAAATTTTATCAAACTAAGAAAAGAGTCTCTTTCCTTTAAAAAAGTGGCATCAAATCAGCCCAGAACTGGAACATTTAGGAGAGAGATAAGTCATTGCTGAATCAAAGAAATCTAATCCTTCAATAATATCTGGGCACAGTATCTGCCTAGTTTTTCCTAATTGCATTAATTCATTTTCTGAGAAAATAAAGGAGTTACGAATGAATAGCACTAAACAAAATGAATGACTATTATATGCTTAAGTGCTTACACTGTCACTTATATGGCAAATCTTTGTAAAGCTTTTATTTATGTTGCTGTTAAAAAAACTTAAATTCATTCCTAAGCTCCAGCTGTCAAGTTAATAATCATCTTTTTTTCATCCTTCCCACATTAATCTCTATTTTAATATGATTCATATATCTTTCAAAGATTCAATGACATCAACTGTGGCCAATTTTGTTAATTTAAATAGTCAGCGGAAGCATTTTAACCAAAGTGCTTTGGACTGCATTAGGCTAAAAACTACCCAACTGGCCCTCTGGAGAAATAAGCATCATGCTGGCTATAAACTAATGTGTAAATACAGCCTGGGGAGCAGAAAATGGATTTGAAATTAGGGATAGATCTCTATTTGGTTTACTGATATTTTTTCACACATATTCCAAAGGTATAAAGGCCCTTGTGTTTCTTGCAGGACAATCCAATGAGTACTTGTGAAGATATCAGTAAGAAGAAATGCATCCATTGGGCTGGCTGGTTTTAAAAGGTTTTATTCAGGTTAATTGAAATCATAAAGTCATGGTAATGCACAGACAATGATCAATCAAGTCTCAGTAAAAAGCAGGTATTATTCCTGTCAAAGGTAGTTTCGTTGCTGGAATGCCAGGAGGACAACCTGGTTTAGTCTTTCTTCTATTATAAGTTCCTCTACTCACCTGCTTCTACCCCTCAAAAGGAGACTTTCTTTGCATTCCTGGTATGTCCTGTTCCAAGCCATTCTGAAATGAAAGTAGACGATATATTATTAATTAAATTAATCTAAGTGTTCTTTGTTTTAACAGAACTTTCTAAAGGACCTGCTAGAAAAAGCAAACAAGACTGTTGATGACACAAAATTAGCCGAGTATACAGACCTAATGGTAAGACTGATCTTGAAAAGATTGTACCCAAGAGCTCATGAAGTAGTATGATGTTCTTGCTAACTCCCAAGGCTACACCGGATGAAATAAATAAACGGTGGTGTGGGCATCATATGCACATAGGTATCATTTCATTTGAAAAGTGAAATACTTAGGGATGCTTACATCTTGTCATTTTGATTTCTGCAGGCATTAGCTTTAAGACTCAACATATGAGCATTTTCTTCCTTGTAGAGCTGTGTAATTTTTATCTATCAAAAGATGACTTGTTTTTCTTCCAAAGCCAGTGTAATTATATCACTAAATTATATAACTTACACATATATAAGGTACACTATATATATATAAATTATATCACCAAAAACTCACTTATTATAGAGTTCCTAAATCCATTTTTATCATAGTTTGGGAAATCACACTTTGTTGAGTTTAAAGAGACCATCTAGCTACTTTATTAATTAAGCAAGTTAAAATGGGTCTCCTTCTTTCTTTTGATTTTTGTTGTTTTGGGGTTTTGTATTGGTGCTTTGAATGAGGAAATCTAAATATGCCCTAAGGTTGATGCTATGGTAAATAGTGACAACTAAGATCAATTATAGAATGTTGATAATAGAGCCAAGAAAACTGCTTTACACATAGGCACTTACTGTTTCAGGGAAAAAAAAAGAGCAGATAAATAAGGTTCCAGATAAAATAAACCAATGTCTATGAAGTTAGTTTGTTTCTATTGGACGAAGTTTGCTCATTTTGACTCATCACAGAATTAGGATTACCAGGAGATACATATATTTATACAGCTTTCAGTACTGTGAAGGTACTGTGAATTCTTACTCCATGGATTTACATCAATAAACCATAAACATGGCTCTATACTATAAAAGCTACTGTTATATTAGATTGAAGAAGGAGTTAGACTTTTTAATTACTCTGAGAAACAATCTAATAAAGGGTTTGATTATATTTGATGTAACTGAGGTTTGCTTTCAGCATCTCAGCTTACTTTTATCTGGGTTGGGGGAGGGGGAACTACTAGAACTTTACTATTGCCTTATTCACTAACTAGTGTTATTTATTATAAAGTGGGGCTAAGCTTTAATTTCAAAACAACCAAAAAGGTTTTCATGGTCATCTTTAATTCCTCATTACATCTCCACTTACAATAGCACTAGCAAACAAATGGGGGAGAGTTTCTTGCTATGTGTCACAATCAACAGGTCTAAGCTCTGAATAACTTTTGGGTAATGGACAATAACCTACATTTATCAATTTTCTATTTTGTTCCAATCTTAAGGGATGCCTATTTAAAGAAAGGCTCCTTTCCAGGTAGAATATTGAAGCAGCCTTTCAAAACCCACTCAGATGGGAGTTTCCCTCTGTTGGATTGGCCTGACATATCTGATTAAATGTCATAAACCAGTTCAAATCCAGGAAGCAAATTAATCAAGGGCTAATTAAAATTTAAATATATATGTTGGGAAATATTTCCCCATGGGCACAAAACTAAGTGATCGAGCTGTCCAGTATCTTGGTAGGTAGTGTGACAATATCAGAATTTATGGTCAATGGATTATAAAATGTTTTGTCAGCATGGGACCCTGAAAAAAATCTGCCACCTACAAAAGATTCTTAGAATACCTCAAACCACAGAATGCCCTTCCTTTCCTTCTTAAAAAGGTGTCACTAAATCTATATCCATTATAACACTGGACACATTCTGTTCTTTAAAAACAAAAATAATGTTAATTTTTCACATATTTAGTGTTCATTTAGTATACACATTTTATATATTTAATGTAATTCATATATGCTACTTTGGTATAACATATTATAGCAATAGTTGCTACTATCTAAAAAGGTGAATGCTTCCCAAATATGGGTATGAGTGTGTTTACATCTGGATGTGTCTTTGTGAATGATGTATATATAAGTGCAGTGGAGAGTTGGAGAGCTTTATGGAGTTTCTAATACCCAATAGAAAATAAAACAATTCAAAATTATTCAAAAATTCTGTTCTGTAAGGATTTATTTGTCATCTGTTTTCTGCTTCTGTTTGTGGTATTCTATGCTCTAAAAGGGTGAAATAAATATTTATTTTCTTATTGGAGAGACTCCAGATGTGCAAAAACTGTCAGACACCATCCCTCCCACATCTTGATGCGCATATGAACGTATTTGCAATAAAAAAGTGACAGTATTCTAGAAACATAGCTAAAACCACTATTTCTCTGTTTGACTATTCTATATTATTCTGATAAACTCTAGCAATGGACACATTACAGAATTGAAAATTTGCATTGAAAGTTTTAAAAATGCTAGTTTTTAAAATTTTACTGTATATATACAAGTAGTTGATAACTCAAACAGCTTTATTTTGAAGTTCATCTCCTTCATGCAATAAATTATTCCTCAAATAGCTAGAATAATGGCATTCTGTCTTTCAGCTGAAACTATTTGATTCAAATAATGATGGGAAGCTGGAATTAACTGAGATGGCCAGGTGAGTTTAGGAACCATGAAAAATGTTGTAAGTGGATCCTTTTCAAAAAATGTAATATATTAATATAATGTTTTCCTCTCAAAAGGTTACTACCAGTGCAGGAGAATTTTCTTCTTAAATTCCAGGTACTTAACTTTTTACTACCTTAAATAATATTTTCCTTGAAAAGCTAGAATGTGGGAGACTTGTCAAAGGAAACATACTGAAACATAGTAATAATATTTTAACATTTACTCTCTTCTCTATCTTTAGGGAATCAAAATGTGTGGGAAAGAGTTCAATAAGGCTTTTGAGCTGTATGATCAGGTAAAAGTTTGTTACTTTTTCCTTTCTTTTTTATTGAAGTAAGAACACAACATAAGATCCTCTTAACAAAATTTAAGTGTAAAATACAGTACTGCAAACTATAGAGACAATCTTGACAGCAGATCTTTAGAATTTATTCATCTTATATAATTGAGACTTTATGCCCATTGATGAGTAACTCGTCATTTCTCCTTCCCCCAGCCCTGGCAATAACATTCTACTTTATGAGTGTGACTATTTTAGATACCTCATACAAGTGGCATCATGCAGAATTTGTCTTGTGCTGAGATTGATTGATCATATGCAGTTCTATTTTTAATTTTTTGAGGACTCTCCATACTGTTTTTCATAGTGGATGCACCATTTTTGCATTCCCACCAATGTATACAAGAGTTCCAATTTTTCTTCATTCTCACTAACACTTGTCTTTTATCTTTTTGATAATAGCCATTCTAACAGGTGTGAGGAGATATCTTATTGTTAATTTTTATTTCTCTGATTAGTGATGTTAAGCATTTTTTCATTACCTGTTGGCCATTTATATACCTTCTTTGGATAAGTGTCTACTCAAGTCATTAACCCATTTTTTAAATTGAATTATTCATTTTTTGCTATTGAGTTACAGGAGTTCTTTATAAATTTTGGAAATTAACCCTTTTTGGGATGTGGTTTACAAATATTTTCTCCCATTCTGTAGGCTGCTTTTGCACTCTGTTGATTGTTTCCTTTGCTGTGCAGCTTTTTAGTTTGATGTAGTCTCACTTGTCTATTTTTGCTTGTGCTGTCCTTGCTTATGGTTTCATATGCACAATATCATTGCTAAGAACAATGTCATAAAGGTTTCCCTTATGTTTGTTTGCTTCTAGGAGTTTTACAGTTTTAGATCTTATATTTAAGTTTTTAATCTATCTTGAATTTATTTTTTATATGGTGTAAGCTAAGGGTCCAATTTCATTATTTTGCATGTGTCTGTATAGTTTACCTAACACCATTTGTTGAAAAAAGCTATCCTTGTCCCATTTTGTGTTTTTGGCACCCTTATCAAAGATCAGTTGACCATAACATGTGAAACTGAGAGCTCATTAGTCTATGTTTCAATTTTTGTTTCAGTGCTATACTGTTTTAATCATTGTAGCTTTGTAATATATTTTGAAATCAAGAAGTGTGATGTCTCCAGGTTTATTCTTCTTTCTCAAGATGGTTTTTGGCTATTTGGGATCTTTTGTGGTTCCATATGAATTTTAGGGTTTTTTTATTTCTATAAAAATTGCCATTGGGATTTTGGAAGTGATTGCACTGAACCTGTAGATGTGTTTGAGTAACATAGACATTTTAACAATATTAAGCCTTCCAATTCATAAACACAGGACGTCTTTCCATTTGTTTGTGTCTCTGTTAACTTCTTTCATCAGTATTTTATGATTTTTAGTGTATAAGTTTTTCATCTCAGTTAACTTTATTCCTAAGTATTTTATTCTTTTGGTGCTCTTGTAAATGGGATTTTCTAGTTTCTATTTCAGATAGTTTATCATCATAACTAATTTCTGATTGTTAATTTTGCATCCTACAACTTTATGGAATTTGTTTATTAATTCCAACAGTTTTTGTGAGGTCTTTAGGGTTTTCTCTCTATAAAAATAATATCTGCAAACAGGGATAATTTAACTTCTCTCTTTCCAATTTGGATGGCTTAAAATTTTGTTCTTATCTATAATTTGATTCTTCAGAAGAATTTGGAAAAAACGATTATGAAAATTACACAAACAACTCCTTCTTTTCATAGGAAAGGTAATACGGTATGCCCAAATTACACAAACCCCTGATTCGAATCCCACACTATCATTTACCTGCTTTGAGACTTTGAACAAGATACCAAACTCATGTGAGCCTCAATTTCTTCATTTGTAAACAAGAGATAATAATAACACCACTTTGCAGGATTGAATGAGGATTAAGCTAGGTGAAAATATCCAGCAAAATAAAGGTTATTTGTGATGTCACTAGGTCACATCCTTTGCTTCTAATTTGTTTACTCCTGGACCTGTGGGCTCTAGCAGAACTCTGCCACACCCTGGTGTGACATAGAGCCACATACCTTCCTGAGCCCTCAGTTTCCTCACTTGTCCTAGAAGATATTATTAACATTAAGTGAATTACATGTGTAAGTACTTTGAAAAGTTCAAGATCTTTTACAAATGTAAGGTGTTGAATGAGAAGTAACTAATACCTTGCATATTTTACAGCTTTGGAGCAGCTAAAAACTTGGGTGGCCTGACATAACAGATTATCTGCCAAGTATGCAGTTGGGAGACTTTCTAAGGATTCCAATTATTTCCATTTTACTTCATTTCCCACTACTGTAGATGGAGTTGGTTGTATACTATTTTATTTCTCCTCCCCCAGGACGGCAATGGATACATAGATGAAAATGAACTGGATGCTTTACTGAAGGATCTGTGCGAGAAGAATAAACAGGTAACTTAGTTACCATGGCACTTACTTCTTTAAGCAGACTCTGTGGATCCATCCAAAACCAACCACACATCCATTTTGGAAATCGACTTTAACAATTTATAGAGGAGCATAAATAGAATTCAATTCTTAACTCAATTTGGTTCTGGCCTAAATCAGGGTAACTGTGATAAATAGATTTTAAAAACAACCTTGTGATTATTCACATTTGTATAAGAATTTAATCCAGCTCTTTTGTTAATGGATTGATGTAACAAGTAGTTTCATCTCACATTTTATCACTTGACAGTGGTTAATTAACTTCCATATTTAACTGGATTACAATGCCATTTATATTCTATACAGGATCTGGATATTAATAATATTACAACATACAAGAAGAACATAATGGCTTTGTCGGATGGAGGGAAGCTGTACCGAACGGATCTTGCTCTTATTCTCTGTGCTGGGGATAACTAGAGTTGGTGGCTGCAAACACTTGCTAGTGATACACTGTATCTAAAAAATAACTGTGCACTATAAGGGAGTAGGCTGTATTTTCTTTTATATCTGTAAATTTAACTGCATATAGATAATTATCCAGGATGTGTGGCTCATTCTTTTCAGCTTGTTTCTATACTGTTTGTAATGTACAGTTTTTGTAACCATATGATTGAAAAGAAGAAAGTCTATGCTTACGCCAGTCAGTACACCCAATTTTAAAAAATAACATATTCTTGCTTTCACAAATATAGTTGAACAAGATTTCCCTAAAAATTCCACCAGGATTAATCTCTAAAATTCTAGTGTCTGATTTGCAAATGCAAATTTGTCACTGAATAATGGAATTATGTATAACAAGCCAAACATTCTTATTTTAGACAATCATAGAACTGTCCCACAAAATATTTCTAAGCTTATTTCTAACTATTAGGAGGAATGTGCTTTTCCATCTAAAATACTCACCAAAATGTAGTTAATTGTGGCTTTATGAAGTTAACAGTCTCATTACAGATTTAGTTTACCAATCAACAGCATGTCTACTGCTTGGATCCATACAAAACTATCGGTTCAAGTTGATGTGACAAGGGAAGGGAGCACCAGATGACACATAAATCTGTCTGATTCTATGCCTGTATTTCCAACAAACTTACTGTGAGAGAATATGACCTAAATCCATTTTCTAAACTGTTTTCATGTGTTGCAAATTATTCTAGTCAACTGCTGTTTTATGTCATACTCTGTGTAATCTCTGATTAAATTTAATATACTGCGTATCCTGGTGTCTAGTTTGCATACTTCCTGGATTTTCTTTCTATGTAGAACTGTTCATTTCCACCAAGGGTATCTGCTGCCTCTGAAAATATTTTTTTCTAGCTATAACAACTCTATTTTTTACTACATAATTAAATTTTAATGTAAAATTCATAGCATCCTGATTATTGAATGTTATATCATCAATACTTTTGTGTATTCTGTGGATTCTATATTTCATATTGAGATCAGCATTCAAAATAGTTCTATTTCTATCTGCAAATAGTTTCAAATGAGTTTAAAAAAATAACATCTGAAAAGAAATGCTAATGTAATCATTTATCTTATCTAGCAAGAAGATTCTCAAACATTCTTTAACATACATCTAAGTCAGTTTCACATATTTGTAGCTAGAATATCCTATACTGGTTATAGTTGATATGTAAGAGTTGGTGATTTTAGATTTCTTTGATTGTGAAACAGGGAGCTATAAGAGATGTGTCCATGTGAAATTTACAGTTACTGCCTAGGAGTTAATGATCGTTCTGGGTCAGCTTGAATGTCCCCATTCTATAAATTCAACACTTATTTTCTGAATTCATAAAAATAACCAAAAAATGTGAGCTATAATGTTTCCCTCAAGAACAAACAGAAACGAGATTTGCCAAAAACTAAAATTCAACAAATGATGTTGAGTGGGAGATTGGCTTTGCCTTTAGCGTGTAAATGGAAGCACTGCCATTAGACTGAATTTAACTACTAAGAATAAATAAAGAAGAAAATAACCTTAATCTCTTGTATTTGTTTTTTCTTCAAAATGTCAGCTGACATGCAATCCATGATGGATCCAGGTGGAAATGTAGGATGAAATTATTATGGCCTAAGGAATCTAAATAAACGTAAATGTGACTCAGTGAACTACTGGATACTTTGTTGAATTGAGGGGTGTCTCTAACATTAAAATTTACAAAGAAATCTCAAAGTATCCAAATATTTGAAGTTTTCTGCCCAACTGACATAGTCAAATATTTCTTTTAATTTTCTTTTTTTTTTTTTTTCAAGACGGAATTTCACTTTGTTGCCCAGGCTGGAGTGCAATGGCATGATCTCGGCTCACTGCAACTTCTGCCTCCCAGGTTCAAGCGATTCTTCTGCCTCAGCCTTCTGAGTAGCTGGGACTACAGGTGCCCGCCACCAGGCCCGGCTAATTTTTTATTTTTAGTAGAGACACGGTTTAACCATCTTGGCCAGGCTGGTCTCGAACTCCTGACCTCATGATCTACCTGCCTTCCCCTCCCAAAGTGCTGGGATTACAGGCGTAAGCCACTGCGCCTGGCCCATAGTCAAATATTTCTTCATGAAAGATATCCAAAGGAATAACAGGAACATACAGAATTTTCCTATATTTAATTCATAGAAAAATAACTGTTCACTACCAAGTATGCGCCAAAACTCTACCAGGTTTGGCATTCTTACAGTAACAGCATGAGCAAAGAAAGAAAAACAACAACAACAAAAACAACAAATTATGATAGGGAAATTTCTGAAGAGACTTCCTAGAGGGCTGTCAGGAATAACTGTCACGAATCTAGCACCAGGACTATCATAGTAGACTTTAATTCCTGAGCACTATCAGACAAAGAAATTCCTACACCTCAGCTACATCAGTCACACTTACCTATAAATGACAGGTCTGCTTCCTTGAGCAGAGAAGAGGGTGAAGCATGAAAAAAAATGAATCTAGATAGGCAAATATAAAATTACAGGCACAATGCCTATCTCATACCACAAACAAAATTCATTCCAAGTTTATTATCAACATAAATGTGAAACATATGTAAACAACACAGGAGAATAACTTCAATACCTCATGCATGAAAATACTTCTTCACATCCAATTATGAAGAAACAAATTGAAAAATTGGACTCTATTAAAATTAAGAATTTCTGTTCAGAAAATGACTACAAACTTAAAAAAAAACTATTAAGAGAGTGAAAAATCAAATTTCAGAGTGGGAGAAGATATTTGCAACACATACACTTGACAAAGGTACATATCCAAAATATATTAAGATTACTCCTAGAAACCAACATTTAAAAATATAACCCAATAGAAAAATGTGTAAGAAAGTTGAACAAATATTTCACTAGAGGATACCCAAATGATGTCCAATAACATATGCAAATTAATCAACTTTATTAGTAATCAGGAGAAATGCAAATGGCCAGATGCAGTGGCTCACGCCTGTAATCCCAGCATTTTGGGAGGCTGAGGCAGGAGGATCACTTGAGCCCAGGAGTTTGAGACCAGCCTGGCAACATGGCGAAACTCTGTCTCTACAAAAAGTTAGCTAGGCATGGTAGCATGCACCTGTAGTCCCAGCTACTAGGGAGGCTCAGGTGGGAGAATCACCCAAGCCCAGGAAGTCAAAGCTGTAGCGAACAGAGATCGTGTCACTGCACTCCAGCCTAAGCAACAGGAGTGAGACCCTCTCTCAAAAAAAAAAAAAAAAAAAAAAAGCAAATTAAAACAAATGAGATGCCACCACACACTCACAGAATGACTCAAAGTAAAGAGAATTTCAATGCTCACTACTGGTGAGGATGCAGCACAGTGGAAGTTCCCAAACAGCTTGGTGGGATGTTAAATTGTGAATAGTCTTGGAAGCCATTTGACAGTATCTACTAAATTTGAACACAAGCATACCCTAAAACCCAGCAATTTCACTTCTAGGTATTACCAATCTAACAGAGAAAGGTGTATATATTTTTTCCAAAAGAATAGAAGGTTCACGGCAGCTTTATGTTTGGCATAGCCTCAAACTAGAAACAATCCAAATGTCCACTAAGAGCAGAGCTAACAAATAAATTGTGGTACATTCATATATACCTTATATTCTATGGAATATAACAATGAGAATGCATAAGCAATTATTACACAGAAAGAAAGCCAAAAAACAGAAGAATACACATTGTGTGATTCTATTTATATAAATCTCAAAACAGCTTAACGATGGGGTTAGAAGTCAAGACAGTGGTTAGTTGTGAGAAGGAGGAAAGGAATCGAGATGGTGGGCAGAAGGGAGGCTTCTGGGTTCCTGGTAATGTTCTGTTTCTTGACCTGGAGAATGGTTACCTGAGTGCATTCGTATTGTAATAATTCATGATT
Organism: Gorilla gorilla gorilla; assembly: GCF_029281585.2. NCBI lineage: Eukaryota > Metazoa > Chordata > Mammalia > Primates > Hominidae > Gorilla > Gorilla gorilla. The sequence goes on along the minus strand of NC_073231.2, from coordinate 95,917,201 downwards.
TGTGCATTTTTAGAAGTCATACTTCAACTAACAAGCTAAAAAAATTGATAGGCTTTCTCATCTTCTAGGCTTTTGTAATGCAACTGTTACCTCCTAAAAACTCTGTTATTGTCTCTTGATTTGAGTTATGATCCCAAGAAATATCTAACTGGGTGAGAGACATGAGCTTGACTTACTGTGTGACCTAGGGCAAGTCACATAACTTTCTAGGTCTGCAGTTTCCTCAACTGTAAAATAAAAACATTGAGAATTTGCATTTTCTAAGGCTTTTCCAGCTCTAAAATTCTATTATTCAAAGTCATTAAATTCTCATTGTTTTAGTTTCCACAAGAACAATAAGGAAACAATGGCTGTCACTCTATACCTGAAACATTTCCTGGAGGTGGTTTCACATGTTAATGGCAAGATGAGTGATATTGTTACCAATAATCTTTAATTTACTGAGTATTAACTCTTCCACTAGTACAATAGAAGCAGGACTCTTACAGAAGGTATTGAGTGACAAAGTAATAATTCTTAAGGTGAACATTGATGTGGTTACAGCCCACATGTGGTCTGTCATAGAATACAGTGATTACCCATAAACAACGTTTGTTTCTCTTTCAGACTCAGAAAAAAATATCTGGTAGTCAATATCTCCATGATCTCTCTTCTCTGATCCTCTCTGCCATGCTGCAAGCTTTGCTTTCTCATCAACCATTTGTAATAACACATAATAATGATGTAATAGATGACTAAGAAACTATTAAAAGAACTATTTTTGTCTTTAACAGAGGAAAAAATTGCATACAAACTCATACAAACCAAAAATTTTACAATACCCCATTAAGATACCAACAGGTAAAAAAGACAAACAGGAAATTCAAAAGTGTAGAAAAGTATTCAATCTCACTAATAATAAAATAAGTTTTTAATGGTACTATCATTTGTTACGTGTAAAATTGGTGAATAGTTTTAATTGTTGGCAGGTATTTGTTGAAACGGGCAGAGTCACACATTACTCAGGGGGGTTTAAACTCACACAAATCTTTGGAATAACAATTGGATATGTATATCAAAAAAACTTTAAAAGCTTCATAACTTTGATTAATAATACCACTTCTAGAAATGAGGAAAAAATTCCAAATTCTAAAAATGTGTTATACATAAAAACGTTCATAGTTTTATTTATAATACTGAAAAATAAAAGTAACCTGTGATCTCACTTATGTATGGCATCAAATAAAGTTGAACTCATGGAAGTAGAAAGTAGAATGATGATTGGCCGGGCATGGTGGTTCACGCCTGTAATCCCAGCACTTTGGGAGGCCTAGGCAGGCGGATCACCTGAGGTCAGGAGTTCGAGACCAGCCTGGCTAACATGGTGAACCTTGTTTCTACTAAAACTACAAAAAATTAGCCGGGCATGGTGACGTGCACCTATAATCCCAACTACTCAGGAGGCTGAGGCAGGAGAATCGCTTGAACCCGGGAGGTGGAGGCTGCGGTGAGCCAAGATCATGCCACTGCACTCCAGTATGGGCAACAAGAGTGAGATACCATATCAAAAAAAAAAAAAAAGAAAAGAAAAGAAAAGAAAGTAGACTGATGGTTTACTAGAGGTTGAGGGAGTGGGAAGAAGGGGGTTTCTTATCAAAGCGTACAAAATTTCAGATAGAAAGAACAGGTTTTAAGATCTACTGCAGGGTGACTATAGTCAATAATAATGTACTGTATATTTAAAAGTAACTAATAAAAGTAAATTTCAAATGTCTCTCCATAAAGGCCAATAGGTAAGAGAGGTGATAGATATGTTAATTAGCTTGATTTAATCATTCCACATTGTATACATATATCAAAACATCACACTGTACCCCTTAAATGTACAGGGCACCCCATAAATGAATTCAATTATGATTTGCCAATCAAAAGTAATATTAATAATAATTTTAAAATGCATTGGCAAGGGAGGCATTAGCATTCTTGAAAAACATTAAAAAACAAAAAATTTTAAACAACAGCCAGGCTCAGTGGCTCATGCCTGTAACCCCAGCACTTTGGGAGGCCAACGCAGGAGGATCACTTGAGATCAGGAGTTCAAGACCAGACTGATAAAGATAGCAAGACATTGTCTCTATAAAAATTTAAAAAGATAAAAACAATAAATATAAATAACCCTATTTCCAATAAATTATGATACATCAAAACAATAGAACACTAAAAATAATATTTATCTTAAAAAGGACCTGATTTATCATGTAATCTGAATTTTTTTTTTTAAAAAAAGGTTGAGACAACACTGGAAAAAAATAATATTTATTAAGTTATATAACCATAAACATTTAGTATAAATTTAACCAGAAAGAGAAATATGGCTATACTGGTGGAATCAGTGGAGGGAAAGAGTGTGTCTTTGTGTGTTTGGTGAGAGGTGGGTGGGAAGGTGGGTTTGGAAATGGAGTGAGTGATAAACCATCATTATTGGCGTGTGAACACAATATCAACACAATAGTGTGATAGTGAATAAGTCTCACGAGATCTGATGGTTTTATAAATGGGAGTTCCCCTGCACAAGCTCTCTTGGGGCCACCATGTAAGACATGACTTTGCTCCTCACTCACCTTCTGCCATGATTGTGAGGCCTCCCTAGCCATGCTGAACTATGAGTCAATGAAACCTCTTTCTTTTATAAATTACCCAGTTTGGGTTATGTCTTTATTAGCAGCATGAGAACAGACTAATACACAGGATTAGTACTAAAGGTAAAATGGAGACTAGGTACCTGTCTGCGTTTTATTTTGAGAGTATTGTATTGCAAGCATGTGGAGAAAAAGTGCAACAGCCTAAAAAAAAGCCCAGTGAAAGTCAGTATAATTGGAAATGTCGGGCCACTTATTCCAAACCTATAACATTCCCCTATATATACACAATTAAATGTAATAAATGTAATTTATGTACACAATTAACTGTCAATGTAATTGGGGTTTCCATGGGGCTTGTGGCATATAAATTCAACCAGGAAAACTGAATTCCTTTGAAGATTTATTCAGATGAGGTAAGATGGAAGCTGGTTTCCTCTTGTGTCAACTTGGGCAATGGGGATAGTCAGTCTAGTGAACATGTTATAACTGACTCCTGGGAAAGCAAAATGGACATTTTAAAAATATAGGCTCAAAAGTATAGCTCTGTAGACTTGAGACTTTGGATTCATTATTATTTGATTTTCAGGATGACAAATTAGTCAAACCAAAGATGAAATTTAATCAAATGATATACAAAAATATTTTATAGGCTTTCTTTACCTCTTTTACCCAGAGAAATCTATTTTTCTTTTACAGCTGGGATGGCATGCTATCTCTTAGGCATCACATTCTCTAAACTCTGGAGACAGAATGAATTACTTCCTCCTCTACACTCAAATACTGCTGGAATAATACTTATCACAATGTACCATAAATAATTATTTATAAGTTTGACTACCTTGCTAGATAATGAATTTCAAAATGGCAAGGGCTATAGCTTATTCAGTACTAAATAAAATGCCTGGCTACAAATAGGTCCTAGTAAAAATTAAAGGTTTGAGTTAATACTGAGTTACCCAAAGAAGATAATTCACAAGTCCAGTGAAAAGGAAGTATACTGGAAAGGCAAAGTCTATTATATTTAGTGTGTATCCTCTAATTTCTTTCTTTTAGGCCCTATCAATATAGGTATAGTATATTACGTAACTCAAATGCTACCCCCACCATTGAGTTTCTCCTGATTTTCCAAGTCACAAAGATCTGTTCTCTCTGCACTTCTAAGCACTTTTTACCTCTATCAGTACGTAAAGAGGAGCCTTTACCTACTCTCCCCATGCCTCCTTTTTTTTTTAATGTTTTGAAGGACTATATTTCATTTTATTTATCTTTGAATATACAATGGCTATCACTGGCCTGGCACATAATACATATTCAATGAATGTTTGTTAATTAATAATTTATTAGACTTGAAATAGTCAAAAGATGAGAGATAATTTGTTTCATTTCTATTCCCTTTTCTGTAACCAAGATGAAGGCCAAAGTGGTCTTAGGAACCTTTTGTCTTCCTGATGAGTTCTTCTATGGTGTCCCACTGCTCCTTGGTGACCTAACACAAAAAAGATGTCAATTTAATGTGCTTTTTACATGTTTTTAAAGCTTAGTATCCTAGCTGCTGATATTACACTATACACACAAAAGTATTACCTTTCTCAGGTCGTTGAATTCCCCTGAAATAAGTACTTCCTCTCCACCGTCAAATTTAATGACCTGGAAAAAACAAATTTTTAAACTCTGAAACTAACTCCTTTTAAAAAGTTTCTGAACCACTAGCCATTTTCCCATACTAATTGCATGGAATATCTCTTTGGCACTTTAAATCAAGCCCAAATTTTAAAGATAAAACTCATGATTAAACCTAAATTGATTTACTCAGTTTATAATTCTATTTCTAACATCTCCACAATTACAAATATCTACCCAATATTGAAGATCATCTTAAAGGTATATCTACCAAGGTAACCTGCATCTATTAATTTATCACTTGATATGGTTTGGCAGTGTCCCCAAAAAAATCTCATCTTGAATTGTAATCCTCAATCTCTCTCTCTCTCTCTCTCGTCTCCCTTTTTTCTCTCTCTCCCTCTCTTTATCTCTATTGCCTGCCACCATGTTAAGTTATGACTCTTCCCCTTCAGCCATAATTGTAAGTTTCCTGAGCCCTCCTCAGACATGCAGAAGAGTGAATCAATTAAACCTCTTTTCTTTTTTTTTTTTGAATTATACTTGAAGTTCTAGGGTGAATGTGCACAATGTGCAGGTTTGTTACATATGTATACATGTGCCATGTTGGTGTGCTGCACGCATTAACTCGTCATATACATTAGGTATATCTGCTAATACTATGCCTCCCCCCTCCTCCCACCCCACAACAGGCCCCCATGTGTGATGTTCACCACCCTGTGTCCAAGTGTTTTCATTGTTCAATTCCCACTTATGAGTGAGAACATGCAGTGTTTGGTTTTCTGTCCTTGTGAGAGTTTGCTCAGAATCATGGTTTCCAGCTTCATCCATGTCCCTACAAAGGACATGAACTCATCCTTTTTTATGTCTGCATAGTATTCCATGATGTATATGTGCCACATTTTCTTAATCCAGTCTATCATTGATAGACATCTGGGTTGGTTCCAAGTCTTTGCTATTGTGAATAGTACTGCAATAAACATACGTGTGCATGTGTCTTTATAGCAGCATGATTTATAATTCTTTCGGTATATACCCAGTAATGGGATGGCTGGGTCAAATGGTATTTCTAGTTCTAGACCCTTGAGGAATCACCACACTGTCTTCCACAATGGTTTAACTAGTTTACAGTCCCACCAACAGTGTAAAAGTGTTCCTATTTCTCCACATCCTCTCCAGCACCTGTTGTTTCCTGAATCTTTAATGAACACCATTCTAACTGGTGTGAGATGGTATCTCACTGCGGTTTTGATTTGCATTTCTCTGATGGCCAGTGATAATGAGCATTTTTTCATGTGTCTGTTGGCTGCATAAATATCTTCTTTTGAGAGGTGTCTGTTCATACACTTTGCCCACTTTGTGATGGGGTTGTTTGATTTTTTCTTGTAAATTTAAGTTCTTTGTAGATTCTGGATATTAGTCCTTTGTCAGATGAGTAGATTGTAAACATTTTCTCCCATTCTGTAGGTTGCCTGTTCACTCTGATGGTAGTTTCTTTGGCTGTGCAGAAGCTCTTTAGTTTAATTAGATCCCATTTGTCTATTTTGGCTTTTGTGGCCATTGCTTTTGGTGTTTTAGTCATGAAGTCCTTGTCCATGCCTATGTCCTGAATGGCATTGCCTAGGTTTTCTTCTAGGGTGTTTATAGTTTCAGGTCTAACATTTAAGTCTTTAACCCATCTTGAATTAATTTTTGTATAAGGAGTAAGGAAGGCATCCAGTTTCAGCTTTCTACATATGGCTAGCCAGTTTTCCCAGCACCATTTACTAAACAAGGAATCCTTTCCCCATTTCTTGTTTTTGTCAGGCTTCTCAAAGATCAGATGGTTGTAGATGTGTGGTATTATTTCTGAGGGCTCTGTTCTGTTCCATTGGTCTATATCTCTGTTGTGGTACCAGTACCATGCTGTTTTGGTTACTGTAGCCTTGTAGTACAGTTTGAAGTCAGGTAATGTGATGCGTCCAGCTTTGTTCTTTTGGCTTAGGATTGTCTTGGCAATGCGGGCTCTTTTTTGGTTCCATATGAACTTTAAAAGTAGTTTTTTCCAATTCTGTGAATTGACTTTCGTCATTGGTAGCTTGATGGGGATGGCACTAAATCTATAAATTACCTTGGGCAGTGTGGCCATTTTCACACATTGATTCTTCCTATCCATGAGCATGGAATGTTCTTCCATTTGTTCGTGTCCTCTTTTATTTTACTGAGCAGTGGTTTGTAGTTCTCCTTGAAGAGGTCCTTCACATCCCTTGTAAGTTGGATTCCTAGGTATTTTATTCTCTTTGAAGCAATTGTGAATGGGAGTTCACTCATGATTTGGCTCTCTGCTTGTCTGTTATTGGTGTAAAAAATGCTTGTGATTTTTGCAGATTGATTTTGTATCCTGAGACTTTGCTGAAGCTGCTTATCAGCTTAAGGAGGTTTTGGGCTGAGACGATGGGGTTTTCTAAATATACAATCATGTCATCTGCAAACAGGTACAATTTGACTTCCTCTTTTCCTAATTGAATACCCTTTATTTATTTCTCCTGCCTGACTGCCCTGACCAGAACTTCCAATACTATGTTGAATAGGAGTGGTGAGAGAGGGCATCCCTGTCTTGTGCCAGTTTTCAAAGGGAATGCTTCCAGTTTTTGCCCCCTGGCTGTGGGTTTGTCATAAATAGCTCTTATTATTTTGAGACATGTCCCATCAATACCTAGTTTACTGAGAGTTTTTAGCATGAAGGGAGGTTGAATTTTGTCGAAGGCCTTTTCTGCATCTATTGAGATAATCATGTGGTTTTTGTCTTTGGTTCTGTTTATATGATGGATTATGTTTATTGATTTGCATATGTTGAACCAGCCTTGCATCCCAGGGATGAAGCCCACTTGATCGTGGTGGATAAGCTTTTTGATGTGCTGCTGGATTTGGTTTGCCAGTATTTTACTGAAGATTTTTGCATCAATGTTCATCAGGAATATTGGTCTAAAATTCTCTTTTTTTGTTGTTGTGTCTCTGCCAGGCTTTGGTATCAGGATGATGCTGGCCTCATAAAATGAGTCAGGGAGGATTACCTCTTTTTCTATCGATTGGAATAGTTTCAGAAGGAATGGTACCAGCTCCTCTTTGTACCTCTGGTAGAATTTGGCTGTGAATCCATCTGGTCCTGGACTTTTTTTGGTTGGTAGGCTTTTAATTATTGCCTCAATTTCAGAATGTGTTATTGGTGTATTCAGGGATTCAACTTCTTCCAGGTTTAGTCTTGGGAGGGTGTATGCGTACAGGAATGTATCCATTTCTTCTAGATTTTCTAGTTTATCTGCATAGTGGTGTTTATAGTATTCTCTGATGGGAGTTTGTATCTCTGTGGGATAGGTGGTGATATCCCCTTTATCATTTTTTATTGCATCTATTTGATTCTTCACTCTTTCCTTCTTTATTAGTCTTGCTAGTGGTCTATCAATTTTTTGGTCTTTTCAAAAAAAACAGCTCCTGGATTCATTGATTTTTTGAAGGGTATTTTGTGTCTCTATCTCCTTCAGTTCTGCTCTGATCTTAGTACTTTCTTGCCTTCTGCTAGCTTTTGAATGTGTTTGCTCTTGCTTCTCTAGTTCTTTTAATTGTGATGTTAGGGTGCCCATTTTAGATCTTCCCTGCTTTCTCTTGTGGGCATTTAGTGCTATAAATTTCCCTCTACACACTGCTTTAAATGTGTCCCAGAGATTCTGGTATGTTGTGTCTTTGTTCTCATTGGCTTCAAAGAACATCTTTATTTCTGCTTTCATTTCGTTATGTACCCAGTAGTCATTCAGGAGCAGGTTGTTCAGTTTCCATGTAGTTGAGCGGTTTTGAGTGAGTTTCTTAAACCTGAGTTCTAGTTTGATTGCACTGTGGTCTGAGAGACAGTTTGTTATAATTTCTGTTCTTTTACATTTGCTGAGGAGTGCTTTACTTCCACCTATGTGGTCAATTTTGGAATAAGTGCGATGTGGTGCTAAGAAAAATATATATTCTGTTGATTTGAGGTGGAGAGTTCTGTAGATGTCTATTAGGTCCGCTTGGTGCGGAGCTGAGTTCAATTCGTGGATATCCTTGTTAACTTTCTGTCTTGTTGTTCTGTCTAATATTGACAGTGGGGCGTTAAAGTCTCCCATTATTATTGTGTGGGAGTCTAAGTCTCTTTGTAGGTCTCTAAGGACTTGCTTTATAAATCTGGGTGCTCCTGTATTGGGTGAAAGTATATTTAGGATAGTTAGCTCTTCTTGTTGAATTGATCCCTTTACCATTATGTAATGGCCTTCTTTCTCTCTTCTGATCTTTGTTGGTTTAAAGTCTGTTTTATCAGAGACTAGGATTGCAACCCCTGCTCTTTTTTTTGTTTTCCATTTGCTTGGTAGGGTTTCCTCCATGCCTTTATTTTGAGCCTATGTGTGTCTCTGCATGTGAGATGGGTCTCCTGAATACAGCACACTGATGGGTCTTGACTCTTTATCCAATTTGCCAGTCTGTGTCTTTTAATTGGAGCATTTAAGCCCATTTACATTTAAGGTTAATATTGTTATGTGTGAATTTGATCCTGTCATTATGATGTTAGCTGGTTATTTTGCTCGTTAGTTGATGCAGTTTTTTTGTAGCATTGATGGTCTCTACAATTTGGCCTGTTTTTGCAGTGACTGGTACCGGTTGTTCCTATCCATGTTTAGTGCTTCCTTCAGGAGCTCTTGTAAGGCAGGCCTGGTAGTGACAAAATCTCAGCATTTGCTTGTCTGTAAAGTATTTTATTTCTCCTTCACTTATGAAGCTTAGTTTGGCTGGATATGAAATTCTAGGTTGAAAATTATTTTCTTTAAGAATGTTGAATATTGGCCCCCACTTTCTTCTGGCTTGTAGTTTCTGCTGAGAGATCCACTGTTAGTCTGATGGGCTTCCCTTTGTGGGTAACCTGACCTTTCTCTCTGGCTGCCCTTAGCATTTTTTCCTCATTTCAACTTTAGTCAATCTGACAATTATGTGTCTTGGAGTTGCTCTTCTCAGGGAGTATCTTTGTAGCCTTCTCTGTATTTCCTGAATTTGAATGTTGGCCTGCGTTGGTAGGTTGGGGAAATTCTCCAGGATAATATCCTGCAGAGTGTTTTCCAACTTGGTTCCATTCTCCCTGTCACTTTCAGGTACAATCAGACGTAGATTTGGTCTTTTCACATAGTCCCATATTTCTTGGAGGCTTTGTTCATTTGTTTTTACTCTTTTTTCTCTAAACTTCTCTTCTCACTTCATTTCATTCATTTGATCTTCAATCACTGATACCCTTTCCTCCACTTGATCGAATCGGCTACTGAAGCTTGTTCATGCATCACGTATTTCTCATGTCATGGTTTTCAGCTCCATCAGGTCATTTAGGGTCTTCTCTACGCTGTTTATTCTAGTTAGCCATCGTCTAATCTTTTATCAAGGTTTTTAGCTTTCTGGCGATGGGTTCGAACACCTTCCTTTAGCTCAGTGAAGTCTGTTATTACCAATCATCTGAAGCCTTCTTCTCTCAACTCGTCAAAGTCATTCTCCATCCAGCTTTGTTCCGTTGCTGGCGAGGAGCTGCATTCCTTTGGAAGAGAAGAGGCGCTCTGATTTTCAGAATTTTCAGCTTTTCTGCTCTGGTTTCTCCCCATCTTTGTGGTTTTATCTGCCTTTGGTCTTTTGTGATGGTGACATACAAATGGGGTTTTGGTGTGGATGTCCTTTCTGTTTGTTAGTTTTCCTTCTAACAGTCAGGACCCTGAGCTGCAGGTCTGTTGGAGTTTGCTGGACGTCCACTGCAGACACTGTTTGCCTGGGTATCACCAGCGGAGGCTGCAGAACAGCAAATATTGCAGAATGGCAAATGTTGCTGCCTGATCCTTCCTCAGGAAGCTTCGTCTCAGAGGGGCACCTGGCTGTATGAGGTGTCAGTTGGCCCCTACTGGGAGGTGTCTCCCAGTTAGGCTACTCGGGGGTCAAGGGCCCATTTGAGGGGCCAGTCTGTCCGTTCTCAGATCTCCAACTCCATGCTGGGAGAACCACTACTCTCTTCAAAGCTGTCAGACAGGGACATTTAAGTCTGCAGAAGTTTCTGCTGCCTTTTGTTCAGCTATGTCCTGCCCCCAGAGGTGGAGTCTATAGAGGCAGGAAGGCAGGCCTCCTTGAGCTGTGGTGGGCTCCACCCAGTTTGAGCTTCCAGGCTACTTTGTTTACCTACTCAAGCCCCAGCATTGGCAGACACCCCTCCCCCAGTCTCACTGCCACCCTGCAGTTCTATTTCAGACTGCTATGCTAGCAGTGAGTGAGGCTCTGTGGGCGTGGGACCCTCTGAGCCATGCGCGGGATATAATCTCCTGGTGTGCCGTTTGCTAAGACCATTGGAAAAGCGCAGTATTAGGGTGGGAGTGTCCTGATTTTCCAAGTACCGTCTGTCAGAGCTTCCCTTGGCTAGGAAAGGGAATTCCCCAACCCCCTGCACTTCCCTTAAACCTCTTTTCTTTATAAATTACATAGTCTCAGGTATGTCTTTAGCAGTGTGAGAACGGACTAATACATCACTGAATAAATGTCATAGGCTACATAATATATATAATATTTTATATTATTTATAACTAAATACATATTTTAAATCATATTTACATTCAGCATTGTCAGGATTGGTTCCACAACAGACCTCCCTGCCCCAAACACACTCCTGAAAAAAAAAGTGAAGAGAAATAAACAATGCTTACTGCTCCATTAATCCAAGAAGCATAATCACTACAAAGGAAAGCAGCAAGATTTGCGAGTTCTTCTACAGTCCCCAGGCGACCACAGGGAATTCTGCCAATCATTTCTTTCTCAAATGTTCCAGTTGGGTCCAGACGGCTAAAGGCACCCTTAGAAATTAAGAAAACAATTAGGCTGTGTCGGGTTTTTCAATCAACTCCTTTCCTACTCAAGAAAAAATGTGTATAAAATGGCATGCTGCCATGCAGCTTAAAACCTTAGGCTTTGTAAGTAAAAAAGAATTTCACCAAATTATTCTTAAAAAAAAATAGATCACTGGAAAATATAACCCTTTTAATCTTAGTTTCTTCTATGTAAAATGAGGATGTCTATCTTAGTTACCTCACAAAATTGTTATAAGCATCAAATGAAAAAATGTATATAAAGGTATCCCGAAATATGTACAAGCTTAGGTGGTAAAGGCAGTGGTATTACTGGCTTTTCATTTAATAAACACAGAAAAGTGGCTCATAGGAAATATTTAAGAGGAAATTCCTTTTCTTTCATCCCAAAGTATTGGAAAAGGAAGAAAACAAGTATGTAGAAATTCAATTAGATTCTAGAGAGAGAAAAACTACAACTAAATTGGCCAAACAATTTGCTTTCTGTCAATGATGTGAAGGAACAGACCAAGATGAATTATGGATGTGCACTGATTAATAAAAACAACTGGATTTTTCTGTACTAGTGCCTTGAAGTTTAGGTGGCAGTTTTCCTCAATAACGCAGCCATAAGACAGAACAAACACTCAGAGGACTCCATGAGAGACCTCCAGTTCTTCCCAGGAGGTTATAAATCCCAGAGACAAGGGGTTGCAACTGGTCCCAGTCCTGGTTCTAAAAAGTGCATGCTAGGGAGTTTCTACACTTCAGTTTTCTTTTAATCTCTTTAACAGTAAATAGTTATTATTTGGGTACAACTCCTATCTCAGTGGCTAGACTGTAAACTCCTTAGTGGCAAGCACTTTCTCAGAGATACTTCTGTATCTTTCTCAGTACCCGTAGATACAGTGAACAGTCAATAAATATAGGTTAAATAAATAAAATGCAGGTGATTTTTCCCTAGATATTGGGGTCTTGGAGAGAAGCGTTTGTGTCTATAAACCTATTTTCAGATATGCTTAGGACAGGGCCACCCTGAATCATGTGTTTTAATGTATGTTTTTAAGTTTCTTTCCACTAATTGTATTAGACTGTTTAGTATTGAATTGTCAGACGAATAAGATAGTCAACAAGTTTCAATCACTCAGGAAGTTTTTATTTCTATTTCCCATCCTTTAAACTGCTAAATAAACTAATATGGCCATTTCCAAGTTATTTTTTAATACCCAGAGCTACCTATAACCCAAACGTCCCTTAGTATTATTTTCTAATATGTTTACACAACTGAAACAAGTTACCAAATTTTGCCTGGTCTTTCAACATTACATCTGGTTGGCATTATAAATACTTGCTTTAGGTGAAAACCAAGAGAAGTGTGAGTGAAGTTATTTTGGGATAATGAGAGAGCAGAGAAGCTGTGCATATTCTGAGCAACATCTGTAACAACATTAGAGATAATTACAAGTTGCAATGAGTATCCACAAGGATTATTACTTATAGGTGAAATCTATGCTGTCAGAAGGACTTATAATCAGAGAGATGTGGGCGTTAGATGACATGCATAATTGACTGAGAGTGAAAGGGCACAAGCATGAGTCAAGGAAAATGCTACCTACCTATAGCAAGACAAAGCCTATATAATAAGTTACCAAAGCATCTCTCAAACTAAAAATATAGTTACATTTCCTTGATTTTTTTTAAAAAAAGGATGTCAGACAATGTAAGAGCCTTTAAAATGTCATGAAAGTTAACAAATACAGGACAGTAACAGACCACTGAAACAAATCAGACAAAGTGCCAACATTGATGGTATAAAAGATCCCAAAAGATTAAGACACTGAAATTGACATTATGAAGAAATTGCATAGCTGCTATATTCCTGCCCGCCTCCTTATTTCTTATATTCGATAATGAATAAAGGCAAAGGCCTCTTCCCTAGAACCAGGGCTCTAAACCTAGGCATCTCTGGAAAGTCCTTTACACAACAACCAGAATATACCTATCAGCGTTTCATTATTTAATCATTCACAATGTGATAACAAGCAAAATACAACTTACTTTGGTTTTTATAGGCCCTGGTTGAATCACATTGAATCGCATTCCATATTTGCCCCATTCAGCTGCAAGAGACCTAAAAATTAAAATCAACAACATACATTCTGAAATATTATACTATATGTTAAAGACAGTAATAACTGGGACTCACTAGATGCTTACTACATGCCAGAGATTACAACCCCAACAGGTAGGTAGTATTATTGTTCCCTATATTACAGATACTGTAACTAAGGCACAGAGAGGTTAAATCATTTTCTCTATGTCATATGGCCAATTTGTCAATCTCAAGAGGTCTAGCTTCAGTCTGTACCCTTAGTCACTCTACTGTACAACCTAACCTTTATATTTTAGTGTCCTTAACCACTACGCTATACCACCTACCATTTGTAGTTTAGAATATATACTTTTGTCCAATGTCAATATACATTTTTAGAGTAGGTATTCATTATTCACATAAAAACGTGAGTGCTTCATGCCCTTCCCTCACATTTTCTGGAGTTCAGTCTTGTAGTTACAAAGTTCATTATAACTTTACTCATAGCCCTGTACATTGGATTACAATGTCTGTAATATCACAAGTGCTTTATTTGAGTAAAAGAGTACATCGATTCAAAATATAAACCACATCCATGTCTAACTAGGCTTTAATATAATTGTTGAACCAAACTTGAAAGGAAATAGGAATCTAACAAAATCTTGCTTAATGTCCTGAAGAAAAATATAACACTAATAGCAAACAAAGAACTTCAAAGGAACTTGTTTTAAAAGCTTACTTTACAGGTAGCTCTTTTAAAATCTAAATTCATTTTAGGAATTTACATTCATATGTATATTTGTGTGTATATATACTTAACATAATTTCAAATAATGACAATAGCTTAAAAGAATTCATATAATGCAAATGAGGAAGACAGGATAATTTGAAAGAAAGAAGGAAAGAAAAAAAGCAAGATAAAGAGAGAGAAAAGCCAGGATAACGAAATATAACGGAGCCAAGAATGAGGCTAATATCTAAATGTATTGAAGTGTGTGATGTTCCATATAACTGCAATAGTCACATCACAAATTTGTATCTATTCTTCCCATGACTCTATACAAAAAAGGTAAGCCTAATCAGTTACACAATCCACAGTACCCATAAAGAAAAAGCAAGCTAATTGCTCAGGAAAAGCACATTTGTCTCTAATACGAAAAATGGCTTAAGTCTTTCTAGACTTACAACAGGAAAATTGTACAGTATAACAATCTCCTTAAGACACTGTATCCTTGCAATAGATAAAATGGGCTAAGTTCAAACTTGACAAATGGGATCTAATTAAACTAAAGAACTTCTGCACAGCAAAAGAAACTATCATCAGAGTGCACAGGCAACCTACAGAATGGGAGAAAAGCTTTGCAATCTATCCATCTGATAAATGGCTAATATCCAGAATCTACAAAGAACTTAAAGAACTTAAACAAATTAAACTTAAACACAAACAACCCCATCAAAAAGTGGGGGAAGGATATGAACAGACACTTCTCAAAAGAAGACATTTACGCAGCCAGCAAACTATGAAAAAAAAGCTATTCATCACTGATCATTAGAGAAATGCAAATCAAAACCACGAGATACCATCTCATGCCAGTTAGAATGGCAATCATTAAAAAGTCAGGAAACAACAGATGCTGGAGAGGATGTGGAGCAATAGGAACACTTTTACACTGTTAGTGGGACTGTAAATTAGTTCAGCCATTGTGGGAGAGAGTGTGGTGATTCCTCAAGGATCTAGAACTAGAAATACCATTTGACCCAGCCATCCCATTACTGGGTATATACTCAAAGGATTATAAATCATTCTACTATAAAGACACATGCACACATATGTTTATTGCAGCACTGTTCTTAATAGCAAAGACTTAGAACCAACCCAAATGCCCATCAATGATAGACTGGATAAAGAAAATGTGGCACATATACACCATGGAATACTGTGCAGCCATAATAAAGGATGAGTTCATGTACTTTGCAGGAACGTGGATGAAGCTGGAAACCGTCATTCTCAGCAAACTAACACAGCAACAGAAAATCAAATACTGCATGTTCTTACTCATAAGTGGGAGCTGAACAATGAGAACACATGGACACAGGAAGGGGAACATCACACACTGGGTCTATCAAGGGGTGGAGAGCTAGGGGAGGGATAGCATTAGGAAAAATTCGTAATGTAAATGACGGGTTGGTGGGTGCTGCAAACCACCATGGCGCATGTATACCTATGTAACAAACCTGCACATTCTGCACATGTATCCCAGAACTTAAAGTATAATTTTAAAAATGCGCTAAGTTCTATGAAACTATCAGACATCCATTAATAGTCTTACAGCATCATTTCAAAGGCCAATTCAGTAAAACCAGTTCTACAGAATAGGGTACACGTAATCTCAAGATAGCCTGTTAATCTGACTTAATCCATGAACGTATTTTAGAGAAATGGGTGGGCTGTATGTCTTTCAGACAGAACATACATAAAAATTGCTTCTCTGAGTGATGTTTTTGACAAAGTTCATTGCCATAGCTATCCTGGGCATTTATTTATAGTGTATCTACTCTAAATTGCTTCATGTCTTAATAGAATTACTGTACTGAGCAGAGTCTATATTATCCTATGAAAAACTGAGCAACCTGTTAAGAAAATCTGCCTAGAGGAAAAGCCATCCTCTCTGTGCTCAGAGGTGTGCCAGATACATTTGTTCAGTTGCTAGCATGATCTTTCAACTGTCATTAAGCTAGCTGATATACTGAAGAACTACTGTAATCTGATAATGAATCCACCTCATACAGTTATCTCTGCATGTTAAGATGCTAAGAACAATACATGCAATATGTTAGCCATTATTATTGCTCATTCAACCAATGTTTATTATATACTTACCATGTGTCAATACTATAAATATTGCTTAGCCTCAAATAAAGTCAGTCCCTGCTCTCAAATGAGCAGTCCCTCCCTCTCAAGAGAGGTGAGCCTGGTTATATAATGAATTAGTTACTAGGCTGGGAATTGTGTGATGTAAGCTATACCTGCTTAAAAGAAGAAGAACCTAAGTAGGAGTGACAAGGAAGGCTTCTCTGAAGAGGTAACATTCTGAGCTGATGGGTGAAGAAGGATTAGGAGTTTGCTGCAAGAGGCAGGGGAAAGGAGGAGCTGAGAGATTAAGAAGGCAGGATGGTGACATGGTTTGGCTCTGTGTCCCCACCCAAATCTCACTCTGAATTGTAATAATCCCCACATGTCAAGGGTGAGACCAGGTAGACATAACTGAATCCTGAAGACAGTTTTCCCCATGCTGTTCTCATGATAGTGAGTGAGTTCTCACAAGATCTGATAGTTTTATAAGGGGCTTACCCCTTCACTTGGCACACATTCTCTTTCCTGCTGCCCTGTGAAGAGGTGCCTTCCACCATGATTCTAAGTTTCCTGAGGCCTCCCTAGCCATGTGGAAACTGTGAGTCAATCAAACCTCTTTTCTTTATAAATTACCCAGTCTCATGTATTTCTTCATAGCAGCGTGAGAACGGACTAATACAGATGGAGAAGGAAGACAGCCAAGGCATATGGGTCAGTATGAGTAAAGGACAAGGGCCCAAACAACATGTAGAATTTGGGAACCTATAATGCCTTATTTAGTAAGACTGTGTACTATAAAGTATGAGAAGAAGGTTGATGGGAACTCAAGCTGTAAAGGAAGGCACATGTTTAATGAGCATCTATTATATGCAGGAACACAATAAAAGCAGCACCAAATCAGTTCTTAAAGGACATGAGATAAAAAGCTCTAACAAGACTGAAGAGTCCTCACAAAACAAATATTGACATTGAAGAAATGCTGCCAAAATAGTCAAGTTCTCATCCTTTATTTCCAACACTACCTGACCTTAAAAAATGGTAATTATCTCTATTCAGACTAAGATTCAGCTTGTGAATAAATATTTCTTTCTATCTCAAACTAATGTGTATTTACGGACTTAAATATTAAAAATGCTCTGGGACTACTAAAAGAAGAGTACCATAATTCAGCTCAACAAGCATGGAGCACCAGCTACGGACCAGACTCTTCTGGTCCAAGTGGGGAAGTCAGATTGTTTAATGTTACGTTAATGGAGGAAACCCCATCTCTACTAAAAGTACAAAATTAGCCAGGTGTGGTGGCATATGCCTGTAATCCCAGCTCCTTGGAAGGCTGAGGCAGGAGAATCACTTGAACCCAGGAGGCACAGGTTGCAGTGAGCCAAGATGGCACCATTGCACTCCAGCCTGGGCAACAAGAGCAAAACTCCATCTCAAAAAAAAAAAAAAAAAAAAAAAGCCCGCCATGCCCTGCTCTCTCTCTCTGCTACATTGGTATATTACCTTCATTTTAGAATCTATTCATTAGTGTTTGTCCTCTCACTAGATTGGATTAAACAAAGTTTTAAGGCACAGAGAGGAGGAAATGATTACAGAGAAAACATCCCAAAGGAAGTAAGCAAAACATCACAGCAAAATTCCAACAACAATATAACTCAGGCATAGACATATGAAAGCTGTATGGTAAGTTTAGGGAAACATGGAACAGTTCAATGGAAATTAAAGCATGGAAATAATAAATGGAATAGTAAAAAAATTTAAGCTCAGCTAACAACGAGGACTGTTCTATTTCCATCACTATCATATCCCTAGGACGAAGCATATATAAGGTATACAATAAATATTTATTGAATATATAAATTAATTAACAATGGCCAGAGACAAGTCTGTTTAGAATGCCATAGTGAGTTCTGGCTTTTATTCCAAAGAGTGACAGGAAATGATCTAAGATTTTTAGCTGGGGAGTGTCGTGAGCAGACATATATGTTCTTAGAAAGATAATTCTGGTGAAAATGTGAATGCAAAATACAGGGGGAAGAGACTGGTAGTAAAGAAATATACCATGATTATAGCAAGCCAGACAAGCAATGAAATGATGAGAAGCCCCATTATAACAAAGACAATGGAAAAGGCCAATGGAGGACAAATTCAAAAAGCAATCATGGCTGGGTGTAGTGGCTCATGCCTGTAATCCCAGCACTTTGGGAGGCTGAGGCAGGAGGATTTCTTGAGGTCAGGAGTTCCAGACCAGCCTGGGCAACATAGCAAGACCTCATCTCTACAAAAAAATTTTAAAAATTAGCCAGGCGCTGTGGCACCTGCCTGTAGTCCCAGCTACTTGGGAGGCTAAGGTGGGAGGATCGCTTGAGTCTGGGAGATTAAGGCTGCAATAAGCTGTGATTTTGCCACTGCAATGCAGCTTGGGCAACAGACTGAAGTCCTGTCTCAAAAAAAAAAAAAAAGCAGTTATACTCTGCTGAGAAAAGGCCACTGGACTTGGCAAGTGCTAATAGTCTGTGTTAGTCCCATTAATCTTATACAGTATCTACAATAAAAGAGTAAAGATGTGCTTATGAGAGGGGTTAGGGATGGCACTGATAAAGATCTATGGGACAGCAAAAAAGCTATAGTCCTGTGGTGTCTAATACGTAGCCACTAGCCATATACAGCTACTAATTTTTAAAATTTAGTTTCTCAGTCACAGTGGGATATTCCAAGGGTTCAATATCTACATGTGGCTACTGGATAGTGCATATTTACAGAACATTTACATCACTGCAGAAAGTTCCACAGGACAGCGCTGCTATAGACAAATAAGACTTATCTGGGAGATAAAATGTATGTCTCATGGTGAATCCAAGTCTTTGTTTAATTTTCTCTGGATGGACACCAGAAAGCAGGAATTTAGTTCCCTGAGCCACCAACTGTATTAGTTATGTTCAGCAACAGGATTGACAAGGAAGTACTTACTTGCTCATGGCTTCCACACCTGCTTTGGCAGAAGCACTTGGTACTACAAAACCTGAACCAGTCTCAGCATAGATAGTAGTAATAGAAAGAAATGCTGCTCCTGAAATTTTAAAAGGATACAGTTGATTAGCTATATAGCTGTATCACTTCACATAAGGAAAACATTATTTATAAAAATGGGATCTGATTAAAGAGGGTATAAGAAAAACTAAAGTATTTTTTAAAACTTCACTCACTCTAAATTAATGAGAGAATAATCTAAGAAAATTGATATGTCTTGCTACTAATCTTATGATTTAGGATGGCCCAGTCTGCACTTACTCGGAATGTATGCCTGGCGAGTCAATACGAAAGCCCAAATCTCAGAGGCATGCCCCTATTGCACCTTGTATAATCAGCTGGTCAGGATTCCCATTAACTAAGTACTACTTGAATAAGAATAAATCAGAATTAAACTTAAACTAGCAGGGACTTCTGCCTCCAGCCATAATGAACTTACCCTTCTGCTGTAAACATCAAGAAAACTGAGTAAGACATATGCTACAATTATATACAGATACTGCACAGCAGGCAGGGAAGGACTATGACTCTGATAGAAGGAAAATGACTAAGCCCTGAGATACCCTAGCTTTTTGCCTAAAGATACTATATAGATGGAAGGATGAGGAGGAGGAATCTAAGCAGAAAATGGCATTCACACTGAGTTAAGAAGATAGAGATCGGTTTGGGGAGCCTGAGGAAACTAAGGTTTCTAAGAGTTCCTCCAAGGAGGAAAGTAGGCAGAGATATTAATAGAACTCCATAAAGCTGCATGGAGTCTCAATGAGTCTTTAGACAAATAAGCTGTACATGTTTAGTGTGAGATTCCATTGAGGCCAGGCAAAGAACAACTACTAGGAAGCTGTAAGTGATGCAATTCCCAGAGCTTGCATAGGGCTGGGAGACATGGGAGTTCTAAGCAGCTTCATTGAACATCCAGAGCTTTCAATAGAGAGCTCAGAAAAAAAAAATGCCTTAGTAGGAGGGTTAAATTAGCCCCAAAGTAAAGACTACTATATACTTGCTGAAATAAAGCTTTAAAATGACCCTTAAAAATGATTAGGCTGATGCACAAGTAATTTAGAAGCTTTCCAAAATAAAAAAACCATACACCTCAAAAGAAAATTAAAATACACACAGACACAAACACACAACAACAACATAACATTCACAGCATGCAATAAAAAATTACTGCACATAAAAAGACACAGAAACCTAACAAGGAGAAAAATGATTAATAGACAAAGAGTCTCAGAAATGACAGAGGAGACAGATGTAGCACACAAACAGCCTTTTAAATGCTATTACAAATATTTTAAAAGATTTCACTGAAAATATTTATATGATGAGAAAAATGGAAAATACAAAATAGAAACCAATATGGCTTCTAAAGCAGAAAAATACAGCATCTGAAAGGAAAAACTGAACAAATAAGCTTAGCTGTAGAAGAAAAGATCCATGAATCTGAAGACACAGCAATATAAACTATCCAAAATGAAAGACAAACGGGAAAAAAAAACTGAGGAAAAACCCAGAACCTCACTGACCTATGGAACAGTATCTAGCATTCTAACAAACATATAGTTTGTCACAGAGGAAGAAAAAGCACTTGAATAAGGACTAAAAAAATTCCGAATTTGGTGAAAACTATAACTTACAATGCAGAAAGCTAAATGAATCCCAAGCAGGATAAACAGGGAAAAAAATCAAGATATTATCATAATCAATAACTGAAAACCAATGATATATAGAATCCTAATTGCAGCCAAAGGTAAAAATAAGCAATAAAAATACACAAACACAGACAAAAATTTTCATTGTCTTCTCATTTCTAAAAATAATGTAAGCTAGAAGACAATGGAGTTATATTTTTAAGGTGTTGAAAGATAAAACTTGTTAACTCTGAATTCCATATCCATCAAAAATACCCTTCAAAAATCAAGGTGATATGAAAATGATATTATAGAGAAACTGAGATTGTCAAAAGGAAAGAAATAGTAAATATGTAGGTAAATATAAAATATTTTTCTTGTTTTCTAAATTTCTTTTTAAAATGATTGTATAAAAGCTATATTAAAAAGTGATACTGCACATTCAGCGGTCAATAGTGTCTAGGACACAGCAGGTTCTCAATAAATTAACTGAATAAGGCCAGGCACAGTGGCTCATGCCTGTAATCCCAGCACTTTGGGAGACCAAGGGGAGCAAATCACCTGGGGTCAGGAGTTCGAGACCAGCCTGGCCAACATGGTGAAATCCTGCCTCTACTAAAAATACAAAAATTAGCCGGGTGTGGTAGGGCATGCCTGTAATTCCAGCTACTCAGGAGGCTGAGGCAGGAGAATCACTTGAACCCAGGAGGCAGAGGATGCAGTGAGCCGAGATGATGCCAGTGCACTCCAGGCTGGGTGACAAGAGCGAGACTCCATCTCAAAAAATAAATAAATAAATAAACAAACAAACAAATAAATAAATAAATAAAGGCTTAAAAGGGTAATCTTTAGGTCCTGAGAAATCAGTGATTTCTCTACTTCTTATTTATTCATAACACGGGATAAGACAATACTTAATATTTGCAAAAGGATCAAAATAAGTTTACATCTTTTACATAACAGCAAATACTTTTAGAAATTGAAATTTGAAGGACTACAAGGAAAGTATTTTGAAGAATATTCAGATAAGTTTTTTCTCTGCTCCATATATTTAGTTTCTCTTTCTCTCAGCATTTTCCAGAGTAGAAAGAAAACTCAGCACATCCTGGGAAACACGGGGGTGGAAGAGGGGGCAGGAGTACCATTTTGAGGATAGGAAAAAATAAGAATGGTTATGTTAGTCATTCTGGTAACTCCTTCTATATATCAAACAGCCTTTCAGATTGCTGAAAATTACTTTGCTTCCAAAATCGTACTCCGTGAAAGAGGAGGGATGTAGAACATTAGTGGGCTCCATTACAGTACACTGACAACAGATGCTAACTGTATCATTCTTATAGCAAAATTACAAAAGAAAAAAAACTGCTTTAAAAGTGGCAAATACAAAGCAAATGCTCCAATGGAAAGTGCACTATCTTTCAACTAAGACTGAACAAATACATTTCTCCAAGTGTGGGAAAGGAGTTAAGCCATCCTAATACAATTTAGATGCTGAAATGAAAGTTATTTTACTATTCATTTTATCCCTTTAAGGTTTTATTTTCTCAGCCTAGAAAATTTGGGTAGCCCACCTCTTAGAATGAGATACTGCAGCTTTTAATTCTCATGAGTGTAAAAGGGAGATAAACGTTTGAAACTGCACTGTTCCAGTAGCATTAATGCTGCAAGGTGAAACAATTATCGGCTTCAAAAAAATGAACAGTGGTGCTAAAGTGCAAAGTAAAGAATTCCTAGATCCCCAGGGTTAGTCACATATATTTTCCTTCTTGTACAGAGGCCCATTATTTCAATTAGAATAACTGCTCATGGAAAAGCTTTATAAAAGGCAAGTTTCTAACAGCTCAGAGCAGACAACAGAAATGAATCTACATTATTAATGAGGTTAAGAAAATAGAGAAGGGAAGCAATAAATGAAATAAATATTATGTTAGCCCATCCTTTGTTATTTTGAAATAGAAAAAAATAGTAATAAAAGAACATCAAAAATCATATTATCTATCAAAAAAGCTATGATATGTGCAAGATTATGATCTAATTTCAAAAGAAGATTCAAAAGTTCTAAAATCTGGTTTCAATACAAACTATGAATTGAAAGAATCACTAAACAAATTTAGTTCCAATGACCAACAGAAGGGGAATAGTATAGACACCTGGGCTCAGAAACTGATTCCACTATTTACTAGCTGTGTAGCTATGAGACTGGGGAAGTCGCATCCCTGCTCTGGACCCTAGATTTATCACCTGTAAAACAGGAACATAGGGAGTATCCAGCAAATGTCATTAGATCCTAAGGATTACTTGTTAATTTACTGCTGTTGTTGATTCCACCTATTACTCTGCCGCTCTCATGCAAAAAGACTGCCATTTACTAGCTGTGTATTAATAATTTGGCAAGTTGCGTTAGGAAACATCACCAGAATGGAAGGTAACTCCAACAGGCAACCCAGCCCCCTAGTTTCACAGACACATCCAAGAATTTGTTGAACCGCCGGTAGGTCAGGGCTGCTACACATGGTTGAGCAGTGCATAAGGGTGCCATATCTAAGGAAGCATGTTTCACATTACAGATATTACATGATTATTTACTTATTTCAAAATTTTCTTGTTGTTCTGAGGGTTTCCTTTCTAACAAGATAAGAAATATATGTGGGCAGAATGGCCCCACTTAGAGATCCCATGCCCTAATTCCTAAGAACTGAATTTCTTATTTTACTTGGCAAAATAACTTTGAAGACATTAAGAAAGATTACAGGATTTAAGAGAGGGGCCTTTCTGAGATTATCCAAGTAACACAGTCTAAGCACGTGAACTCTTAAAAACAGACAACTTTCTCTGGCTGTAGTCAGAAAGATGAATTTTAAGGAGCAGGCAAGAGAGATGTGGTAGAAGGGAAAGTCAGTCCCTAAGCATGAGAAAGACATATTGTGGTATTGCTGGCTCTGAGATGTACCAGTCCCTATGTAAGGACCAGAGAGAGGTCCCTAGGAAATAGGGTGGCCCCAAGCTGACAGCAACCATGAACATATACACTTCAGTCCTACAACCACAAGAAACTTGATTCTTCCAACGACCTAAATGAGCCTGGATATAGACTCTTTCTAGAGCCTCCAAGACATTAGCTCTGCTGGGTGACTCCCTGATATTAGCCTATAAGATCTGAAGCAGAGAAACCAGCCAAGCAACTCTGTACATTTACTTGAAAAAAACAGAATTATAAAATTATAAGCATATGATATATTAAGCTGTTAAGTTTGTGGTCATTTGTGGTCCCCACAATGGGGGACTAGTATAGTGTATTATGTCAACTTTCCAACAAACAGAAATAAAGTATCTTAATTTTTTTTTTAATCCTTGTTTAACTTTACCTATCACCGAAGGATAAAGACCACATTGCTTGGCCTCATCTCCTACCCCTCCAGGCATTATATGTCACATATAAGCAACACTGAACTCCTTGTATGCCTAAATACACAACTGAGCTGTTGGTTGCAGTTCTAACTCTTCTAGTATTATTGCTAGCAATTAATCTTACTGACAATCATGGTAAGAAGACAAACTTCTCTGTCTTTTTGATGAGGGCACAGAGGATACCTGTCTCCGAGCCATTTTTCAGTGAGAGCCCATATGAAAATCTAAAAACCCTTAATTCTCTAAAAGCTACTCAAAATAGGACTATAACATTTAAAAACTAGAATAACCCTATATAAATAATATTATCTACTAAGGAAACACTTTTCTCATTTAAACATTTAATATAAATACGTCCCTCATGTAGGCTGCTATTTTTAAGTTTAATTATAGTAAGAAGGGATATCAGGGCTCTGGTTTTTCTAACCAATTTTAATTATGAGTCAAAACCTAAGTTTCAGATAGTTGATAGTCCCCTTGTAAAAGACGTGGTAAAAATACATTTATCTTGGAGGAAACTTAACATTTTCTTTCATAACTAACATTTATTGAGTACTAGTCTGCCCCAGGAACTATTCTTAACACTTTATAGACACTAGCTCTTATAATCATTACAGCAATCCTAGGAGGAAGGCTTTATCATTAACATTATTTTACAGAAAAGACAGGCACAGCAAGCTAATCTGTCCAAGTTGATAGGACTAATAAGTATTAACCAGGATTGGAACTTGGCAGTTAAGCTCTAGAGCCTGCACTCTTAACTACTATGTAACTACTACTGCCTTGCCAAGAAATTTCTAATTACTACTTAGAAAGAAAAACTAATTTATTTTCAAAATTCTCAAATCACTTTACCTTTACCTTATTTTCAAAAAACATCAAAATAAGGTACACAGTTGCTCTAAGAAATTTTAACAGATGAGGTTGAACTCTCCCATCAAACGAGATGACTCTAGAAAAAAGTGATTTTAAAAGGATACTAATACCACCTTAATAAATTTCAACTGATAACTAAAAATGTGTTTTCAAATATTCTTTAGATGCACCCACTGTTCTAGAAAAAACAAAATCTCTGGACACAATATAAAGAAACGTACTCATGTGGTTCTTATATACTCTAAGCAACATACACCTTGCACTCACACTACTGACAAATAAGAAAAGCCTTCCGCTATGCTCTACTCTTCCCACTTCTGAAACAAGGTGCATTTGCTTCCATTCCAACTGATCATGTCAATGACTGGTCATCTTTTCCCTCTAATAGTAAAGTTGAAGGACATAACTGAAAGAAGTGTTCAGTATGTACTCAACTCACCTTCCTTTTGCAGGTCTCCAAAATGTTTCACTGCATAAACAAAGCACCACCTTTGTGTTCAGTGTTGAGTTAGGAAATGGTGGGGAAGGAATGGAAAGGCTTTGCAGGTAGGGCAGAAGTAATGCACCCTGATAAAAGAATTTGTAATGGATGGAGAGTTGATGGAAAAGGAGACTTATAACATGAAACAATAACTAGATGTAGCATGTTTTTAAGTGCTAAAGCAGGGGACCCCAACACCCCAGCCCCATACCGGTCTATGGCCAGTTAGAAACCGGGCCACACAGCAAGAAGTGAGCAGTAGGTGAGCCAGCATTACTGCCTGAGCTCCACCTCCTGTCAGATCAGCGGTGACATTAGGTTATCATAGGAGCGCAAACCCTATTGCAAACTATGCATGCAAGGAATCCAGCTTGCACATTCTTTATGATACTCTAATGCCTGATGATCTGAGGTGAAACAGTTTCATCCCAAAACCACCCCCTGCCCCTTCCCCTGGTCTGTGAAAAAATTTTCTTTCATGAAAATGGTCCCGGGTGCCAAAAGGGCTGGGGACCACTGTGCTAAAGTATGCATGCTAGCCCCTGAACTGGTAATCCTTCACTGAGGAGTGGACTAGAGCTGGGAATGGAGACTCTATGGCTCAGGTAAAGAATGATTCTAATCAGGGCATGTGTACTGGATCAGTCAAACGGGCTAGTATAGAGACTGGACAGGCTGAGGGTGCTGCATTATGGAGGACAAGGAAGAGTAACTGGCCAAGTACAATATCTATGGGTTGGAAAAAGGAATATTTTGAAATTTATTCTTGTGTTTACAATTCACACATCAGGGACTCCAGAAGAACAGTAAGATGGTTAAAAAATCTTGTGTTTTCTGATAATTTAATTGAACTGCAAAAACAGTATAATGTACTTTACTTAGTTCAATGCTTCCAAGGCCTCTGGCCTTGAAAACTGTTTCTTCTTCTCTATTAACTAAAACAGTCCTTTGTTTTTATTATTTCTTCAGTTGGTGATTTACATTTATTCTCTTCCTCTATCACAAGGCTGCTGGTAAGATTATTCAGTTCACTCTTTCCCTTTCCCCACCACAAGCTCCATATGGTTCAAGCTTCCTTGGGTTGCTTCTACTTCTTAGTTTTAAATTCTCTGAGGTTCTTAAAAGTTATTTCCACCAAAGTCTTTATGTTAGCTAGGCTATCGGATGTCCATTCACATGTAAGAAAAAGCACATGTACATCTGTAAAACAATTTATATTTTTCATGAGGCTTCTACACCTAACACCTTGTTCTGTTACTAAATATTGGAGTAGTAATTTATTATCAAGTCTATTTTATAGATGAAAAAGCTGAATAACAGTAAAATATCGTCACTCACTAACTGTCCAAGTATCAGGTGTAAACTAAGTGACTATGACTACAACAAAAAGTCACAGTTCCTTCTTTTTCTCTACTAGACCACTTACAACAACTAATTTTTTAAATTATGTCAATTGTCGATTTTAATAGTAATAGTTAACACTTAGGTAATTAATAAGCCATAGTTTCTCATCTGTAAATGTGAGTGTTAAAAATTCACTTCCTACATTAAAAAAAGATTGTACCTCAGTTTCCACCCATGTCTATAAATGGGAATAAAAGAGCACTTACTTGCAAGGTCATTGCAAGTGTTAAATGAGTTAATAAGTATTTAGCACTTAGAACAAAGCCTGATACAAAATAAGCACTCAATAAACATTAGATGTGAAAGAAATAAAGAAAAAAAGAAGGAAGGAAAGAGTTTTATAAGGGAAAAAAAGAAAGGAAGGGAGGAAGGAAGGGAAGGAGGGAGGAAGGAAAGAAGGAAGTAAAAATAAGTGAAAATTTGGTTAAAATTAGGTAATGTCTTTAAAAAGAATATTTCACATTTTGCTTGTTCTGTATTCCAACACCTGTTACATCATATACCTTTATCTAATATAGAACTTGTGGCAATCACTATAGAATTCTCATATGTTCTTAGGTATAAGGAATTCTAGCTTTCTGGTATAAAGTAATCCATGTGATTCAACACCAAAGCTAGTCCAAAATCAAGTACAATATCTGAGTAGGCTGTCATATATTTTTTCAATAAACACATGCGAGAAAAGCAAAAAAATTTTTTAAGAAAAAATTGTTTTATCTAGATACAATCAAAATGTAATTTTAAGACAATAATAGACATGAGGCCAACGTTTTAACTTGAATGTTAAGTAACTTAAGATTCTAAAAAAAAATCCAAATATGAAGAGTATCACACTATGTTGAACACTTATATAATATGCCTCTGATGGCGGCACAAGACGCTTTTGTTGGATTCAGGTTAAAGTAACAATTTCGCAAAGCAAGGCTGTAGCCAACATATCACCTGCTGGACAAAGCTGCCAGAGCAGGTGCAAAGGATGAGGTAACATCTGCATATAAACTCCCCTCAAATCCTAATCACTAAACTAAGCAAGCACAGAAGCTAAGAAGCTCAATGAAAAGTAATACTTGGAAAATGACAAAGTAAGCATTAAGAAAATTTCAGCAAAACAAATCTAGCAATATATAACTAGGATAATTTACCAAAACGAAGGAAGATTCAGCCTAGGAATGCAATGGTGTTCAATATTCAAAAATTAATTAATGTAATTCACCATATTAACAGGCTTAAAAATATACCCATCTCAATAAATATAGAAAGTAGGCTTATATTAACAAATTCAATACTTATTCACGATTTTTTTTAAAAAAAAAAAAGCTATAATCACAGGATCAAACTCACACATAACAATATAAATCTTAAATGTAAATGGGCTAAATTCTCCAATTAAAAGACACAGACTGGCAAATTGGATAGAGTCAAGACCCATCAGTGTGCTGTATTCAGGAGACCCATCTCACCTGCAGAGACACACATAGGCTCAAAATAAAGGGATGGAGGAAGATCTACCAAGCAAATGGAAAACAAAAAAAGCAGGGGTTGCAATCCTAGTCTCTGATAAAACAGACTTTAAACCAACAAAGATCAGAAGAGAGAAAGAAGGCCATTATATAATGGTAAAGGGATCAAGTCAACAGGAAGAGCTAACTATCCTAAACATATATGCACCCAATACAGAATCACCCAGATTCATAAAGCAAGTCCTTAGAGACCTACAAAGAGATGTAGACTCCCACACAATAATAATGGGAGACTTTAACAACCCACTGTCAACATTAGACAGATCAACGAGATGGAAAGTTAACAAGGATATCCAGGAATTGAACTCAGCTCTGCACCAAGCAGACCTAACAGACATCAACAGAACTCTCCACCCCAAATCAACAGACTATATATTCTTCTCAGTACCACATCTCACTTATTCCAAACTTGACCACATAGTTGGAAGTAAAGCACTCCTCAGCAAATGTAAAATAACAGAAATTATAACAAACTGTCTCTCAGACCACAGTGCAATCAAACTAGAACTCAGGTTTAAGAAACTCACTCAAAACCGCTCAACTACATGGAAACTGAACAACCTGCTCCTGAATGACTACTGGGTACATAACGAAATGAAAGCAGAAATAAAGATGTTCTTTGAAGCCAATGAGAACAAAGACACAACATACCAGAATCTCTGGGACACATTTAAAGCAGTGTGTAGAGGGAAATTTATAGCATTAAATGCCCACAAGAGAAAGCAGGGAAGATCTAAAATGGGCACCCTAACATCACAATTAAAAGAACTAGAGAAGCAAGAGCAAACACATTCAAAAGCTAGCAGAAGGCAAGAAATTACTAAGATCAGAGCAGAACTAAAGGAGATAGAGACACAAAAAACCCTTCAAAAAAACAACAAATCCAGGAGCTCGTTTTTGGAAAGGTCAACAAAATTGACAGACCGCCAGCAAGAGTAATGAAGAAAAGAGCGAAGAATCAAATAGATGCAATAAAAAATGATAAAGGGGATATCACCACCGATCCCACAGAGATACAAACTCCCATCAGAGAATACTATAAACACCTCTATGCAAATAAACTAGAAAATCTGGAAGAAATGGATACATTCCTGGACACATACACCCACCCAAGACTAAACCACGAGGAAGTTGAATCCCTGAATACACCAATAACACACTCTGAAATTGAGGCAATAATTAAAAGCCCACCAACCAAAAAAAGTCCAGGAAAAGACAGATTCACAGCCAAATTCTACCAGAGGTACAAAGAGGAGCTGGTACCATTCCTTCTGAAACTATTCCAATCAATAGAAAAAGAGGGAGTCCTCCCTGACTCATTTTATGGGGCCAGCATCATCCTGATACCAAAGCCTGACAGAGACACAACAAAAAAAGAGAATTTTAGACCAATATCCCTGATGAACATCCATGCAAAAATCTTCAGTAAAATACTGGCAAACCAAATCCAGCAGCACATCAAAAAGCTTATCCACCATGATCAAGTGGGCTTCATCCCTGGGATGCAAGGCTGGTTCAACATTATGCAAATCAATAAACATAATCCATCATACAAACAGAACAAAAGACAAAAACTACATTATTATCTCAATAGATACAGAAAAGGCCTTTGACAAAATTCAACCGCCCTTCATGCTAAAAACTCTCAATAAATTAGGTATTGATGGGATGTATCTCAAAATAATAAGAGCTATTTATGACAAACCCACAGCCAATATCATACTGAATAGGCAAAAACTGGAAGGATTCTCTGTGAAAATTGGCACAAGACAGGGATGCCCTCTCTCACCACTCCTATTCAACATAGTGTTGGAAGTTCTGGCCAGGGCAATCAGGCAGGAGAAAGAAATAAAGGATATTCAATTAGGATAAGAAGAAGTCAAATTGTCCCCGTTTGCAGATGACATGATTGTATATTTAGAAAACCCCATCATCTTAGCCCAAAATCTCCTTAAGCTGATAAGCAAATTCAGCAAAGTCTCAGGATACAAAATCAATGTGCAAAAATCACAAGCATTCCTATACAGCAATAACAGACGAACAGAAAGCCAAATCATGAGTGAACTCCCATTCACAATTGCTTCAAAGAAAATAAAATACCTAGGAATCCAACTTACAAGGGATGTGAAGGACCTCTTCAAGGAGAACTACAAACCACTGCTCAATGAAATAAAAGAGGACACAAACAAATGGAAGAACATTCCATGCTCCTGGATAGGAAGAATCAATATCATGAAAATGGCCATACTGCCCAAGGTAATTTATAGATTCAATGCCATCCCCATCAAGCTACCAATGACTTTCTTCACAGAATTGGAAAAAACTACTTTAAAGTTCATATGGAACCAAAAAAGAGCCCGCATTGCCAAGACAATCCTAAGCCAAAAGAACAAAGCTGGACGCATCATACTACCTCACTTCAAACTATACTGCAAGGCTACAGTAACCAAAACAGCATGGTACTGGTACCAAAACAGAGATATAGATCAATGGAACAGAACAGAGCCCTCAGAAATAATACCACACATCTATAACCATCTGATCTTTGACAAACCTGACAAAAACAAGAAATGGGGAAAGGATTCCCTATTTAATAAATGGTGCTGGGAAAACTGGCTAGCCATATGTAGAAAGCTGAAACTGGATCCCTTCCTTTTACTCCTTATACAAAAATTTATTCATGATGGATTAAAGACTTAAATGTCAGACCTAAAACCATAAAAACCCTAGAAGAAAACCTAGGCATTACCATTCAGGACATAGGCATGGGCAAGGGCTTCATGTCTAAAACACCAAAAGCAACAGCAACAAAAGCCAAAATAGACAAATGGGATCTAATTAAACTAAAGAGCTTCTGCACAGCAAAAGAAACTACCATCAGAGTGAACAGGCAACCTACAGAATGGGAGAAAATTTCTGCAATCTACCCACCTGACAAAGGACTAATATCCAGAATCTACAAAGAACTTAAACAAATTTACAACAAAAAAATCAAACAACCCCAACAAAAAGTAGGCGACGGATTTGAACAGACACTTCTCAAAAGAAGACATTTATGCAGCCAACAGACACAGGAAAAAATGCTCATCATCACTGGCCATCAGAGAAATGCAAATCAAAACCACGATGAGATACCATCTCACACCAGTTAGAATGGCAATCATTAAAAAGTCAGGAAACAACAGGTGCTGGAGAGGATGTGGAAAAATAGGAACACTTTTACACTGTTGGTGGGACTGTAAACTAGTTCAACCATTGTGGAAGACAGTGTGGCTATTCCTCAAGGATCTAGAACTAGAATTACCATGTGACCCAGCCATCCCGTTACTGGGTATATACCCAAAGGATTATAAATCATGCTGCTATAAAGACATATGCACATGTATGCTTATTGTGGCACTATTCACAATAGCAAAGATTTGGAACCAACCCAAATGTCCATCAATGATAGACTGGATTAAGAAAATGTGGCACATATACACCATGGAATACTATGCAGCCATAAAAAAGGACGAGTTCATGTCCTTTGTAGGGATATGGATGGAGCTGGAAACCATCATTCTGAGCAAACTATTGCAAAGACAGAAAACCAAACACCGCATGTTCTCACTCACAGGTGGGAAGTGAACAATAAGAACACTTGGACACAGGGTGGAGAACACCACATACTGGGGCCTGTCATGGGGTTGGGGGAGAGAGGAGGGATAGCATTAGGAGATACACCTAATGTAAATGATGAGTTAATGAGTGCAGCACACCAACATGGCACATGTATACATATGTAACAAACCTGCATGTTGTGCACATGTACCCTAGAGCTTAAAGTATAATAATAAAAAAAAGCTATCAGCAAACTAGATATAGAAGATAACTTCCTAAAGCTGATAAAGGATATTCATGAAAATTTACAGGTAAATCATAATTAATAATGAAAATCTAATTGCTTTCCTCCTGGCATCAGGAGGAAATGTATTTGATTTGTTCTTAATACTAGGAACCAGCAGAATCTAAGT
This sequence comes from Gorilla gorilla gorilla, assembly GCF_029281585.2. Lineage (NCBI taxonomy): Eukaryota > Metazoa > Chordata > Mammalia > Primates > Hominidae > Gorilla > Gorilla gorilla. Next base: position 95,884,791 of record NC_073231.2, on the reverse strand, counting down.
TTTTACCTATTCAATATTTTAGTGAAGGTCCCATCCAATAAAATAAGGCAAGAAAGAAAATAAAAGTCTTATCAGTTGGGAAGGAAAATATAAAAACTGTCTTTTTTTCACCAACAGTATTATCAATGCAGAAAATCCAAAGGAATCTAAACAAAAAAAAAAACTGTAATAACCATTAAGTGAGTTTAGCAAGCTCCTAGGGAAAACATCAATACACAAAACTAATCCATTGTATTTCTAAATACTACAAGAAAACACCTAGAAAATAACATTTAGAAAACAGTGCCATTTGCAATAGCACCAAAAATTTAAATACTTTGGGAGAAAGTTAACAAAACATGTACAATGCCTATGCAAAACACTGCTGATAGGAATTAAAGAAGACCTAAATAAATGGTGAGAGATACTACATTGAGAGACTGGAAGACATGATATTGTTAAAAATATCACGCTTCAGTTCCTTGACTGTCGATCCAGTACCAGAACAAATCCTTTACGGCGTACTCCCCTCAGCCGAGTGGTCCAAGTTCTCCAAACTCTGTCAGCTTATAGCATCAATAACTGACAGGAATCTTGGAAGAATAAAAACTGGCTTCCATCTTTTAAAAAGATATTTTATCTAATATATTTTTAATGAAGCCCATAGAATTTTAATCCAATGTGATGAACAAAAATAGATCAGGGTCTATGTTAAAATGAAAGACAATAATGAGGAAAGAAGGGAGAGTCAGACAGAAATCGAGGGTCACAGAGATGAGCGAGGGAAGAAATAAGAGACAATGAGGCAAAGAAGAACAAAGAAACCAAAGAGACAGATGAAGAGAGAAACAGAGAACCAAAAATGAGGAGCTGACAGAGGCAGAGCAGTAGAGAATGAAATTGAGATATCAGCAAGGGGTAGGGCGAGAGAAAATCAGACAGAGGCAGAGACACAGGAGAGATACAGAGATCAAGGTTCCTCGGACAGAGAAGGGAAGAGAGAGGAGTCACACTCTTCCCTGTCCCCCCTTCCCACTCTTATCCATCTTCCCGCCCCTCACCGAAAAAAAAAAAAATCAAATAAAACACTTATCCAAAATCCAATTATAAATCACATCCATTCTGCCATCATGGAAATGAGTAACCAGGAATTTCAATTTCAATGAGTGCATAGAAAGGATGGAAGCTATTAGTTTGTGTGTGAGCAGACACACACACACACACACACACACACACACAGAGCTAGTGCCGCTGTAGCATCTCTCTGCTCCTACAGCGTTATCTCAAGCTGGTTCTAGGATCACCTGTGCTGCACAAAAGAAGAAATTGAACCTTATAAGGCAAAGGTTTCTGAACAGAGGGAGGAACCTAGCCAGCTCCATGCCCTCTTTCCTCCCCTCAACCCTCAAAGGACATCCTCTGAGGAGCATGAGAACGCTTCCTCATTTTCCTTGTTTAGAATACTCTCCACCTTCTCTGAGAAAATACCCGCACCCTTCAAGTTCCCCAAATTATTCAGGGACAGGGTCTTGTCCACCTCTGTGCTTTGAGCGTGAGTATAGGGCCTGCTACCCAAAAGTCATTAGTAAGTGTCTGTCAGGTGAATAAATGTACGCTGGTTCTAGATATATATGAATATACACACATATATACATTAGACATGTTTGCTATCCATGTACATATGAACTTTTATAAAGTAATTCATTCATAATACTAACAAAAATGTTCTCCTAGTATGTTCTTTCTAAATCTATTTTCCCTCCAGTGTCCTTAATCTCATTGGTATTATCATCCAGACTCTTCATCCCATCTAAAAATACTCTTGTCAAATCAATAAGGCCTGTTGATCTTATTGTCTTCTAAATGTCTTCTACTTTATCTCCCATGCAATCTAGCCACCTGCTAAAAGAAAAATCAAATCCTCCTGAATGGCACTCCTTTTATCACCCGTCTTGTTGTCACTAACCTTTCCAATCAAGTCGCATTCTTTGTTCCACCTTCAATGGAAATCTATACAAAAATACTTCCTATTTCTTTCAGAATTAACATTAAACTCCTTATTTTGGTATTGAGAACTCTCCCAATTACACTCCAACCCACCTTCCCAAAATCATTTCCTATTCCTTTACCCATCTCTAATGACATCAAGGTTTTCATCATTCCCTATGTACTTATGCTCCTCCTCTCCACCAGGCCTCTATCCATTGACATTCACATGTCCTTTCCCTCCTCTTTCTCCACATCTAGATCTTTGAACTTTCAGCTTAAGTTGCATCTTGTTCCTCAGCCTGATCACTGACCCTAGGGAGAGTTAGTCATTCCTGTCTCTGGATTGCCAATGCACTTGAAACATATATTTATTACTGCTCAAATTGTAACACATGATAATTATTTAAATATCATTTTTCTCCATTACACTGTGAGTTGTACAAGTGTAGACTGTCTCATTGCCTTTTAAAGTATCACAGAGCTTACCACAGAACCTTGCACGCACAGAAGCCAAATGAATATGAGAAAAGCAAATAAACATACCTTTCTGTGCTTTAATTAGTTGTTTTCCAACTTCTAGCGTCACGAAGGCTGTGCCATTTAGAACTATGTCAGTTATGGTTTTCCAAGCATTAGGAGAAAGTCTTTCAGTAGGAGAAATAAAATTCCCTGCTGCATTGTTTATCACAATCTAATAAATGAACAAGGCAAGTTACAGAAACTTTAGATGAGGAAAAACATTTTCCCTGCAGGGTTTTTGTTTCTGAAATGTATTAATAGAAATAATACAATAAAGTTGAAGTTCACAGCTACCTACGAAACAATACCATGAGATTTGGTAGTCTGAGTCTGTGAAAACCTCCTATGTTAGTTACCAAATTTCAGAATCCTAAGCCGTCTTTAAATTAGGGTAGATTCTCTTATTAAGAAAACTAAGGCTGGGTGCAGTGGCTCATGCCTGTAATCCCAGCACTTTGGGATGAGTTCAAGACCAGTCTGGGCAACAAAGCGAGACGTCATCTCTACAAAAATTTTGTTTTAAAAATTAGCTGGGTATGGTGGCATGTGCCTGTATTTCCAGCTGCTTGGGAGGCTGAGGTGGGAGTATCACTTGAGCCCAGGAGGTCAAGGCTCCACTGAGCCGTGACTGTGCCACTTGCACTCCAACCTGAGTGACAGAGCAAGACTCTGTCTCAAAATAAATGAATTTTAAAAGTTAAAAAAAAAAGAAAATTAATACAGATTAAACGTATTTACCATGTGACTGCATTTTATTTCAAAGAATCTCAAGAAATGGCTTTTTGTTTCTGGTGTCATTTTAGTTTAACTTAACCAATGCAGCTTGTGGTTGATGATCTATTTACCATCAGTAAAGATTCTGGCTAGTTCTACAGGAGATTCAGTGTTACTGGTTCTGAAAATACCTTTAACATAGAAAAAGTGCTATCTTTGAGACTACTGGAAGAAACGGCTTCTCTCCGATAAATGTACCAGGCAACAGCAAAATATTCATGCATATTTCAGGTCTTAAAAGGAGAAATTTTGAATTTCTTATAGTTTTTCATGTTTATATCGTTCTCCTCCACTGAGGAAGACAATCAAAAGTTACTAGGAGAAGCAAAAAGCATCAATCATTTAAACTCCATGCTGTACTCTTGGATAACTGCTCTTGTTATTTCATAATCTTATTAAATAAAGTGAAATCAAGTTTGTTTTCTGATCAATCATAAATGGATTCTTTAAGCATTCCTGAAAGGAAGTTGTGTAGCAGTCTTCCTACTCTGTTCTTTGCTTTAGCAGAACTGGCATTTTCCTAGGGACGGAAAATAGGTGCTTCTCAACACAGCACTTGCTCATATTGAGGTAGGAGGCAGGCCTAACTCTGGAGGCAGAGCTCCATCACAGGACCAGATTGAGGACTAGTTAAACCAGGTCCTGGATGAAAGCACCCCCTCTTTAGACATACCCACCAATGCACCATGTTTGTTTACCATTGCCATGGCAATGTCAGCAAGTTATTGCCCTTTCCATGGCAACGAACTGATAACTCAGAAGTTACCAACCCTTTTCTAGAAATTTCTGCATAAACCTAATTAATTTGCAGGCAATTAAAAGTGGGTATAAATACGACTATAAAACTGCCTCTCAACTGCTATGCCCAGCACATTGACTATGGTGTTGCCCTGCTCTGAAGGAACAGTCACAGATCCATTCCACTGCTGCTGCTTCAATAAAGCTGTTCTCTTCTACCACCGGCTCATCCTTGAATTCTTTCCTGGGTGAAGCCAAGAACCTTCCCAGCCTAAGCCCCAGATTGGGGCTTGCCTGTCCTACATCAGTATCAATATTTTATTTCCTTTGTACACGTTGGTGGGTGTTATCAACATCAAGTGTCTTGCACTTTGGCTTCATCGCTACACTTACATTAGGATGTCCTGCAACTTTGATCAGTTCTGACACAGTGTTTTGAACCATATCAGGATCCCTCACATCACACTGAATTGCATGAACCTGCAAAATAACAAAAAGAATATGACATTTTCCAGGTTTCTTAAACCAAATGCATGAACAAATTATTTGAACATGTTATAATTCCTAAATCTCAATTAAATAACTGATTTTTAATGTACCTTATTTCCAGTTTGAGAAGAAATTTGTTCTGCGGTAGCTTTCAAAACATCCATCTTCCTAGAAATAAACACCTTGTATGACTTCATATTATATTTTTCAATTTCATAAATTGAAGAATACAAAGAATCCATAGCTTAAAGAAAAGCATTTCTGAGAAAGTATAGATGTTATTTATATACAAAAATCAATGTGAATTTTTTCTAAAAGTCAAATTTAGATCATTTTTATACATTTGATACTAATTTATTGAATTAGTCACTTTTAAACCAGTTTACTTTAACATTATCTACTCACAGATTTAAATTATTTCCTTGATAAGCCAGGTTTACAAAGAAAATATATTCATGGTATAATGTTAGTAGGTTTTGTACTAAATTTATGGGTTCAAAGAGACTACATTTATTCATGCAGTCTCACATTCTACAAAAAAAACTATGAATAGAAATTATTATTAAAATGAAAATAATATATTTAAACTCTTAAAAACATTACAATGTAAAAACAAAAAATATTCCGGCCAATCTGCAATTGCAAATGACATAGTAACTGTTGTTTGGATGACTACTTGGCTTACCTAAAATTTTACACCATTCAAAATGGTGAAGGGGTGGATTTTTAAACCAGTCTCTAAAGCCTCAGACTTAACAGAGTTTATAGGGTACCAGAATATGCCTAATAAGAAGAAATTCCTTCCACATGGTCTTACCCTTCCTATATTCATCACAATAACAGATATTTTGAAATACCTGTTTATTTTATAGAAAATGAAAGTACTGGCTGGGCGCGGTGGCTCACGCCTGTAATCCCAGCACTTTGGGAGGCCAAGGCGGGTGGATCACCTGAGGTCAGGAGTTCAAGACCAGCCTGGCCAATATGGCAAAACCCAGTCTCTACTAAAAATACAAAAAAATTAGCCAGGTGTGGTGGCAGGCACCTGTAATCCCAGCTACTCGGGAGGCTGAGGCAGGAGAACTGCTTGAACCCGGGAGGCGGAGGTTGCAGTGAGCCGAGATCATGCCACTGCACTCCAGCCTGGGTGACAAGAGCTGGACAAAACTCCACCTCACAAAAAATAAAAAATAAAATGAAAGTACTGCATCAATTATCCTGGTATAAGGTTAATTATTAATTAAAGCAGTAACCATAATCACTCCCACTGAAGACAAAGCAACCTCCATATAGTGCTTAAAAAAAAAATGTTTCTTTTGAGACAAGGTCTCACTATGTTGCCCAGCTGGTCTCAAATTCTGGGCTTCAAGTGATCTTCCTGCCTCAGCTTCCCAGTAGCTGGGATTACAGGCACACATCATCCCATCTGGCTCCATGTCGTACTTTTTAACTTCATCTTCGTGTACAGAAAAAGAAATATTCTAGTACTGAATTGGGGAAATTAAAATAATGAAAATTGCGGATGTTTACCCAAACATCAGTTCCACAATTTTCATTGTTTCTTTCATCTCAAATAGTACCTAACTTTTTCCAAAAAGATGTATTTAAATAATCTAAAGAATATTTCTAATATTTCATATAAGATTAAGATGCTAATCAAACAACTCTGGCGAACAGTGTTTTCAATACTATGGCACAGAACAGTTTCTTCAAAAGCGTCGCCAATAGGCTTGATGTAAGGGACTTACCGGCTGGCTATCACGCACTGAGCACCTAGGCTGGACAGAAGAGTCGTCATTCCTTTACCAAGGCCAGTACCTCCCCCAGTAATGAATGCCACTTTTCCTTGAAAACTATTAGGTGGTAGCATCGCTTTTTGAAGAGGCGAAAAGAATTTAGATTGCAAAGCTTCAGTGTTTTGATATAATATTTTTGTCCCATAACTGAAAAACTAAAAGGGGAAAATGAATTTAAATTTGCATACATATATTTCCAAAAAACAGATGAATTTTTTAAAACATGCTCTTGAATTTAACAGTAATCAAATTCTTGTATTAACACAAACTCACTGCAAACATATTGGTATTGTACTTAATTATTATTCTTTGCTTTCTGATTTAAAAAGCACAGGCTCTGGAGCTGGACTACATAGCACAGAATTTTCTCCCAAGCTATGTAACTTTCAGCAGGTTATTTGACCTCTCTGTGCCTCAGTTCCTTCATCTACAAAATGGGGACAATAAAATTAATTTCTTCATATGGCATTGTGAGGATTATATGAGTTATTACAGGTAAAGCACCTAGAGCAGTGTGTAGCATATAGTAAGCACTACAAATGCTACCATTATTAGCTGCAGGTGTTTTGCTTAAATTAAATTGTTGTGTTTTGTTTTGGTTTTTGGTTTTTTTGTTTTGTTTTGTTTGTTTGTTTTTTTGAGATGGAGTCTTGCTCTGTAGCCAGGCTGGAGTGCAGTGGCATGATCTTGGCTGACTGCAATCTCCGCCTCCCGGGTTCAAGCGATTCTCCTGCCTCAGCCTCCCGAGTAGAGTAGCTGGGATTACAGGCACACACCACCACGCCCAGTTAAATGTTTGTATTTTTAGTAGAGACGGGGTTTCACCATGTTGGCTAGGATGGTCTCGATCTCCTGACCTCATGATCTGCCCACCTCGGCCTCCCAAAGAGCTGGGATTACAGGCATGACCCACCACACCTGACCAAATTTAATTTTTAAAAAACTAACATAAAGCATTTTTGTCTTTCAACAAGAATAATCTGGACAAAAATCACTTTCCATCTTTGAATCACTGAAGAAAATTGTTAAAAATTCTCTATAAGGATTATTAAATCAAATGCCTCTTCCCATGCTAGCTTCTGGCCACAAAACATAAAACAGAATATTTCTGTTATTTATTTTAAATGGGAGGAAAATCAATCCATTTTGGAGTAAAAAATATTTGTATTGCCCTATTTTATATGTTAACAGCTTGTACTCACATTACATGCGAACATCACTGCCATTCTCTCGCATTTAATCATAAAACAAACTTTAGGTATCTAATATAATGAACAATAGGAGCTAACATTCATTAAGTAGTTACCACCTGCCAGGATTACATATCAAACTATTTAATCTTCCAAACAACCACATGAAATAGGTATTAGTTTTATCCTATTGTACAGAAAGGGCTCAGAGTGATAAAAAATATATATATTGCCAAAGTTGCAGAACCAAGGTTCAAACTGACTGACAGGCTCCAGAGCCTTCTCTGATAACCAGCTTGCATATTCCTCTGTCTATTCTCTGAGATCCTGCTAAGCTTAATGGTCACACCAGGGAGGTTATGTGATATTCCATTAGGTCATGGTGGCAAGATTAAAACTCCAGTTAAAACTCCAGAAGCTACCATTTTCTTCCAGAGTATTCCTGTAAGCTAAATAGGCTGTCATCACTTGGTTCAGGATATCTTGAAATTTATCCTCAGGAAAGAATAAGAAATGTGGTCAATGATTTAGAAGGAGGCTGTTCATCAACTGGAAATTGCACAAGAAAATGTTTATAATGTGTTGTTAAATGAAAAAAAAGAAACAAATATACAGTATGTTTTTAACTACAAATAAAAATATATGCTTAGAAAAAAAGACTAGAAGGAAATAACAACAGTAAGTAGTAGATTCAATATTTACCATACAGTCCTCAAAACAGCTCTATAAGGTAAATTCAATTGTTACTTCTATTTTATAGATGAAAAAAACTGAAGCACAGAAAGGTCAAGTAGCTAGCTTTTAAAGATAAATAATAATAGGGAATAAAGACTTAAATCCAGTATCTGTCTGACTTCAGAGTCCACCCATTACTTTACAGTTATGGTTAAGTGATGAGATTATAGATAATTATTTGTTTTTTTGTTTGTTTGTTTGATTGGTTTTTAGTACTTTCCAAATCTATCCAATAAGTATGATTAGATCTTTACAAGCAGAAAAATAGTTACTGAAAGACAAAATTTGAGATCATGTATAAAATAATTGAAGATACATTTGCAAATCTTGTTATGCTCCATGCCAGTCATCATATTTATTTTAGCTTCATGTTGACAAAGCATTTTCTTTTCATATCCTTTTGCCAAAGCACAGTAATCCAAGCAACTCTACAATAATCTTTTTCTACATAAGTGGCAGTTTTCCTTAAGGCTGCCACCTGCCTTCAGAACTATTACATTAAGATGATGAATCAAGAAGTTCACTCAAGTAGAATGGTAAATTTGTCATTAAGTAATAATAATGAAAAAAATGTATTCTAATTTTCTGAAGGCTTTCCCATAATTTTTAACTTTTTAATGTTAATGTGTATAGGGGATTTGATGTGGGACTTCATGAAAATAATTAAACAAGATATTTGCATACAAACTTTCTTTTTAAATTTATTTTAAAACATTTCCTCAACCTCCTCACTGGTAGAGAAAAGGATATGAAGGTAAAAATGTCACATGTGATAAAAATAATTCCTAGTGTCTATAACGTAACAGGTTATTACATAGCACATTTTTATTTATCTTATATGATCTGATCAATACTAACCTTATGATTCCACTTCCTCACCAAACCAAAGTGAAGAAATTGATAAGCTATTTTAATTCTCATTACCCTCTGACAATATGCAGCATATGTGTTAATATAAATTCAAGCCATCTTCTCTGCCTAAAAGGAAGATGTTCATTTCAACCTTAAGACCCATTGAGATGATCAGATCGCACAGGATCACATCATATTCAATCCCGTTTCTACAAGGAAGCATCCTTAATAACCTTAAACAGTATTTTGGTTGGGCTTTTTTGAATTATAAAAAGTAGATACAAAACAGGCTTTTAAAGATTTTCAAGTCTTGCTTTATGGTTTTTAGAGAAATAAGTTTTTTTCAAAAATATAAATAACACATTTCGTATCAAGATTGATTTCTCTTGAGATCTTTAGTGACCTAAAATTCTTAAAACTTTCTAGAGTCTTCCAACTTTGGCAATACAGAATTATTTTTTAGTTACAAGCTCTAAATATCTCCCCCTCAAAAAATTAGCTATCACCTACCTTCCTCACCATACTTATCCCTCTCCCACATCATATAAACAATAGCTTCCTCCTTCATGTATTCCAAAATTACAGCATCTAAACTAATGAGACATGATCATACTTTTAATCTTCAAAATGGCAGTTCTGAGAGTCTTGACACTGCACCTTCCCCTCAAGGATAAGGACTGTATATCAATGATATATATACCTAAATTACTTAAGTATATTTTGGCTAGTCTAAAATGTCTAGGGTAAATATCTCAAATAAAAGTAGATTAGTGATTCTAGGCCAAATATGTTTTTAAAACTTGAGCCAACATTTAGATAATGGAAGAATTCACATAAAAGTCAGAAGCTCTACCAACACTTGGGTACACCTTACCACATGATTAAGTACAACTATGACTGCCCCCTTGAGACAAGGCCTGAGCTCTGTCCAGCCCCGACTCACACAGGAGAAGTGAGCCCTTTTCACTGGGTGGCCTTTCATAAACAAGGCCTTCAAGGACTTCAGGCCTCTGAGTATGTGACTCCTAGATGCCTATTGTAAGTAACACACAAGAAACCAATACAAAAAAAAAAAAAAAAAAAAAAAACGAAAGAAGAGGCAAGGCTTTTATTTTGGAACCATAACTAAATTTCATGTAAAACAAATTTCTACAAAAATAATTGTTTAATGTGTGTGCTAGGTACATTATTAAGAAGATCCAGTTTCAAATATATAAAATTCATACAATAATAGTTTCTCATATGGAAGTTGTAAGGCTAAATGAGTTATCTTCTGAGCACTTAGTTTAGCTATTTATCATCGTCGTCGTCATCATCATCACTATGGATGGGTCCTCCACATTAAAATTCCATTCCTCAAAAACATGGATGCCTTCCAAAGTCAAAAAGACAAAAATCAAACTCTTGAGCATGGCATTCAAACCACTGGACAATATGGTGCCAACGTATTAATACTTTCCTAGCCCCACCTCGTGACTGATCTGCCATGTAGAAGTAAACTCTACACTTACCAAGCCCTCAGCATTCCAAAAACTTGCCAACTACTTTCACCTTCTGGCCTTTGCTCCTGCTTTCTCATTGGCCTGAACCACCCACTGTCTTTCTCAACCCAGCAGAACTGGCCTTCAAAACCAGACAACATCGTCAATATCTCTGTCAACACTTTTTAAATTGTACCCTATTAAAAACAGGCAAATGGAAGGCTTCCAAACTGGCCTGCTAAGGAGTTGCCACAATTCATTTCAACATATAAGGATGCTTAGGAAGCCAGGGACACTACCTTATATTCATCACTACAGTACAGTTTCTGGCACCAATTAGGCATTCGGTAAATGCTTGTCTTACTGAATGTAACATTTGGTTGGCCAGACTCCAATTGCATTAGAAAGCACATGGATACAGACATGTAGTCTTATGTGAATATATGATTGAAATCCAGCTTTTTGCCACTTGTTTTAAAAAATTAGTCATTTCCAATGACCCTAAATTATGACATCTTAAACATTAGAATAAGCCCAAGAATAGAAAATCTAAATCATCAGGCCGGGCGCGGTAGCTAACACCTGTAATCCCAGCACTTTGGGAGGCCGAGGCGGGTGGACCACCTGAGATCAGGAGTTCGAGACCAACCTGGCCAACATGGTGAAACCCCATCTCTACTAAAAATTAAAAAATTAGCCGGGCGTGGTGGCATGCGCCTGTAGTCCCAGCTATTCGAGAGGCTGAGGCAGGAGAATTTCTTGAACCCAGATGGCGGAGGGTGCAGTGAGCCAAGATCATGCCACCGCACTCCAGCCTGGGCAACAGAACAAGACTCCCTCTTAAAAAAAAAGAAAAGAAAATCTAAATCAATCTATACAAGTATTGAGTTACTTGCAAATAGAAAAACTAAGCAAAGGGCTTAGAAAGGTACTCCACACAAACAAAAAACAAATATACGACCATATTTATAACTAAATAAGCATATTTAAACAAAAGGAGACATAATTTTTCTCTTACCAGACCAGTAAGGTTCAAAATTTTATCATCTATAATACAAGAAACAGCTGATTAAAGCCACCCTTACAATCTGTTGATAAGAATTCTGGCAACTTCTTAGGAGGCCAATCTAGCAACATTTTTTTAAATGTTAGATACAAATACTCTTTGACCCAGCAAATCCACATGCAGGAATTTATCTAAAAGAAATACTCATTCACTTGGGAAAGAAGCAGGGGGAGAAGGAGCTATGATCAAAGATATACATTAAGATGAAAATGAAATTAAGAAAACAATTGTTTATAATCATATTGAAAAGAATACTAATACATTTAATAAAAGAAGTACAAGACTTATAAATTGAAAACTACGAAACATCATTAAGAAATTAAATACCTAAGTAAATAAAAAGACATTCTATGTTCATGGACTGGAAAGCTTAATTTTGTTAAGAGGACAACACTTCCTAAACTGATATACAGATTCAACAAAATCCCTATCAAAATCCTAATCAGCTTTTTGTGAACGTCGACAAGCTTATCCTAAAATTGTTTTGAAAATGCAAGAAACTCAAAATAGCCAAAGAGATTCATTAAAGAATTGTTTGTAACAGAAAGACTACAAAACAATCTATGTGTGTTTCCTTAGGGGACATAGGCAATGAATTACAGCACATCTATATTATAAAATACGGTTATATGGATCTATTATCTACCAAAAGAAGGAGCTAGAATGTATATGCTGACTGTAAACATTGCTATAGCTGTATTATTTTTTAATTATTCAATAAGTATTTGTTGGATACCAACAATGTGAGACATTATGTGTTAAGTGTAAAACTCAAGGTAGAGAAATACATGTAACATGCTCCCCTTCATGTGGTTTTTTAAAATGAGGATATCTTCATACATATGTTGACATATGCACAAAAACTGTCAGAAGTATCCACAAGAAACTATTCATAGTAATAACCATAGTAATAATAACTTTATTACACTGTCACTGCATATCCTTTTATATTGCTTGAATGTTCAACATGTTCATAAATTTTTTTTCTTTAACAATAGCTAACAGAAAATTGAATCATATAGGCAAGCACACAATACAAGAAGTGCGTAGAGGAAAACAGAGCAAGAAAAAAATGGCCTAGAATTAATTTCATGATAAGGACATATACCTTACTTAAAGCATAACTACTCTATATTAAACACTAAAGTGTGAGCTATATTTATAAAAATAATGAAATATTTCCATATCTATTTTCTTGGAGCTTCTAAGTATCTGTTGGTTCAGGCTGAATCAATATTTTTTAGATCAAATTTACTCCAACCGGAATTCACATAAGAGTTTTGCAGACTGGGCCTTAACTGCCATATTAAAATATCAGCGTGGTAAACACTGGACAACCATATTTTTCAAAGGATGAGTTTCAAAAATGTACATCTTTGCATTCCCAAAACACCTTATGTACTCCCTGAATACAGGAAGCCTTCCATAACTACTTCCCAATTTATTTTGTCCGATTGCTAGAAGGCCATGCGTGCATTCTTTCCAATAGCCACACCACTGCCACTTCAGCACAGTGTATGTGGTCCTTAGCTGGAGGCATCTGGAAATACAAGGGATAGTTAGGTGGGATGTTCTACTGGATGTTCCAGTGCAGAAAATGACAGCCTTGCAGAATGAAGAACTGTCTCACCCCAAATGCCAACAGTTGCCCTGCAGACATTAAAATAACTGAGTACCACACCAAAAGCTTGCCACAGGCCTTGTTAACTCATGCTCCATGACTGTGTAGATTGCTTAAGCACATCTGCCTGCTCCTTAACTTACAGCAGGGCACTGAACAGAGGCCACTGATATTCTCAGCTTCTGCAGAGCACAGATCTTGTTGCCACAGCAACCTGAAGGTAAGGCTGAACAAATATAAAAGAAACTGCCCAGCTGGACTCCAAGCTCCAATGGCTAAGCTGAATTATGCAGTTGCCAGGAGCAAGACAGAAATTACACTTTTGAGGAATGATACATTTTGTATCAGTGAACATGAGTCCTTGAAAATGTCGGTGCTCTATGCCATAGGGTGTACATCTCATTTTATTACAGTGGTTATCTGTCTGCAGTTAGATGCAGACTGAACAGATGCTTCCCCAATACAACAAAATAAAAAGAGATGAAATCACAGACCTAAGAGGCAGTTTGAAATTTTCAGCTAGGGTCTTCACTCCTGCCTGCCTCTGATTTTGAGTCATCTCTTATTGATCCCCTATCATGTTAACCAAAACTATAATGACAATCTTTTTTAAACCAAAAATTAGAATCTCTGCTCTTGCAAAGAGTTTGTTTTGATTTGAGAATTTGCTTACATGAAAAAGTATTAGGGATAAACATGACATTATGATGGATATAGAGTTTATTCATTTATTCATTTTAAGCAAGTGTTTACTGAGCACATATTAAGCCCCAGGCACTGTTCTAGGCATGGCAGTACGGCAGTAAAAAAAAAAAAAAACAGACACAATATTCTATTCTCAGCAAGATTATCCTTGGGGGAATGAGGGATAAAGAAATTAAGTTAAATATGTAGTATATTAAAAGTTGATATGTAGTGTGGGGAAAAAATAAGGCAGAGAATAGGGGTAGAGTATTGCTACTTTAAATAGAGTCATCAGCAAAGGCCTCATTGAGAAGGTGACATTGGAGCAAAGACGTGAAGGAGAAGAATGAATCACAGGGTTTTAGGCAAAAGGGATTGGGAGCAAAGGCCCTAAGCGGGGGGCATGCTTATGGATGGGGTAACAGTCAGGAAGCCAGTGTGGCTGGAGAAGAAGGAAGGAGGGAGACAGGGGCAGGAGAAGAGGTCAGTGAGGTAAAGGGGACTGGACCATGCAGGCTGAGTCAGCCACTACGGAGACTTAGGCTTTTACTCTGAGGCAAGTGGGAAACATCTTCTAAGTTTTGAGGAGAGAATGGACATGATCTGCCTTAAGTTTTAAGGGGATTGTTCTGGCTGCCATGGAGTGTAGAGGGCAAGGTTGGAAGCAGGGAAACTATTAGGACACTTGTATAACAAGCCAGGCAAGAGATGGTGATGCTTAGCCCAGGATGCTATCATGTGAACTGGTAGGAAGTTAGCAAATAAACCTACTTGCAAGAGCAAAGGTCCCAAAAAATGAGGACATAATGAGTCACCACTGTACCTAATATTGCCTGGTCCAATTATTTCTTCTTTTTCTTAATGTTTTATTAATACATAACATTTTTACCTATTTATGAGGTACATGTGATATTTTATTCCATGCATAGAATGTGTAATGATCAAGTCAGGATATTTAAGATATCCACTAGATCCATGATTTCTTCTTGCCTCTTGCCCAACAACATGAGCTTGGACTTTTGTTCTTGATCTATTTCATCACATTTTTGCCTGTTTCATTAACAGCATATAAACAGGTCTCCTGTTTACTGAAAAGAACTGAGAGAGATTTTTCTACCTCTCTCATCTTTACCTCAACATCCCTGTTACATCTGCACTGCCTTTGTGTTCTAGAAAAATTAAGATTTAAATGTGAGCCAGAAAAAAGGAAATGGAGACTCATCAGACAGAAGTCATTAAGTGTACGTGAGAGATACCGAGGGCAGTAGAAATTAAGAGAAGACAACACATTCCACACACATTTAACATGTAAATTAGCCTGAACCCAGAACCCAACCAGCCAGACCTGGCAAGTAAGGTGAGAGCTGTGGAAGGTAACTGAGTTCTAGTTTTAAGTGGCTGCATGCAGAGTGGTGCTCTGACTGAAATGACTGGGTTGACATGAGAAGACCAAGTTGGAGCATTGAGGATAATGAGTTCTGCATTAGAAATGCTGCACTTGGGATGCTTCTGGAATAGTCAGGTAGAGATATCTAAGCTGCAGTAGGAAATATGGTTTTCAAGCATGAAGAATACATTAGGGCTAAAGGTAAATGGCAACATCATTTCATCATTCCAGCAATTATGAAAGCCTACAGTTCTATCACTGCTTTTATGTTACAATGCAGTGTGAGGGTTTCCCAGACTGGAAGGGATAAAAGTGCAGTTGACCTTGTATTCTAGACTTACTTATCATTACCCTGGCACTTCAATCTCAGAATGATTCATCAACTTAGGAAGAGAAGAGCGCAGGACAGCTGAGAATGCTGATCATTTTCTACCTAGAATTTTCTGCAAAAACTAAAAGTTGCTAAACATCTATTGCATGCTTTCTACCATGGGCTGTAAGAAACTCTGGATAACTTTAAAATTCCCCCCTCTTTTGATGCCATTATCATGACCTTTGGGAGATATCTGAGATCTAGATTATTTTTTGTAATAATATAAAGTTTGCTTTGTAGTTTGGGCAGGAAGTTTGTTTGAAATTTCTTCAAATGCATACTTAAGCCACAAGGCCAAGATTCATCCATTAACCCCACCCCCACCACCTGCCCTGCCCCACCTTGGTGACTCCCTCTCCTCTTCACCTGATACATCCCATCCGTCTATAAGCCCCATGCCTTTTACCTCCCCAGTGTCCCTCTATATCCACCACCTGATTTCAAACCCCTATCTCACAACATTCACAAACATTGGGGGCCTATTCTGTGTCATCTTTTAACTGATCTTCAGAAGACTGCTAATGGGATCATGTCACTTCTCTTCTTAAGATCTTCTAAGGGCTCCTGGTAGCTGCAGAATATCCAGATTCCTTCGCTCCCCATAGCATATGTCTTCACAACCTAGCTCCTGTCCCTCTCTTCTGCCTCATCTCCCCTGAAATTTACACTCAGGAAACAAAGTACTCAGGATTCCCCAAACATGAACTCTTTCCTACTTTCCTGTCTTTACACAAATTGCTCCCTATCGTCACCCAACATTCATCATTGAAACCCAGCTGTGAGAGCTCTGGTGCTTTCCCTAACACTCCCAGGGAGAATTAACATTCTCTCCTGTACTTCTGTAGCTTATTTATCTATATACCACTTGAGGAGTCCCAGAGCCTACTGACATTTCAGGACTGATGTCACTTACTCCTCTTCTCCCTCCAGCCCCCACTTAATGTCCTCACTCAAGAGAGTGGCACTGTCCTTAGCTCAGGGGCCAAAGACAGAAATCTGGGCTTCATCTCACCCCATACACTCAAACCAAGCCCAGTTCATTTTAGTCCCCAATAGCTCTAATGCTATCCTCAATTCAGACCCTCATCACTGGTGTTTGGATGTTTGGTCTCCCTACTTCCAGTCTTACCTGATGATATCGTATTTCTGCTCACAATTTTGATGGCAACATGTCACCACTGAGCATAGCCCCATCTCTCATCCTCACCACCAACCAGTCACCAAGGCCTCTGATTTTATCTCCTAAATATCACTCGACTTTGAGTGTCTCCAAACCCAATGCATGCCCTCGTTGAGGCCACCATCACCTCTCAACAGATGAGAGGATTACTCAGGGTTTAGCCATTTGTCTCCACTCCCACCCCTCAGGACAAAGTTCTAACTCTTTAACGCAGCCAACAGGCTGCTCACTAAGCTGTCTCTCACCTCCTGCCTCCCCACTCTCTATTGATAACCTCTATGCTGGGCCTTCACATAGACTACTCTCCTGTTTAAAACATTCTTACATCTCTCCCTTTGGCTAACTCCTACTCATCTTTCAGGTCTCAGCTTTGATATATACCAAACAACAACACTCTCATAAAACTGGACATACCTCCCCCATGAGCAGGAGATGCTTCTTCCCCAGTCCTGACATCTCCCTACTGTGAGAAGTTCAGGTAGTACAACTCCAGGCTTCTTTCTGTCCCCTTAGTCAACCTGCTAAGGATGTTTGGATGTTTCTCCCTTGAAACCTCATGTTGAAATGTGATCCCCAATGTTGGAGGTGGGGTCTAATGGGAGGTGCCTGGGTTATGGGGGCAGATCCATCATGAATGTTGTAGTACCATCCTCATCCTGGCAGTGGCAAGTGAGTTTGCACTCTATTAGTTCCCACTAAAGCAGGTTGTGAAAGAACCTGGCACCTCCCAACACCCTCTCATTTCCTCTCTTGCCGGCACCTCCCAACACCCCCTCACTTCCATCTCTGCAAACTCCAGCTCCCCTTCACCTTCTGCCACAAATGCAAGCAGCCTTAGGCCGTCACCAGATGCAGATGCCCAGTCTTGAACTTGTCCAGGGATCAGAATCATGAGCCAAACAAACCCTTTTCTTTATAAATTACCCAGCCTCAGGTATTCCTTTATAGCAACACAGACTGAGGTACAATCTGTCCGTGCAGAGACAGTTGATATGACTGGTAAATTTTGACAGGATCGTTGGGTATGAACAGTTTTCCTTGGTCTTCTTCCTCTTGGGAGCCAGCTGCCTTCAGAGGGCAATGTTCTGCCCTCCTCCAGAGTTATGTAAGTCTGCCTACTTCGGGAGATCCAGCTGATGGGCCCAGCTTCCTCTCACAAACCACAATAAAAGTGATACTTTGGCTTCCATCTTTACTCATTTTTCAGACTGGAAAAAACGGATGCTATTTATTTGGGATCCCATCCAAAAGCAAGAACACCCAACCTAACATGCGGCACATCATACCATAATGCCACTGGACTCTATGCTTCTTGACAGCAGGAATCAGCTCTTCTTCTCACCCTCATATCCCTAGTAAGGTGCCTAGCAAATAGTAAATGCTCAGTTTTCTACATAAATAAGAAAAGCCCACCATGCCCTGTCCCCCAGCAACCTGACTGATCTCATCTCCACACGCTTCTCTCTGTTCCCATACTTCACCAACTCCACAATACCACACAAACCACTTGAATTTTTATAAATAAGCCACTCTTTCACTTCTTGATACATGCTATTCCTTAGGTCTATATTGCCATTGGGACCACACAAATTCCAACTCCTGGTTTAACAGTAGGCTCCTGGGGCCACCTCCTCCATGAAGCTTTCCTTGCCTCCTCTAGGTATGCACAGTTTGGGTCATATATGCATTATAATAGACATCTGCATCTTCACAGTCTATTGATGTCTGCTGGTGACTCACTAGACTATCATTTTTCAGATTTTTCTGACTGTGAACCATAGCGAGAAATCTGATTTATATGGCAACATACACATGTTCATAGCAACACAGTACACACGTTCATTCATGTAACAGATATGTTACATGTTTATGCTAAGCACTGTTCTAGGTATAAACAGTGGACAAAACAGATGAAAATCTTTGCCTGCATAGAGCTTATATTCCAGAATTTTACACTGAATAAAGAAATACTTAGGCTTCCAGATTTAAAAAAAAATAAAGAAAACACATCTAGTTGGTTTTATACTGCTCTAAGACAATATTCATCGTGAGAAAACAATGAAACAATGTTGACTAAGGGAAAATGTGACATCCGAGTAAAATTATGCCTATCCATCCTTTTACCAGAACAGATGCCTGGAATGATGTACACCAAATGCTAACCCAAGTTAATTCTAGGTGGCCAGTTTGAGGTCATATCTTACTTTTTTAACTGTATTGCTGAATATTGGCCAGGAATCATTTTTCTAAAAATAGTGATTTTACTCTTGATAGTTACTATTCTTTTTTTTTTTTTCTTTTTGAGATGGAGTCTCACTTTGTTGCCCAGGCTGGAGTGCAATGGCGCGATCTTGGCTCACTGCAACCTCCGCCTCCCAGGTTCAAGTGATTCTCCTGCCTCAGCCTCCTGAGTAGCTCCTGCCTCAGCCTCCTGAGTAGCTCGGATTACAGGCGCGCGCCACCATGCCCGGCTAATTTTTATATTTTCAGTAGAGACGGGGTTTCACCATGTTGATCAGGTTGGATAGTTATTACTCTTGATAAAAACAAAAGGAAAAGAAACATGGCAGTGTGCATGATAGTAATCAAAGAATGAATCAAAAAAGGAAGAATGGTAAATTTTTTTTTAAAGCTTCAGAAAATGAACAACCTTACTACATGAGATGAATTTAGATATATCCTATTCCATTCCATTTTTTTTTTTTTTTTTTTGAGATGGAGTCTCACTCTGTCGCCAGGTTGGACTACAGTGGTGCGACCTCGGCTCACTGCAACCTCCGCCTCCCAGGTTAAAGCAATTCTCCTGCCTCAGCCTCCCAAGTAGCTGGGACTACAGGCGTGTGAAACCGCACCCAGTAATTTTCGTATGTTTACTAGAGACAGGGTTTCACCATGTTGGCCAGGATAGTCTTGATCTCTTGATCTAATGATCCACCCGCTTCAGCCTCCCAAAGTGCTGTTTTGCTCCACTAAATTGATTTCAAGGCCTACTCATTGGTTATTACTTGTGGCTTAAAAAACATATATGAGACTATAGTACATTGAAGGTAGGAATGTCTTTCAACCAGAAATTGCCAAAGAATGCCCAATACTTAATAAGTACTTAATTAATTAGTGTTTCCTCATAAACAACTGAATGACTGAATGTTTTCCTCAATAGAACTGAGAGCAACTTGAGAGCAGTTGAGAGCAGGGCTCGTATTTTTTAAATTTTGAGTCCCAGGGCATAGCACAGGGCCAGACATAAAGCCAGTCCTCAATAAATATTTATTAAATTGAAATGAGGCCTATTAGCCAGCAGCACAATTTAACACAGCACTTCACAAACAGGTTTTATAACAAATTAAACATTTGCCTTGGTTCTTGGTAACAAAAATATTCAAATTAGGGGTTTTAATTATAACAACTTGTATTTGCCCACAAAAACATGATGTTCCCTGGAACAACCTCCCACATCACAGATGTAAAGACTTTCCTTCTCCCAGGAATTCAAACTTGCAGCTACATGTGCTAGGAAGGGGACAAACCACACTAACAGGTACCTCTCTTGCCTCCCAACCCCGAACCTCAAAACTTTCATATTTTTCTTCAGCAAAGGAATTTCAAAATTGTCAGATTACAATTAATTTTTAAATGAGTTCATTTTCTCCTTCTCAAACTGTATTGTCTAATGGTGTCAGAAGAGCTCGGATAAGGTCTGTATGACCTTATTACTACAATCCTAATGATGTGTGTTAAAAAATGAAATCTCTGAAGACATCACAGAGCTGTTGTAGATTTCAAATGAGAAATGTCTCTGAAAAGTATCAGAAAATATGGGCTTCCTTTATAATGATCTATAACCCAGTTTTCACAGGGAGAGAAAAAAAATCAGCAAAACCCTAACCCTGAACAAATCTCACTTTTTAAAAGAAAGATACCTTACTTGAGGGAACTACCATACTAATTCTTTGTATTCCTATTTGGAACTACTGCTGCCCATATTTTTTGAAAAACAACACCATGGTTGTCTATTCTATCAAATCAAAAGAAGTTTTTTCACAGTTGACATATTAATTTTTCTACCTGGCTAAAGAAAATGTGCTTTTTAGTTTACTCATTACAATTTTGTAATTTAGATGTGGGGAGGGCTTGTCTTGGATATTATTGCTTCTTTCTGTTTTTGTTTCTCTTTCTTCTTCCTAGCTGTTTTCACTTCCTAGCTATTTCCACTATGGGTGCAATGGAGATGATGACAGGAGTGTGGGCCAGAGACAGGGGGAAGCCAGTGTGAGACGGACCTCTCCCAGCTATACATCTGGGAAGGGGAGTCTATAAACAGCTGGGGTTTTGTTTTTGTTTCATTTTTATGATAATTTGTTTGTATTAGTGTTTAATTCCATAACTAACACATAGATGGACTTTCCTCACAACAAAGGACGTCAAAGGTCAGTGCTCGCTCGGCCTGATCCCCTCTCACTCCTTAAGGGGTGGACGGGCGCCGTATCCTTCCCTACCTCTTTCTACCTATTTACACACAAGTTGGAAACTTGCAGAACTGTGAAAACTTCGAAAATCACGTCTCTTCCCTATTCCCCTACACACATCAGGGCTTCATCTGACAGTGGAATACGACCCGGGCCCCGGTGCTCACTCCCGGCGTTGCCCTTCGCTCCGGGACCTGGTGGTCCTCTCTCTCTGCGCCCCAAAACGCCCTGTCCTAGCTCACTGAGCCCCAGGGACGCCGGGTCCTCTCTTTGTGCCCCAAGACTTCCTGCCCTTTCTCTTGCGCCCCGAGACGTCCTGTCCTCTCTCTCGCTCCCCGGGTTGCTCTGTGCTCTCTTAGCGCTCCAGAACGCCCTGTCCTCTCTCTTTGAGCCCCGGGACACCCTGTCCTCGCTCCCCGAGCCCCCGGGACGCCCTGTCCTCTCTCTCTCTGCGCCTCGGGATGCCCTGTCCTCGCTCCCCGAACCCCCGGGACGCCCTGTCCTCTCTCTTTGCGCGTCGGGACGCCCTGTCCTCGCTCCCCGCGCCCCCGGCCGCCTTACCCGCCGAGGAGCGAGGCCACAGGGCAGCCGGGACCCCAGAGTAAAGAAAACCCTGGCCGGTAGCTTCATGTTGAGTCTCCAGAACTCGGGCCGGAAGGCGGCGCAGGCGGTTGGGCGCAGGGGGCGGGACAAAAAGAACAAAGTTCTCGGGGCTGGAAACGCTGCCTAGGCCGCCGGGGGATGGGACGGGGACTGGGACTCAGGCGGCGTGGACGCCCAGCGGCCCTGACCTTCAGGGTCCGGCCGAGGGCGCCGCCTAGCTGGGCCTAGCTGGGCCTAGCTGGGCCTAGCTAATGCTCTTTCCTGCTCTCTGGGCCAGGAGTGCTTTGTATGGCAGAAAATGGAGGTTCTTTGCGTCCTTGAGCGGGTGGACGAACCCCCGCGCCCTGCAAGGGTTTGCAGATTGCAGCTGCGCGCCCCATACACTGCCTACCAAGGGCGAAACTCTTTTTCAGTCGTATATGTTTATCCCTTAAGTGCGTGTTTAAGTGCAGAGTGCGCGTGGCGCCAAGTCACATATTATCAGAATAATAATATGTTGGATGTAAAACACGGCCTCACTTTCCCTAAGACCAAGAGGCTGAAAAACACTAAGGGCAGCTTCCGGCGTTTTGACTTTTCGCAGGACACACCGCCCCCTGTCGCCGGAGGCAGCGTGACTCCGACCGCCCAGCCTTGGCTTTTTTCTCGAAGTTATACACACGTTAAAGGCAAACGCGGATTCAGTATATCATTCTCCATCTTAGTGTAATATACCTGTTGACACAAGGCATTAGCTCAGATCACATTTCTTTCCTCATTCGTAAAATGTGAATATTCATGGCTAATTCAGAATTTTAGATAAAAGAAGATGGGTGTGAGGCCCCAGGCTGAGGCTGATGGTAGATGATATTGAGTGTTTACTATTTGCCTGGCCATTTTCCAAATGCTGATAAAGAAACATTTATATCTTCAGATGAATGTACACTTACATGTAGACATATAGCTTAGAAGGTATATAAACTCTGAAAAACTTTGTAATTTTGAGTTGGTCTGGTGATAATTTCCAGGCCTTCTGCCTGTAACTGGTTACAGAAATAAAAACTTTCTTCATCCCCAGTTAATCGACATCTCATTATTGGCAGCAAGAAATAGCAGCCTGACCCTCAGTTTGCTCTGGGAACAAAACTACCACAGATTGGGTGGCTTAAATGGAAATTTGCTTTCTCACAATTCCGGAGGCCACAAGTCAGCAGAGTTGGTTTCTTGTGGAACCACTGTGGGACCATCTTCTCCCTGTGTCTTTACATGATCCTCCTGTGTACCTTTCCATATCTAAATTGCCTCTTCTTATGAGGACACCAGTCATGTTGGATTAAGGCCCACCCTCAATGACCTAATTTAACTGGAATTACCTCCCTAAAGACTCTATCTCCAAATATAGCCACATTCTGACATACTGGGGGTTAAGAGTTCAATGTATATATTTGGCTGGGAGAAGAGGGAAGTAACACAATTCAGCCCAGAACACTTGCCCTCTTAAATAACTTTTAGACCAGCTTAGGAGGCATTTTCTGTCCTCCCAAAAAAACCTTGAGAATATATCAATAATAAAACTTTTCCTAAGCTCTTGATATATGTATGGTGCTGTCATTCTTGACTTCCAAACCAAATTGTAAGTGGGATTCATCTTGTTTCTAAAAAGAAGTTGCAACATTAGTGATAGGGTTTGGATTTGTGTCCCTACCCAAATCTCATGTTGAATTGTAATCTCCAGTGTTGGAATTGGGGCCTGGTAGGAGGTGATTGGATCATGGGGACAGATTTCTTCCTTTGGTGCTATTCTCCTGTTAGAGTTCTCAGGAGATCTGGTTGTTTAAAAGTGTGTGGCACCTCCCACCCTCTCTCTTCCTCCTGCTCCAGCTGTGTAAGACAGCCTGCTTCCCCTTCATCTTCCACCATGACTGTAAGTTTCCTGAGGCCTCTCAAGTCATGCTTCCTATATAGCCTGCAGAACTGTGAGTCAATTAAACTTCATTTCTTTACAAATTACTCAGTATGAGGTATTTCTTTATAGCATTGTGAGAATGGAGTAACACAATAAGTAACTTAAAACAATTAATCATTTATTATCTCACAGTTCCCAGGAGTTAGGAGTCTAGGCACAGCTTAGCTGGATCCTTGGCTCTGGGTCTCAGAAGACTGCAATCAAGGTGTCAACTAGGCTGTTTTTATCTGGAGGCTCAGCTGGAGAAGATCTGATCCCAAGCTCATCCAGATTGTTTGCAGAATTATTTTCCTCATAACCATATAACTGACAGCCCCAGATTTTTTGCTGGATGTTGGCTGGAGTTGCCTTCAGCTTCTAGAAGTCACCTCCATCCCTTCTCATGTGGGCTTCCTCAGCAGACTGCTTACTACATCAAGCCAGCAAGGATAATTCTGTACCTCAGGGAGGCCCCAGCCCATCTTTTAAGGACAATCACCAGATTAAGTGAGGCCTACTGAAAATAGTCTTAACCCCTTTTTGATTAACTAAAATCAACTGACTTGGGACTGCAAACCAAAAAGTGACTAAGGCAGATCTCTGTGGGTTAGCGATCATTTAGCCAAGGTTGAGAACATGTCTGGGAAAAAAATGCAACTCACAAGAGCATCTGTAACCTATGCTTTTTCCAGAGGGAGTTTTGGGAAATTCTTTATTTAAAAAAGAAAGAGCAAGCAGGAGAAAAAAAAAAAAAAGGAAGAGAGGGTAGACACTGAGGCAGATGGTTCCATTCTTTTGAGGCTCTGATTAGCCTCAGTAAATCTACATTTTACATAAGATAAACATGTGAAAAGAGGGAGTAGAGGAAATGATGCTATGTCTTGGGATTATGAAATTACAGCTATCAGTTTGGGAACAACGACAACAAAAAAGACAGTATTGGTGACTGGGTTTCCAAGCTTAACTTTCCTTATGGCATAGTGAGTTCACAGTCCCTATATTCTGTTTTTCTTTCACAGGATCTTAGTTGCATCTGCACAATTCTTTCACCTTTGCCATATACTGTTAACTAGAAGTGAGTCACAGTTCCTGTCCATACTTAAGGGAAGGGAATTATACAGAGCATGAATTCCAGGGACTGGGACTCATGGGACCATCTTAGAATTCTGTCTACCACAACCATACACTAGACATGAAAAAGAAGTTTGCAAAAGTTTTAGGTAGACCCCCTGTATTAGTCCATTCTTGCATTCCTATAAAGAAATATCTAAGACTGAGTAATTTATAAGAAAAGAGGTTTAATTTGCTCATGGTTCTGCAGGCGGTACAGGAAGCATGGTGGCATCTGCTTCTGGGGAGGCCTCAGGAAGCTTCGACTCATGGAAGGCAAAGGGGCACACTTTCAAATGACTAGATCTCAGGAGAATTCCCTCACTATGGTGAAGATAGTACCAAGTGGAATAGTGCTAAACCATTCAGGAGAAACCTGCCCCCATGATCTAATCACCTTCTACCAGGCTCCACCTCCAACACCAGGCATTACATTTCAATATATGAGATTTGGGTGGGGACACACATCCAAACTACATCACCCACACTCTACAATCTAGTCGGAGGGAAATAGCTACATAAAACACTTAGGCAGCCTAGACTCTGGGTTCTGTTTTACTGTCGTTCCCCAAGCTTGGTACAGAAGCAGAGGGTTGGAACCTCAAAGGAATAAACCAGTTAGGAAAAATATAACCACTAGGAACTGAAAATCAGAGAGGCCTCCCCTAAAGGCCTGTATAGGACTTGGTGTCCTTCTTATGATACCGAGAGGGAAGAAAGGAGACAGGGCACTAAAGATGACTAAGGTTGAATTTCCCACAATTCCCACAATCATGGAGGAATGGATAGGGCTAGGAATGGAATTTAAATAAAATAAAATAAAATGATATTACCTTCATCCTTGAATATATGGTTGAATATTTATACCACTAGCTTGTCTTGAATATGAACAGAAAAAATGGTTATATTATTTTTAATTTTTAATATTTCCTGAAATCAAAAGGCCTAAAAGTGGGGTTCATCTTGTTTCTAAGAAGAAGTTGCAACATTGGTGATATGGTTTGGATTTGCGTCCCTACCCAAATCTCATGTCGAATTGTAATCCCCAATGTTGGAACTGGGGCCTGGTGGGAGGTGATTGGATCATGAGGACAGATTTTTCCCTTTGGTGCTATTCTTCTGATTTCTTATCTGATGGTTCAGCCTTAGTGCCTGGCAGACTCCTACACTCCAGCAATGGCTGCTCCCCTCACACACATGCCTCCTCTCCCCACTTTCACATCATCACCCTAGTATGGCTGCCTCTGACCCCATAATCAGGGGTCAGCTTTGATTTTGTTTTCTCAGGAAAAGTTACCTTGACTTCTACACTAATTCAGGTCTTCCTACTAGGGAAGCATCCAAGTTTGGTGGTACCTGAAGCTTATAAACTTTGGGAAGCCATTTAAGAAAAAGATTACAAAATTACATGCAAAAATGAATATTAACTTACAATATAAGAAGAAATTACAACAAATTACAAATTCCAAAAAATTTACAGTATCCTAAATTTCACACAAATATAATGTTTCAAACTACTTAAATGTCTAACACACCTCTAATTGTAATTTCCGTCTACATTTCGGAGCTGCATTCTCTTTGATCACCTCTTCCTTTATTGAAGATTTTATAAGCATATTTTTAATAGAGAGAATAAGCAGTTCAAGTGCTAAATCATACCTCACACACACTTAGATTTGCCACTCATAGGACCACTACAGATTTGTATCTGGCCAAGACAGAATTTCTAAAAATTTCTATTGTATGCAATTATTATCATATTTTTAAAAAGCATGGTGCATTCATAATAGTAAACACTAAATTGTGAATATTCATGATGGGGACAAACTTCTGTTTTGACTATGCATCCATGAAACCATATCCTCTGCTAACACTTTTACATAATTTGATACTAGCTTATGGCTTCATACACTTTAAACAATTCAAACTTTGCTTCTCCTCCAATTCCCATTTACTTCCAAAGCTGAGTACCACTGGACACTTCTACATTTCAATACCACCTCTGGCCCTGCACATAAATGTCACAAGGCGGGCAGAAAGTATAGTCCAGTCTGCTGGAAGACAGCCCCACCAAAGGACAGTATAGAGCATTAACTCTATAGTGAAGTGACAACAAACCACAGAAGTATTTCTGAATTGATCTAAGAAATAAATTAATTCCCCAATTCAGTTTAGCAGACACCCCAACTGCTGGTGACCACTCCAACATCATCCAACATGAGAGGAATTTTGACAGAAATAGGAATGGAAAGAGAATTATTTTAACTCCTTTTGTTAAAATAACTTACTTTTGTGAATTTTACTGGAAAAAAAAATGGCCCTGGGGCCTTGGAAGAGCTGTGCAAGCAAGAGGCCCTGAAATTTACTAGCTTCAGGTAAATCAGCCCTTGCCTTAGCTATATGTTTTCATAGGGCACTGAATTTCCCTTTTGGGGGCTCTTGTTACAATTGCAAATTGCGTCTTTCTCTTATATATTAGAGGCTGTGGGGCGGGGTGCCTACCTTTTTAAATTTACCATCCTTCTATCCCTCATATCTAGCACAATGTTTGGTGCATGATGAGCCATCAAACACTTTGTTGAATGAGGTACTGAGACTGTTACCATTTTCTAATGAGGTTATTACAAAAGTAATTTAGAGGAGAATGTGCAGCAGTCATAGGCGCTACTAAGGAACAGATGAGGGGCATAAAACCAAGAGGCCGTTCGAAATGCAGGAAGTTACAGTATTTCCATGAGGGGGAGCCATGGAGCCTGACTTCAGTGTCTGAGGATCTATTTTTCATGAAAGCTAGTGTTTCCCCACTTTCTCTGTGTGTCAGATTCTGCACACAGTCTGTGTACACATTTCACTAATCGTCACAAGCACTTATAAGGCTTATATTATCAGCATTTGGGAAACTGAGGCACAACACAGGTAGGCAAACTGTCCAGCTAGTAAACAACGGTGATGGAATCTGAACCCAGCCTTGTCGCGCTATAGGGCCCCTGTTTTCAGCCACTGTATTTTACTCTGTGCTAGTGGGGTAGAACCTCAGGAGTCAGACTGCTGGGGTTTAAGCCAAGCTACATGTCTCACTAGATGTATAATGTTTAGCCAGTTACAAACTTTCTCATTTGATTCCCTTATCTGTGAGATGCAGATACAATAGTAAGGGTGCCAACTTCACAACCTTCTACTCAGATTTAAATGAGATAATATATTTAAAGCGCTTAGAACAGAACATGACACATACAAAACAGCCAGCAAACACTCACTATCATCATGCACATGGAGAATGGCCAGTAATTAGCCCAGAATTAGCATAGAATCCCTGATACTACTATGTAATGATTTTTCTTTTCTCACAGAATCACAAGCTATAACTACTAAGCAAATTCAACAGGATTATTACGCATGAAATAAACTACCTTAAGGGAGAAAAAGAAAAACCTACAAAAGGCCTTGCCAAAAGCATTGGTGTCTAGAAATTATGCTTAGTGCAATTATATATATAACGTATTATATATTATATACTATATATATAACATGTTATATATAATATATATTATTTATATTATATTATATATAACATGTAATATATATATTTTATATATATTATATTATAATATATATTATAATTATATAATATATATATTATATATTATATTTATATATAATAATTATAATATAAATATATATTATAATTATAATATAATATAATATATGGTGTATATATAATATAAAAATAAATAATATAAATATATATTATAATTATAATATAATATATGGTATATTATATATTAATAATACGTATTATATATAATATATCATATATAACATATATAATGTATCATATATGATATCATATATAACATATATAATGTATCATATATGATATCATATATAACATATATAATGTATCATATATGATATCATATATAACATATATAATGTATCATATATGATATCATATATAATATAATATATATGTTATATATATATAATTGCACTAAGCATAATTTCTAGACACCAATGCTTTCGGCAAGGCCTTTTGTAAGTTTTTCTTTTTCTTCCTTAAGGTAGTATATTTTATTTTAAGTATTATATATATTAATATATTATATAATAATATATATTACATATATTATTATATATAAATTAATATATATTATGTTATTATATATTATATTATTATAAATTATTATTATATATAAATATGTTATATATATATATATTAGACGGAGTTTTGCTCTTGTTGCCCTGGCTGAAGTGCAGTGGCATGATCTTGGCTCACTGCAAACTGCGCCTCCCGAGTTCAAGCGATTCTCCTGCCTCAGCCTCCCAAGTAGCTGGGCTTACAGGTACCTACCACCAAGCCCAGCTAATTTTTGTATTTTTAGTAGAGACGAGGTTTCACCATGTTGGCCAGGCTAGTCTTGAACTCCTGACTTCAGGTGATCCAGGCGATCCAGGTGATCCACCCGCCTCGGCCTCCCAAAATGCTGGGATTACAGGCATGAGCCACCTCGCCTGGCCAGTGCAGTTTAATATTTTTGTTAGAGTCTAAAAAAAAAAAAAAAAGACACACAGTATCCAAAATATAGAGTTGTGTTTGAATGAAATTAAGGTTCACAGCTTCTGCCCCAGGAAAACAGGTTGAAGAGGGTGATCAGGCTTAGCCAGCTTGGGAATGTAAGGGCAAACACAAATTAGGAATAAGAGGCTTAATTCTTCCTGTTGAAAATAAAGGAAGAGGTTTCCCTTCCTCCCTTTGCTTAAAGCATTTGCTTTATAAATCTTGTCATTGCAAATTCTTTCGTTGTCTCTTTGAAATGTATGCAAATCTTTTTTTTTTTCTTTTTTAAGGCTAAGTAAGCCTCTTGCCAGCCTTACAATGCAGCAGTGTCTAAGGACCCTACAGCCACTCCTTTGCAAAGTAATAATCAAAGAAGATAGTGGCCCTATCCTATCTCCTATTTCTGTGGGAGAGTAGGAGCCTAACTTAAGCTGTTTACCTGGCTTCAAGTTGAAACCTACCCCCAGCCATAAAGATAAAATAAGTTAAGTTTTCCTTTAAATCAACCCAATTAGTTAATAAGGGTGATCACCCTAATTACCAAGTGAATTTGGTATGAACAAGGTGTGACAAAGGGTGCTGTTAAGTCCTCTTACTTGAGGACTAATTATTGTTCCTCTTAAGAACACGTATGAAATGGTTGTATCTGCTTGCCTATATAAAGTGTGAGATTTATTTTTGTCTTCACAATCTCTAGTCAATTGCTTGTGGGTCTACTGGGGTGGCAGGAGATTTTGTTTTTAACTGGACATCCCCAACAGCAGTAAGCTGCAAGCAAACCCCTTGGCACCCAGCCCCAAAGCCATGTTGTTACACCAGCCTGTGCTGCTGTGGTGAGGAAGACCCACACCTTTCAGAAATGGACAGAGGGTTGCTCCACATTATTTTGGAAATAGAATAAATAGACTGAGACACTCTTTGACTGATATCTGACTCACTACTGAAGAATATCAGTAAGGCCCATCTGAAAGGGAGAGTCATGCTTACTTCTGGTGGAAAGTGCCAGACATGTGATTGCTGACGTCCTTAAAGGGCAAGTCTGAGTCGGGGAAAAGGGAGCTACAGTTAATAATGTTCCTCCCTCTGGATTTTTGCTTTTTTTTTTTTTTTTTTTTTCTAGAGACGGGCTCTCACTATGATGCTCAGGCTGGCCTTAAACTCCTGGGCTCAAGCAATCCTCCTGCCTCAGCCTCCAGAGTAGCTGGGATTACAAATGTCAGCCACTGTGCTAGGCCTCTCTGGTTTTTTATCCTGCCTTCACTCCCCAGATTGCACATCACAGGAATTGCTCAAGAGCTGTGCTGTGCTCCAGGAACTAAGTCCATTCCATTTGGGAGCTGAAGGGATTGAAAGAGAGCTGCACTGAGAAGCAAACCACCTGATGATACTGTTCTTGTCACAACTCTGTGACAAATTGGCTTTCTGTTACTGGACAAATTAACTTTTATCAGCTTTATTTTCCTCCTCCATAAAACTAGGGTGTTTGCATAAATGAGATCAGTATAGAACTATAATATCACTTGTAGGTCTAAAAATCTGTGATTTTGCAAATAAACTAGATTTGGCAGAATTGCTATAGGTAACCTGGTGTGGTACTAAGGAGTTCATTGTGAAATGCTGTTAAAATAAAATAACTTAAATATATATATTATATATAATATTAGCTCTTATGTATCTCTGGTGTTTGAATATTTCATCTAATTTACACATTTTAGGTAAATATTAAGCTTCAGAGTTTCAAAGTGCTTTGTAATTGTTAATTCGCTTCTTGAATGACTTCTGCAAGGGAGGCTTGCCCATGATCCCATTACATAGACTTATTTGTTCTCATTCAGTAAAGCCAAATCTTATACTCTGCAATTTGGAGTCTTATATTCTTTTATCTTTCAATTTAAAAAAAAAACTATGATTAAACAGCCAATTTGATTCAAGTAATCCATTGATGTTTCAATTAATTCTACTACTTATGCACAGATTAATCATACATATATTGTTATATCCCCATATAAAGAAGAAACAAGACACATAGAAGTTAAATTATTTATTCTAGTAAAATATATAATTATTATAGCAAAATCATTATAGTAAAGTAGAATGAGCATTGAGACACAAAAACAGAACTCATTGCTCCTTACTATCAGACATATTCAGAATAATAAAGATACACCTTGAATCAACACTTGATCTCCACATGCTTCTCATTCACCCACACTCCACACCCCACCGACCTTCACAGTTGCAATCTAAGTAAAAGTTGGAAAGAGGTTCAATGAGTAGTTAAGTTTAACAAAGAGTTATGCATCTTCCATGTGTTCGTCACTATGGTAAATATGAGAAACAAAAGTGATTTAGACAGTAGGAACACAGACATGTCTTAGACACCAGCCCCTCCCTCATGGAACTATAAAGGAAGAAAAGGAAAGTCACATTTGCTTAACAACTACCATATATAATATAGTGTCTTGTGGAAGGAAAATAAAATCACTATGCCAAAAGGGAAAAGTTAAGCTCAGAAACTGAGTCATGAAAAAATATTTTTAAAAACCAAAACTACCTTTCCTTTTGTCTTAAACTGACAGATGGCCACGTATCTCCAAAGGGGACCTCCCTCATCTGATGATGTAAATTAACACGTTATCTTCACAGGTATGGGACAAGAGGAGACTAGAAATCATCCCGTTCCCCCCACCCCACCCACCCCAAGACAAATGCATATTTGCTGCTTCCTCTATGTTTACTTTACCTTATGTAAAGTGCAGATTTATTGAGCACGATATGAATACATCAACTGTTCCCTCTCTCTCCTCCTTTTCTTGTGCAATGTGTGGATTCACAAGAGTGTGACCATACCCTCCCTCTTTTTTTCCCCCCTTTCCCTTCCTGACCACTTTCCCCCTTTAAATACTGAAGCTCTTAAAATCCTTGGAAAAAGTACAGGCCACAGATCCTACTGTGGCTTGTGTCTTTTTACCAAGCCTGTCCTCAACCTTGGCAAAATAAACCTCTAAATTGATTGAGACTTGTCTCAGAGACTTTTTGATTTACAATCTCACTTATTCCTAACAATAACACTTCAAGGTAGTTATTATTTAAGACCACTTATAGATAAGAGGAGACTGAGTTACCTTTGTTAGTTACCCATTGTGTGATCTTGAAACAATTAAGTCTAGCACTATTAAACTTATATGTTAGCTGAACATTCGCCGGAAATTAATGGCAGGGTTAATGGAATTTTGGGGGAGAGGACAAGGTAAATATTTTTAGGGTAAGGTAAAGGAACCAAAGGGAGAAACTGAAAACAAGTAGGAGAAAGGGATAACTGATAAAGCAAAACCCTGGGGAAATGAGAGGAGATGGGTGTAAGCACATGGAGAAATTGATCCTGAACTGAATGGTAAAATCATATCATGAAACCAGAGATAAGAAGGCAAGGATAAGGCATGGGTACAGATTTTAAAAGAAAAGAGGTTTGTTTTGTGATAAGAACAGCAGCAGTGTAAGGTCAGAAAGTGTAAGGAAGTTCTTGCATCAATTTCTAGTAAGATACAATACCATTTTCTTGGAAGGAAAGCAGGAGATGATCAGATCTGAGGAGTTCAGCAAATGTGTCAAATAGCTCTTCAGAGTTATTGAGAATAGATTTTCTTAAAAGCAGGAAAAGATACTGATCAATTGTATTCTGTAGATCAACAGATATTAGAGTTTATAGATTGGCATTGGTTCCGTATTTTTGAAGATGGACAGATTTTACCCAGGTGTCTCAGTACAGAAATTTGCTGTGGGATTGACTGACTCATAGTTCTGAGTTTGTTAGGGCTCTTAGACAAGTGAGCTATGGATCTAAGAGATCTCAGAGTAAAAGTACTTCTGAGAGCTACAGCTCAGTAGTGAGAGCTGACTGACAGCAAAGTTATTGAGCTATCCATCCTGGTGTCCAGCCCGGATATGAAGGAGGATGGAAGGAGACTGACACCTGGGTAAAGTGGAAGGATCATGTGGCTGGAGTCCTGGGTGAGGCTAAAAAGTGAGGCAATGGAAGTGAACATACAAGGAAGTGGGAAGGCCAGGCAGCTCCAGTTATAAAGCAGGAAAATAAGGGTGAAGAAGGTTCTGATGATGTGAAGATCGAAAGTGTAGCCAACTGAGAGGGTGATATGTGTGGAGTAGAGATGAAAGTCACAGAAGCTGAGACAGTTGAAGAACAGTGAGCCTAGCATGTAGAATGAGTTTTCAGTGTAGTTGAGAGTGATGGCAAGAGTTGGGATGGAGCAAAATCTCTCACATATGTGACAGTGTCCTTAGTGAATATGGGCAAGTGACATGGTCATACCTGCAGTAGGTAATAGAAAAAGAAGGTCTAGAGGGTGGATAGTTACACGAAATGATCCTGATCAAGGAGAGGTTTTGCAAAGTAGGGAAGAGTAACACACTAAAATGGAAAGTAAAGTTTAGGGGGAAGTAGTAACCCTAGTGGCCCACAGCTGTACTGGATATGAGTGGGAGAGGCATTGGAGCAAACTAGCCTAGAACCTGTCATGGGAAGCTGTGGTCTAGGGTGACAGCAAAGTTTCATTTAAGGCAAGATGTAAAGGGAAGACTCTGTCAAGACCCTAAAGATTTAGAAGAGTTTGTTTATACCATGACAGAGGTGAGAGGAGATGCCAGCAAAGTACAAGAAGCAGGGAGCATGGAGCAATAAGCAGACCAATTTCCTACCAAAAGCAAACCCTATTTGCATCATGCTCCTCTTCAGTTTTTTTCTGGGCTCTGATTATTAGACCTGTGTTGTTACCAAGCAACAGATAGAAATTGTGGGATCTCAGTTTTCCTTCATCACTCTGCCACTACTATCTTTCATCCTGGCAATCAGACAATAAGTTGGGCTAAGTTATAGTATTTCCCAGCAGGGAAGAACTGGGCCTGATAAAGGAAGGAGGTGGCTTTACCCAGAAGGAGCTGTGGAACCCTGCCAACATGAAACAGCTGGAACAAGACAGTACTGATGGGACTGCCTTCTGAGGATGCTGAACAAAAGGAGAGTGGAAAGTAAATTTGTATGAGAGAGAGTTTATTTGAGAGCAGTCTCCAGGGAGAGAGGATCGAACATTCCAGCAAGGACTCTGGGAAACATTGCTATCATGCTTCTATGACGGCTTTTAGAAGTTTGTGGAAAAGTGGTGGCCCACACTAAGAGAAGTAAAAATGCCACAGCTGCCATGGCAGATGGTAGAAGTAGGGATCAAACTGCTCAGGGAAATGGGTATGCTAGAGTGGCCATATTATGTAAGGCTGGAAACCCCCCAGATGTCAAAATTCCAGTTCATATGTGCCATTTATTAAAGAGACATGGAATTCTCTGGTGAGAAGGGCACCAGCATCACTGAGAAGCTCAGTGGTAGGTCTCCTCTGTAGGTCATGGTTGATGATAAAAGATGCTGTTATGGAATTGAGTTCCCAGATAGGACTGGGGATAATAGAATCCTGAAATGATAGAGGCCAGCTGGTGGTACTTAACCATCCGAATGGTATAATTATCTTGAGTGGCAAGATTGAAGTGGCAGCAGAGCTCTCGACCCAGAGCGAGCTTAAAAGATGCTTAATAGAATAAGGCACCCCTGTGGGGAAAGACAGTTAACCAAGAGTAAACTCAATCTGTTCAGTGAACAGGTATCAAGAATGGAAGACACAAGGCTCAGAGCAGCAGCCTCAACAAAAAGTCACAGTCTGTTTCCGAATTTCCTGACTTGAGCCACTTTACCAATCCAGAACCCATTGACTGGTGGAGAGGCAGGACTGCCAGTAAGAAGGACCCTGCAATCCCATAGCAAGAATATATGGTAATGACCTCCCCGCACCCCACCCTACTCTCAGTCTTTCCCTTCAGGGAACTATATCCATTGGCTTGGAAAATAATACACTGAGGAAAACAGAATGCCCAAATACTTGGAGGGCTGTGGGACATGATCATTATTGATACCCATGAACCCAAAATATTATGACTCATGGTTAAAGCAGAGGTATTCAGAAGCCAGAGAGTTAAGGGAGTTCTTGTCCAGGTCTGGCATACAGTGGGTCCACTGAACACATAGACTTAGGTGGTGGTCATTTTCCTAGTTCCCAAATATATAATTGAAATGAACATCCTTGGTAGTTCTTACAATACCCACCTCAGCTCCTTGGCCTGTAGGGTAAGAGCTATCAACACGGGCAAGGCCAACAGGGAGCAGCCTCAAATTGTACAGCCATGACAGTGAGCAAGAACAACATAGGGGAATGATAGATATTAGTGCTTTCTTTTTGGCTCCCTTTATATCTCCATTTAATTCATCATACTTGACCTACAAAAGTCTGACAGTTCCTGGAGAGTAATCAGCTGACTACTGCAATCAACAAAGTAATAACCCCAATTAGAGCTGCTGTACCAGATGTGAAATCTTTACAAGAGCAGAGCAACATGACCTCAGGCAACAGGTTTGGGGTGATTGATATGATGACATGTGCTTCCCCAACCTTACCAGAAAGTGGAATCCAAAAGTGCTCATATTTAATTAGAACAAATAATAGAAAATACTTGCAATGTTGACCCAGAGCTAAGCTGTATCTCCTTAACCTCTATCATAATGTATTCCCAAGAGACCTGAAGTGTCTGGACATGCTGCAGAACATCCACTGTTCTACTACAGTGATGGTATTATCCTCACCAGACTGAATGAGCAAGGATTTGGCAAACAGGTTGGAGGCCTTGGTGAGATATGTATACTTCAGAATGTGGAAGAAAATTCCTGCAAAATGTTGATGCTTCACTAAATCAGTGAAATTTAGGGATTCTATGATGCAGGGCATACTTTTGTGTGTCCTACTTAAGAAAGATCTGCCTACTTTGAAATCATGTTTTCTTCCACTAATATTTATTATTTTACTTTCCTATATAAATAATGATTCATCTGGAATTTAGATGAATTCTAATTCATCTAAATGAATTAGGGGGATCAGTCTTCATTTCCTGTGTTATGTTAACACATTTCTTGTGTCACGTTAATAAGCGGGATCATTTATTTGTGCGGTGGGGTGGGGTCACATGAGACTTTCCTTTGTTGCCCTGTAATCACCTTCGAAAAATCAAATTACCTTATGTGTCCACTTTTTTTAGGTCCCTCTATTCTGACTCATTTGCCTGTTTTCTATCCTTGTACCAAGCAAACACTGACTTAATAACTGTAACTTTATAATAGATCTTGGTATTTCATAATTTAAATATTCCAGCTTTGTTCTTCAAAATTGCCTTGGCTATTCTAGGCATTTGCATTTCCATATAAATGTTGGAATCTGCTCATCCATTTCTACTCAAAAAAAGCATTTGAGATTGCTGAAGTTACATTGAATCTATAAATCAACTTTGGGGGAAATGACATCTTAACAATCTGTGAACATGATCCATTATCCTTGCATTTATTTAGGACTTTTAAAACTTTCTGTCAATAATGTTATGTAGTAAATCATGTTTTGTATTACATAGTTTGATCGATGTATTACCAAGCACTCGATTATTTTGGTGCCATTATAATTATACATGTAATTTTCTATTTATTTTCTGGAATAAAGATATACAATTAAATTTTGTATCTAGATATTGTATCTATAACCTTATTAAATTCATTTATTAATTAAAATAGTTTGCCAACAGTCTTTTTGATTTTCAATATAGGCAATCGTGTAATTTGTGAATAATGACTGTTATTTCTTCCTTTCCAATCTGAGTGTCTTTTGTTACTTTTTCTCCTTTATTGCATTGGCTAGAGCATCTAAAGCCATGCTGAAAATAAGTGGTAAGAGCATGTACATCCTTGTTTCATTACTGATGTCATGGGGAAATGTTCAATAATTTACCTTAAGTATAATGTAAACTATAGTTTTTTTTGTAAATGTCCTTTATCAGATCATGGATGTTTTCTCTATTCCTACTTTGCAGAGAGGTTTTTATCATAAATGGGTGCTTAATTTTATCAATTTATTTGCTACTATCAAGATAATCATGATTTTTCTCCTATTTAAAATTATTCTGATGAATTACATTTATTTTTCCCCCAATGTTAACCCACCCTTTTGTTTCTGGATAAATCCCACTTAGTTATGATTATTCTTTTTATACTACTACTTGATTCAATTTGCTAATATTGTGTTTAGGAGTTTGCATCTATGATGATAACAGAGATTGGTAAACCAGCTTTTTTTTTTTTTTTTTTTTTTTGTTGTTGTTGTTGTTGAGACACGGTCTTGCTCTATCGCCCAGGCTAGAGTGCAGTGCCATGATCATGGTTCACTGCAGCATCGAACTCCTGGGCTCAAGTGATCCTTCTGCCTCAGCCTCCTGAGTAGCTGGGAATACAGGAGTATTGCACCAAGCCCTGCTAATTTTAAAATTTTTTATAAAGACAGGGTCTTGCCATATTGCCCATGCTGATCTTGAACTCCTGACCTCAAGTGATCCTCCCATCTTGGCCTCCCAGACTGCTGGGATTAAAGGAGTGAGCCATGGTGCTGGGCCTAAACAAGCCTTTTTAAAGTGACTTTTCCCCCCTATTACAGAATGCTTTTGAAAGCCAAAATGTATGTGATCAGGAGTGTGCTCTCAGATGTTTATTTGGTAGTGCGCAGGATGTAGACTACATTATGTGGGACGTGGGTGGTGATGGGTTGGGAAGCTACTGGAATTAGGAGGAGAGCTTGAACCAGCTTGAGACAGCTGGAAGTGGAAAGGAAGGGTATTAAATACAGGAGACTGCCCAGTATTTAGCATGTGATTAGCTGAAAGTGTGGCATTATGAAATAAAGACGTTAAGACAAGTTGATTTGAACTTAGAAAAGAGTAAAAATAATGAGTTTACTTCGAGGTGAAATCCTTATCTTCATCATTATTATCACCATTACTAGAATCCAAAGGAATACCTGCAATTTAAGAAATTGCAAACGCACGAAACTACATAACTGGCTAGTATTTTAATGCATTTAATTAAAAATTTTCCTTATGTTGCTTTGGAGTTAGTTTTTAAAATTCTTTTCGTTCATAATCAGGAATGGTTGTAACCTTACATTCAGCGACACCTTAGAAACATACCCTTTTAACGCAGCACATTTCAATACAGATTGTGCTGTTCCTCTTCCAACCACCAGGTGGCGGGCAAGCGCCCAAGTCGCACTCCCGCCTCATCCAAGGGAGCCTGCGTGGCTCCCGGGAGCGCGCACGTCCCGGAGCCCATGCCGACCGCAGGCGCCGTATCCGCGCTCGTCTAGCAGCCCCGGTTACGCGGTTGCACGTCGGCCCCAGCCCTGAGGAGCCGCACCAATGTGGAAACTGCTGCCCGCCGCGGGCCCGGCAGGAGGTAAGGGCAGAAGGGAAGCCTCGGGGCCTATTTTCCCGGTAGCGACTGCCTCGGGGGAGGGCCTGCGGGTGATGATTCCTGCGTCGCGTCCGTTCCTGCCCGGGGACGCTGCGGAAGCGGTCGCAGAAGCGGCGAGTACGCTGTATGGCAAGCGCGTATTCTTCCCGGGCTGTACGGCGGCTGTGAGCTGGAATTCAGCGCGGCCGGTGGGGTGATTGCTGCGCCCCCTGGCGGCAGTCCTCCACGCCCCTCCCCTGACTCCCCCTCCTCCCAGCCTCACTCCCGCGCCGTTGCAGCGCTCGGGCTGGATAGCCTGCGGGTAAGCGGCAGCCGGCGCCTAGTGGGAACCCCCGGCAGGAAGTTAGCATGGGCGGACCACACGGGGGCCACACATGACTTGTGAAGAACTACTGGACAGTTTGGGGAAATGACTACCGCGAAAAGGCTTACTTTCAGTTTTGTTTCAGACTCCTTTTCCACAATGTCATCAGAACAACGGGAAAAGTCGATTTTTTCCCATTCATTTCCAGCGGTGTGAAATGTGATCACATGTTAATTGGTTGCCCGTGGTGGGTGTGAAGGGTCTTGTCCTCGGGAAGTTTACATGATAATTGGCAAAGATCTATGTAGAGACTAAATGGACTGGCAGGGTAAGAGAGTATGGAGAGCGCCAAACTAAATAAATTTTATACTGTGAAGACTCACAGGTCAAGGCGTCCCTGGAGACCTGGCTCTCCTGGACTCCCTACTCTTTATCTGCCCTAATCTCCCTGCCACTCGGGTAACGAAATTATGCTCCCAGACTCAACTCCGCATGTCTCCAATATATATACTGTTACTCCAACAACTTATGATTTACAGCAATTTTAAAAGAAACTGATAACCCTTTCCCACTGATTGGAGATGCTATCTTTAAGATAAAAACAAAATTTCAAAAAATGTACACGTGCATCTTAGTCTGGACTTTGTTGCATTGGTCTGTGTTGTTTACTCCTGGTCCAGTACCATACTTTTAGTTTTATGGCATATTTTGCCATCTGGTAGGGCAAGCTCCTATTATATTATTCACATTTTTCTTGATTTTTTTTTTTTTTTTTTTGAGGCAGAGTCTCACTCTGTCACCGAGGCTGGAGTGCAGTGGCACTGTGTCGGCTCACTGCAACCTCCATCCCCTGGGTTCAAGCAGTTCTCTTGCTTCAGCCTCCCAAGTAGCTAGGATTACAGGCTTGAGTATCTTTTTTTATAGTTTCCTGATATTTTTATCAAGTTCCAAACATAATATTGTGATTGTTGCTAGGTAATACATTAAGTTTTTAAGTTAATTTGAGGGAACATTGACTCCTTTCAGCATTGCTTTCCCTTTAGAAAAATGATGTAGCCTTCTATCTATTTAGGTAACCTTTTTTTCTTTTTCTCTTTTTTATTGTATTTTAAATTTTGTTGTTGTTACTCCTGAAACACCATAGTTAGATAACCTTTGATAGCCTTCAGTGAGGCTTTACTGAAAACACAAGTTTGA
This sequence comes from Gorilla gorilla gorilla, assembly GCF_029281585.2. Classification (NCBI taxonomy): domain Eukaryota; kingdom Metazoa; phylum Chordata; class Mammalia; order Primates; family Hominidae; genus Gorilla; species Gorilla gorilla. The sequence goes on along the minus strand of NC_073231.2, from coordinate 95,844,378 downwards.
CATATGTAAAGTTGACTAACATTTGAATAACAAAATAAAGGTGTTTTATTTAACATTTGTCATACCTATATCATATACACTTACATGTATGTGTGTGTTCGTGTACATGTGTATGTGTCTATCAACTTATCTTTTTTTAAAAAAAAATTTATCTCAGGAGAACCATACAGACTTTTGACTGGCGTTGAGTACGTTGTTGGAAGGAAAAATTGTGCCATTCTAATTGAAAATGATCAGTCGATCAGCCGAAATCATGCTGTGTTAACTGCTAACTTTTCTGTAACCAACCTGGTATGTTACTAATTTTATTTCACTAGTTTCCAGTAAGGGGGTTGAAATCACAAAATATTCTCTTGGTGTATATGTGAGAGAGAGTTCACAGGATTTGTCATTTTATAGAGCTGTGTAGACTTTTTTAATGTTAACAAAATTAAATACTTATATTGTGGCAGTGGTACCAGTGGTATTTGTTCATTTTGAGATTGAAGTTTCTATTTCAGTAATTTACTCTTTGTTTTAGTTAGAAACTCAGAGGAAGTAGGACATAGTTATTTTTATTTGCTTACTAAACATTTATTGTTTACTATTAGTTTGGTGCAAAAGTAATTGCTGTTTTTGACACTAGCAGTAATGTGTTTTTATGTGTCAGTAACTGTGCCAACCCTGCGAATAGAACAATGAACAGACCTTCATGACTCTGGCTCTTAAAGAGGTTATGTAGCTGTGTGGAAACGGGCATTTCTCATGTAATACAAGTTTTTGCAATGGGAATTGATTTGTTTTATTAGGGAAATGCTTACTTATGCCCCACAGCTCCTTTAAATGGCTTTCAGTTTGTTTTGATCATAACCTTGGGTGATAAAAGTGCTAAAAAAAATACATAGGAATATCTGTACTCATGATAACGCTGGTGGTAATAAGAAAGATAAGCCATTATTTTAATCAAAGATTGCATATATGCGATCTGAATTTGTTCAGTTTTATTTAGGTTTTGTTTCTGTTCTTTTAGGTATAGAAAAACATTTTGGAAATTTCTACAGAAAAAGTAAAATTGTTACTGTAAGTCAGAAACACTAGCCTATAACCTCTTATTCTCATGGGACTAATTTTTACAATGTGGTTTTGATACTGTAAAACAAACAAAAAAAGATCTAGGAATGAAATTGTCATGTTTTAAATGAAACAGACTGCACCAAAGCAAAAAATTCTCAAATGTGTGTGAGGGGTCAGGAGAATCCCCACTGACTTACACAAATAAAGAACATGTGTGTTCTAGGAGGGGTATTCCTGGGTTAAGAAACTTCCCTAAGGGGAAATATGAATTGTTAGTTGAGTGATCTTCCTCTCAAGGCAACCAAAGCAGTAATTGTTGTCTGCCGTGTTGGGAGGTTAGCCACCTGCCTATTGTCTTTTCTTTTGAAACCTTTTTCTCTGAGAAGTGAATGTACTGAGTGGTAAAAGACTTTAAATTATTTGCTAACTTTTCAGAGTCAAACAGATGAAATCCCTGTATTGACATTAAAAGATAATTCTAAATATGGTACCTTTGTTAATGAGGAAAAAATGCAGAATGGCTTTTCCCGAACTTTGAAGTCGGGGGATGGTATTACTTTTGGAGTGTTTGGAAGTAAATTCAGGTAAGACATTTTTAAATTGATTTTAAAATGGACAGCTTTGTTTCAGCCAAATCCTAAAGGAAAATGATATTTCTGATTAATGAATTTAAAACAGTATAATTTAGTTCCTGCTTAGCACAGTATTGGACTCTGTGCCATGGGTGGTGAGTGCATTTTGTACATCACGGTGATGAGAGTTTGAGTGGGCCCTGAGGGACTTCATGGGAAATTACATTTCTTCGATTCCTCATTGGTGAAGGTATAATGTTAACTTTTGGTCATTGTTTTTTCTTCATTTGGACTCAAGACTTAGGATTTGATAATTTTCTAGGTTACAAAGCTTAATGATGAGGAACTGATAATTTCATAGGTTACAAAGGGTAACAATAAATAAAAGTTACAATAACAGTATATGATGTGAGCTTAAAGTTTTAAAGTACTAAAAATTGCCATCTCTGCAACTCTGATACTATAACTTTATTTAACTTATTCTCATTTACAGAATAGAGTATGAGCCTTTGGTTGCATGCTCTTCTTGTTTAGATGTCTCTGGGAAAACTGCTTTAAATCAAGCTATATTGCAACTTGGAGGATTTACTGTAAACAATTGGACAGAAGAATGCACTCACCTTGTCATGGTATCAGTGAAAGTTACCATTAAAGTAGGTTGAATGTCTTGTTCTTATGTGAAAATAAGTTATTTGAATTTAAGCTTACCCACTATACACAGATTTTTTTTTAATTACTTTAAAACTATCAGAACTGTTAGTTGTAGATTTATATATACCCACTCCATCCCTTTGTATACCATTTAGGCTTGAGTGGCTTTTCATATAACCTGTTTATTATCTGAGACAAGCCAAAAGCAACTAAAATTATATTTCAGATTTTGTTTAGCATTTTAAAAAGCGATTCTGTTGTCCTTCCACTGAGAAGGTTATGATAGTGCATAGTTTGTGTTTTCAGTCTTAAAGCAACGCAACTAGAGATTAACTGCCAGTCTTCAAAGTTTGCATCTCATGTCTCTTCTATCAAGTTGTCTTTCTCCAATCTCCAGGTGATTCATCTCCTTTTAAACAGGTAGACCTATAGATTTGTGGTATCCTTTTAGGTTAATATCTATAGTAAAAAGCCACAAATACTTAGATTCCTTTATTAAAAATCCTTTAGTATTTAATATAATTAAACTAGAATTATGTTTTATAGCTAAAGAGTTATCGTGGAGAAAGGCTTGCCGCTCAGCTGGAACTCAACTTGTACTTTGGTGGGGTTGTCTGTAATCAAGGGTTTTTTTATTTTTGCAAGTTTATGAAATTGATTTTATAAATTCAGCAGTGTGATTAGCCTCCAGAGTACTAATATATGCATGTAAACTCACAAATAGTAGATTTACAAATCAAAGTGTCCATTTATGGTTTTCAGTAGGGATGCACCTTTACCAGAATATTTAAGTGTGGGCCCTAGCACAGTCCTCTTTAAGATATTACTTAAGAAATAGAGTAGGTAATCATACACTAGCTTGGTTGGTGTGAAATACGATCAAAGGTAGTTAAATTGTCTTGAGAGATATTTTACTACATCTGTGACAGACATGGATACTTCCAGCGAGTGGGATGCTGATGACCACCTTGTGAATTGCTCCATTACACACACCAACATGGTTTACAGAGTAATTTGTTAAAAAAAATTCCTGGTCATTCACATGCCAAAATAGAAAACCTTGTTGTTATATTATTTTTTTGGTAAATTTTCTGAAAGTACAGTTAGCTTATATTTTTTAAATCATTGAATGTTAGAGCCAAAAAGGAATTTAAAGACCATTTATTCTTACTATTAGCTACTTAAAAAAAAATAAGAACAACAACAACAAAAAAAGCCTTCAGTTCAACTTTTATTTTCTGAAATGTAAACTGAGGCTGGACCAATTAATTTCCCAAGTCACATGTATTAGAGTTTACCCAATACAGTGTTGATTTGCACATTACTTGTTCATGCTAGTTTATTTCTTTCACTTTGGAAGGTGGTATCTTTCAGATTCCATTCTTCAGAGACAATCCAAATCTGCTTGCCCCTATTTAGACAATAAAATACCCTGTTATTGAAAGCATATTCATGCCTGGGTGCAGTGGCTTGCGTCTGTAATCCCAGCACTTTGGGATGCTGAGGCAGGAGGATTGCTTGAGCCCAGGAATTTGAGACCAGCCTGGGCAACATAGTGAGACTCCATCTCTACAAAAAATTTTAAAAATTAGCTGGGTATGGTGGCATGTGCCTGTAGTCCCAGCTACTCAGGAGGCTGAGACAGGAGGATTGCTTGAGCCCAGGAGGTTGAGGCTGCAGTGAACCAGGATCGCGCCACTGCAGTCCAGCCTGGACAACAGAGCGAGACCCTGTCTCAAAAATAAAAAAGCATATTTATATTATTCTGAATTTATTTTCATTGCCCACTGTAGCATTTTCTAATGTTTGTCATATTTTTTGGATGTATCATATTTGAGGCTTATAGCTTAATTCACATGTGAGTTTAAGTTTCTTTTTTTCCACTTTATATGTACTTATTTTGTGCTTTTACCAAAAATTATTTCTTTACTTTCTCAAAAAGGCTTTATTGCATAGTTACAATCTTTTTGAAAGACAATTAGTCTAAAAATAGCTCATGTTCATCTCCTAATATTGTCTTCCCTGAAGCAGATATGTTACATTTCCTCAATTCTGAAATATATTTTTAACATTTTAATGTCTTTGAAAGTAGAATGCATTTTAAAATTGACTTTTATTTTATGTTGTTCCACCCCTTCCAAAAAAGCAGTTTTAAAAATTAGTATTATAATTGGTGACTTCTTATAATTGAGTGATTATATTGTGATTTATGTTCTAAAATAATGCAGTGACCAAAGACCGACTTCTATTTTATAGATTGTGGCTTCTTTATAAATTTAGAGATGAAAGGGAAAACATTATTTTTTATGGATGTAAACAGCCTCTTTGTAGTTTATAACTTAAAACTTTTCTTTAAAAAATGCTAGCATGTGAATATATATATTCACATGTTTTCTTCATTTTAGACAATATGTGCACTCATTTGTGGACGTCCAATTGTAAAGCCAGAATATTTTATTGAATTCCTGAAAGCAGTTCAGTCCAAGAAGCAGCCTCCACAAATTGAAAGGTATATTATGTATTTTAAATATAACAAGATGTCACTTATAATATATGATAGCATTGATTTTTATTTAGGTTAATTCCCTCTTTAATGCTTGTTTCAGGATGTAATAGTTGCTGTGTTATAGTTCGGTATTGTTAATGGAAGGTTTTTTGTTAGTATGTAAAGAAAGAGTTCCCCAAATTTCTTTATTGGTTATTCTGTGTCTCTGAAACAAATGTTAAATATGTGGTAATATTTAAAGAAAAAAATGTAAAGACAGTAAATGGCACTGAGGTAACCTCATGGTCAGAAGAGCACATATGTCAGTTCCAGGCATCACGCCACAGTTAGCTCTGGAATTGTGTTGTGCAGCAGCCCTCTTTGCGAGCCACATAGTCCAGAATATTAACAGCACCATAGCTTTGGGAATGGAGCTTAGTTTTTCTGAGCTCCAGTTACTCATTGCAAAATTGAGAGTAATACCTACCTAGCCGAGTTAAAAAGTCAGGAAACAACAGATGCTGGCGAGGCTGTGGAGAAATAAGGCTTTTATACTGTTGGTGGGGGTGTAAATTAGTTCAACCGTTGTGGAAGATAGTGTGGTGATTCCTTAAGGATCTAGAACCAGAAATACCAGTTGACCCAGCAATCCCATTACTGGGTATATACCCAAAGGATTAAAAATCATTCCACTGTAAAGACACATGCACACATATGTTTATTGCAGCACTATTAACAACAGCAAAGACTTGGAACCAACCCAAATGCCCATCAATGATAGACTGGGTATATGTCCATACCCATGCACATATACACCATGGAATACTATGCAGCCATAAAAGAGAATGAGTTCATGTCATTTGCAGGGACATGGATGAAGCTGGAAACCATCATTCTCAGCAAACTAACACAGGAACAGAAAACCAAACACCGTATGTTCTCACTCATAAGTGGGAGTTGAACAATGAGAACACATGGCCACAGGGAGGGGAGCATCACATACCGGGGCCTGTTTGGGGGTGGGGGACAAGGGGAGGGAGAGCATTAGGACAAATACCTAATGCGTGTGGGTCTTAAAACCTAGATGACAGGTTGATAGGTGCAGCAGACCACCATGGCACGTGTATACCTATGTAACAAATCTGCATGTTCTGCACATGTATCCCAGAACTTAAAGTAACATTAAAAAAAAAAATTTAAATGTTACGCCAGTTAGGAATTTTATTACTAATTTTAATCTATTTTGAGCTGCTATAAGCTGTTTGGCTTAATGTTAGTTTTTTAGGGACTGCTTATACTGGATAACAGCTGTCTGCTTTTAAAAGTAATCAAAAATCAGGTTTTTCTCTTTGTTCATAATTTTTATCCGGGAAGTTTTTTTGTATTTATACTCCAGTTGGCAGGTAATGTGATATATTTGGACTCTGGAAAAATATACTCAGATTTTAAAATAGAAGATTCTTAACATTTTTTGAGTCCAAGACCCCTCAGTATGTGCCAGGTCTGACCCGCAGACCCTGACCCAGCGACAGATGAACAAATGCACTCAAACACAGGTATCCAGTGAAAGAGTGAGCTAGGGGGCTGGGCCACCCACAGACACCGAGGAGGGTGCTGTAAAGAGTTAGCAGCCGCGGTCCCGACTAGCTGTTGCTGTGGTCATTTATTCAGTATAGATATAATGGCAAAGGCTTTGAGTCAACACACTTGTGGATAATTAACATGGTTCCCCTCCCCGGAGAGAGCAGTCCTACGAATGATTAAAGGCCAGGTTCCGAGCTAAGTAACTTATCTAGATCAGTTTCTTAACATCCCGTTATCTAACCTAAGCTTTCAGGCACCGTATAAAAGAATCTGGCTGCTTTCAGCCAAATCCTGTTCCGAAACTGATGTAAAACGTTCTGGCCTTCCAAGGTTTGCATCTTTCTACATTTTTTCCCACCACCCTGACTGAACTCCTGCAAATATGAAAGCAGGCCAGCCCTGGTGGCTCACACCTGTAATCCCAGCACTTCGGGATGCCAAGGTAGGCAGATCACTTGGGGTTAGGAGTTCGAGACCAGTGGGACCAACATACTAAAAATACAAAATGAGCTGGGTGTGGTGGCAGGTGCCTGTAATCCCAGCTACTTGGAAGACTGAGGCGTAAGAATCCCTTGAATCCAGGAAAGTGGAGGGTGCAGTGAGCCGAGATCCCACCTCTGCACTCCAGCCTGGGCAACTCAAAAAAAAAAAGAAGATGAAAGCACTGGTCTCACCTCAAGAAACTTCACCGACATAACTACAAACTTGCATAGTATTTTAACAGAATCACATTTTTACCTGAAGCCTCTTGAGGAACCTCCCTGAGGAAGTACATAAATCTTGTAAATAATGACTCTAGCTGCAAATAGTGAACTATTCTTAATTCTAGATTATACTTGAGGGTAGAGGAGTCTGATAAGTTTTCACTACTAGTAGATATATTTCATGGTCTTGGAGTTTTTAGAATTAGTCGTTGATTCCTCTTTTTGTTCACATTGTCAGTTGTGTTTAACCTAAGGTTGTTTTTGACCAAGTTCAACATAATTTTTTTCTAGATTCAATTTTTGATTGTATCAATGTACATGACGACTATACAACATCCCTACCGTAAGATTGTTGAATACCTCCTAATTCGGTGTTAACTAGGACAGGTTATTTATCCTATTAACCCATATTTGATGATGGCAATTGATAATACAATTTTTAAATATATTTAGTTATTTGCCTTAATAGAGTCCTATACCTATCTGGATCCATTTTGATGTGCTTGTTGAAGGCTTATTTGTCTGAATACTCAATTAACAGAAAAAAGATTCAATTTATAAACATTAGTAGAAGGAATGGGTTACGAAAAGGATATGAAATAAATTGTGGTGACGCCTTTGATTACATAAGTACCTCTAATGTTCCAAAAAAGCATGACTGCTAGTCCTGGATTTGAATTAGGAGGCATACTATAATATTTTTTCCAATAAAATATACAGTCCTATTTAGTACAGCTATGTCTACATCTTTACACTGTTACCAAGAAACAGGATATGACAGTTATAACTTCATGTACATGAAATGATTTGCAATATCTCATTTTCCTTGACTGTCATCAAAGTAGTAAAGTAGAGGAAGTCATTTTTAGAAGAATACATTTTAAAGGAGTGTTTAATTTCAATAATCTGTGCTCTAATAGAGGAGATTTGTATGTCTAAATGTAAGGAGATTATCCCCTAGAAAGGAGGGGGAGTTGGCTTTTATTTGAGTTTTACAAAGTCTCTCATGTTGTAGGATGGTGTATTAATTATTTCAAACAACAAGTATTGTTTTAGTGAGACACTCTTGAGAGATGGAGTCCTCCATGGGTCCCTTGCATTCATAAACAATTTGCTGAATAGGCCAAGAATGCAAAGCCTTGACCCTCCTTTACACAGACCATTTCTCAAGGGTATGTTTGCAGTGAGAAACCTCGAGGGATGAAGTAATGTTTCCTTCCTGTGACAAAATGTAGGCTTGCTTAAAGCTTGTTATAATACCGGTGGTTTCCCAAGTTCAGTGTTCCTCTCTCCTGTAACACACACCACTGTATGTACCTTTCACTGTATGTACCCTCTACGTCTTGCCTATGGGACTTGGTCAGAGAGGAGACCTGCAGCAAACATACTGGGGCTCATGCTGCTTGCTTTGCTGTGACTCAGGAGTGTTTGTCTTCTGCCAGCATCCATGAAACAGGAACAGGTTAACTTACCAGCTGATAATCAAATCTGAGACCCAACAGACACATTGGCCTGAAATAATCTCAGTAAATGAAAGTTTGACAGTTTAGGAAGCTTATAGAAGTCACCTTACATAGTTAATTTAAATCGAAGGTAAGAAATATGACTAGTATTAGTAATTTTTTTCAGGATATAGAACCTCACATTTGCAAATTGTGGATGTCACTGTAGTCTAGCCTTTTCAAGATCAACAACAACAACAAAAAAAAAACCATATAGTAAATGGTTCTAGAAATTATGAACATATGCCTGCAGGACTAATGAAATAAACAGCTGTCCAGATATTGAACAAATAAGTATGTGTGGCTTGGGATACAGTTTCTAGAGCCAGAATTATACATGGATTCAGAAAAATTCTGTATTTGCAAAATCTTACAGAAGTGAAAATGATATACTGTAGGTTAGATGAAATTTATTGAAGATCATGTAAAGAATTTAAATAGAAAATGTGAATGGGAAAAAGCAAAATTTCTAGATTAATATCATTTTATAGAATGTATGATTCATAATATGTACCAGTTACTGTGTAATAAAACATAATTATTTGTAGCTCTTGAAGTTTCTGTATAAACGAACCCAAAACATTTTAATTTTTTAATGATAGAAATTGGAGATCACTTTATATTTGTAGTATTGTTATATTCAGTCAATATGCCTCTAGCCTAGGTCTCTGACAGGTTACTTTCCTATTTTCCAGTTTTTGTACTAGTTTATTAAATTACTAGAGTGGCAGAAATGCTTTAAAACTTCTAGAATGTAATGCTTGAGACGTAATGATTTTCAGTGATCTCTTCACATTCATCACTAGTCTTTTCTCGTCATTACACTGGTAAAGAGAAAAAGGCTTATGTAGGTATTTGAAATTCTAGAACATAGCGTTTTTTAATCACTGTGTTATCAATTATCTGTGTATGACTGTGTCTATCATATATCAAATGTATGTATTACTAAAAATAACCCATGTTGGAGTCATAGCCAGCATTTGGTTAGCTTCTAGATAATACAGTTTTGTATTTTTTTGTTCAAGATTGATCTTACCAAGTATTGGGGCTCAAATTTATCAGTGTTCTCAAAACAAAACCAAAATACATTGTTCAAGTTCTAGAATTTTAATACTTAATCTATACTTGAGGGAATTGAAGGATGTTTATACTTTTTATTCACTTTTAAATTATTAAGTTGAATTTTTATTTATATTTTGTAATGTCAGTTTATTTGTAAATATGTATTGAATGCCTACAGTGAAGCAGGCAAGATAGACTTGTGGATATAATGATGAGCCAAAAAAAGTTACAGTTTCTGCCCTCATGGCACTTAGTGGAGGAGCCAGCTGTTAAAGAATCATACTAGTCAAGTTAGAACTCTGGTAGAGCCATTAGAGAGGCCTAACAGGCTACCATACGCATATGTTTAGGAACCTGGCTCAAACTTCATTGAACTAAGCTACAGTTAGCTGCTCCCTGGCTACTGTAAACTGTTATCTATGGCATAATTAAGAATGACAGTGTGAATAATATAAAGCTGTAGATAATTTAAAAATCATTCAACTTTAGTGTTTTGGGAAAGCAGGAAGAATCTCACATCTACTCAGTCATAGTTTTATAGTCATGTATGACTATAACACACAGTCATATGTGTTAAACATTTCCTTACTGTTTTTGTCTGTAACTGGCTCTGTAATCTGTCCTAGTGTTGTTACATTATTGTGTGAACTAATTGGTAAACTAGTTATTTGTATGTAAGTAAAGTGTTAGTTGGCTTTTACACTAAAAAAGAAGTATAAGTTATGGGGGAATATTTATTAAGAGATAAAGGATAAAAAGGATTCGAAGAGATATTAAAATTGATCCTTTTTATGTGTCCGAATGTCTACTAACTTTCCAGTGCTCTTATTGTAGATTTAGTTTTTGTTAACAGTTAAAATAGTTTCCACTGTTCTCTGTATATTTTAAAAGTAAAATAAATAGAATTTCAAAGTTGGTTGTTTAGAAGAACCATAACTAACGCAGTGGCCTGCATTCTGTCCTGCCAAGTGAGTCTGCTCTTGCCTGCAGATAACTCATTTGAGATTGCAGCTTCCAGAAATCATTGCTTTAAAATAGACTTACAGCATCTATTGTAGTGAAATTAAAATACATGCATCAGTTATCAAAAAAAAAATTTTAAAGTATTGTAACTCTTCAATCATAACTTAGCTTTGCTTTATGAAATATATATGTTTCCAAGGAGAAGTCCAGGGGAAATATGTAAGGTTATTAGTTCTAAAGTGCTGGATAGTGACTCTTAATGACTGCAGTGTTTTTACTATGTTGGATGTTGATCTCTGCAGATAGTTAACTCTTGATTTGTGACTGATCGTCCAGGTTGTGAATTTCTTCCTCCCTACATTGTCCCCTTATCATCATCATCATGGGTTAGTAATTTTTACTGAAAGGAAGAGAGACAAGTTGAAATGCCAGTCAGTTATGAACAGCTGTAGCAAAAGATCTGATTATACAGGAAGTTGAAACTCTAGGCTGATGAGAGGCTTAAGAATTGTCTGTTGATACTTCTCCATTTCTTATTTTCCTTCATTTTCATGGATGGTTAAGATGTTCTCACAGCATTAAATTAAAGAGTTAAAACATTATATTCTTTAATCTTGTTTTGGAAATTTTATTTAAACTGAGTAAATAATGTAAGTTTAAAAATTTCCTGAACTTCTCCAAAGAGATCTCTAACAAAACACTCATAATAGATTGTGCTAGTAGAATTGAAACATGAGCGTTTTAATAGATATTGGCTCCTAAGTAAACACAAGATGCTAATAGAATTTGATCTTTATGGATGATGTTTCTCTCAAACTTTTGTAATTCAGACACCTTGTTTGAGTCATGTGTGTTTAATGTTCATCTTGTTATGATTGTCTACCTTGGATTATTTATTTTGAGATATTAATGATCAATTCTAGCTCTTCTTTGTGTCACCTGCCACCATATTTCTAGAAAACGCGATTAGATGCTTTTTGTCATTTTGTCCCAGATAAAATTCTTACTTAAAAAAAAATACTATAGAGGTATTATGGAAATTACTCCTTTTGAGTGTCAGATAGTCACTCCATTTACAAATTTAATAGCAAACATAGTAGTATATAATTAGAATATACTTTAATTCTTTTTACAGTTTTTACCCACCTCTTGATGAACCGTCTATTGGAAGTAAAAATGTTGATCTGTCAGGACGACAGGAAAGAAAACAAATCTTCAAAGGGAAAACATTTATATTTTTGAATGCCAAACAGGTAATTATGTTGTAAGCTAAATTTTCCTAAAGAATACATTACAAACTAGGATACATTATTAACTCTTATCAGTAGTTGTTAACGTATTTCATTTTGGGATTTTGTGTAAAAGTGTGAAGTAGAATAAAAAACACCCCAGGCACCAGACCTGCCCGGTGATCATGGCTGTAAGATTACAGGGTTTCTTAAAATCTGTGATAATTGGCCTATTCATAAATATGCAAGTGAGGAGGACAGGAAACTTAGTTTTAACTTCTTTAGTTAGTAAGCTAAACCTCTTTATTTAGTAAGCTAACTAAAGAAGTTAAATCTGTTGAATATGTTGTGTGCCAAAATGGGGTTTCCAAGAGTTTATGTTGTAGTGGAGAAATGCAGATAAGCCCACAGTTAGAGTGCTGTTAGGAAGTGTGATGAGGAACCACAGAGTGTATAACAGTTCCAGGGCTGCAGAGACTTGTTGAACTAGGGACTTTCTCAAAGTGGGAGCTGAAATGACCTACTCAAGAAGTAGCACCAAGTCTTCTTGAATTGTACTTCTGTGTTTCCCAAATCAAATTCTTATAAGAATGTGTTCAAAAAATTATTACATTTTACTTTTAAAAATGTTTCCTTCCATTTTTAGCATAAGAAATTGAGTTCCGCAGTTGTCTTTGGAGGTGGGGAAGCTAGGTTGATAACAGAAGAGAATGAAGAAGAACATAATTTCTTTTTGGCTCCGGGATCATGTGTTGTTGATACAGGAATAACAAACTCACAGACCTTAATTCCTGACTGTCAGAAGAAATGGATTCAGTCAGTAATGGATATGCTCCAAAGGTATAGAATTATTCTTTATTAGTAAAAAACTGCAAGTAGGAGATTTTATGTTTAACCTTTTTTGTTGCTTTTCATCTAACAATGTAAAAGTAGATACAAGAATTTTTTTTTTTTTTTTTTTTTGAGACGGAGTCTTGCTCTTGTCGCCCAGGCTGGAGTGCAGTGGCACGATCTTGGCTCACTGCAACTTCTGCCTTCTGGGTTCAAGCAATTCTCCTGCCTTAGTCTCCTGAATAGCTGGGATTATAGGCACCCACCACCACACCCAGCTAATTTTTGTACTTTTAGTAGAGACAGGGTTTTGCCATGTTGGCCAGGCTGGTCTTGAACTCCTGACCTCAGGTGATCCTCCTGCCTCAGCCTCCCAAAGTGCTGGGATTACAGGTATGAGCCACCGCGCCTGGCCTATTTTTTATTTTTTTGAGACAGGGTCTTGCTCTGTTGTCCAGGCTGGAGTGCAGTGGCACAATCTTAGCTCACTGCAACCTCTGCCTTCTGGGTTCAAAGGATCCTCTGCCTCAGCCACCCTAGTAGCTGGGACTACAGGTGTGCACCACCACACCCAGCTCATTTTTGTATTTTTAGTAGAGATGGGGTTTCAACATGTTGGCCAGCCTGGTCTCAAACTCCCGTCCTGAGATGATCCACCCACCTCGGCCTCCCAAAGTGCTGGGATTACAGGCGTGAGCTGCTGCGCCCGGCCGATACAAGAATTAATAAAAGGTTTTATAGTGTAGTATACTTGAAAATTAATTGTGACTTGGTATATTAGATATAGAATATCTTTATTCATGACAGTTTTACTCAAAAATATTTTATGCTTTTTTGTTACTTTAATAGAATTTGTAGAATTTACCTCTGTAAATTAACAAAGTAGTGTTAAGTTTTTTACAGAATATGTTGCATTTGAGAAACTTAAAACTCAAAGGTGAAAGGTTTTCTGCAATTGCCTAGCGTTGAAATGTATTTGCCCTTTGATGGTTATTACCCATTAGAAAGACATATAAACATTTCTGTCCTTACATAGGCTATTATGGGAAAGCAGACAAAAAGTCAGATAGATTGAAATGATGTTTGTAGTGTGGAGGGAGACTGTAAAAGAGCTAACTGAAGGATTTTTCTTAGACTTTAATTTGCATTAATAATCTTAGCATTGTTGAAACCAGTAAGTATTGTAGAAATATAAGGCTTGGCAGTCTTCTGACTAAATTGCTCTTCATGTGGCAAAAAGTAGGTGAGGACTAAAGTGTTTATATGCCTGAAAAGTCCACAGCCAGCTTCCTACAAAAGATTCATTTTTCCTGTCCCAGGAGTCCTTCTGACCATGGGGGCATTTTCTTTTTTTCTCTTACGGGCTTGCTGAAATAAAAAGTAAAATTTTAGTCATCTATCCTATAAATATTTTACTTAATTGAGATATATTAACTACTGTAAAAAAGAAGATATACTATATAACAAAAATACTGTCTTACTACTACAACACAAATTTACTGTGGTTCCATTGTGTTTTAGGCACTGGAAATATAATGAAAAACAAGATAGTCACGGTCCCTGCCATCACTGGAGCTTACTGTCTAGAGGCAGAGACAGAGAAAGACAAGTAAACAAATCATTACACATGTATATAAAGGAAGCAGTAACCCGGCAGTGGGGAAGAAGCTTATTCTAAACAGAGAAGGCCTCTTTTAGGCAATGTCTTACCTATGACCAGTTTTTCAAAGAGCCAGACAAAGAATGTGCCAGGCAGAGCAACAGCAGTAATACATTAAAAAAAAAAATTATCCTACATAGCAGGTCCTGGTCTAAGAATTTATGTATGTATAAACATTTAATCCTCAACCTATATATTATTTACTGTTGTGGTCCTCACTGTGCAGATGAGGGAACTGAGGCAGAAGGGGGTTTGCATATAGCAGAGGCAGTGAGCAGGGTGGCCAGGATGTGAGCCCAGGCAGTTGGATTCTGGAGTCCAGGCTCTTTACTTTCAGCATATATTGACACCCTGAGGTTAAAAAAAAGTAGCTGGAGTACCAGGTAGCTCAGACGCTGGTGCCTTGATCATGAGGTGACACTTGGCCCCTGTTACAATATGGTTTTTTGGGTTTTTGGTGGGGGGATGTTGAGACATGGTTTCACTCCAGGCTGGAGTGCAATGGTGTGATCTTGGCTAACTGCAGCCTCCGCTTCCCAGGCTCAAGCAGTTCTGCCTCAGCCTCCCAAGTAGCTGGGACTACAGGCGTACACCACCACGTTGCTGCTAATTTCTTTATTTCTTGTAGAGACTGGGTTTTGCCATGTTGCCCAGGCTGGTCTTGAACTCCTGAGCTGAAGTGATCTGCCTGCCTCAGCCTCCCAAAGTGCTGGCATCATAGGTGTGAGCCACCACACCTGGCCACAATATGTTTTTTGGAAGGAATGCAGTATTATATTTTGAGAAAGACTGTCACTTAAAATGATACCTGTTAACTTAGTTCAAGCCAATGAAGGAGCAATTATATGAAGCAGAGTGGCCAGTAAAGCCAGCTATTGACCGAACTTCAACAGGGCAACATTGTGATTGGTGATTGCCATGGCTGTATTGATTAGATGTCAGAAGTGAGTATAGGAAATCTGTGGTAAAGATTAAGTGTCTTTTGGAGAAGATTAGAAGTCTAGGGGAACAATACAGCCCTGATTTTTGTTCTTGCTGAGACCTTTTTCCGGTATCTCAGCTCAAATTTGGTAACTCTTCCTGTTATTAATTTAATTATTTTCTCTTTATTTCCTCCTGCTTTTCCTTCTTTCCTGACCTGTTCCCCAGCCTTGCACAGAATTGGATGAATCATAATCCTTGGTCCATGACACATGCTCATCATTGATTTATGCGTAATACACATTTATTTTGTTCACCAATTATTTAGTTATTTTTCAGACAGCAAGTGTTTGAAAAAATCTGTCATCTAAAATACCAGCCAGATCTTTGAAAATAACTTACATGGTTACCCCTAGCCCAGTTTTCTCCTGTGTGAAATAACTATCATCCAGAATCCAGTTTACAGTTGTGGGTGGCCAGAGCCTATTGAGCAGCTCAGGGTGCAAGGTGGGAACCAACCTTGGATAGGACACTATTCCATTGCAGGGCACACTGACACACCCACCCACACTCACTCAGACTGGTACAATTTGGACACACCAGTTCACCTAATGTGCACGTCTTTGGAATGTGGTAGTAAAGCAGAGTACACACAGAAAACCCACACGGACACTGTGGGAGAGTGCAAATTCCACACAGACAGCGGCCCTGGTTAGGAATCAGTTTTTTTCTTTCCGATGTTATAATGAAATGACACTGAATGAAATGATGTTATTCGAGGACCTGCTATATAGTAAAAATCTTTTCTGTTTTAGTCAGTGCTTTAAAGATGCTCACCTATGTTTTTTACTAGTATTTTGATACCATCTTTTGTTTTTGACATTTGTTTTTAACTTATCTGGAATTCTGTTTTATACCAAAGTTACATGCACTTTTGTGTTTTTGACTTTATTCTTTTTCATTCATCAGTCTGCCTTTCTTTGTACCAATACCACATTGTCTTAATTAGTATAACTTCCATGAAGTCCTCCTAGCTGGTAGAACAAGTCTTTTTTTGCTCTTCTTCGGAAGCATCCTGGCTATTCTTGGCCCTTTATTTTTTCATTTACATTTAGAATCATCTTTTGTTAAAGTTTGTTTGGATTTTGATTAGGAAGTGCATTGAATCTACAAGGCAACTTGAGAATTAACAATTTATGTAAATTTTAATTGTTTTTATCCTTGAATGTGGTATCCCCATTTATTTAGGTTTGCTTGAAATCTCTTAATAGAATTTTATATTTTCTGTAGAGAGATCTTGAATATCTTACTGTATTTATTCCTAGCTAGTACATATTCTCTGATATTATTATAAATGAATGATATTGTCACTTTAATTACCTTTTCTAGTTCACTACTGCTGTAAAGAAATTCAGCTGACATTCAGATAATCATCTTATATCCAGCCATCTTGCCAGACTCCTCTTTTTTCCTAATAATTTGTCTATAGTCTTTTCTATAAATCATTATCATCTATAAGGAATGTTTCCATTCTCCTTTCTAATCGTTATTTCTCTGATACCTCTTTTTTCTGTCTCTTTGTTCCATACCAACTGGGACCTCCAGAGCAGTGTTGAACAGAAGTGGTGAAAATGGCCACATTTATCTCACTGTTGACTTTAAAATAAATGCTTCCAGTGTTTCTTCATTAAGGGTGATGTAATTTCTGTAGAGCATTATTAAATATGTATTAAAAATGTTTCTATTTTATGTAACCATTCTTTATAACTAATTCACATAGTATAATTTATAGTTGCAAAAGTTAGTAAATAAAATACCAGTTTTGAATTACCTAAATTATAGGTAGGTATATGTGATCACTTGATTATAAAGGTTTTTTAAATTTTATTTTTTTAGTTTGATACTTTAATTGCACATATAACTGAATCCTATTTAAGTAAGCTCAGTAGACACAAAAAGACACACTAAGCATTTCAAAAAGACCTTACGAACTAACCATTTAAAATATCTTGACCAAGCAAGGTGGTTCACGCCTGTAATCCCAGCACTTTGGGAGGCCGAGGAGGGTGGATCACTTGAGGCCAGGAGTTCGAGACCAGCCTGGCCAGCATAGTGAAACCCCATCTCTACTAAAAATACAAAAATTAGCTGGGTGTGTTGGTGCGCGCCTGTGGTTCCAGCTACTTGGGAAGCTCAGGGCACAAGAATTGCCTGAACCTGGGAGGCAGAGGTTGCAGTGAGCCATGGTTGCACCACTGCTCTCCAGCCTGGGTGAAAGAGCAAGTCTCTGTCTCAGAAAAAAAAAAAAAAATCTTTACAATGAGTATTGAAAGACATTTTGTAGTTGTTTGTTAAAATTTGAGGTATAATTTTTATATGATATTAAATGGTGTATTTTTGTTTTTATAAAATCAGTCATTGACCTTAGAGAACAACAAAAAATAGGTTCACCATAAGATTCCTTTAATGTGAAGATACCTTAATACTTGTAAATTTGGCAAAATGATTTGATTTACTAAAAGTTGTAACACATGTATAGCTATACCTTAGGTATAGTTCTGTCTACTTCTCTCCGTCCTTCCTCTCTCTCTTCTTTTCTTCTTCTCTTTGAAGTTTCATCTTAGGATCATAGTATCCATAGATTTGTTTGTAAAAGCCTGTGGTGATTTTTTTTAATTTGTTTTTTTGAGACGGAGTCTCGCTCTGTCATCCAGGCTGGAGTGCAGTGGCGCGATCTCAGCTCACTGCAACCTCCACCTCATAAGTTCAGGCGATTCTCTTGCCTCAGCCTTTTGAGTAGCTAGGATTACAAGCGTGCACCACTACACCCAGCTAATTTTTGTATTTTTAGTAGAGATGAGGTTTTACCATGTTGGCCAGGCTGGTCTCAAACTCCTGACCTCAAGTGATCCACCCGCCTCAGCCTCCCAAAGTGCTGGGATTACAGGCATGAACCACCATGCCTGGCCATAAAAGCCTGTTCTGTTGTTTAATTTGGGTAGTACTGTATTCTTTTTATTCCAAAAATTGTAGAATTTTAGAACTGGGAAGATCTATATTCTTTAGCCCCTTATTTTACAGATGAAGTTAATGGAGTTACTAAAAGATGGTTGACTTGTCAACGTAACAGTGCCCCAGCGAGTAAGCTATTATAGTACTCTGCATTTGAAATTCTGTCTATACCATAAAATTATTTGGGAGGAAAAAAAAGAGGTTGCTTTATCTTGACATGATCTGAATAAAAGTTGCTAGTTTTAATATATTATCATACTTAAACTATTTTATTCTAATAGGCAAGGTCTTAGACCTATTCCTGAAGCAGAAATTGGATTGGCAGTGATTTTCATGACTACAAAGAATTACTGTGATCCTCAGGGCCATCCCAGTACAGGTAATTGAAGCATAATTTTATTGATTCGTTAGCAACTTTATTATGTAAATCGATAAGCTAAATATACGTTACTCATATACTTGCTAGGGGTGACCATATTCACCATGTTTTAAAATTCATCCATTTATACTTTCATTTATTCATTCCATAAATATTTGTGGCTGCCGTGTAGCAGAAACTGTTATGAAGTGGTAAATAAAATAAGAAAGATCCTTGTTATTATAAACTTTATGTTCTGAAGATCAAGATTTGGTAACCAAACAAACACACATGGTAAGTTCAGATCAAGCCAAGTATAAAGACAGGTAAAACAAGGTGATGTATGTAATAGTGATGGTAGTAGGCTATTTAGATAGGTATTCAAGGAAAGTCTCAGGAGGTGACGTTTGAGCCATGTGTCCTGAATGATGAGAAAAGGCAGCTGTGTGAGGATCTGGGTGGTGGATAATTCCAGGTAGAAGGAACAGATCACTCTTAGGTTT
This sequence comes from Gorilla gorilla gorilla, assembly GCF_029281585.2. Classification (NCBI taxonomy): domain Eukaryota; kingdom Metazoa; phylum Chordata; class Mammalia; order Primates; family Hominidae; genus Gorilla; species Gorilla gorilla. The sequence continues at coordinate 95,825,288 of NC_073231.2, read as the reverse complement.
GTGTGGAGAATTCTAAGGGTCGACAATGTAAGAGGAGATATGAATAGAATGCTGTTGTGGAAATCTGGATGTGAAAGAGCCTGATGCCTTGGACCAGCATGGTAGTAGTAGAGATGCAGAAAAATGAACAGGTTCAGGATATATTTTAGAACTAGACCTGGTGGGACTTTCCGGTGGAGCAGTTAGAAACAACTCCTAGTTTCCTGGCATAAGTAACTGGGTGGATGGTGGTGCCATTTACTGAGATGAAGAATGTGCATTATAATAATCTCAGTGTTAATCATGAAAGCCAATGTATTCAGAGACAGTCACTGTTTCCCCTTTATTATTTAAAACACATTTCCATAGTTTTTAAAAAAATCTTTTAGTAAGTTGTTGTAAAAATGGTTTATTTCTTTTCTTCTTGCTTTTTTACCTTGGAGATTTTTACGTTTATTCTCTCTACTAACTTTTATCTAATTTGCCTAGCTCTCAGAGCATCCATTCTGTATTCCTTATATATTTATTTGCTTCCTGGATTTGTTCTGTAGTTATTTCATCAGCAGCTATTGAACTTGGGCTAAAAGAGACAAGTTAGAGAACAGCACTACCATATTGCACACTCCGGGGAACATCATTCACTGTAGTCCATTGAATGGCAACTATGGAGTCAGTCCGTGTATCTCCTGAGTGCTCTGCAACCTTGGTTTAAACAAGTAAGGAATGTGCTAAGCTAAATTTTGGAAGGAGTTAGCCATTACGGCCTAATGACCAGGAAGCTATTAGGTATGTAGATCGTTAGTAACCATGCGTAGTAATAATAACTGCTGTCTCTGGAGTGTGCAGAAACTAGAGTAAGCACTTTACCATCATCAAACTTTAATCTGCAAAACAGTCCTTATAAGATAGAGGGAAGAGCATCATCTACTTTTCGTAGATGAGGGAACTGACGGACAGAGAGGTTAGGAAATTAGCTGGAGGTCACATAGCAAGTAATTGGTTCAAGCTGAGTCTTAAAGCTGTTACGACATTACATTGCAGTACAAATGGCTTATATTTTAATGTGTGACGTTTTGAGAAATGGTGGTATAGGGATGATTGGGAGCTGATGCAAAAGCATAGACATCTGATAAAATTTGACAGGCTAGTATTTTATTATTTGGATAAGAATGTTTGTTCAACGTCAGCTCTACCCTATCCCGTTGAGTATACTACATATGTTTGTGTCTGTACATAGGTAACCTTCAAATACACATAGTCGTAAGTGCTTGTGAAGTTTTAAATATAACCAAATCACTTATTTTGGTGGAATCGTGATATGATTAATATTTTCACCAAATTCCCAGAATTCATCCATAAGGTAAAAAGCTAAAGACCAACTCTTCAGGCTCTTGGCAAGGGAACTTTTTAAATGTGGACACCAAAGAGAGCCATATTCTTGGAAAAACTACTGCTTCCTTGTCTACTAGAAATATGCCCAACTTTTAGAACTAGCAGGTGCTGTAGATATTATTTTGTTGATAGATTTCTGTTCTCTTACAGAAAAAAGATCAGTATCAGTAATTTTAGACTTTAATTACAACAAACATATAAAAACAGTGATTAGGTCTAAGTCAGTAGCTCCCCTTGTCTCAGCACCCATTTGGGGTCACTGTCCTGTGTTTCTCTCTTTAGAAAATCAATTCTCAACTAGATATATGCTTCAGAAACAATTCTGAATACAAACGTACATTCTCCATGATTCAGAACATTCTGAGATGCATCCTAGACATCTGAGTTTTTTGGTTTGTTTTGTTTGATTTTTAAGCTCCTGTTTCCTATACAAACTCTAGAAACCACTAAATTAGAATAGTCTTGAGAAGAAATGAACTAGAGAGGAGTCTTCTCTTATATAAAAAGAAGAAGCACTCAGACTGGAAACTTTGGACATTTTTTATTCTTCCTTTTCCATTTTATCACCAAGACCTGAAATTCTCACTCTACAGCTTCTGCTCAAGAGGTCTGTGACTGTCCGCTTCTCACAGCCAGTACCCTGTTTGAACCCTCTACATCCTTCTGTCTGGAGTGCTGGTTGTATTAGTAATTGCCCTAGTAATGGTCCTTACTCCAGACTCATCTCTACAGTTAATATTTCACTATGCCACTATTCAATTACCTTCTCTTTTCTCAAAAATTTTAACTAGCTCTTATTATCCACAGAATAAATCTCCAAGCCCTTTGTCTAGACTTCTGAGTCCTCAGTAGTTTAGCTGCAGCCTTCCTCCTCCCGACCTCGCCTTTTTTACATAGTCTCTCTACAGAATATGTGTGCCATATTTTTTATAGTTCCCACACTTCCTCACCTTGAACATCATGTTCCATTCCTAGAATGTTCAGTACTGCTCGTCAAAATCTGACTCATTCTACAAATGATTACCTCCTTCGTGAGGCTCTTCTAAATTGTTTTCACTCCCAACTCCTCCAAGTCAGATTTAATTATTCTGTTTCTGTGCTCAGTAGCTTTTTTGCATTCCAGCCGGAGTTTCTTCCTACTTTGGATATAACCAGTTGTTTCCACGCCTCTTTCAGCCACTGAATAGATTGTAGGCTCTTACTAATTTGGGATCCCCTAACAGCAGCAAGCATGGTACTTGTTTGTAATAGGTATAAATATTTTGCGTAATTGAACTAAGCTATTGGTACACAAGATTATGTTTTCCAGTGTGGAGCAACAAAATTTGGTCACCCACTGTTGAAATTGTGTTTATAGCTGAAAGGGCCTTAGAGATCATCCAATCGTTCTATTAAAAGATAAGGTATACCAAGGCTGAGAAAAGTTAAGGTACATAACTACTTCATGGCCAAGCCAATTCTAAAATTTGGTTTTCTGACTACCAGCCTGGTGCTTTTTTCTGATGTATTATTTCCTGTAGAAACAAAGTCATGAGAGTGAATTAAAAAATATACTGTATATAGTATTACTTCTTGCATATTTTCGTAGGTAGGTTTAGGTGGGTTCCAAGTCATAGTCCTCTGATAATAAAATAATTTTATAGCACAACCAACTTTGGGGGAACAGAGTGAATGAGTCTCCCTTTTCTCTCCTCCTTCCTTTGTTTTTATATTCACTCTTTTGTTATTCAACAAATATTTATTGAACATTTGTTATATACCTGTATTATGGCAAGCACTTGAAATAAAGAGGTGAATAGATGGGACCAAGTTCCTGCCCTTATGGTATTTTTAACAAGGAGAAAATTGTAAGTAATCTGTTAACAAACACCAGTTATTTTGGGTCATTAGCTTATTATTATTATTATTATTTCATAAAGTCTTGCTCTGTCACCCAGGCTGGAGTACAGTGGCATGATCATAACTCACTGCAGCCTTGAACTCCTCGGCCCAAGCAATCCTCCTGCCTCAGCCTCCTGAGTAGCTGGAACTATAGGTGCGCACCACCATGCCCAGCTAATTTTTAAATTTTTTTGTTGAGATGAAGTCTCACTATGTTGACCAGGTTGGTCTCTTAACTCCTGGCCTCAAGCAGTCCTCTTGCCTCATCCTCCCAAAGTACCGAGCAGCAGCGAGCCACCTCACCGAGCCTACATTAAATTATTCAGTGATGATATGAACATTTATAATTTTTACTCTTTCCAAACTTATGTGCAACTGAAAATGAATTCTAGAGATATGTGTCTTAAAGGAAATGCCAGTGAGCTTCTAGAGGTCACGTAGAGAAAGTGGCAGAAGTCATTTAAATATCTGAATTTAGAATTAGTAGTAAATATTAAGCACATCCTGTGTCACAAGGACCTAGCAGAATGATAATTTAGCTTAGGTATTTAGTAAATATCAACTTAAAATTGTTTTCAGTTAATAGTTTAAACTTTTTTTACGTCTACTCTATACCAAATATTGCTCTAGGTACTGGTGATACAGAAATACACAAGACTTAGTCCTTATTCTCAAGGATACACCAGTCTAACAAGGGAAAGTAGCAAGTAAACAAGTGATGATAATGATAACAGCTAATGCTGGCACAGTGCTTACTATGTTCCAAGGATTTTTCTAGGGGCTATTTTACCCTCCAAACAACTTTGTGAGGCAGATGTTATAATTATTCTCATTTTATGGATGAGGAAAGGGAAGCATAGAGAAGTTAAATAACTTGACACAGGTCACTCAGCTAGTCATAAGTGAATTTTGTTTATTGCTTTTTTGTTGTTGTTTTTTGAGATAGGGTCTTAGGCTGGAGTGCCATGGCACGATCACTGCTCACTGCAGCCTTGACCTCCTGGGCTCAAGTGATCCTCCCACTTTAGCCTCCTGAGTAGCTTGGACTGCAGGTTTGTGCCACCATGCCTGGCAAGTTTTTTTTAATTTTTGTAGAGATGGGGTCTCCCAGTGTTGCCCAGGCTGGGCTCAAACTCCTGGGCTCAAGTGATCCTCCTGCCTCAGCCTCCGAAAGTGCTGGGATAACAGGCGTGAACCACTGCACCTGGCTTGAATTGTTAGTAGAATGATGTGCGTGGTGGTATGGAAGGAGAATTGGAGAGCACTTAATTCAGTGTGGGAGATTCAAAAAAAGTATTCCAGAAGAGCAGCACTTGAACTAAGTTGCTCTTCTGGTAAATAAAAAGATGAGGTAATCATTATGGTTTTCTGGAGTAGCCAGAAGTTTATGTCTAAGATGGTTTTACATGATTTGTTTCAAATAATGTATTCCTTATGAAAATAAAACTCACTAATTCTGATTTCTATAGATGGTAGGGTGTATACACTTTCTGTGGGGGAATAAATGTAATTTTTTGGCCCACTGACTTAAAACATAATTTGAATTAGAATTTGCTTATTTTATTTTTCTTTCAGTTGATAAGACTTCAGCACAAAGTATCTGATGTGGCTTTAAAATGATTTGGTTTAGATGAGCCCGTCATAGATGCCCACAGGCTGCTTATAGACTGTTTTGTGTTTGTTTGTACCACTCATTGGAGAAAACCATGTGCAGTATTCCCTAGTTAATCCCCTCAGCATGGTATAGTCTAACAATTTTAAGTGACCAGATGTTCATCTTCTATCTAGCAGTTGTGATTCTTTCTTTCTACTTGTGTGATTTACAGGGTTAAAGACAACAACTCCAGGACCAAGCCTTTCACAAGGCTTGTCAGTTGATGAAAAACTAATGCCAAGCGCCCCAGTGAACACTACAACATACGTAGCTGACACAGAATCAGAGCAAGCAGATACATGGTAAAGCTTCTTCATTACCGTACTATTGTTATTATTCTATCAATAAATTAGTAGTATATTCAGGAAGTAATGCCTTTATCAGGTTGTCTCTTGGGAGAGAAAGCATGGAAGAATGGGATACCAGGGAAAATGATATCTTAGGACAAGGGTCAGCAGGTTTTCTGTAAAGGAGCGGCGAGTAGTTATTTTCGGCTTTGAAGACTGTTGATCTCTGTCCCAGCTCCTCCACTCTGCCACTGTAGCATGAAAGCGGCCATAGACGATATTTAGTCATTGTCAAGAGACAATACGTAGTCTCTTAAAGACAAGGATACTTCCCAAGAAATGCTTCCTTACACAATTTTGGCATTGTGTGAACATCGAACAGTGTGTTGACATAAACCTACATGGTATAGCATACTGTATAGTATAGATAGCCCAGGGGTTCCTTATCTCTCAGCCACGGTATCAGTCCATGACCTGTTAGGAACCAGGCCACGCAGCAGTAGGTGATCAGCGGGCAAGCTAGCAAAGCTTCATCTTTATTTACAGCTGCTCCCATTGCTTGCATTACCGCCTGAGCTCCACCTCCTGTCAGATCAGCGGTAGCATTAGATTCTCATAGGAGCACAAACCCTATTGTGAGCTGTGCATGTGAGGGATCTAGGTTCTTATGATAATCTAATGCCCGATGATCTGTCACTGTCTCCCATCACCCTCAGATGGGACTGACTAGTTGCAGGAAAACAAGCTTAAGGCTCTCACTGATTCTACATTATGGTGAGTTGTATAATTTTTTCATTATATATTACAATGTAATAATAATAGAAATAAAGTACACAATAAATATGCTTGAATTATCCAAAACCATTCCCCCTCTGCCCGCAAACATGGAACCTCACCACGAAGCTGGTCCCGGTTGCCAAAAAGGATGGGAACTGCTGGTATAGCCTATTTCTCCTAGGCTACACGCTTATATGGCATGTTACTGTACTGATACTGTAGGCAGTTGTAACACAATGGGAAGTATTTGTGTATCTAAACATAGAAAAGGTACAGAAAAAATATTGTATAAAAGATAAAAAATGGTATACCTGTATAAGACACTTACCGTGAATGGAGCTTGTAGGACGAAGCTGTTCTGGGTAAGTCAGTGAGTGAGTGGTAAGTGAATGTGAAAGCCTAGGACATTACTGTACATGATTGTTGCCTTATTAGCACTACATTTAGACTACACTAAATTTATATGCAAAAAAATCTTCAATAATAAATTAACCTTAGCTTACTGTAACTTTTGTACTCTGTAAACTTTAATAATACTTAGCTTAAAACATTTAAAATATTGTATAGTTGTGCAAAAATATTTTCTTCATATTATTCGATAAGCTTTTCTGTTTTCAAATTTTTAAATTTTGTTTTACTTTTTAAACTTTTGTTAAAAACAAAGACATAAACATACATGTTAGCCTAGGCCTGCACAGAGTTAGGATCATCACTGTCATTGCCACATCCTGTCCCACTGGAAAGTCTTCAGGGGCACTAACACACATGGAGCTGTCATCTCCTATGATAATAATGTCATCTTCTGGAATCCCTCCTGAAGGGACTGCCTGAGACTGTTTTAAAGTAATTTTTTTTATAAGAAGGAGTACATTCTAATGATAAAAAGTATAATATAGTAAATACATTAACCAGTAACATAGTCATTTATTATCATTATCAAATATTATGTATTGTACTGAATTGTATGTGCTATTGTGCTATACTTTTATACAATTGGCAGCATAGGTTTGTTTACATCAACATCACCATAGACACTTAATGGGTTGCACTGTGCTGTCAATAGGTGATAGCAATTTTTCAGCTCCTTTATAATCTTATGGGACCAGCATCATATGTTGCAGTCCATTGTTGACAGAAATATCATTATATAGTGTCTGTGACTGTAATTGAAAGTGTTGTGTTCTAATAACTGTGTTTATAAAAATAAGTGGCAGATCAGATTTGGCCTACAGGCTGTAGTTTGGCAACTCCTGTCTTAGGATAGTTTTTTTATTCCTTGCAAATGTACATGGATGACTGGAAAGAATTGTTCAACTTATTTGTAACTGGTGAGATAAGTTTGAAATACATATATTTGTATTGTGTGATGTTGCCTATATTTGAATGTTATTTGTAATTTTGAAGATACTTTATATGTGTCTACCTAGCTATTTAAATAGTTAATAGTTGTCCATAAAGATAGTTTTTCTATGGTTCTTTATCTGAAGAGGGATTTTGGTTTTTTTTGAATGGAAGGGGTTAGCACTTTTATATTATTTGTTATTTTCTATTTACAACTGTATGTTTTTTATTTTAAATATGACATAATGAAGTGTTCATATTAAGATACTTAAGATATCACTATATTAAACCATATTTATTTTAATTTTTGCTACACTCATATTGAGGCCAGATTTAACTTTTTCAAGAGAAATTGTTAAGGTTTTGGAAGTTGCTTGAATGACAGCCTGACCTCTTGTTTTTGTTTTTGTTTTGTTTTTCTGTAAAATAAGAATAGCAAAGGCAGTGTCTAATTTAACCATATTTGTAAAAGTAAAAAGTAAAAATACTTTTTACTTTGTAAAAAGTATGTAAAAGTATACTCTGTGCATGTATGTTGAAAATATTTTTCTGGTAATCTAGAGTTCTGTTCTATTCTCGAGTCTGCCATCTGGCTGAAATAATGATATCAGTTCATTTACACTGACCTGAATATCTTATATGTGATTTTATTCTGATTTTCCATTTTTAATAAAAAGGTACTATGATAATATAATAATAAATAATAATGAAAGTACCATAATAATAGTGATTTTACGTGGGAATAATTTAAAATTTTTAAACAAAACAGAAATTGCCTAGGATTATCACCTAGTTTAACTTATAATAGGCTATGCTAAGTTGGTATTCTGTGTGTGTTTGTCAGTCGTCTGTAGTGGAGCAACAATATGTGCTGTAGGGGGTGAAGAAGAGTAAGGTATCATCCTTCCACAGGATGCTTAGGTAATAAAGGAGTTGCTTTCTTGGGATGGTAAAATATATTCAGTGTATTTTTGTCTAAAAATTATCTTCTAAGGTTATATTACATTAGAGCTATTTAACGATCTTTGTTTCTGTATTAAAGTTGCTGTAAACTTGATTATTTACCTTGCATTCTTTTCTTTTTCTACAGGGATTTGAGTGAAAGGCCAAAAGAAATCAAAGTCTCCAAAATGGAACAAAAATTCAGAATGTTTTCACAAGACGCACCCACTGTAAAGGAGTCCTGCAAAACAAGCTCTAATAATAATAGTATGGTATCAGATACTTTGGCTAAGATGAGAATCCCAAACTATCAGCTTTCACCAACTAAATTGCCAAGTATAAATAAAAGTAAAGATAGGGCTTCTCAGCAGCAGCAGACCAACTCCATCAGAAACTACTTTCAGCCGTCTACCAAAAAAAGGTCTGTTTTTGATAACTTCTCTCATGTCTCTGAAAAAAAAATGAAAGTTTTTTATACTGTTGTAGAATGGTATTGTCTTTAGTCTGTTCTGATTAAGTATGCTTCTGCTGCTGCGGCTTTTTGACCGCTTTCCCTCTCAGAAATGTCCCTGATCTCCTTCACTAGAGCCACTAGACAGTTTCTCCTTCATCTCCTTCTATGTATGTACTTACGTGTTATTTTACTTGCCGCAATTCTCTTCAATAAGAACTAACCCCCCGTCTCAGTTCTAAAATCACATTTTTGCTGGTTTTCCTTGAGAACCGCTCTCACTCCCTCTAGGACCATATTCCATCAATTATTTTCTCAATTTCCATATTTTGAATATATTGATCATCCCAGATTTTTTTCTTCTGTTTTCAAAAGTTCAATCTCACCTTTATTTTTGAAAACCTTCTCTTGACCTGGTTTCTTCCTCTAGCTACTGCTGCCTTTTTTCTTGTGCCGTCCCTGTTAAGCTTCTCAGAAAAGATGATGTTATTTCTCCCATTTCTGTATGAACTTTGGAGGACTTTTTTCTTCCCCCTACTGCTCTTTATACTCTACCTTCAGGTTTTGAGACTTTATTACTGACAATCAACATATGTGGCCCTAACTTTTCCTTTAAACTTTGCATCTTTTCCACAGGGGTTTCATGCTGTTTCCCCAGTAACAGACCTAAAAACTTTTTCTGTCCTCTCACCAAATGTGGTTTTTTTTTTGTTTTGTTTTGTTTTTTTTTTTTTTTAGTAAAGTAGCTTACGTTGTTACAATTTTTGACTCTTGTCCTCTGGCTCCTGAAATCAGTGTTATTGATTGTTATTTTCAGTGTCTGTCAATCCCTCCATTTCCATCTATTGCCAGGTTCAAACCCTGACCACCTAAATTATTACAAAAACATCTCGATTGGTTGGTTTGTCCAGTACTTTGGCATTAAATTAGTGTTAATAGAACATTGGGTTGACTGTTCTTGTTCAACATGAATCCAATAAACTCCTGGAGAACAGAGTCCCAGGTCTTTGTGTCTTCTATGGGCTTAGTACAGTTTGCATAAAGTGTTCGGTATTTATTGAATGAATGATACAGTATTGTATAGGAAACTTTTAGTGATATATTCACATAGCATTTGCAGTATACAGTCAGTACCGTATTGTAGATTTAGTCACTCTGACTTACTGTCTTGAATCCATCTCTCATTAACCCATCAGATTGTATTCCCAGGGTAATTTTCCCTGCCCACAACCTTACTACGTTATAAAGTAAGCTGCTGTCTCTTGGCAACAGTTTCTTTGTATTTTTATATTTTTCTACCTTTTCCTGTAATTTATCAACTAATGCAACTTAAGCAGAGAAGATAGAGATCACTGTACTACTTTAGCCACAGGGTCCGTCAGTTCTGTCAAAACAGCAGAATGTATGTGAGTTCTGCACTGTTTTCAAAGGTCTATTTGTTGATTTCCAGTAAAATTGTTAATAAAATCAAGAGTACATTGTGAACTAAATGGAGGGAGTGATGAATATTGCCAAACTAAAAGGTTACTTAGCTGTGTTCATTTTCTTGTTTTTCTTCTTTTTTTTTTAAATCTAAGGGAAAGGGATGAAGAAAATCAAGAAATGTCTTCATGCAAATCAGCAAGAATAGAAACATCTTGTTCTCTTTTAGAACAAACACAACCTGCTACACCCTCATTGTGGAAAAATAAGGAGCAGCATCTATCTGAGAATGAGCCTGTGGACACAAACTCAGACAATAACTTATTTACAGATACAGATTTAAAATCTATTGTGAAAAATTCTGCCAGTAAATCTCATGCTGCAGAAAAGCTAAGATCAAATAAAAAAAGAGAAATGGATGATGTGGCCATAGAAGATGAAGTATTGGAACAGTTATTCAAGGACACAAAACCAGAGTTAGAAATTGATGTGAAAGTTCAAAAACAGGAGGAAGATGTCAATGTTAGAAAAAGGCCAAGGATGGATATAGAAACAAATGATACTTTCAGTGATGAAGCAGTACCAGAAAGTAGCAAAATATCTGTAAGTAACATTTTAAATGAGAGGTATAGTACATAGAAGCTTAGAATGCTAACAGGTACTTTAGATTTTGTATTGACAGTATGAGCATCCATTAATGTCTTTAACACTCAGTACTATAGGAATTTGTTGGTTGATAAGGTAAATGGTAAATGTTAAAAGTACAGTGATTCTTCAGTAGTGTAAAATAAATGACCACTAATTAAACTTTCATATGAGATTGTTTTACTAGATTTCCAAATTAGGCTGTACTATTATAAAAGACATTTGGCTATGATGATAAGTGTAGGAGATGCTTCAGTATAAGAAACAGGCACAGAAAGATGAAGTTAGTAAAACAAAGTATCTACTCAATAAATTTTTAGGATATAACATCACTAGGAATTTTCATTTTCATTTAGGTTTTGTAATGTCCTTGTCTATTTTCATGACTGTTGATAATTTGTCTTACCCACTTTGATCTATGGAAAACACCTCAGATTATTTTCTTTTTTGTATACATCAGTAAGTTGACCTATCTGTAGATTTGTTAGGTCTTTAGATGAGAGCACAGACCTGATGAAGTAAAACTTTAATATTCTGATCTCCAGCGTGGATTCATTAGCTCCACTCATTCATGGCTGTGGTCATCCTCTCCAGTAACACCTGCAGAATAAGGACAGGAATAGGCGAAAGGATAGGATTAAGTGAACGGAAGTTATAGTTTATTAGCTAAGCAGTTGAGAACCTAGTGTGTATCAAGGACCTTATAAATCTATAACTACTATTCGAAAAACAGAACCTATGTCCTATTTGGCCTGTGTATTGTTGTCTTCATATAGGCAAGGGAATCCCCATTATTTGTTACTTCTTCTGAGTGATCCTAATTGCCCTTCTGTGGACCAGCTGCATTGGAGTCAGCTGGTAAGCTTTTCGAAAATATAGATTCCCAGGCCAGAGCCCCAGAGATTTTCATTCAGTATATCTGATTTTCCTTCCCAGGATAAGTTCCCTCATTGTGTTAGCTAAGAATTCCTTTGATATTTTTAAAAATTCTAAAATCAGTGGCTTCCGTAAGATAGGATCTTTTTTCCCCTATAAAAGTATCCTGGAAGTAGATAATTGGAGCTGCTTCCCATGGTATTAATTTACTAGGTGTCTGTCTTTCTGCTCTTTGAGAGGATACCTCCAGCCATCAAGTCTACTTTCCAGGGAGGAAGAATGTGATGATGAGGGGACAGGTAAAGGCCTTTCCAGCTGAATTCCTCCCTGTTTTCTAAGGAGCTTTCTCAGAAACCCAACTTAATAGCTTTTGTTATTGGCCAGAATTGGAAATAATTTAGCCACTGTCTGTCCTCAATCTAGAAGAGTCTGGAAATGTTTTAAACTTGGCACATTGCTGTCCCTGATAAAGAGTTGCATTTAAGGAAGAAAGAGAGAATGAATGTTGAATTATTGGATTCCATTTTGCAGCCAGAGTGAGAACTTCAGAGACAGAGGGTTTTTTTTTTATTGTGAAGGATTTAAGACTACTCTCATTTCACAGATGCACTAAGTGAAACGAGATTTGTATGTTCTATAAGTCACTTCTGTCGCAATTCCTACTATGGTGGAGAGCTAGGTAAATTAGTTTAATGTGACATTTGTTGAAATCCAAGACATCATTTGCTAAGTTTAATACATTTACATATGTTTATAAAGCTATCTTTATTCTGTTGGCATTATGGATTTACATTGTTACTTTAGTTCCAGACTTTTCAGAATCTGTATTCAGGTTACTTAATATTACATGTAAGTGTTTAGAAAGTTAGGTGCTTTTTACATTACTTTGGCCACACCTTTGGAAATACATTTCCCTTGCTGTGCTCTCTTCTCCTCTGATTTTCTCTGACATGTTATTTTCTTTAGTCTTCTTGTCCTAGTACATGCTTTAATCTTTTTTTTTTTTTTTTTTTTTTTTTTGAGACGGAGTCTTGCTCTGTCGCCCAGGCTGGAGTTCAGTGGCGCAATCTCCACTCACTGCAAGCTCTGCCTCTCGGGTTCACGCCATTCTCCTGCCTCAGCCTCCCTAGTAGCTGGGACTACAGGCGCCCGCCACCACGCCTGGCTAATTTTTTGTACTTATAGTAGAGATGGGGTTTCACTGTGTTAGCCAGGATGGTCTCAATCTCCTGACCTCGTGATCCACCCACTTCGGCCTCCCAAAGTGACTTTAATCTTTTTTTAAGTAGCTACCCCCACCCCACTTTTTTTCCCTTAAATTCCATCCCAGATTAGTCTACTGCTATGGTGGCCACAAATCTGTCTGGAAATGGTTGTGGTTTTAGTTTGTAACAGCTCTCCTTGGCTCATCCTGGATGACTGCTAATTAATCTTCCTGAAGACCTACTTTCACTGCACATTCTCCCAGGGCTTATGTCACTCAGGGCACTGGGCATTAGAGCACAGACAGGGAAAGACAAGAACTGAGCACTATATACACCCTTGACATGGGAGCCATCAAACAGTCTTTCATAGACCGAAACTTTCATTTAATATGTAAGGTTTATATGAGGTATAACGATATCAGGAAATATAATTATTTTATTTTGCCCTATGATTCTATAGCATAATTCCATTTTTCCTTTATTTTACTGTTTGAGAATTCATGACATTCTAAATGAAAATTACAGTACAAAATATGTTGTTATAGGCTTTTGGAGAAAGAATAGCAATTTAATTGCGGTATCTCTCATTGAGATACAGTTGGCCCTCTGTATCCATGGGTCCCACATCCTCTGATTTTACCAACCTGTGATTGAAAGTATTTGGGAAAAAAAAATGCGTCTGTACATGTACAAACTTTTTAAAAATTATTATTTCCTAAACAATGCAATATAACAACTACTTACATAGCACTTACATTGTATTAGGTATTGTAAGTATTCTAGAGATGATTTAAAGTATATGAGAGGATGTGCCTAGGTTATATGCAAAATTTATGCTTTTTTTTATCAGGGACTTGAGCATCCATGGATTTTGGTGTCCATGGGAAGTCATGGAACCAGTTCCTCAGGGATACCACGGGAATGACTACTACAAGTTAAATCACTGTATTCCAGCACTATAATATTTTTAGTAAGAATCTGTAATAGGTATAAAAGTATTTCTGTTTTCAATGTAAGGTTATTTTTAAAAACTGTTTGAGACAATTGTTTGTTCACATGCAGCGAACCCTTTATCTAATTTCCCCTGATTGTTACAGCTTGCATAACTACAGTACAGTATCACAACCAGGAAATTGACATTGATAAAATCCATCAACCTTACTCAATGTGGGGTTGTTTTAAATTATTTTATTTTTGTTATTTTAAGAATTTGTCTGAAAGTCCATGTTAATCTCATGGATTAAAGGAATTGGTGCTTAATTTTTTTAGCTACAGAAGTGACTGTCAGAGAAAAATACTTCTTAATCCTTTTATTTAAAAATTTTTTTGGCGATTTTTTGAAGGCAAAAAATGTGATACTTCTCTTTGGTGTTGGAATCCCTAGCTATATTTCAGAAAGGCACTTTCCAATAGATGTTGATGGTAGAACTGTCATTTCTCTATTTTTGGATCTAAATTTAGATTACAGCATGTCTGTAAGATTTCCTGTCAGCTGAAATGGAAAACTTAATATTCCTCCTAGGACTTTATCCTTATATGAATGATAGCTGTGCCTGAGTCTTGGCCTTACTTTCAGTTTCCCAGTCTCTATAAAATGCAAAACTGACTCAAGATCCTTAACATTCTTCTCCTTAACAGCACCCACTGTGTCTATAGTATATTTCCTCTTCACTTCATTGTACTCTCCTTTCTCAAGTCAAGCATTTTTATATAGCATTTTTTCAATACCCAGTAGTAAATTCTGAAAACTACAGCATTTTCCAGTACCCTGTAGTAATAGCTACCACTTATTGGATACCTTTATTATATTTACAGCAACCCTACAATGCAGCAGTTAATATCCTATTGAACATGTGTGGAAACTGACAGTGGGAGTTTTTAAGTAACTTGCCAAGGTCACATAGCTAGGTTTGACAACTCGGACTTAAACACAGGTCTACCATGCTCTTCTGACTGTTTCTTTTGTTAGCTTTCACTGTGTAATTCACTCAGTTATTCCATTACTGTAGGCATTGGGCATCTGCCATGAAAGGCAGTTTGAGAAGAGAAGTTTGATAGGCATTGAGGTAGAATCCCCAAGACTTGGTGGTTTACTTATATGGAAATAAATAGATAGGAAAGAATATCAGATAATTTCCAAGCTTATATTCTGAGTATCTAGGTAGGTCGTATGATTCTCTGAGTTGGAAAATCAAAACTTGCTCAAGAGGAAGAGCAACTTTGAGAGAGTAGGGCAGGATGGGGAGAAGGTACATAAAGGGAGTTTGTATTCTGATTATGTATAAAGGGAGTAAAGTGTTCTGATTGTGATAACAACTTTCTGTAAATGATATGTGAAAGTACTCAGCCTAAGTAAAATGGCACTTGATAGGCTTGAAACATACATTTAATTCTATTGATTAAAATATCCTCTTTACTCTGTGGGGAAGCACAAAGTACATTTGTTTTTCTGCCCTTTCCAACTTCATTTTTAAAACTTTTAAGACTTACTGCTGTATTACTGAAAATGTGATGTAAAATGTTATGTGCCCCACTTTGCATCCAAGAGAATTGTAGTTTTTACTGAAATCATTACCCATTTATGTAATATTGTTCCGTCTAGGACATGATCCAGACATGTTAATGTGAAAGATGCTGTGACTAATATACAAGGCAGTCTTCACTTTTATTGCAGACAAATATCTTGAACAGTTGAAGTAACTGTTTCTTCTTTAAGTATGATTTAAGATACTATTGTAAACTTGAATTCTTTTAAAATGTTTCTTTTTTGATTTTAAAAGTAATACACGATCGTACAGACATGTAGAAAATAAAACAGACAGTTTGTTGATAATCCTACCATCTACAGACAACCATGGTTAATATTTTGGTATTTTCTCTTTCCATTTTATTTTGCAGACTGTTAGTGCAATTTTGTAGTCATTTTTAAAATTTACTTATAATCATTTTCCCATATTGTTAAATATTCTCTAAGCATGTGATTTATATGGATTTAGATTGCTTCCAATTCTTTGTCCTGATACTGTAGTATCTCTTTAAATATATATTTTCATCTCATAATTTCTTTTGGAAAGACAGTTGAAAGCCAAATGCCTGGTCATACATAACATGAATATCTCTTAAGTTTTTAGAAAGGAACCATTTTACACTTCATCTTATTCAAAAGGCCAAGAAGTGATAGAAACATACCATTTTATAACTCCTATGAACAGTATTTTTTATTTTATTTCTTTAGCAAGAAAATGAAATTGGGAAGAAACGTGAACTCAAGGAAGACTCACTATGGTCAGCTAAAGAAATATCTGTGAGAAACGTTTTATTAATTTTTATACAGATTTGGCTTACGGGGACTGTCATCTCATCAATTTTTGTGATTTTACATTCTTAGGATTATTTCTCTTTCCTAATTATGGCTTACTTCATGATTGTGCCTTGAAATGGATTGATCATGGTATTATTATTATTTTATTTATTTGTTTATTTATTTATTTTGAGACGGAATCTCGCTCTTGTTGCCCAGGCTGGAGTGCAATGGTGTGATCTCGGCTCACCGCAACCTCAGCCTCCTGGGTTTAAGCTATTCTCCTCCCTCAGCCTCCCGAGTAGCTAGGACTACAGGCATGTGCCACCACGCCCGACTAATTTTGTATTTTTAATAGAGACGGGGTTTCTCCATGTTGGTCAGGCTGGTCTGGAACTCCCGACCTCAGGTGATCTGCCCGCCTTGGCCTCACAAAGTGCTGGGATTACAGGCGTGAGCCACCATGCACGGCCTGGATAGATCGTATTATAACCATGATGCAGTGAAAAGAGTATGGAGTGAAAAGAGGGTGTAATTCCCTGCCTTCTGCTCCTTAGGTATGTGGCCTTGAACAAGTCATTTTCACATTTAAGAACCTCAAATACTCTATAAAATGAGGTTGATGCTTTTCTAGCAGGATTTATATCAGATAGAGTAATGGATGGGAAATATTTGTAAACTCTAAAAGTTCAGGCTGTTCTTAATAATGTGCTGATTACATTCTGTCACTATCAGATGAACCTTTTTTTCTGACTTTCCCCTTTTTTTTCTTTTTGACTGCTTTTATCTTAGACGTATTAGCAACTTGCATATTAATTACGTAGTTATAAGCAGTTAAAAGAACTAAGATGTCAACCTTAAGCAGCTGTAATAATGTTGATGTGTAACTGACTAGTTAATAGTAAATGACATGAAGCCAAGAATCTCATCCAGCAATTGAAAGATAACAGGAAGGACTCTTGAGGCAAATTTAACAGCTATTAATCTTGAATTAAAAATGGCTTGTCAATTAATGAGATAGTATGTCCAGAATTGATGATTGACTTTTTTGAGGTGTTAAGAATAATAAAAGATACAAACTATTGAGAATCCCAAAAGTTTAAGAAAAGTAGATGAGGACCTGTAGAACAGGATATATTATAATCTCAGTGTACAATTTTAATGAAAAGCAAACAGTGCTGAGATTTTGTGTCAATAAGATATATATCTGGAGGTAAATTGTTTACTGAGATGATATTTATTAGAATAACTACTAGGTTAAACATACTTCACAGTTTTTAGCCTTCTGTCACAGATGAGTATGTTATAAATGTTTCCAAAGTTATAGAGCATTTGAGTAAGTAATTTTCTTGTCTTGAATTAGATACAATTTGATTCCAAATACAAAGTTCAGGTACAAGAAATAAAACATTTTTACTATTTTTTCAGGTATTTGAACTTTTTTCTATAGATTCCCAAATGACAAGTGACTTTTCTTTGTTATTTCTTCTCTTTCTTACCTATCCATCTTAACCCCGTTTAAGAACAATGACAAACTTCAGGATGATAGTGAGATGCTTCCAAAAAAGCTGTTATTGACTGAATTTAGATCACTGGTGATTAAAAACTCTACTTCCAGAAATCCATCTGGCATAAATGATGATTATGGTCAACTAAAAAATTTCAAGAAATTCAAAAAGGTAGGTATTTCAACTGTATCACAAGAGGTCAGTGTTTGAAATGTTTTTAGAGATACCAGTGATGCTAAACAAAGATAAAAGCAGTTTATGTTGAAAACTGATGTTTGTTCTGCTTAAAATGCTTTAAAAAATTCCTCTAGGAAGGACATGAACTTACAGTTAATGAATATATTGAACACCTAGAATGAAATAGATTTCATCAAGATTGAATTCTTTAGAGGTTGCTGTTTACCTGGTTTTCTCTACCTTAAGCAGGAAGTTTTTGTTGATAATCACAGGATCTTCTCTGTTAGTCTAATATTGGTCTACAACTACTTGAGGAGGTTCTTTAGCTCAGGACTTTATGAAGATTAAAATGTATTTAAAATAACTAAGCATATTCAGTAATTCAAACTATAGTCTATATTTACATATAAAACACAATATAAATATATATGCTGAGTATGGTCATCAGACCTGAGTTTCTGCTCATTAAGGAACTGATACTTATTTTATCAGTAATGGTTAAAAAAAGACTTCTATCCAGTAGGTATTCTTTTGTTGTCTTACATTTGCTTCTTGCTCCAGACCTACTTCTGACTGCTAGCCTTTACTTATCCCTTTGATCAGAGTATAGTAATTACTCAAAAGTAATTTTTGTGGAAAACTGCTTTCCTCTATAACATGATCTTGCCATGACTGTGAGGTAGTAGAGATTTTTCTCTCTACTGTGAGCATTTACTGTTAACATTTCACAGTTAAATTAGTTTTTTGCCTTCTATAATAGTACCTAAAGGGTTCTGAACTCCATTTGATGGGAAGAATCTCTTCTACTTAGAGCAGAAGATGGAAATATCTTCCACTTAAATGGCACCACTATACCTTTTTGTTTAACACCACTTTTTCTCACCCTATATCTGAGGCTCATGAATAGCACAAAGGCATTCTTACTGCATGGTTACTTCATGTTTAATATTGTGTTATAAGATCTCATTAAATCAAAATTCAAAAGACTTTTTTTATAGTTTTACAAAGAAACAGCAGTAATGTTTACTACTGGCACAGAGTGGTTTATTAACAACTGAAGAAGTATGAAGTAATATGAATCTCTGGAAAGTGGTTTGGAAATACTTAAAATGTTTAAAAATACTGCTATTCTTAACCAAGTAATCTGTTCTGAAACTATAGAAGAAATCCAATCCAAAATTTCTATAGGAAGATGTTTAACTGGATTGATATTAATGCAGGAATTTGTCTGAGTTCTTTACATCTCCAAATCGTGCTGGGCCTGGACGCTCACACCTGTAATGTCAGCACTTTGGGAGGCCAAGGCAGGTGGATGGCTTGAACCTAGGAGTTCGAGACCAGCCTGGGCAATATGGTGAAACCCTATCTCTACAAAAAAATATATAAAAATTAGCTAGGCATGGTGATGTCTGCCTGTAGTCCCAGGTACTCAGGAGGCTGAAGTTGAAGGATCATTTGAGCCCAGGAGGCGGAGGTTGCAGTGAGCCAAGATTACACCACTGTGCCGGGCCAGGTATCAGAGCCCCAGCACCAGGAAGTGGTCAACTTGCGGGTTGGTGAAAAGAATTTACCGACAACAGTATAGATTTGGAAAAGGAAAGTTTATTAGAAAGGAAGAACACTGCAGAAGAATGCAGAGGGGTGCCTCAGCGAGAGGACTGAGCACACCGTGGCGGATTGTCCTTAGGAGCATTTATGGACCTTAAGGTGGGAGCTTGGGATTGTAAAATGAGTTTCACCATGGCATTCCAGAGATGTATAAAAATTTTAGTTACTTATAAAAGTTGAAAGAGGCCTGGAATCAGAAGCCGACTTTAGATACTAGGGAAGTTTGATTACTTCTAAATTACCCAGATAAGGAGTTTTGCCTCCAGTTAGCCTGTTTGATGGTCACCAGTTGGTCTTTGCCACCTTCTAAATTGCTCAGAGAAGAATTTTTGTCTCTGGGGCCTGTTCCATGGTCACCAGGTGATTTTATCTCTCCTCACACTGCACTCTCCAGCCTAGGTGACAGAGTGAGACCCTGTCTCAAAACAAACAAAAAACCCTCCAAATCAATGACATAGCGTTTTTTAAACTTTTAAAATACTGCTTAGGGGTGAAAATAAATTTAAAATTCTCTTTCTACTTCATATATTGGAATTTTAAAAGCATGTTACAAATATTAAGTAACTGTTACTATTAACAATGTTATTAACTAATAACAAGTATTAACAATGATCTTGATGGGCATTTTCACATGGAATTTTCTTTTCTTAAAGCACCTCTTTACTTGTAAACAATTAAAATATCAATTAGAAGTATAAATTGTTGGCATCCCCAACATCTCCTGCTTGGACTCTGTGAACTGGAAAGTTTTGAAAAAGATTTAAATTTTCATCAATATTAGAAAGGGCTTAAGCTTTGAAGTCATTAGAACAAAATACAGTGCTTTGAATTGTAGTGTTTGTGTTCATCTTGAGTTGCTTTAATTGTTAAATGATAAGGTAAGGCCATTTTACAATAAAAACTCCAAATGAAAAGTGTTAAATTGTTTTTAATACATAAATCCCATGACATGTCCAGATCTGTATATAGTGATAGCTATAAAAGAAGGGCAAAAACAGATGGGTTTAGAACAGAGTTACTGCTCTCACTTTTATTTGTAGAATATAAACATCTTTGGCACTTATGCATGATTTACCATCTTTGCTTTTTAATCTTTTTAAAAAAATCGTCATTTTTATTTGTTAATATGTTTTACTGTGCTACTTTTATTATTCAATAGGTCACATATCCTGGAGCAGGAAAACTTCCACACATCATTGGAGGATCAGATCTAATAGCTCATCATGCTCGAAAGAATACAGAACTAGAAGAGTGGCTAAGGCAGGAAATGGAGGTTAGTAGGAAGTGAGGCCCAGAAACTTGCTTAAATTGCACTTTGGTCCATTATGGTGGCCTTCAAGCAAATTCTTCTTGAAACCAAATTAAAATAAGTGACATAAAGTCATTCATTCAGGAACATTCCTGAGTTACAGAGCATTAATCTATACCCTTCCATAACACTTCTTTAAAAGAATACTAAATTTATTTTTGTTAAAAAAAAAAAAAAGATGAGACCTAAGAAATTCAGTTTACATCCTAATGAAAAGGGGGACATAAAAGCCACAAAAATTTAAGGGAAACTAAAAGAATGTGGAGGATATTACAAATATATCACTTAAATGTATGTCAAAGGACTGGCCTTTTTAAATCTGGGGATTGTGTTTTAACAATTCTGAAAATTTCTCATTCATTTTCTTGAATATTAGTTACCTTTTTACTGTTTTCCCCATTATCTCCTTCTGGAATTCCAATTTAACGTAAGTTAAATTTTCTTTTCCATTTGTCTTTCCTGTGTATTTCATTTCTTTGTTTCTCTGGGTTATATTTTTGGCAACTGCTGCAGATCATCTTCCAATTTACTACTTCTGTCTTCAACTCTAGTTGGCATTGCATCCGTTGATTTATTTTTTCATTACTGGAAGTCTGTTTCATTTCTTTCTAAATCTTCTTGTTCCTTGCTGTTTTTCAAGCTTCCCCTTTTATATTGTTTGCCTAATGATACCATTACCTAAAATGTTTGATCTGTTTTCTGCTCTTATGGTACCTTGTTTTCAAGTTTGTGCTTTGTGATTTTTGAATATGAACTGATTGTTTTCTTTGTAACTCGATCTGTAGGGTTTTCTTGAGTCTTAAGTTCAGATGTATTTCCTCTAGAAAAGGTATGTTTTCTATCTTCGAGTCTTCTACCAATATGAGACCACTTTAAATTAAAATCTCTTCCTGTGATTCTTTGAATCACCCAGACAGTTAGTATGTATTAATATTTGGACCAGAAGCCGGAGTGAATGAAGGCCGGCTTATCATTAGAAACTTCAAATGAGATTTTTATTTCTTTCCTTCACTAAGTGCCAGAATGAAGATGGGCAAGTTTCTTTGCTAGCTCCTTCTGTGTTGTAAGGTTTATTTCTCTTTCTTATTTTAGTGCTGGGTCTTTTATTAAAGTCAACATCTTGGGTTTTCTTTCGTATCACTCATACCCGTATAGACATTAAAGCAGAGTTCAGGTTTTTCATGACTTGCAGATACTCAGGGCAAGGCAAAAGCTGACTGTGGTCCTTGCTAACCTCTCAGGGTTCCTGATTTTGCTTTATAGTGGGTATAGTGTAATTCACTTTTAAAAATGCCTTTTTCTCAGTTATTTTAAAATAAGGGTTATTTAGGAATGTCACTTATGAAAGTAGAGTTGTTAAGGTCACTCAGGATACTTATTTTTAAAAAATGAAAGAATGGAAATCACATCCTTTCTCCTTTTCTTTTTTGAAAGAATAATTGGCTTATTTTGTAACATGTGCATTCCACAGAATTATGGCAGTACACAAAGAATGAAGATGTGAAAACCTAAAGCCCAGAAATTACCTATTTAAACAGTTAAGTGAACAATATTCCAGACATCTCTTCATTGAGGAGTAGTGAGAGGCAGGGACAGACTGGGAAGGAAGAGAGAGACATTGATAGGAGGAAGTTAAACTGAAGGCATTGCTGAATTTCTATAAATGTTTCTTCCCTCCAAGATATTTTATTTTGTGAGATCTGTCTAATATTAAGGAGGAAAACTATAAAAATCACTGTAAGTCAGAATGGGTGGTTTTAAACTTCATATTAACTTCACATACAATTATTTGTTGGCTCGCTACAGTGAAAAGTGAGGACATTATTAATACTTCCTCCCACCTAGCCTCCCTTACCTTATGCCAGTCCTATTTTTCCCTTTTTAGGTGACTTGCATGCATGACCAGTCATCTTTCTTAAGCTCGAAAGCCAGTAACACTCAGAATACATCTCAGTGTTGATCATTCTCCATTAGTTTTTCCTGACATATAGTATGCTGTTTTGATTTGCAGGTGTAATTCTCTTTCTCAAGGAACTTTTTTCTATTATATATTTTAAATATTTTATATTTGCTGGGCTCTCTATAAGACATTTAAGACATAAGTATCCTTTTATTGGATTACCTTTGTCATCCACATCTATTTTTTCTGCATTCACTGTGGTTTTCTTAGGCTCTTTCGCTGTATCAAAATTTTACATTTCAGGTGTGTCTGTAATGTTTCTCACCAAGTATGTGACCTTAGGCAAATTACTTAATGTCTCTGTTTCCATCTGTGCAGAATGAGAATAATAATAGTACCTTTATTTCACAGACATATGAGGATTAAATCAGATACTACATATAAATCATTTATAACAGTGGAAAGTGTTAGCTATTTCTAATTTAATTCTGAAAGACTGTTATTATGGTTCTTTTACTTAGCATTTGTTCTTTTTTCATTTCATTGTTCTATTATCTGATTTTTTGTCATTATTTCATTGCTTTCATGTTTCTATTTTACTTTTTATTCGTGGATTATTATTTCCTGCAGATTAGGTTCTTTATCTGTTTTTTGCATGTTCTGTTCCAATATCCCTTTTTTTTTTTTTCCTCTAGTAGATGGAGTAGCTTTTCTGTTTTTTCCCTTCACTTGAGTAAAGGGAAATGTCTTTTCCAGATATTCTGTTTGCTACATAAAGGATCATATGCCATCTTATGCAGGGATTACATTCAGAAGCCAGTTTGTGAGACAGAAATTCAGTATAATCAAAATTACTTCTAGCATTCTTATCTTGCCCATAAGAACAGAATTCAGCCAGGCACAATGGTGTGGCTCATGACTATAACCCCAGCACTTTGGGAGCAGGAGGACACTTGAACCCGGGAGTTGAGACTAGCCTGCACAACATCTTGAGACCCTGTCTCTACAAAAAAATAAATAAATGAAAATTAAACAAACAAACAAAAAAACACAACAAATTAGCGGGTCATGGTAGTGTATGTGCCCATAGTCCCAGCTACTCAGGAGGCTGAGGTGGGAAGATGGCTTGAGCCTGGGAGGTCAAGGTTGCAGTGAGCCGTGATTGAGCCCCTGCACTTCAGCCTTGGTGACAGAGCAAGGCCACATCTCAAAAATAATAATAATAAATAAAATAAAAATTAAAGAACAGAATTCCCTCGTGCCTCACTGTCAGTATGGCATCATGCTGAAACAGTCAGTGGCACATGGCATATCCCATCTAGTTTCTGTTGTCTGAAGACATTGAATCCGGGAGAGGAAAGGCTCAGCTAGAGCTGTGTGCAGCTTGGGCTAGCTGTCTCCTGGGATTTTAATTAAATGTCCTATACCAGGGAGTGTGCCCTATATAAAAGAGAATAACCTAGCATTATTAGGTTGTTTACCTAATTTGTTAGGGATCCTTGGAGCCTATGTGTTTGGTCAGTGTCAGCCCTGCTTCTTTACCTTCTACACCATTAGTCCCTTCCCAGCAGCCCACTGGCAGTTGTTTTCCCTGTTCAGGCTACCTTTTCCCCAAATTTGGGGCATTAGTAAGAATCCTCAGGTTTGACCAGTTGTGTAGCACTTTTAATGGATTGAGACAGTATTAGGAATCAGCTGCATCAGAATCATTTGGTTCTTTTTACAGCTGCACTTTTTAAGTGTATGGCATGGCTTAAACTCTTCTCTTGATTAATTAACACTGTCAAGTTTTGTTTGATTAATTTTAGATGGGAGAAGTTGAGAGAATGATGATACATCATACAGCTGCTGACTTTTTTCTATTTTTTTTGCTTATTTCATTAGGAATTAGATGGACTGTGTTCTAGATGATTTCACCAAATCACTTCTTTTTGCTAGAATCATTTTAGTTGCTATTGGTAGGACTTACTCTATAACAGACTTGACTTTCTTTTGCTGCGTGGCTACTGCTTATTTACGTAAATGTTCTGTACTGCCATCTCATTTCTCTGTTTGCTGCAGCTATTCTTTTTCTATATTCCTTTCCTGTTTTTCTTTTTCATCCCTTCTTTCTCTACCTCTGCTGCAGACCCACCAGTCTTGATTTTCATAATCACTACGTCAGTTCCTGAAGTTCCCTTGAATTTAGGCTATTTTCATTGTGTACATCAAACATAAAAATTATTTGAACTGTATCCAACCTGATTTGAATTTGAAAGACTGTGAGTCGTAGTTGTCCCAGACCTCTGAAAAATGCCAGTAATATGAGGCATTTCTGTTTCTTAATACTATTTTATATGTTTTTACTAAAATATATGAAATAAAACTGCTTTCTCCTCAGTGGTTTTTCTTTACTATGCTACAACTTTATTCCCCAGGCAACCTCTAAGAATATTTAGAAAAATGTTGCCAGTAGTTATTTTGACAGCTGTTTTATTAAAATGATGTCTTCCCATTTATGTTTTGCTATCCCTATTAGAAAATATGAAAAGATGTAATTTTGTTTCACTGTATGATAGAAAAATCAGTCTGTAAGATCGAATCCCTGCAAGTCACTCTTGTAGGCTTGCTCTAGAGATTCAGAAGCCCTGAGCCAGCCTCGTTAAGAGCTGGTGCTCTTAATAAGGTAGACCTGGTCAAATCCCAGCTATTCCATCTGAGTTCCCCTATCTTCTGCAGGTTTACCTAACCTAAGTCTCTGTTACCTCATTGGTTAAAACTGAGATAATAGTATAATAGTAATGAAGTTACATGAAGATTAAGTGAGATTATATATATATATATATATATATATATATATATACACACACACACACACACACACACACACAGAGAGAGAGAGAGAGTTTAAGATAGTATCTGGAAGCATTCAAATGTAAATTATAACAGTAAAAATAAACACAGTAAGTCCTTAACATTGTCAATAGGTTTTTGGAAACTGCAACTTTAAGCAAAATTACATAACCAATATTTTTTCTCATTATTACAACAAAACAACATGATTCAAGGAACTGCTGTATGTCATCTCACTTACAGTTGCAGTTTCCAAGAAACTATCAAAAACATTAAGTCAGGACTTTATCTGTATTTAAGGAACTTCTGGTCGTTTAGAGAGGATAGGGTACAAATATAAATAATTATAACAGAAGGTAGAAATTGATAAGCATCCTGGGAATTCTGTAGCTGAAGTTTTGGGAGAGTTCTTCACAGCAGGCATTATTTTTAGAAGGATCAGGAAGCCTTTGCTAAAGAGGGGAAGAACATGTTCCTTGAAACATAGTAGGCACTAAATAAGTATTGAATGAATGTACCTTTAAAGATGGTTACATGTGGGAAGAGGGAAAAAAAGGAATTAACTTCCTTGGCAGAGGGAGAAACATGAATAAAAGCAGATAGAGGGTCACAGGATATTTATTAGGAGATGATTCTGGGGTTTTGTTTTGGTTTTGCTTTTTTCTTTTTTGTGTGATTCAGTTTTAACCGGCATACTGAGTCCACGAAGAGGAGGCTGAGAAGTGATTAGGAAAGTAAAATGGAACCAGGTTATGAAGAGCCTTGCACATTTCAGCGGGTCAAATGCAAGGGCTTGTGTTTTCCTTGGTAGGTGGGAGAAGTCACGAAGGGTTTCAAATGGCATATGATAGGGGCATAGCTGGACTTTAGGAAGATGCACTCAGCACAGGGAGTTTTTGATTCTGACTCTGTAAGGTGCTGTAGAAGTTTAGTGAGTTTGTATTTAAAAGGACTTCAGAGGAGAGGTAATTTAGCAGCAGCTTCTAAGCCCTGATTTGGGACCAAGAACACAGGAGCCTCTTTAACTGTGGAGCTGCTCTAGTTGAAGGTGGGGTAAATGTTGCCCTCTTAGTCTCATCAGTGGTCTGACCCCCAAGCACTGAAATCTCATTTAGTGAAAGGGTTTTGCTGGAAAGAGTGTTTAAAAACTCAGCAAGCTAGCAATATACTATTGGTTGTCTTTGAGTGGAGATGGGTGGGAGAAAGCTGTTTAGTTAGAGCTCTTTTGTAATAATCTTAGCATGGATTGAAAATATAGAGGATCAGTTGAATGAAATATTGTAGAGGCAAGAACTCAGACTTGGTGACCTCCAAGATGTGGAAATCTCTAAGATGACAGCGACCTATCACTATAGCAATTCATTAACTATATATTCACCACTGAGCAAATGTTTGAAATTATGTTAATTTTGACAGGTACAAAATCAACATGCAAAAGAAGAGTCTCTTGCTGATGATCTTTTTAGGTAAAGTTTGATTCACCTTTCTCATGTACCTTTGAGAGATGTATATAAAATTTAGTTCTGTTCATAGAAATTAAGAATTTGTTTCTTCTGTCCTCATAGACACCTAGTCCCTTCACCTAACACAAGTGTTTATTTGTATTACTTAAGCACCTCTCAATTGGGTTTATTGGCTATACCATCGAGGTTTGGGGTTAAGTTATAAGATACTTAAAATTTGTATGGGGGCATTCAGGCAAAAAGACGGTTCCTGAATCGTGTGAAATTGTTGTATAGATTTGTGAGATTTTTCAGCTCTGAGTAGAATTACGATTGAGTTTTGAATTAAGAAAAGTAAAATGCCAGACCATTTGTTTAGTTTTAATTGGCACATGCATAAAAACAAAAGGCTGGATTAAAGTTTCAAAGCAGGTTTTTGTGGGAGGTTTTAGAGTTGTACTTTGTGATTATAATTTAATTCTGATTTAATACATTTTCAGCATTCCTGCAGGCCTAACAAACCTATTATAATAATTGCCTCTGAAATACTAATAAAATACTATATTAGAGGTATATATCGGGGAGAAGACAGAATGAAGAAATTATTTTTGAGTCTGTTTTGCAGCCAGTTAGATTGATTCTCTAATTTCATAACTGACAGTATAAATTGCTGGTAAAAATGTTGACAAACAGGCTGGGTAATCCTAGCACTTTGGGAGGCTGAGGTGGGCGGATTACGAGGTCAGGAGTTCAACACTAGCCTGGCCAGCATGGAGAAACCCCGTCTCTACTAAAAATACAAAAATTAGCCAGGCGTGGTGGCATGCACCTGTAATCCCAGCTACTCAGGAGGCTGAGGCAGGAGAATCGCTTGAACCCGGGAGGCGGAGGCTGCAGTGAGCCAAGATCGCGCCACTGCACTCCAGAGAGAGACTCCATCTCAAAAAAAAAAAAAAAAAAGTGTTGACAGACAATACTGGTTTTTTATTAGTCAAATGAGATGGGTTGTTCAGCCATATTTGTTTAACTGCTGTAGGAGAAAATGTAAAGTGCTAATTACATTTAAGTAGATTATGCTCTTTTGTGCAAATGATATGCTTTTATTATGGGGAGGAATGGGGATCTTTGAAACCATACAGAAAGAAGTGTAAACATACCTTCATTTTTAAACTGTTTTCATTAATTATTTTAAAGCTTTAAAGGATTGTTGTTATTGTTGATTTTTTTTGTTTTTACCATATTTTCATCAAAGCAACATCAAAGGGATACATGAAAATAAAAATGTCGGTGCTTAGTATCTGATCCTAAGGACAAAATTGTCATTCCCATCCTATTTGCCAAAGTGTGACTACAGTTTGAAAGTTCTTTACCTTTAAAAGAAATACCATCCCTTATCTAAATATCATTTAACCCCATTTCTTTCTTTGCAGATACAATCCTTATTTAAAAAGGAGAAGATAACTGAGGATTTTAAAAAGAAGCCATGGAAAAACTTCCTAGTAAGCATCTACTTCAGGCCAATAAGGTTATATGAATATATAGTGTATAAAAGAGATTTAAGTTACAATGTTTTATGGCCTAAATTTATTAAATAAAATGCACAAAACTTTGATTCTTTTGTATGTAACAATTGTTTGTTCTGTTTTCAGGCTTTGTCATTGCATCTTTTTTTCATTTTTAAATGTGTTTTGTTTATTAAATAGTTAATGTAGTCACAGTTCAAAATTCTAAATGTACGTAAGGTAAAGACTAAAGTCACCCTTCCACCATTGTCCTAGCTACTTGGTTCCCCTCAGAAAAAAAGTCATGATACTCATTTCTTATGAATCTTTCCAGGGATTTTTGAGTCCTATTCAAATTCCTATTTTTAAATAATTTCCTACACAAATGATAGCATAACATATGCAGTGTTCTACACCTTGCTTTTTTACTTAATAGATTAAAAATTATAGGAATATCAATATAATTTTTTTCTTTTAATATTTTTTCTTTTCCATTATGCTGTAGTCTTACCTAAACTCTGTTGATCCAAACAAAATGGCTTCAGTGGTGCAGATGTCACCTACATGTTATTCTAGTACTAGAAACTGAAGACCATGTGGAGACTTCATCAAACGTGGGTTTGGTTTTCACCAGAATGGAAAGACCTGTACCCCTTTTGGGTGGTCTTACTGAGCTGGGTCTGTGTCTGTTTTGAGCTTATTTAGAGTCCTAGTTTTCCTACTTATAAAGTAGAAATGGTGAGATCGTTTTCTTTTTCTACCTTAAAGGGAGATGGTAAGAAACAATGAATGTCTTTTTTCAAACTTTATTAACAAGTGATTTTCAAGTCTGTGTTCAAAAATATATTCATGTACCTGTGATCCAGCAAGAAGGGAGCTCCAATCAAGAATCACTACAACTGATTAGTTGTTTAGAGAATGAGAAATGGAACAGTGAGGAATGGAGGCCATATTTCCATGACTTCCCTTGTAAACAGAAGCAACAGAAGGGACAAGAGGCTGGCCTCTACATCACTCTCACCTTCCAAATCTTGTGGAAGTGCATCTACTTGCCAGAACCAAATTAACTTACTTCCAAGTTCTGGCTGCTTGCAGGTGGAACTCCAGCTGCAAGGGAGTTAGGGAAATGAAGGTCTTTTTTTAAAAGCTTCTCAGCCTTCCTAGGGAACAGAAATTGGGTGAGCCAATCTGCAATTTCTACTACAGGCATTGAGACCAGTTAGATTATTGAAATATTATAGAGAGTTATGAACACTTAAATTATGATAGTGGTATGACATTGGATAGAACATGGGATACTTTAGAAGTAGAATTGACAGGGCATATTAGTTGATGAAATGGAGTCATTTGAGTCTCTTAATAGCCATGTATCATAATTACCAAGTGAAGCTGGTGGAACATATGGTCTCCATTTTACAGTTAAGGAATATAATGGACAGATTAATATTGGTCTCTGTCATGCCCACAATCCCTTTCTAAGGAAGACTGCCCTACTATAGCAGTTTTTATATTTGTCAATTTATGAATATAATGAATGAGAGTTCTGGTACCTCCTATCTTTACAAATATTGGTGTTGTCAGTATTTTTCCTTTTTAACCATACCAATGGGTGTGTAGTGATGTTTCATTTTGGTTTTAATTTGTATATCCCTGATAGCTATAATTGGGTCATAGAAATTCTTTATACATTCTAGATGCAAGTCTCTTGTCAGATATACGTATTGAGATATTACACCCAGTCTGTGGCTTGACTATTTTCTTTATGTCTTTTGATGAATAGAAGTTTTAAATTTTGACAAGGTCAAATTTATTTTTTTCTTTTATGTTTGATATTTTTTCTCTCCAATTTAACCCCAAGATTTCAGATATTCTGCTTTATTATATAAACTTTATATTTTTATATTTGTGATCTACCTTGAATTGATATGTATGTTGTGAATTATGGATCAGGGTTCTTTTTTTCCCCCATACAAGTATCCAGTCATTGTAACACTGTTTATTGAAAGAATTATCCTTTCCTCATTAAATTACCTTGCCAATTAGTAAAAAATCAATTAACCATAATGGTGGATCTGTTTCTGGACTTTCTGTTTTGTTACATTGAAATGTTTGTCCATCCTTGCACTCATACCACACTGCCTTGAATTACTGTAGCTGCATAGATGCTCCTTAAGTTGGGATTACATCGTAATAAACGCAACGTAAGTTGAAAATACTGTATTTAAGTCAAAAGTGCATTTAATACACCTTAACCTACATCATAGCTTAGCCTAGCCTACCTTAAATGTACTCATGACACATTAGCCTATAGTTGGGCAAAATCATCTAACACAAAGGCTATTTTATTGTAAAGTACTGAATATTTCATCTAATTTATTGAATAGTAAACTGAAAGCAAAAAACAGAATGATTGTGTAGCTACTCACTATAAACATACACAGCTGAAAGCGCACTGGGCCTGAAGAATGTTTGAAGCATTGAACTAAAATTGCGGCATGATGGGGAATACTACAGCAACAGGATTATCAATTTCCCTATTGATTAGGCTTGAGTAGAAGCATTGGTTGAAGGCACTAAGGGCATCAATACTTGCTGGTTTAGCAGGAATAGTGTTCTTCACAAAGAGCAAGAATCAGTTTTTACCCTCTTGATGCTGTGGCTGACGGGAAGCTACGGCTTGCTGCTGCTGCCCAGCATTGCAAGATTGAGTATTGTGTGGGCACATTACTAGCCAGGGAAAAGAACAAAATTCAAAGTAGGCTTTCTGCTGAATGTCTGTCACTCTTGTACTACCATCTAGTCAAAAAATGGTAAGTCAGGACTATGCAGGAAGTCTAGAAGTCAGATACATCAGTCCTCTGAGCATGTCAATTTCTATCCCAAAAATCGGCTAGAATTATTGTGCTGAATCTAAAAATCAATTTGTGAAGAACTGACATCTTAAAAATATTCAGTCTTCCAATCCATGCGTGTAAAATGTCTATTCATTTACTTCGATCTACTCTTTCCACATTGTTTTGTAGTTTCACTGTAGAGGCTTGGACATCTGTTTTAAATCTGTCCCTAAGCCTTTTTTTGGTACTGTAAATGATACTTTCAAAAAGTTCATCTTGCAATGATTTATTCTATATGAAAATACAGTTACTTTTGGTGTATAGAATTTGGATACTGTGAACTTGCTAAACTCACCTATTCTGGCAAAATTTTTTTTTTTTTTTTTGCAGATTCCTTAGGATTTTAAGTACACAATCATGTCATTGGTGAATACAGGCAGTTTTACTTCTTCCTTCCAATTGTTTTTGTCTTTTCTTTTTCTTACCTATTACAGTGGCTATCAATACAATGTTAAATGTCTTTATTTTTTATCTCAAGGAACTATAGATTTTCTACCTCTAGTAGTTTCAGTAGTTTGCATCTTTTAAGGACTTCATATGTTCCAGTAAGTTGTGAAATGTATTGGTATAAAAGTTTATAGTATTTGCGTTAAAATGTCTGTAATATGTCATGGAGTCTCCCTTTCCTTTCTTGTTACCTGAACCTTGTGTTCTTTAGTTCTTATCTAACTAGAGGTTTATAAATTAAATTTGTTTGAAGAACATTTAATTTCATTGATTTTTCTCTAATGTATGTCCTTTTTCATTTATTTATTTATTTATTTATTTATTTATTTATTTATTTATTTATTTATTTATTGGGACTCTGTCTCGCTGCCTCCCAGGCTGGAGTGAAATGGTGCGATCTTGGCTCACTGCAACCTCTGCCTCCCAGGTTCAAGCGATACTCCTGCCTCAGGCTCCTGAGTAGCTGGGATTACAGGCATGAACCTGGCCTCTCCTTTTTCTATTTCACTGATTTTCACTTTCCTTGCTTCTGCTTACTTAGGGTTTAATTTGCTCTTTTTCCCTAGTCCTTTGTAGATCATTGATTTTAAACCCAGCTTCAAAAATGAGTATTTAGAATTTCACTCAACACACCTCTTTAGCTGCATGTGACAAATTTGGTTACTTGAGTGATCTTTTGGCTCAAAAAATGTCCTAATTTCCCTGTGATTTTTTTTCACTGACATATGGACTAATTTCCAAATATAATTTTTCCATCTACCAAAAGATACAATAGTTAATTGCTATTTACTTCTATATGTTACTATTTCTAAAATTCGACTGTTGTCAGAGATCATATTCAGTAATATTTTAATCTTTTTAAATTTTTTGAGACTTGTTTTATGGGCAAGCATATTGTTGGCCCATTTTGGTGAATATTCTGGTTGCACATAAAAAGAATGAGTATTCTGCAGTTTAGGGGTGTAGTTGTTCTATGAATGTCAGATCAGTGGTTGGTAATGCCATTGAATATCCCTTACATCCTTTCTGATTTTGTCTACTCAGTCTCCAACTGTGATTGTAACTTTGTCTCACCTTAGTTCTCCATTGTCTTTTATGTATCTTAAAACTCAGTAATTAGGTGCATATACATTTAGAATTGATAGGTTCTCCATTAACTAAACATTGTTATAAAATATCTATCTCTAATACTTGTCTTGAAGTATTTTATTAATGTTTTCATGGTATGTCTTTTTCCATTTTTACTTATAACCTGTTGGTATCTTTATATTTGGATAAAGCTCTTGTAAACCTTGTTGAAGCTTTTTATTGAATCTGATGATCTTTGCTTTTAAGTTGGTAGTGCTTAATCCACTTGTATGTAAATATAATTATTGCTACGGTTGGGTTGGAGTATATGATCATGGTTATTTTCTCACTTATTTTGTCCCATCTGTTTCTCTTTTTCTGCCTTCTTTGAATTATTTTTTAGTATTCCATTTCATCTCTTCTGTTGGCTTTACAGCTGTACCTTTTACTTGTTTTTAGTAGTTACTATAAGGATATGCATTCTTATCTAAAGTTAATAACACACCACTAATTGTATAATGTGTACACCTGATAAAAGTATACTTCTGCCACGCACAGTGGCTCATGCCTGTAATCCCAGCACTTTGGGAGGCTAAGGCAGGCAGATCACTTGAGCTCAGCTTAAGATCACCCTGGGCAATATGGCAAAACTCCATCTCTACAAAAAATCAGCTGTGTGTGGTGGCACTTCCCTGTGGTCCCAGCTACTTGGGAGGCTGAGGCAGGAGGATCGCTTGAGACTGGGATGAGGCTGCAGTGAGCCAAGATTACACCACTGCAATCCAGCCTAGGAGACAGAGTGATACCCTCTCTGGGGAAAAAAGTATACTTCTATTTGTCTTTCTATACAGTGCTGTAATTATCGTATATTTTACTCTACATGTCCTAAATCATACAATTTTTTGCTTTTTGTTTTAAATTGTTTTTGGTTAAACACATTCTCAACAGTCAATTGGATTTTGAATAATTTAAGAAATGAGAAAATACATAATTTTTATTTACCATTTCTGGCATTTTTCTTTCTTTCATGTAGATATATGCAGGTATCATGTACCTTCAATGTGAAGAATTTCCACTTTTTGCAGTGCAGGTCTTCTGACAGCATATTTTCTCAACTTTCACATATCCAAAAATGACTATTTCACTCGTTTTGAAGAATGTTTTCACTGGATATAGAATTTTAGTTTGGCAGTATTACTTTAGCAATTCAAAGATATTTAAGACTGTCTTGATTGCATTTTTTTCTAGTCATGTATTTCTTCTCATCATTGTTCCCTTTTTTCTCCGACAGCTTTTAAACTTTCCTGTTTTTCTCAGCAATCTATTAGGTGCGTAGGTGTGATTTCCTTAATATTTATCCTGTTTGCAGTTTGAGTTTGTTGGATCTATGGGTTGTAGATTTTTTAAATGAAATTTGTAAATTTTTCAGCTTTTAATTCTCCAAATATGTATTTTTCTGGCCCAGTCTTCCTCTCCTTTTGAATTCCAACTGTACATGTTAGACACTTGATATTATCACATCAAGTCTGGCAATTGTTTTTTTAGTTTTCTCTATGCTTTTTTTGGATAGTTTATATTAACCTGTTCTCAAGTTCATTATCTTTTCTTCTCCAGTGTCCGGTATGTTAAGCTCATCCAGTGAATTTTTCATTTCAGAATGTACTTTTCAGCTATAGAATGTTCACTTTTTAGTTTTTCTTGAGATTCCCTACTTGTTCAGTGTCATTTTAATATTTTGAACATATTAACTTTTAAAGTACTTGTCTGCGACTTCCAACATTTGTATCAATTCTTAGATCTGTTTTGATTGCTTGTTTTGTCTGGTTGTGTCACATTTTCTTGTCTGGACACCCAGTAATCTTTTATTGTGTGCTGGACATTATTGATGCTGTTGTGACAGTCTGGATTTTGTCTACCTTGAGGAGTGTCAAGTCTTGTGCTGGCAGGCAGTTAATTTACTCACAGATCTGCCTGATCCTGTTGAGGCTTAGTTTGGGGCAAATTAAGGTACCCCTATTCGCAAGGCATGGCCTTTTTGGGGTTTCAGCTGAATGCTTGAGGTGTTCAGCAAGGTCTGGCTCTGCTATGTGGCCAGAATTCCAATGTCTTCCAGAGCTGAATACCTTCAAAGTCTCCACTCGGCCCCTAACTTATAGCTGCTGATCCCTAAAGCCCCATGGTTTCTCCCTGTACTGTTTAGTATTGTGCCAGATGTAAGAAAATTATGCAGATTTCTGCAGCTGCATCTCTACAGCTTCCTCCTCCCCAGTACTCTGCTCAGCAAATTCCAGCAGGAACCCTATACTGTGTTATTTTCTCCCAACCAGACATACTCCACTTTGTGTTAGTTTGCAAAGTACCTTCAAGCAGAAAGTCAGGGTGATTATGGAGCTCACCGCTTGTTTCTTCTCTTAAAAATCAGTCCTGGACTGCTGTCTACAACTGTATGAAAACACTGCTTTATATATTTTCAAGAGTTTTATAGTTGATTATTACAGTAAAAGGTAAGCCCTATTCTTATTACTCCATCATGATCAAAACCAGGACGCCATCCTTTTATTTTTAATTTGAAGGTTTTCATTCTTTTTATGCTTTATCAGTCATGATCTTTACCTTTTTTACCCTGTTCCTTCCCCAGACACCATTTCTCTTGAATAACCTGCATGGGTGGTTGGGGGGGGTGGGTAGTTCAAAATAATCAGGGTATCTCTTTAATCCTTATTTCACATACTCTTCAGACTAGCCTTAGGGGACTCAGGCCCTTTATCCCCCTCCCCCCACAAGGAAAGTATACAACTTAAAAACTGTATGATCTGATCAGATCAAAATGGCTCTATGCAACAAGCAGCCTCTGTAACCGAGTTAGATTTTTTTTTTTTTTTTTTTTTTTTTTTTCAGATAGATAGTTCTGCTCTGAAGCCTAGGCTGGAGTGCAGTGGTGCAGTCTCAGCTCACTGCAACCTCTGCTTCCCAGGTTCAAGCGATTCTTGTGCCTCACTTCCCAACTAGCTGGGACTACAGGCACACACCACCATGCCCGGCTAACTTTTGTATTTTTAGTAGAGATGGGGTTTCACCATGTTGGCGGGGCTGGTCCCGAACTCCTGACCTCAGGTGATCCACCTGCCTCGGCCTCCCGAAGTTTTGGGATTACAGGCGTGAGCCACTGTGCCCAGCCCCAAGTTAGATTTTTAAATGACATTTACATTCAGTCTAATTTTGTTTCATTCTGGGTTCTTCAGTGTTCCAAACACTAAGATTTAGTGGAACTTGCATTTATTTAGTAGTTGAATTTATTTAGAAATTTTCCACCACTTCCTATTGACTAATACAATCAACTAAAATTTGATGCCACAGAAATATATTACATAAAACTAGATTTTCAAAAAAGTAGTTGGATATGGTTCACATAGTCAAAACACTGGAAGCTGTAATTAAATCTTTTTGTTGTATCATTGCACTTTAAATCCCCAAATTCTGCTTTGTAAACAGTCTTTCAACATCTGCTAATTATGGACTGTTTGCCAGATACCAAGCCAGGCATCGAGGGATAAGGAGGCATCATGCTATAACTAGACAAGTATTTAGTGATTCTTCCCTTCCATGAATAGCTATAGCTGATAGCAAAGAAAAAATGTAAAGTGTTAGAATTACAGGACAGAAATTTATAGAACATGAAGAGTATAGTATATCATCAGAGAAAATGCCCAAATGTTATATACCACACAGGACAGCTTGGATTGAGGAAGAACTCAGGAAATGGGAGATTACCAAAGATGAAATTATTCACCAGGTTTATTTGCAGCTCCACTGAACTTTTATTTTTCTTGAAGTGTTTTTTTTTTTTTTAACAAATACTCTCATCACAAAAAAGCCATTGTTTGAATAACTGTGGACTTTTGAGACACAAGGGGATGTCAAAGGTTTTATCCTTCCCTTTTTTATAACTGTCATTTTCTATTTAGAAGTGACAGTAAGAAAAACATCTAATCCAACTCATGCAGAGGTCAACAACAGGCAAGCAAGAGAGTACTGAAGCAAGGTGCAGTCAGAGAATGTTATTTCATTAAGATGTGAAACTGGTTTGAAAAGTTATTATCACAATAGAAAACTAAAACTGGATTGTACAGCTTGTAAAATCAAGTTAAATTAGGTGTGATATTATCAAGAGTCTAAGAATTCATCTGAAGCAATTAGTTGATCGATGCAAATATATTCTATACAATTATATTTAAGGTGAATTATGGTCCTAATAAGCTTAAGCATTTAATACTGCAATAAAATGAACAGAAAAACACACGTTAATCCACTTTTAATTCTAAGAAAAATAGAATAATGAGTTCAATGAAGACATTCCAGATGAAGTTAATTGTACCAAAAAAAGAAAATGACTGAAAAATTCAATTTGCCATGGAGAACTTCAGATGTTTTCGTCTTAACATTAAAAAGTCTAGCAGTTTGTGTGAAAACACAGACAGTAAACACACTTACATAAAGATAATTAGAACAGATAAATCCAATAAACAACCATGATATGAGCTGCTATGTCATCTCCAATGAATACTATTAGAGATCTCTAAGTACACCTTTGGAATGGAAAAGAAAAATTTTGACTTTATTTTCTATTTTAACCTTTAATAATTTAGACAATGCCCAAACAGTATTACAATTTTCGAAGTACTTACCACACCCAAATATCTTAGTTTCAGTGACAGAAAGTAATTCAGCGTTCACACAGGGATAAGTAGTTCAACCCACAATTTATTGAACTACAAATCAGATTCATTAAATGCTATGATAGTTAAATCGAGAATAAATCTCTGAAAAACATCTTGGTGAGTTCTTGGATGTCAAAGTGTATACCTCATTATTGGACTGTTTAAATTATTAGAAGAATATGAAGTACCTGTCAAGGTTTCAACAATAAAAATATTTTTTAAAAGACCCTATTTGGTAATAAATTAGATTTATACAATTGATAATTTCAAAATAAATAAAATCTGAGTTGTAAATGCCTCCTACCCTCACCCCACCCCCAGTTATACATACCTTATATCCATTTTAATTTAAACCAGTGTCTCAAATTTTTATGAGCATACATATCCCTTGGGGATCTTGTTAAAATGCAGGAAGTAAGTTGTGGGGCCTGAGAGTTTACATTTCTAACAAGCTACAGATGAAGAAGATGCTGCAGGACCCTGCACCACCCTTTGAACAGCAAGGTGACCCATTATATATTTAAAATAATTTCTGGCATAATGACTGCACAGTTTTATAGATTCAAGGCTGTACTATTTTGGAATCAAGTATAATAAATAACCAAAAATGATCACGAAAAGTAAGTTTTGCAAGAAAAGAATGTTTTAGTTAAATGAAAGCTTAAGATACACCAAGTTGGCAGTGTTTCTATTTGTCTGACAGTGACACCTTTGAAACATTACAATATAAATCAGGATACCAAATTCTAGTAACTTTTAAAAATGAAGTTACTATAGTTTGAGGCTCTCCTTCAGTTAACTCAAGTCCAGAAAATTCAAGCCAGCACACTGCAAAACAACTATTAAAAATCTTTAACGGCAAACTGTCCATTTTAATTACTTGTAAACTTGCTTTAAGCTATCCCATCTCCTCCCCCTCTTTCAACAAACAAATGCTGCTTTTTCTTCTGTCTTGTAGCTAAACAGCGTGTAACACCCAGCGCCCCTCCCTTTAAAAATCGAACAAAATTGTCTCCAACCAAAGGACCCAATGCAAAAAGGTTGGCTTCTTTAATACACTCATAGGTATATGTATCTATTTCCACAGGATTACCCTTACATGTGATTGGCTGGCTTGACTTATGGCCTAGGTAACACCCTTGATCCTTCAGAAAAGACAGATTAGGATGAGAACCTATCAATACTACTGCTGCAGACAGCTTAAATATTTTCTTCAATCCAGAAACGCTTTGGAGAACACATTTCATGTCCGACTTAAAGGAAAGCACATGGTGCTCAGGAAAGCTGGTATAATCAGATAAAAGATTTGAGTCTACAGAATATGACTGAGTACACATCATATGATAGACTTTATGATATTCAGGATACAGCTTTTTGGGAAGCTGTTTGAAAATTAAGCTTGGATCAGTTACTCGTCTGCGAAACACATGAATCACAGGGATATTACTGTTGTAAGCACACAGTACTGCATCAGCGGCAGTAAGCCCAGAACCTACAATTAACACTGGATCCACTTTGCCACGCAACTTTCCTTTGTTTATAGCAGCTCCAAATTCAGGCATTGAATGAAACACAAAAGGAAAATCTTCCCCTTCAATTTCCAGATGGGCAGGAGAATCCAACGTTCCAGTTGCCAGTGCTACATTCTCAGCAAAGAGGCAGAAGGGAACATGAGAACCATCAGCTATTCGCTGATAACCCCTAATTTCCCAGTTTCTCTTGATAAAGTTTGACTTCTCTATCTGTAAATGCTTTGTTGAAATATCTCTGTCTTGACTATCATCATCATCTTGATCTCTGTAGAGTCTTGATACGGAAGTTATGTAAGTATTCTCTCTGAAATTCTTCTGAAGACCCATGACTTTCACATAATGTTTATAGTAGCGAGCTATTTCCTCTGGCATAACTCGATCCCCTTTTAGGTTCCTAAAAAAGGAAAAGGAAAAATATCCTATAAGGATACTACTTTCAGTTTCCATGATTATTACTTATCTACCTAGTAAGCTTTTATAGCTTTTTAATTCTGCTGGACTGTCTTAGCTATACATTATCCTAATACTTAAAAAAAAAACAAAAAAAAACTTCTATTTTTAGTTAAAAATCTTCATGAATTACTTTTAGCAAAAAATTGGAAGAAGTTCCATGAGAGCAGAGACTATATTTAATGCACTTCTGTTTCCCCAGTGCCATGCATAGTGTCTGCTCAAATACACTGCTTGATAAACTTTCATTAAATGAAGGTATTAAAATGTGGATATTTGAAAATTGGACTACTTTATCTCACAATTATAATCTATAACTATCAACTGAATTATTTTCATGGCAATCATTGAGATATTACAGGCCTAACTAATATCTACGCTTCTTAAAATTATACATACCATCTTGACATGAATTTTAGTACACTGCTATTTTCCTAATAACTGAAAATAATTCAGATCTGTCTTTTGCTAAACAAAGTCATCTTACATCTAGGTAAGTAACAGATGACATTTTACTCTGTGTTTTCCTACTCATAAGCAGAGCTAAAACATAACTGTTCTTTACGAAAAACTTGCATTAGTCTATATGTCATTTTCCAAAGTTCAAAGCAACAAGCAAAATCCCCTGCCCCAATCAGATAAGCAGCAAATTATTTGACATAATTCATGATGTGGATGCTCTTCAATTTACAATGGGGTTTGTCCTGATAGACCAATTGTAAGTTGAAAATATTTTAAGTCAAAAATGCATTTAATAACAACTAGCTTACTGAATATCAAAGCTTAGCCTAGCTTGCCTTAAATGTGCTCAGAGCACTTACACTAGCCTACAGTTGGGCAAAATCATCTAACAAAAAGCCTATTTTATAATAAAGTATTGAGTATCTCATGTGACTTATTGAATTCTATACTGAAAGTGAAAAACAGAACAGTTGCATTGGTACCCAAAGTACAGTTTGTATAAAATGCACATCACTTTGGTACCACCTTAAAACCTAAAAACCTTAAGTCAAACCATCATTAATCAGGGACTGTTTGTAACTTGTAATGGGAAGTTCACAAAAATTTTTCTTTTAAAGCTTAATAATTATAATTAAGATTTAGAATTTAGATTTTTACTTCTTCAGTCATGTGTCACATAATTCAATCAACAAAGGGCAGCATATACAACAATGGTCCCATAAAGGATTATAAAGGAGCTGAAAAATTCCTACAGCTTAGTGACATCATAGCCATCTTAAAGTTGTGGTAAAATTACTTTTTTAAAAATAAATTTAGTGTACCCTAAGTGTTCAGTGTTTATAAAGTGTACCGTAGTGTACAGTAATGTGCTAGGCCTTCACATTCACTCACCACTCACCGACTCATCCAAAGCAGCTTCCAGCCCTCCAAGCTCCATTCATGGTAAGTGCCCTTATACAGGTATACCATTTTTGGTATGGTACCTCATACAGGTATACCATTTTTAATCTTTTATATCGTATTTTTACTGTACTTTTTGTATATTTAGATACAAAAATACTTACAATTGTGTTACAACTGCCTATAGTATTCAGTACAGCAACATGCTGTACTGGGTTGTAGCCTAGGAGCAACAGGCTATACCCTATAGCCTAAGGGTATAGTAGGCCATGCCCTATAGCCTAAGGGTATAGTAGGCCATACCCTATAGCCTAAGGGTATAGTAGGCTATACCACGGAGGTTTGTGTAAGTACACTTTAGGATGTTTTCCCAATGAAATCACCTAACGACACAATTCTCAGAACATATCACCATCATTAAGCAATACATGGCTGTATTATCATCTCCATTTTACAGAATAGAAAATTGACAACTAGTTTATTTGTTCAGGAACACTAGAAGTCGGAAGAGTCAGAACTCAAACTCCACCAATCTCCAGAGACCTGAGAGTCTTCTCTTAACACTACACAAAGGCAGCAACTAAACCTAAATTTATCACAAAATTCATTTGCACATATTACTTCAACACTATGCATAATTTAGAAAAGCAAATGCTTCTGGTACATAAATCATAAAGCTTTCTCTTTCTTACCCTTTTACAAAGTGAAGAATGTGTTAAGCAATTTCACTTGCCAAGTTACGAAGATCAAGAACTGTACAACTTGCCTAATTTTACTTCAAGTTTCAAACCCATATATATTTCTTTTTAAAAATCTAAAATTAATTTTTTGAAAGGTTTAATCTCAATTATCCATGATGATGTAAATTTGCTCTCCCTGAATTTCCTCATATTAAGGAAAATTTCTATGAATTAACATGGTTGTTATGTAGCAGGAAGTGAAGTACTCAAATGTTACATCCCTGTTCTAACAAAGGTTACGTAACTTCTTGCTTATTATTTTTGTGAGTAGTCAAATTAGAGTAGATTCTCTGTATTAGTAATTCTTATCTAATATTTACTATCCTTGAAAATGATTGATAGAATTTTCATATTTCTCTTTTTAAATTTTGGGATTTCCCCTTAAAATAAATAAATTTATAGTTTTCCAAGATGAGATTTCTTCCGTTCTTTTTTTTCTTTTTTTTCTGAGACAGAGTCTTGCTCTGTTGCCCAGGCTGGAGTCCAGTGGCGCGATTTCAGCTCACTGCAACCTCTGCCTCCCGGGTTCAAGCAATTCTCCTGCCTTAGCCTCCCGAGTAGCTGGGATTACAGGCATGCGCCACCACGCCTGGCTAATTTTGTGTTTTTAGTAAACAGGGTTTCACCACGTTGGTCAAGCTGGCCTCAAACTCCTGACCTCAGGTGATCCTCCCACCTCAGCCTCCCAAAACGCTGGGATTACAGGCATGAGCCACTACACCAGGCCCTCAGTTCTACTCTTATTTTTTTTTTTATTAAATATGTTCCTTCATACCCAATTAGCCAACCATAAGCCAGAGTCTAGCTTATCCATCATTTTAAATTATCAATCATAAAATATACAATCTTTATACTGAAAGTCAAACACTTTAGGTATGCAGAGTTTAGGTGTTCATATAAGAGATATGCATAGATAAAGTTATATATCAACGCATAAAAATAAAGTATGAAAAATATATGGATGGATGAGAAAGTAACTAAACAAAGAGTGATGTAACAAGACAGTAGATAAACCCATGATTAACCAAAAGTCACAGGAAACCAATCTGCAATAATCCCTTAGCTCTGTGCTTAGTTTTATAACATCTCTAAATGAAAACTAGCATATTATAATCACTGCTTCAAGGACACATTTTTATTTGAAAGACATGTACATTTATATTCTTCAGCCATGACAAAATCACAAATATTTTGAAATTTTTCCACATTCTCTTTTTCAACGTACACCAAAGAATTTTAATACAGTTCAATCTTTACCTTCGTTTACTTGATACCCAGTCCTTAAATTTAAGTCCAGGTAGTTCCATCCAACTTCCAAAGCTGATTGTCAGCATGGAGCCTTCCATATTCTATTAGAGTTTAGAAAAAAAAAAGTACAGTCAAAAAACAAGAAGTAACATGGGTTTTTTTTTTTTTTTGTCTATTTTTTAACCAAATCCATCTCATTTACAATAATTATGACTCTGGACAAGGTGCGCTCCTGCAGTCCTAAATGGTTGGATAACTTACCTCAAAAACATTACTCCAATAAACTTTCATATACCTTCATCATTTGATATTATCCCGACAACCTTCTTTCATTAGTTATACATTTATAAAACAAATTTACAATATTATCCAATGCCTATACAATGTTGATAACTTTGGTCTATGATCAACATAATTCAGATGTACAATATTATGTCAGGGAAACAAAAATTCAGTATATTCACTTTTTGAACAAAAGGAAAAATGTTCATTAAGTTCCAAAATTTTAGATGGTTTTCCATTTTAATATTATTAACTTTTTTTTAATTAGCAACAAAGAAGCTTTCCCCCCCTCCATCCATTATAATTCTAAAATCTAGGCTGATGTGGATACAGCAGCATCTCTTCTTAAGGATACAGAAATAGGCAGTGGATGCCTGAGAAACAAACCCACTGCTGAGGCTACTGCTTGCCATCAAGCTCTCTTGACCTACTTATTTCTGCTTTGTTCAATACAAAGCAAGAAAAGCCCAAAGGCCAAGTATCTATTAAACCTATGACCTCTATGATCTCTTTCAATCAACTCTTTTAGGCAGTGGCTCCTTTTCTCATAACTTCTTGCCCTGCTTCTATAACACCCAGTTTGAAAATGGGGCATATTATTATTATTATAACTGACTTTCACAGAGTACTTACTATGTGCTAGGCCCTGTGAAACCTCATTTGTGACTATATACAAATCACCCAAGAAAGAGAATGTAGCAAGCTGCCACCTGCTTTGAGGGAGGCTAGCCCTGATACCAGGTTCAGAACCTGGAATCATCATAAAACGAGCTGTTAAGAATGTATTGTCTATCAGAGATTATTTGGAACCTGAGAGTTTCACCTGTAACTCTAAAACCTTAAGGCACTACTATTTCACTTTCTGACAACAATTTTTTTAACATTATTCCCACTGCACCAGTTCTTCCAGTTGGTTGAGAGCCCTAATGCCTTGATCTCTTCATTTTTCTCCTACCTTTCTTTTTTCCCCATGTAACCTATATGCCATGAATACAAGCTGCCATGGAGACTGTAGTATTAAAGGATGCAGACTAAATAGAAGTATGTAGGAGCATATAGAAAGTATCTGGTTCTTCAAGGACACAAATGGGCTGAGGAGTGTACCATTAGAAAGGGAAAATATTCCAAGCCAAATAAAAATCCATGTGGCAGCTTAATAAAGAGAGCAAATATGAGTGTCCTTCAAGGAGTCAAAAGAAATTCAGCCTTGTGCCTGAAAGGATTAACTCAGCAGGCCTCCGTTGTTCCAACCTTTCACATTACCAAGAAAAGCCTGTCTTCAGGACGGGGCTTGGCTGCCACCCTCTTAGAAATAACTTCTGAGCCCCTGAATACTCTACCTGATAAGCATGGGTTTTGCAGGCCTAAGGCCTTGGCAATGCTATACCAGTGTAACCATGAGAGTTTATCCTAACAATGTGATTTATGTGAATACCAGTTTTTGCTCTGGGA
Source organism: Gorilla gorilla gorilla (assembly GCF_029281585.2). NCBI lineage: Eukaryota > Metazoa > Chordata > Mammalia > Primates > Hominidae > Gorilla > Gorilla gorilla. Next base: position 95,780,664 of record NC_073231.2, on the reverse strand, counting down.
GGTAGAGGTGAGTCACATGGGAGCTGCTGGCCTATATGACTGACCCCACAGAAAACATCCCTTGACACCACGCACCTGTGACTTTACTAGGAGTGGATATCTAGAAGCTTACACTTGGTTTCTCCTGGACTTTGCCCCGTGAGCCTTTTCCCATTGCTGATTCTAATCTGTATCCTTTCACTGTAGTAAAATTTAACCACAAGTACACCATCTTTACTGAGTCCTGTGAATCCTATTGAATCTTCGAGACTGAGAATGAACTTGGACTCCCCAACAAAAGCATGCTAGAGCACAGAATGTCAGAGATAAAAAGAGGAATATGACAAGAAACCTAATAAGGGCTAGATCGGAGTATGGTGAGATACATTACAAAGTCTACATACTATATGTTAGATGAATGGAGAGCAACTGAAGACTTTTATGCATTGGTGTAACATCTCAGACATGTAATTTAGAAAGATGAGTCTGGCTTTGGTATGGATAATGGATTGGAGAAGACACAATGAGTAAGAAAACCATTTAGAAAGGGTTTGCAGTAATTCTGGTGAAAGATAGCGGTGACCAATATTAGCAACAAAATAGAGTAGATGGACCCAAAATATCATAAATGAAAAAGATTTGGTGATTAATTTGAAATGGGAGTTGAAGGAAGAGAAATCAAGGAAGACTCAGGTTCCTGGCTTGAGTAACTACATGAGAATGTCATTTAATGACAAGGAAATTGAAGGGACTTGATGATAAAGTTAGTTAGTTTTAGGTATGCTGAGTCTGAGGACACCTGCAGAATAATCAAGGGAATGTATTTACTTGGGTATATGAGAAACAGCAATCTGGGCTGGTTTTGATTTTGGGAATTCTGATTTGGGAATCAATATCAATATGCAAGCCATTGAAGTAGGTAAGATAACCCAGGGAGAATGAAGAGTATGAAGAAAAGACCTGGGCTTGGGATAAGGTCTACAGAAGCACATTTTTAAGGAACAAGAGTCAGCTGGGTGTGGTGGCACACACCTGCAATCCCAGCACTGGGAGGCTAAGCCAGGAGGATCATTTGAGCTCAGGGGTCCGAGGCTGCAGTGAGCTATGACTGTACCACTGCACTCCAACCCTGCATGACAGAGTGAGACCCTCTCTCAAAAACAACAACAACAAAAAAGACAAGAATCCACAAAGGTATCAGAAAAGGAGTGATCAAACAGGAAGAAAAACAAGGAGACTGAAGATTCAGAGAACCTAAGAAAGATATTAACACTGTCAAAAGCTGCAGAGATCAGAAAAGATAAATTCTGAGACTCGTCATCAAATTAAGCAAAAAAGAAAGTTACTGACTTTCAGAAAAAACAGTTCCAATGGAAAACCGGTGGCAGAAGGTAGAGTGAGTAAGCTAAGGAGCAGAAAGCAAAGGCAGGGAGAAGTATGTATAGGTAACTCTTTCAGGAAGTTAGCTATACACCAAAGGATAAAGATCAGCTGGCACCTAAAATTTTTTTAAAGATGGAAATAATTTCAGCATGTTTACATACTGACCAATAGAAGCTGGCAGAGAAATTGAAGATATAAAAGAAATGGGGAAAATCAAATAAATAATGTTCTTGGGAAGACAGGGATCCAGAATGTGGCTGGAAGGTGAGCCTTAGTAGTAATATCTCTTCCATTATAACAGGGGATTTTAAAAAAAAGAATTTGCATCAATGTGTAAGTTTTCGGTTTGAGTGTGAAATTGTGGAAGTTCAATCCTAATGGATTACATTTTATCTGTAAAATAAGAACCAAGACCACTTCTAAGCATGAAACAGAAAAAAGAGATAAAGGTTTGAAAAGAAGTTAATAAGGAAATATCAAAGGTTATAGTAGTGTTTTGGCCCCAACTGAGAGTGGAGAATATTTTCACAGTTGTATAATTTTTTTTCTGGGGGTCTGACTGCTCAAGTGTAAGAAAAGATAAAGTGGATAGTTAGATGAATTTCCTGTATGACAAACCTATGTGACAGAAGGACAATGGGTTAAGGGAACTAAAGAGAATAGTTAACTCCATGGACTATAGAAGCTGGGCTGGATAAGTAAAGATATGAAGATCACAGCCTGGAGCACGCTCTGTGTTCAAAGATTATGTATAGTGTGCATAACTGGGTGATAAGCTTGAAGAACAGGAAACTGTGATCAGAAAGGAAGACACTTGAGAATTTAGGTTTTTACAAGTTGAGTAGTTATGACAGATAAGATCTACAGTGGGGCCACTGGAGTGAGTAGCTAATGAAGAATATAACATCATCAAGAATGAGGTGACCAAAGAACAAAAAGGTTAAGATCTTGGTTCTGTGTCATGTTTGTAGAGGTAAAATTATTCAAGGTGATAACAAAACTTGGGATATAATGGAAGACCCATGAATTAGGTGCCACAGATTCAGTAACTGGAGACAGTCTGGAATGGTAAAAAAGCCAGAAATGGAGACAGTCTGGAGACAATCTGGAATAGTAGAAAAGCTAGAAAATGGCATCATCTGTTCAATGGAACAGGACTTTTTACACAAGTGCATAGGGGTGTGAAGAGAAGACCAACCTTACTAGCCAACCTGATGGGACATAGGGCTATGGGACAATGAATAGGCTCCACTTCAGAGGGCTACAGTGGGAATGGTATCTTTAGGAAAGAGTAAGCTTTCAAGAAAGGGAGCAGAAGCAGCATCTGACTGAATGGTTAAAGATGTGGGAAAGCAAACAAGTTGTTTATCACTAAATTGGTTCAAGGGGCCACAGAAAGTTTGGAAGAGAGAAGAGTGATGAGAAACTAGATCACAAGAGAAACAGAGAACTATATGAAGATAAGTAGGAGAGAGGGGTGATGACTCAAGGAGTTTACATCTTAAGTCACGACTCAGGTTAATTAGGATGTACATAAACCATAGCAGGGGAGATGGTCGCATAAACAGATAAATAGTACTACAGGCAAGCACAGTAAGATTAAGACATGGAATGCAGGTAGGATCAAGTAATTATGTCTGGGAACATTAGGAACCTTCACAGAGGTGATGACTGGCAACTGGTACACAGCTGAAATATTACTTACAGCCCTATTTTAGTGAATACATGCCTGAAAAAAATCAGCAACTTTTAGGTATATTTTAACCTTTATCACTGGCTCAAAATGTGTTTTTAGTAATCAGGGTTTATCCATACTTTAACTTTTTTATACATAAGTGAAAGAAATGAAACAGATCAATTATCGCCTGCACATTCTTCTAAGTGGAAAAAACGTAAGTAAAATAAAACCTCAGGAATTCAGAGAAGGCAGTCTAAATGCCCTCCCCACCTCCAAATACATTATGGCTTTTTTTTTTTTAATTAAGAATGCTACTAATTAACAGAAAATATAAACACTTAAGTTTTGGGCATGACAGAATTCTTTCTTATCTTGTATTGGTGGTTTCACAGTTACAGGCATTTGTCAAATTATACACTCTAAATGGATGCAGCTTATTATAAATAAAGCTTAAAGTTGATATGAAAAAGTAAAAATCATAAAACTTAAGCTAAAAGCAACAAATAATTTGGTAGTTGCTACTCATTATTAAAAAGAGAATAAAGATTTTAAAAGAAACCCATGACATATTTAATCTAGGAATGTCCCGATACCCTAAAACAGTCATTTTATAAACGTAAACAACTTTTCAGATGTGCAAAACTGCACTAATACATGAATAGCCAACCGAAGTTTGTACTAAAAATTTGGTATGTAATATATTAAAGTTCCCATGAAGTCTATAATTCATAACACAGCAAACTAAATTACTTAACATCAACTTGTATAACAAATGAACACTCACTACACACTAGACACAGTGTTAACTGCTAAAAACACAGGAAGGATGAACAATTATTACGTACTGGCCCCCTAATAAAATGCACTGAGTGAATCCTTAATTCACTGGTTCTCTGGTTTAACCTCTGCTATGAACCGAATTGTATCTACCCAAAATTCTTATGTTGAGGTCCTGACCCCCAATGTGATGCTTTTGGAGATGGGGCCTTTGGGAGGTAAGTAGGGCTAGATGAGGTCATGAGGGTAGGTCCCTCAGAATGGGATTACTGGCTTCATAAGAAGAGAATATTTCTCTCTCTCTGCTATGTGAGGACACATTGAGAAGGCAGCTATCTGAAAGCTAGGAAGAGGGCCTTTACCAGGAACTGAACTGGCTAGAACCTTCATCTTGGGACTTCCAGCCTCCAGAACTGTGAGAAATAAATATGTTGTTTAAGCCATCAATTCTATGGCATTTTGTTATCACGGACAAGCAGACTAACACAACCTCTTCTACATTTTTCATTTAAGATTCTGAAAATATAAGAAAATAATGGATACTGCTTTGAAATACTATGTGAGATTCTGTAAAGTCTAAAATGAATAAGTGAGTTTCAAATTTTTATTATACAAGACATTCTTGAAATGTTTTCTACATAATTCTTGTAAGATAGTATAGAGACATGCTTATTCTAAGACTGTACCAGTAATAAAATTTGGCTTGATTTACTGCTACTAGTAATAAACCCATATTTAACTAACTGAACAGCATTAAAGTTCTTCTCAAATAAAAATGTGATAAACATCACATATAACATTATCATAATGCTTAAGAATAAAGTTGGTCTTATCAAGACAAATAATTCACATACACTAAAATACTAAGAAAAATATACTCACATGCCAAGCCCCACCAGGTGGACCTTTACCAAGAACTACGTGAGGGATATAATGATGTTGCTCTAATTTCCAGTGCAAAACGGATGGATAATCATACCCAAAGTCAGCATCTGGATGAAGAAGTGTATCGAAAAGTACTGCAACTGGATTGGATGATCGGCCCTCAAGGCCCTCAGACAAGTATTCTAAGTCCTGAATGAACAAAAGGGAGACAGAGTTTGAAAAAAGCCAGCATTTCCCAGATAGTATATTCTAATGCTTACCATGATGCTCCAATGATAAAAAGCAGTACCCCCAACTTGACCACAGAGCACCTACCAAGTCTCCATTAGAAAATAATTCAGAAAACTCTGCTCTAATAAATTCAAGAAAATAAACCGAAGTAACTCAGAATACATTTACGAATCTAAAATAAAAATGATATAAGGTGTTATTTAGAATAAGGGGTTTCAACTAAGAAAGTTCATATAAATAAAAACTAATCTTGTTTCAGCATAAAAAATTTTTTTAAATTGACATGTAAGAAATAATACCTGATCAACAATGGAAAGATGTCTTGCTTCTTCTAATTTACTATTTAAGATTGTATTTGGGTGTATTGCTTCTGATGATAAATACGGTCTGTAGCCTGATAACATATAAGAAAGGCATATTCCTGAGGGTCCATTTCCTATTAAAAATAAAAGGTGGAAAGGGGTAGGTCATGCATCTTAATACTCTTGTTCCTTGGCTTTTTTCCTACTTTGAAGATAGCTCTTTTCTCTGACCAGTTCTTCCTTTTCTAATCTCTTAAAACCAGATGTTTCATGAGATTTTAACCTCTGCCTTCTCTCCTATTTTCTTTTGGGAATCTCATCTACTCAAGGCTTCAACTCTCTAGGCTACTGACATCCAAAATTAGTTCTCTAAATTGACCTATTTCCCAAGGATATATCCCACATTTCCATTCCACTTCTTGATTCTACCTGATAGAATGGCCCACTAATAACTTAAATGTAATGTGCTCAAAAGCAAGATCATGAGTCCCTTCACTGAGGTGCCCTCTCCTTCAAACCCTATCCTATCTCAAAGTATGGTACTAGCAAACTTCTAAGTTAATCAGTTTCTGGTTCTAAACCTAGTTTGCCCCCTATATCTTGTCAGTTGTCTTTGCTATTCTCATTCCTGTACTTCACCTAAAAGACAAGTCTCCTACTGTTTCTCTGCCCTGAGATTCACCCACTCCCAATCATTTCACATACTACATTCACATAAGTTTTGGTAACATAATCCTCATCATGTTAGCCTTCTGTTCTAAAGGTCTTCATTGTTTGTTTCTGACTATCCAGTGTTCTCCATTTGAAACAACTTTTGCAAAGATTATGACAGTGAGAGAAATCTAACATGGCTGACTCCATCTTGCTTCTAGCTTCAAAGGCCGGCTGTCTTCCCTCACTCCTGGGTATAGGCAAAGCTAATCATGGAAGGAATTTATAGTTTAATCTTAAAAGCAAGGATGGTAACAGTCCTTCCCAAAATTAAACCGCCTTTCTAAAACTAATGAAAGGCCACAAGGTTGGGATTATGAGAGGTGCCGGAATTCTGCTAAGATGTAGGCAGAGTTTCTATAATCCTTTACTGCTGAAGAGTCATGCAGCCAGAGGTCACATGATATGTGACTTCCCTAATTGCTCTTACAGATAACATCGCTACTGTAGATCCTGAGGTTGGCCTTTTGAAATGTCTTTTCAGACTTTTGCATTTCTGATGACTGTCTGACTCTATTGGTCCCAAGATTCAAGACTCAGACCCAAGACTCAACTGAACCAGTCCTGTGGCCCCCCACCCAGAGTTGGACTCAGTGCTAGAGAACCATTTTTGACACCCCCAGCATGGCATCCCCAACCAATCAGCAGCACCCTATTCCCTAGTCCCCTGTTCACCCAACTATCCTTGAAAAACCCTAACCTCCAAGCCATCAGGAGGGATCAGGAGTTTTGTTTTTCTCGTTGTTTTTTTTTTTTTTTTTTGAGACAGAGTCTCGCTGTGTCACCAGGCTGGAGTGCAGTAGCATGATCTCGGCTCACTGCAACCTCTGCCTCCTGGGTTCAAGCGATCCTCCTGCCTCAGCCTCCCAAGTAGCTAGGACTAGAGGTGTGCGACACCACACCCAGCTAATTTTTGTATTTTTAGTAGAGACGGGGTTTCAGCATGTTGGCCAGGACAGTCTTGATCTCTTGACCTCATGATCCACCCACCACAGCCTCCCCAAGTGCTGGGATTACAAGTGTGAGCCATCACGCCCAACCAATCAGGAGTTTTATGAGGAGACTAATTTGAACAACTGCAGTTCTCTCACATGGGCTGGCCTTGTGTCAACTTCTTTACTGCAATGCCATGGTCTCAGTGAAATGGTTTTGTCTGTGCAGCAGGCAAGAAACTGCCAGGTGATTATACATCTCAACCATCTTTCCAGTCCTAAATCCTGATATTGCTTTCCTATATGTTTATATGCTTTAACTAAAACCAAACTGGATTTCCTGAACTACTTCCATTTATGAATTAATAATTCCTTTATTCTGGATTACCACTTATTATCTCTGCCTTTCAAAAATTTAATCCAACCTAGAGAATTGCTAGCTGCAAAGAAAAAATCCTGTTCCTTATCTAATATGTTACCCCAAATAAAATATACTCAAAGATATAAGAAAAGTAAAACCATAAGAATACTAGAAACAGAGAAAGCAGAGAAAAATTTCAACTTATAATTCTAGAATAGGAAGCCTTAAAGACTGAAAGAAAAATAAAAAAATATATATATTTAGAACTAATCTTATATCTTTTTTTTTTTTTTTTTTTTTTGAGACGGAGTCTCGCTCTGTCGCCCAAGCTGGAGTACAGTGGTGCGATCTTGGCTCATTGCAACCTCTGCCTCACGGGTTCACACCATTCTCCTGCCTCAGCCTCCCGAGAAGCTGGGACTGACTACAGGCGCTCGCCACCATGCCTGGCTAATTTTTTGTATTTTTAGTAGAGACAAGGTTTCACCCTGTTAGCCAGGATGGTCTCGATCTCCTGACCTTGTTATCTGCCCGCCTCAGCCTCCCAAGTGCTGGGATTACAGGTGTGAGCTACCAGGCCTGGCCCTCTTTTCCTTTTTTTTTTTTTTTTTTGAGACAGAGTTTCACTTGTCGCCCAAGCTGGAGTACAATGGCGCAATCGCGGCTCACTGCACCTCCACCTCCTGGGTTCAGGAGATCCTCCTGCCTCAGCCTCCCAAGTAGCTAGGATTACAGTCGCCCGCCACCATGCCCGGCTAATTTTTGTATTTTTAGTAGAGACGGGGTTTCACCATGTTGGCCAGGTTGGTCTAGAACTCCTGTGCTCAGATGATCCAGCCCACCTCAGCCTCCCAAAGTTCTGGGATAACAGGCATGATCCACCGTGCCCAGAGATGTCCCAGTCCTATCCCCTAGAACCTGCAAATGTTACTACAGACCAAAAGGACTTTGTAGATATGATTAAGGATCCTGAGATGGAGAGTAGTCTAGATTACCCAGGTAGACCCAATCTAATCACAAGAGTCCTTAAAAATAGAGAACTTTTCCCAGTTGTGGTGAAAGGGAGACATGACAATGAAAGAAGGTTAAGAAACAACATTGCTGATTTTGAAGCTACAGAAGGGAGCCACGAGAAGGAAACATTCTTCCCTAGAGCCTCCAGAAAGCAACACAGCCCTGCCGACACCTTGATTTTGGCCCAGGAAGACGCATGTTGAATTTCTGACCCACAGAACAGAATAATACATTCACATTGTTTAAAGCCACTAGTTTTGTGGTAATTTGTTACAGCGGCAACAGAAAACATATATTTAAGAAATTAGCTCTTTATGCTCAGGCTGGTGGTGCCATTGTCAACAGTAATGACACTATATAAATATACATGAGGCTAAGCTACTCACAGCTAGCTGAGGCAAAACAGGGATAGGCTGTTTTGTGGGAAGTGGAGTGGGCAGGTGCAAATGAAGGTTAAGTTTTTCTTTTCTGAACTTCCCACAGCCTAGCCACACAAGAAGACAGGATTCCTCCATTCATTCAGGATAGAAAACCAAGGTTAGAGGTAAGGGGGAAAATGAAACATGACGTATGGTCCCTGATATCTCTTGGTTGAGAACTATTACAAAAACTGTCACCTCTATCATATCCTGTAGAGGAGAATCTAGTATAGAACCTAATACAGAACAATCTTGCTCTCCTCTTTTCCTCCCACAAGCCAGAGGACATGAATTTTCTCCCTTTCCTACTAACTTTGAAACAAGCTGTCAAAGAAACACAGGAAGTCATATGCTACCAAGGCACCTATATTCCTTAACTCTCTCCTCTGGCTTAGTTAGCTTCACACTATATTCCTTGTCTGAATTCCTCGACTTTGTATATTAGATGAAAAATATACATAACAGGTAATTAAATGCATGCAATAAAACTAAATTATAAAAGCTTATAAATCTGAATGTTTTATTAATAGTTTAATTGTTAATATCTTAAATGCCTATCTGTTGAGGTGATACAAAGGATATAAAATAGTAGTGTTGTGGTTAAGGTAACTGTAAACATTACCTTAGAGTACTATAATGTCATTGCTAATAGAGCACCGGTTACTAACTTGCATGTTACTCCACATCTGTGTCAGTTTCTCTGTCTGTATCCGCCCTACCAACATCAGAAGTCTGCAGAGTTGTAAGGTATTATCCAATAATATACATAGAATACTCTTCAGAGCTCTAATAATATTATCACATTACCATGACACTGTCTTATAATTAACACAAATGTAGGAGGTATCTTAAAATAATGTATAAATATCAGTTCTTCACTAAAAAGATACTGCATTTTAACACAGATGCTAAAATCAGATAAACCAATTACTCTCCAAAGATTTGGTTATTAGTTTTTTAGCATATCAAACCACCTAAGAATACTTTTCAATAAAATCTTAAGAACTTGTACTAACTGTAGATTTATAAAAGTATTAAGGGTCATTAACTATATTTTAAAAGATAAAATACAATAACTTACCTACTATTACCACAGGAAAAGTCACTGACGAATCTTCCAGTAAAGAAGTTTCTTCAACTAATGGCATCGCTTTAACTTTTCGCCCCAAGTTGTCACCAAAGTATTGCACTAAGGAATTAAAAATCTCTCCTTCAGTTTCAGTGTCACTATAGTTTCTTTAAAAAAAAAAAGGGGGAATAAAAAGAGATATAGTCAATGTAGCCTTTATAAAAATCAATCTCTACTCTTGAGTTTATTTAGACATAAAATATTTTAATCGTTCCATAAAAGAAGCAAAGAAAATCCTTCTAATTAATGCTTTCAAATTAGTAGCTTCGCTACATGTCAACCTATACCAACTTGAAGGCCAAATATCCCCAATATTAATAGTTGCTTTTCTCTCACAAGTATCTTCTAGGCAAGTCTCTAATAAGCAGTTCTCTCATGATCAAAGACAGCATGGTGTTGAGGAGTTTATAATTCTCTGAAATTGGCCTAGAAATGGCTAGTTTCTCCTCTACACCTTTCTTTTTAAAAGGTGAGTGCATTAAAAGACAATATATAGTCATATACATTTTAAGAAAAAGTTACGGTATTTATATATTATAAATTGTGCATTTTCATATAAGAAATTAGGTTTATACATTTTTATTCAAAAAATATACTACATATATATTTTATATATATATATATATTTTTTTTTTTTTTTTTTTTTGGAAACAAGGTCTTGCTCTGTCACCCAGGCTGGAGTACAATGGCGCAAACATGGCTCACTGCAGCCTCCACCTCCTGGGCTCATGTCATCCTCTTGCTTCAGCCTCCAGAGTAGCCGGGGCTACAGGTGTGCCACCACACTTGGCTAATTTAAAAAATATTTTTTGGTAGAGATAGGATCTCGCTATGTTACCCAGACTTCAAAAATATGTTTAAAAAAATCTTAATGTTATTTTCCAATTTTTCTTTCTCAATTGGCTCTCTAGAAATTAGTTTTAGCATTCTCACATTTTCATGCAATACATGGAGTATCTCCTGCACACAGGTAATGTTCTGCATTATACAACAGATTACTTTAGAATAGAATCCCTTAATTAATTTTATCTTCATACAGTCAGTAACAGCCACAATGTCTGGAAGTATTAAATTAAGTACCTACTAGTGGGTAAGTGTGTTTATTACTACTCTCAGATGATAAATAAGCATGGGATAGATCAGTTATTTCACAAGATTGAACTCACTGATCCCAGAGGAGGCTGATAAACAGAAAAGAATCAGGCAGAGACAGGCATTTCTACTTCCGTATAACCTTCAGAGTTCCCAATCTACCCTAGGATAGGGGAGACTTCCTCAGGACATACCGAGAGCTTTCTTGAAGCAAAGAAAGTAACCTGTACCCCAAATATTTGGTTTCCTCTTACATAGCCTCTTCTGACCAAAACAGACACCAATCAGACATGGCTACTAAGGGAAACCCCTCCTCACAGTGCAAGCCTACCCTTTGGAGGAAGTTTTATATGCTCAATCCATCTATTTCTGACTCATTCCAACTACTGCCTCTGATCAGATCCAGATGCATCAGCTGTCTTGCCCGTGCCTGCTTCTACCTCTTGGCAACTGCATTTAACATGTTTTATATTCTGCTCTGTCCCTGGTATTTCTCCAAAGTATGTGCAAAGGTTAGGTTCTCCTGTACCTTTGGAGGCTTCTGATCAAAGTCATTTTGATCAGAAACCTCCAAACCACTGCTCAAAGAAATCAGAGATGACACACACAAACCACTGCTCAATGAAATCAGAGGCGACGGGAATGGGAAAACATTCCATATTCATGTGTAGGAAGAATCAGTATCATTAAAATGGCTATACAAATTCATACAAACTGCCCAAAGCAATTTATAGATACAAAGCTATTCCCATTAAACTCCCAATGACATTCTTCAAAGAACTAGAAAAAACTATTTTAAAATTCATATGAAACCAAAAAAGAGCCTAAATAGCCAAGGCAATCCTAAGTGAAAAGAACAAAGCGGGAAGCATCACCTCACCTGACTTCAGACTATTCTACAGGGCTACAGTAACCAAAACAGCATGGTACTGGTACAAAAACAGACACATAGACCAATGGAAGAGAAAACCCAGAAATAAGACCACACACCTGCAACTATCTGATCTTTGACAAACCTGACAAAAATAAGCAATGGGGAAAGGATTCCCTATTCAATAAATAGTGCTGGGATAACTAGTTAGCCATATGCAGAAGATCTAAACTGGATAACTTCCTTATACCACATACAAAAAGTAACTCTAGATGGATTAAAGACTCAAATATAAAACCCCAAACTGTATAAACCCTGGAAGACAACCTAGGCAATACCATTCAGGACACAGGCACAAGCAAAGTTTCATGAGGAAGACGCCAAAGGCAACTGCAACAAAAGCAAAAAAAAATTGACAAATGGTATCTAATTAAACTAACGAGCTTCTGCACAGCAAAAGAAACTATCAACAGAGTAAACAGACAACCAACAGAATGGGAGAAAATTTTTGCAAACTATGCATCCAACAAAGGTCTAATATCCAGCATCTATGAGGAACTTAAATTTACAAGAAAAAACAACCCTACAGAAAAGTGGGCAAAGGACATGAACAGACACTTCTCAAAAGAAGACATACAGGCAGCCAACAATCATATGAAAAAAAGTTCAACATCACTCATTAGAGAAACGCAAATCAAAACCACAATTAGGTACCATCTAACACCAGTCAAAATGGCTATTAAAAAGTCAAAAAATAACAAATGCTGACAAGGTTATGGAGAAAAGGGAATGCTTATATGTTGGGGGGAGTGTATTAGTTCAGCCATTGTGGAATAGTGTGGTGATTCCTCAAAGACCTAAAGATAGAAATACCATTCGACCCATCAATCCCATTACTGAGTATATACCCAAAGGAATAAAAATCATTCTATTATACAGACAAATGCACATGTACATTCACTGCAGCACTATTCACCATGGCAAAGGCATGGAATCAACCTAAACGCCCATCAATGATAGACTGGATAAAGAAAACATGGTACATATGCACCATAGAATACTATACAGCCACAAAAAAGAATGAGATCAGGTCCTTTGCAGGGACATAGATGGAGCTGGAGGCCCTTATCCTTAGCAAACTAACACAGGAACAGAAAACCAAAGACCACATGTTGTCACTTATATAAGGGGGAGCTAAATGAGAACACATGCACACACAGAGGGGAACAACACACACTGGGGCGCACCTGAGGATGAAGGGTGGGAGGAGGGAGAGGATCAAGAAAAACAACTAATGCAAGTTTGTTCAACCCACATGCGGCCCAGGATGGCTTTGGATGTGGCTCAACACAAATTCGTAGACTTTCTTAAAACATTATGAGATTTTCTTGCCATTTTTTTTAAGCTCATCAGCTATCATCAATGTGAGTGTATTTTATGTGTGGCCCAAGACAATTCTTCCAATGTGGTCCAGGGAAGCAAAAAGACTGGACACCCCTGAACTAATGGGTACTAGGCTTAATACCTGCGTGATGAAACAAACTCCCATGACACGTTTACCTACGTAAGAAACCTGAACTTGCATCCCTGTACTTAAAAGAAAAAACAGAATATTAAGTTTTTCAATCCATGAATATAGATTTCCTTTCCATTTATTTAGACCTTTAATTTCTCTCAACATTTTGTAGTTTTCAGTGCACAAGTATTGCATTTTTTATTAAATTTATTCTTATGTATTTCATTTTTTGATGCTATTATATAAATGAAATACCTTTGTTAATTTCATTTTAAGTTATTCAGTGTTAATGTACAGAAATACAATTCACTTTTGTATGTTGATTTTGCATCCTGCAATACCGTTGAATTTATTTATTAGGTCTAGTAGTTTTTTGCATGTGCAGCCCTCAAGCAATGAAGAACCAAAGTTTAGCTTATCCAAATTCTCTACACATTAGCTTATCTAAATTTACATAGTATAGGTAATCTGCTCTGATTTTTCAGGAGCCACTGGTATAAACTCTGTGATAAACTATTTGTAGTAAACCTGCCTACTATTTGATAGTGGTTTAACACAAAGAAAAACAAGGAAACAAAAAACGGAAAGTGTGATTCACTGGTTTTACATAAAACATTAATGAAACAAGACTTTTAGTAATTATTCTAAAAAATTCAGAGCTTAAGTTATAAATTTAGTATTGCTGTACATGTTTTATAGTACATGCACAGTATATCACAGGTCTATGAACAGTGCTAATCTCTAGATTTCCAATTTGATATTTGTTCTATTTAAAACAAGAGCTTATTTTGAGTAATAAAAATCTACTTTTTCTTCGAGGCACAAATTAAAATTGGAAAATACGTACAATTACATTTAGCAACTAGTAAAGAACAGCACTTTACATGCAAAATTAGTTACTCTATTGTTAGGAAGCAAGTTAAAAGCCTATTTGACATTTAAGATGCTTTTAGAGGCCTTCCATTTTTTGTTTTTGAAACATTACAGCACAAAGTTTCAGAGAACATTTCAAAGGATAGTGTGGACAAAGTATCAGGATAACAAAAAGACTTTTTCCATACCATAGCAGTACTTGTTTAAATGATCAAACTAAAATGAAATGCTTTACTAACTGAATTTTTATAGTCTTTGGAACCATGAACCTAAAATTTACCAAATTTATACTACCACATGGAAAGAAGGTTCTAAAGCCACAAATGAAGTCAGTCACACTCTTCATCTTCCAGAACACGAAGGAAGAGGTTTTTTCCTTTGGAAAGTTAGTGGACAGTTCTCTCACTACTTATCCATTCAGATGTTAGACAATACAGATGTCACAACCTGTTTTATAATCTGTGTTTTTTTGTGTGTTTTTTGTTGTTTTGAGACTGTCTCACTCTGTCGCCCAGTTGGAATGCAGTGGTGCGATCTCAGGTCACTGCAACGTGTCTCCTGGGTTCAAGCTATTCTCCTGCCTCAACCTCCCGAGTAGCTGGGATTACAGGCGCACACCACCCTGCCCGGCTAATTTTTGAGTTTTTAGTAGAGACGGGGTTTCACCATGTTGGCCAGGATGACCTGAACTGACCTGAAACTGCTCGAGAAATAGCACTGGTAAATCAGAAACATATTCCTGAAGGAGCTGGTAAACAACTAAAAAAAAAAAAATACTTTAGACACAACAGAACTGTTTTTGCAATAAAAAGTGTGGTTTATTAATCATAATGTTTATCTTTGGCAGCTAGCTTGTTTTTCTTTCTGTCCCTCAAGACTAAAACATAGCAAATACTTTGTTTTCACTCCCTACTCCAAATTTCTGTGCACGACACGAAGCAAATGGTATTCAACACCCAGTATTAGTCAAAAGAATATGAATCCTACACTGTGCATCAAAAGGTGTCAAATAGCTTTCACACAATATTTTCTGAAAGGCATCTTAGATTCTCATGGGCTTTATTTAGTTTAACAAGTTTCACTAGGGGAACCTATTTCCTAAAACTTTCCATAGTCAATCTGATACTTTCAAACCGCTGTCTCAGTAGTCAACAAATTTGCCTAAAAGTTAAAATCAAGCAGTTTATTATATGAAACAATTTTTCCTTAATATCCACAACTTAGAGACTCATTCTAAACTCACTAAGAGGTTAGACAAGCTTGGATTATCGCTGTTACAAAAGAAGTTCCAAACTTTCTCTATGCCTTACATCTCTTTTACTATAGGATGACGCTTCTTAACCTCTTCTCTGAATACTGTTCTTAAATATACACAGGATTTACAAGAAAACTAATTCTATTAAAACAGTCATAAAAAGTAAACGTGATATATATGTGTATGTGCTTCTCTGTTGCATTCAATAAATTCAGTGATGTGTTACTATAATTTTGAAGAAATAAGTATAAACTGTATTTCTATATTAACTGCAATGTGATATAAACATATTTTATGATCTCTACTGATGACAGTCACAGATACTACTGTGATTTGTTGCTTATATTTGTAACTGAATATTAGTTTTTAAAATTTAGTGAAATGATATACCTTTCTTTCCATCCAAGTTCATGGGTTACCTAAATTGTATGAAACCCATTATTTAGGAACGCTTGATCAAAATTTCATATTTTACCAGGGAAGAAGTCTTACATAGAATTATTCTGGAACATCAGTATAAAGCAAGGTACTAAAGTATTCCCTATGCTTAACCATTCTTCACCCCAGGGTTAAAATCAGTTTCTAGTGTCTGGTCTTTCCACCAATGACTGAGGTGTTGACCAAATGTGCTAGATCTAGAAAACATACTTTTATTTTAGAAATGTATTATATTTTATCACCCCTAAAACCTTTCCCCATAAGGTGATTGTAAAACCGCCTCATTCTTTAAATTTCTACAACACACACGTCTTACCACGGCTAACATCTTAACAAGGCAGAATCTATTTGTGACTAGATGACACTGAAATGTAGTTCCCTACCTTCCTTCCACTCATTACATTATTTAGAAGACTTTTTCAGAAATAATTTTTTTTTAGGGAGGCAGGCACTTCGTAGAACCCTTCACTAAAACTTTGCACTACTGGGAAGTCTCAGCTCGCCGTAACCGACTCAGTCCGGGCCTAGCCGGTCCCGCAGTCCCGTGACCCGCGCGGTCCAGCGCGAGAAAAGGGAACAGCGCAGGGCTCCCCGGAGCAAGGACCCCACCACACCGCACCCCACCCCACCCCCACGCCAGGCAGGACGGCCGAGGCGGGACGACGCTGCGGTCCAGGCGCTCGCCCTCCACCCCGGTCCCGGTCCCGGTCCCGGTCCCAGGCCAAAAAGCTCGAGAGCGCGGCATCCCCGCCTGCTCCCCTCCCATCCCCGGCGAGGAAGTCACCTGAAATGACCAGCCAGGGAGCAGCGGCAGCACCACACGGGCATGGAGCGCTGCGCGAGGGGCGCCCGAGCGCGGCCGCCGTGGCCGCCTCCGCCTCCCCCGGCGAGGCTGCCCGCTTGGGGCGCCCGCTGGCTCGGGGTCGCGGGGTCTGCCGGGCGCCCCTGCCTCGCGCCTCGCCGTTGCCGCGGCTGCCCCGGCTCTGTGGCGCCGGAGTCTGCCTCCAGATAGCGGCTTCCGCTCCTCGCCTGCAGGGAGCCAGGCGCCGGAGGCGGGTGATCTCGGGGCGCCGCGATAGGGGCGGAGCGGGGCGGGGACGCTGCGACGGCGGCTGCAGCGGCGCGCGGGCCCCTCCTCGCAGGTGCGGCTGCGGCGGGCGAAGTCTGCGATTGGTGGAGCCGCGGCCCGGGCGAGGGGCCGGGCCTGATGGAGCCGAGGCTGCGCGGGCAGGGGACCGAGATCTGCAGGCAAACTGCGCGGCTCGAGCGGCGGCAATCGGGACCTAGACCTCGGTCAGCGCCCCGCCGCCCCTCTGCGTGCGACTTGGTGAGGCCGGTGGGTGCGCGTCGAGAGGGCCGAGGGACGAGCGGAAGAGAAGCTGCTGCGAACTCGGGCCACCCAGATGGCCCGGCGGAGGTCCCTGCGTAAGGCGCGGCCTCGGCCACCTCGCCGAGGACCCCGGGAAGGGTCGAGCTTCCCATGCCTGAGAACCCACCTTTGGGCATTTCCTCGCGCTGCCGGGGTGCAGACGCCGGGAGCTTCCGGGTGCCTCTCCCGCTGACCCCCGCATCACAGTCACCTGGGGGACTCACCAAACCACAGGTGCCCGGGACCCGCCCACCACGCTTCTTTTATGGAAGTCCCGCTTCCGGGAAGAGGTCATCCTCCCCTCTTCATGTCTCTCAAACACCCACAAGTGTAGGAATTACCAGCACGCCGGGTGAAAATCCAGGTGCTCATCAGGCCCGCCCCAGACCACACACCGGCCAGTGTGGGGAAGGGCAGGAACCCCTGCTGCTTTTTAAGCCCCTGCGGGCGTTTGTGATGCAATAGGGAGTTAGAAAAGTACTCAATAGTGAGTGTCGTTATTCGGTTTGTCAAAAATTAAAGGTGGGGAGGACAAAAATCAGGAGAGATTGATTGCATCTACTTTTCTACGGAAATGTCTAACTCCGCTTCCAAAAAAAGTCGTAATTATTTTTGTGCTTCAAATATACGTAGATCTTTCAACATAATTTTGTAAAACAAATGTTAAGTTTTACTGAATGTTGTCACTGAACAAACTTGTGATGAGCAGGCATTTTAGAGTCTTGGGAGCTTAAAAGAAAATCATAGGACCCAGACTGCCACCAGGGTTTATGCAATCTAAGAGTATATTAACCACTTTTAAGAATTATATGTTTTTCTCTTTTTTGAGCTTTTGTCGATTTGACACGTTCATTTCA
This sequence comes from Gorilla gorilla gorilla, assembly GCF_029281585.2. Taxonomy (NCBI): domain Eukaryota; kingdom Metazoa; phylum Chordata; class Mammalia; order Primates; family Hominidae; genus Gorilla; species Gorilla gorilla. The sequence continues at coordinate 95,762,592 of NC_073231.2, read as the reverse complement.
TTTGAATGTTGGTTCTGAAAATGAAGCATGTAGTTACTTTTCCGTTAACATACATAACAGCATTTTAAAGTACCTAAATTCCTTTTGGAAGGCCGAGGCGGACGGATCACCTGAGGTCAGAAGTTCCAGACCAGCCTGACCAACATGGTGAAACCCGTCTCTACTAAAAATACAAAACCTAGCCCCGGGCGTGGTGGCAGGCGCCTGTAATCCCAGCTACTCAGGAGCCTGATGCAGGAGAATCGCTTGAAACCGGGAGGCGGAGGTTGCAGTGAGCTGAGATCGCGCCACTGCACTCAGCCTGGGCCAAAGAGTGAGACTCTGTATCAAAAAATAATAATGAAGTACCTGGCCGGGCGCGGTGGCTCACGCTTGTTATACCCAGCACTTTGGGAGGCCGAGACGGGCAGATCACGAGGTCAGGAGATCGAGACCACGGTGAATGGCGTGAACCCGGGAGGCGGAGCTTGCAGTGAGCTAAGATCGCGCCACTGCACTCCAGCCTGGGCGACAGAGCGAGACTCCGTCTCAAAAATAAATAAATAAATAAATAAAGTACCTAAATTCCTAAAAGCTAAATAAATAAATAAATAAAGTACCTAAATTCCTAAAAGCAGTGCTTAATTCTGCAGCACATATACTAAAATTAGAATAATATGAAGATTAGCATGGCCCCTTCCCAAGGATAACACGCAAATTCGTGAAGCGTTCCGTATTTTTAAATATATACACCTACTATGTAACCAAAAACATTAAAAATAAACATAAATTCCTGAAAGCTATGCCAATCCAATCCAGATAATTCTTTTAATTTTTAATTTTTATTTTTTGTGAATACATGTATATATTTATGGGGTACATGAGATTTTGATACAGGCATACAATAAGTAATAATCACATCAGGGTACATGGAGTATCCATCACCTCAAATATTTATCCTTTCTTTGTGCTACAAACAATCTAATTAGTTATTTTAAAATGTTCAATGAATTATCGTTGACTAGTCACTCTCGTGCTGTCAAATACTAGATCTAATTCTGTCTATACTTTTGTACCTATTAACCATCCCCACTCTGCCCCTTAATTCCCCACTACCCTGCCCAGCCTTGTAACCATCATTCTATTCTCTGTTAGTTCCGTTGTTTTAATTTTTAGCTCCCACAAATAAGTGAGAACGTGCAGAGTTTGTCATTCTGTACCTGGCCTATTTCACTTAAAGTAATGACATCAGTTGCATCCATTTTGTTGAAAATAACAGGATCTCATTCATTTTTATGGCTGAATGCTACTACGTTGTGTACATAAACCACGTTTTCTTTACTTGTCTATTGATGGACACTTAGGTTGTTTCCAAATCTTGGCTGTTGTGAACAGTGCTGCAATAAACATGGGAGTGCAAGTATATCTTAGGATATACTGATTTCCTTTCTTTGGGGTATATACCTATTAGTGGCATTGCTGGATCATGTGGTAGCTCTATTTTTAGCTTTTTGAGGAATATCCAAACTATTCTCCTTAGTGGCTGTACTAATTTACATTCCCACCAACAGTGTACAAGGGTTCTCTTTTCTCCACATCCTCATCAGCATTTGTTATTGCCTGTCTTTTGGATATAGGCCATTTTAATTATGATGAAATGATATCTCATTGTAGTTTTGATTTGCATTTCTCTGATGATGAGTGATGTTGAGCACCTTTTCATATACTTATTTGTCATTTGTATGCCTTCTTTTGGTAAATGTCTATTCACATCTTTTGCCCGTTTTAAATTTTTTTTTTTTTTTTTTTTGAGAGATAGGTTCTTGCTCTGTCACCCAGGCTGGAATGCAGTGGTTTGATCTAGCTCACTGAAGCTTCGAACTCCTGGGCTCAAGTAATCCCCCCACTTCAGCCTCCTGAGTAGCTGGGACTAGAGGTGTGCACCACCACACCTAGCTAAATTTTCTTTTAATTTTTTTTTCTTTTTTCTTTTTTTTTGTAGAGATGGGGTTTCTACAAAAAAACAGCCTGCCCGTGTTGCCCAGGCTGGTCTTGAACTCCTGGCCTCAAGTGATCCTCCTGCCTTGGCCTCCCAAAGTGCTGGGATTACAGGTGGGAACCATGGTGCCTGGCCCTTTTGTCCTTTTTAAACTCAGATTATTATAATTTTTCCTATTAAGTTGTTCATGCTCCTTATATATACTGGTTATTAATCCCTTGTCAGATGGATAGTTTGCATATATTTTTTTCCCGTTCTGTGGATTGTCTCTTTGTTGATTGTTTCCTTTGCGGTGCAGAAGCTTTTTATCTTGATGTGGTCACATTTATCCATATTTGCTTTGGATGCCTGTGCTTTTAGGGTGTTACTCAGCAACTCTTTTGCCCAGCCCAATGTCCTGGAGAGCTTCCTCAATGTTTTCTTTTAGTAGTTTCATAGTTTCAGATCTTAGATTTAAGTCTTTAATCCGTTTTGATTTGATTTGTGTGTATGGTGAGAGATAGAGGTCTACTTTCATTCTGCATATGGCTATCCAGTTTTCCCAGCACCATTCATTAAACAGACCGTCCTTTCTCCAATGTGTATTCTTGGCACCTTTGTTGAAAATGACTGCAGATATATGGAGTTGTTTCTGGGTTCTCTATTCTGTTCCATTGTTTTTTTTTTTTTTTTGAAATGGAGTCAGCCTCTGTCACCCAGGCTGGAGTGCAGTGGCAAGATCTCGGCCCACTTTTACCTCCACCTCTTGGGTTCAAGCGATTCTTCTTCCTCAGCCTGTCAAGTAGCTGAGATTACAAGTGCGTGCCACCATGCCTGGCTAAGTTTAGTATTTTTAGTAGAGACATGGTTTCACCATGTTGGCCAGACTTGTCTTGAACTCCCGGCCTCAAGTGCCGCCTCGGCCTTCCAAAAGTGCTCAAAGTGCGGGGAATACTGGTGTGAGCCACCATGCCCAGCTAATTTTTGTACTTTTAGTAGAGACAGGGTTTCACCATGTTGGCCAAGCTGATCTCAAAGTGACATCAAGGGATCCACACGCCTCGGCCTCCTAAAATGCTTGGATTACAGGCATGAGCCACTGTGCCTGGGCCCTCTTCCACTGGTCTTTATGTCTGTTTTTATGCCAATACCATGTCATTTTGGTCACTATAGCTCTGTAGTATAATTTGAAGCCTGGTAATGTGATTCATACAGTTTTGTTCTTTTTACCCAGGATAGCTTTGGCTATTCTGAGTCTTTTGTGGTTCTATATAAATTTTAGGATTTTTTTTTCTATTTATGTGAAGAATGTCATAGGTATTTTGATAGAGATTGCATTTAATCTGTAGATTGCTTTGGGAAATATGGACGGTTTAACAATATGGATACTTCCAATCTGTGAACATGGAATACCTTTCCATTTTTTTGTGTCCTCATTAATTTCTTATAGTTTTCACTGTAGAGATCTTTCACTTCTTTGGTTAATTTCTGGGTAATTAATTTTATTTCTAGGTATTGTAAATGGAATTACTTCCTTGATTTCTTTTTCAGATTGTTCACTGTCGGCAATAGAACTGCTACTGATTTTTATGTGTTGATTTTGTATCTGCAACTTTACTGAATTTGTTTATCAGATCTAATAGTTTTTTGGTGGAGTCTTTAGGTTTTTCCAAAGATAAGATCACATCATCTGAAAAGGATAATTTGACTTCTTCGTTTCCGATTTGGATGCCCTTTATTTCTTTCTCTTGTCTGATTGCTCTAGCTAGAACTTCTGGTACTATGGTGAATAACAGTGGTGAAAGTGGGCATCTTTGTCATGTCCCAGGTATGAGAGGAAAGGCTTTAAATTTTTCCTCATTCAGTATGATACTAGCTGTGGATCTATTGTATATAGATTTTATTATGTTGAGTTTTATACCCAGTTTTTTTAGGGTTTTTATCATGAAGGGATGTTGAATTTCATCAAATGCTTTTTCAGCATCAATTAAAATGATCATATGGCGTTTGCCCTTCATTCTGTTGATATGATGTATCACATTGTTTTGCATATGATGAATCATTCTTGCATCTGAGATAAATCCCTCTTAGTCATGATGAATGATCTTTTTAATGTGTTTTTGAATGCACTTTGCTAGTATTCTGTTGAGGATTTTTGCATCAGTATTCATCAGTGATATTGGCCTGCAGTTAATTTTTTATTTTTATTTATTTATTTATTTTGATGTGTCTGCCTGGCTTTGGTAACCGTGTAATACTGGCCTCATAGAGAGAGTTTGCAAATATTCCCTCCTCTTCTGTTTTTCAGAATAGTTTGAGTAGGATTGGTATTAGTTCTTCTCTAAATGTTTGGCAGAACTCAGCAGTGAAGTCATTGGGTCCCAGGCTTTTCTTTGCTGGAAGATTTTTTTATTATGGCTTTGATCTCATTACTTGTTATTGATCTGCTCAGTTTTTGGATTTCTTCATGGTTAAATTCTGGTAGGTTGTATGTGTCTAGGAATTTATTCATTTCTTCTAGATTTTTCAATTTATTAGCATATAGTTGCTCATAGTAGCCACTAATGATGCTTTGAATTTCTGCAGTATTAGTTATAATGTCTCCTTTTTTGTCTTTGATTTTATTTATGTGGGTCTTCTCTCTTTTTTCCTCAGTCTGGCTCAAGGTTTGTCAATTTTATCTTTTCAAAACCCAACGTTTTGTTTCATTGATCTTGTTTATTGTTTTCCTCGTTTCAATTCCATTGATCTCTGCTCTGATCTTTATTATTTCTTTTCTTCTACTAATTTGCAGTTGGTTTGCCTTTGCTTTTCTAGTTCTTTAAAATGAATCATTAGTTTATTTGAAGTTTTTCTACTTTTTTGATAATAGTATATAGCTATAAACTTTCCTCTTAGTACTGCTTTTGCTGTATTCCATAGGTTTTGGTATATTGAGCTTCCATTATCATGTGTTTCAAAAAAAGTTCCTTTTTTTTTTTTTTTTTTTTTATTGATCATTCTTGGGTGTTTCTCGCAGGGGGGGATTTGGCAGGGTCATAGGACAATAGTGGAGGGAAGGTCAGCAGATAAACAAGTGAACAAAGGTCTCTGGTTTTCCTAGGCAGAGGACCCTGCGGCCTTCCGCAGTGTTTGTGTCCCTGGGTACTTGAGATTAGGGAGTGCATCTGTTTAACAAAGCACATCTTGCACCGCCCTTAATCCATTTAACCCTGAGTGGACACAGCACATGTTTCAGAGAGCACAGGCTTGGGGGTAAGGTCACAGATCAACAGGATCCCAAGGCAGAAGAATTTTTCTTAGTACAGAACAAAATGAAAAGTCTCCCATGTCTACTTCTTTCTACACAGACACGGCAACCATCCGATTTCTCAATCTTTTCCCCACCTTTCCCCCGCTTCTATTCTACAAAACCGCCATTGTCATCATGGCCCGTTCTCAATGAGCTGTTGGGTACACCTCCCAGATGGGGTGGTGGCCGGGCAGAGGGGCTCCTCACTTCCCAGTAGGGGCGGCCGGGCAGAGGCGCCCCTCTCCTCCCAGAGGGGGCGGCTGGCCAGGCGGGGGGGCTGATCCCCTGACCTCCCTCCCGGACGGGGCGGCTGGACGGGGCGGCTGGACGGGCAGAGGGGCTCTTCACTTCCCAGTAGGGGCAGCCGGGCAGAGGCGCCCCTCACCTCCCGGACAGGCGGCTGGCCGGGCAGGGGGCTGACCCCCCCACCTCCCTCCCGGACGGGGTGGCTGCGGGGCGGAGACGCTCCTCACTTCCCAGACGGGGTGGCTGCTGGGCGGAGGGGCTCCTCACTTCTCAGACAGGGCGGTTGCTGGGCGGAGGATCTCCTCACTTCTCAGATGGGGCGGCCGGGCAGAGACGCTCCTCACCTCCCAGACAGGGTCACAGCCGGGCAGAGGTGCTCCTCACATCCCAGATGGGGCGTTGGGGCAGAGGCGCTCCCCACATCTCAGACGATGGGCGGCCAGGCAGAGACGCTCCTCACTTCCTAGATGGGATGGCGGCGGGGAAGGGGCACTCCTCACTTCCTAGATGGGATGGCGGCCGGGCAGAGACACTCCTCAGTTTCCAGACTGGGCAGCCAAGCAGAGGGGCTCCTCACGTCCCAGACGATGGGTGGCCAGGCAGAGACGCTCCTCACTTCCCAGACGGGGTGGCGGCCGGGCAGAGGCTGCACTCTCGGCACTTTGGGAGGCCAAGGCAGGCGGCTGGGAGGTGGAGGTTGTAGCGAGCCGAGATCACGCCATTGCACTCCAGCCTGGGCACCATTGAGCACTGAGTGAACCAGACTCCGTCTGCAATCCCGGCACCTCGGGAGGCCGAGGCTGGCGGATCACTCGCGGTTAGGAGCTGGAGACCAGCCCGGCCAACACAGCGAAACCCCGTCTCCACCAAAAAAATACGAAAACCAGTGAGGCGTGGCGGCGCGCGGCTGCAATCGCAGGCACTTGGCAGGCTGAGGCAGGAGAATCAGGCAGGGAGGTTGCAGTGAGCCGAGATGGCAGCAGTACAGTCCAGCTTCGGCTCGGCATCAGAGGGAGACCGTGGAAAGAGAGGGAGAGGGAGACCGTGGGGAGAGGGAGAGGGAGAGGGAGAGGCAGCTCCAGTTTTCATCTTAATTTCTTCATTGACTCAGTGGTCATTCAGGAGCATATTGTTAATTTCCATGTGTTTGTATAGTTTCAAAAATTCCTCCTGTTATTAATTTCTAGTTGTATTCCACTGTGGTCTGAGAAGATACTTTATATTATTATACTTTACATTTTTGAATGTTTTAAGGAAATGTTATGTAAATATCTATTAGGTCCATTTGTTGTATCATGCAGATTAAGTCCAACGTTTCTTTGTGGAATTTCTGTTTGGATGATTCATTCAGTGCTGAAAGTGGAGTGTTGAGATGTCCCCAGCTATTATCCTATTGGAGTTCATCTCTCTTTAGTGCTAATGTTTGCTTTAGATATCTGTTTGCTCCAGTGTTGGGTGATATGTATTTAAAATTATTATATCCTCTTGCTGAATTGACCTCTTTATCATTATATAATGAGCTTCTTTGTCTCTTTTTATAGTTTTTGTCTTCAAATCTATTTTGGCTGATATATCTATTCCTGCTCTTTTCTGGTTTCCATTTTCACGGAATATCTTTTTGAATCCTTTTATTTTCAGTCTATGTATTTCTTTATAAGTGAAGTATGTTTCTAGTAGGCAACAGATTGTTGTGTCTTGTTTTTATCCATTCAGCCCTGTATGTCTTTGGATTGGAGATTTTAGTCCTTTTACATTCAATGTTATTGTCAAGTAAGGTCTCACTCCTGCCATTTTATTGTTTTCTGGTTCCTTTGTGGTCTTCGCTTCCTTCTTTCGTTCCTTCCTGTCTTCCTTTTAGTGAAGGTGATTTTCTCTAGTGGTATGTTTTAATTTCTTGCTTTTTGTTTTTTTGTGTGTCCATTGTATGTTTTTTGATTTGAGATTACCATGAGGCTTGCAAATAACATCTTATTACCCATTATTTTGAACTTACGACAACTTAACACTGATTGCATAAACAAACAAGCAAGCAAAAAGAAAACTAATAAAAACTCTACCCTTTAATTCAGTCTCCCTGCTTTTTAACTTTTTCATTTCTATCTTGTTGTATTATCTATGTCTTGAAAAATTATTGTAATTATTATTTTTGACTGGATCATCTTTTATTCTTTCTACATAAGATATTAGTAGTTTATACACCATAATTACAGTGCTATGATAGTCTGTGTTTTCTGTGTGCTTACTATTACCAGTTAGTTTTGTACCTTCAAATGATTTCTTATTGCTCATTAGCATCCTTTTCTTTCAGATTGAAGAACTCCATTTAGCATTTCTTATAAGACAGGTCTGGTGTTGATAAAATCCCTCAGCTTTGTTTGCCTGTGAAGGTCTTTATTTCTTCTTCATCTTTGAAGGATATTTATGCTAGATATACTATTCCAGGGTAGAAATTTTTTTTCCTTCAGCACTTTAAATGTGTCATGCCACTCTCTCCTGGCCTGGAAGGTTACCACTGAAAAGTTTGCTGCCAGACATATGGGAGCTCCATTGTATGTTATTCGTTTGTTTTCTCTTGCTACTTTTGGGATCCTTTCCTTATCCTTGACCTTCAGGAGTTTGATTATTAAATGCTTTGAGGTAGTTCTTCTTTGGGTTAATTCTGCTGGGTGTTCTGTAGCCTTCTTGTACTTGGATATTGACATCTTTCTCTAAGTTTGGGTTTGGGAAGTTCTATGTTATTATCCCTTTGAATAAACTTTTTTTTTCTTAGGCATAAAATGCAGATCCTGCACAACCTTTGAATAAACTTTCTGTGCCTATTTCTCTCTCTACCTACTCCCTAAGGCTAATAACTCTCAGATTTGCTCTTTTGAGGCTGTTTTCTAGATCTTGTAGGTGTGCTTCATTGTTTTTTATTCTTTTTTCCTTTGTCTCCTCTGATTGTGTATTTTCAAATAGCCTGTCTTCAAGCTCAGTAATTCTGCTTGATCAGTTCTGATGTTAAGTGGCTCTGCTGTCTTCAGCATGTCAGTTGCATTTTTGAGCTCCAGAATTTCTGCTTCATTTCTTTTACTTATTTTAGTCTCTGTTATATTTATCTGATAGGATTTTGAATTCCTTCTCTATGTCTTCTCTGTGTTATCTTGAATTTCTTTGAGATTTCTCAAAACACCTATTTTGAATTCTTTTTGAAAGGTCGCAATATGTCTGTCTTTGTGGAACAGGGATTTTTCACTGGTGCCTCATTTAGTTCATTTGATGAGGTCATGTTTTCCTGGATGGTCTTGATGCTTGTGGATGTTTGTCAGTGTCTGGACATTGAAGAGTTAGGTATTGTAGTCTTTGCAGTCTGGGCTTGTTTGTACTCACGCTTCTTGGGAAGACTTTTCAGTTATTCAGAAGCACTTGAGTATTGTGATCTAATTTTTTTTCCCACCGCAGCTGTATCTGGATTAGGGGGCATTCCAAGCCCAGTAACACTATGGCTCTTGCAGACTCAAAGAGATACTGCCTTGGTGATCTTGGGTAAGATCCGGTAGAATTATCTGGATTGCCAGGCAGAGCCTCTTGTTCTCTTCCCTCACTTTCTCCTAAACAAATGGAGTCTTTCTCTCTCCACTGAGCTGCCTGGAGCTGCAGGAGGTGTTGCACAAGCTCCTCTGTGGCTACTACCACTGTTACTGCACTGGGTGAGACCTAAAGCCAGCACAGCACTGGGTCTCGTCCATGGCCCACAGTAACCACTGCCTGGCTACCACTTGGGTTCACTCAAGGTCCTAGGCCTCTACAATCAGCAGGTGGCAAAGCCAGCTAGGCTGTATCCTTCCCTTCAGGGTAGAAAGATCCCCCTTGTCCTGGGGGCATTCAGAGATGCCATGTAGGAGCCAGAGCCTGGAGCTGGAAACCTTAGGAGTCTACCTGGTACTCTATTCTACTGTGGCTGAGCTGGCACCCAAGCCACAAGACAAAGTTCTTCCCATTCTCCCCTTCCCTTTCCACAAGCATAGGAGTCTCTCCCCATGGCCACCACCACCCCAGGCATGCAGCAAGTACTGTCTGGCTACCTGCTGTTATTCATTCAAGGCCCAAGGGCTCTTCAGTCAATTTGGTAAATGCTGCCATGCCTGGGACTTTTTCATCAGGGCACTGGACTTTTCTCTGGCGCAAGGTAGGTCCAGAAATGCCATCTAAGAGACAAGGCCTGGAATCTGGGACCCCTGAGAGCCCACATGATGCTCTACCCCACTGTGGCTGAGCTGGTACCTAAGCTGCAAGACAGAGTCCCTTTATTCTTCTTTCTGCTTTTCTCAAGCAATAGTCTATCCTTGTAGCCACCACACCTGGAAATATGCTTGGTCACACTTGAAGCTAGTACAGCACTGGGTCTCACCCAAGGCCGACAGCAAGTACTGCCTGGTTACCACTGCAGATTTTTCAGGGCCCAAGGGTTCTTTAGTCAGCAGGTGATGAATCCTGCCAAGACTGGGTCTTTCTCCTCAAGGCAGCAGGTTCCCTTCTGGCCTACGGTATGTCTAGAAATGTCATCCTGGAGCTAGAGCTTGGAATGGGGACCTCAGGACTCTGCCTGATGCCTGTCCTATTGTGGCTGAGCTTGTATCCGAGATGTAAGACAATGTCCTCTTTATTATTCCCTCTCCTTTCCTCAAGCAGAAGGAAGGTGTCTCTTTGGAGCTCTGCTGCCTGGGGTTACAGGAAGGGGTGGTGCAAGCACTCTAATTGGCTACCCTGGCTGGTGTCTCACTAGGTCACATGCCCCCCCATGTCCACTGACTCCAAACCCAGCACAGCACCAGGACTTGCCCAGGAATGGCAGTCCTTATGGCCTAGACCACCTTTCAGCTTTATTTAGGACCGCAGAGCACTTTAGCCCGTGGTATGAGGTCTGCCAGAATGCATTCTGAGCACTGGGGTGGGCGAGTCCCCTCTGGCTAGGGCAGGTCCAGATGATCCCTTCATGGGTGCTGCCTGAGTTCTGCCTGGTGGTGGTTTCCACTGTTACAGGGCAGCACTGAGTTCCCATGCCAGTTTCCACAATCACTGCACTCTTCCTCCTCCAAGTGCACGGGTTCTGTCTCGGCACCATTGGGCCACTGCCAGGGAATGGGGAAGGGGTTGTGTTGGCAATGCAAGACTATTTTTCCTACCCTTTTCAGGGCCTCTTTCAGTGATATGAAGTTCAAAACACATACTGTGATCACTCACATGATTTTTGTTTCTCATGAAAGTACTTTTTTGTAAGGCAAATTGTTCAATTTGGTGTTCCTGCAGGAAGAAGGATTGGTGGAGGCTTCTATTTGGCCATCTTGCTCTGCCTCCTCCCCAATCCAGATAATTTAAATAATATCTGACACTTACAGAATGTTTACAAGATCTTTGTATAAATTGTTCTTTTATGTCTTTGTTTTCATTTTGAGTGTTGTTGCAGTATTTTCAGGTTAAATAATAAAGCAGGCATATCAAATTTTAGCCTTAATCTTAGCTTTGCATTTAACCTTGTGAACTTGTTGTCGTGGTTTGCACTTCATGATGACTTGTGATTAAAGCAGGCCACAATGACTACATAGAGGATTATTCTTACAGCAAATGGGTTATATCGGTATTTTCATATTTTTATTTTGAAGTTGTAGGTGAGGTCTTATTTAAATATAAAACCCAGAGTTGGTGAGATTGTAGAGAAACAACTCAGATCCTGTTGGTGAGAGTGCAAATTGGTATATAAGCTAAAACTCCCAATACCTACATGATAGGAACTCAGTCCTCCTTTCAGTGCCCACAGTAGTATATTTACAGTAGGGCTTATCTCACACACGTAACCCTGCCAGTTCATGGTACCTTCTCAGTCTCCAGTGTCACCTGTTGTAAAATCCTTACTGAACAACACTTCTTACTGATATATAATGTACCAGCATTTTATACATTAAATTATAACATAGTAGCTAAGAGAATTGTCTGTGTTGGAATCTTTACTGTACTAGCCATGTGATCTTGGTTAAGTTACTTAGCACCTCTGAGCATCAATTCCTCATCTGTAAAATGAGGATAATTGAATTTATCTCATTGGTTGTAAAGATTAAATAAGAAAACATTTATAAAACATCATAGTGCCTGGCTCATGTTAATCACTAAATAAAGGTTTTTACAATTATCAATATTGTAAAATATTTTTACATTTTCTAAAAGCAAAATTCTGGAAAGTATGTGCTGTGCACTAAACTGTGTCTACCTCAAAATTCTGATGTTGACGCCGTAGTCCCCAGTGTTGACTGTATTGCAGATGGGACCTATAAGGCAATAATTAAGGTTAAATGAGGCTATAAGAGTGGGGTCCTAATCTGATAGGGTTGGTACCATACAGGAAGATGAAGAAACACCAGAGCTCACTCTCTCTCACTCTCCAAGAAATCGACAAAATGGGAACAGAGTACTCACCAGGAGCCAAACTGGGGGGCAATCAACCAATCCTTGATCTTGGATTTCCCAGCCTCAAGAACTGAGAAAATAAATTCCTGTTGTTTAAGCCACACGGTTTAGGGTATTTTGTTATGGCAGCCTGAGGTGACTAAAATAGTATGTTTATGCATTTTTCAAAAGCAAATAAATAATTCTAATGTAAACTATTCAGGATAAACTGTTGTATTTCATAAATTCTAGGCAAATCTGCCAGTGGGCCATGTCGTAAAAGGCCATACTTTGACAATGTAAGACTCAGGGGGTCTTGTAAACATAATATCTGACACTTTCAGAATGTTTATAAGTAGCATACATAAATTTTTGCTTGAGGTCTTCATTTTCATTTTGAGTGTTCTTGCAGTATTTGCAGATCAAATGGTAAAGTGGGTATATCAAATTTTAGGCTTAACCTGGTTACATTCATATATTTCTCCTTTGTTAACCTGAAGCTCTGGGAAGCTCATATGCCTTTCAGATTTATAATCCTCAAGCCCATTGATACTTTTTTTTTTTTTTTTTTTTTTTAGATGGAGACTTGCTGTGTCCCCCAGGCTGGAGTGCAGTGGCGCGATCTTGGCTCACTGCTAGCTCTGCCTCACGGGTTCACGCCATTCTCCTGCCTCAGCCTCCCGAGTAGCTGGGACTACAGGCACCGGCCACCACGCCCGGCTAATTTTTTGTATTTTTAGTAGAGACGGGGTTTCACCGTGTTAGCCAGGATAGTCTCAATCTCCTGACCTCGTGATCTGCCCACCTCGGCCTCCCAAAGTGCTCACTGATACTTTTTGGTACAGTATTCCGTTTAGCTGTCAGCTTGGAATTCTCATCAGTTAAATTATCTGTCTAGATGGCAAATAGTAGGAATGCTTCCCTGAGTACATACAAAATTGAGATCGGGGCTGTGCTGGGAACTTAAATGAGCTTTGCCCCTACAGTTTGGTCTCAGAGGACAGAAAGAAAAATACCAAGGAGGCTTCTTGCTGAAAAGTACAATTTATTTTTGTGACTATTGTAGCAGTCAGGTTCAGTTACAGAGAATAGAATTCATAGAAATCGTTCTATGTGCTCTATAATTTAAAGATAAAAAGAATTTCTCAACAAGTATTACATATTCTACTGAATCATAGGAGGGCTGAAGAAACATAGAACTCTGAGAAAAATTCCTAGAGTCACACTATAAGAGCAAGCCACCAAAGAAGCTGCTGCCTGTCTCTGAACAAAAAGCTGCCTACAAAATCAGAAAGCTGCAGCTACAGCTGCTGACTCCAGAATTATACTGGACATGCAACATTTTAATTTTTTATTGTCTGTGTCCCTCTACTACAAAGTCAGTTCAAGAAGTCAGGAATTTTTTTTCTTTGTTCACTGTTATATACACAGCACTGAGAATGAATCTTGACTTGTAGTAGGAATGAATACTCACAGTCATAGGTAGCACTCACCCACTAAACCCAGCTGGGCTGATGTTGGGTAAACCTTTTAACTAAGTGGAAAGAATAAACATGAGTCATGAGAGATTTATTTCTCTGTCTCATAGTCTGTAAGGTCAGTTGGTAGGCTCAATTTGCATTACTACAAGATTAAAGAAAAGAGGAAAAGTAGAGAACAACAGAGAAAGAAAAGATAAATCCTAAGAATTTACATTTTCAACATCAGAATAGTAGAAGTTCCTGAAAGTTAGAAAAGAGAAAGTGGTTGTATGAAACTTGCTTAATAAGAAAAAAATTTCAGAACTAAAGGGAAACATGATTCTGCAAATGTAGAAGACCTACTGAGTACTGAACAGAAAAAAGAAAAATATGTATATACATAGATATATCAGGAAATTTAAGGATAGCAAGAATGAAGAGGATTCTAAAATCTTCTAGGAAGAAAGTTCAAGTACTCCATAAAGGAATGAGAATCAGGCTGGCAACAAACTTTTGAGTGAGTGTTAAGATACAAGAAACCCTAAAAGTTCCTAGGAGAAATGACTTTAAACTTAGAATTCCTTTTTTTTATTTGGTCCACACAGGGTCTCACTTTGTTGCCCAGGCTGCTGTACAATGGCCCAGTCATGGCTCACTAAAGCCTTGACCTCGTAGGCTTAAGTGATCCTCCCTCTCTGCCTTCTGAGTAGCTGGGACTACAGGCGTAAGCCACCATGCCAGCTAATTTTTTTTTATTTTTTATAGAGACAGGGCCGGGCGCGGTGGCTCACACCTGTAATCCCAGCACTTTGAAAGACCAAGGCAGGTGGATCACCTGAGGTCAGGAGTTCGAGACCAGCCTGGCCAACGTGGTGAAACCCCGTCTCTATTAAAAATACAAAAATTAGCTGAGCATGGTGGCGGGCACCTGTAATCCCAGCTACTTGGGAGGCTGAGGCAGGAGAATCGCTTGAACCCAGGAGACGGAGGTTGCAGTGAGCCATGATCACGCCATTTCACTCTAGCCTGGGAGACACGAACAAAACTCCCCCTAAAAAAAAAAAAAATGGTTAGAGACAGGGTCTCGCTGTGTTGCGCAGGCTGGTCTTGAGCTCTTGGGTTCAAGCCATCCTCCCTCGTCAGCCTCCCAAAATATTGAGATTACAGGTGTGAGCCACCACGCCTCCTGAACTTGGAATTCTATACCATGCCAAACTATTGATAAAATATGTGGGCAGAATGAAAAAGAAAATGAAACCCAAACTTTTGAGAAAGCTTTGCCTCACTAATATTCTTTTTTAGGATGTTTCTTGAGAATACAGGCCAAGAAAACAAGGGACTTGTTGAAGGAAATGGAGTGGATTGGGTCTGTGAAACAGTGGAACAAATTCAGAAATGCAGTGAACGCAAGTTCCAGGATAGTTATGCAACAGGAAGCCTGTCTATCCTGATTGAAAGACTTCAGGACTGTAAGAACTGCCTGTAGAAAAAAAGGAGTTCCTGGATTTGCTAGTATTCTGGAAATGTTGGAAGAATCTAGTCTAATGATGCCATAAAGGAAGACAATTCAAGACAAAGTAAAAAGGCAATTTATAATTTAATTGAGTAGGGTATATGACAAAAAGCTGTACAAAAAAACAAGTAGAGACATAGAAGGTAACTTTCATGGTCAGTGAATACTGTTTACACAGATGTAGCATAAATATCCTTTACTGATTTTCAAAAATACAGTCCACTTGTAGGCAAAGCAAGAATTGCTTAACTATAGTTACAGAACAGGTTGTAAATGTGAAGCATGATAGTGTAATAAAGGAACCAAAGATGAAGACAAGGGTAAGGGATACAAAATTCTTATCTGGCAAAGTGAAGAGGGATTGTTTATATTGAAGCAAGAACTGTGAGTTACATTATTTAAAGTTGCAAATGTAATAAGTGCAATGCTGACTAGTGATATAATTTATTAGCTGTTATGAGTAGGGAAAATTTGTGGTGGTTTAATGTAGTTAAATCTTTATCTATCTTGGCAGGAAGTGAGTATGCAACATCTAAGATTGAGACATCAAAAATTCACAGCATGAGGAGATTGTTTACAGATGGGGTAACTAAAAACAATGAGGTAAATGTGGTTGCCTCTGGGAAAAATACTGGAGGCATTGGAAAGGGTTGGGTTGGGGGCCTGTTGTTTTTTGCATTCGCCCCCTTGAGTTCATTTGTTCTTTCATCTAACAGACACTTACTGTTTGCCAAACACATGTAAATGAAACGACTTTACTGAAGATTTGAGGACATGAGATATTTTCTATCACCACAGTGCCAGATTTAAAATTGAATATTAGAGAAACTTGTTCTTAAAACTTTTTGCTAGGCGCTTTATGCCAACCATGTTGCTACCCTCTTCTCTCCGTTCCTCTTACATTCTCATTCTCTAACAACTTTTTCAGTCGTCTCACACCTATACACAGTCTTGTTTGTTGGTGTTATGGGGAACTCACAAATGGAGCCATAAAGAAGAAATATGACCTCTCCTGTGTTTCACCTCCAGTGGGGTTGACGGGAGGTCCCAGGATTTCTGTGAAGGGGATTTGTAGTTTTGGAGTTCCAGATGGTGACAACTCGAGCAGCAAGCCTGATGAGCATATTGAGCAGACTACTAAGAACAGGAATGAAAAACAAACAAACAAACAACAACAACAACAAAAAAACACCCTTCTCTTTCTCACCTGTACCAGAATAGTGGCTCTGAACCAAGGCTGCATATTAGAATCACCCAAGGAGCTTTTAAAAACATCGATGCCCAGGCACCACCTCTTCCCCTTTTGATGCTCTTCCTTCCAACTCCCACCACTACCAAATAAATTGAAAATCTAGTGAAGGGACCTCAGTCCCATGATTCAAATCATTAATATAAAAGTCACCTGCAATTTCTGCACAATTGATTGAATTGGGCAAAACAGATTAGAGCATTAAACCACTTTGTCGACGATTTTCAACCTGATATTCTAAGGAAGAGAACTTGCTCCTTAGAATTTTGCATTGGCTGTTCCTTCTGCCTGGGACACTTTCCCTTCCTATATGCATAGCTTACTACCTCACCTCCTCAATGAGACTGACCTGCCCTCCAGGCGCCAAAATGGCACTCCCAAGCTCACTCTGCTCTACTTTCTTTTTATCATAGCACTTATCCGTGTCTAACATAGAATTTGCCCACTTCTTGTACCTATTGTGTAATGTTTGTTTCCACCCACTAGAATGTAAACAAATATGATCAGGTATTTTTCATTTCATTCACTGATGAAACTTAAGTATCTAGAACAATACCGAACATGACTGAGCACTCAATAAATACTCGTTGAATTTCAGTGGCCTCTGAAATAGCATTTAACTCATTATCTCCATAAAAGATAAGTGTTAACCCATGTTATGTAATATGTTTGGAATGTGCTAGCATTACACGCTTGCATAAAGTTTTTTGAAGAATTATATACCTCACCAGGCAAATATTCTGTACCCCTATGAAGCCTGCTGGATATCTGGGCTGTCAGTCAGAAGATCTGGGCTATAATCTCATGTTGTCTGTTAAATAAATATGTAATATTGATCAAAGTACTTCATTCCTCTCAGTGTCACTTAGGTTATTTATAAAAGAAAGAGGTTGATATAAATGAATTCAATTTTTTTCTCTTCTATTATATAGTACTTTGTGACCACATATGAGGTTGAAATACAATAAAATGTTAATTTTGTTTTTTATTTTCTTCTGATAGCAATTAAAACATGCAGCTATCTCCATATTTCAAGTCCAATTTACTATAGTAGTTAAGAGCTATCCCCTTTGGAATCAGATTGTCTTGATTTTAACCCTTGATTTACTGCTTATAACCTCAGTATTTTTTCTATAATTTTATTTATTTAATTTATTTTTCTGTAGAGATAGGGTCTTGCTATGTTGTCCAGGCTGGTCTCAAATTCCTAGACTCAAGCAGTCCTCCTGCCTCGGCCTCCCAAAGGCCTGGGATTACAACAGATGTGAGCCACTGCACTGGCCCTTATCTCAGTATTAAACAAATTATTCAATATTTCTCTGCCTCAGTACCCTCATCTGTAAAATGAATATAGCAATATCAATTTCAGTAACAATTTTTATATTTATTATGAAATTAAATTAGATAACTCATGCAAAAACATTTAATACAGTGTGTGATTCATGATAAGAGCTAAATGATTAACTTTTTATGAAATACTAACTTTAGTAATACCTTCTGTTTACATGCATTTGTGAAAATAAATGATGACCAATAAAACGAGAAAAGCAAAGGCTATTTATTCTGAGCTTGCTATAGCAAGGGAGTCGGCCGTTTTCACTGGCATTTTGGCAGACACTCAAAAGCAGGCAAAACAGTGGAAAAGCTTCTGGGATGCTCTGATCAGAGGCAGTTGGCATGGGGGTACTGGATACAGGCAAACCAGAAGCAGAGCATCTATGTGATTGATTAGGGTACATATTTGGCTTTATCTAGTTGGTTCTAAGTTGGAAGTGGGGACAACAATTAGGGAAGCTGTCAGTTATTAATCAAGTCCTAACGATTTGGGACTGATT
Source organism: Gorilla gorilla gorilla (assembly GCF_029281585.2). Lineage (NCBI taxonomy): Eukaryota > Metazoa > Chordata > Mammalia > Primates > Hominidae > Gorilla > Gorilla gorilla. The sequence goes on along the minus strand of NC_073231.2, from coordinate 95,744,620 downwards.
GTTTTGTTTAGCTTCCTGGATTTTCACTAGAGATAGCAACCTGGCTTCCTGCAATTCTGACTTACATCAGACTGGCTTTCTTGACTGTTTATTGTAGATAAGAGGGTTGCTTCCCTGGACAGGTTGCTAAAGGTTGTTGGTCAAAGTTTGATTTTTATATATGTTCTGGCCATTGTCCATTTGCATATTCAGTCTCTCAGCCTTTATTAGCAAAGTTATTAAGAATATTCACCATTGGAAAATTAATTATTTTCATTTTTTTATCAGAGTTTGATTTAAATATTGCTGTATGGTTGGTGCTGTATAAACCTATCCAATCAGTATTTTGCAAATACATTACCTTCCCTTAATCCGTTTTATCTTTTTAAAAAAGGCGTTAGAGTAAATACAACTTGGTCGGGCGCAGTGGCTCATGCCTGTAATCCCAGCACTTTGACCACTTTGGGAGGCCAAGTTGGGTGGATCACTTGAGGCCAGGAGTTCGAGACCAGCCTGGCCAACATGGTGAAACCCTGTCTCTACTAAAAATAAAAAAATTAGCCGGGCATGGTGGGATGTGCCTGTAATCCCAGCTACTCAGGAGGCTGAGGCAGGAGAATCACTTGAACCTGGGAGGTGGAGGTTGCAGTGAGCTGAGATCGTGCCACTGCACTCCAGCCTGGGAGACAGAGTGAGACTCTGTCTCAAAAAAAAAAAAAAAAAAAAAAAAGAATAAATACAACTGTTCTTTGTATTTTTGATGTTCTTTTTACCTAATCTTCTTCAGTGCTGATTTGTCCTTTGAATTTTAAGATGCAAAATTATATTTGGAAGGGGACCCATTTCCTACATTTCCCCCCAGAGCATTCAGAATTTAAATTTATGCCACTGAGTAGGAGGCTTTTTATAAAGACACTAATATTATTTTTTTCCATTTATGTGTATTTTTGTTGTTTTGCCCTTTATTCTCTTTTAATTTTAAAAGACTAGTCTCCCCAGTCAATAAAAGTTTGTATGACCTAGCAGTTCTTGCATATGTATAGTATGTATATTCATTGTTACATGGCTTCTTGATTTGGATATCAGTCACAAGAGGTACTTAACAAGTAACAGTGACTTATTGGAAGACTCTGATTCCTGTTGAACATCCACTACAATTTTGCATTTATTCTGTATAGAATTGAAAAAGAACTGTAATGCCAAATATGCCAAATACAAGGTTATTTGGAAAGAAAACATGAATTTCCACCATTATATAATTTATTCTTGATATGCTTCTATGGTAGGAGAATAATTATTAACTTGGCATTTTAAGGTATTTAAATTGCAAAACTATTTTTAAAATAAGATAATTTTCATTTATGTAATAGTGATATTATCAGTTACATAGTATTACTAGAATATCCATATTTTTTCCTTGTTCTGCAACTAAAAACAGATTTTATAAGTACCAGAAATCATAGCTTTAATTATAAATGTAAATTGTTATTTTTAAAACTTTGTTTTAGAATATGTACCAGTCATGACGCAGTTAAAATAATGATTTGATTAACTAATTACCTGTTACTTTACTATAACTAGGATATTTGAAAAGGGTGTCCTTTTGGGAGAGTGCCAAGAAATGTGCTTGTGTGTATTTTTATGTTAATTTAATAGAAATCAATGAAAACTTATGCTAAGTATGCTAGAAATTTAGTGTGGCATCCAGAGCTCAAAACTAGAGTTTGCAATCAATTTCCAAAAAAGGATGTAAAGCATATCTGGTCTTCCATATGCAATTCCAGGGTGGCAGGGGAAATTAGTCTTTCCTGTTTAAGAAAACATGTATGTAAGAGTTAATCTCCAGAGTTAAGTAACAAAAGACCACCAGAGTTGTAGATAAACTAATGAAAGAAAAGAGATTTGAACTCTATCCATTGAAGTATTTTTTTTTCTCATGAGTATATATTTTATTTGCAGGAGGATTCTGTTTGGCTCCTGTACAAATCTGCCTGCTCTGACTTACAATACAGCCTTGTTCTTTCATTGTCATTGTATTCCTTCCTTCCTTACAAATACTTATTTCAAAGTATCTTTACAACTAAACTATATCCTTTTTTCTCTTCCTTGGCTTACAAATTCTCTTATTTGTTGTGTCTGGCTAATACTTTCTTACAGTGATTCACTCATTTCCTGAAGCAGATTATAATCTCCAACTGTAAATTCTTCTCCAGCAGGGGGTTGATTTGGGCATTCTTGTTATGTACTCAGGATATGGAATCAGAACCACAGGGTAGTTTCACATTTGCCTCTGCCTAGGCTGATGGATTTCGCCATACCTGGACCAGTTACAATGCAAACATCTCAGTTTAGGATCATTCCACAGTTACCTGCAGGCAGAGGTGCTGGCTTCCAGTGGGTGACTTCTTTTCCACCTAATATTTTAGACAGAGGGCAAAGCTTCCTTACAGTTTCCTAGGCAGGGTCAGTGGCTGAGCTTCTTTCATTTCATGGGATGGTCAGCCCCTTACGACTCCTGGTTGTATGCAGGGAATTTAGTTTGGAGATTTTCCTGTCAATTTCAAGCTTGACATTACAACCAAATCTTCCATTATTATATTTGATCCATGTGTTTGTATTGGGAGGAAGGGGTCTTTCTAATATCAGCTTGTGTTGACATGTTAACCTACAATTCATTGATTTATTTAATATTTGTAAGTCTTTCTAATCTTTCATTATATTATTGTTTCTTAGGAGTTCTGATTGGATTTATTAATCATTTCCTTATCATTATAATAACATTTACTTGTATCATGGATACAAAGGTGATGATAAGTAAAGAATTTTTCGTTTTCCCCACCCCCCTTGAAATAGTTGGCTCAGTTCAGTCTAATAATATTATGTGGTTTCTAAATGACCATCATTCCTCGGGCACAGTAAAATTTTTTTTTTTCCAAAAGGTTCAAGCCAGAACTTTGAACTTGAATTCACTGCTGGTATGCATAATACTTAATACCTTTATTATTATTTGGCATCTAGTTAACAGCCAATGAAACCACTTTAGCAGAAGCATTTACATTTAATTATTCATTACTCAGAGTCAGAATTCCATTCCATAAGAGTAGGACTAGCAAAAGCCAAGAAAGTTCTAGATAGGCTGAACTATTAGGAAAACCAATACATTTGACACTGACACATGGAACAAAGCAGGCCTGTTTTTAAATCTGAATTAAGTAAAAGTGGACAGTAGAGTTTTGGCTTGCAATAGAAGCCTAGTTACCAGAATTGGGACACAAGGTGGACAAAGCGACGCTTGAGCTAAGTTTAGACATACATGTCACGGCCACAAGTTACATGAGTCCAGTTAGTTAAATATTCTTAGAGAAGTGGTATAGCCCATTGGAACTGATTCATTGTCTTACACTCTCTCGTCAGTCCCCTACTTATTCATTCCTTTAGATATGCATTCTTTCCTTCCAGTATGGCCCTCTGGTTATTCCATTCAGATGCTATAGACCAAGGCAGAGCACTCAGGAATGCCAAGGAAACTTGGTGTAAAGGCAGCACGTAGCAAGAAGTCTCCATTACTATAACTTGTCTTTCTGGGAACAGTTCTGATGACTGCTTCCCCTAGCTCCTCAGCTTCTTTAGTTCCAACTTTTCCCTGGTGACCATGATCCAGCTTCTTCCTATTTTAGATTTCTGTCTGGGACACTCCTATAGCTATGGCCAACCCATCCTAATGGGCTTTATTTGTTCGACAACTTTCTTAAATTGAAGGGTGGCCTATAAACTCTATGTAATTCATTTACATAGAAATGTGTTATGCTTCTTAGCTTCATCTTATGAAGATATATTTTAGTGCCAAAACCTGGAGTAAAATAGCGTTAAAACTTTATTAACTCTATTTTTTATTTTTGTCTTGAGACAGAGTCTCGCTCTGTCGCCCAGGCTGGAATGCAGTGGTGCAATCTCGGCTCACTGCAACCTCCGCCTCTTGGGGTCAAGCAATTCTCCTGCCTCAGCCTCCCAAGTAACTGGGATTACAGGTGCATGCCATCACGCCCAGCTAATTTTTGTATTTTTGGTGGAGATGGGGTTTCACCATGTTGGCTAGGCTGGTCTCGAACTCCTGACCTCAAGTGATCTGCCCACTTTGGCCTCCCAAAGTGCTAGGATTATAGGCGTGAGCCACTGCACTTGGCCTATTAACTCTATTGACAGAAGAAAATATTATGTTCTTTTTCCCTCAATAGTCTTTTGATTACTTGGAAAGTATCGAATTTCTGAGTGTCTATACAGTCACTACTCTGACTTTAATAGTGTGTTAACCTGAACATTGAAAGAGAAACTGTAAATCTAATGCAAACATGCAGAAATTACACAGAATCACATGTAGATCTTACCTGTCCTATGTATGTAAATCACAGTCTCTGGAAAATTCGAAAGGATGTCACTGTTCCCTTCCCTGTCTTTGACGTCCTAGCCTACCTGTACAGGTTAGGATTCTTTGACAATATGCCAACTCGTGCTCGTTGAACAAATATTTTCTTTTCTGTTTATCTCAGTGTCTGCCTGCTTATCTTATTCTGCCCAAATCCAGTTGTAGAAGTTATACCCTTCACCAAAAATACAAGCCCTATGTCTTAGCATACTCTACAAGGTATGTAGTCTGTTTTAACAATGGCTTACCCCCTTACACAACCTTCCAGCAACCCTGAAATCCTACTAGTTACATCAATACACCAAGCTATTTCTTGTCTTGAGCCTTGGTGCCAGGCATCCTCTTTCCCAGGAATGCCCTTCTTTTTATTATGAGATAGAATTCCATTATATGAACTGCCACAACCCATTTACCAGTTAAAGGACATTGGAGTTGTTTCCAGTTTGGGGCTCTCATAAATACAAATTTTAAAAACTAAACATTTGTATACAGGTCTTTGGGTAAACATATATGTTGTTTTATTTGAGGAAATTCCTAAGGGTGGGAATGCTGAGTTATCACCCGAGAGTATGTTTACCATATAAGAAACTTCCAAACTCTTTTCCAAAGTGTCAGTATCATTTTCCATCCTCACACGCAATACATGATAGTTTCAGTCACTCAGTATCCTCACCAACACTTAATGCTAGTCAGTCTTTTGATTTTAGACATTCTGGTGATATGTAGTGACATCTCATTGTGGTTTTAATTTGCTTTTCATGAATTATTAATATTGTTGAGCATCTTTTTGTTTTGTTTTGTTTTGTTTTGTTTTGTTTTTGAGATGGGTCTCACTCTGTCACCTGGGCTGGAGTGCAGTGGCGCGATCTTGGCTCACTGCAAACTCCACCTCCAGGGTTCAGGTGATTCTCCTGCCTCAGCCTCCAGAGTAGCTGGGATTACAGGTGCCTACCACTACGCCCAGCTAATTTTTTCAATTTTTAGTAGAGACGGCATTTCACCATGTTGGTCAGGCTGGTCTCGAACTCCTGAGCTGGTGATTCACCCGCCTTGGCCTCCCAGAGTGCTGGGATTACAGGCATAAGCCACCACGCCTGGCCGAGCATCTTTTTATGTGTTTATTTGCAATTCATATATCTTCTTTAGTGAAGTGGGTATTCAAATCTTTTGCCCATTATTGGGTTGTTTGTTTTTTATTGTCTTGTTTTTTTGTTTGTTTGTTTTTTTGAGACAGGATCTTACTCTGTTGCCCAGGCTACACAGTAGCCTCAAACTCCTAGGCTCAAGTGATCCTCCTGCCTCAGCCTCTTGAGTAGCTAGGACTATAGGCACACACCAACATGCCTGGCCAATTTTTTTAAAAAAATGTTTGTAGAGACAGAGTCTCACTGCATTACCCAGGCTGGTCTAGAACACTTGGCCTCAAATGATCTTCCTGCCTTGGCCTCCCAAAGCATTGGGATTACAGGTGTGAGCCACTGACCTGGCCAGTTTAGCAATTCTTGAAAAATGAATTTTATTAGCAAGAGACATTGTGGGTTTATCAAACATCTGGAGTAGTTTTTTTTTTTTTTTTTTTTTTTTTTTTTAGACAGAGTCTCACTCTGTTGCCAGGCTGGAGTGCTATGGCACGATCTCTGCTCACTGCAACCTCTGCCTCCCAGGTTCAAGCAATTCCCCTGCCTCAGCCTCCCAGGTAGCTGGGATTATAGGCGTGAACCACCACGCCCAGCTAATTTTTGTACTTTTAGTAGAGACAGGGTTTCACCATGTTGGCCATGATGGTCTCAATCTCTTGACCTTGTGATCCACCCACCTCAGCCTCCCAAAGTGCTGGGACTACAGGCGTGAGCTACCGTGCCCAGCCTGGAATGTTTTTAAAAACATTTATTCTCTATAATTTTCAAACATGTTTAAGCTAATAACCCTCTTCCATTAAAATATATTTAAATTTCTACTTTAGAAGTAATATACGGTCATTACAGAAAATTAAGAAAAAGGGTATATATTTCTGTAAATGAGTCCAGATGTGGTGGCTCATACCTGTAATTCCAGCACTTTGGGAGGCCAGGGTGGATGGATCACTGGAGGTCAGGAGTTCGAGAGCAGCCTGGCCAACATGGTGAAATTCCGTCTCTACAAAAAATACAAAATTAGCCAGGCGTGGTGGTGCAACCCTGTAGTCCCAGTTACTTAGGAGGCTGAGGCACAAGAATTGCTTGAATACAAGAGGCAAAGGTTGCAGTGAGCTGAGATGGTGCAACTGCACTCCAGCCTGGGTGACAGAGCAAGACTCTTTAAAAAAAAAAATAAAGAAAGACAGAATAAAAGAGAATTAGAGATATCAGAATCATACCACTAAATGTAACAACTGTTGATATTTTTGTATGTTTCCTTCTATAATATACATATATGTACTGATATAAACATATACTAGATATATATACACATACTTTTAAAATTCTGATTTTATTAAATATTCTTTTAAAATCTTATTTTAATAATTTCCTAATAGTGTACACTATTGTTTTATATCATAACATCTAATTATATTCCTTCCTGTTGAGCATTTAGGCATAAAACATGGGATTTACTAACTTAAACATCAAAACCAGGTAAGTCCCGTTCTGAAGTCTTTTCTTTGGGTTTTTTTGTTTGTTCGTTTGCTTGTTTTCTCCTTTTTGAGACGGAGTCTTGCTCTGTCCGGGCTGGAGTGCAGTGACCCGATCTTGGCTCACTGCAACCTCCACCTCCTGGGTTCAAGCAGTTCTCTTGCCTCAGCCTCCTGAGTAGGTGGGACTACAGGCACGCATCACCACGCCCAGCTAATTTTTGTGTTTCTGTATTTTTAGTAGAGACGGGGTTTTACCATGTTGGCCAGGATGGTCTCGATCTCTTGACCTTGTGATCCGCCCACCTCGACCTCCCAAAGTGCTGAGATTACAGGCGTGAGCCACCGCGCCTGGCTCTTTTCTGTGTTTTTATCTCGCAGTGTACTACAGGTTTGGGTTGGCTCAGAGTTGAGGGCTTTTTGTATCAAATCCGGTTGTCCATTGAGAAAGCTAGATGGTCATGGCCGTATCTCCATCACAGTTCTCTTCCTCCACTCCAAATATACGGCCAAGGTCGAATATAAAACTCTTTAAATGAAAGAGTGGAAAGCAAACCATGTTGTGTTCTAATGGATGTTACATTCACAGATTATATTAGAGATCAGGCTCCTCCCTGCTTTAAGAGACATAAGGAATTCATTTAAGGTAAGTTATTTCTTACCAGAAAAACAAGTTCTTTATCTGGAATCACACAATCTTTAAATGAATTAAAGAATTTGAGTATGCAGTGTTGTCTTTCTGCAGAGAATGTCTTAAGAAAAACTAATTTGTTCTGAAAATTGAAACATGGAAACGTGGACAAACAGCTAGAAAAAAATTTTTTTAAGAAAAATTTAAGACTCATATTTCCCTTTATATACTTTTTAAAAATCAACCTCATAATTATATAAATAAGACAGAGCTTAATGGCTAGCTAAGCTAGGTCAGAAATAAAGCAATCCAAATGAAAATTTAGAAATGTGGTTGGTAATGAGAGCACAAGGGGCTGGATGGGAACAGGGAGTGAGAAGGAAAACTCACAACAGTCCATTCCTAAAGCGCTCTGCAAAGACTCTTCACTCCTCACTGAAATGGGGGAGGGCTCTACCCTAGGACACAGATGGGTTTACAGCAAGGACACCTAGCCACTTCCAGATATCTCAAATGTCCCACAGGCTTCTTCCCTAGATGAACCCTTAATGAGACCTTGGATAATGTGGAAGTTAGAACAGTGAACTACATCTTGAGATTGTTGTCCCAGAGGTATTATGGTAATTTAGTGCAAGCAGCTGAAAGCAGGGTTGAGTGTGTGACTAGCATGATTGTCAGGGGTCGGTGGGTGAAAATAAGGAAGAGGGCACATACTAATAATTAACATCAAGCACTTCTAAGAGGATTGTACATATTAATCCATGTATACCTCACACCACCAAGTAAATATTTTTATTATAAAATGTATTTTATTCCTAATAATAACAAATCATGTTTGTATATCACTCATTGGACATAAACGAAGCCAAGGAGGATCTAATTCTTGAGTTCCCTTCAGATAATAGAGTGTTAACAATAGTTTTTAAAGGATGGGTAGATTACTACTTAACGCGGAATGAGAGGGTGCAGCCTGACCAGCTCAGAGAGCAACTAGGCTTCTCATTTACATTCTGAGAGCAGGTGGATTTTTGCCATCTGAGCTTATTACTGGTGAGTGATTACCTTTTTACCTTCTATATTTAGTGCCTTCCTAGGACAGTTGCTTCTCCCAGGCTAGTTGCTTCTTTTAGAATCTTACCTGGCTATTTATCTAAAGATTGGACAAGCAGTGTAATCCAGAAGCAAAAATTTTTGCTTTCTTTTTACTTAAATCAAGAGATTAGAAAATGCTATTTCCTGGGAAGTGAATAGAAGCACACACTTAGCTTGACCACTGTCCCAGAGTGCTTTACATATATTAATATATTTAGTCCTGACACAACCCAGTAAAAATCCCCATGTACAGTATAAGGAGATTAAATCACTTACTCAAGATCACATAGCTCAGAAATGGTGAAATCAAGATTCCAACCTTCAAAGTCTGGACCCCCAGTATACTCTAAACCACTATACTCTGAAAACATCAGTGCCATATGCACCTAGTCATGTATACTTGGAGAAATCACTGCATATCTCAGTTTCTCTACTTTTCTTCCCCTGATTTACCTGCCTTAGAAAATTGTTGAGCCTGGGAAATGATCATATATATATGAACGTGTATAATGCTACAAGATACTGTTTTAAGCATAAATATCTAGCAGTTGTGAGATCTCCCTTAATGATGATGTTATGTTACTACTTCTTTTCACTACTGTTGGAACTCCCAGAGCTGACTCTTTACATGCCTTTTTCAGAGTGTATGTTTTAGGACAAGATGGGGTTCAGGGGACAGTGAGCATTGGACAGCAGTCAAGAGGAGTTTGGTTATGCCTGTTGGTTGACTTGGTGCTGGTTTGTCGTCGGCTTCTCCATTGCTTTTTATTTTAAATCAGTGGCTGCTACTGCCAACTACCCTGGTACCTCTGACTGCCATGGTTCTTGCACTGCTACGGTTCTTGCACTGCCACAGATTAGGACCAAATGTTGGGGAGAGATTATTAAATGGTAAGGATAAGGGGATAGAGTGATCGCTCTGAAGTAGGGCTAGAGGCAATATAGTTGAGTGAAAAGTAAAATCACAGTGGTAGGCATGTGATTAATATAAAAATCACTTAAAAATTAGCCAGAATATTAGGCTAGAGAAAGAGGAGGGAAAAAAGTATCTTCCTTTCTTCCTAGTCCTGTGACTATTCAGTTAACACAACAGTTCTGTGACTAGAAATGAATTGAAATAAAATAATAACCAAACCTCCTGCCAGACTAGAAGAAAATATAAAACCTTGTAGTTCACAGTTTTCACTGATCTTAAAATTTACAACTTTTGATCAGCATCCTGATGGTGTTATTTTAATTTTAGATATCTTAGTAAATACAACTCTGTAACTTAAGTAATTCTTATTAAGAACTAGAATTGATTTTTAAACACCTAAGAAAAAGCATAAATCCAATAAGCTGGCTTAAATAATACTTTAATTTTTGCTATTTGTAGTGTTATGCTCTTTGCTAAGCAAATTTTATTTTATTCTTATTTATTTATTTATTTTGGAGACAGGGGCTCACTCTGTCCCCTAGGCTGGAGTGCAGTGACACAATCACTGCTCACTGCAGGCTTGACCTACCCTAACTTAAGCAGTTCTCCAACCTCAGCCTCCAGAGTAGCTGAGACAACAGGCATGCATCACCACAACCAGCTTTTTTTAGTAGAGATGAGGTTTCGCTACGTTGCCCAGGCTGGTCTCGAACTCCTGAACTCAAGCAATCCACCTGCCTCAGCCTTCCAAAGTTCTGGGATTGCAGACATGAGCCACCACGCCTGGCCTAACAAATTTTAAGATTCTTTTGTTATTCACCTGCTTACTGCTGTGGCTTTATTTATTTTATTTTATTACTTATTTTTTTGGTTGAGATGACGTCTTGCCCTGTTGCCCAGGCTGGAGTGCAGTGGCACGATCTTGGTTCGCTGCAACAACCTCTGCCTCCTGGGTTCCAGCGATTCTTCTGCCTCAGCTTCCCGAGTAGCTGGAACTACAGGTGCCTGCCACCACACCTGGCTAATTTGTGTATTTTTAGTAGACACAGGATTTTGCCATGTTGGCCAGGCTGGTCTTGAATTCTTGACCTCAGGTGATCCCCCTGCCTCGGCCTCCCAAAGTGCTGGGATTACAGGCGTGAGCCACTGCGCCCAGCCTATTTTTGACACTCACTATAGTTTTGGTTCTTGTGGATTGTCAGATATTACACTGAACAATTGGGACTTTTTTTTTTAGATTGTACAAATAGAACATTTGCCACAGTTAAAATGTGAAGAAAACATACTATTTCTGTTTTGGAAAATTTCTGCAGAATGTTTTTCTAAAAGACAAAGCATGTTTCATTGTTTACTTAAGCCATAAAGGTCCCATTTATATTATTCGAAGGAGGGACTGTAGGGCTTGGGGGATATAAGGTATTTGAAGCAAAGAGGGGTTTAAGAAATAACTCAAATGATTAAGATTTCCAGCATGGAGTTTGTTTAGTGATTTCATCAATCAGTCGCTATTTCTAGATGGAAATGGGTCTAATAATAATGCAAGCTTTTAGCTTTTGATTATATTTTAGACAAAACAAGTTTAATACCAAAAAAAAATGTTGTCATGTGTTAGCTGAGTTCCATTTAAAGATCCTGGTATTTTTACTTATTAGCATAGTTCTTTCTGCTTTTGTGGGCCTCAGCTATATGAATGTGGTGCTTATTTGCTTTATACTATATTCCATTTTGTTAACTCAACAGAGACCAGACTGCCAACTGCAAAGTAAGTAATGCAATAAATGGGTTAAAAATACACCATGTCAATTTTGTACAGCTAAATTAAATAAAATGTATGACTACAGGTTCACAAACTCTTACCTGAAACTTTAACAAAAAATTTTTGTCTGCTTGCTTTTTGTTTTTGAGATGGAGTCTTGCCCTGTTGCCCAGGCTGGAGTACAGTGGCACGATCTCAGCTCACTGCAACCTCTGCCTTCCAGGTTCAAACAATTCTCCTGCCTCAGCCTTCCGAGTAGCTGGGATTACAGGCACACGCCACCACGCCCGGCTAATTTTTGTATTTTTAGTAGAGACGGGGTTTCACCATGTTGACCAGGCTGGTCTCGAACTCCTGACTTCGTGATCTGCCCACCTTGGCCACCCAAAGTGCTGGGATTACAGGCATGAGCCACTGTGACCAGCCAAAAATTTTTTGAAATTCAGTAGTTTGGGGGGAACAGGTGGTTTTTGGTTACCTGGATAAGTTCTTTCATGGTGATTTCTGAGATTTTGGTGCACCTTCACCCAGGCATTGTACACTGTACTCAGTGGATAGTATTTCGTCCCTCATTTCCCTTCCACCGTACCCCAAAGTTCTCAAAGTCCATTATATCATTCTTATGACTTTTCGTCCTCATAGCTTAGCTCCCACTTACAAGTGAGAACATCTTACCTGAAACCCTTGAGGTCATATGTTAAAAATGTTTCAGACATTTTTTTTAAAAACATGCTGCCTTTCATCATGCATGTAATATTCCATCAGGGTCTGAGGCAGCACTCTCTAATCAAACATAGTGAATATATTTGCAGTAAAAAATATATTCACATTAAGCAAATTAACTTCACATCATTTCTGGTAGATTCTGCTGCCCAATAAGCATACACTAAATTTATGAAAAATTTAGTGTTCAGAATTCTTGTATTTTGGAATTGTAAAGAAGGGACAGACTGTAATGATGTCACAAGGCATCTAAAGCTGCAAAATATTTTTTTTTTTTTTTTTTTTTTTTTTGAGACGGAGTCTCGCTCTGTCGCCCAGGCTGGAGTGCAGTGGCGCGATCTCGGCTCACTGCAAGCTCCGCCTCCCGGGTTCACGCCATTCTCCTGCCTCAGCCTCCCGCGTAGCTGGGACTACAGGCGCCCGCCACCACACCCGGCTAATTTTTTGTATTTTTTAGTAGAGACGGGGTTTCACTGTGTTAGCCAGGATGGTCTCGATCTCCTGACCTCGTGATCCGCCCGCCTCGGCCTCCCAAAGTGCTAGGATTACAGGCGTGAGCCACCGCGCCCAGCCAAGCTGCAAAATATTATATTCTTCTCTTGTTATAATATATACTTATGTCCAAAACAAAATATGTATTTTTAAATGTAGCATTTTTTAAAACAAAATAAGAAAAGCAATGTGTCATACTTATCCTTTTTTATTAATGTCCTTCTTAGAATCAACAAAGTAGTCTATTATAATTATTGTGTATTATAAATTTTGTATATTATATATTTTAAATATCGACATTTTAAAATCTTGACATTAGACTGAGTGTGGTGGCTCATGCCTGTAATCCCAGCACTTTGGGAGGCCAAGGCTGGTGGATCACCTGAGGTCAGGAGTTTGACACCAGCCTGGCCAACATGGTGAAACCCCGTCTTGATAAGAACTACAGAAAATTAGCCAGGCGCACTGTAGTCCCAGCTACTCAGGAGGCTAAGGTGGGAGAATTGCTTGAACCCAGGAGGCAGAGATTTCAATGAGCTAAGATGGCACCACTGCACTCCAGCCTGGATAACAGAATGAGACCCTATCTCAAAAAAAAAAAAAAAAAAAAAATTGACATTAAAAAATGTTACTCTTTTGTAATGTTTCTGATTAACTCAAAGTACAATATTAAATTGATACCTATCATCATTTGCTTTGCAAATACATGATTTATTATAAACAGATATCTAAAATTTGCCTTTAAAACTTCAGCCAAAAAAACAAAGGAGGAATAGATGAAATAATATTGGCAAAACACTAGTAATTGTTAAAGCCAGGTGGTAGGGGTTTACTATATCATTCTCTGTTTTTGTGTATGTTTGAAATTTTCCATAATAAAAGTGTTTTTATATATGGATGAACAATTTCCCCTTTAACAGTGCTAATTACCACATAATTCCTTCTCTTTGAACTCAGATTTTCATTCTACTCTCCTTTTATACTTTTATCTTAATGTAGTTTTTAAGCTTGAAAATGTTATTTTGATCACCCTATCATACTTTTCTGTAACAATAATATCCATATTAATTGAATTATAAAACGACATTTTGTGATCCTAAAGCTCTGAGTGTTAAAGTTTCTTTCTCCAGTTTTCAATGAAACAATACATTGGTACATAAAAGAAGTATGGTACATAAAAGAAGTATAGTACATAAAATGTATGCAATTATTAGAAACAAAAGCTAAATTTTTATTGGAATTGCACCCTTAAGGAGATGGGTGGATCTATTTTTTTTAATTTCAAATTAGGATAATTTTACCTTGATGAATATTACTAGCTGCTAGAATGAGACGAGGTTCAGCATAAATTCCATTCTTTCTTTTTAATATGCATATTTTACATCCTGAGAAACTGTGCTTACATAAATAAGTAGATACAAATGTAAAAAGTTTTGCTGTAGCCACGTCATTTTGAAGTCTTTCCAGGTTATGCATCAAAAAGAAAACCCACATGATGACTTATTATTAAGTAATTTTTTTCTCACAACTCTAACATGTAGTTTTAAAAAAAGGAAAAAGAGTTATTTTTAATATATGTCGGCTGATGTAATGGATTATGTCCTCCTCCAGTTCTGCTGAAAGCAAAGAATTGGAAAACCCAGCCAGGCATGGTGGCTCATGCCTGTAATCCCAGAACCTTGGGAGGCTGAGGTGGGTGGATCACTTGAGGTCAGGTGTTTGAAACCAGCCTGGCCAACATGGTGAAACCCCGTCTCTACTAAAAATACAAGAATTAGGTGTGCTCACTTCAACCCAGGAGGTGGAGGTTGCCCTGAGCTGAGATTGTGCCACTGCACTTCAGCCTGGGTGACAGAGCGAGACTCTGTTAAAAAAAAAAAAAAAAAGGGAATTGGAAATCCCCTCACTTGCAAAAATTATTGTTACCCTGTCATTAGAATAATTCACTTTCTCAACGCCAACTTTTACTACTTCAGTTTTTCCCTTCGTTTTGTACGCTGGAGGTGTTTATACTTGAAGCATTATAGTAAAGTTCAGGATGATTGAGAAATTTGCCTTTCTTTTGTAATGAGGGAGATGAGCCATGGTAAAGATCTCTTGGGAAAGAGTTCACATGAAGATAAAGTCAAGATCTGGCAAATGATTCCCTTGAAATAGCTGTGACTTTCCATCTTACTCTTTTTGTCTTAAAGTGATTTTTTTAATACAGAAAGTTGCAAAAGTAATACAGGCTGCTTGGGGAAAAAAGGTCAACTGAAATAGATGTTTATAATGTCATTTCCTAGGCCAGGTGCCATGGCTTACATCTGTAATCCCCACACTTTGGGAGGCCGAGATGGGCAGAACACTTGAGCCCAGAAGTTCGAGACCAGCCTAGCCAATATGGCAAAACCCTGTCTACAAAAAATACAAAATTTAACTGGGTAACTACAGGCGTGAAACACCACACCTGGCTACTTGAGAGGCTGTGGCTGGAGGGATTGCTTGAGCCCAGGAGGTCAAGGCTACAGTGAGCCAGGATCTCATGACTGCACTGCAGCCCAGGCAGCAGAGTGAGACCCTGTCTAAGAAATGATAATAATATTATATCTCTACCCCCAAATATGAATTTAAGTTTAAAGATTGCTCAGAGATTGGGTCAAAGAGCCTAGTCAAAATTAAGAGGCAAACCAAATATAAAATTAAGAGGCAAACCAAATATAAAATTCAAAGATGTAAAAGGAAGAACAGAGGACCAGCTTTAACCATGAACACAGGAGAAAGTTCTTCAAAGTATAATGTGAGTTGACAGGGAAAAGTCCCCAAATATTTTTTATCCTTAAAAAATTGAGCTAAGTTCTAAGTGTCCATGTTGGGGGTTAGACAGTTTATTCCAAGTGGCTAGGTGGGAGTAGAAGATGCAACTGTGAATGAAGTGAGCAAATACTGTAGAAGCGAGCCAAGGCCAAGGTGAAAACAGCAAATAGGTGGAGGGTTCACAGCTTACGCAAAATCAAAGGGAGCCAAAAGTGAATTATCAAACTGAGGCGACTGAACCGAGAAGCTGGGGCATAGAGAATTGACAGGCGCAAGTGAATTGGGAACAAATAGGAAATGAATGGGAATTCCAGTGGGTAATTTATCTTCTAGAATCTGAGTACTTGTCTAGACTCTAGAGATCTCACAGATACTTATTTGTATCTTGCTTTCATGAGTGGCCTGGGCTATGGCACATGGATAGTTTGTCCTGACATTAAGTGCTTTGGTAGAAGAATCCTAACAAGAGTTTTATCCCTTTGGTTTAAAGGATGTGAACAGAATTCTGTTAAAGTGTAAATGTGCCTGAAATAATGAGTTATCTGATTATTAGCAAGAGTGACACAGAAGCCTTAAAACTGAATGTATAGTGGTGTTTCTATCATTTGTAAAAACTTATTGTATACTTAAAACTGATTGAAATTTATTATATATAAATTACAGTTCAATAATTTCAATGAGAAAATCAGGTAAACAAAAGATAGCATCTTCAGATGGGAAGAATTTTAACTGTGAGACAATTGGACTACATGGTTTGCAACTCTGTCTCCTTAACTTGATCTTCTTGAGATTTTTCTCAAATCAATTTCTATCCATGCAACACATTTAAGAATGTACTTTTCTCACTTCTAAAAATGTTTCTGTCAGGCCGGGCATGGTGACTTACGCCTGTAATCCCAGCACTTTGGGAGAGTGAGATAGGCCGGTCGCTTGAGCCCAGGAGTTCACGACCAGCCTGAGAACATGGCGAAACACAGTCTCTACGAAAAAAAAAATGCAAAAATTAGCAAGGCGCGGTGGCACCTGCCTATAGTCCTAGATACTCAGGAGGGTGATGCAAGAGTATCACTTGAGCCCAGGTGGTCAAGGCTGCAGTTAGCTGAGATCGTGCCACTGCATTCCAACCTGGGTAACAGAGCAAAACCCTGTCTCAAAAAATATATAATAAAAAATAAAATAATAAAAGTGTTTATCTTTTTTACTTAAAATATTTTTATGATGATGAAAATAGTTGAAAATTATTAAATTTTACCAAAATTATGATGTTTCTTTACTTTTCCCTGCAACTTTCCCTCCTTAGATGTAACCTTTTTTTTCTTTTTCTTTAATTTTTTTTTGTTTGTTTTATTTTAAAAATAGAGACAGGATCTCACTATGTTGCCCAGGCTGGTCCTGAACTCCTGAGCTCAAGTGATCATCCCGCTTCAGCCTCCCAAAGTGCTAGGATTACAAGAGTGAGCCACCACACCCAGCAAGATGTGACCATTTTTAACAATTCAGTTTCTAGCCTGCTATACCTTTCATTGTAAAATACAGACATACGTTATTTTTGTTAACCATATTGTATCATAACTAATACATTATGCTGCAACTTGCTTTTTTATTCAGTAACATATCACAGATATCCTTCCACTACTTGTACATCTACTTCATTATTTTAAAAGTGTGAATTATATTCTAATGAATGTGCCACAATTTAATCAGTCCCCAACTGATTAAATTTGTTCTAATTCTTTATAATTTCAACACTGCTGTTAAGAATATTCTCGAACATACGACTGGGCGCAGTGGCTCATGCCTGTAATCCCAGCACTTTGGGAGGCCGACGGGGGGTGGATCACCTGAGGCCAGGAGTTCCAGACCAGCCTGGCGAACATGGCGAAACCCCTACTCTACTAAAAATACAAAAATTAGCCGGGTGTTTTGGCGTATGCCTGTAATCCCAGTTACTCGAGAGACACGAGAATTGCTTGAACCCAGGAGGTGGAGGTTGAGTTAGCCAAGATCGTGCCACTGTACTCCAGCCTGGGCGACAGAACGAGACTTTGTCTCAAAAAAAAAAAAAAAAAAAATCAAACATATATCCTGGCCCGCTTGGGTGAATATTTGTATGGGAGACATACTAAGAAATAGTCCCGATAGGCCTAAAGGTATGTGTGTCTTGACTTTTTAAAATAGGTGCTATTTTATAGTCCCAAAAATAGTAATAAATATTTTTATAGGTACTAATTCACAAATCCTGTCCTCCATTGTGGTGTTTTGAATTTTTATCTATCTCATAAATAAAAATGGTATCTTTTTTTTTTTTTTTTTTTTTTGAGTTGGAGTCTCTCTCTTCGCCCAGGCTGGAGTGCCGTGGCGCGATCTTGGCTCACTGCAAGCTCCGCCTCCCGGGTTCCCGCCATTCTCCTGCCTCAGGCTCCGGAGCAGCTGGGACTACAGGCACCCGCCACCACGCCCGGCTTTTTTTTTTGTATGTTTGGTAGAGACGGGGTTTCACCGTGTTAGCCAGGATGGTCTCGATCTCCTGACCTCGTGATCCGCCCACCTCGGCCTCTCAAAGTGCTGGGATTACAGGCGTGAGCCACCGCGCCCGGCTAAAAATGGTATCTTACTTCAATTTGCAGTTCCCCATTCACTAGTAAGATAAAGTGTTTTTAAATATTTACTTAAATATTTATTAGCAATTTGTATTTATGTTCCTAGACTTGCCTGGTCATATCTATGACTATCATTAGCCTTGTCTGTGGGAGCGATTTGTTTATAAGGGATGTGAATCATTTGTCTTATATGTTGGAAGTATTTTCTTTAGGTCTTGTGTCTGTAATTTGGAGATCAGAATTTTGCTTGGGTACAGAGGAGAGTTAGTATTTAGTTACAAATTGGGAATGTAATGATTAAAATAAACTGTAAAATGCTTCAAAGTCAGAGAGACCTAAATTTGAATCCTCTCTGCCATTGCCACTGTGATTTCACTCTAAATACTTGGCCTGAGATTTAGTTTCATCTTCTGTTAACTAGGGATAATAATACCTACCGCATGAAATTTTTATTTGATAGGATGTGTGTATTTGGCCTGGTTCTATAGATACTTAATAAACGAAAGCTTAAGTTATTTTATTCTATGTTTTTATTATTCTCTAGATCCTCCAGATCTTGTTTCATCTTAATTTAAATCCAGCTGTTGTTCTGACAATTAAAGAAACACAGTTTTAGAAAAACTGTGATGTATTAGTTGTGAAGGGGATGAGGGTGAATCTGTTATAAGTTTTCCTTTACTATAAATATCTTTTAAAAGGCAGACGGTTTTTTTGTGTGTGTGTGGTTTTTTTTTTTTTTTTTTGAGACAGAGTCTCACTCTGTTGCCCAAGATGGAGTGCAGTGGCGCGATCTTGGCCCACTGCGACCTTTGCCTCCCTAGTTCAAGCGTTTCTCCTGCCTCAGCCTCCCAAATAGCTGGGACTTACAGGCGTGCACCACCACACCCAGCTAACTTTTTTGTATTTTTAGTAGAGACAGGGTTTCACCATGTTGGTCAGGCTGGTCTCAAACACCTGACCTCAAATGATCTGCCCAGCTTGGCCTCCCAAAGTGCTGGGGTTATAGGCGTAAGCCACTGCACCTGGCCAAACGGCAAACTATTGTAATGTCAAAATATTTCATGTTTAACTATTACCTCAATAATATTATATTTTGATACTGCTACTACAGCATTAAGAAGCACATTATCATCAACAAATATTTCTTATGCACCTAATTTGCACAAGATGAAAGGTGTGTGGAAATTTATATTTAAGTAGTCTTTCATAAATATAAATGCTTTAATAAGTTTTTCTATTTTATTTTATTTCCTAATATATTCTGTATGTAATATAGAATTTTAAAATATTTTAATATAATTTAAAAATGTTTAACTGTTTGGCCACCACCACACTTTGCTGGTTTGTAAATTTATGTAACGCCTTTGAAGAGCAATTCGGCAATACAGTGTGCTTTGTTGGATCTAAAACGTCATTGATGTTGTAGGGGCAGCAAAATTCCACCTCCATCTTCTTAGGGTCCCAGCTGAGTCCAAGAATTAAATTGACATAAGACAGATCAATAGGAGAAAAGCATACAAAATTATTTAATACAAGTTTTAGGTGGCACTGGAGGTATCATAAAGAAACAAAGACCAGAAGAAACACAGTCACTTACTAATGGATAAAGAATAGTAAGTTATGAAGAAGCCATAAATTATTTGGGGAGATAGGAAAGTTAGTTTATCAAGTTATGTGTAAACTTTTCTTGGTCTTGACTTCTCGTCCTTGAGGATAAAGATGTTGCATCTTTCACATGGGAATCTCATCTGCTGCTTTTAAGAAACAGCACAAAGGTCAGAGTACAGCTACTGTTTTTCCAATGCCTTTAACTTAAATAGTCAGTATTTTAACTCCATTTTCCTCCGTCGGGAACTTCCCTAGAAGTTTCACATATTAAAAGCTGAGTCGCTAGCTGTGAAGAGAGAAATCAAATGAGTAGCAAAATATCTGCAAAGGGAGAGAAGAACATTAATTGGAACAAGCAGAAGATAACAATTCTAAGTATATCGTCCCAAATCTTAATGGATCAGTCTTAGTTACGAGAATAGTTCAGTCCGGTTAAGCAGTTGTATCTCATATTAGGAGGCAATGTTGTAGGTGGGCTCCCATCTAAGTTAGACCTCTAGATGATGTAAGCAAACAGTGCTATATAAGAGGCATTTCTTTGGGGGAAAAAAAAAGGAAAAAGTATAATAGTTGGAGCAAGTTGTAAACCCAATTTTTTAGTCCAGTGGGCAGTCAGTTGAGAAGATGTTTAGATGTTGGGCTCTTAAGCATCTTTAGATAGAGGAGTGAGTACAAGTAGTGGCAATTGTGATGAATTTCCTGGTTTGTAGTCTGAATATCTCTGGTAATGCCACTGGGTGTGCTGATGAACTTTCTAAGTGATCTATATAGCAGCAGGCATGAAAGTTGTTCACACATGATCTCATAGAATGATTTCTCTGAAGTTTATATTAGGTTGTCCAGTTTCAGCTTTCAGGGTCTTAGGAAAAGGGCAATTTTAATTTTTTAGAGATTTCAAGTCAGAAGGATGGGAGAAATTTGGAAATATTAATTTGGAGAGTTGTAGTCAAATATTAGAGGAAACCGGAAGAACTCATGATCTAGTAATATGAGTATTTTGGAAATAGTCATATTAATAACATAACAAATATAGCTCAAAGAAGGGTTAAATATAATCTCTTATTTAACAGTGCGTCCCATGTACATTTAGCATCCCAAATAAGTCTAATTAGTTTAGGATCTCTCTTTTTATAAGGAGAGAGGATAAATGCTTTTCAGACATTTCAGGATCCCATTTTGAACATTTCTGGCTGGGTGCAGTGGCTCACGCCTGTAATCCCAGCACTTTGGGAGGCTGAGGCAGGTGGATCACTTCAGGTCAGGAGTTCGAGACCACCCTGAACAACATGGTGAAACCCCGTCTATACTAAAATACAAAAATTAGCTGGGTGTGGTGGTGGACACCTGTAATCTCTGCTACTTGGGAGGCTGAGGCAGGAGAATCCTTAAACCCAGAGGCAGAGGTTGCAGTGAGCTGAGATTGTGCCACTGCACTTCAGCCTGGGCGATAGAGCGAGACTCCCTCTCAAAAGAAAAAGAAAAGAAAAATTTGATTTCAGAAAGTTGTCAAAAATGTCAAAATGTTTAAACACTTGATTAAAGAGGATCACAATTAACTGTGAAACCATGCCAGAGTAACAAAAGATTTTAAAGGCAAATATGGAAACTTAAAAAAGGTTGTAGGGAAAAGCTTAGCTTCTTTAACAGGGCTCAGTTTTTAAAAATTATTGAGACCTGATAAAAGACAACATGAAGCACAAGAAATTATTTTGGTAAAACACAGAATCTTTGTTTTCTAGGCAAATTATTTAAAAGATAAAGTAAAATGGTTTTGTAGTTTTCTTATCAACATCAGACTAATCTCCAAGAAAACTTTGTTCTTTTAATAGAGAAGACCAAATTCTAGTTTTGCATCAGTTTACTCCTTATATTAAGGCTTATTCTAAAAAATCTTGTAGTAAATTCATTCAATTTACTCAGCTTGATTATATAAGATTTCTTCTTTTGTTCTCTTTTTGACTTTCTGTATCCTTTCAGTTTTTATCCTTTATTCATTGATTCTTTCTGAAACAACCTTTGAAATAGCTGTAAACTAAAACAAAATTACTCTTTCCATAACAAAAATACATCTTTCATATCTTATAACTTTTCTTACCAAAAATATCTTATTTTCCTTGTGTACTTTGTATACAAAGTTGTTTCCCCTATTATTTCTAGTAATTTTGAGTATATACATTAATTAGATTCTTAACTCCTAATGACTTCGGTTTCTGGTGAGAACTCGGAAGCAAGCACTGTCTTTCATAAATCAGTGAATACGTTATTTCTTAATTTCTGGAAATATATGCTATCTTATAGCACAATTTGTCAGTGTGGCACAGGACGTGTTTATTAATAGACCCAAATATTTTTTGTTCCTCTGTAACAATAAGTCAAACATAAACAAGCTTAAACTTATTTTCAGCAATTAATGTTTGAGTATTATATTTTATTTGGAAATGATCTAGGCATTCCATGAATATCCATCATTTCAGTTAATATAACTTAAGGTTTTAAGTCACCAAAAAGATTCTGGAAACTATGTTTAGATAGACATAGCTTATAAAACGTATCAGTGTTGAAAAGTTTATTTATAAACTTATTCTATTTACATTAACATTTATTATGTTTTAACAATTATACTTGAATTGTTCATGAAAACTTCGTGAGACATTGCATCTCATCATTAACTTATTGTTTTGCTGACCATTTTTATCCTTATCTATATATATTAGGCAAGTATTAAACACTATCGAAATAAAGCACCTACAAAGTTAAACATTCAGCCTTTCTTTTTCTCTTTTACTGTCATGCTTGACATACATTAGGTAATTTACTTTTATTGTACATTTTATTCTTAGATTGAATTTATAATTTTACAATCTTAAACATATGTAAGATTTTTGATTAGTAAATCCAGGTAGAATAAGTTGTATGCATTATATTTAATGTTGACAATTCTGAAGGTATGCCTGCTTTAATTAAACCACTAACCTTAAACTAGCTTTTTTTTAACTGAAGGATTATCTCAGATCACATGACCTTAAAGAACATTTAAGTTAGTTTTTATTTGTCCTGAGATAATATTTTATTTATGTAAGCACTTATTTTCTTGCTTTAAACCATATCTTCCCATAGGTACCAATAGGACAGTTTTGGTGGTTTTTTGTTTGTTTCTGGAATGAGAGCTATCCATAAAAATACTTTTAGTTAGGAAAAAGCAAATCTACTACATAATCTAATTATACCTACTTTAATTTTGACTAAAAACCAATAAGCTTTTTTTATGGCTTAAAATCAGTAAGTCTTTTCATCCTAGATGCAAGAGCATGTTCCAAAGAGGGTGCAGAAGATGCAGTCCACCTCAAGATCCAAAGTTACTCCCAAAAATAGCCTAAGAAAGCCAGGACCTCCATTGTTAACAAGGCATGGAAGGTAGAGACAGTTAAGACAAATTCCCCTGAGAGATGGCATTGTCAGTCACAGTAAGAGACACTTTGTGTTTTTGACTCCTAGCCAGCGGGCTAGCTGAGCTGCCTGATGCAAGCCTAACAACTTGCACCCCCAGTGGCTGGCAGAGACCAGAGACAATATTTTCACTAGTCACAAAGCTGAGCTCTCAAGACATAAAAGAAAATAAAAGGAGAATCTTACTGTGAATTTGCTCCTTATAACAAATAATACAAAAGAGAAACAAGGAAAACAAGAACCATTCCTGAATGTGTGGATCAGTGACCAAGGAGTAGCCAGATCCAAATTCAAAAGGGTCATAATTCAAAGAACCAATTGTTACATTTTTCTTCTGCCAATCTGAATTCGGAAAGGAAGGAATAAGGAAAAGTTTTTTGTCTTCCTCTCTCAACCAGACACTATAGACAGAGACCCAGGATAACTGGCTTTGTTAAGAATTCCTGCCTTCTGCCAGCTTTTGTCAGTTCTCCCAGGATCACCTCCTCAGGCTCCAGAGCAAGTGGAGCAAGCCAGTCTTTGTTTGTTTGTTTGTTTGAGATGGGGTCTTGCCTTGTTGCCCAGACTGATTTTGATCTCCCAGGCTTAAATGATCCTCCCACCTCAGCCTCCTAAGTAGGCATTCCCATCTTTTAGATTCCCATCTTTATTCCAAGAAACTGTAGAGATGGAAAAACTCTATCTCCATCCTCTTAGGATCCTGGCTGAGTCTGAAAATTAAATTGACATAAGATACATCATAGAAGAAAAGCACACAAATTATTTAATACAAGTTTTATATTGCACTGGCATCTTCATAAAGACATGAAGACCTAAAGAATCAGTTAAATGTCAGTTGCTTACATACTGAATTGGACAAAGAATAATTGTGAAGATGCAACTAAATTATGTGGGGAGCTTAAAAGATAATAATTATTTTAATGCGTCTGTATATAGTTCTCTTGGTCTTGACTTCTTGTCCTTGAGGATAAGGATGTTGCATCCTTCACATGGGAATTTCATCTTCTGCGTTTAAGAAACAGCACAGAGTTCGGAGTGATCTTTTTGCACCTGCTGTTTTTCAAATGCCTTTCATCTAAATAGTCAATAGTCAGAATGTCAAATTTTTTTTAACTCCTTTAATTTTAAGATGCAACTTTATTTATCGCTAAGGAAGAAATAAAGCTGCCTATACTTTAACACAATGATTTCTTATCATTTATAATATTTGTTTTATACTTAGTTATTTTAGAATTCTTTAGACATGAATTTTTATTATTTATATTTCTAATGCCTGTATAAAAAGAAAAATACAAGCAAACCACTTTATATTCAGAATCCAAATCTCCATGTTACTCTTTTACTTGGAGTTGTTTATGTCCACATTTCTCTACATAATTTTGTCTCCTGTGCTATCAAGGATAAAACGTTATGTCCTTCTTTCAGTGGGAGTGGCTAAATCCCAGTAAGTAAGTTTTGAAACATGTGTGTTCTTCTTTCAGTGGGAGTGGCTAAATCCCAGTAAGTAAGTTTTGAAACATGTGTGTTCTTGATCTTGCCAGAAGGATGTCAATATAAATTTCTCAGGGAATAGCCAAGACTGTTATTTTTTCTTCAAAAGATCCCTTTTAGAGCTTGTGAACCAAAATGTGGGGGGTACCGTGATCCAGTTGTTGCTACCAGGTGTACCCACTGAGTTGACACACACGAAGGCAATGAAAACTACTGCCTAGCCAAAAGTGAAATTTGACTTCATTTGTTGTATGTTGCATTACAAATTCAGAGATTTAAAAATTTTTAAAAATGTGCATCATAGAACTAATGTTGAATAAAATTTTAAATGATTTATATATTTTGATCGTCTTGCCAGCAACCATCTTTGCTAGAACAAAAGATTGTTAGAAACAATCTTTTTTTCAATGTAATTGTAGTAACAATGTTACTTATATTTGAAAAGAATATATTCTGTATGTCTGACTATAGAAGAATGGTTAAATAAGATGGGGTAGAATCACACAGAATGCAAAACAAGTGTACAGATTTGTATGGTTTCAATTGTATGTATTAAAAATGCCCAAGCCTTATGTTTGAAAAAAAGATATGAAGAAAACACATCAACATGTTATCTTTATTTGTGTTTGGCATGGTTTAGTATTTGTTTTTGCTCTTTACCTTTCAGTATATTTTAAAATTTTCTTTTCCATTTTTTTAACTTCTAAAAGTATATACTACTTTTATTGTTGATTTAATATTTTTGATGTTGTATTATTATTATTAATGAAAACCACAACCCCATATCATATAATACAGTTTTAGTTATCTAGATTTTCCATTGTTATCATATGCTGCAGGAATTTAAAAACCTTGTAGATAGGAAAATATTTGTCAGGATGTTTAATATGTGTATTCCTTTCCAAGATCTTTAGCTGGCTACAAAGTGTAATTCTTTCAGAAACTTAGAATATAACATTTCAGTCTGAAAACATCATTGCAGATTAATTAGTTCAACTGCCTGTTTAATTCCAAGCATTCTTCTGTCTCTCCATGATTTAGAAATAGCAAGGCATGTTACTAAAGTATCACCTGCTTAGTCCTGTGAATGCGTAAACAATACAGATTTATCTAAAATAAATTTTGTCTTTAACTTTCCGATGACATTTTCATTAGCTCAGTTCTAGTAACTTCTCTGTTAACATTATCACCTTTCTTGTGTATAACCCTAGATTATATTTTGCAAAAACAGTAACCATGTGTTTCAAACAATTCTGATTTCAAATCAGTTATTTTATCCCTGTAAGTACATTAATCTCATTTTGTGCCTTGGAAATTCCAAATCCAAAAGTCATTGAAAGGGAAAGAAATATGAGGTTTGCTTTGAAATCAAGATAGCTAAATTTCTACCCTGGCTTTGGGGAATGAGGCAGTTTTATGAATTTTAAGGGTTTTAGCAACATCCATATTCAAACAAAGATATGGAAACACATATCAAAGTTTAAGAAAATGTTTCTTTTATTTACACTCTATTATTCACATTAATGTTGCCTCCCATAGTATCTGAAATAACTAAACAATAGTATTTTTCACATGTATTCAGTTAAGGAAAGGATGTCAGAATCCATGTGGTATTGGAATATGGGATCATTTGACTTTGTCATCTTACCTTTGTCATATTATCTAGCAGTGCTACCGGGAAAGTTAGTTGTATTCTCCCAAACTTGGCTTCCTCAGTTGTAAAATAGTAAAATGATAATGTTTACCAGAGCAAATAACAGGCCTTTGGGTGGATCACTGCAATTTCCCTCAACTACAGCTTGATAAAACATTTTCTCTTTATAGTCTTATCAATTCATATTCTTTTGTTATTTCACCTCTGATCTAGAAATGCTGGAGAGGGTACAGTCCTTCCAGGCCTTGTGATTCTTCACAGTGTGCTGTATTACATAACAGAAACATGCCTCATGAGTAAGATAAAGGTTTCCAAACTGGTTTTGCCAAGAAAGTGTTTGGGGATACTTTGTGTGTGCCATCTGTAGTTGCAGATACTGCAAAGTCAAAAACACTTGTAAACATAGTGGTCAGGGCCCTGTCTTGACTCTGAGAATAGCTGTAGGGAGATTCTTCATAGCCATAACTCAGCATGTATTGCTGCCTTTAAATGTGTGAGAAGTGAGTATAACCCCTAGATAACTAACATCTTATACATAGAGCTTACGAGTGAAAGTTGTAATAGCTTGCCAAGCTCACTCAGTGGAAATAAAATTATACTATGTAGTTTTCTTTTAACCTGTGTTTTTCTTTGATGGAAATATGAACTTTCCCCAGATGTGCCAATGCCAACAATAGAATGAAAAAATAGCCAGGATAAGCTGCTGCTGAATAATGTTTTGGGTCGTAAGGAGTGTCAGAAATCACTCTGATGTCTCTCCATCTATTAGATAAGCCACTGAAAGCTATACTTTACCCAACTCAAATCATTGCCATTAGAAAATATTTTAGAAGTGGGAAAAGAAGATGCTTGGTTTTGCAAAATAGTTTACTTTTAAATCTTATTTTAAGTGTTGATTGACCTTGGCTTCAGGATTCACATGAATCCTTTTTTATTTCAAAATGTTTCATGCATCTCCTCCAGCACCCCCCAACCCCTAAAAAGAAAGGTTAAGAAACATTGGTCCCATCTGAATAGGGGCACCCTGTCTGACTGGGAGTTGATTTTCCAAGTCAGCAGAACCGAGGGAAATTATCTGGAAGCGATGCTGCCTGCATTGGCAGCCTGTACCGAGAGGGCTGGACCCACTTCAGAGTCTGATTATACCAAAGACAAAGAATTGTTGGCATCATCAGTTCCCTGAACAAGCAACAAGTGGGCATTCCATTCCAGGGTGGACTGAGTGACCTCATGATCCTTCCCCAACTGTGAGAAAGTTACTTGTAGCTCAGCTATTAGGAAACAAAGAAAGTTTTATATTTTGTGAAAACCGTAGCTTGACAGAGATTTTATTTGGTCAAGAGTTTTATTGACTGAGAAAAACTAAAAATGTTTTAAAGTACGCTTTGTTTGAAATATTAGATATATCTATATACTCAAAATTTTTTTTTAATTTATTAAACACTTATTGAGCATTTGCTGTGTGCCAGGCACTTTGTTAGGTATGCAAAATCCAAAAATGAGTAGGACATGCTGTCCTCAAGGAATATGCAGTTTAGTGGACAGACATTTATGTATTCGGTATGTTATATATAAGACAAGTTCAGTCTCTCTGATCATTAGAATAATGTCTACTAACACAAGGAGGCGGAGTGATACAGAGGAAATATCAGGAATTTAGAATCCCAGAGACCTGGTTTTAAATGATGACTCTGTGGATGTTAGCAAGCCATGTGAATTTAAGTTATTTGGTCTCTGAGTCTCAGTCCCTCATCTTTAAAATGAAGCTATGACATTTTTCTGATTGTGCTGATGTAAGGATTAGACATATTATTTGTAAAGGGTTTAGCATACTCCCTGGCCCAGAGTGAAAGATCAGTTAAGTGGGTCTTGTATTAATCCTATTACTTTAATAACAATAATATTGATTAGTGAGTCCTCCTAGGGTAGGCAAAGTAAATGTCTAGGAAAAAAGTTCTCTAAGCCTTGATTAAATACTTTACTTTTGAAGAATACATTACTTTTCTATATTTACTAAGTGTAGAGTGTTAACTAAAAAGATAGCATAAATTCAGACAGATATTGTATTTCCAAAAACAAATGTAGTGTCAATGTGAGGCAGTAAGGGTTAGAGAACTAGACTAGGAGTTCTGGCTCTGGTTCGAACTCTGCCTCACAGTGACTGACAGAAAGTTAGGTAAGCCTCTTAATGGAATAGGGCCAAGGACCTTGGGAGTTGTGGGGCCTTGGGAGAGGCCATCAGCAGCCTCAAGCTCCATCCAATCTGAGTGAAATAGTGTACCTGCTATGCAATGGTGTCTACAAAACCAGTTCTCCAGCTTTGTGGCCAGGTTGCCATGCCAACGCCCTACCTGCACAGAAGATCTGGGGCTGCCACCATCATCCTACTTTTACAACCTTAGTTTCTTCTTCTATAAAATGAAAATAATGCCAGTCCAGCTACTTTAAAAGGTTAGTTGAGAGGATGAAATTATATACATGCAACTATTTAAATAAACGATGCCTTTTACTAATGTTTCTCAACTTCTAACCTACCTGAGTCTATGTCACTGGGGGGTGGAGGGGAGCTGCTTGTTAAAAGAGCAGATCCCTGGGTCCCATCCTAGACCTGCTATATGAGAATATTTGAGAATTGAGCCTAGGTTTCTGCGTTTTAAACATGGCTCTCAAATGATTCTTATACACAGTGAGTTAGAGAAATTTTACCTCATTCAAATGTGTTATATAGTTATGACTAAAATATTGGTTTGCATGCGGAAAGGGATTACCTTCAGAACTAAAGTTTGGAAACAGTAAGTGACCTGCCCAAGGTTACTTATGAGGTGGTAGAAAAAGGGCCCCAATCCAGTCATCTGTAAATCTAGCTCTCCTTCTACAACATCAAGTTGTTTTTTTGAGAAAGGATTATATGAATGAAAAGAGACAGCCTGATTAAAAAATCACCACTTCCATGCTAGACAGGGGCAAGCAGTGGTGGTTCTGAGAGCTTGGCAGGGATGGTTCTCTAAGGATCAGACTAAAAGAACAGCACGTGGTGGATCTCAGCCCCTGGCTGCTACTTCCTTTTTGTGTTCTCCTCTAGAACATGTGTTCCCCGGGGCAAACGAGCAAATACTGAGAAAATGGGGAAGTTCCACTTCATGTACTCTTCTAAGACTTCAACCTCAGTAGCTTAACTTTCCATCACAGATCCCAAACTGTGTGCCTTAGCACCCTCAATGAACTCACGGGGGATCACAGTGTTATTTGTAAATTCCAAGCTCAAAATAGTTCAGTTTTAAAATTAGTTCATGCTAATCCTCCTGTAATATTTTCGTGAGGTTGGGTTTTCAGCTGTTGCTGAAACAAAAGCAATTGCTGATAAAAAGTAGTTACCCTTAGAAAAATCCATGTGTACGCAGAAATTGAGGGTGGTGGTGTCTGAGGTTTGAGAAGTTGTCCAATCCCCAGCCAGCACACATATCCCCTCAGTAAGTAATTGAGGCCCTTTAGGAGCAAAATGACAGTATAATTTTTTCTTTTATTTATGTATCTGATTTTTTTTCAAATGGCCATTACTTTGATAAGACATATGTATTTATTTGTCAAATTAAATTGGCCCTAACTTCCTAATAAACCTAACT
This sequence comes from Gorilla gorilla gorilla, assembly GCF_029281585.2. Taxonomy (NCBI): domain Eukaryota; kingdom Metazoa; phylum Chordata; class Mammalia; order Primates; family Hominidae; genus Gorilla; species Gorilla gorilla. The sequence goes on along the minus strand of NC_073231.2, from coordinate 95,714,778 downwards.
ATTAGGTATTTCTTTTCTCTCTCTCTCTCTTTTGAGACAGAGTCTCACTCTGTCATCCAGGTTGGAGTGCAGTGGCGTGATCTTGGCTCACTGCAACCCCCACCTCCTGGGTTCAAGCCATGGTTGTGCCTCAGCCTGTGAAGTTGCTGGGATTACAGGCATGCACCCCCATGCCCGGCTAATTTTTGTATTTTTGGTAGCAACGGGTTTCACTGTGTTGGCAGGCTGGTCTCAAACTCCCAACCTCAGGTGATCTGCCCACTTCGGCCTCCCAAAGGGCTGGGATTACAGGTGTGAGCTACCACACCTGGCGTATTAGGTATTTCTTTTGGCCTGAGGCATATGATAAAAATACTGAGACACTAAGTGTATCACAAAGCCATGTATTTTGGGAACTTTTGCTTTGGAAGGGAAGGAGTTGGGTAGGGGTAGTGTGGGGAAGAATTTCTTTAAAATTTTAAATGCATTTCAACAATTTTTTTCAAAGAGAAAACACTCATTTCTTCTAGAATTAGAGGTAGCAATCAATAAGCTGATGGCCCAGACATTCTGGGTCCTCTTAGCTGTAACAGAATTACATGGGGCTTAGGTTGCCCACCTGTGCTCAGCTATTTCTTCCTGGCAATAAGAGATAGAATTGTTCCTGACTCATCTGTGATCTGTCCCAAACCTTTCCCAACTTCTTGGTATGCACCTCAGAGAAAGATTGCTTGCTTCAGCCATAACTGATTGGAGGAAGCAAAAAGAAAAGGAAATGCTGCCGCCATTCTCCCCTCTCCTTGCCATCTTCTCAGTACAGATGTAGAGGAATCAAGTTTCATGGTCTTGAGGTTACTCAACATAGAGATTATCTAGCATTTATTACATTTCTCTTTCTGGGACTTTGTCAGTCAGTTTACAGAAATGTCTTGCAATATTTTTCAAGAACCAAAAACAAGCCAGGGAAGAATTTATTTCATTTGTCCAGAATCCACCACTGAATGGAGAGAGGCTGCCATGGGTGGGAAATATGAGGTGCTCAGTGCAGTTGTGTAGAGGATGAACGCTAACTTCTTGGCTGTCTTTCTGGCTTCTCATTTTGTGAAATGGAGATAATAATGCCTACCTCAGGGGGGTTTTAAAAGGGCTTAATATATGTAAAGCAAGTGATAGCACAGTTCTCAGCGTTTTTTAAATGTCCAATAATCATAGTAATTACATGTCTTTTGAAGATTAGTTATCAAACTTTCCTTGGCCTTAGCTTTCATGTTGAACCTTACCTTGTAAGTAAGTGTATTTGTTTTTGTTTTGGGGGGTGATTTTTTGTTTGTTTGTTTTTGTTTTTCTTTCTTGTTTTTTTTTTTTTTTTTTTTTTTTTTTTTGACATAGTTTTGCTCTGTCGCCCAGGCTGGGGTGCAGTGGCGTGATCTCAGCTCACTGCAACCTCTACTTGGTGAGTTCCAGTGATTCTCGTGCCTCAGCCTCCTGAGTAACTGGGATTCCGGACATGCACCACCAAACCTGGCTAATTATTTTTGTATTTTTAGCAGAGACAGGGTTTCACCATGTGGTCCAGACTGGTCTTGAACTCCTGGCCTCCTGTGATCCGCCTGCCTCAGCTTCTCAAAGTGCTGGGATTACAGGCGTGAGCCACTGCGCCTGACCAGGTACATGTATTTGTAATATCAAGAGGCAGAGCTTACATAATGTCTCAAGCTTCAAGAAAGACAACTTTGTCTCTACGGTCTTCTAAAATGAACTATTTTGGCCACTTGTTGCTTGGCTTCCTGCTGCATCAGGAATGGCTTGGGAGATGGGACATCCTGTGGACCTTACCCTGCACTGTGAAAGAGTTGGCCAAAAGCCTCCCTTCCCACATGTAGTTCTCTTCCATCCTCGCCCCACAGTGTAAGTTATGGAGAAGTCATTTGCTTTCCATCTCTGCTCTCCGTTACAAATAAATACTCAATGCACACTTTCTCCAGCACATTTCTGGGATATTTTCTTCTGTGTCTTGGCTCACACTCAAAATTTATCTTTTCCCTTCTCTCTCTTTACTCTCTGTATCCAAAAGTTATGCATTTCTTTAATGATGCTTTTTCTGATCCATCCATCTTAATGGATTCTTCCTAATCTGAAATCTCTTCACACTTATAGTCATTTAGCACATATAATATATAGTGCAGTGTCTTTCCCATTTTTTTTTCTGTTTATAGTTCATCTTCTGAGTCACATTCTCAGCTGCTGTTCTGGCTGTGTGACACTCTGCAAGTTGGTCTCCTTGAGATTCACTTATCTCAGCTGTTAAAATCCAGGACAACCTGAAATGTCTCTGCCTTTTGTATCCCTGTTGCACAGAGCCTTGAAAGTAGTAAATCTCAACAAACACTTCAGATTGATTACAAGGGCTCCCTGTGTATGTTATAGACTTGAAAATGCACGGATGGAAGATACGATCTAAAATGTTAGCTATTATTCTAAATTAATTCTATTCATCTGTTGAGTGTGTTATTTCCCTCAAAACTGACTTTGTTACACTGTGTTTTGCTAAAATTAAGTAAAAGCCTCTTTTTAATATGCTTAACATGTTAGATCTAAAGGAACAAATAAGAGATTATTAATCCTCTTGATGAAAGGCTCTAACATGCTATCAACTAGAGGGTCAGTAAACAATAACTACTATTACAGATAACATATATCCAGTGCTTCCAATGTGTCAGGCAGTGTTCCATGCTCTTTAAATATATTAACTTATGTAATCTGAAAAATAACCATACAAAATAGGTAGCATTCTTATTCTTTCTTTATAGATGGAGAAACTGAGACAGCATTTATGAGACTTCCCTAAACTTAGGTCTAATGTGGTAGGCTGAATAATGGTTTCTCAAACATGTTCATATCCTAATCCTCAGAACCTATGAATGTTACCTTACATCTTAAAAGGGACTTTGCAGGTGTGATTAAATTAAGGATCTTGACATGGAAAGATTATCCTGTATGTACTATCCACGTAAACCCAATATAATCACAAGCATTCTTAAAACAGGGAGGCAGGAAGATCAAAGATGATCAAAGAAGGAAATGGGCCAGTGGAAGTCAGAGTGATGCACTTTGAATGTGGAGTAACAGGGCCGTGAACCAGGAATGCACGCCATCTCTAGAAGCTGGGCAAAACAAGAAAATAGGTCCTTCCCTGGAGCCTCTAGAAGGAATGCAGCTCTAGCAATGCTGTGGTTTTATCCTAGTAAGACTCATTTTGGACTTAAGGCCTCCAGAACTGTAAGAAAATTAATTTGAGTTGTTTCAAGCCACTAGGTTTGTGGTCATTTGTGACAGCAGCAATAGGAAACTAATACAACACAAGTATATTTAGTTCTAAGGGACTTTAGTCTGGAAGTAGAACAGGCTGAAAAATGTACTTTTTGGAAATGCTAAAAGAAATGACTTACTAAAAAGCGATAAACTTAAGGGATTCTAGCCAAGCAAAAGAGCTCCACTTGAGGAGTCATTTCCAGACCTTGCTCTGTTACTGGCTAGCTCTCACACGCGGAACAAATCACCTCAGCTCTCAAAGCGTAGTTTTCTCATCTTTAAAATGAGGATAGTGGCTGGGCACGGTGGCTGATGCCTGTAATCCCAGCACTTTGGGAGGCCGGGGCAGGCGGATCACCGAGGTCAGGAGTTTGAGACCAGCCTGGCCAACGTGGTGAATCCCCATCTCTACTAAAAATGCAAAATTATCTGGGCGTGGTGGCGGATGCCTGTAATCCCAGCTACTTGGGAGGCTGAGGCAGGAGAATCTCTTGAACCTGGGAGGCGGAGGTTGCAGTGAGCTGAGACAGAAGCCACTGCACTCCAGCCTGGGTGACAGAGCAAGACTCTGTCTCAAAAAAAAAAAAAAAGAAAAAGAAGAAGATAGTGTACTGGTGTAACTAGGTCATTTCTGTGAAAGTTATTTGAACAGGTAATATATATGTGCTGATAGTACAGAGTTGAAAAAGTTTACATGAAAAGTTGTTCTCTCACTCCTTGTCCTTCAGATGTCCAAGTCCCCCTCCCAGAGACAATAGTTACCCATTTTCTTATGTATTCTAGAGATTTTCCATGCATTTACAAAGGTAGACGTATGCATATTATTTTTATTGTACAAATGATTGCACCTTAAAGATATGGTCCTGCACTTTGCTGTGAAAATGACAAATAACTTGGGGATTATTCCATATGATTTCATATTAGTGTATACTGTGATTCATCATTCTTTTAAATAGCATATTCCATTGTTTCTCTTTACCAGACCGTATTTCACCTGTTCTCTGTGGAGACATATAGATTATTTCTGGTCTTTTGCTAATGTAAACAAAGCTACAGTGTATATCTTGTGACATGTTACTTTGTATGTGTTTCAGTATATCTATAGAGTAAATATATGAAATTCTGGAGTTAAAGTGGGTATTAATTAAAAATTTTAACATTGTCAAATTATATTCCCAAGTGGTGTATTCTGGTTGTCTCTTGCTATATATCATACTACTGCATACTTAGTGACTTATTATTATCTCTCACTGTTGTGGGGGTTGATGGGTTCAGCTGGGTGGTTTCTGCTTAACGTTTCCTATATACCTGCATTTGGATGGTTGCTGAGGGAAGAGTCATCTGAAGACCTTTCACTCATATATTAAGCACCTGGGCTAGAACAGCTAGGGAGTGATAACAAAAAATTTTCAGCCAGCTTTTATTTACCTTAAATAAAATACCTGCATCCCCACCAGCATGTCCCAGACATATCACAGAAGCTGTGAAAAGCCACAGACCTAAAGAGGCCATGTAGAGAGGAAAAGTGGCCAGGTAATGTCTGTGGACAGATGGTCAATGACCAGAAGGACTTCTTCAATGCCCTGTGTAGAAAAATCCCTAAACTATGACTCATCTGGAGGTGAGGTGACAAGATGTAGAAACCCTCAATATAACTTTCTGCCAGCCCTGCAGAATAAGGACTGTGAATATAGAACATTAAATCATATTTCTTATTCACCAGAGGTGGTAGACTTCATTGGTCTACATACACTCTGCTCTAAAATACAGAAATATTTCCATTTATTCAATAAGTGTTTTATTTAGTACATTTTTTTTGCTAGTCACTGAAATAGCAGACATAGTTTCTACTTTTGTGACTCTAACAGGCCAGGAATTAAATAAATCATCATAGTATCACCTACTTAGTTACAATAATGAAAAATACCATGAAGGACAAGCAAAAAGTGTGATGAGGCTTTATAACAGAGACCTAATCCAGGAGCTCAGGTAACCTCTTTGACAAAATGATATTGAAGGAGAGAGGCAGCTTTTCAGAAAAAGTGTCCAAAGAGAGGTACACTTTTTACAATTTTGAAGTCAATGAGGACAGTGATGGAGTTGGACTACGTTTCATAAGAAGTTGTTGTGGAAATAAAGAACATATTTTTACTTTTGAATTAAGACGTTTAACTGCTAAAAACTAGAAATTTTAGTTTAGCAAATGAATATGGAAGAAAATAATACAAGTGTCTTGCAAAAAATGCATCTACAATAATTTTTTAGTGATTGTTCTAATAGCCTAAATTCAAAACTACCTAAATATCCCACAGTAGTGAATTATTTAAATAAATATGGTACAAAACCCAGTAGAGAACTATTCAGCTTTAAAAATGTGGTTGTAGGTAATTTATTAATTGATTATATGAAAAAGAGCTGAAAACAATAATATCCTATTTTATGAAAAAAATTTAATAAAGAGATATATGTTGACATAGGAAATCAGATAACTAAGATTACTTCTGAGCAGTAAGGTCATTTTCTTCATTTGGCACGTCTGAATTTTCTAATTTTTCTCCAAAGTTTGTACCAAGGGAAAAATGATAAAAGTACATTTTAATTTTAAAAAGTCATTAAGCCTGTAATATTTTGGCTGGATATAAAAAGTCTTGGTGAGAGGGGGCATGGGACTGGGGAAAAGAAAGTAGTAGCTGGGGAGGACTTGTGTCCATGTTTATATTCAACACTTTCCCCGAGAACAAAAGAGACTTTTTAACCTTCTGCTAAAAGGCAGAATCAGAATAAAAGTATGATGTTGTACAGCAGGAAATTCCAGTTCTGAAGACAGAAGAGTTTCTCTGGCAGAAGTAGAGACATCCAATGGGATGAGGCTGCCTGAACACAGGGTGGGATCCCCTTCCCACTATGTGAACAGCACAACTGCCCAAGAAGGCACAGGGATCAGAGGTGGCATGAGGGACTTCTGTGTAGGTGAGCGTTAGACAGTTACTCTGGAGTTCCTTCCAGATTTTACGTCTGTGATTTCATGAATTTCAACACCTCCTCTCAGGCCTTGCACATAGCCATGTTTGGGGTGTCTTGAGGCTCGTATTCACTGGCTCTTGTCTGGGAAAGTAGAAAGGAATGCCTGGATCTCTTATTTTTATTATGTTTTAACTTCTTCACTAGAAATCAGGCTTGTGAAAAAATATGTGATGTTATTATTTTAATTTTATTTACAGGCTCATTTGATTCAATTATTCCCGTGAAAACTAGTTCTGTCTTTTATTTTTGTTCAAAATCTGTCAGCCCCAGGACATGGCAAAGGTTTACTGTCTTTTAAACATCTCATCTAATCTTTTTAAAGAACAGCTTGAGTCCAAAGTTCATGGCTTTTGGCCATAAGGAGCGGCGACAAAATAGAGGTCTCCCTTGCTTATAAAAAAGGCACCTATTGTAAGAAGTATACTTATAAGAAGTTCACATGTAATAATGATACAGATTTAAAGTGGAGAATCTCCTGAGGTTCAGATCTTGTTCCTGTGGTTACTCTGCTGTCTGACCTGCATAGACTCTCCCACTGAGAACTATGTGCTGAAGCACATTTCATGCATCGTGTTCTAATCTTTATTCCTCTGTTCCATCTTGGACCATTGCAAAAAGCATGAGCCATTTTGGAGCTACATTCAAAGAAGTGTATGTGTTATTTTGACAGTGGCGCCACAGAGACGAACCATTTATACTTGCTCCAAATACCGTGAAAAGCATGAGAGCTAATGCATTCAGTTGCTTTCATTTTCTAGGAAAATAATGCTGTTAGTTTATTTAGAAGCCCCTCACACAGCACAATGGGATACAAACTGCTGTTTTGTTTGCCAGCAGGGTGGACGCTTTTAGAATACAAATTAAGTGCTGAGCTCCCCCTAGTGACAATAATATACGTACATTTAAGTACTTTAATACCTTTGCATATTTTGCAATTCAATTCAATTTTGTTTAATTCTGTTAAATTCAGTTGCTTTCATTTCCCTTTCATTTTATATAACAGGTATTTATCAAGTCAGAAATTTTTCTAAGGAAACATTTAGTAAAACTATAATTCTAAAGGATCACTAAAAACAGAAATTACAATAACTGAAAATATTTCGTGTGAGTACAGCAGAGTGTGAAAAAGACAATATTCAAGCTCTATTAGTTTGCGTTCTTGACTGCCATCTCCTCAGTCTCGCCACTCCACCCCAGCCTCTGGTAACCTTCATTTTACTCTCTGTTTCTATGTGTTTGTCTTTTTTATACTCCATATATAAGTGAGATCATAAGTGAGGTATTTGTCTTTCTGTGTCTGGTTTATTTCGCTAAACATAATGTCTTCCAAGTTCATCCATGTTTTCACAAATGACGTGATGATAGGATTTCCATTGTGTGGAAATTTTCCTTATAATTCATAGAAGATTATAGGTCATTGAGTATGACTTTAGCTATGAGATTGTCCTGTTGGGCCTTTATTGTGTTGAGGTACATTCCTTCTATACCTAATTTTTTGAGAGTTTTTTTTCCTAATCATTAAAGGATGTTGAATTTTGTTGAATAACTTTTCTGCATCTGTTGAGATTATCATATAGTTATTGTCCTTTATTCTGATGTGATATATCACAGTTTTTGATTTGCATATGGTGAACCATCCTTGCATCCCAGGGATAAATCTCACTTGATCAAGGTGAATGCTCCTTTTAATGTGCTGTTCAATTTTGTTTGCAAATATTTTGTTGAGGATTTTTGCATCCATGTTCATCAGGAATACTGGCCTGTAATTTTCTTTACTGGTCTTTGGTATCAGGAAGACGCTGGCCTTGTAAAACAAATTTGGAAGTTTCCCTTCTCTTCAATTTTTTGGAAAAGTTAGAGTGGTGCTGGTATTAGTTCTTCTTTAAATGTTTGATAGAATTCAGTAGTGAAGCCATCAGTGGAACTTGTTTACACTTTATATCACTTAATCTTCACAACAACCCTATGACATAGTTACTATTTTCATATTATAGATGTCACAACTAAGGTACAAAGAGGTTAAGTAACTTTTCTAAGGTTACACAGCTGGAAAGTGACAGAACTAGAAGTTTGAACCCAAGCAGTAGAATGCCAAAACCTTTGCCACTGACCTCTCTTGTTTCCCCCAAATAGTATTTCACTGAGTTCCTTAAGAAACATTTTATTGAATGCTGTCAGTATGCCAGCCTTGTGGTGGGTTCTGTGGATACCTTGGTGTGTAGGACTGACTATAATGATGGAGGCCAATAGATGGTTATGGAGCAGTGTAATAGGTGGTGGTAGAAGTCAACATAGGAGCTTAGAGAAGAGACTGGGTAGAAAAAGCTTCTTGTAAGTGATAACTGACTTGAACTCTGGTAAGTGTGTAGGGATCAGAAGCTGGATGTCTGAGGGACTGGAGGCTCTTGGAGAGCAAATTTGCTGAGATAATGAAAGTGATCAACATGATGTCAGGGACTGGGAGAAGAAAGGGAAACTGCAAAGCTGCACAGGCCAACACTGGATATCAAAGAGTTTCTTTCTTTAATATTTTTAATGTTTTCTTGTTTCTGTAAAAATGAAACGTTCATTTTTTGATAAGGGTTTTGATATTGTATGTATTAAAATAATACATACAAGCACAAAGAAAAAATAATCATCTGAAATCTTTCACTCTGAGATTACACCTGTTGACATTTTATTGAACATCCAGTAACTTTGTACATATATAAACATACATATACCCATATATGTGGGAGTATGTTTATATATGTTTAGAAAGTGGGATCATACTCTGCATGCTGTTCTGTAACTTCCTTCTATTTATATGTTAGTGATAAGAATCTTGGACTTTATTCTGAAGAAGGATAAGTGAAAAATTTTAAACATGATAGTAACAATTATATTTGTATGTTATGAAAAAATATTATAACAGCATTGTATGGTAGGAATTTGAGGCTCCTGGTGGTGGAAAGACTAATTAGGAGACTGTTTTGGGGACCCAAGAAAGAAATGATGACATAGACCCAGGCAGTGGCAGTGGGATGGAAAAGGGGGATGGGTTCAGATAATGTGGACGTAAGCTCAGTGGCTTCTGTGGCTGTACAGCCAAGGTTGTCACGCGGTGGGAGATGAGAGGAAAGAGAGAAATCTTCAATAACTCCCAGGTTGCTGGTGCAGGACCATGTGTAGGTGTTAGTGATGCTGACTAAAGTTTAGGGTGCCTGTGGGATAGCCAACTTGTGACAGCAGGTAAGCATTTAATATGCAGATGTGAAGCTCAAGATAGAGGTCAGAGCTGAAGATATAATTTTGAACATCGTCAGTGGTTAAAACCACAAAAACTGAGGACTTAATAATGAGAGACATCAAAATGTACAGGCCAGGGAGAGGACTTTGAGTAGGGACTTTGTTTGGGTCAGTGTTGTATCCTCAGACATCCCCTAGCACATAGTAGGCTCAAAAATGTTTCTTTAATGAATAAATGAATAATAATAATAAAAAACATTCTATTTCAATATGAACTCTTCTAATTGTGGCAGCATAATATTTCATTGAGTAAATACAGCACAATTTACATATCTATTTCCTTATTGTTCCAGTTATCAATGGCTGCCGTAACAAATTGCCCCAAATTTTAGTGGCATAAAACAAAAACTATTTTTTTCTGCAAATAGATCCTGTGGGTCGGGAATTTGAAAGGACCACAGAAGAATGGCTTGCCTATTCTCTCTGGGACCTCAGCTGGGGACATTTTAAGGCTGGGATGACTTAATGGGTAATGCTGAAATCATCTGAAAGCTTGTTTGCCTACATATCTGGTTCATGCTGGCTGTCAGTTGAGACCTCAATTGGAGCTGTTGATGTAACATCATGGATTTCAAGAGTGAGTATCCCAAGAGAACTGGGAAGAAGTTGTATGGCCTTTTATGATCTGGCCTAGCAAGTCAAATGGTCATACTTCTGCATAGTTACAAACCCACACAGATTCGAGGGGTAGAAACATAGACCGCCACCTGTCAGTGGGAGGAGTGTCAAAAGTCAAAGTCACATTGTAAGAAAGCGTGTGGGATGAGAGATACTGTTTGGAAAAATACACTCTGTCACAGCTCTTCTACCTGTGTTCTGCACTATTTGTCAATGACCATAGCCTTTTATCTATATCTGTCTTAACCACCATGTCACAATATTGACAACATTAAGTAGACAATCAACTAAAACCCCTAAATTGTTCCCAAATGAACTGAGAAGCCGGCTACTTCCCTTTCATCTCACACATGCTTTTAAACACAGACTTTGCATTAATTACAATTAAATATAATTATCATTCAGTAAATTTCTAATGAGTCTCTGTCATTTGCTGAGTATTGTTCTAGGCAATGGGGATAGGCTGAATATGACACAGAAAATGTTTTATTCTTTCAAGAAGTTTACAGTCTAGAGGGATAATTAGAAATTTCTATACGAGGTGATGGAAATTTATATTAGCTTACTTTTCTAACCATCAATCACTGGTAAGATATAATTAGTTTTTAGAGTACAGTATCATGAAACAATAATTTAATGGCTTTCTAGACACAAGACATATGATGCCACTGGCATTCCCCGATCTGCTAGTCTGATGACCTCTAAAAACAGGAAATGAAATGATTGAGGCATGACTTGTGCTTCATCAGTTCATATGGACTTGGAATGATCACTGCTTCCCTTTTTTCCAACTCTTTTACTTATTGTAAATATCTTAATAATCTTAAACATCGTTATTAGTGTTTAGTGGCCATTTTTATTTTAATTTTTATGGGTTTGGAACTCCCTAGAATCTCCCTGAAGACATTAAACATACTTATTTCAGCACCTTATTCTGTGCCCTATATTGCATTTTCCCAGGTTGTAGTTTCTGATTATTGAGTTTGTTGCTTCTCTGTACATCTTCTTCTTCTTGTTTTTTTTTTTTTTGAGATAGAGTCTTGCTCTTGTCACCCAGGCTGGGGCAGTGGCACGATCTTGGCTCACTGCAACCTCCGCCTCCCAGGTTCAAGCAATTCTCCTGCCTCAGCCTCCTGAGTAGCTGGGATTACAGGTGCTCACTACCACACCCGGCTAATTTTTGTATTTTTAGTAGAGACGGGGTTTTTCCATGTTGGTCAGGCTGGTCTCAAACTCCCGATCTCAGGTAATCCGATCACCTTGGCCTCCCAAAGTGCTGGGATTACAGGCGTGAGCCACGGCGCCCAGCCTCTCTGTACATATTTTTGGTTGTTTGTTGATTCTTGGTTGTTTGGTCATTTTAATAGACAGGATACTAATTCGAAGATTATTGGTTTCTGGAGAGTGTAAAAATTCTTGATTGCCAGAACTACCACTCGTCGCAGCAATCCCATTACTGGATATGTAACCAAAGGAATATAAATTATTTTACCATAAAGAGACATGCATGCAAATGTTCATTGCAGCACGATTCACAATAACAAAGACATGGAATCAACCTAAAGGCCCATCAGTGGTAGACTGGATAAAGACAATGTGGTATATATACACTATGGAATACTCTGCAGCCATAAAAAAGAATGAGACCGTGTCTTTTGTGGGAACATGGATAGAGCTGGAGGCCATTAGCCTTAGCAAACTAACACAAGAAAACCAAATGCCCATGTTCTCACTTATAAGTGGGAGCTAAATGATGAGAACACATGAACACAAAGAAGTGAACAACAGACACTGGGGTCTACTTTGAGGTTGGAGGGTGGGAGGAGGGAGAAGATCAGAAGAAGAGACTATTGGGTACTTGGCTTAGTACCTGGTGATGAAACAATCTGTACAACAAACCCCCATGACACGAGTTTACCTGTGTAACAAACCTGCACGTGTACCACTGAACCTAAAATACAAGTTAAAAATAAGTAAATAAAATAAAAGAATTCTTGTTTGCATGGCTAGAAGCTTAAGTTTGGATTAAACCAGCTCTGACTCAAGCAGCTACGTGTGGCAGAGAGAAGGTGGGCTTTTCTTTAAGATGTTAGTATGGTTTGTTTACAGAATATGCAGCTATCATTAGCTGGTGGCAAGGCCCTAACTCTCTGGACTGAGTGTCCATATTGAGAATCTTTTACACAGAAGCTCTCACTATGTACAGCCTGGAGCACACATCAGCAGCGGACCTTAGGTGGCATGAGGACCAGCTCTGCTTTTACTTTTTGCCTGGCCCCTGCCCAGGGCTTACTTTTTCCAGCCAGCCTGTTTATTTTGATTGTGAGACTTTTGCAGAATTCTGCTGGGCAATCTTTTATTTTTAAAGTTCTTGTTCATGGGTCTGGATTCATGGGTTGCTTAGCTCTGTTATATTTCAGCATCAATATATTCCAGAAATTCCTCAATATACTCCAATAACCCCTTCTGAATTTTCTAAAATTTATGGAGATTTATTTTTACTTAATTTTACTCTCCTGACATTTCTATGGGATTTGGGAAGAAAGGTAAATGCATGCATCCAGTCAGCCAGCTGTATCAGGAAGCCACTTACTCCTTTCCATGGTAACCAGTTACTAGAAAGCTGCACTGGGAATCACAGCAACCTTGTCCAGTGTGTGCGTTTTAGAAGACAGAATTTTTTTTCTGTTCTTACTTTAGATCATGCTTAGATCCCTCTCTGAAATTTTTAAAAGATTACTGAGAACAGACGTGTGCTGACATGGACAACTCCTTTTAGTGCTCTGAAAAGTATTTCTCTTGAACAATGAAAATAACTAAATGGAATTAATATTCCTCATCTATCAAATGAACTTTGGGTCTTTCTTAAATGTGCTTGTTTTATCTTTTCCAAGTGCTGAAAGTTTTCGTTGAAATTATTTTTCTTGATAGAAAAGAAGAGGATCAGACAGAAGTTGTGTACTTCTAAGTGTTTATTTTCACTTGTTAAACATTGCGCCACCATCACTAATGATAAGAAATCCTTTTTGTCTTCATTATTTCTCAACATTAATTGCTTTCTCAAGTCTAAACTCATTTATTTATTTATTTTTAGGGATGGGGTCTTGCTGTGTCACTCAGGCTGGAGTGCACTGATGCAGTCATGGCTCACTGCAGTCTCAAACTCCTGGACTCAAGGAATCCTCCTGCTTCAGCCTTCTGAGTAGCTGAGACTTCAGGTGCGCGGCACCATGCCTCACTAATTTTTTTTATTATTTTATAGAAGTGAGGATCTCATTAAGTTGCCTAGGCTTACCTTGAACTCCTGGCTTCATGAACTCATTTAAAGATTTGACATCCTAGCATTATTCGTAGAGGTCCAGACATGACTCTCAATTTGTTTTTTATTTTATACCTCTGCTACAAATTTTTGTACCTGTCCATTTAAAATCTGAGCTTTTGAAAGAACTCTGCACAACATTCACAGCACAAGGGCATTAAGGCAGAAGGGGAAACTAAAGGTCAGAGAATAAGGAGTGAATCATTGGTGATGAAATACAGGCAGTATGAATAGCAAATTATGAAGAATTTGCTGGTGAACTGTTTCACATGTAATAGTTCCTCCTGCTAAGATGGTGGATTCACTGTCACATCTGACCCATGTTGTTATAACTCTTTTCCACTGAAAGGTACATCTGTGTAATCTAGACCAGCAGACATTTCCTCTGACTTCCATCATGTACACAGTGTCCTATAGATTCCAAAGCTCTTTCAGATATGCTATTACACTTACATTTCCTTCCCATTTTCTTTTTTTTCCCCCCAATAGGAATGGTGTTCTTAGACTCCCATGTTCATAACAATTTTTTTTTTTTTTGAGATGGTGTCTCGCCCTGTTGCCCAGGCTGGAGTGCAGTGATGCAATCGCAGCTCACTGCAACCCCCGCCTCCCAGGTTCAAGCGGTTCTTCTGCCTCAGCTTCCTGAGTAGCCGGGACCACAGGCGCCCACCACCACGCCCAGCTAATTTTTGTAGTTTTTAGTAGAGACGGGGTTTCACCATGTTGACCAGGCTGGTCTTGAACTCCTGACCTCGTGATCCACCCGCCTTGGCCTCCCAAAGCACTGGGATTACAGGCGTGAGCCACCCCGCCCGGCCGTTCTGAACGAAGGAGGTTACCGGTAGCCAGGGGAGAACTGACTGTGCTTTCAGGCATAGAGAAAGGGTTCAGGAGAGGAGGGGAAGTGAAGTCATCAGGTGGGAATGTGTAGCAAGCACCTATCTCCCTGGTTCTTCTATAATCACTCTTTCTCTTCTTTGAAACTCCTTCCTGGCTTCATCCATACTACATGCTCTTGATTTCCCTCTTACATTTCTGGCTCTTCTCAGTCTCCTTTTCTGGCTTCTTTTCATCCATTACAACTTCTAATGTTTTTAAAAAGGCAAAAGCTTGCAGCATCCAAAGTGATATTCTCTATGGAACTTAACATGGGTTGTTATTTTTGCCTTGTGAGAAGCACTTTTAGGTTATTCAAAACAAAAGCTAAAATTGGAAAGAAATGTAACCAAATGCTTAGTGTAATAAAAATGTGTTGATGGTCGGGTGTGGTGGCTCATGCCTGTAATCTCAGCACTTTGGGAGGCGGAGGCAGGAGGATCACTCAAAGCCAGGAGTTTGAGACCAGTCTGGACAATACAGCGAGATTCTGTCTCTACAAAAACTAAACTTCAACAAAAAAATTAGCCAGGCATGATGTTACATGCCTGTAATCCCAGCTACTTGGGAAGCTGAGGCAGGAGAATCCCTTGTGCCCAGGAGCTCATGGTTACAGCAAGCTATGATTGTGCAGCCACACTCCAGCTTGGGTGACACAGCATGACCCTGTCTTTATTCAAAGAGGAAATGTCTGTCACAATTCCAAAATAAGCATAGTTTCCTTAAAGAAAATGGCAGAAATACTCCGGTGCTTTCACTAACTCATTTAAAATCTGCTTAAACTTATTTATCATTGTATTTTAAAACATTTTTGTTACATTGTATTAGTAAACACAATTGAAAATAATACCAACCATTTAAAATAAATTTAGGAAGCCTGGTTGGAAATGCTAAGCATCACCTAGATATGTGCAAATACAGATGCTCCTGACTACCAATGGAGTCGCATCCTGATAAACCCATCCTGAGTTGAAAATACCATAGCAAGCCCATTTTAAGTTGAGGAATGTACAGAAAGTGAACCACTTTTGAGCTATTGTGAAGTGAAAAAATGCAAGTTGAACCATCTTAAGTAGGGGACTGTCTGTAGCAAACAATTATATCCTCACCAAGTCTTGTATGTGCATCTTACTATTGACATAAAGGTGTTGGATCTAGCGGGCCTAATACCTGTGTATATTTTAAACATTTTGAAAATTTTACTTAAAATGAATTTTAGTTTTTACCTTCCATGGGCAGCTTAGCTAGTCTGATTAAGGGAGACAGAGTCTCACTCTGTTGCCCAGGCTGGAGTGCAGTGGCGCAATCTCGGCTCACTGCAATCTCAGCCTCCCACGTTCAAGTGATTCTCCTGCCTCAGCCTCCTGAGTAGCTGGGGCTACAGGTGCCTGCCACCATGCCTGGCTAATTTTTATATTTTCAGTAGAGATTGGGTTTCACCGTGTTAGCTAGGCTGATCTTGAACTCCTGACCTCAGGTGATCTGCCCGCCTTGGTCCCCCAAAGTGCTGGGATTACAGTCGTGAGCCACTGCCCACTGCACCTGGCCATCGTTAACTTTTTAGAGTGAGTGTTGGGGTGGGAGATGAGAGCAGAGACATGGGTGGGAGTGAGGGTGGGGGTAAGAGGGAGGTTGGACTGGTTGTGGTTGTAGCTATAGCCTGTTTCCCAACTTTTGGAAAATATGTTTTTTTTTTTTTTTCGTTAGGAAGAGGAGAAATAGTCTAAATAACTAGGGAACCCTACACCAATACTTTAAAAAGAATTAGAACAAATTCCTCTAATTAAAATTTCATATGCTTTCTATAATATATATATTATGTATATATATGCAGTGGAATGTTATTCAATCATAATAAGTGTTAAAACTTTTCACAAAAGTATTGATAGTACAGCATGTATGAATCTCAGAAACATTATGTTAAGTGAGAGAAGCTAGACACAAAAGGTCAGACATTGTATGATTCTATTTATATGAAATATCCAGAGTAGGTAAATCCTTAGAGCTAGAACATAGAATAGTGGTTGCCAGACACTAGGGGGAGGGAGGAATGGAGACCAACTGTTTAATGGGTACCAGGTTTCCAGCTGGGGTGATGAAATGCTTCCGAAACTAGATGGATGTGCTGATTGCACAACACTGTGAATATGCTAATAGCCACTGAATTGTTCACTTCAAAGTGTAAATTAATTTTATGTTATGTGAATTCCACCTCAATTAAAAAACAGTATATAGAGCATAAACCTATTTTTTGGAAAATATTTAGACCCACTTTTAATTAGAATAGTTTTACAAGTAACTTGATAGTTCTTAATAATAAAACACTGAAGGCTGGGTGCGGTGGCTCATGCCTGTAATCCCGGCACTGGGAGGCCAAGGCAGGCGGATCACCTGAGGTCAGGAGTTCAAGACCAGCCTGACCAACATGGAGAACCCCTGTCTCTACTAAAAATACAAAATTAGCCGGGCGTGGTGGTGCATGCCTGTAATCCCAGCTACTCGGGAGGCTGAGGCAGGAGAATCACTTGAACCTGGAAGGCGGAAGTTACGGTGAGCCGAGATCGCACCATTGCACTCCAGCCTGAGCAACAAGAGCGAAACTCCATCTCAAAATAAATAAATAAATAAATAATAAAACACTGATTTTAAAATCACATGACTTTGTAGGGTATCTGTATATAAATCCTGAAATTCTCTGTCTGCTATAGATAAAGTCCTGTGTGTTTTATAGCTGGTTAATGTGATGCATAAAACAGCACTGTGAAGCTTTATCTGTAACCAGGACTAAATACATATAGGTTATGAATAGTTTTCAAATTTGTTTTAAATACAGTTCTGCGTGGTAACAAGTTAACTGTCCTCCTAACATGAAATGAATAGATTTTTAATGGAAATAAGAGAAACAGCTATCTTGATTTCTTGACCCTTTCACAATAAGCTACAACACATTATATAAGGTTTAACAATACACAGCTTAAGACTTGTCTAGCAAGCACAACCCACAGATATTTGAATCTGATACTTTTTACATCTGCAGAAGGTTTATCTATGAAAAGCCTGCAATGATGTGCAGCAAAATGTTCACAGTGCTTATTTTTTCTGCACTTATCTGTAGTGAGTTTATTTTGTGATTATCTGTACCTTTTAACTTTTCAACAATGAGTATGTGTTACTTGAACAAAGATACACTTTTTATAATGTTGTCCATGCCTCCATATTTAACCTGCTATTCTTTCTTTGCAATCTCAGATATAGTCTTACTCTTGAACTTTATTGCCAAGTACAAGGACAATGGCTTTCTCTTTGCTTCCTGGTGACACTTTTAGGCAAATATCCTCTTTTCATCCTTCAAAAACCTGCTCTCAAGCCATGTCACTCCCAGGCATCTCAGCCAACCGTGAATGTCCTTGGGGTAAAGAAGAGCAATATACAGATGCCAGGATACCCCACCACATTTCTGCTTTCATTGACATGCTTAACCTCAATCAACTGTATCTGCTCTTTATTCCCACACCTCATGGTGGAGCTTTCTGCCTCTTCCTGATCCAATAGGGCAATCAATCCGATGCCTTCATCTCTGGAATTCTTGTTTATGGGTTTATGAATTCTTGTGAAATTCAATATCCCTTAATCTCTAAAGGTAGAGATTTTAGGTAACTCCAGAGGGTATGTAAGGCCTTGTGAATTAAGGAAAATTGCCCAAGGTCACATCACTGGATAGTCATGTCTAGCTAGAATCCAGACTCCAATTCTAGGGAGTCTGGTTTATTTCTGTAAACCATAATGCCACAGATGTGAAGCCTAATTCAAGAACATCTCCATGGCAAACTCTTGTTTTAGTTAGAGAAATAGGAAAACATGACAAAGAATGTGTCATTGACTTCTATTTAAACGTTCAAGTTCCTCATCTTCAAGGATTTGCTGGATGACAGCTAACAAACAGTCAGATTGGATGATTCACAAAGACCGTTTCCAGTGTTTAAAAAGAATATGCTGGGGACTTTCATAGAAATTTCTACTTTTCTGAAAGCATTTTATTTCTTCATCTTTCTCTTCCTGCTCATATGCACATTCTTGTTTTCTTCCTGCTGACTGCACATAAACAGGATGTGTGGAAAGCAAGTCTAAAGAGGTAACTAAGTGAAAGGTTCACCGTTGATGTAAATCAAGAGTAGATCAGTGAAGTGGAAACCAGCAGAACTGCTTTATTGTTAGTATTCAGAGACACTAGCAAAAGAAGCTAATGTTGGTTCATTGTGAGCTAATAAAAGCAATAACCACTGGAAGACAGAGCTGAACTTTCATTTACTTACTTTACTTTTACTATGGTACTATTACTTAATAACTTTCCTTTAATGAACTCATTAAGATCATAAGCGAGTGCTTTTAATATTAAGTATGCACCTCCCCCCCACCCAAATTATACTGGTTGAATTTTCATGTTAAAATAAAGCAAAAATAAATATTAATATAAAATATTTAATCAAATATTTTTAAAATTTCAGTAGTAAAGTAAACCAACTCCAGCAGAGAAAGGGTTATCACACACACACACACACACACACACAGACACACCCTATCTGATGAGTTCTCTTTGCCAATAAAACAAACCAACAAACAAAACTGATCAAGAAAAGACTATAGCTGGGCATGGTGGCTCATGCTTGTAATCCCAGCCCTTCAGGAGGCTGAGGTGGGCGGATCACCTGAGCTTGAACCCAGGAGGTCAAGGCTGCTGTGAGCTGAGATGGCGCCATTGCACCCCAGCCTGGGCGACAGAGCGAGAACAAAACAAAACAAAAGAAACAAGGAAGGCTATAGACAAGTCTGAGCTATTTTAGAAAATGGCACATGGTTGTTAATATCCAGTGAGTTCTACTTAGATTTTTCTTCTGTTTTTTCTTGTTCAACACCCGAATCTGTTAGTCAAGAGTAGTAAAGCCACTAAGTGTATTTTGTTGTTGAAGCTACAACATACAAGAAAAAAGAAAACATAGAAAGCAGCATTACTGAAACACAATTTTAGGAAACATTAATTCTAAGTATTGTGAACTAACTCCAAGAGGTATTCCGATGGACATTACCCCCATCATACTTTAGGATGTGAAGGACCTTTAATTAAAAACCCCAAGGAAAAAAATTTAATTATTTCCTTTTTGGAAAAAATCCATAATTCTATCAGCCTCATTGTTCAAAAATTCTTTCATTTCCTCTTTTTCATGGTGAAATTCCCTCCTTTGTCTTTGGAAGTGAATTTGGTTATTACCTTTTGTAAATATTTTAGATTATCTGTAGAAAGAGGGAGAACCATGAATAGAGTCACATTCTTGAGCTATGATTTGAGACACTTATTTGCCCTTAAGAAACATTAAATTTCTTCCTTGTTTTCGTAAGAATGCTTTATTTCCTTTAATGCCCAGGGGGTATGTTGTCACATTTTCACTTTGAAGATAGAAATTTCCCACACTTTCCCATACTGAATTAATATTGACATTCATTAACAAGACTAGCAACAAGTGTCAAAATATAAATGATTACAGCCCCGTGAGCAGGAAGGTAGAAATTACTTATTGTTTTTCCTTGGGATGGTAATTAGCTACTGTTTGCTGTCTGTAAAATCACAAGTAAAATGTGGATTATGTTTCATGAGATGAAAAGAACATTTCAAACATAATATCTTGAGTTAGTTCTCACAACACCTCTGTTAGAAAGTATGATCATCACCATTTTTACTGACAAAGTCATCCCCAGAGAGGATAACCAAGTAGAAAGAGGATTCAAACTCATCATCTTGACTCCAAACTGTAAGATTTTTCTACAGTGCCTTCTTCCTTCCCTCCCTTTCAAAGTTTTGTTTCCTCTCTTTTAACTATTCTTACTTCCAATTCAAAGGCAAAGCATTTGTATAAATACATTCACAGACATTTCTTATCTATTATGGGTGATTTCTAGTCCCCTCTTTTGAGTATTCCCAAAGCTGAGGGAGAAAGGATGCTTCAAATTAGCTTTTGCTATCAATTACACAGATTTTTCTTTCCTCATTAACCTGAAAGAATCCCATAAACATAATTTAAGAACGGTAAAAATGGTTTTCGACTTTATTTTCATGTCTCCTTTCTCCTCCTCATTCTGTATTCTGGCGTTGGAGAAGAGCTAGAGAGAACATCCTTAAAGATGCACTTTTTTTTTTTTCAGTATGCCCTATTTTTTTTGGTAAAATTGTGGTGAAAAACTCATAAATTTACACTCTTAACCATTTTTAAGTGCACTATTACAATAGTGTTAACTGTATCCACATTATTGGGTAACAGATCTCTAGAACTTTTTCATCTTGCAAAACCGAAATTCTTTGCCCATCAAATAACAACTCCCATTTCACCCTCCCCTTAGCTCCTGGAAACCACCATTCTACTTTCTGTTTCCGTGGTTTCCCCTACTCTACATAGCTCTACATAAGTGGAATTATACAGTATTTGTTCCTCTGTGACTGGCTTATTTTACTAAGCATAATGTCTTCAAGGTTCATCGATGTTGTAGCATATAACAAAATTTTCTTCTTTTTTAAAAGGCTAAATATGTATATGCCACATTTCCTTTATCCATTCATTTATAAACGGAATTTCAGGCTACTTCCACATCTTGGCTCTTGTGAATAATGATGCATTGAATATAGGTGTACAAATACCTCTTCGCGCTCTTGCTTTATATTCTTTTGTATTTATACCCAGAAGTGGGATGCTACATCACATGGTAATTCTGTCTTTAGTTTTTTGAGGAATCATGCTGTTTTCAATAGCAGCTACACCATTTTACATTTCTACCAGCGGTACACAAAGACTCAAATGTCTCCTCATCCTCACCAATACTTGTTATTTTCTGGTTTGTTGATAGTGGCCATCCTAATGGGTATGAGGTGATATCTCATTGTGGTTTTGATTTGTGTTTTACTCTAATGATTAGTGGGTATGCCTTTTTAAAAAGAAATTAAAATTATTTTCATAATTGAGTACATATTATGTTCTAGGAACTATGCTTTGTGTGTTGCATGCATGCAATAGCTTGTTACTTTTAACAAACATTCTATGGCCTAAGTAGTATTATCCTCACTTTGTACCAGAGGAAACTGAGAATCAGAGTTTAAGTGATTTTTCTAAGGACAGAGAGCTGCTAAATGGTAAGGCCAGAATTCAAAATCCGGTCTGATACCGAAGCTCATATTTCTAACTACTGAGCTATTCTCTCTTGGCCTTTTGCTTTGCCCATTAATTCCTTAATGTGTTGTGTAGGTGGCTAACACACTGTCCTTCAAAAGGAAACAGAAAGTAATGTTCATTAAGTGTCTGTTTTGTGCTGGACACATTGCTAAATGCCTTCAGATGTGTATGTGTACATGTGCGAAGTGAAGGAGGAAAGTCCTTTCATTTTACACATTGAAGCATAAATCCATTTGCATGGTTACTGTTGTAAGTCAAATAGTGCAATGAAAGGAAAATTAAGCTTAGATTTCTTACCATATAGTCTTTGTAAACTTGAAGGTCTTTTTTTATTGGCAAATACAATCCTAAGATATATGTATAAATTCCAGACAGAGAAATTCTAATTCCAATTAAGGAGTTGATTGTACCAGTGTAAAGAGGGAATCTTATCAGGAAGAGAATACACAACCAAACACACACACACACACGCACATACAGAGGAAGAAGAGGCTTAGCTAGGGATACAAGGAAGCAAAATAAATGATTACATAAATGTTGGAGCTACCACATGGTCTATTTTCTCTGACACTGCTCTTTATTCCACTATTTTTCCAGTGTAAGATGTTTACAGCTTCTTCCGTTATAGTCACCTTCTTCTACTCCACTGCATGGCCCCATCTTGTTATGTAGGTGATATATAGCAATGGGTCCAGATTTATAAGTTTAGTTTTGCTTGTGTAGCAACAAATTCAGAGCTGATTGTGACTTTTAAGATCGCCCTAAGCCCCAGGAAAATTGATCCCGTGAAAATACAACTCTCAACTGTCTTTGTCTTTGGGAACCTCCTAATACTGGAATCTTTAGCCCAACCTTCGCTTGATCACGGAAAGCATCAAGTGAATGGGAAACTAAAATTATTATTTATTTATTATCATTTTTTGAGATGGGGTCTCATTGTGTTACCCAGGCTGGGCTCCAACTCCTGGGCTAAAGCGATCCTCCCAGCTCAGCCTGCTGAGTGACTGAGACTATAGGTGGATGCACTGTGCCCACTAAAATTACTTTTAACTGTGACTTCCAACTAAGAAACACATCTACTCCCACCCCCAATTATCAGGATAGAAATCTCTTGGGATCTACTACTGCAATTATCCCAATTTGTAGCACTGATGATAATCAAAAACATCTCTAGGTAAAAAAGTATAAATATCTCAATAAACTTATTATAAAAGAGGCAATAGAAATGCCTGTTGGTATTTATGATATTCATGAAGTGCTGCCGATGATGCAGGAGCAAATGAGCTAGTTAACATTTGTAGGCAAATATGGTATCATTTACAGCCCTCTTCCACTAAATGAAAGAGGCAGCCTGGTGAGCTTGATAATGTATTTTGTATCACAGCCTTGAGTGACAAATCCATGAGCCAGAAACAGCAAGTCATATTATCTCAGCATTTCTAAATTTTATAGATTTACAATTGCTGAGTTAAAAAGAAACTATCAAGTATACTAAATGCTGCATGTAGATATCATATCTGGAATCATAGCCATCTGTGAAAGTTATACACAGATTTATTATTCCATTTCATTAACCCATTTCATCTGTTCTCTGTATAAGTACTTTTTCACTAATTTTGCTTTCTTTTCCTATTTTATGTGATTGATCATTATTTCCTTCTTTTCTACTCTGTTAATATTTCAACTTCTCTTAATTAAGTTTTCTAATGAAACTTTATTGAAGTCCATTCATAAGATAAATGGCTTTGATGTTGAGCCATGAATGCAATGGAAGAAAAAAAACAATGAGAGCCATAACTTCCCTAAATAACTAGCACTCTATTTTCAGTTGCTTAGTTTTAATTTTTAAGGCTTATTCACTGTGAAGAGTGTAGAGTTATCGAGTTCTGCAGAACATTTGACAACACAGCAGTAGATTCTGTCAGTTATTTCATGATGAACATGGAAATTTAAATCTAAAATATAAAGTATGTTGCAAAGAAGGTGAAATTTTTGAGTGTAAATGACTTTCAAATGAATATTTTTAATGGGGGCATTCCGATAAAATTTTTAAATGTGAATTCCAGTTAACAAAAGAATTGTTCCTATGTGATAGAATTAGTGCTATTGGTATTCTTAGTTTACAAATGAGAAAACAGAGCCTTAGTAAGGATAAGGAACATGCCCAAAGTCACATAGTTCCTAAGTAACTAAATGTGATTTGGATCAGGATTGTCATATTCCAAAAATCTGTTTTTGACCCAACATGCTATACTACTAATGTTATTTTGTATTCTCTTATTTTCTCTTTCTTCTTTTTAAGAGACGAGGTGTTGCTCTGTCACTTGGGCTGGAGCGCAGTTGAATGATTATAGCTCTCACCGTAGACTCAAAAACTCCTGGGCTCAATCAATTTTTTTTTTTTTTTTTTTTTTTTTTTGAGACGGAGTCTCTCTCTCTCACCCAGGCTGGAGTGCAGTGGCGCGATCTATCTTGGCTCACTGCAAGCTCCGCCTCCCAGGTTCACACCATTCTCCTGCTTCAGCCTCCCAAGTAGCTGGGATTACAGGCATCCTCCACTATGCCTAGATAATTTCACATCTTTAGTAGAGACAGGGTTTCACCGTGTTGGCCAGGCTGGTCTCGAACTCCTGACCTCAGGTGATCTGCCCGCCTTGGCCTCCCAAAGTGCTGGGATTACAGGCGTAAGCCACTGCACCCGGCCTCAATCGATTCTTCTGCCTCAGCCTCACAAATAGCTGGGATCCTAGGCGCAGGCTATCATGTCAGGCTCTGCTATTTTCATTTGATATGTAATCATAAATATTTTTCTATGTTTTTTGGGATATCATTTTTATAAGCCACGGAGTTCTCCTCGAAGTTGATGCATAGTTTCTTTTGTTATTGTTTGTTTTTATTCTTACAAATAAGAGTATAGTTAACAAGTTAACATTGCCACACTTATCTTTTCAATTCTGTTAAATTTTATCCTTATGATAAATTCCTAGATATGTATGTTTGATAAAGAGTAGGTTTTTAAAAAGTTGTCTTTGTTTCTCATAGGTATTTTTTTTTTCTTTTTGAGATGGAGTACCACTTTGTCACCCAGGCTGGAATGCAGTGACGCGATCTCAGCTCACTGCAACCTCTGCCTCCCAGGTTCAAGTGATTCTCCTGCCTCAGCCTCTCGAGTAGCTGGGATTACAGGTGGCAGCACAATGCCCAGCTAATATTTGTGTTTTTTTTTAGCAGAGACGGTGTTTCCCCATGTTGGCCAGTCTGGTCTCAAACTTCTGAAACCAGATGACTCACCCACCTCAGCCTCCCAAAGTGCTGGGATTACAGGCGTGAGCCACCATGCCTGGCCCCTTTCTCTTAGGTATTTCTTTTATTTAAAAAATTAATAAGATGTGCAGGACTAGGTATGAACAAAGAAAAAAAGGAAATTTTAAAAATAAAAAACCATACAAATAATGCATAAATAAATGCTAGTTGAGAAATTCTCAAGCCATATGGTGAGGCAATTTCAGACAGTATATATTTTACCTACTTTGATTGGATTTGGTCTTTCAGGCTATATTTTCCTTAAGCAGATGAATCCTATAATTGAGAGCCTGGCATAGAATCAGTAGCTAAAAGAATAATAGATAATGAGTTGAAAGATGTCTTCCAACAGAAGAGACAGCATAGCTACCATACTTTGCCAAAACAATAAATTGATTTATGGTGTTATAGAGATGCAATTTTAAATTCACTGGTATAAATTTCCAGGATTGTATACTCACAATGTATACAGTCATGCTTACTATGTTAAGAATCTTTTTAAAGAAACTTTTATAATGTAGTTCCTCATGGATTATTATTTATATCTTCATCAATCCGCCTTTCAGTTTCCTACTCTGAGCTTACTCTTACCCAGGAAAGCTCTTTAAACTAATCTCACTTCTCGTGATCATGAACATCCCTCAGCTTACTCACTCTCAAGGTCATTATTTATTCATTTAGCCAATAGATAATTGCCAAGTCTTGTAGATGCTGAAGCTAGAGCAGTGTCTAAGAGACAAATAAGATCTCTGTTTCTGTGGAGTATATTGTTGGAGGAGGCAGATAACACAAAGAAATAGGCATTTTAAGATTGTAATAAATACTATGAGAGTAAAATGGAGATGGGGCCTAAGAGTGGCTCACGCCTGTAATCCCAGCACTTTGGGAGGCCGAGGTGGGCGGATCACGAGGTCAAGAGATTGAGACTATCCTGGTTAACATGGTGAAACCCGTCTCTACTAAAATTACAAAAAATTAGCTGGGCGTGGTGGTGAGTGCCTGTAATCCTAGTTACTTGGGAGGCTGAGGTAGGAGAATCACTTGAACCTAGGAGGTGGAGGTTGAAGTGAGCCAAGATGGTGCCATTGCACTCCAGCCTGGGTGGCAAGAGTGAAACTCCGTCTCAAAAAAAAAAAAAAAAAGGAAAAAAGGAAAAAAAAACAACAACGAAAAACAGGGAGATGAGACTGATAGTCTAAGGCAGGGCGTTGGGGGAAGAGGGTTACTCTCATACGGTGATAATGAAAGGCTTCTGAAAGCATCTGAGCTAAGACCTAAATGATGAGGAATGAGCATTCCAGGTGAAGGGAGAAAATCCCCTGGGGAAGCCAAAGGTTTGTCCTACAAAACAGAAAAAATGCCAGAGGGAGTAAGTGCATGTGGCAGGAGGTGAGCTTGTCGAAATTTTTTGGGAACTGATCATATTGGACAGTGTGGGTCATGCTAAGAACCCACAATAGTTATTATGCTTGCAAGGGGAGCACACTTTGGAGATTGTTAAATAGGAGAGTAAAATGATGTGATTTACTTTTTAAAAAGATGATCTGGCTGCTGTATGTCTTGTCCAAGATCAATCTCCACCCCATCTTGTGATAACATCCAGTGTCTAGCACATAGTAAGTGCCGAATGACTGAGCACAAATTATCCATTCCATTTCCAATATCTTCTGTATAATCTCTCCTTAACTGTCCTTTCCTTCCCACTTCTCTGACCACAGGGAAAATCCTTATTCATTAAGATTCAGCTAAAGCATTACTGTTCTGGGAAGCCTTTCTGATCTGCAGAGCTGAGTGAAATACCCTCCTCTCTGCAGTTTTTGGACATTGTGCTCGCTTCTGTTATAATACTTACCATAATTATCGGTTAGGTTGTCTTCCCTCCCTATAGTGCTTAGCAAGGCCTATTTCTTATTCTTACTTAATCTTCAGTGACTATGTTAGATGATCTGCACATAGTCTGTTCACCTAAACTGCCCTTAACTGTTGATGTATTTGTTAATCACTTGGTATTACCCAACTTTGAAACTGACTCTAGAGAGGGTGACCTCTCTAGAAAACCTTTCTAATCTCAAGCCAGCTCTGTACTCCCATCACAATATTGTAGCTTCACCCTAGATAATTATTATTTTGCATTAAAATCTTGGCTTCCAGCTGGGCACAGTGGCTCATGACTGGAATCCCAGCACTTTGGGAGGCTGAGGTGGGTGGATCACTTGAGGCCAGGAGTTTGAGACCAGCCTGGCAAACATGGCAAGACCTTGTCTCTACTAAAAATACAAAAATTAGTGGGTGTGTTGGTGCACATCTATAATCCCAACTATTCGGGAGGGTGAGGCACAAGAATCACTTGAACCTGGGACAATGAGATTGCAGTGAGATGAGATTGTGCCACTGCACTTCAGCCTGAGCAACAGAATGAGAGCAACTCATTTCATCCAAAGTGGGCATAAACCTGTTTTTATTATTAGGCATAAATTATTTGGGGACAGAATTACATCTAACTTATTTCTGAAATCCTGGTCTCTACTACCGTGTCTGGCACATTGCAAACACAAAACAGGTGGTAATTATTATGAGTCTGAGATTCCCAAAGCCATGATCCACTGATGTTTTCCATTAAGACAAGTTACATCAGTAGAAACAATATTAAAATCCTCCCTTTATAGTATTTCCATTGAATAAATATTTTTAATCAAAATTTATTTTTATCTTTGCAATGATTCATAGAAATTAATCTTTCTATGTAAAAAACTAGATAGGGCAGAAATTTTAGTCATATATTAGAAAAAAGTAATCATCTTTTTGCAGTAGTTAAGAGCAATCTATCTTTTATTTAGTTGGTAAAAATGTTCAAATGTAAATGCATAGAGATAAATTTTCCTAGCTGTGGTAGATAACTCATCCCTCAGACTTGGAAGTGCAAGAAATGCCAAATAGACTGAAATGAAGATTAAGGTAAGTCTTTGGTTTTTATCCTTGTTTTCACACATGCAGGCAGCTATAATGGAAAATTAGGAATTCAGCCACATGAATGTCTGCTCTGTCTCCTTTTGTGTCTGGAAGAGAGGCACCAGAATGGCCCTCTGAGTGTGGAAGAGGATCAGCTTCCCTATGCTGTTTTCCTTTTCCGTCATTTTGAAATCCATAAAGCATCAGCAGCAAGAACAACAACAGCAAAACACAAGTATAACCTGAAAGGATAGTGTATAGTCAGGGGAAGAAACGACTTTCAATCACAGTTATTTCATGAAGAAAAACTAACGTTTATATGACTATACTGTAATTAAGATTACAAACTCAAAACCTAATGGGGCTGGGTGCGGTGGCTGACGCTTGTAATCCCAGCACTTTGGGAGGTCGAGGCGGGTGGATCGCTTGAGGTCAGGAGTTCAAGACCAGCCTGGCCAACATAGTGAAACCCCATCTCTAAATTAGCCGGGCATGGTGGCATGCACCTGTAGCCCCGCCTACTCAGGAGGCTGAGGCAGGAGAATAGCTTGAGCCCAGGAGTTCAAGACCAGACTTGTCAACATGGTAAAAACCCCCTCTCTACCAAAAATACAAAAATTAGCTGGTCTCATAATCCAGTCAATAAATAAATAAATAGATTAAAAAAAAAACTAGCAAGAACTCAGTAAGGACAGATGTGACACTGCCTCCTGATTGTCCCATCAAAGGGGAAGGAAGGTGTGCAGAGGACCTGAGGGAGGAATGTGCTTCTTCAGACCCTATGTCCTGCTTGTTTCTGGTGAGTCTCTGGCCCAGGATCTTAGGTCTCTCATAGATTTAAGAAGCTTTAAGATGCACTTCCCTTAACTTAAATATGGGTAGAGATCTGTGAATATCCTCAGAAATATGAATATAGAACATGAGTGGGACAGGGGAGGAATTCTTGCCAATAACAGTTTCTGTAAGATACACATCAGATTTACTTACATTGAAAGGAAGAGCAGGGCCTGGTGTGAATCATTCCACTTGGATCATGCTTAAACTGCAGGGGAGGTGCCCTTCCCTTGAGCCCACATTAAAGAGCCTGGGAAATGGGTGTGAAGAATGAGAGGCTTTCGCTGTTATCAGCTGGGTGCTGTGCAAACACAGCAACTGGTATTTCTGTGTAAGTACACATGGTAAGAAAGGGAGAGAAATTTAGATGGCATATATAAGAGACATTTTTTTTTCTTTTTTTTTTTTTTTGCTCATTACTCTTGAAAAATCAAAGACCACACAGAAACAAGCCAGTAGGACTGGAAATCCCCTTGTACTTGTCATTTTGTTTAGTCACTTATCAGGAGTCAGGGGAACAGTAGGCTGGAGGCAGACAGGACCAAGTACTTCCAGATTTAATGCAACCACTAGACAAGACAATCAAGAGGAAATGAAAAACTGGAGCCATTTCATTTACTGGATAGCAGCTGACCTCACTCATCACTGGCAAGAAAAGGCATAGTGGAAATGCCATAGTAGCTGGAGTCAGAAGACGTGAGATTGGCTGGCCATGGTAGCTCACACTTGGAATCCCAGCACTGTGGGTGGTTGAGGCCAGGAGTTCTAGGCTGTAGTCATCTATGATCACATCACTGCACCAAAAAAAAAAAAAAAAAAAAAAAAAGGTCTGAGATTGAGCCTTGAGCTCTCCCACTCACTGGCATATAGTCTTGGATAAATCCCTCTTACATCACTCTGAATGATCTGGTTTACCCATCTCAAAGATAAGGACAATTATACCATGAGCAGCAAAAATTTCATAGGGTTTGTTGTAGTAAATGAAATAAGATTAGCAAAGCTAGTTTGTTATTATAATTTCAATAAAAAATAGACTCAAATGATTGTGGGAACTGCTCCATCTTTAATATTCACCATTTCAAACTAGAAAGGTTTCCCCTAAATCTTCTTCCAAACATGTCCATACTCTAATCTTATTTCTTTTTGTAATTGGTTTGCTGAGCAGCGTTCTAATTGCCCATCATTTTTCTAGCCAGCTTTAGGGCAGCTGAGATGGCCAAACAAGGAACTGCAGTGTGTGACAGGAGGGGATTTTAAGAACATTAGAGCAGAGCGTGTGTATGTGTATTTATTTTTCACAGCTTGTTTTGCTGTGCTCATCAAGTGGCTCCTGTCTCTTTGTATTCGTCTACTGAGCATTTTTCCACATAAGTGATTTGCTATGTAATTATCCTGACCAACAACTATGTACAGTATGTGATGTTACTTAGCTGCTGCAAGCAAATCCTTTCCCACATCCTGGAAAAGGCTGACTCTTTAAAAAAAATCATTTTGTGTATTTAAGATATGGAACATGATGTTATAAGATGCACATATACAGTAAAAAGGTCACTATAGTGGAACAAAGGAACATATCCATCATCTCACACAGTTACTCATTTATCCCCCTATGGAAAGAGTAGCTATAATCTACTCATTTAGAGAAAATCCTGAATATAACACTCTATTATTGACTATAGTCCTCACATTGTATATTAGATCTTTCCATTTGTTCATCGTATATATTTGCTAATTTGTATCCTTTGGCCTAATATCTTCCCAATTCCTATCCCACACTCCAACCCTGGTAATCACTGTTTTTTTCTCTCTATATCTGACTGCTTTAAAAAAATTCACAGAAAGCATTTGTGGAGGCTGAGCAAGATGGCTGAATAGAAGCCTCCACCAATAGTCTTCCCTGCAGGAACACCAACTTTAACAACTATCTACACAAAAAGCACCTTCATGACAAACAAGCAGGTGCATGATCATAGTACCTGGTTTTAACCTCACATTACCCAAAGAGGCACTGAATAGGATAAGAAAGACAGCCTTAAATTGCTGACAATGCTCTTCCAGCATTCCTCAGCAGCGGCCACATGGTACAAAGACAGCCTGTGCCCTTGGGGGTGGGAAAGTGCAGCATCTGTGGACTTCGCATTGGAACTCGGTGCTACCTTGTCACAGTGAAAAGCAACACGGGACAGAACTCAGCTACCACCCATGGAGGGAGCATTTAGACCAGCCCTATCCAGAGCGGGTAGCCTATCCCAGTAGTCAGAACCTGTGTTCCGGCAAGCCTCGGCACTGTGGACTAAAGCGCTCTGGGTCCTAAATAAAGTTGAAAGGTAGTCTAAGCCGCAAGAACTGTGATTCCTGGGCAAGTCCTGGTGCTGTGCTGGGCTCAGAGTCAGTAGATTTGGCAGGCATATGACCTAGTGAGACACCAGCCCAGGTGGCCAAGGGAGTGTGTGTGCCACCCCTCCCCGCATACCAAGGCAGCACAGCTCACAGCCCCAGAAGAGAGTTCTTTCTTTTGCTTGGGGAGAGGAGAGGGAAGAGTAAAGAGGAGTTTGTCTTACAACTTGGATATCATAGGGGTAGTTTGCAAATATTTTCTCCCATTCTGTGGGTTGTCTCTTCACTTTGTTGACTGTGTCCTTTGCTCTGCAAAAGCTTTTTAACTTTATATCACATTAGTTCATTTTCTAACTCTTTGCCTTTCAAAAATTTCTCCAGGTATTTTCAATGAGCTTTTTCAAACACAACAACATTCTAAAAATGTTTCACACATCAGTAGTTTGAAGAAAATTTTCCCAAGACATGTAGGGCCATCTTTTCAATTTTAATCTTTTCCTGGCTATTAATGTACCCTACTCATTTTCCCTGACCTTTTGCAAGTGTTACTTGTGTGAATAGTACCATTGACAAAAATGCTATTTCTTTCAAGAGTTTGATAATAAGATTTCTCTCTGCCCAATAAATTAAAAAATCATGATAGTCTTTGCTGAGGGTCACACTGAGCTGAGAGGTATCTCAGGGGCATCTTTAGGAGTTAGCAACATAGCAGAATACATCGAGACCCATGTCAAGAACTACAGAACGGCCGCTTTTGACAGCTGCTTCCCCAACCACAGCCAGATCAGGAACTGCTGGCAGAACTACCCAGATTTCTACCACTGTGGAAAGGTAATGATGTCTGAAGAGAGTGATGTCTCTGGGTGCAAATGGTAGTGGGAATGCGTACAAATCCCCCAGCTTCATATTCTGGGTCTCAACCTGGGGTGACCACGGGGCAGAAGCCACAATTCCTGGAAAGATGAGAATGGGTTCTGCCCCACTTTTCCTCGGTCCTAAGTCCTTCTCCCAGGGTGATGAAGGGGGACTTGGGTACATGGAGCTCATCGTGGGACCCTGAATCATGACTTAAGTGATAATAAAAGCTTACTGGAAGAGTGGGGAAAAAGTCATGACGTGAAGGATTAGAGGAGATATTTGCAGTTGTCTTAAAGAAATAGTCTACTCCCCTCCTGAGGTAGAGTTCAGCTTCGTCCACTTTTCTGCTGTGTGCACTATGGCAAATGCAGCGAGACATAGAGATATGGATATGCCTCAACGCATCCAGTAAGTTGAGAGAAAACCTCAAGTTGCAAATGGATATGAACAGTGTAGTACCATTTATGAAATGACATAATTATGTATGGATATATTCATATGTAGTCAGATTTGTAAAAAGTACTTGGAAATGATTCATATTTACCTTAGGATAGTTGTTTAAACTGAGGAGAAAAAAGGTGGTGATGATGAGAGAAAGATAAGGAGATGAAGCTTTCCTTCTATTTATAGTGTTTTATTTCTTAAAATCTGAAAGAGGCTGGCATAGTGGTGCACACCTGTAATCCCAGCACTTAGGGAGGCTGAGGCAGGGGGATTGCTTGAGGCTGGAAGTTCAAGGCTGCAGTGTGCTATGATCATGCCGTGGCACTCCAGCCTTGGTGCCAAAGTGAGACCCTCTCTCAAAAAAAAAAAAAAAAAAAACTCTGGAAACAAATATGGTAAAATATTAACACCTTATGTGTGTGGTACATGAAATCCTTGTTATATTCTGTACATATGAAATAGTTTATAATTTGAAAAACAGCTAGTTTTCTAGGAAGTATTAACATACCTAAAGTATGAGCTAATTAAAATTGGTGGCAGAAAGTCAGAGAAGTTATCCTTGTAGTATCCATTCATGCATTTCTTGGGCAAATACTCAAGTCTAAAGCCCCATTTACAGTATTTCTGTTGGGAAGATGACTAGACGCCCCCTATCTATGTTCCTTTATTTACAATTTAGGCTTGAGCACAAATCTGACTACTAGAAGAGAAGGTATTCCCCAAGAAATTATGGAGGCCCAGCAACAGTTCTATTACTTGCCCTGAAAAATGGCATTGCATTCTGATTTTATTAAAAAAGTTTATTATCAGCCTAATGCCAAAATCTGTGTTTGAGTTTACAGAACTGAGGGTCAGAATGCCACTTTCTTTCTAATTTCCATATTGGATTTGGTGAAGATTTTCCAGCTCCTAAGGCCTGATTGTTCCTAGTAGACAGGTACATTATATTTGGTTGTTTTTGTTTTTGTTTTCTTCTTTTATCCCTAATCTGATCTCCTTGAGGGCAAGAATACTTCTTCTCTATTTTTTTCTCCTCCAAGAGTTCAATACACGTTTGGTGAAAAAATAGTGTTTCAATCTAGAAGAAATGGATAAGTTCCTGGACACATACCCCCTTCCCAAGACTAAACCAGGTAGAAGTTGAATCCCTGAATAGACCAATAACAGGCTCCGAAATTGAGGCAATCATTAATAGCCTACCAACCAAAAAAAGTCCAGGACCAGACGGATTCACAGTCGAATTCTACCAGAGGTACAAGGAGGAGCTGGTACCATTCCTTCTGAAACGATTCCAATCAATAGAAAAAGAGGGAATCCTCCCTAACTCATTTTATGAGGCCAACATCATCCTGATACCAAAGCCTGACAGAGACACAACAAAAAAAGAGAATTTTAGACCAGTATCCCTGATGAACATCAATGCAAAAATCCTCAATAAAATACTGGCAAACCAAATCCAGCAGCACGTCAAAAAGCTTATCCACCATGTTCAAGTGGGCTTCAACCCTGGAATGCAAGGCTGGTTCAACATATGAAAATCAATAAATGTAAGCCAGCATATAAACAGAACCAAAGACAAAAACCACATGATTATCTCCATAGATGCAGAAAAGGCCTTTGACAAAATTCAACAGCCCTTCATGCTAAAAACTCTCAATAAATTAGGTATTGATGGGACATATCTCCAAATAATAAGAGATCTTTATGACAAACCCACAGCCAATATCATACTGAATGGGCAAAAACTGGAAGCATTCCCTTTGAAAACTGGCACAAGACAGGGATGCCCTCTCTCACCACTCCTATTCAACATAATGTTGGAAGCTCTGGCTAGGGCAATCAGGCAGGAGAAAGAAATAAAGGTTATTCAATTAGGAAAAGAGGAAGTCAAAATGTCCCTGTTTGCAGATGACATGATTGTATACTTAGAAAACCCCATTGTCTCAGCCCAAAATCTCCTTAAGCTGATAAGCAACTTCAGCAAAGTCTCAGGATACAAAATCAATGTGCAAAAATCACAAGCATTCTTATATACCAATAACAGACAAACAGCCAAATCATGAGTGAATGCCTATTCATAATTGCTTCAAAGAGAATAAAATACCTAGGAATCCAACTTACAAGGGATGTCAAGGACCTCTTCAAAGAGAACTACAAACCACTGCTCAACGAAATAAAAGAGGACACAAACAAATGGAAGAAAATTCCATGCTCATGGATAGGAAGAATGAATATCATGAAAATAGTCATACTGCCCAAGGTAATTTATAGATTCAATGCCATCACCATCAAGCTACCAATGACTTTCTTCACAGAATTGGAAAAAACTACTTTAAAGTTCATATGGAACCAAAAAAGAGCCCACATTGCCAAGTCAATCCTAAGCCAAAAGAACAAAGCTGGAGGCATCATGCTACCTGACTTCAAACTATCCTACAAGGCTACAGTAACCAAAACAGCATGGTACTGGTACCAAAACAGAGATATAGACCAATGGAACAGAACAGAACCCTCAGAAATAATACCACACATCTACAACCATCTGATCTTTGACAAACCTGACAAAGAGAAGAAGTGGGGAAAGGATTCCCTATTTAATAAATGGTGCTGGGAAAACTGGCTAGCCATATGTAGAAAGCTGAAACTGGATCCCTTCCTTACACCTCATACAAAAATTAATTCAAGATGGATTAAAGACTTAAATGTTAGACCTAAAACCATAAAAACCCTTGAAGAAAACCTAGGCAATATCATTCAGGACATAGGCATGGGCAAGGATTTCATGTCTAAAACACCAAAAGCAATGGCAACAAAAGTCAAAATAGACAAATGGGATCTAATTAAACTAAAGAGCTTCTGCACAGCAAAAGAAACTACCATCAGAGTGAACAGGCAACCTACAGAATGGGAGAAAATTTATGCAATCTACTCATCTGACAAAGGGCTAATATCCAGAATCTACAAAGAACTCAAACGAATTTACAAGAAAAAATCAACCCCATCAACAAGTGTACAAGGGATATGAACAGACATTTC
Source organism: Gorilla gorilla gorilla (assembly GCF_029281585.2). Classification (NCBI taxonomy): domain Eukaryota; kingdom Metazoa; phylum Chordata; class Mammalia; order Primates; family Hominidae; genus Gorilla; species Gorilla gorilla. Next base: position 95,679,387 of record NC_073231.2, on the reverse strand, counting down.
TCAAAAGAAGACATTTATGCAGCCAACAAATGAAAAAATGCTCATCATCACTGGCCATCAGAGAAATGCAAATCAAAACCACAGTGAGATACCATCTCACACCAGTTAGAATGGCGATCATTAAAATGTCAGGAAACAACAGGTGCTGGAGAGGATGTGGAGTAATAGGAGCACTTTTACACGTTGGTGGGACTGTAAACTAGTTCAACCATTGTGGAAGACAGTGTGGCTATTCCTCAAGGATCTAGAACTAGAAATACCATTTGACTCAGCCATTCCATTACTGGGTATATACCCAAAGGATTATAAATCATGCTGCTATAAAGACACAGGCACATGTATGTTTATTGTGGCACTATTCACACTAGCAAAGACTTGGAACCAACCCAAATGTCCATCAATGATAGACTGGATTAAGAAAATGTGGCACATATACACCATGGAATACTATGCAGCCATAAAAAAGGATGAGTTCATGTCCTTTGTAGGGACATGGATGAAGCTGGAAATCATCATTCTGAGCAAACTATCACAAGGACAGAAAACCAAACACTGCATGTTCTCACTCATAGGTGGGAATTGAACAATGAGAATACTTGGACACAGGAAGAGGAATATCACACACCAGGGCCTGATGTGGGGTGGGGGGAGGGGGGAGAGATAGCATTAGGAGAGATACCTAATGTAAATGACGAGTTGATGGGTGCAGCACACCAACATGGCATATGTATACATATGTAACAAACTTGCACATTGTGCACATATACCCTAGAACTTAAAGTATAATGATAAAAAAATAAAATAAAATAATAAAAAAATAAATAAATAAAGTGTTTCAAAACTTTTTATTTAATTTGAGTTATCTGAGCTTCGGATGGTGCTAATTTTCATGGCCTAAACCATTTAGTAACAAATAAAACAACCGCTATTATCAGAATGGTTTTAAAAAAGTGTCTACCTTACCAAAGCAGCAAGCTAATAAGACATGGTATATTCATCACGCAATGATATAAATTATTTTTTAGTTTTAATTTTTAGAGACAGGGTCTCACTCTGTTGCCTAGGCCGGAATGCAGTGACACAGTCATAACTCCCTGTAACTTCCTTCCAACTGCTAAGCTCAAGTGATCCTCCCACCTTGGCCTCCTTACATGCTGGGATCCTAGGCTTGAGCCACCACACCTGGCCACAGTGATATAAATTTGACTTTGGACTTCCAAGTATCAATTCTTTTTTTTTTTTTTTAGACAGTGTCTTGGTCTGTCAGGCTAGAGTGCAATGGCATGATCTCAGCTCACTGCAACCTCCGCCTCCCGGTTTCAAGCGATTCTCCTGCCTCAGCCTCCCTAGTAGCTGGGATTACAGGGGCACGCCACCATACCTGGCTTTTTGTATTTTTAGTAGAGATGGGGTTTCATCACGTTGGCCAGGCTGGTCTCGAACTCCTGACCTCAAGTGATCGGCCCACCTTGGCTTCCCAAAGTGTTGGGATTACAGGCACGAGCCACCACACCCAGCCATTTTTGTATTTTTAGTAGAGACAGGGTTTCACCATGTTCGTCAGGCTTGTCTTGAACTCTTGGCCTTAGATGATTCACCTGCCTCAGTCTCCCAAAGTGCTGGGATTACAGGCTCATGTGAGCCACCATGCCCAGCCTCAGGTATCAATTCTTAATGTTCTCCAGTTCATTAAATTTTTGACACTGGAAGGTCCTAAGAATTTCACCTCAGGGTCACTTTTATTTAATTGCTGAGAAAACAAAGTTAGCATGGTTTCAGTAATTTTTTTAAACTGATCTAAACCACTAGAGTTGAATTAGAATCTGTTTCCTGACTCGGTGTTACAGTGCTTTTCTGGAGTCTGTTACTAAAGCAGTTTGTTTTATAATATCTAAGATTTTGAAGACATGTTCAAGATGGTGATGTGGTTCCTGAAGGACAGGAGTATGTCTTGTTTGTCTTTGTATAGCCAGTATTTAGCATTGTGCCAGGCCCAGAGCTACCATTTTTCAAGCAAAAGGTTTAGTGAGTGGCTTTCCTGGGTAACTTTGGGAAAAACTTCATCTTAAATCTCGCTTTCCTGGTCTATAAAGTGGGAATAATACTTGCTTTGCTTATTCTACAGATGGGTTTTGATGATTGAAAGAGATAATTGTGCCAAAAAGCCACTGAAAATTGAAAAGCTAAATAGATTTACTTTTTTCATAGTTAGAACATTTAATAGTGGCTACATCTGAGATGTCATAACATTTTCTTTTTTTTTTTTAAGGTAAGCTCTGATACTTTTTTTAAAAAATGTTTTTAAAAATAGAGACAAGCAACAAATAGAGCAACATGGAAGATCTATGTTTGTTAGGTAAATTGCACGTCACAGGAGTTTGGTGTACGGATTATTTCATCACTAAGGTAATTAGCATAGAACTTGATAGGTAGTTTTTTGATCCTCAAAAATATGAAATGCTTCACAAATTTGCATATGTGTTTACATTTCTTTAAACTGTAATATTAGCTAACTCAGAGTTTACTAATCAGTCTAGTCTCTAAAAAGTATATCATAGGTTAATATTCATGTAATATAGTAGTTAATATTCACTGATATATAATTAATATTTATATAATTAATATTTATTTAACTACTCCATGGGTAATTTTTGCTTATTTACTTACATATACTTAGCTTTTGGTCTTACCTTTAATATTGAAATAGCCACCCACAGATATAGTTAAGATGAGGGTAGAGACCTTGGCATGCATGAAAATATATTGCACTTTGGTCTCCCACTTTAAACTTAGGCAGTTAATAAATAGAGAAAATGAATATAGTAAGTGAAATGTAACATTATGCTACTTACATCACAGGAACACACTATTCCAAGAATCAGTGTTCATGGAAAACTTTCAATAGGACAAAAGTCTATTGTTTAAAAAATAAAACTCTTAAATCTACATTTAAGAAAATGAAACTACATTCTATATGCTAAAGAAATAGATTTTGCACAGTAGTTCTTAAACTTGTCTTTTTTTTTTTTTTTTTTTTTCGTTTTTCTGGAGAACGGGGTCTCACTATATTGCCCAGGCAGGTCTCGAACTCCTGGGCTCAAGCTATCCTCCCACCTCTTAGCCTCCCTGAGAGCTGGGATTACAGGCGTGAGCCACCGCGCCCGGCCTAGTTCTTAAACTTACCTACTTAGTTTATCTTTCCTACCCTTCCCTACCCTATGATTAGAGTGGCTTCATGAGCTCTGAAAATTTTCATTAAGGAGATCTCAGAGTTAGGTCCAAAGGCCTGAGCTGAACCCCAGCAGGCTTCTCTTCTACTTACGTGGAGAAAACTAAGGCTTCCTTGTATTTTATACAGCTCCAGGCACGCCATTCACATAGAAGACAGCTCTTGTTTCCTTGTTGCCATGCCTTCCCTCCTGACCACTTCCCACCGTTAGATTGCTCATTCTGCTCATGAAATGCTCTCTTGTATATATCCTCATATTTCTTGTTCGTCAAAATCCAATCTTTAAGTTACCTTCTCTAAGAAACTGTTTCTTAAAAGTAATTCATATATTCTCTCTCTCACCTTTGAAATATTACAGTACTTGTTCATACATTTCTGATGGAATATTATTTTTGCTTAAGCTATGTGTCTTAGCTCATTGAACAAGACTTTATTTTTATGTTCCCACAGTTTTTAACATATAGATGATTCATAATGAAATGCAATGGAACAGAAATAAACTATCAAGATTTAGATTCTCATTCTAGGTTCATCACCCACTAACTATAAACCATTAGTTACGAATGAACCTGAAGTGACCAACTATTTTTTATAAAATTTAATTAAAATAAAAATAAAATTACAAATAAAATTTGTAATTAAAATAATCTGCAATAAATGAATACAACTTTCAGGGTGATAAAAGGCCCTAAGTTTAAAAATTGAATATTACTAGAAGTAGAAACAGCTACTTCCCACAATTAGATTGGCTCACAGCTCAATTTAAAATATAAGGTTGATAGGGCCTTAAAAATAGCCTATGGTCTGGGTGCAGTGGCTTATGCTTTTAGTCCTAGCATTTTGGGAGGCCAAGACAGGTAGATCGCTTGAGGTCAGGAGTTCAAGACCAGCCTGACCAACATGGCAAAACCCTGTCCCTACAAAAAAATAGCCTGGTGTGGTGATGCATGCCTGTAGTCCCAGCTACTCGGTTGGGTACTTGGGAAGCTGGGGCATGAGAATTGCTTGAAATCAGGAGGCAGAGATTGTAGTGAGCTGAGATTGTACCACTGCACTCCAGCCTGGGTGACAGAGCGAGACTCTGTCTAAAAAAAAAAAAAAAAGCCTATGAAATCTCCTTGATTAGAGTTTGAAGGGAAAAGTACTACATTCACATAGGCAGGTGGCCAAGATCCAATTCACCGTCTCGTATGGGGACTCACAGTCTGGTCAAAGTGGTGCGATGACATATTTTATAAATTTGATTGATTGCATTTATGGCATGTCCTGTTGGCTCAGTGAGGAGTAAAGATGACCAAGACTGGATGAAGAGAATTAATTCACTGAAAGCTTCCATGCATGATGTATGTACAGCTTGCTCCTGACTTTGGACTGAGGTTCCTGGCTCTGCATAATATAAATCCCCAAACCGTGAAAAAAAAATCCAGCAATGGCCCAAATAATCAGGGAAAGCCCAAAGCCCATAAGAAGCGCTATGCATCAGAACTCCCTTGGCAGACACAAATACACCTGAGCCAACTGTATGCCCCATGTGAGACAGATACCATTCAGTAAAGTGGTGTTCTGCTTCATTTGGACTTTTTCTTCTTGGTCCTCGTCTTGCTTGCCTTCTGGTGGTTCTCCATCACTGGATTTGGCACATTCACCACGGCATTATAGAAAAAGGACCAGCCGTCTTGTGTTGAAATCACACCTGTGGGTTGTGAGAAGAAAGGAAATGCTATTAATAAGACCACACAAGAAGTGGCGAAAACATTTCTTGGCAACTCTCAAACCAGCAGTCAATGTGAAGAGTAGTTAAATAATTCTCTAGAAGGTTCTAATATGCTGTCACCAAATGAATACAATGACTGACTGTTTTTAGCATGATTTACTCATTCATTTATCCATTTCAACAAGCAGTTAAAGGACTCAAGAGACATAGGTTCTAGGAATGCAAATAAAACATAATCCTTGCCCCAGGGATCTTAGCCTATTGAGAAAAATTAGAATGCAATGTAAAAGATTAGTTGGGCTGCAATGAGCTCCTGGAGGAAGCAGCAACTAACTTGTCTCTGGGATTGTGGGAGTGTCTTTTGGGTTTGGAATGATGACTCAGAGTTCCTCAGGTACATGAAAGAGGAGGAAAAAGTGCAGGTAAAGTTTACAGCATGTGCAAGACAATGACATAAGAAAGACCTAGTAATCTGGTGCAGCTGAAGTTCAGGACACAGAGAGGGTGGTATTAGGAGTGGAAACTGAAAATGTGTGTGTATATATATTTATTAATTAATGTGTATATACATATTATATATTAATATAATTTATGTTATTATTATTTTGAGATGGAGTCTTGCTCTGTTGCCCAGGCTGGAGTTCAGTGGTGCGATTGTGACTCACTGCTACCTCTGCCTCCCAGGTTCAAGTGATTCTTGTGCCTCAGTCTCCTGTGTAGGTGGGATTACAGGCGTGCACTAACATGCCTGGCTAATTTTTGCATTTTTAGTAGAGACGGGGTTTCATCGTGTTAGCCAGATTGGTCTCAAACTCCTGACCTCAAGTGATCTGCTTGCCTCGGCCTCCCAAAGGGCTGGGATCACATGTGTAAGCCACCATGCCTGGCCTTTATAATATATATTATTAATGTGTGTCTATATAATATATAATATATATTATATAATATATATATATATAAATAATATATAATATATATTATATATATATATATATATTATATTATATATATATAATATATGTATATATATATACATATGTATATATGTATATATATCTGATATGTATATATATCTGATATAATGTTCTGATATATATATATATATATCAGAAATAACGTTCCATCCTGTTGATGTTGTATTTTTGCATGACTGATTGGTTGATTGATTGATTTTGAGACAGTGTGTCACTCTGCCACCCAGGCTGGAGTGCAGTGGCACAATCTGGGCTCACTGCAACCTCCCTCTGCCTCCTGGGTTCAACTGATTCTCATGCCTCAGTACCCCAAGTAACTGGGACCACAGGTACATGCCACCACACCTGGCTAATTCTTGTATCTTTAGTAGAGACAGGGTTTTGCCATGTTGGCCAGGCTGGTCTCGAACTCCTGACCTCAGGTGATCCGCCTTGGCCTCCCAAAGTGCTGGGATTACAGGCATGAGCCACCACGCCTGGCCAGATTTATTAAGATAAATCTGAGTAACCGTATCTTCTGGATTTTCAAAGAGAGAACTTATTCTTTGCATAGGCTGTCAAACCTTAATTTTTGTCTTACTGAAATAGAGTAAGAACCATACCACTTTCTATACCATTTCTATATCATAGCTATAAATGTTTTGAAAGTTCTTTTTATGGCTGCAATTTCCTCCCCATTAACTTTTCATTCAATGAGTTTGCAGTGATTCATATGTCATGTCTAGTCTGGATGAAAGCATTTTTGAGCCTTCATACAGACTGTCCTTAGGGACTCGGAGAAAACCTTTTGTATGTTTGCATCCAGGTAAACTCAAATTTTGGCATAATTATATTTCAATTCAATGACAATATACAAAAATGCATCCTTAAATATTTTTGAATTTAAAAATAATAAAGTATTTGGTATGTTAATATAGAAAAATACAATACCAGTGAGTGAACTGTAGTGAATTTAGTACCTCTTACAGGCAAATTTTCCTTCAAGAAAAGCCAACCTATCCTTTGAGACTGTAAGTTTTTCACTTGAAAACATTGCGGAAATTCCCAATGGGGTAGCAGAGAAATTAGGATGTAAAAGTAGTGGCTTAGCTGAAATCCTCGGCACACTCTGCTAAGAAAGACACACATACACACACTCACACACAATTGCCTTACACAGCATTATCAACATTGTTAAGTTTCGTGACTTCTTGCTGATGTACCCCCTCCCCAACAAGAAATGTAATGATGATATTTACTATTTACTCATTCCAGAATTGATAGTGAACATTGAGCATATGTCAGGCACTGCTCTAGAGAGTAGAAATGCAATGAAAACATAAAATTCCTATCTTCAAGGTGTTTATATTCTAGGGGGAGAGACCGACCATACACAAACATTGTCTTTTGTCAGAAAGGTTGGAATGTATGAGAATGTATCTAAGTGAGTAAGAGATTCTGTTAGATAGTGATTCATGTTATGAAGAAACCAACTTAGAGTAATAAGTTTCAGATGGATTAGGGGAAGAAGGACCTACTTCAGGTTAAAAAAATTATTAGAATACTTTATTTAAAAGCAAGCCCTGAGAGATTCTCCTGATGAAGAGAAGGAGCATGCCAAGTAAAGATTTGGAGGAGGAGCTCTTAAGGTAAAACAACAGCCAATGTTCTAATGGGGGATTAGCTTCCCATGTTTAAGGGACCAAAAGGAGGCCAGTGTGATTGGAAGGTAGTGAATGAGGGCAAGGGAGCTATGAACTGAAGCAGAATAGTGTGCAGAGGCCAAAATAGAGTAGGGCCTTTGGTGAAGAGTCTGGATTTCATGTTATGTGTAATGGAAGCCATTGGTCAAGAGAAACGATATAGTGTTGTCTGATTTATGTGTTTGAAGATTACTAAGGTTGCTGTGTAGAGGATGAACAGTGAGGGACAAGAGCAGGGAGAGCCATTTAAGAGACTATTCCGTAAATGATGCCTCCTCCATCAGGGGAAGGAATGGGCAGATTTCAAAAGCAGAACTAATAAGATTTGGGAAGTTTCTTAAATTACTTATTAATAAATGCCCAGCTATTCAATGCTAGGCTTCCTCCATCTTTCTAGGATAAAGCTTCTCATGTCACATCAGTTTAAACTTCAAAGGTCCCAAATATTCATAGGATAGAGGCCAATATTCTTATTGCAAAACTCCTTAAAGTTAGCAGTTATATATAAATAAATATATAACATATTAATCATTATATAATATATAATATATAAATGAATATATAATATATTAATCATTATATAATATATATTATATATAATATATATTTATTTATATATTATATATTATAAATATATTATATATTTATTTATATATTATATATTATAAATATATTATATATTTATTTATATATAACTGCTAACTTTAAGGAGTTTTGCAATAAGAATATTGGCCTCTATCCTATGAATATTTGGGACCTTTGAAGTTCGCACTCCAGCCTGGGTGGCAGAGCGACACTCTGTCTCAAAATCAATCAGTCGATCAATCAGTCATGCAAAATACAACGTCAACAGGATGGAACGTTCGAGACCAGCCTGGCCAACATGGCAAAACCCTGTCTCTACTAAAGATACAAGAATTAGCCAGGTGTGGTGGCATGTACCTGTGGTCCCAGTTACTTGGGGTACTGAGGCATGAGAATCAGTTGAACCCACGAGGCAGAGGTTGCAGTGAGCCCAGATTGTGCCACTGCACTCCAGCCTGGGTGGCAGAGTGACACTCTGTCTCAAAATCAATCAATCAACCAATCAGTCATGCAAAAATACAACATCAACAGGATGGAACGTTATTTCTGATTAGTAAAGTGCAGGAAAATGAATCCATGATACATCAATCTATTTATATTCTTTCTGTACAATCAGAACACCTGATCATTTAAGCCACATGTTTACTCTCTAATCACATCATAAATCAGTAAGAACTATGCATTTTTTGAAAGATAACTGAAAGCTTCACAGAGTAAATACATTACATATGCCACTTGGTTTTTTAAGAACAGCTATTAGAAATTCCCCAAAGAAATGTACCATTTGTACTTTTCTCTCTGTTCAAGCAATCAAAAAGTTATGCTACTATGATTGGTAATTGATAGAAATAGTCAAATTTCCTTCTTCTGGGGGAAAATCCAGTCATGCTGCCTCTGCCCCATCTAGCTTGAGTTGGGCATTAGCTGAGTCAGATTGCAGTCTTGTGTCCACAAGAGAGTTCTTTGATTAGTGAAGTGGAGTTTTCTTTGGAGGGCTGACCTGAGAAAAGCACAGGTTCTGCCCATGATATGATTGGAAAGCCCAGAACATTGTATCTAATTGCTCATTTTTTTTTAATAAAACAGGGTACATGGAATCTTGCATCTATTCTTAGGGAGAAGGAGTGAGAGAGAGGGGTTGTGGTTTGGGACAGGAAGAAAAAAGAAAGAAAAGGGGATCTGATTTTTCCATATGGGAAATAGTTACGGTTAGTGAAGGGTTTTACCAGTGTGAAGAACAGCAACTGTGAAATTCTTTCCTTTGGAATCTGAAGGCTTCTTCTCTTACCTGGCGGATGATGCACTGGCCTTCTTGTTTTCTGGAGCTTCAGCTCAGTCTTAGTCCTACTGGTGGACTTCTAGAAGCCTAACTCCTTTAATGGCTGCCAAATAGGACTGTTACTTGAGGACTCTGAAGTGCATTAGTGCTATTCCCTAATGATTATTTTACACATGCACAAGAGATATCAGCAAAGAAAGGGAGGCTCTTTAAATCACTTCAGTTGAAGCCTTTTGTTTTTTGCCTTCTGGTAAAGGAATATTAATTATTAAATAATTCATCTGAAAACGTTAGAAATAATAGGTTTGATTATATCTCTCCATGAAGAAGCTACTAATTTCATCCCTGTGCAAGAGTTTACCATTTTAAGAGCAGTATTATGTTATTGACGCATAGCCAGCTTAAATATTGTTGGAGAGCATTCTTTTCAAAGCATCATATTTTTCTATTACAAAACAAATATCTATTCATTGCAGAAACAAATTTAAGTACAGATAGTTTAAAAGGTTAAAATGAAATGATCATGGTCTCAACATCTAGAGACTGTTACTAGATTTTTTGTATATGCTACACATAGTACATATATAATTTATAAATTTTGAATCATAGTGAATGTGTTTTTTGGAAACTCCCACTTTTCACTAAATATATTCTGCTCACTTTTTAATGACATTAGATATTTTTCTATAATTCCATGTTAAGGATGTATAGATAGTTATTATGTAGGTGTATTAGTCCATTCTCATGCTGCTAATAAAGACATATCTGAGACTGGTTAATTTATAAAGGAAAGAGGTTTAATTGACTCACCATTCAGCATGGCTGGGGAGGCTTCAGCAAACTTACAATCATGATGGAAGGAGAAGCAAACAAGTCCTTCACATGGTGGCAAGAAGGAGAAGAAAGAGTATCGAGTGAAGGGGGAAGGCCCTTATAAAACCCTTAGATCTCGTGAGAACTTACTATCACGACAATAGCATGGGGGTAACTGCCCCCATGATTGAATTATCTCCCACCAGGTCCCTCCCACGACACATGGGGCATATGGGAACTACAATTAGATATGAGATTTCGGTGGAGACACAACCAAACCATATCATTTTGCTCCTGGCCCCTCCCAGATCTCATGTCCTCATGTTCCAAAGCACAACTGTGCCCTTCCGACAGTCCCTCAAAGTCTTAAATTTTTCTAGCATTAACTCAAAAGTCCAAGTTCAAAGTCTCATCTGAGACAAGGCAAGTCCCTTCCGCCTATGAGCCTGTAAAATCACAAACCAGTTAGTTACTTCCTAGACGCAATATGGAGGTACAGGTATTGGGTAAATGCACCCATTCCAAATGGGAGAAATTGGCCAAAACAAAGGAGTTACAGGTCCCATGCAAGTCTGAAATCCAAAGAGGCAGTAATTAAATCTTAAAGTTCCAAAATAATCTCCTTTGACTCTATGTCTCACATCCAGGTCATGCTGATGTAAGAGATGGGCTCCCATGGCCTTGGGTGGCTCTGCGCCTGTGGCTTTGCAAGGTACAGCCCACTCCTGGTTGCTTTTGTGGGCTGGCATTGAGTGTCTGTGGCTTTTCCAGGTGCACGGTGCAAGCTGTCAGTGGGTCTACCATTCTAGGGTCTGGAGGACAGTGGCCCTCTTCTCACATTTTCTCTAGGCAGTGCCCCAGTGGGGACTCTGTGTGGGGGTGCCGACCCCACATTTCCCTTCCTCACTGCCCTGGCAGAGCTTCTCCATGAGAGCTCCCCAACTGCAGCAAACTTCTGCCTGGACATCCAGGCCTTTCCATACATCCTATGAAATCTAGGCAGATGTTCCCAAACCTCAATTACTGACTTCTGCACACCTGCAGGCCCAACACCACATGAAGCCTGCCAAGACTTGGGGCTTGCACCCTCTGAAGCCACAGCTTGAGCTGTGCCTTGGCCCCTCTTAGACATGGCTAGAGAAGCTGGAACTCAGAGCATCAAGTCCCAAGGCCGCACACAGCACGGGGGCCCTGAACCCAGCTCAGGAAATCATTTTTCCTGCCTAGGCATCTGGGCCTGTGATGGGAGGGGCTGCCATGAAGGTCTCTTACATGCCCTGGAGATATTTTCCATGTTGTCCTGTTGATTAACATTTGGCTTCTTATTACTTATGCAAATTTCTGCAGCCAGCTTGAATTTCTACCCAGAAAATGGGTTTTCTTTTCTACTGCATCGTCAGGCTGCAAATTTTCCAAACTTTTATGCTCTGTCACCTCTTGAATGGTTTGCTGCTTAGGAATTTCTTCTACCATATACTCTAAATCATCTCTCTCAAGTTTAAAGTTCTACAAATCTCTAGGGCACGGGCAAAATGCTGTCAGTCTTTTTGCTAAAGCATAAAAAGAGTCACCTTTGCTCCAGTTCCTAAAAAGTTCCTCATCTCCATCTGAGACCACCTCAGCCTGGACTTTATTGTCCATATCACTATCAGCATTTTGGTCAAAGCTGTTCAACAAATCTCTAGGAAGTTCCAAACTTTTCCAAATCTTGTCTTCTGAGCCCTCCAAGTCTCTGGGAAGTTCTAAAGTTTCTCACATTCTCCTGTCTTCTTCTGAGCCCTCAAAACTGTTTCAGCCTCTGCCTGTTACCCAGTTCCAAAGTTGTTTCCACATTTGCAGGTATCTTTATAGCAGTGCCCTGCTCCTGGTACAAATTTACCGTATTAGTCTGTTTTCATGCTGCTAATAAAGACATACCAGAGACTGGGTCATTTACAAAAGAAAAAGGTTTAATTGACAATTAAGAATGGCTGGGGAGGCCTCAGGAAACTTACAATCATGGCATAAGACACCTCTTCACAGGGTGGCAGGAGAGAGAATCGGTGCCGAGTGCCGTGGAAGCCTCTTATAAAACCATCAGATCAGGTGAGAGCTTACTCACTATCACAAGAATAGCACGGGAGTAACTGCCCCATGATTCGATTATTTCCCGCCGGTTCCCTCCCATGACACATGGGGATTATGGGAACTACAATTCAAGATGAGATTTCGGTGGGGACAGTCAAATCATATCAGTAAGTAGGCCATAATTTATTTAACAATATTCAAGACATATCAATTGAGCACATTTGTGATAGGTATTCTGCTAGGCTTATAGAAAGTTTGGGTATGGTGGCTCACATTTTAATCTTAGCACTTTAGGGGGCTGAGGCCGGGTTTGGGAGTGAAAAGACATCACTTGAGTCCAGGAGGTTGAGGCTGCAATAAGCTATGATTGCACCACTTCATTCCAGTCTGGGCGGCATAGTGAGAACCTGTCTCTAAAAAGAGCTTACAATCTCGTGGGGGATAGGGACAAATAGCAGGCAGTTGCAAGATAGGGAGTTAAAACTGTGATAGGGAGTGGGTGTTTTAGTTTTCTGTTGCTGCTACAACAAATTACCACAAACTTAGTGTCTTAAAACAATACAAATTTCTTCTCTTCCAGTTCTGGAGACCAAAAGTCCAAAATCAGTTTCACTGGGCAAAAGTCAAGGTCGGCAGGGCTGGTTGGTCCTTTGGGAGGTTCTGAGGTGATAATCAGTTTCCTTGACTTTTCAGGGTCTAGAGCTGCATTCCTGGCATTATTTTTGGCTTCTGGACCCTTTCTCCATCTTAAAGATAGCAGCATAGCATCTTTAAATTTTTCTTTGTTTCCTTGATTGTATGCTTTCTTTCAACTGTAATGAAATGTCCCTCTCCCTCACTCTTTAAGAACACTTGTCATTACAATTAGGGTGCACTTGAAAAAGCCAGGATCATCTCCCTATTTCAAGATTTTGCCAAAAAGCAAAATCCCTTTTGTCATATAAAGTAAAATTCACAGGTTTCAGGGTTTAGGATTTCGATACCCTTGACAGCTATTACTTAGTGGGGGGTAGAGAGCTAGTGGGGGCCCACGGAAAGAAACCCACAACCCAGGGTCAGGAAGGCTGGGTGCAATGGTAGACGTCAGAGGTGACCTTTCAGAAAAAGTCTTGATTAGTTGGAAAGGGAAAGGGAAGAAAAGTCTTATTAAAGTTGTAGGAGCCAGAAAAAGCTGAGGTCCAGAGGACAGCTGGAGTTTATGGGAACTGCTGATAGGTTGAGTGAGTCAAATTCGATAAGAAGGATTTAGGGAAAGGAGAGAAAGAAAAGGAAAGCAGAGGCTGGGTGCGGTGGCTCACGCCTGTAATCCCAACACTTTGGGAGGCCAAGGTGAGTGGATTACTTGAGATCAGGAGTTCGACACCAGCCCGGCCAACATGGTGAAACCCCGTCTCCACTAAAAACACAAAAATTTGCTGGGCATGGTAGCGGGCACCTGTAATCCCAGCTACTCTGGAGGCTGGGGCAGGAGAATCGCTTGAACTTGGCAGGGGAGTTGTGGGGGGCGGAGGTTGCAGTGAGCTGAGATCATGCCACTGCACTCCAGCGTGGGTGACAGAGTGAAACTCTGTCTCAAAAAAAAAAAAAAAAAAAAAGGGGAAAGCAGAAGTCAGAATTTGAAGGGCTTTGTGTCCTGGGGGCAATAGAAAATTATCAAAGAGTTTTAAAAGCTGGATGGACAGACCCAGCTTGTGCTGTAGAGAGATATCCTTGGTTCTAGAGTTGAAAATGTGTTGGAAAAAAAAAAGTGGTCATTCATTCATTCAAATTCAATAAATATTTTTTCAAACTACTAGAAAATGCTAGGTCCTAAAAGTATTTAGAATAAGTCAGACATGGTTCCCACTTACGCTTATAGAACTTTTTCTATAAGGAGATAAAGCAAACAGACAACAAATGTTTAAACCAAATATTTACACTTCGAGATATGGTTAAAAAAAAAAAGGACTACTTTGGTGATGTTAGAGAAGGTGACTGGGCACCTACTTTAGATATGGTCCTAGGGAAGGTCATCTGAAAAAATGAGGTTTGAACTGGGATTTGAAGAAGTCAGGAGAAGATCCCTGTCAAGAAATCCCATTTATGAAAGGCAGAGCAAGGATGCCAGTGAGCCCCAGAGGAGCCAGAGAGGACGGTGAAGTGACATGAGATTAGAGAGATCAGCAGATTCCTACAGGCTTTTCTTTTAAGTATAATGAGAAGTCACGGAAGTATAGTAAGCCAGAGGGTGACTTGGATGGATTTGCTATTAATACTAGATGAATGTTTAAGTGGATGCAGTTATCTGATAAAGAGATGCTGTTGATCAGAAGTAAGGTAGTGCAGTGGGGATGGAAAAAGTTGTTACAGGAAAGGCGTCCGGATCCAGACCCCAAGAGAGGGTTCTTGTATTTCATGCAAAAAAGAATTCAGGGAGAATCCACAGAGTAAAGTGAAAGCAAGTTTATTAAGAAAGTAAAGAAATAAGAGAATGGATACTCCTAGACAGAGCCACCCTGAGGGCTGCTGGTTGTCCGTTTTTGATTATATGCTAAACAAGGGGTGGATTATTTATGCCTCCCCTTTTAGACCATATAGGGCAACTTCCTGACGTTGCTGTGGCATCTGTAAACTGTCATGGCGCTGGTGGGAGTGTGGCTTTGAGGGCAACCAGAGGTCACTCTCATCATCATCTTGGTTTGTGGTTTTTAGCCGGCTTCTTTACTGCAAATTGTTTTATCAGCAAGGTCTTTATGACCCGTATTTTGTGCCAACCTCCTATCTCATCTTGTGACTTAGAATGCCTTAACCATCTGGGAATGCGGCCCAGTAGGTCTCAGCCTCATTTTACCCAGCTCCTATTCAAGATACGGTTGCTCTGGTTCACATGCCCCTGACATTGCTACACTGAAAACAAAAATATTTTGGAGGTAGAATCAATAGGACTTGTGATTAACTGGATATGGATAGTGGGGGATTTGAGCATAGAGAGAGAAGGAAGTGAGGGACAAAAGATTGAAGTTCGTCTGGACAGATGGTGTTATTATTTGCTGAGAAAGGAAACATAAGAAGGAAATCAAGTTTGGGATGTATGTTGCAGTGAGGAATGAAAAGGTCAGCTTTGGAATGTGGAGATTGCTGTGGAGCATGCCAGTTGGCAGGTCTGGTATGAAGTAAATCTCAGGTAAGGGCTGACTTTAGGAGTACTGATGTCTAGATGACAATAAGACCACGCAGGGGAATGAGGTGGATCCGGGAAAGGGTTTGGAGTAAGAATGTGAGGCCCAGACTGAACCTGAGTAAGATGAATAAACACCTAAAGCCCCTAATGAGAAGACCAAGACATAGGAGGAAAAGCAGGAATGTCTGGTGTCACAAAAGGGAAGAGAACCATTAGAAAAGGAGAGGGCACTCAGCCACATCACATAGGAAGAGGACTGAAAAGCTTCCCCTGGATTTAGAAACTAGAAGGGTGTGTTAATCACTTTTGGGAAGAGCAATTTCAATGGAGTGGTTCAGACAGAAGCCAGATTAAATGGACTGAGGAGTGAATCAAGTGACTGAGGAAGTGTAAAGGTGAGAATTGCTATAGACAGCTCTCTCAAGAAGTCTGGCCATAATTAAGTTATTGGTGGGAATGTAAATTGATACCAACTCTTAGGAGAGAATTTGCCAATATTCACTAACATTTAAAATGTTCATAATCTTTGATCCCAGTAGTTCAATTTCTAGACCTGTGCCATAATACTTAAAAAGTATGGGCTGGGCATGGTGGCTCATGCCTGTAATCCCAGTACTTTGGAAGGCCGAGGTGGGTGGATCATCTGAGATCAGGAGTTTGAGACCAGCTTGGCCAACACAGTGAAACCCCGTCTCTATGAAAAATACAAAAAATTAGCTGGGTGTCGTGGCACGTGCCTGTAATCCCAGCTACTCAGGAGGCTGAAACAGGAGAATTGCTTGAACCTGGGAGGTGAAGGTTGCAGTGAGCCAAGATTGTGCCACTGCATGACAGCCTGGGCAACAAGAGCAAAACCCTGTCTCAAAAATAATAATAATAATAATAATAATAATAATAATAATAATAACTATGCACATATATGTCAAATTTACACTATGTTCTGGATGATATTGCCTAGGTTTTTTTCTAGGGTTTTTATGGTTTGGGGTGTTACATTTAAGTCTTTAATCCATCTCGAGTTAATCTTTGTATAAGGTGTAAGGAAGGGGTCCAGTTTCTGTTTTCTGCATATGGCTAGCCAGTTTTTCCAGCACCATTTATTAAATAGGGAATCCTTTCCTCATTTCTTGTTTTTGTCAGGTTTGTCAAAGATCGGGTGGTTGTAGAAGGGCTCTGTTCTGTTCCATTTGTCTACATATCTGTTTTGGCACCAGTACCATGCTGTTTTGGTTACTGTAGCCTTGTAGTATAGTTTGAAGTCAGACACAGGGAGGGGAACATCACACACCAGGGTCTGTCCGGGGGTGGAAGGCAAGGGGAGGGAAAGCATTAGAACAAATACCTAATGCCTGTGGGGCTTAAAATCTAGATGATGGTTTGATAGGTGCAGAAAACCACCATGGCATATGTATACCTATGTAACAAACCTGCACATTCTGCACGTGTATCCCAGAACTTAAAGTAAAATTTTTAAAAAAATTATATAAATTAATTTAAATTTATATTTTATGTAAATTCATTTACATATAAATGAATAACATATACACCATACCTATTCATATTTTTTCTAATAGCAGAAAGTCAGGAAAATTAAAACATTCATCAAGAGGAAATAGATTAAATATTGGTACATCAGTATAATGAAGCACCACATAATAGTTTAAAAAATAATATAATTTACATGTAATGACATATAAATATGTAAGAAGCAAATTCCAAAACAGAATGTGTAATTAGTTTACAGAAAAACAAAATCTGGAAACCTAATCACTAGACCTTGAATTTAGAAAGCAGTGAGGTAAAAAGGAGAAAAAATCCTCTCTGTTATGAAAAGAGGAAAGAAAGACAGAAGTAGACAGAAAGGGCTGATTTTATTTTATTTATTTATTTTTTTTTATGAGAAACTCTCGGCAGGCTTAAGTGTTTCTAGAAGGAACCTTTCTAAGGGAATGGTTGGAGTGAAGTGAGAGGGAGAGTCATCTAACAAGCTAGAGGAGAAATGCAGAAACAAAGGATTATTCTTAGTAGGAGAAGGGGTAATTCTGCCAGCATAATATGAGAATAAAAAGACAAAAATACAAATATGATTTAGTTAATAAGAATTGTGTTTATTCTTTATTTAATAGTATTGAGGGTCATTTATAATATCTTAGATTATTTGAAATTTTTATGTTGTTTTAAACTTTTTGTTGTATTAAGCCAGCATTTCTCAAAGTATCACCCAGAGAGACGCTGTGACCTTTCAGGGAGTCTGCTAGGTCAAACCTGTTTCCATAATAATTCTGAGATGTTATTGCATTTATTACTCCCATACTCTCACAGGTGAACAGTGGAGTTTTCCAGAGGCTACATGACATGTGATTTTGCAACAGATTGAATGCAGATATGAAAACCCAGTTCTCTTCTATTTACTTACTTTTTTAAGCATTCAAAGAGATATGCAAAAATGTAAAATAACATGGTTCTTCTCATCAACTGTTTTTCACTTTGGATGTTTTAAATGAATTAATATATTCTTGACTTCTCAGTTTTAATTTCTAGTGGCAAATAAGGATTGATATAACTCCCAAAAGCAAAATCTCTTTTGGTTTCTCAATAGTTTTTAAGCAATGCCTCAATGACCATCATCATGGCTTAATCTTTACACACACCTATGATTATTTCCTTAGAATAAATTCTTGGATATTGAATTCATGTAATCCCCTGATGGGTTCTTCCTGCCAGTTGCACAGACAAAACCATTTCACTGAGACTGCAGTATTGCAGTAGAGAAAGAGTTTAATTAACGTGGAGCTAGCCAAATGGAAGGGCTGGAGTTATTACTCATATCAGTCTCACGAAGAACTCAGAGGCTAGGGTTTTTATGGATAATTTGGTGGGCAGGGGGATAGGGAATGGGTGCTGCTGATTGGGTGAGAATGAAATCATAGGGGTGTGGAAAATGGTGCTTGTGTGCTGTATCTGCCTCTGAGTGAGAGCGGTAGAACCGGTTGAGTCATGAGTCATGGGTTTGGGTGGGATCGGTCAGTTGCCAGAATGCAAAAATCTGAAAAACATCTCAAAAGACCAACCTCAGGTTCTACAGCAGTGACACTATCTTTAGGAGCAAGTGGGGAAGTCACAAATCTTGTGACCTCTAGCCACGTGACTCCACTCCTGAGCAGTAAGGGAACATAGAAACTATGCCTACATTTTAGCAGAATTCAGATCCCTCCCACAATCCTAATGTCATAAACTTTCATTAGTTTTACAAAGGCAGCTTTGGTCTCTGAGCAAGGCAGGGATCAGTTTTAGGGAAGGACTATTATGATCCTTGTTTCAAAATTAAACTATATACTAAGATTTTCCCATGATTAGCTTGGTCTATGCCCAGGAATGAGTGAAGACAGCCAGCCCTGTGAGACTAGAAGCAAGAGGGCATGAGTCATGCTAGCGTTCTCTCACTGTCATAATATTTGCAAAGGTGTTTTCATTGATGGGTCAAAAAGTGCAAAGGTTTGAGGAGACAGGGCAACCAAATGTAATGTGGTATTATAGAGGCCAGGGGAAAACTTCCCCTTTGCCCTCTGAAGGTTTGCTGAAAATCAATTGATGAAAGGCAGAAAAGGCATACAAATGTATTAATGTGGTGGAATCACAAAGGGATTCCCCCAATCTTCCAATGGGTACAGCTTATATACCCTTTTTCATAGGGGAGGGAAGCGCTGGGGGATATAGACAATTCTTTGAGGGGCAGTAAATGACTATTAGGGAGAATGGACGGACCAGGGAACAGTAATTAACTTGTAAAGGATTTTCTCTGGAATTTTCTCTGAGCTCCAGTGGCAGGAATTATCTTCTTAAAAACAAGTCTGTCCAGGTGTGGTGTCATTCTTGTCTTTTTTCTGCAATAGATAATGCCATTTTAGGAAGCAGATAGAAGGCAATTTTTTTTTTTTTTTGTAAGAGACTTTTTTGAACAGATGAGGAAACTCTAGAGAGAGTCCCTTCCTGTACTGGGAGGTGAAGTGGGCTGGGGAAACAACACAAGGTTAGACAGGACCTTGTTTCTGAGGCCTTTCAATTTTCAAAAGCACTCAACATGCCCAAGCCCCATAGGCTGGAGAATCATTTTCCACACCTCAACAGCATCCTGGATGGGATCTTGGAGCAGAAAAAAGACATTAGGCGAGTCTCGCTCTGTTGCCCAGGCTGGAGTACAATGGTGTGATCTCGGCTCACTACAATCTCTGCCTCCTGAGTTCAAACAATTCTCTTGCCTCAGCCACCCAAGTAGCTGGGATTGCCTGATTAACTTTTTTTTTTTTTTTGTATTTTTAGTAGAGATGAGGTTTACCATGTTGGCCAGCCTGGTCTCAAACTCCTGGTCTCAAGTGATTAGCCTGCCACAGCCTCCCAAAATGTTGGGACTACAGGCGTGAGCCACCATGCCTGACTCAGAATCTAGTTTAAACAGAGTTGATTCAAGTGCAAAGTTTGAAGCCGGGCTTCTTGGGAAGCACAGATTCTAAAGAATGGAAGTCAGTGTTCCAAAGTATAGAAGTTTTTACTTATATTCACAAAGTTTAGGGAAG
This sequence comes from Gorilla gorilla gorilla, assembly GCF_029281585.2. Lineage (NCBI taxonomy): Eukaryota > Metazoa > Chordata > Mammalia > Primates > Hominidae > Gorilla > Gorilla gorilla. The sequence goes on along the minus strand of NC_073231.2, from coordinate 95,659,310 downwards.
TTTAGCAGAATATCAACACCTTTCTATGTTAGGCTTAATGTATAGTTACAATGATCTGATTTGTTGAGGTGGTATTTTTCTTTCAGGAAAGGCATGTCAAGCTGAAACAGTCAAACGGATCAGAATCCAGTTGTAAAGAGTTTATTAAAGTGAAAAGCTGGGAATGGCTATTTAAAAGACATAGACTCCAGAGAAATGGGGTCAGGGCTCTGAAGTTAAAGGTTCTTATATAGACAGAAAATAGAGTAGGATTATATATAACATTTTCTATACAAGGCTTGTTTTTAAGTTATAAACATTTAATTAGTTATAGTTCATTTTGTTTTCCATACAGCTTGTTTTCATGTCCTTTCCAATTTAAAAGAGTATTTTTAATATTCCATCTGAAGAGAATGTGATAACCATAAAGCCTTTTTGTGAGAAGGATAAGAGGAAGTTAATCTATAATAAAGATCAACAGGGAAGAGGGAAGGGGTCTTCCCTGGTGCCCTTTAGTAATATATAACATTTTAGAAAACAATGTAGGTGAGGAAGGCTAATCTATAATCAGAGCAAGAAAGGTTACAGCTGCCTGTCACATGACTCAGGCCCCATAACCTCACATTTCTTTAAGATTCAAAGTAATTTAGAGTTCCAACAGCTTGGATTTCCAATTACCTATTTTCAGAGGTATATTTAACATTTCACACTGAGAATCTAATAGTTATGGGGTCTTTTGCACCATCTGGTCTGAGTTAGGTATTGAACAATAAAGGAGGCAGTTAATCTATAACAAAGATCAGTAATTGCAAGTGGAGAAAGGTCTGGTCTCTAGTCTCTTCTAGTCATTTACAGAACAAGAACAATGAGCAAGAGAGTTAATCTATAATCTAATTGCAAACATGCTTCATGACTCAGTCTCCAGAGCTTAATTTCCCCCTTGGCATGATAAATTTAGAGGGTTCTGAGATTTTTTATTTTATATTATCAATAGTAGTTCATTAATTTTAACAAATACACTACACTCATGGAAGATGTCAATAGTAGGGGGAACTGGGTGCAGAGTATATGGGAACTTTCTATACTAGCTTTTCAATCTTTCAAGAAATCATGAACTATTCTAAAAAATTAAGTATATTTTTAAAAATGAAGTATCTTAGTGTCCTAGGACTATCATTAACATATTACCATAAACTTGGTGGCCTAAAATAATAGAAATTTATTCTCTCACAGTTCAGGAGGTCCGTAGTCCAAAATCAAGGTGTTGGCAGGGCCACACGCCCTCTGAAGGCTAGAGGGGTAAAAGTCCTTTGCCTTTTCCTTTTCCAGCTTTTGGTGATTCCAGGCATTCTTTGGCATGTGGCTGTGCCATTCCTATCTCTGCCTCTGCCTTCCATGGCCTTTTCTTTTGTCTGTGTCTTCTCTCCTTTTTTTGTTTTTCTTTTTTTTGAGACAGTGTCTCACTCTGTTGCCCAGACTGGAGTGCAGTGGTGTGATCTCAACTCACTGCAGCCTCTGCCTCTTGGGTTCAAGCAATTCTCCTGCCTCAGCCTCCTGGGTAGCTGAGACTACAGGTGCCCGCTGCCACGCCTGGCTAATTTTTGTATTTTTAGTAGAGATGGGATTTCTCCGTGTTGGCCAGGCTGGTCTCAAACTCCTGGCCTCAAGTGACCTGCCTGCACTGGCCTCCCAAAGTGCTGGGATTACAGGCGTGAGCCACCATGCCCAGCCCTCTTCTTATAAGGACACTTGTCACTGGATTTACGGCACACCCAGTTAATCCAGGATGGTCTTATCTTGAGATCTTTAATTTAATGACATTTGTAAAAACCCACTTTCCAAATAAGTCACACTCACAGGCTCTGGGGATTAGGACTTCAGCAGATCATTTTGGGGGCAACCAGTCAATACACAACCTAAAGCAATAATAGTAATAAAAAAGACCATACCAGTCAATATATCAGGCATGATTTTGCCTATAACACTGAGGAACAAGACAGATTTATTTATGTTTCTAAGTTAAATTGAATGTGGCCCAGGCTCTAACCTGAAAGGGTTGGTGGGAAGTCTGAATCTCCACCTTTTTTCAGGGTCTTGGCAAGTGGAAAGGTGAGAATGCTCAAGCTCTGAGGGCCACGCCTTTAACCTGCAGTATTCATTGTGTTTCTACTTGCTTTTTCCTCTACATGCTAGTGTTGTGGGCCACTGGTCCTTCCTGACATGGACAAGCCCAATCTGCCACTATTCAGTTTCCTTGCCCTTTGCCCCCTATCCTAGCACCTCTGGAGTACTGTGTCTGATTAGTGCTGTCAAAGTCAAATAAAATATAAAGATGAATCTCTGAAATTAAAATATTTTATTTGGCAAGAAAGAATTGCAATTAGGGGCATACACACAGACCGGGTTGTCTTTGGTATATCTAAAGAACAAAGAGAAGATTAGAGCTTTTATAAAAAGGAGAAACATTACATACCACTACTCTAGAAAGTTCATTGGCTCAAGTAAGGTTTTGGGGAGCTAGCAAGCTTTTTGGTGAGTGATGGTGGTGGGTAAAACTAGTCTTAGAGGTGCAGTAGATTGTTTCAGTAGCCTTTAGATAAAACTGGTTTCAGGTTATAGCAGGCAGTCTCAGCAGCCAAGCTTGCAGAGAATTACATTCTTGGAGCAATGGTATGTGGTCTGACTGTGCTGTTTTAGTTGGGTGTGACAAGAATGACCCAGTTTGTAAGGTCAACTTTTGCTGTGGCTACAGTCTCAAGCAAACTTTTCAGACTACCATCAGGTAAGTCATTTCACAATCAGAGCTGCAATAGGACATTCGTGGGCCCTAGGTGTTACTGGAAAGGTGTCCTTATTCAGACCCCAAGAGAGGTTCTTGAACTTTGTGCAAGAAAAAAATTCAGGGTGAGTCCATAAAGTGAAAGCAAGTTTATTAAGAAGGTAAAGGAATAAAAAAATGGCTACTGTATAGACAGAGCAGTGGCATGGGCTGCTCAACTGAGTATACTTATAGTTATTTATTGGTTATATGCTAAATAAGAAGTGGATTATTCATGAGTTTTCCATTAAAGGGGTGGGCAATTCCCAGAACTGAGGATTCCTCTCCCTTTTAGACCATATAAGCTAACTTCCCTAGGTTGCCATGGCATTTGTAAACTGTCATGGCCCTGGTGGGAGTATCTCTTAGCAATCTAATGCATTATAATTATATTATAATTAGCATATAATGAGCAGTGAAGATGAACAGAGGTCACTTTTGTCACCATCTTGGTTTTGGCTGACTTCTTTACCACATCCTGTTTTATCAGTAGGGTTTTTATGACCTGTATCTTGTGCCAACCTTCTGTCTCATCCTGACTAAGAATGCCTAACCTCCTGGGAATGTAGCCCAGTAGTTTTCAGCCTTATTTTACTCAGCCCCTATTCAAAATGGAGTTTCTCTGGTTCAAACACCTCTGACATAGGCACTTATGCTTTTGTGGCTCTGTCCTCTATAAAAGATATTAAAATTATTTTTTACAATTGCATTATTATAAAGATATATGTAATCTAAACTGTTCATTGTTATATATTCATTTTTTTCTTCTAATTTAAAAACAATTAAAATTAAAACATTTTCTTGGGACCAGGCTCCCAGTACTAGCTTCCATATTCCTTAGAATGAATTCAGTTAGATTAATGAGCTTAAAATTCTAAAACTATTAACTCTCTTCTGGGGTCGAAATTAATTCGGAATTTTGAGTCCTTTTAACTTTGTCGGGAGGCCTATGCGAAATATATCTCATGTGTTTGTGATCAGGCTGTGTCCAAAACACTAAAGAGTTAATTTTTCAAAAAATTTTTTTCTTGCCCCTTTAGACTTTGTACCATTCCACTAAGGGGCACTGGTGGAAACAAATGTGATGGGCATCCTGCCAGTCCTAAGCATCTCTTAGTATGATGAGGAGTGCATCAGTCATAGTGAGAAGGCAAAAGCTCAGCAACATGTGTTTAGTGAGGGCAGGAGACTTCAAACTAGCAATGAAAAGTACTTGCAGTTATTTTGTTGGTAGCTTCCCTGTTTGCTCAGGGTTGCTAAATACATCCAAAAAGGAATCAACCAAAGATATGGAAGCTAGAGGCTTGGACTGGTTATCTACCCTAACAAACTCCTAGTGAGAAAAAGGACAGTTTTCAAGAATGGATGGGTTCTGGGTTATTATTATGAGAATCATAGTTTAAATGTTTCTAGATCATTAGTTGTTTCTATTTTTAAACAATTTCTCCTAGTTTTGAAGATAACAAGTCTCTCTAAGGGTATTATGTAAGTATTTTAAAATTATCTTCTGTCTAGTCTTTAATTTTCTTAGTATTTTTTTTTCAGATGTGGAATTTGGAGTTTCTTTATGTGGTTGGCATCCTTAAATCATGGGATTTTGGTGGACAGAGAGTGTCTTGCACCAGATTTTATAAGCAGAGCCTGAGCAATATCCATTTAATATTTTAAGAGAAGAGGCATGCCCCATTTTAATAACTGAATGTACTTGTAGCAAAAAAAGTGGATTTATATTGAAACACACATTTTCGATGAAAACACAAGCCAATTCTTTAAAAAACTGCCCAGATATAGAGACCATGTAGGCTAAATTTGTAGATTCCATATTTTTTATGTTAAAAAAGGAAACTCTTTAAAATATTCCAATTATATTCATTAGTGATTAGATGAATGATTGTAGTTAAATAGTGATGAGCTTTGTCAAATTGAAGGAAAGAAGGCTTGTGGTAATTTGCAGACTTCATGCTTGAATGGCTCAGCACAATCGACATTTTAATTAGTAACTTGGATGAAACTACAAAAAGTAGGTTTGTCAAATTTGTGGATGACAAGCTGGAAGATTCCAGATTTAGGGATAAAAAATGTATTGAATAACTGGAACTAGGGATGAATTAAAAAAAAAATAGAGATAGGCCAGTGCAGTGGCTTATGCCTCTAATCCCAGCACTTTGCACTTTGGGAGGCTGAGGAGGGAGGATCATGAGGTCAAGAGATTGAGACCATCCTGGCCAACATGGTGAAACCCCATCTCTACTAAAAATACAAAAATTAGCTGGGTGTGTTGGCACGTGTCTGTAATCCCAGCTACTCGGGAGGCTGACGCAGGAGAATCGCTTGAACCCAGGAGGCCGAAGTTGCAGTGAGCCGAGATCGTGCCACTGCACTCCAGCCTGGCGACAGCGAGACTCCGTCTCAAAAAAAAAAAAAAAAAGAGATAAAGGCAAATTGTTATATATGGGCCTAACAATCCAATTTACCTATTTGAAAAGTGGAGAAATAAGGCAAAACAACACAGGTGTACAGATAAAGAATTTGTTAGCTGGTAGTTAAATATTAATTTGACAATGACATGTGACTACTATAAAATGGTGCTTTAGCATTTTATTTAAGGATAAGGGAGCAGATATCCCAACTGTGATGGCAAGACCTGAGTAGGAGCACCATGTTTAGTTGTGGCTACCATACTTTGAGAGGAATATAGACCATGCCACTTAAATAACCACTGAAGAAAGTAGGAATTATTCTGAGGCAGAAAAAAAAAAAAATCACCAGAAATAAAAGAGCTCCTTGGAAATATATAAGATGCTGTCATAGAAGAGGGATTATATTTACCCTATAAAATATTCCAAGGTTTGTAATCAGGATGAGTTGATATATACTACAAGGAAATCAATTTTTATTTTTATTTTTTATTGTTTTATTTTTTTTTTTAGACGGAGTCTTGCTCTGTCGCCCAGGCTGGATTGCAGTGGTGCGATCTCGGCTCACTGCAACCTCTGCCTCCCGGGTTCAAGCGATTCTCCTGCCTCAGCCTCCTGAGTAGCTGGGACTACAGACGCACGCCACCATACCTGGCTAATTTTTGTATTTTTAGTAGAGACGGGGTTTCACCATGTTGGCCAGGATGGTCTCGATCTCCTGACCTCATGATCTGCCTGCCTCAGCCTCCCAAAGTGCTGGGATTACAGGCTTGAGCCACCGCGCGTGGCCGGAAATCAATTTTTAAATCAGTGTATGAAAGTATGGATAGTACCGTCTGGAGATGAAATAAATTGCCTGACAAGGTAATAAGCTCCCCCTTTATCTGTGGAAGTGTTTACTCATGAGATAAACGTCTATTAACATCTTTCCAGTAGAGGATTTTGAAGCATCAGATGCACACTTGTTCCTTTCAACCCATTCATTAATTACATGACATCAAATTTTAAACAAAGAAATAGGTAACAAAATAGAGGTCGTGTAGAATAAACTCCTTGAAAAGGATGAAAAAGGATAGATAGGTTAAGTAAAGAAATTTTGTTTTTAAAGGTGTTTGAAAAGAAATGATCCAGTGGAGAGAGAGAAAAAGCAACAGGTAGTTTGGGAACTAGGCTGTGTGGGAGATAGGAGGTACAATTTTGAAGAAACACATTACTAACTTTCTTTTGTTGTCGTTGTTGAGATGGAATTTCGCTCTTGTCTCGCAGGCTAGAATGCAGTGGTGCGATCACGGCTCACTGCAACCTCTGCCTCCCAGGTTCAAGTGATTGTCCTGCCTCAGCCTCCCAAGTAGCTGAGATTACAGGCAACTGCCACCATGCCCAGCTAATTTCTGTATTTTTAGTAGAGAAGGGGTTTCGCCATGTTGGCTAGGCTGGTCTCAAACTCCTGACCTCAGGTGATCCACCCGCCTTGGCCTCCTAAAGTGCTCGGATTACAGGCGTGAGCTGCCGCACCAGGCTGAAACTTATGTTTGTGAGAATGGCTAAACATGAATGTTTATTGATTTTCCTTCTCTCCCCGTTGGCCATGTTTTTTTCTTCATAAATTAAGTATTTGAAGGGGCTGAGGGTAGGCAGATTAATGGTAGAGAGAAATAAAAAACAGCCCCCACTGCTTGACACAACTGCTGCCAACACCCAAATCTTTCACAGTTATGCAAATTTCTTTAGTATAACTTTCAGCACAATTTAGTCTTGCTTCTTGTATTGATCCTCATATCAGCTCAGCTCTACTGCTGTCATAACTCAAGTGTTTGCCCCTTCTGAAGTTCTTCCCTAAAGAACTGAGTTGTAGATTCTACTATAGTGATCTGATTTTCATGTTTAAGTGAAGCTATCTTTCCAAAATTCAAAGCATGATTAAAATTGTTTTGAGAATTCAAATTGGATGCAAAACAAAATTTTGTAATCAAACGTCAGTTCAGAGAGTGAACATTCTGAAGGCACGTGGCAATCAGAGTTCATGAAAACACATCTGTGAACCTAGAGAGAAATTATTTTATGCACAAATCTATAGTGTTTTTTAAAATAAAGGGTATTGAACTTTACCATGAGTAAAAATCGCTTGGAGAGTTTGTTAAAACAGATTCCTAGACCTCACCCCCAGAGACTGAATCAGTCGGTCTGAGATAGGAGCCATGAAGTTTCATTTCTAACATGCTATAGGTGATGCTAAATATAGCCAGTCTGTGCACTGTACTTCTGGGTAGCACTGTCTTAAAATGCACTGCAAGGAATGACATCTCTAGCATTATCTAGTACTAGCTAGTTAAAAAATAAATTACTAGGTCCCTTCCTGGAGTGACTGAATTTTAATCTGTCATTTTCTTACTACTTCTATGATTGCTGGCACATTCATGTCCTATCTATATTATAATTTACTTAATAGTACTTAAATTGTCTTTATTTAAATATTATGTAATAAAACTTCAGTATAAACAGAAAACTATTACTTGTCATATGTAGAAGTATAAATTTCAAATAGAATGCAACAAAAAAACCCATAAAATTCTTGGTAAATAGTCTCTGAAGTTCTGAGCCTAAAGCCTATTCTCATTTTGTTAACGAGGGGGATAAAAAGATGTTAGCAAAAAAATTGAGATATTCTCCTTTATTTAAGGCTCAAAAAAGAACGGAAAAGAATGTCCTTTACTAAGTGACTCAAATGCCATTTAGTGGTGAGCCTACATACGACCTAAAATAATCCCACTTACTACTAGCTGTGCTTGCACTACATTTTGGGAAATAAGATTTAAAGGAAACATCTCCCCTTCTCTATTTTTTCATTCCATTGCACTATTCATTAAAGAGTTATTCAAAAAGTGCCTACTCTATGCCAGACCCTGTTCTACACTAACTAGTCATACTCAGCATAATCTGTCTCATCTTCCTCTAAGTAGCAGTTACTAAATAGGGGTTATAATAAAAACCAACTGCTGAGATTGTAACAATCCCATGAAGAGATGATGAGAGCTCATTGCAGATTCATCTTAATCCCTGACAACGTCTTCTTACTTATCAACATGTTATTATTTATGCAGAAAAAGTTTGCAGAGCTGTGATGATGGATGACTACACGTGTCTTCCATACAGAAAATTGTGGGAGAAAGTGACTGTAAGCACATAGCCATAAAGCACACAAACTATGAGTTTTTAGATCTTTGCAGAGAATAAAAAACAGGGCAAAGTTCATTTTATCAATCCAGATATACCTCATGAAATCAGTATAAAAGTCAATTTGAGGCCATCAATAGTCAAAATAATTTCTTTTTAGAGTATGTATAGAGAAAAGGGAAAGCTTCCAAAATAATTTTCTCTATTTATTACTTCACAAATAAAATTTGCATCTTAATGCTTTTTAAAATTTAATAGATAACTCATGTGTTTAGTCTTCATTTTTCCCTATTAATTTCCATATTTCTGAAAGGCACAGTAAGAGGTACAAGTTAATGTCAAGCTCTAAAATGGAGATTAAAATGCTTATATTTCTAATTAATATTTAATTACCTCAATGGCATCTAATTTCTTTTATTCAAACTTTTCAGGTTGTGGGTCTGTTGCTTCTTGAAAGTTCATCTTTTCAAATTTATTCTGTATCTCACTTTCTGCTGACTTCGCTACACAGTTTCAGAAAAGGGCTATTATTCCTTGTAAGTTCTCCTATAGTAATATAACCTATCAACCAAAAAAGTGCTCACACCGTACTTTTATTGTTTGGGCTAAATTTGATATGGACAAGTTAAGAAAATAAAAACTGTGGGTATTAGGCAGCAAGTAAAAAGAGTAAGTTAGAGCCATATCTGATCTGGAAGGCTGTACTATTAAATGCAAAAAGCAGGTTGCAGTATGATGTATTATTATAATAATAATATGCAGAAAGATCCTTTCCCAAATGAGCATATGTTCTAAATATAAGTAGGAAGAAAGGGACAGAAAGATACACATCAGGCTGTTGACTTTATTTAGCTTGGTTGTTGGTGACAGTAGGGAAGGCTGAGGTTAAAAATGGGGACAGGAAGCCGGTATTAATATATTTATTTTTTTGTTTATATTGTATTGTTTTACCTTTGAAATATCATTTTTAAAGGGAATTCATAAATAAAACTTTAAAATGTAATCCTAATAATGGAGTTTTAAATTAATAACCCTTTGTAGGGCAATTAAGCCTGGGATTTTAGGGCAGGGATTCTGTACTGTCTCTGGTGGGTAAAGGGTATATACTTCATAAAATCAAATTGCATCTTAGACAAGTAACAAATAATCCATGAAGAACATGAATGTGAAAATGGCTTCCATCAGAAATACATCATACCTTAAGGCACTGTTATAAACAAGAAGAATAATTACTATCCTTTAAAGGTGGTTTCTGTTAACAAAAGAGACATAAAAATTGAACTATGTAGCAAAATTCAAACTTTTTACTTGTATTAATTAAAAAAAATACTGCAGTGTCATGGAGGGAGACTAATATTTACCCAAAGAACCTTCAATAAAGCTTTAATACTCACAGATTTTATATAAAAAAAGTCAAAGCAACAGAGATATAAATATCCTTTTATGAAACACATTTCTTCTTGAAAAACAGTCACTTACATGCTTTTATTTTGAAGTAAATTTAAAGATGGTGATCTAGAAACCACAAGCATTTCCGGGTAAGGCTGAAGACCCATTTGTTTGTTATCTTTCAATTTTTGTACTATAACTTTGGCAAATTCTTCTCCTTGGATGTCAGTAGTGTCTAGTAATTGTCTGACTTTTGAGGTCCTTGTAGGCTTGGTACTAACAAGTTCATAGTCCTCTTTCATGATCAAGTCCCTGGACAGAAGGGCATCTAGGGACTGGTTAAGGCAGGCTTCTGTCATTTGGTTCACAATGTCTTCCCTTTTGCTCTGGATCCACTGCTGGGCTATACCAGGCTGCAGACGTTCTGAAAAAGAACAAGGAATGAATAATTTAAAAGGTGAGGACAGATACATAGCAATAAGTAAAATTCCATGAAAAATAAATAAAGCATAAAACCTAATTTTCCTATGATTGTGCCAATATGGAACACCAACACTTTGGGGAATGCTGTCATTTTTCAGGAAACATTCAGAGATTTGGGTTATCTCCCCCTCACTCCCCAGAAAAGGCACTGCCTTTTCCTATGGTATAAATCACGGGGCAAAAACCACTTTATGTCATCATTCCCATCTTCTGGGATTTGTTCAGTTTTGTTTGATGTCCATTTTATTTCAAATATAAAAGATACCTGCAAATTTGTTAAATAAACAAAAATAACTTTACCATTAGTAATATGTTAATACCTCCTCTTAGCACTGCCTCCCTATTTAGATGTTCATAGAATACCATTTGGGCCATGTCATCATTCCCATCTCCTGGGATTTGTTTTCCTACTTAAGAAGGTATGTATTTATCATATTGAGGAAATAAAGACAAATAAACCTCATTGTATGGTAAATCCACTGAACACAGATATGTAAGGTAAATGGCATCACTTACAAGGTGTTTCACAGTAAATATTTACCTGAGTTTCCTGCAGTTAAGAGTGGATTTATTATTGCTGAAGAGCATGGAGTGGTCTTGTGATCACAGAATGCAGCCCTTTGAGATCCAGAAATGGTGCTATCCCAACTGTGATTTCCAGGACAGTGATGCAGCTTCATAAAATAACAGTCTTGAGCTTTTCCTACAAAATACAACATCTTCATTAGAGGTAGAATACTCCTTAGAAATTCCTATTGGCTAACATGTCAACATCTGAGCAGACGGAAGGTAGGCTCCAATGTCTTTAGTTTCCACTAATATTAAGGCTGGTTCAGAAACCTAATTCTGCAAGTAGATATTTCTTAAAACAAAAAAGGGTTTATATGGAATGCTTTCACTACAATTTCTGTCAGCAATTGTCTGTTCTGTGTAAATTATAAATCATAGAATTTTACTTCTTTACATAGTCCCATATTTTTCCTGTGTGTCTTCTTACTCCTTCTGAAGTTTAAGTATGTTCTCTAAATCTATATATGATGTCTGTCTTTCTAGTTTCTCTTCTGGCAATCCCACTCAGCCTCAGGGACTTAATCATCCCCTCTATTCCCAAATCCATGCAATTACATTTTCTGTCTTCATTGAACTTTCGTCTTATATTTCCTTCCTTCCTTCTTTCCTTCCTTCCTTCCTCCCTCCCTGCCTCCCTCCCTCCCTCTCTCTCTCTCTGTCTCTCTCTCTTTCTTAGATGGAGTTTTGCTTTTGCCACCCAGGCTGGAGTGCAATGGTTGCGATCTCAGCTCACTGCAACCTCCACCTCTCAGGTTCAAGCGATTCTCCTGCCTCAGCCTCTTAAGTAGCTGGGATTACAGTTGCATGCTACCAAAACTGGCTAATTTCTGTGTTTTTAGTAGAAATGGAATTTCACCATGTTGGCCAGGCTGGTCTTGAACTCGTGACCTCAGGTGACCCACCTGTCTCAGCCTCCCAAAGTTCTAGGATTACAGGTGTGAGCCACTACACTCAGCCATGAACCTTAGTGTTATATTTTCAAAAGCCCTCTGGCCATCAACCCTTTGTGTGCTCCTAGTACCTCAAATTAAAAACAAAAACAAAAACAAAAACATTAAAAGTATAATTATCCGTCTTAACTCTAAAACTTGTTTTAACTGTTTTTTTTTTTTAATTGAGATAGAATCTTGCTCTGTCACTCAGGATGGAGTGCAGTGGCGCAATCTCAGCTCACTGCAACCCCTGCCTCCCAGGTTCAAGCGATTCTTGTGCCTCAGCCTCCTGAGGAGCTGGGATTACAGGTGTGCACGACCATACCCGCTAATTTTTTTGTATTTTTAGTAGAGATGGGGTTTTGGCATGTTGGCCAGGCTGGTCTTGAACTCCTGGCCTCAAGTTATTTGCCCACCTTGGCCTTGCAAAATGCTGGGATTACAGGTGTGAGCCACCGCATGCAGCCTGTTTTAACTTCTATTTCTTTTAATGGCACCAATGTTCTCCCAGTCCCCAGGCTTAACAATTTATTTGGCTTTACCTCTTTTTTCTCTCATCGTTCCTCTAAGTGAAAAGTTACAAAGTCCTATCATCTAGTTGTCTATAACATCTCACATACCACCCCTCCTTTCTTTCACTCTGTATCGGTTCTTAATAATCTCTCATGGGTACTACAGTAATAGTCTCCTAACTGATCTCCCCATCTCAAGTTTCCTTTTCCTTTCAAAATATCCTACACATTCCAGCCAGAATGAATCTTCCCAAAGTAAAAAATTTTATGTCACTCCCTTGCTCAAAAAATTGCAATAGTTGCTTCCTACTCAAGTAAAAAAGTCCAAATAGTTCAGCTGAAAGTTAGAATTCTTGATGATATGACTCCAATCTACTTAGCTCTTATCTTCTTTCATTCACCTTCTTTACTAGCTAAACCAAATTACTCACTGTTCTCTGTATTTTCTTGCTTCTGTACCTGTATGTTGTTCCTTTTGCCTGGAATGCCTATCCTTTGTAATTACGGATCCAGCCTTCAGCCAGAAATAATTTCATGATGACAACATGGTAGAGTAGAGTGACATGATAATATTTATCAAAAGTCTTAGATGTGCCAGCTACTAGCTATGTGATCCAGAGTCCTTAAATCTGTAAAATGAGGACATTTCTCTCACAAGGTTGTTGTGAAAGTCCTTTGTACAGTGTTACTCTTCCACTGTACTACCATAGCTCTAGATCCACGTCTCTCTTATATCACTATCTCATATAATAGTTATTTAGAAACATTTCTCCTTTTTCTTGTAAGAGATTTTCTTGCGGACATTTTCTGGCAGTGTCTAACATAATGCCTGTTTTTTAAAATTTATTTTTTGACACAGAGTCTCACTCTGTCGCCCAGGATGGAGTGTGGTGGTGCAATCTCGGCTCACTGCAACCTCCCTCCCAGGTTCAAGCGACCTTTCCGCTTCAGCCTCCGAAGTAGCTGAGACTACAGGTGCCCACCACCATGCCCGGCTAATTTTTGTATTTTTAGTAGAGATGGGGTTTCACCATGTTGGCCAGACTGGTCTCGAACTCCTGACCTCAGGTGATCTGCCCACCTTGGCCACCCAACATGCTGGGATTATAGGTGTGAACCACTGCGCCTGGCCAAACATAATGCCTTAAAACTTAAATGTATTTGTTGAATATCACACTACTATTTTCCTATCTTTAGACTCTGTCACTTTACAAAATGAGTTATATATGCAAATTAAAGTTCCATAGAAATCATGACTGCTTGCAAGAAATATGATCTTGAATGAAAATGGAAAACTTGCAAGTAAATAATGATTGGAAAATCTACATACTAGATAAAAAATCATTGTCTTGAGGAGCTGGCAGGGACCTTGAAGTTTCAGGAGAACCACTATTTTCATGGAGCTGAGAGGATCCACATGATTCCTAAAGTAAATAAAAAATAAAGGGTTTAGGTTAATAAAAATCATCGTGCTTTAATTTCTAAATAGTTCTTGTTTGTGGCTTATCACAAATGAAGATAAAAACTACTAATTTTTTTTTTTTCAGACAGGGTCTCACTCTGTTGCCCAGTCTGGAGTGCAGTGGCACAACCTAGGCTCACTGCAGCCCTGCCCTCCTGAACTCAGGTGAACCTCCCATCTCAGCCTCCTTAATAGCTGGGATTATAGGTGCACACCACCATACCATGCTAAATTTTGTATCTTTCGTAGAAATGGGGTTTCGCTACATTGCCCAGGCTGGTCTCAAACTCCTGCGATCAAGTGATCCACCAGCCTTGGCCACACAAAGTGCTGGAATTACAGGTGTGAGCCATTGTGCCCAACCTACCAAACTACTAAGAATTATACTTTACAAAATTAAAGAAACACATACATCTATAAAATAACCAACAAAGATAAACTTATTTTCTTAATTAACACAAATGGGCGAAATAGGGGAATAATGAAACATTAGAAATAATTATTTTTTCAGTATTTTCTACATGATCTCAGATGCTGCAGCCAGTAGCTAGAATAGTGAATGAGAAATTTGGTATCTGCAAGTCTGGTCTCCTACAGATTTAGAAATGCCTGTTCTCAGCACCTCAGGTTCCTTCCACATGGAGGCACAGGAAAACATGGAAAAAGTAATGGAGAATTTTACTCCTAGCTCTGTCATGGAATCACTAGCTAACTTTCAATAAGGTATTTAACCTCTCTGGCTCTCAGGTTTTTGGCTCTATTATCCGCACTGTCTATCTAAAAATATGCATGAATGGCCTCAAAAATCAAATGAAATACTGTACATCAAGTGATTAAAAATGTGATATACTATGCTTTAAGGTTCGTTTTAAAGATACTACAGGTTTAGTATCCCTTATCTGAAATGCTTGGAACCAGATGTGTTTGGAATTTTGGATTTTTTTCAGATTTTGGAATATTTGTATATATATAATGAGATATCTTGGGGTTGGGACCCAAGTCTAAATATAAAATTCATTTATATTTCATATACACCTTATACACACAGCCTGAAGGTAACTTAATTCAATATTTTAAAATAATTTTATGCCTGAAACAAAGTTTTTTTTTTGAGGTGGAGTCGCCCAGGGTGGACTGCAGTGGTGCGATCTTGGCTTGTTCAAGCAGTTCTCCTGCCTCAACCCCCCGAGCAGCTGGGATTACAGGCATGCGCCACCATGCCCAGCTAATTTTTATATGTTTAATAGAGATGGGGTTTTGTCATGTTGGCCAGGCTGGTCTCGAACTCCTGACCTCAAGTGATCCACCCACCTTGGCCTCCCAAAGTTCTGGGATCACAGACTTGAGCCATCGTGTCCACCCATGAAACAATGTTTTGACTGCGACCCATCATATGAGGTCAGATGTTGCTATGGTTTGATATGGTTTGTTTGTCCCCACTAAATCTCACGTTGAAATTTGATCCCCAATGTGGTGGTGTTGAGAGGTGGGGCTTAATGGGAGGTGTTTGGGTCATGGGGAAAGATCCCTCATGAATAGCTTGGTGCCATTCTAGAAGTGGTGAGTGGATTCCTGAGAGAGCAAGCTGTTAAAGAACCTGACTTCCTCATTTTCACTCTCCTGCATCCTGTCTCACCATGTGATTTCTCTGCATAGCTCGCTCCCCTTCTACTTTCCAACATGAGTGCAAGCGGCCTAAGGTCCTCATCAGATGCAGCTGCCCAATCCTGGACTTTCTGGCTACCAGAATTGTGAGCCAAATAAACCTCTTTTCTTTATAAATTACCTACTCTTAGGTATTTCATTATAGCAACACTAAACAGACTAACACAGGTGTGGAATTTTCCACTTGTGGCATCATGTTGGTGTTCAAAGTTTTGGACTGTGGAGCGCTTTGGATTTTTGGATTAGGGATGCTCAATCTATGTTACTTTTCTAATTCTGTAAAATGAACATACATATACATTCTTAAAAGAAATTACTAATTCAGACTAATATAAGTCTGATTGAATGCTACTAAAGAGATCTTTCTTCCTAGGCAGCAATGTTTTCCTCTCATTAATTATTATAAGAGGTAAGAACAACCCTAAAACTTAAAGTATAATAAAAAAAAACAAAAAAAAAAGAGGTAAGAACAAGGTAGCATAAATACAGTGTTAAAACTGTAATCAATGATTTGCCTACATAATACCCTGGGATATCATTTATTGTATAAAACAATGACAGGGACAGAACTCAATGTCAAACAAAGAAGCAATAATTGTGATTTGATGGGATGAACAATGAACTGAGAATCAGTACAGCTGGGTTTCAAGCTGGAGATTGACATGAGCTACCAAACAAATCCTAAAAGCTCCCTGGGCTTTAGTTTTCCTTCTATAAAAGAAGGGCTTAGACCAAATGATTTTTTCAAATTCTTCTCACATTTTGAGTTTAATATAACCTTTTTTTTTTTTTTTTTTACCTCTTGTGGACCATGATTTACAGGTATGTTCAGAGATAATTCCATTTTCTTCTTGTCACATAGGTGAATGGCACTTGAAACACTCTGTAACTGTAATGAATACATAAATATATATACACTTTAACTGGAGATGATTAGGAAATTATAGAAGTAAAATACAATCTAACACATTTTATATGTTTGTACAAAATACATGGAAAGAAAATATAAAGAGTTGAGAACATAACATATAACTGAAGGAAAAGACAGTGTAGAACGGGAAATAACTTTAGAAACACAGACTTTGAATCCTGGCTCATATTAATTGGTTACCTTCTCTCAGTGTCTCAGAGCTTCATCCTCGAAATCTAACAATACCTACACGCAGGATGGTTCTAGAGATTGAGCTTATAAATATGAAATATCTGGTATAAACTAGGTACTTAATAAATTTTTGGGAATTTTTGGGAGTGTGATTGTATGTCTATCTATAGTTAAGTATTTACCACATTTTAGGCACTGTGCCTGTAAGTACTATTATTATTTTCATTTTATAGTTAAGAGATTGAGGCTTGGACTAAGTAAAGGAGGTAGAGTGTCAATAATGGAATGGCAGGGCCATGGAGCCAATCAGATGTGATTTAGAGACCCACATCTGTTTGGCGTGAAACATTAGATTTAATCTCAGTTTACTTATCTGTACACTGGAGATAAAAATTCCTATTTTGAAGGATTACTGTGAGGAAAATGAAAAGTAATATATGCAAAAAGGCCCAAACATTACTTGTAAGCATTCAATAAATGGTAGCTGCTGAGTAGATGATTTACTTAAATACTATTCTTTTGTGTTAAAAATAAGTGGTTTATTCCTGTCTATATAAGCTAGGCTTGGATTAGTTTTCATCACTACTCAGTGATTTAAAAACAAACCTATCAATCATTTTCTTCCCCAGACCATCATAATGTCAACTACTCTTCAGAATTTGGAAACTGGTGAATTCACACCCAGCCATCCACTATGCACATTTATGACTGCATGCTCCATTTACATGGCTAAGGAACTTCAGAAGGAAATTACTCCTATTCATCTGTGTATATAATGTACCTAGCACAGGGCGTTATACACAGCAGTTCAATAAACATCTATAAACATATTGTTATATGACCCTTTAAAATGAGTTTTTGGTTTTATCTCTGTTATGTGAGGTTTTCCTCTGCTTATAAAATTTGCCAAAACATTTCTGATAATGCAATATCCTTGAATTAGTAACAGTTTTTCATAACTGATCAGTTATGATAATTCAAATTACTTGTGAATTAGTGAATCTGTCCCTAAGAAGAAATGAACAACTGAAGAAAAACTATGTTTGTTCAGTGTTTATTATTCAAGATTTAGAAGCCAATTACCTAGGAAAACATAAATTACGGGAGCTGATTCCAAGAGTTGAAAAAATGTAGGAAACTCAAAACAAATTTCCCTACTAATTTTGGCTTTCAGAATTTTTTTTTTTTTTTTCTTAAGAGACAGGGTCTTGGTATGTTGCCCAGGTTGGACTGGAACTCCTGGGCTCAAGAGATCCTCCTGCTTCAGCTTTCAGAGTAACTGGGACTATAGGCATGTACCATCACACCTAGCTCAGAAATTTCTTTATGAAGAATCTTATTTAATTCGTGTTCTACTGTTGTCCCTGACATTAGCTTACTGTGTGAGATGTACATAAGTGACTAACTTCCCTATACGGTAGTCCCCCTCTTATCTTGGTTTCACTTTCCGCAGTTTCCATTACCCTTGCTCAACTGTGGTTTGAAAATATTAAATGTAAAATTCTAGAAATAAACAATTCATAAGTTTTAAGTCACATGCAGTTCTAAGTAGTATGATGAACCTACAGCTCCATTCCACCCAGGATGTGAATCATCCCTTTGTCCAGCATATCCATGCTGTATAAGCTACCACCCTGTTAGTACCAGAACAACTGTCAGGATCACAGTGCTTGTACTCAAGTAACTTTTTTTTTTGAGACAGGGTCTCACTCTGTCACCCTGGCTGGAGTGCCAGCTCACTATAGCCTCTGCCTCCTGGGTTCAAGTGATCCTCCTATCTCAGCCCTCAGTAGCTACGACTACAGGCATGTGCCACCACACCCAGCTATATTTTTTGTTTTGTTTTGTTATGTTTTTTTGCCACATTGCCTAGGGTGTTCAAATAACTCTTATTACTAATTAAGTCAACTCTTACTACTAATGGCCCAAAGTGCAAGAATAGTGATGCCAGAATATTGTTAGAATTGTTCTACTTTATTATCGGTTATTATTAATATATTACTGTGCCTATCTTATAAATTAAACCTTATCATAGGTATATACGCATGGGAAAAGTAAGTATGTATGTATGATAGGTATGTATGTACAGTATACATAGGGTTCAGTGCTACCCATGGTTTCAGGCATTGACCAGGGTCTTGGAATGTATCTCCCACGGATAAGGGAAGACTACTGTACCTTAGTTATCTTATCTACAAAAATCAGATGATATTCTTGCCCTATAAGTATCACAGAATTGATACAAGATTTTTTTTAAAAAAAGAACAATCCTGAGTGGAAAAAATATGGCAACTTAAAAAGTAGCTGAGTGTGGTAGCCCACGCCTGTAGTTTCAAGCAATTGGAGATGCTGAGGTGGGAGGACTGCTTGAGCCCAGCACTTCGAGGTTGCAGTGAGCTATGATCCTGTCATGGCACTCCAGCCTGGGGGACAGAGGGAGACCCTGTCTTTAAAAACTAAAAAAAAAAAAAAAAAAAAAAAAAAATTGAATCTATTAAGGAAGAGAGAAATTGGTATTTTCTGGAAAACACTACCTACTCAGAAGTGGTGGAGCCAGTGAAAAGTTATTAAAAGAATGAAAACACAGTTCCTCTTTAGTTCCTTCCTTTATGCATTTCCCTTTGAAACCAAGGGTTATGTCACTAGATCTAGCAACCCACAAGGGGCAGGCAAGCAATGCCATTTCGTGATAAAAATCGTAGATGTTGCTTGTTCACACCCCAAGAGTTTGGCTAACTGCTGGTTTTTATATCATATATTAAGTACAATTTAATGAAACTTATATCCCCTAACAAACCACAGTTCATTAGGGCAAAGTAAGCATAGTTTAGCACTTGCCCTAATGAACTGTGGTTGCTTTTTAAACAATTTTGAGTAATATTAAAAAAAAAAAAACCCTGCAGTAATAGGTCCCTTAAATTGTTCCGACCCACAAGAATCAGACTGAGTATTTAATACAACTCTCCTAGGTAATTCATATCAACTGTTACTGCTACCTTGGTCTATAAAACACGAAGTGTTTGAGAGGAAAAATGAAAAAACAAACCACAAACACACTTTGGTCTCAAATTTAATAAAAATTCTACAGCTAAACTTGGCAAGGAATCTCAGAAAAAAATGTACATTAAATAAAAAGAGAAGTGCGAGAACCCAGACATCTATTATTCTCTAGGCATTACAACTTTGGGAAAATAAATGTACATTAAAAAACAAACAAACACCTCTAATGGCTCAGTGCATTCATTGTACACAACTGGCTGTGATTATACATTTTTAAATTTACGTCTGATATATAAGGGTTCTGGAAATGTCTTTTTTTTTTTTTTACATTTTAAATAAAGGTGGGGTCTTGCTATGTGGCCCAGCTGGTCTCGAACTCCTGGGCTCAAGTGATTCACTCGCCTTGGCCTTCAAAGTGCTGGGATTACAGGTGTGAGTCACCACGCCTGGTCCTGGAAATGTCTTTAAAATCTGAAGGTGGCCATTTGAATGAAATAGAAAAGCTTTTGGTGACAAAGGAAAAGTAGTATTCATAGTCTCTGGTAAATTTTCTCACTCCAAAACTGTAGCTTATATCTGTGTAAAGTATATATATTAAAAACTACACTTAACTAAAAATCTCCATGAATATTATACAGTTCTTTAAATTTCTAATTTCCAGCATTTCGTTTAGCAACTTACCTTTGTTTTCTTTAGCTGAATAACAGCTTCAAGAAAAGTTATCTCTTCAAATGTTCTCAAAACTGGTTCAAGTTCTATTAAACATTCTACGTAAGAGAAAAAAATACAGGTTGAGTTCAGATTGCTTCTAAGTATTAAAGTGAAATGCTAACATTTAATGTACAAGGCCTCAAGTCAGTTTTTCCCCAAAGTGATGACATTCAGCTGTTTTACGAGCTTTTATTACTGACATAAAGATAGACATAAGCAACAATGGAATAGGGTTGAGAATCTATAAACACCTGTTTTTGGACAAATGTGCTAAGCCAATTCAATAGGGAAAGGATAGGATAGCCTTTTCAATAAATGATGCTAAAACAGTTGGATATACACCTGGAAACAGATAAATTTAGATACTTATATCACACTACACATAAAAACTAACTTGAAACGAACCACACACCTAAATGTAAACATAGGAGAAAATCCTCATGATCTTGGGTTAGGCAGAGTTCTTAGATATGACATCAAAAATGAAATCCATTAAAAAACTTGAAAATTGGGCCGGGCATGGTGGCTCACACCTGTAATCCCAGCACTTTGGGAGGCCGAGGCGGACAGATCACCAGGTCAGGAGATTGAGACCATCCTGGCTAACACAGTGAAACCCCGTCTCTACTAAAAATACAAAAAAAGAAAATTAGCTGGGCATGGTGGCGGGCACCTGCAGTCCCAGCTACTCGGGAGGCTGAGGCAGAATGGTGTGAACCCAGGAGGTGAAGCTTGCAGTGAGCCGAGATTGTGCCACTGCACTCCAGCCTGGGCAACAGAGCAAGACTCCATCTCAAAAAAAAAAAAAAAACCCTAAAAATTGGACTTCAAAAAATTTGAACACTTTTGCACTTCAAGACAGTATTAAGAAAAAATAAAACGATAAGCTGCAGCCTTGCACACTATATTTCCACATCATGTATCTGCTAAAGGGTTTGTATCTACAATATATACAGACCCATGACAATAATAGGAAAAATAGCAAAATTAAAAAACAAGTAAAAGATTTGAATTTCACTAAAGGAGATATACAAATGTCTTCAAGAAGCACATGAAAAGATGCTTAACATCATAAGAAAAGGCACTTTAAAACTGCAATGAGATATCACTCCATACTCACTAAAATATAATTAAAAGGAAAATAAGAAGTGTTGACAGTGACGTGGAGAAAATGAAACCCTCATACATTGCTGGTGGGAATAAGATAATGCAGCTACTTTGGAAAACAGCTTGCAGTTTCTTAAAAATTAAAGATAAATTTATCATATAACCCAGCAATTCTACTCACAGAAAATTAACCAAGAGAAATGAAAACATATGTTCACAGACTTGTATGTGAACAGTCATAGCAGCATTATTCACAGAGGCAACAAGTAGAAACAATCAAAATGTTCATCAACTGGCCAATGGATCAACAAAATGGGATA
This sequence comes from Gorilla gorilla gorilla, assembly GCF_029281585.2. NCBI lineage: Eukaryota > Metazoa > Chordata > Mammalia > Primates > Hominidae > Gorilla > Gorilla gorilla. The sequence goes on along the minus strand of NC_073231.2, from coordinate 95,637,669 downwards.
CATCCATATGATGAAGTATTATTCAACAATAAATTACTGAACTATGATTCATGCCGAAACCTGGATGAACCTGAAAAACATTATGCTAAGTGTGAAAAGAGCCAGATGCAAAAGGACCACACATTGTTATCATTCCATTTATATGAAATATCCAGAAAAGGCAAATCCAGAAAGACAGAGAATAGATTACTGGTTACCTAGGGTTAGTGGTGAGAACAGGCAGTGACTGCAAATAGTTAGGAGGGATTTTGTAGGGGGTGATGGAAATACTTGAAAATTGGATTATAGTAATGGTTGCAAACTGTAAAATTATTAATACTAAAAAGTCAATGAATGTATAGATAAATTTTATGGTAAGTAAATTATACTTTGATAGGCTTTTGAAAAAAATAATCTTTATTATATGATTCCTCTCTGCTACTGTGTTACTTTGCCATTTAATATGTATATTAATTGAACAGTTAAATCCATTTTCAGAATATATACTCTCTAGTTACTTTTTCAACAAAGGTTTACTGATCTTCCTCTTTTCCTTAATTCAGTTAACCTATATTTTTTTTTAAAAAAGGAAAAATATTGCTTGCTTTTAGTTTTTCAAGCTTCCTTTATTTTTTTATTAAAATTTCTTTCATTGTGAACTTTTCATTTCTTTTCAGTAGGTTTGTCCAAAAGTAGGCATCTTGTGCTTACTCTGGTATCTAGAGATCCCTTTGTAATTTCATGTTCTTCCATTTGGTCCTATTGACAGAATTTCTTTATTGAATACACTTAAACTTTCCTTATTATTGATTTTTTTTTCTTCCTTTCCCTTTCGGGTTCCCAGAATCTGCTTTTCAACATTCCAATATACACCAGAGCCTTAAAATAAAACTGACAGGCTGTATAGGCAGTAGTGTGTTTATAAATCAATGATGGTACCTTCCCACTGAAAATAGGAAACAGTCATCCTAGGAAAAAAAAGTTGTACTTCCATTTAAAAACAAAGTTCAAAACCTAACAATAACAACAAAACCAGTAGCATCCCAATGGCTATAAATGAAAAATGTCTAAGGCAGACAACAGTACTTTGTAAGAAATGCGATAAATTACACACACACACACACACACACACACACACACACACACTCTGTACTATTAGATACAAAGCTGGATATGCTTATAGGCCATTTCAGTTAAGACAGTTTAAAAATAAACTCTGAGTTCTTATTACTAGAAAAACAATGCATTGTATTTTTCATTCAATACTTATATCCATTGTTCATCAGCATTATATTTACAAATCAAAAGTTGCTAAGGTAATGGGTTCACATTTTGTTTCTTTCTTTCCAGAGCCATGAGGAAGGGTATATATCTCTGTTGTCCTCTCTTTGCCATTTCCAAATCGTAATTTCTTCTTTCTGTGAAAATTCTAGATCCTCTAAAGTTCATGCCATTAGGCAATACTTCTCTACAAACTTCTCCTTTCTCCTATGCTCAAGATTTTGGCTTTTGGCTTACTGACTTCACCCTGTACTGTTCAGTGTTCCACTGAATACTTGAGAGGAACCCTCTGCAAATCTCTGGGGTTCTCACTCTGTGTACCTTTTCCCTTCTGGTGCAATGTCCTATGAAGTCTATCTGCCTTGGTCTACCCACACTGTCATCCCTGTCTCCTTGACCCTGAGTGTCCACTGGGTTCCACCTGTTTCCTCTCCCCATGCTGCATCTAGAAACTCTCAAGGCAGGAAGCTGGGCAATCGGAAGGCTCACTTCATTTGTTTCCCATCCATCAGAGATTGCTGCTCTTTGTTTCCTGATATTTAGTGTCTTAAAAACCAGTTTCACATATTTTGTCTAGGTTTTTTGGTTGTTTCAGGCAGGAGGGTAAATTGGCCCCAGTTACTCCATCTTGACCAGAAGTGGGGTCGCTGGTTTCTCTAAATTAACGGCCCAAACTAGACACTAAATACCACTTCTCAGCAATCCTATTTTGCTTCCTAAATACATCTACTATTCTGTTCTCATAGATAAGTGGTTCTTAAAGTGTGGTCCAGGGACCCCTGGCGGGGGTGGTTCCTGAGGGTTCATGAAGTCAAAACTATATTCAAAATAACAAGTACTAAGACATTATTTTCCCTGTTCACTGTCATCCCCAAACAAGTATATAGTGGATTTATCCAGAGGCCCATAAATAAGGTGTGATAAGATCACTGCTTCAACAGATAATGGAATGTGTTCTTGTGTATTCCTACATTTTAAAATTCCTTGGTTTGAATTTCTAATACAGTAAATGCTAATAGATATTACCCACACATACAAAAGCTCTTTGAAGTCCTCAATAATTTTGAAGAGTCTTGAGATCTAAAAGTTTGAGAATTGCTGTCTTACATAATTATCTTGTACTGTTGGAGGAGACACTTAAGTCCTTTTCTTCATGTTTCCAACAGGAAGATGACATTTCCAGTTCAATCCCCAGGAAGGAGAAGTATAGGAGGAATTCTTCCAGCTCCTTTCTGCCCCTCAGACTTACCTCATTTATTAAACTTGGAGAAAAACTAAGCATGCTTATTTGGTCCCTTTGCAGTTTTCTCCTTCTTTTAAAAGTCAGCTTGCCTAAAGAATGCATACATTTTCTGCTTCCCTATGTAGAAGCAGGGTGAGGCCTGTGGTGGGCTGGTAAAGCTATCAACTGTAGGGGTAAAATGCTACTAAGCCCATTTGGCTGCAGATCTAAAGGTGCATTCTCCAATTAGCTTTATCAGTAATGAAACTGATATTCTGATCAACATCTATCTTTCTTCCTCGGCTTTTTCTTAATATATTCTGAACTTAGAAAGGGAAGGCAAGGGTAATAGGCATTGTACTTTATCTTCCCTTTTTTAGCCTCTTACATCCCATCCTCCATGTTTCCTTTGAGCTAGCTGATCATCTGCTCTCATACTACACTGAGAAAATAGAAGCCATGAGAGGGAATTCCTTCAGGGTTCTACAACCAGATCTACAAACTTCTTGTACTTGTATCCATCTCTCCAACCTCATTTCTCTTACAGTAGAAAAAAGTGTCCATATACTCATACAAATGTAGACAGTATCACTTGCATTCCGAATACCATTTCCTCCACCTCTCCAGCATTCTGTTTCTGATACTCTCTCTCAGTTCTTGCACTGACAATCTCTCACTCTCTACTGGATCATTTGACTAGTAATCTTGTCTTTCTCCAGGATTTTTTTTTTTTTAATTTAAGAAACAGCATTTTGCTTTGTCAGCTAGGCTGGAGTGCAAGTGCAGTGGCACAATCAAGGCTCACTGCAGCCTCAACATTTTGGGCTCAAGTAATCCTCCTGCCTCAGCCTCCCAAGTAGCTGGGATTACAGGCAACGAACGATGTCTGGCTAATTTTTTAATTTTTTTTTTTTTTTTTTTTGAGACAAGGTGTTGCTGTGTTGCCTAGGCTGGTCTGAAACTCCAGAACTCAAGTAATCCATCTGCCTTGGTCTCCCAAAGTGCTGGGATTACAGGCATGGGCCACTGTGCCTGGCCATAGGAAAAAATTTTGACCCCATATCATCCTTTAGCTATCACCTCATTTTTTTCTGCTTCTGTTCAGAGCCAAGCATCTTGCTGGAATTTTCCATATTTGCCTTCACTTCTTTCTATTTTTTTAAATGTACATCAGTCTTCTGTTTACATCTCTCTATTAAAACTCCATTTGTTTGGATTACCGGTGATGACAATGTTGGAAAATCCTGCTTATCTCATTTGGCCTCCTGGCAGATTAGACATGTCCGACTATACCCCACCTTGACTTCCAAGACACAAGGACTACACTCTCTACTGTCTTCTCTTCCTTAATCCTTTTTCTTCTTCCTCTTCTCAATTTCTAAGTGCTGGAATGCCTCAGAGCTCTACTATGGGTCCTCTCTTTGCTATGTATATTCCCTTCTTAGATGAACCAGTCAGACTATCAATATGTTAGTGATGTTCAATTTTATATTAGGATCCTGGACTCTTCCTGGAACAACAGATTCATGTATTGTTGTAGTAGTAGCAGCAGTAATTATGACTGTTTCTACTTGCTGGCTATTATAAACAATGCTGCTATCACTAATCACATACAACTGTGTGAACATATGTTTTCATTTCTCTTGGGTTACCTGTTAGTGGATTGCTTGGTTGTATGGTAAATTTATCTTTCATTTTTAAGAAACTGCCAAACTGTTTTCCAAAGCGGCAGCATCATTTTATATTCCCACCAACAATGTATACGGATTTTGGTTCTGCCACATCACTGTCAACACTTGTTATTTTCTGTCTTTAATTATAGCTATTTTGTGGGTATGAAGTGGTAACTCATTGCAGTTTTAATTTGCATTTCCAAATGACTAATAATATTAAGCATCATTTTATATGCTTTTTAGCTATTTGTATATCTCCCTTGGTGAAATTCAAATCTTTTACTCATTTAAAAATAGGGCTATATGTCCTATTATTGACTTGTCATGGTTTTTTATATATTCCAGAATCAAGCCCTTTAGCAGATACATGTTATGCAAATATGTTCTCCCAGTCTGTGGCTCTGCTTTTTTTTTTCCTTCTTGGAAATGAGGTTTTGCTATGTTGCCCAGGTTGGAGTGCAGTAGCTATTCATAGGCACGATCACAGTGCACTATTACACATCCTCAAACTCCTGGGCTCAAGTGATCCTCCTGCCTCAGCCTCCTAAGTACCTGGGACTAAAGTCGTGGACACTAAATGCCTGGCTTTCTCTTTTCTCAATAGTACCTTTCGAAGTGGAAAAGTTTCCAATGTTTGCAAAGTCTGATTATAAATTTTTTAATGAATCCTATTTATTTTTGATGTCATATTTAAAGATGCTGCCTAACCCTAGGTCATGAAGATTTTCTCCTACATTTACATTTGGATGTCTGATCCATTCTACCTCTGAAATACTATCTTAATTCTGTAACTCTTCTGTCTTCAGAATTTCCATCTTAATTAGAATATTCCTGAAAGTGTCTTTTCTAGACTCTTTGCTTCCACTTTTGTCTTTCTCCAATCAACTTTCCACACAGCAGTAAGAATTTCACCTAAACTTCTATCAGATCATGTCACTTCCCTGCAAAAGATACTTTAATGGCTTTCCATTGCACTTGGAATAAAAATCTAACCTTTTTATGATGGCCAATAGCCTCTCTCTTAACTCTCCAATATCATCTAATTCCTTTCCTTGCTCACTATATTCCAGCCACACAGGCCTTCTCACTGTTTCTTGAGAATATAAAACTTTTTCCTCTTCTAGGCTCAGAGCCTTTATGCTTGCTGTTTTGTTTGGCTGAATACTCTTTTTTCAGCATTTGAATGACTGGCTCTCTTTCAAGCTTCAAATCTCAGCTCAAATGTTTGCCCCTAAAAAAAGGCCTTTGTTTCCCTCCCTTAATTAGTCTATTACCTTGCTTATTTCCTTATAAGATTGTCACAATTTGTGTATCTTACTTATTTATTTGTTTTCACTCTGCCTTCTCAACTAGAATGTGAACTAGCTACAGAAAGTTTGTCTTGTTTACTACTCTGTTCCCAGGGCTCACTCCAGTATATACATAGCACATGGTAGGGGTTTAAGACATATTTGTTAAATATATGAAACAAATTGTTACTATCACACGATTTCTCTTTTTTGTTAGGAATTCTCAATTCTGCTCTAGAAGGAGTTACTCATATATAAATGCTATGATAAGACAGAAAATAATTTAAACAACTTCTAGCTAGTCATCTAATTTGCACAATTTTTCAAGGAATATTTTATTCACAGTATATTAACTAATTCTGTAATTCAAAGAGTCTAGGTTAAAACTATATACTCACTTAAGAAAGATGGTCTTTCATCTGGATTTTGTGCCCATCCACTTTCTATTAGAGAGATCATACGTGCTCGGTGAGGTATATCATATGGCAAACTTTCTTCATTAATAACAGGTCGATGTCCTTGTGACACACTATACATTATCTGCAAAGGATTAGTGACATCTGTCAAAACAAATAGATTGCATTCATTAGTAATATATTCTGATTAAGCATATTACTTACATCTAAAACTAACTAAAAGAAAATAAGTGAATATTGAAATTTTAGGAATGATGCCTTACCCCCCTTTCTGTAAAAGGAATATATATACCCCAAACCATTGCCAGACTTGTCTGATTCCTATGGAAGGAGTTTATATCCTCACCTCATTAATTTTGGGCTTGACCATGTGATTGGATTTGGTCAACAGAGTATTTGTAAAGCAGAGCTGAGCGAAACCTAGCAGAACTAAGAAGGGCTACAGCAACTAATATTTAATGTGAATGAGAAATAAATGTTTATTTCATAAGCTACGGAGATTCCGAGGTTGTTTTTTGTTACACAACAAGCTGACCTACACAAACCTCAAAATAAAGAAATAAACAATATTTTCAGGGAATAAAAAGGACAGATTAGTCTTCAATATTTGCTAGTCTTTATAGAGGGGGTAGTAATTAAATTATCATATAAATAATTTTACAGCTAGACTAGAACTTGGAAATAGTAATTTAAAATTCTTATTATGCAGGCGACAAAAATGAGGACACAAGAGATTTTGTGACTTGATCACAGAGCTAATTACTGTCAGAACAAGAATTAAAATCTGGGTTTTTCTGATCCTTAATCCAGTACATTTTCCAGTATATAGTAGACTCACAACTGGATCCTTAACCCAGTATATTTTGCAGTATGTGATGCATTCACAACTGATAAATTGTTGTTTTAGTGTGTTTTCCACAAAATGAATAAGCAGATTTAAAATAACATGATTTTTAGATAGTTCTGAGAGTGACCTACTAACATGATGTTATTGAGCATAAAAAAGTCAAAACATACTTACCTTCAAAAGGCTGTTTTCTGGATAACACTTCCCATGTGATAACTGCATAGCTGTTTAACATAAGAACATACATGTTACATATTTTAAATGAATTCTGCATAATAAACTAAAATAGCACTATTTTTAAAAGCTGACTGAAGATACCATTTTTCAAAGTGATAAGGCAGCAAAGAATTACTCTATAGAATGAAGATGATAAATGCTCATGTAGTTTGGAAACAAAATCAACTTTAAGTTAAAAAATTAGGAAATTACTGTAATACAAGCTTAACGTTACATGTAAGACTAACTTTTTGTGGATGATTTAATTCTTGGACACCCAGATAAGCTATGCCCTTTAATTAAATGATATTATTTTTCACAAAGAACAAAGAACAAGAAAAAAATTGTCTCATGGAGCTCTATTCTACTGCCTTTTTTCTGCTCTCAGCACTATCTTCTTTGGTAGTGGAAATATCTTGCCTACAGTTTAACTTCAGATGTCAATTACAGGGTTAAGCTGCATAGAGTTTATAATTAGAATAAATGGTTAAATAGGATAGAAGAATTTTGCCACACCCCAACATTAACCATGCATTCAAAATGGACACATAGAATTTATTACTACCAACACCTTGTGTTACAGGGAGAGCGAGGAGTACAGAGGGAATTCCTACCCAAATAAAGGAATAATATTTCCTCATTTTTCCCTGACAGAGAATATTGAAATTGAACATAAAGGGAAAATTCACAAAATGTATGACTGGCAGATTTATTGGCCCATTTTTAAAGAATCAAACCAGCTTTAAGAATTGTTGGGTAGAACATGATCTCTACCTCAGGAAGCTATAAATACATTTCTCCTCCCCTCAGTACATCATTCAGAATGAATTAAAAATATCAGAAAACAAAATATAAAAGGACAGTTTCTTATATTCATACAATGTGAATGTAAAAGACACTGTATGAATTGTTTTAGTGCAGCCACTAAAACGGATTGGCTGGCTTTGGTTTTAATGAGAAATAACAAAAATTAAAATGCTTTTGAAGAAAAGGAATATGCAATTTAATTAAATATACAGTTTTCTGGTAGAGATATAGCATTCATTCCTAAATTGATTCATTAACAGGTTATTTATTAAAGATGGCAAAAAGCCATTTAAAGGACTATAAAATGTGTTCAGAGCAAATTTAGAGAGTCTGCTTTTGCATTCATTAGTATATTAAAAGAGATAAGAGTAACTTATACATGAGGTGAATGTCCCCATCTCCTAAACCTGTGTAAATAATCATCTTCCTTTTATTCTGGTTAAATAACCAGTGTCAATAACAATGTGTTATGCTTATTACTGCATTATGAGATTATAAGTAATATGCATCTGAAATATGAAAATATGATCTTATCAAACCCATTGATTTGTTGTGTAAAAAATTCACACATATACAAATATTAGGGATTCTTTAAATAGAAATATCCCCAGTGTGATTAAGAGTTTGTCTATTTATCTAAAAAGATATATAGATATCAAAAGCTAAAAGGTTGAACAGGTTGAGAAACTTAAAGCTAAAATGTTAGGAACCACTGTTTCCCTCTGCATTTCCAAGTCACATATGATAAAAATCCTTAACTATTATATTATAAATTGATAGGATAAGAAGAGATGCTTTAAAATTTCTTAAAGGATGTAAAAGTTTCTTAAAGCAAATCATTAAATTTCCTTAATTTGAAAAATATTAATCACCGTGGGGCCTCAAGTTTATTTTCACCACAATTATGAGAGAAGAATAAAAATCACAGTTTAAAATGTAGCTTCAAAATTCTGGTTGACTAATTTTGTGTCTGAGACAAGGTTAACTCTGAGCAGAAGCAACTTTACTCTACCTATATATATCGTGCTTGATACTGGCCCTTGATTTTTGTCCAGGTTCATAGTTTTCAGGTGGCATATAGATAATTGTCCCTCCTTCTGGTGCAGATTTGCTACTTCGTGACTGTGAGAGGGACATCATGCGCCATTTTGATAAACCAAAATCTGCAATCTGTAAGGGACAAGAGCAAATAATTAAGAAATTTCCTCTTTAAAAAGTCCAAAAGTCAACTATCTTTGTGTATATTCACTGTATTTAGATATCAAACCAGAGAAAATGTAATATATTTTAATATTTTATTTCTATATATTCCCCCAACTTCTTACAAAATTAAATTCCACACTGCTGAGCCAAATAACTCTAGGAGCAATACATACTGAGTTAAAGTTTAATATAACATTACAAATTTCAAAAGAGAGACTAATTTTTGAAAATTAAGCAGAGGCATTTTTTGTCTGATATTCTCAATGAGTGTGTACCTTGCACACCTTACTTTTCATGACATATAGCTTGATACCATGTGCTTCCTACATCTCACAGAGCTGCCAAGTCTACCCACATCTCATGCAATTGTCACTGGTCATTGTTTACAATTCTGGTCTATACAGTTGTATTAATAATGCCCTAAAGGTAGCATCCTTAAATTAAGAAATACACTAAATCTCAAAATTGTAAAGATAATTATTATACAATTTTATGCTGAACACTAAAAGAAGTATTTCATGGAAAAGTATAATTGCAGAGAAAACATATTTATGTCCAATACAATGGGTGCCTAAAGAATTATCAGTGACAATATTCTGTGCCTTTGATATGTCCTGTACAGCTTTGCTTCAGTTGTAAATCTTATGCACATATTATACAGTATCTTATAACTAAATATTTAAAAGCTTCCTTATTTTTTACTTTATTTTTTAAAAATGTAAGACAAAATGTAAGAACAGAAATAATATTTAATTGACAAGGGAGTATGGGAAATCCTAAAAGACACTGAAATTACTTAAAATATTTTACTGCATACTTTAGAATTCAGCAGAGTGAAATGAGCTCCATGCAGCACATCATTTGTTTCCATTGTTTACCTCCTATATTTTTTACCAATTTTAACAAAATACCTAATTTTTATTAGCATTTAGATGAATTTGAGATAAAAAAATTATGGCCTCCATTCCCCAAAAGGAGGGGTAGAATAAATGAATTTTTCATTCATTTGCTACAATAAAAGAGTCAATTTAAGAAAAAAAATAAAAATAATCAAGAATTTTAAAATTGAATTCACAGAAAAGGACCAAGATGACTAAGTCATGAGAACAGCTGAGAAAAGCAGTTAAGCAAAGACTTTCATAAAATTTTTAAGGACAGAATGAAGAAATATGGGCTGTATAATAGCACTTTTAGGAGTATTCCAGACAAACTGAATGAGTATTCTCCAAAAGCGCGGATTAACAAAAGGACTGATATTGACCCATATGAAAGTTCTTATGGCCACGTGATACAGCTCTGATTCAAGCTCTGTACTGGTTCATATTTAATCATGACTTAAAGATACAAAAAATTAGCTAATTAAATTTGAGCATCACACAAAACTTGGAGAGAAACTTAAAACCTTTGGATTATAGAAATAACATTCAAAAAGGTCTTAAGAGACTGAAGCAATTGCTCCAATCTAACAAGATAAAATTTGATCACATCTAGAAAGTATTCTGCAAAGTACATTATTTTGTGTACTTTGTTGCTTAAGAAGAGGTGGCTTAAGCAACGATATGTGGCAAAAAGAACCTCCAAGGGTTTTTTGTTGACACTAAGCCCAATTTGAACTATGTGATATGACTACCCCTGGAAAGCTGATGAATTATTAAGGAACTATTAAGTATTTAGGGCCAAGGAAATGACACTTTCACTAAAGTCTGCATTCATCAAACCACACCAAAAATAGTATTGTGTTCAGTTCTGATGATCAACATTTAAGTGAGATTTAAACAAAATGATGCATCTACATAGCACCAAGGATTAAAATCCATGTAATAAGAAAACGAGTTGAAGGAACTAAAGGGTATTTATCAGGGAGATGGATAAAATGCACTTGTACGTGAGGGTTTGGGAGACAGCTCATAGCTATCTTCAAATATTGAAAGGGCTGTCTTGCTGAAGTAACTAAATTGGATTTATTCTGTTTATCACAAAAAGTTGAAGTAGGATCAATGGGTGGAAGGAACCAGGAAGGAATTTTGGTTGATCATTTAAGAAAATGTCACAATTATTCAATTAAGGATGTTAAGACTCCCTGTTACAGGATAACTGCTTTGGGAGACAGGGATTGTTGCAGTGAAGTATCAGAGAACTAGGTGACCATTAAGGTACTTCTACTTGATGGTTCTATAATTGATGGAATAGATTAGTCTCTTTTTTTCTTAGCAATACTGAGGCAGCAGCTTGCTTCTCTCTCCTTTCCCCTACCACTTTATTCTAAGGAGAGGAGTGTCTTCAATAAAAATTTTTCCCACTTATTTTTTCTCACATTTCTTGTTTTAATTTCCCTGTTGTTTCAACTTCTCTATTACTGATTTCTTTGAACATTTTTTATATTTATAATAATTTTCCGATTACATGTTATTAAAAGTATAGCAAAATGATACATAAAAATATGGTGAGTTACATTTAGTATTAATTACTCAAAAACTACTTTTTATTTACACTCAGTTAGATATAGAATAGCTGTGAAATCACAATAGCCAGTGTCTTCAGCACTTAAGTCCTGCATCTTATTAAAAAATGAATTCAAGGTGGATCACAGATTACATATGTAACATAAAACTATAAAACTTACAGAAGATAACAAAAAAGGAAATCTTCAGTAAGTAGAACTTGGTGAAAAGTGCTTAGAGATGACAGCAAAAGCATGATCCATAGAAGAAAAAATGTGGACTTCATCAAAATTAAAATTTTTGCTTTGTGAAAGTCCCTGTTAAAAGGATGAAAAGAAAAACTATAACTGGGAGGAAATATTTGCAAACTACATATCTGATGAAGAACTACTACTGTAACAAATACAGAACTCTCAAAACTCAACAGTAAGAAAACCAAAGAATCCCTTTAGAAAATGAGCTTAAGACATGAGAGACATTTCACTGAAAACCACGTATGGGTGGCAAATTAGCATATAAAAAGGTGTTCGATATCATTAGTAGTTAGGAAAATGCAAATTAATACCAAGATGAGATATCACTACGCATCTATTAGAACAGCTAAACAGAAAACAGTGATAATACCAAATGCTGGTGGGCATTTGGTATTATCATTTTGCTTTGTGAAAGTCCCTGTTAAAAGGATGAAAAGATAAACTATAACTGGGAGGAAATATTTGCAAACTACATATCCGATGAAGAACTACTACTATTAACATATACAGAATTCTCAAAACTCAACAGTAAGAAAACCAAGGAATCCCTTTAGAAAATGATGTGGAATAGCTGGATCTCTCACACATTGCTGGTGGAATGTAAAATGGTACAGCCACTCTGGAAAATAGTTAGATACTTTCTTTAAAAACTAAACACACCCTTACCATATGACCCAGCATTTGCATTCTTGGGCATTTATCACAGAGTAATGAAGACTTATGTTCACTCATAAACCTGTACAGCTTTGTTCACAGCAGCTTTGTAAATAATTACCCCAAAATGGAAAGAACCAAAATGTTCCTGAATGGTTAACTTTGGTACATTTATACTGTGGAATACTATTTATCAATAAAAAACAACTATTGTTACAAGCACAACTTAGACGGATCACAAGAGCATTATGTGACGTGAACAAAGCCAATCTCAAAATATCACATACTATATGATTCCACTTATATAGCATTTTCAAAATGACAAAATTAAAGAGATGGAAAGCAGATTAGTGGTTGTTAGGGGTACAGATTGTGGTAGGGAGGAAGTGGGTGAGGTAGGATGAGTGGTATCTTTGTGGTGATGTTATGAGTAGTGCTGTACCTTGATTGTTGTGGTTACACAAATCTATACATGTGATAAAGTAACAGTACTAGGAACACACATTGTACTAATGTCAAATTCCTGGTCTTGAAATTATACTATAATTATGTGTGATATAACAATGTGGGAAACCAGGTGAAGGATACATGAAACCTCTTTATTACCTTTGCAACTTCCTATAAACATATAATAATTTTAAAATAAAAAGTAAAAAAAAAGGTGATCTTGACAATTCAATTAAGAAACATAATGGCTTTGTATTTTGTACCATAATTCTATCTCTGTCTAGGAATAACTTCCTAACTGCAGTAGGAAGAAGGAGAATAGAAGATAGAAATTAGGGGCTATGGAAATTACTATTCATTAGTCCCTATCTCTAAGGAGAGACATGAAATTGGCTAGGTTGAAGAAATAACTAAAAAGTATTTTTAAAACTATAAGGACAAGGAAACATAAACTTTTTAAAAAAGTAATTACCTTAACATGAAATTCATTGTCCAATAAGATATTCTGAGTCTTCAAGTCATGATGAAGTAAAGGAGGAGTCATATTGTGCAGGTAATTTACACCAAGGGCAATTTCATGCAGGATGCGAAATCTCAATGGCCAAGCAACATCAGGATATTCAGTTTTCTTCATATATATGTGAAAAGAAAGAAAATGAAATTAGTCCAAATTTCACTATGTTTCACACTTAGAAAGTTAAATATTCCATGAGGAAATACAGTATAAACTAAGGTTAAAACATATGCTCATTTTTATAAAATAGCACCAATTTGATAGGGTTTAACATTTTTGTGTCTTACTTTCCTCACTTTATAGAGAAAATTATGATAACTTTATGGCACCAATACTTCCTTTTAGTTTATATTGGTCATACAACTACATGGTTTTGGGTCTTTCTTCAACTGACACAAATCTCAATTATTTTGTATCTGTATATAGCCAGAGTCATATACTTACACCCACATCCACCTCCTCATTCTATGTCTTAATCAGGTAATTTGAGTACACACAAATACACACAAAATTACAGACAGTTTGTTTCTAGTAAATACCAAGGCATTCATTCAAAATTTGTATTTTAATTTTTCTATTAATATAAAATCATACATTATAATCACTGCATCAGTTACAAATTATGATCATATTGTATTTATTGACTAAGCATTAATTTATCATACATTTAATCATATAATTAATTTATCTGCATTCCAGCTTATAAAATTAGCCTTTTGTTTTGTTTTTGTGGAAGGGACAGTCATTATTGTTTCTAAAACTATATAGAACAGACACATTTAAAACATAACATTTTATTTTTCATAGTACTCAAATAATATCCATCTGAGTTTTCTTAAAATAAATGTTTTCTGAACATAAAAGTTAATGTGGCTTCCCAGGAGAATGAACATACTTTGGAAGATCAGGCAATTTGGGAAGATCCATGATGAATCGCCAGGCACCATACCACATTTTTCTAAATGCTATGAAAAAGACTGCTTCTACTGAAAGTACAAAACTGTTCTTGAGAAGTTTTTCTGCAAATGTGTTCTCAGTGATCAATCTGGCAGGGGGAGTGGTTCAAAATATTTTAGACTGTTTATGATACATCTTGAGTTTTCTCAATGAATTTTGTGAGGTTGGGGGAGGGCACTTCAAGATAAATCCCACCCTAAATAATGCAATACAGGAAACCAAAAGAAACACAAAAGGCTGACGTGGAACATTACTTTCTCTGGCATACACAGAGGCCTGTCCCCTAGAGAAACTTAATCTTTTAATCTGTAAAAAAGGTAACTTTTTCTGAAAATTATGCAGTTTAAAGCAGTTACCAGGCCTCTCTGCAGCATAATATAATATGGGGGCTTGTGATCATGGAGACAAGGGAGAGAAGTGCTCACTCTATATTTTATGATTTTTTTCCAGGAGTTAGCAATCCCCCTTGAGGAGGCTGTAGAATTTCCAGCGAGCTGCAAATTTGGGTGCCAGAGTATCTGCTGGGGTGTGGGAAGAAAATGTTAGATTTCTACTTATACTCATTTCTCAACAAAAATAAAAGAGAAATTGTGATTTATTAATATTTGTATCTTGGCTCTGTGGTAGTTATACAAATCTTACAGACTGACACCAGTTACTTATTCCATCCTTGTTTCAAATGGTCACAAGTCATGAATAGAATGTGATGCATTCTGAAACTGAGAGGAAGTTACTCTATGACTGACTGACAGTGGCACCCACTTTCCCTTGGCCACTTACAGGACATTGTGTTACACTATCATTTATGAGTATCTATTGATTGGATTTTGTAGATTAATACAGTTTTAATTAAGCCAACCCTCAAAAAATGGACCAAGTAGTTTAAAAAGATCTATTGAAACTACAGACTCATGATAATATTAATAATGAATACATGTATTTTGAGAATGAGGACCCCTGAATTTGTTTACTCAAGGGATTCATAATCAAAGAGAGAGTGACTGGTACCTTGGGAAAAAGGGTAAATGGCTCATACCACTGTCTATTATTAGAAAAGCTAATGTATCTGGTATTCAGAGATAATTTGTTAATATTTGGCCTGCTAATTCAGAACTTTATGAACTGGTATTAATAACATTAAATTTGAATTTGAAATTGCTATTAATATAAAATAAAATATCACTTAACAGTGGATTTTACAGTGTGCAGAGTTTATCTCTTCCATTTCTACCCATGTAATATGCATGTAAATACTATAATTTGGTATAAATGTTAGGAATGGTAACCCAGGCAAAATAATCTAGAGTACAGGGCCTGAATCCACAGTGTTTTAATCAACACAAAAATGTCACAAAAGGTAAAATTTTATCCCTGTGATAGTTTTTCATTATTCTTTGATTCATCTATATACCCCTAAATAATCTGATCAAATATAAAATCAAAGTAAAATATAGTTTGAATAGTAAAAATGGCAATTATGGCCACTAAAAATGTGTAATACTTACCCTATGTAGGAGTTCATTTAATGATCCATTTGGCATGTATTCAGTAACTATTCCCAAAAATTCAGGCTCATTGCAAATTCCCAAAATTGGAAGAATGTAACTAAATCTAGCTTTGTGTAAAATTTCAGCTTCTCTTAAGACATCCTTTCTTTCACTAAGAAAAAAAATGCATAATTACTTCAAGTAATAAAAAATATACAATTATCATGCCTATAAGACTAAGCCTGGATTTTTTTTCATTAATTAGCTATGTGACCTCATGTAAATTATGCAACTTCTCTGCACCTTAGTTTCATCATATTTAAAATAGAAATAATACCTACCCTATATATTCCACAGGTCTGTTTAGAGACCAAAATAACTTCTATAAGCCACTGACAGGTAAAAGTGCTAAACACAGGTTTATTATTATTGTACTTATCCTAGGAATGGGAAAGAATATAGTATTAAATTTATAAAGTCTATCTATGTTAGAACAATTGGTGCTTGAACTAATTACATGATTAAGTTTACATTGTATTCGAATGAGCATGTTTTATTAGAATATTATATTAAATTTTATGGTTGCATACCATATAAACATTTTCCAAATATCCTGAATGTTAAAACCTTTAAATGTTATAGATTCAATAGCTGCATAAAAGTCAGTAATATTTATAAATTATATACCAGAACTCAGGAAAAGAACACTGAGAACAGGTAAATGCTCAATAATATTAATAGATTGCTGGGGTAACTGGCTCCCAGGTTCATTTGTTTATTCATATGTAAAACAAATACATATTTAACTATTTTTTTTTCTATTTTTCTTTGTCACCCTGGCTAGAGTGCAGTGGTGTGATCACAGCTCACTATAGCCTCAAACTCCTGGATTCAAGCCATCCTCCCACCTTAGCCTCCCCAGCAGCCAGCTAGCTCCACAGGCATGCAACCGTGCCTATTTTTTTTTTGTAGAGACAAGGTCTCACTATGTTATTCAGGGTGGCCTCAAACTCCTGGGCTCAATTGTATCAGATGTCCAATAGGTAGGTATCAAATGATTTCAAGGAAATTAAAGGGAATGCTAAATTTGGGAAATTGTGAATTGTTTAATGCACTCCTTTTATGTAATATAAAAGGAGTGAAGGTGAATAAGACAGGTTAGGGACATATCTCAGTCTTAAAGCCTGGTTAGGGTGGTGAAACTTCACTTAGCAGTCACTAAGTGATTGACGATTTGTTTGCTTTTTTTAACATACAGAATACACACTGGAAACTTTTTTTTTTTTTTTAACAGACCAGATCTTGCTATGTCGCCCAGACTGGCCCTCCCTACTCTGCCTCTTGAGTAGCTGGGACTACAGGGGTGTGCCAATGTACCTGGTGTGACTGAAAGTTTTTGAGTTGGGGAATGACAGTAGAATACAATTTTAAGATGATTAATTTGGCAACAAGATGTAGGATTAGTAGAAAGTGGTAGAGTTTGAAAGTCAGGTGTTAGGAGATTTTAATACCAGTTAATACATGAACCTAAAACTACAAAGGTAGCAGTGGAAATGGAAAGAAAAACACTAAGTGAATAGAATGCCCGCGTTGTAGTGACCGACTGTAGGGGGTTAAAAAACAATGAAAAGGAATTGGAGATGTCATTATTTTTTTACCCTGAGTGACTGGATGTTGGCTGCAGCAATGACAGAAATAGAAATGTTTCCAGGAGAAGCCTATTAGGTAAGTAATGATGATAAGTTAGTTCTTACACCTCCCAAGCTCTGAATGAATGGCTGTTGAAATATGAATAGCAACAGACATTCTAGACCAGACTAAGAGGACTACTTTTAAAAACAAACAAAAAAACAAAGCAAAAGAATCTTCGTCATTTATTTTTTGAATTGGTCATATATTTATATGTCTTAAAATTCAAGAGTAACAAGAAGGCATAAAGTGAAAAGCTTCTCTCATTCTCTGTCCTTCAATCACTTAATACTCCAACTGCTAGGAAACCAGTATCAGTTTGTGAGACCCATTTTAATTAAACGTTTATTCCCTAGATGGAAATAGTTCCGTATCTGCCCCAAGAGATTTAGGCCAACAACAGAGGATGACCCTGAAGATTCCTGGATACTAAGAACAATAGAGAGTGCATGCTGCAGAAGTCTCAGTGACACTTCACACACTCTTTCCTCCTCCCATTAAGAGGCATTCTTCTTTCCACTGTGACCCTATTACACGTCAGTCACTTTATATGCACTAGCATCCTAAGATCACCCTCTAAACATAGTTTCATTATCTCCACTTTATAAATGAGGGCACTGAGGCTCAGAAAAATTAATACTTTTCTAATGGTCACACTAATAAGTGGCAGGGTTGGCGTCAGATTTGAATTGCAATCATGGGACATTCTTTCTGCATTCTTTCTACCCTATTGCTTGATCAAAGAATATAGTAGGAAAGTTCTTGAAGGTAGATTTTTGGCAAGATTGAGTGAGTGGGAAATTTTTTTTAAAGCCAAAAGATTTTAAAAATTGATTTTTACATTTTGAAAATAAAGGTGTAAAGTACAGCTTCTATAGTCACATCACCAAAATTAACTCAAAAATTTAATCAGAAAAGTTATGTCATCTATAGGGTATTTGAACAACCAATTGGACTCATTACTCATAAGGGGTGGGAAGATTGTTGGGGAAGGTCCACTCATCGGATAGAAGTCAGGTTATGGAGACTGATTCACCAATCATTAAAATAAGAGCATGTAACATTGCATAAACTTATTTTTCTTTCAGGTCATCCCAAAGAACAATGCAAACATTGTTCTCCATAGTCCGAGAAACACATGTATTTATTATTCGTATTTTATAAGTGAGGAAAGAGACACCAGTGAGTCAACTGCATAGCCTCATCTAATGCTCAGACTACATAAATACTGCAATGATAAGATCTTAAGTAACAAATTGGAGAAAAGAATGTGATGCAGTAATGCCAGAGTGTTTCGCTGGTCTTATGGCTTCCTCGAAGACAGAATTAATTTCCTACCCAATTCAGTGAAGAATTTTAGACTATGAAAATTGTTCACGAGTATGGGAAGGAAACTCCCTCTTCACTTCTTGGTCCCCAAACTGCACAAAGCTTAGATAAATCAAAATCCTGAGAAGCAGCACCCAAAATGGGAGGATCAATTGGCTTTTCAATACCTAATGGGTCCATCAGTGCTACATTTCCATATAGTGTTTGCATAACTGGTTCTAACATATATCCACCCTCTCTAACCAACCACCACCCTTAAAAGTTGACTACAGACACATATACACACTTGTCCAGCACTTGCTCCACAGAATATAAGGCCTGGAGTAAACAGACACCACACCTTGTATATCACTGAATCTGGATTATGATAGACAAGAAATGGAAACAAGCTCTAGAGGTGTCCCAAATCTCCTGTGCCATTTAGGCCATCGAAGCCTGACAGTGAGAGACAATGAAGAAAAGGCACAGGCAGGTGAAAATCCAGTAACTTTGGCAGGGCGGAAGCTGAGGAATTTATCTGATGCTGGATACTCACAGCTTCTGGCCAATCAGGCATCGGGGATGACGTATTTTCACATTAGATATAGGAGGAGGAGAAGAGAATGTTGTAATCATGGATGTTAACTCACTAAGAACTGAATGCTGGGCCTAGTTAAATCCCTGTAGGAAGTAAAATACACAAGACTGGTGACCAGACCCATTGACTAATACACAGTCACAGGTCTATGGCACGCGGTTGTAATGTTCTTCTGAAAACAGAAACTAATGCTAACCTTCCCTTAAAACCTGTACAAACCAATAAGTGAAAGCCATTTACAATTTCTGGCCATTTAACAGTCTTTTGGTTCAATTTATTGTGGCAAAAATAGCACACATTTCCTCTACTTAATCTTCCCTGTGAGAGAAACTGAGACTGGGAGAAACTGAACTGCTAGTATTGAGTTTGATATAAAACGTTCCTGACAACACATAATAAACCAAAACCAAAATAAAAACAATAAGAAGCAAAACATCCTTGATTCTAAAGCAGTGCGGTCCAATAAACATATAATGTGAACACCACCACATACAATTTAAAATTTTCTCGTGGCCACATAAAGTAAAAAGAAACACATAAAATGAATTTTAATCTTATATTTAACCCAAGATATCAAAAATGTTATTTCAGCATATAATCAATAAACAAATAATAAAATATAAGTTCTTTTTTTAATAAATACTAAGCATTCGAACTCTGGTATTTTACACTTAGGTCACACTTCAATTCGGACGGGCACATTTCAAGTGCTCAATAGCCACCTGTGGCTAAGAGCTACCTACTGGACAGTGCAGCCCTACAGCCCAATTTCAAAAATAAGGAAAAAACAAAGCAAACAAAACCCACACCCACTATATATAAACACACATCAATTTCAATAAACCCAGCGTTTAGAGTTAGGCAGTGATTGCTGATTTTTGGAGTACGGAGCCAGAACGCCTAGGAGTAAGAGGGAAGGAGAGAAAGGGTAATGGAGAGATGTGTGGAGGAATGCAACTGCTGCATCTCCAGAGAAGCCTGTGCTCCCTACGGTGCCAGAGCTTGAAGGGTCGGTGCTCCCTACCTCCCAAGCTTGAAGGGCTGCCTAGAGGTGACGAGGTGAGGCCGGCCCCAAGCGGTCACTGCCATTTGGGCTCTAGAGCCCGCTTGTCAGGGAGCTTGAGGGGATGCAGGAGTTGAGGGCTCTTCCAGGGAACCCCAGTGGCTGCCTACCTGTCGAGCAGCGGAGTGTGGATGTGCAGGTGCTTCACGGCCACCTGGACGCGCCAGTCTGCGTGGCGGGCGGACGACACAGTGCCAGAGGCGCCGCGGCTCAGGTAGCGCAGGTCGGCGAGTTTGTGGTAGGGAATGGTGGGCAGGGCGCTGCAGATGGCCTCCCCGTTCATGGTCCCGGGCGCTCAGGCCGGTTCCGGGTGTGCCCCCTGCTGCGGCGGCTCCCAAGGCTCCCCTGCCGCGCTCAGGCGCCCAGATACGCCCCTGCACGAGCGAGGCCGGCAAGACCCTTTTTGCCCCGCAACACTAGGTCACGAGGGCGCCCATTCCCCGGATGGCCCACGCCAGCCGTTGCTTCTCCGAACCAGAGCTGACTTCTTTTCTAGAGACTGGTGCCAACGCCGTAGCGCCGCGAAAGAGCTTCCTCTCTCGCAGCCCCGGCCCTCCCCGGCGCGCGCAGCGACCAGCTCGGGCCGCCCGAGCTCCTCCCTCCCCAAACTTCGCAGGTTACGTCAGCGGCGGACAGCAAGGCGGGGAGAGGGGCAGCCCGCTCGCGGCCCTCCTGCCTGGCTCTCGCCTCGGCCTGCGGCCGGGATCCTCCGCCTGGGTCGCGCAGCCGAGGCCGAGGGCTGGGGCGGGCGGCTGGGAAGTGGGAAAGGGAGCCAGAGGCGCTCCTTTTGTCTTCTCTTCCCATCCCCCAGGTTTGGGAAAGTTTTCCTTTTGGGAAAGCCCCTCTCTTCAGCCTGCTGGCGGGTGTCGGATTGGTTAGCGGCCACCGGCCCCCGCCGCCCTCAACAGGATTCTCCTTTGGGCCACAGGTCTTCCGGAAGTTGCCAAACCCCGGTAGTGGCAGCGTCCGGCTGGGGGCTTTATTAGGGGGCACCGGGGTCTGTTTTCCGACTCCCTTCCGACTCCGCGCCTGCGCAGGAAGCGATTTGGGGGAGTATTGTGAATTCCGAGGGCTCCACACTTAAGAGGTTGTACACTCACCTGTCTACCTGGACTCCAATTTCCGTATTTCCAGCCACTTGAGGACTGAGAGGTGGATGATAAACCCTGTCATAGTGGAGCAAGTTCAGGTGTTTAACCGCTGTTATGGGGGATCTGCCTTTTCTCCCTCTTCTTTCTTACTTCCATAAGTATGTATGTGCAGAGATTGAAAAATAACCTTGAGAGAGTCCATCCATCTAACTCCAGGTAAGACTGCAAATATTTCTTTCTTATAAATCTGGGAGGAATGCAGTCAGTGTTTCATGCCAACCAAAAAAGACTGCAAACGTTTTTCCATCCTTCTGCCTTGAATACCTTTCTACTTAGATGACTATTTTGTGAGACATGAGTGCAAATGTTATATACAATACCAAGTCCATACTAGATGTTTAATTAATTCTAGGGATTCAGTAATAAGGAATGACTCGAACAGATTTCTGCCTACAGACAGCTAATGCTTCTTGTATTTTTGCATTACCTGAAATGAAAGTAGCAATGTTAAGATTTTACAGTAGTGGGAGGTTGTAAACAATAGTGTGTTAAACATTTTTGATCATTTATAATAAAATGTTCAGCACTAAACATATGGTCTGATACTCTGTGCTTTATTGCTTAATAAGCTTTTTTTTTTTCTTTTCGAGAGGGAGTCGTGCTCTGTCACCCAGGCTGGAGTGTAGTGGTGCGATCTCTGCTCTGCTCATTGCAACCTCTGCCTCCCTGGTTCAAGCAATTCTCCTGCCTCAGCCTCCCAAGTAGCTTGGATTACAGGCGCCCGCCACCACACCTAGCTAATTTTTGTATTTTTAGTAGAGACGGGGTTTCACCGTGTTGGCCAAGCTGGTCTCGAACTTCTGACCTCATGATCCGCCCACCTTGTCCTCCCAAAGTGCTGGGATTACAGGCGTGAGCCACCGCGCCCGGCCAATAAGCTTTTTTCTTAAAAAGTACTCAGAAGACTTTTCTATCCATTCATTCTGTTAACGCGCGTCAGTGTGAAGCGACCACCAAACAGGCTTTGGGTGAGCAATAAAGCTTTTAATCACGTGGGTGCAGGCCGACTTAGTTCGAAAAAGGAGTCAGCAAAGGGAGATGGGGTGAGGCAGTCTTTATAGGATTTGGGTAGGTAGTGGAAAATTACAGTTAAAGGGGGTTTTTCTCTTGCGGGCAGGGGTGGGGGTCACAAGGTGCTCAGTGGGGAGCTCCTGAGACTCATTGTCCAGGAGAAGGAGTGTCACAAGGTCCATTGATCAGTTAGGGAAGGGCAGGAACAAATCACAATCGTGGAATGTCATCAGTTAAGGCAGGAACTGGCTATTTTCACTTTTGTGGTTCTTCAGTGGCTTCAGGCCATCTGGATGTATATGTGCAGGTCACAGGGTATATGATGGCTTAGCTTGGGCTCAGAGGCCTGACATGTTTATCCAGTCAATTAATTAAAAACCTGAGTCCTAGAAAAAGAGAACAAAAAATAAACAGGGAAGAAATGATCAAAATAATAATTTTAAAAATTTTGCTAGGGCAGGAGTCTTCATATTTAAAGGGCCCACCAAGTAAAAAGACCTACATTAAGGCACATCATTAAAAAGGTGAGAACACTAACACTAAAGGGAAGATTCTAAACGTTTTCAGAGGGCAGAAACAAAAATTAAAGGGATGGGAATTAGAATGGCATTGAATTTCTTAACAATGTTACTAAGTCATTGTTATCCTGAAATATAATGAAGTGAAATTTTTCCAATATTCTGAAGGACAGTAACTTCCAACTTAGAATTCTATAGTCAAACTTTCCATCAAATATAAGGGCAGAATAAAAAACATTTTCACATATAGAAGGATGAAATACTTTCTTTCCATGTCATTTTTTTTTTTTTTAAAGAAAGCTCCTAGAGAATGTGTTCAGCAAAACATGGGAGTAGGCCAAGAAAAAGAAAGACATGAGATCCAGAAAACCCGACCAGGAAATTAAGAAGGGAAACTCCAGGATGAGAGAAATATGGCAGAATTAGAGAGCAACCCATTTTCACTGAACAGGGAGATGGCAGACTTCAAGAGAAAACAGTAGTTACAGTAATTGAAATGATAGATTATCTAATTTTGAGTATTTGAGAAATTATATTGATAGATGTTTGACAGATCTAATGAACTATGGGATAAAATTGCAGAATGAATTGTAAAAAAAATACAAGTAAAAAAAGGAGACAATTGTTAATTCCATGAAAATTATATCAGAAGGGAGACAACATTTCTCTAAACTGTTTTGTGGTGGTGAAAAATGTAGAACTTTTCGGAGCTTTTGAAATCCTAATATGCATCTCTAAGAAGGAGAGAGCATGAAGCATAGAACTTCATGGAATTTATTTGTATTGTTAATTACATTACTTTTAAACTTACTTTTTAAAACCATATCGCATGGTTTAAAATTTAAAACAATAAGGACTCATAATGCAATAGAAAAATTGAGAAGAGGACTTAGATACCTTGAAAAAGAGGTGAAAAGGTTCTCAACATCATTAATTATCAGGGAATCACAAATTTTATTCACATTGCAACACTACTATCCAAACAGTAGAATGAATAAAATTAAAAAGACAGAATATACCAAGTGTGAGTGAGGATTTGGAGCAACAGGAGCTCTTGTACACTGCTCGTGGGAGTGTTGATTGGTACAATCAATTTTGTAAATTGTGTGTCAGTATCTATTAAAATTGTAGATATGCAGACCCTATGACCCAGTAATTCCTTGCTTCGGTATGTGGACATGTGTATGCATCTACTACAATGTTCATAGCAGTGGTGTTTATAATAGCCTCAAACTGGAAATTACCCAGATATCCATAAATAGTAGAATAGATAAATACATTTTGGCACATTTATACAGTATAATACTAAATGGGAATGAAATTAAACAGTGTACAAATATAATGTTGGATGAAAAAAGCCAGATACAGAAGAGTACATATTGCATGAGTCCATTTGTATAAAGTACAAAAATAAATAAAACTAACTTACGCTTATAGAAATCTTCTCTCTAGCAGGGGAGAGGCATTGATTAGAAGGGAATCATGAGGTATTTAGGATGATGGTAATGTTCTATTTTTTGATTCGGGACCTAGGATGTAGGTGCCAGTTGCATGGGTGTGTTCAGTTTATGAACATTCTTGGAGATTACACTCACATTCACTTTTCTGAATATAGTACTTCAATAAAAAGTTAATTGGTTTAAATATAAAATAAACATGCACATATATAGGCATATATTGTATATGCATATATATAGATTTATATATATTATTTATTTTATCTTTATATTTATATATTTATATATATTTAAATATATATAAATATATATTATGTGTGCATGTTTACATTTAATTATATATAAAATATATATATAAAATATCTGTCACTTTTATGTAATTATTATGACACTATATACTCGTCTACTTTGCTTACTTTTCACTTAATATATCTTGGATATCTTTCCATATGAATGCATAAAAAGCTCCCTTATCTTTTTTATTTTCTAAACGCTGATGGATATACCATAATTTATCCCCCATTGATGGGCATTTACTTTATTTTCACACATATGCTATTACAGATAATGCTGCAATAGTTAATTTTTGCTTATGTTATTTCATACATATATATCTACGTATTCCAGAAGCCAAATTGCAGGATCAGAGTATATTGGTTTGTAACTTTGGTTGATGTCATTGAATTGTTCTTCATTGAAGTTATACTAATTTTCTTTTCCTGTAGATGATGAAAATAGCTATTTCTCCACACACTTACTTTCCTTCCTTTTAAAGATGGATAGTACGTTGTTGGTCTGCTGATTCCTGAAGTGTTCAGTGCTTCTAAATTCACGTAAATGCTAAGATTCTTTTTATCCAAGCTTTCTAAATATTTTTTAATCACAACCTTAAACCTTTAGCTTTCATGATAGGTTTTACCAGTATACAGTTTTAAAAACATATATTATTAGTCATATATGGGAATTAATTAAATTATATATTTCTTCATATACATATAGTTCAATTCCCACAATTAATTGGCTAACGATAGAAAGTTTAAGGGATATCGATGCTGAAATACATCAACTAAACAAGGAAGAAAATATTAGAATATTTATGCAAAGTAGGCTTAAAAAACAAGAATCACATCTATATGTTGATTTCATCTGTTCAAAATTCTATAAAATTACATCAAGATTTGTTTTTCCATGTGATAAGGGTTATTTATACCTGTATGTATTATTTTAGGAAATTGAACCTTGAAATTGCATATCTCTTCAATTGGACACGAGACAAAAAATGGAAAATAAACTACTTAAAAAACTACAAATTTAAGAATTTCAAACATTTCATATTGTAAACTTTTCTAATTTTTGGTCTAAAAGCACCTAATAAGTTTTAAAGACACAAATCCTGGGGAAGTCTCTATAATTGCATAATAATAACTGTACTGCATGGGAAAACTAATGTTTAGGGTACATTTGATACCTTCCCCCCAAAACTTTTAATACATGATGTATCTGATGATAGAGTCTATTATTATGAGGAGATAGAAAAATATACTTTTTGCAGCTGGCTAGTAAAATCATGTTTCTCATTTAGCCATCTGTATTCAATCCTAAAATTGAACATGTCATATTTAAATTGATTGGCGAAATGATGTTTTTTTCTTTTGAATTATTAGCAAACATTACATGGAAATCAACCTTTTAATATGATATTTACTAATAACACTTTTCTCAAATATTTGTCAATTTAAAGTTACATTTGAATCTTACCATTTGGAAAAAAGGTGAAATTTTTAAAAAAAAATTCTAAGAAGGTGAAGTTAATATATATTTCTTTGAAAGTGCTGAAAAGTAAAAACAAAACAAAGCAGTTGGAGACACTGAGCTAGTACAATCTCCCACCTAATTCAAGAATATCTAATGAAGAGTTGACCAGTTCTTTTGAACATTCCCTGGCAAAAGGGAAATCACTACATTTTGAGCAAGCCCTTTCCATTGGTTACAGATTTCTTTTGTTAAAATTCTCTAACATTCTAAATTTTAGGAGGTTCTTCTGGTGTTAATATTACTGGCTTTTGTTGTATTAAGTCTAACTCTCCTACCTAGACAATTGAAACAAAGGGTCTACCCCTTTTAAGGCGGTATGAGGGATTTAAAAGATAAATACTTGGAAGATAGATATGTCATCTTTAGTCTTCTTTTACTTCAACTTGGTTTTTAGTCTCTGTGGTTGTCCTATATTCATCAATATCCCCGCCTCCAAATAGATTAGAAAATTTTGTGTGAAATCTGACAGATGAGAGGGATTGTGGCTATACCTGTCTTTGATCTGAATCTCTTCACGCAATGGAAGACGGCCCTGCTAAACTATTCATTTAGGTTGGGCCTAAATTCTTTTCTTTTCTTTTCTTTTTTCTTTTCTTTTCTTTTCTTTTCTTTCTTTCTTTCTTTCTTTATTTCTTTCTTTACTTTCCTTCTCTCTCTTTTTCTCTTTCTTTTCTTTTTTCTTTCTTTCTTTTCTCCGTTTCCTTCTCCTCCTTTTTTTCCTTCTTCTCCTCCTCTCCTCCCTCTCACCCCCTTCCTCTTCTTTCTTCATCCTTTTCTCTTAATGAAGTGCCTTTAAAACAGGTTTTCCCTCTTGTACAATTGATTCTTTTAGACCCAGTGTTATTGTTTGAACCATGTTTCCCAAAAAGATGTTGAAATCCTAACCCTCAATACCGATGACCGTGACCAACCATATTTTGAAATAGAATCTTTACAGCTGATCAAATTAGGATAAGGTTATTAGGATGGGACCTAATCCTGACAGTGTCTTTATAATGAGGGGAAATTTGTACATCATGACAAGCATGCATAGAGGGAGGATACTGTGAAGACATAGGGAGAACACTATCTGCAAGCTATTGAACAGACTAGACTACCAGCAGCTAAATGAGAAGAATGGAATGGATTCTCCCTCACAGTCATCAGAAGGAACCAACTCTGCTGGCGCTTTGATTTTGGACTTCTAGCTTCCAGACAATAGATTTCTGTTGTTTAAACCATTCTGTGTAGTTTTGTTATGGCAGCCCCAGGAATCTAATATACTCAGCTACAATTTAAAAATACTTTTTAGGATAATTATAAATTTATAGGATGTTGCGAGGATAATACAGAGAGGTCTCATGTATCCTTCATTCAGTTCCCGCCAGTGGTTATATCTTACAGAATTGTAATGCAATATAAAAACCAGTAATATAGCATTCATCCAATATATATATATTGTTCTGTGTCATTTTATCACATGTGTAGATTCCTGTATCACCACCCCAGTCAAGATCCGGAACTATCCCACCACAAAAAAGATTTCATTTATACTCTTCACTTTCACACTCACTCCCTAACTCCCCCACCATCCTTAATCCCTATTAATCACTAATCTATTTCTACTCTATTACATTAATGGAATCATAAAGTATGTGATATTTTGAGATTGGCTTTGTTCACTCAGCATAATGACCTTGAGATTCATCCAAATTGTTGCTTAGAATTAGTATTTGGTTCTTTTTTTATTGCTAAATAGTATCCATTGTATAGTGTATCACAGTGTTTTAACCATTCATCTGTTGAGTACAGTTTATGCTCAACCTTCATTATCCCAGAGAAGTGCTTAGGTGTCCCAGATGATTGATTGGTCCATGAAATGCTCAGTGGTCTGGATACCATACTGTCTGAGGGAGAGGGATGCACAGCTGGGCAGAGCTGGACCAGTAAAGCTTGCACTCAGTTCCTTCAATGGTGGCTTCCAGCCCCAATGGGGATCAGAGGGCAGTCCCCAGGTCCCTGGAGAAATGCCCAGGTGAGGAGTGGTGCAATGCTGCTGCCCCAAGGTCCCAGCACAGGGATGGAGGGGTGGTCCCAGTGCCATGCCACAGCCAAGTGAGAGGGAATGTATTTTTTCATAGTTATTGTAACTGAAATTGCCTTTTTTATTTGGTTCTCACCTTGATCATTATAAGGGTATAGAAGTGATACTGATTTTTGTACATTTCTTTTCTATCCTGAAATTTTACTGAATTCATTTATCAAATCTAAGTGTTTTTTTTTTATCGAGAGATCTGTGGAACTTTGAACTTGAGAGAGATGATTTAGGATATCTGGTGGAAGAAATTTCTAAGCAGCAAAGTGTTCAAGAGGAAGCAGAGCATAAAAGTTTGAAAAATTTGCAGCCTGAAGATGTAGTAGAAAACAAAAACTGATTTTCTGAGGAGAAATTCAAGCTGGTAGCAGAAGTTGGCATAAGTAATGAGGAGCCCAATGCTAATCACCAACAAATGGGGAAAACGTCTCGAGGGCATGTCCGAGACTTCCGTGGCAGCCCCTCTCATCACAGGCTCAGAGGCCTAGGAGGGAAAATGGTTTCCTGGGCCGGGTCCAGCACCCCACTTCTGTGTGCAGTCTCGGGACTTGGTGCCCTGGATCCCAGCTGTTCCAGCCATGGCTAAAGGGGGCCAAGGTACAGCTCTGGCCATGGCTTCAGAGGGTGGAATCCCCAAGCTTTGGCAACTTCCACATGGTGTTGAACTTGTGGGTGCACAGGAGTCAAGAATTGAGGTTTGGGAACCTCCGCCTAGATTTCAGAAGATATATAGAAATGCCTGGATGTCCAGGTAGAAGTTTGGGATTATTTGTTTTCTTGTTACCGAGTAGTTGAGTTCCTTGTATGTTTTGGATATTGGCCCCTTATCTAACATATGATTTGCAAATATCTGTCAATGTATGGGTTGTCTCTTCACTGTTAGTTGTTTCCTCTGCTGTGCAGAAGCTTTTTAATTTGATGTGATCTCATTTGTCTATTTTTGCTTTCATTGCCTGTGCTTTTGGGGTCATATGCAAGAAATCTCTGCCCATTCCAATGTCATGGAGCTTTTCCCCTGTTTTTACTAGTTGTTTTACAGTTTCAAGTCCTAAATTTAAGAATTTAATTAATTTTGAGTTGATTCTTCTATAACTGGTGAAAAAGAGTCCATTTTTATTTTTCTGTATATTGATATCCAGTTCTCCTGATACCATTTAAAGAAGACTGTCGTTTCTACATTGTGCATCTTTTTTGGAAGTTAATTGACCATCGATATTTGGGTGTACTTTTGGGCTGTCTATCTTATTCTGTTGTTTGATGTATCTGTTGTGAGTAACATGCTGTTTTAATTATTATAGTTTGTAATATATTTTAAAATTCAGTAATGTAATGCCTCCAGCTTTGCTCCTTTTCCTCAAGATTGCTTTGTCTATTCAGGGTCTTGTGGTTCCACATGACTTTTATGGTTGTTTTTTCTATCTCTGTGAAAAATAGTATTGGAATTTTGACAGGGGTTGCATTGAGTTTGTAAATTGCTTTATGTAGTATGGATATTTTGACAATATTAATTTTTCCAATCCATGAACACAGGACACTGTTCCATTTATTTTTGTCCTCTTCAATTTCTCTTACCAATGTTTTATAGTTTTCAGTGTACAGATTTTTTAAAACTTTTTTTTCCCATAAGTTATTGGGATACAGGTGGTATTTAGTTACATGAGTACATTCTTTAGTGGTGATTTGTGAGATTTTGGTGTACCCATAAGCAGAACAGTAT
The DNA here is from genome assembly GCF_029281585.2 of Gorilla gorilla gorilla. Taxonomy (NCBI): domain Eukaryota; kingdom Metazoa; phylum Chordata; class Mammalia; order Primates; family Hominidae; genus Gorilla; species Gorilla gorilla. The sequence continues at coordinate 95,607,581 of NC_073231.2, read as the reverse complement.
ACACTGCAACATACTTGCAGTCTTTTATCCCTCACCCCCCTCCCACAATTGCCCCCAAGTCCCCAAAGTCCATTGTATCATTCTTATGCCTTTGCGTCCTCATAGCTTAGTTCCCACATATCAGTGAGAACATATGATGTTTGGTTTTTCATTTCTGAGTTACTTCACTTAGAATAACAGTTTCCAATCTCATCCAGGTCACTGCAAATGCTGTTAACTCATCCCTTTTTTTATGGCTGAGTAGTATTCATGTATATATATGTCACAATTTCTTTATCCACTCGTCGATTGATGGGCATTTGGATTGGTTCCACAATTTTGCAATTGTAAATCGTGCTGCTATAAACATGCATGTGTAAGTATCTTTTTGTAATAACGACTTCTTTTCCTCTGGGTAGATACCCAGTAGTGGGATTGCTAGATCAAATGGTAGTTCTATTTTTAGTTCTTTAAGGAGTCTCCACACTGTTTTCCATAGTGGCTGTGTTAGTTTACATTCCTACCAGGAGCATAGAAGTGTTCCCAGATCACTGCATCCATGCCAACATCTACTGTTTTTTGATTTTTTGATTATGGCCATTCTTGCAGGAGTAAGGTGGTATCACATTGTGGTTTTGCTTTGCATTTCCCTGATCATTAGTGATGTTGAGCATTGTTTCTTACGTTTGTTGGCCATTTGTATATCTTCTTTTGAGAATTATCTATTCGTGTTCTTAGCCCACTTTTTGATGGGATTGTTTGTTTTTTTCTTACTTGTTTTCTTACTGATTTGTTTGAGTTCGTTGTAGATTCAGGATATAGTCCTTTGTCAGATGTATAGATTGTGAAGATTTTCTCCCACTCTGTGGGTTGCCTGTTTACTCTGCTGACTGTTCTTTTTGCTATGCAAAAGCTCTTTAGTTTAGTTAGGTCCCAGCTATTTATCTTTGTTTTTATTGCATTTTTTTGGGGTTCTTGGTCATGAAATCCTTGCCTAAGACAATGTTTAGAAGGATTTTTCCAATGTTATCTTCTAGAATTTTTATAATTTCAGGTTTTAGGTTTAAGTCCTTAATCTGTCTTGAGTTGAGTTTTGTATAAGGTGTGAGATGAGGATCAAATTTCATTCTCCTACATGTGGTTAGCCAATTATCCTAGCACCAATTGTTGAAAAGGGTATCCTTTCCCCATTTGTTTTTTGTTTTTTGTTTTTTTTTTTTTGAAGACGGAGTCTTGCTGTTGTCGCCTGGGCTGGAGTGCAATGGCGTTATCTTGGCTCACTGCAACCTCTGCCTCCTGTGTTCCAGCAATTCCCCTGCCTCAGCCTCCTGAGTAGCTGAGATTATAGGTGCCTGCTACCATGCCCGGCTAATTTTTGCATTTTTATTAGAGATGGGGTTTCACCATGTTGGCCAGGCTGGTCTCAAACTCCTGACCTCAGGTGATCCACCCACCTCGGCCACCCAAAGTGCTAGGATTACAGGCATGAACCACTATGACTGGCCCCTTTCCCCACTTTGTGTTTTTGTTTGCTTTGTTGAATATCAGTTGGCTGTAAGTAGTTGGGTTTATTTCTGTGTTCTCTATTCTGTTCCATTGTTCTATGTGCCTATTTTTATACCAGTACCATGCTGTTTTGATGACTATGGCCTTATAGTATAGGTTGAAATCAGGTGAGGAGGAGCCAAGATGGCCGAATAGGAACAGCTCCGGTCTACAGCTCCCAGCGTGAGTGACGCAGAATACGGGTGATTTCTGCATTTCCATCTGAGGTAACGGGTTCATCTCACTAGGGAGTGCCAGACAGTGGGCGCAGGCCAGTGGGTGCGCACACCGTGCGCGAGCCAAAGCAGGGCAAGGCATTGCCTCACCTGGGAAGCGCAAGGGGTCAGGGAGTTCCCTTTCCAAGTCAAAGAAAGGGGTGACGGACGCACCTGGAAAATCGGGTCACTCCCACCCGAATATTGCGCTTTTCAGACCGGCTTAAAAAACGGCGCACCACGAGACTATATCCCACACCTGACTCGGAGGGTCCTACGCCCACGGAATCTCGCTGATTGCTAGCACAGTAGTCTGAGATCAAACTGAAAGGCGGCAGCGAGGCTGGGGGAGGGGCGCCTGCCATTGCCCAGGCTTGATTAGGTAAACAAAGCAGCCGGGAAGCTCGAACTGGGTGGAGCCCACCACAGCTCAAGGAGGCTTGCCTGCCTCTGTAGGCTCCACCTCTGGGGGCAGGGCACAGACAAACAAAAAGACAGCAGTAACCTCTGCAGATTTAAATGTCCCTGTCTGACAGCTTTGAAGAGAGCAGTGGTTCTCCCAGCACGCAGCTGGAGATCTGAGAACGGGCAGACTGCCTCCTCAAGTGGGTCCCTGACCCCTGACCCCTGAGCAGCCTAACTGGGAGGCACCCCCGAGCAGGGGCACACTGACACCTCACACGGCAGGGTATTCCAACAGACCTGCAGCTGAGGGTCCTGTCTGTTAGAAGGAAAACTAACAAACAGAAAGGACATCCACACCGAAAACCCATCTGTACATCACCATCATCAAAGACCAAAAGTAGATAAAACCACAAAGATGGGGAAAAAACAGAACAGAAAAACTGGAAACTCTAAAACGCAGAGCACCTCTCCTCCTCCAAAGGAACGCAGTTCCTCACCAGCAACGGAACAAAGCTGGATGGAGAATGATTTTGACGAGCTGAGAGAAGAAGGCTTCAGACGATCAAATTACTCTGAGCTACGGGAGGACATTCAAACCAAAGGCAAAGAAGTTGAAAACTTTGAAAAAAATTTAGACGAATGTATAACTAGAATAACCAATACAGAGAAGTGCTTAAAGGAGCTGATGGAGCTGAAAACCAAGGCTCGAGAACTACGTGAAGAATGCAGAAGCCTCAGGAGCCGATGCGATCAACTGGAAGAAAGGGTATCAGCAATGGAAGATGAAATGAATGAAATGAAGCGAGAAGGGAAGTCTAGAGAAAAAAGAATAAAAAGAAATGAGCAAAGCCTCCAAGAAATATGGGACTATGTGAAAAGACCAAATCTACGTCTGATTGGTGTACCTGAAAGTGATGCGGAGAATGGAACCAAGTTGGAAAACACTCTGCAGGATATTATCCAGGAGAACTTCCCCAATCTAGCAAGGCAGGCCAACATTCAGATTCAGGAAATACAGAGAACGCCACAAAGATACTCCTCGAGAAGAGCAACTCCAAGACACATAATTGTCAGATTCACCAAAGTTGAAATGAAGGAAAAAATATTAAGGGCAGCCAGAGAGAAAGGTCGGGTTACCCTCAAAGGGAAGCCCATCAGACTAACAGCGGATTTCTCAGCAGAAACCCTACAAGCCAGAAGAGAGTGGGGGCCAATATTCAACATTCTGAAAGAAAAGAATTTTCAACCCAGAATTTCATATCCAGCCAAACTAAGCTTCATAAGTGAAGGAGGAATAAAATACTTTACAGACAAGCAAATGCTGAGAGATTTTGTCACCACCAGGCCTGCCCTAAAAGAGCTCCTGAAGGAAGCACTAAACATGGAAAGGAACAACCGGTACCAGCCGCTGCAAAATCATGCCAAAATGTAAAGACCATCGAGACTAGGAAGAAACTGCATCAGCTAATGAGCAAAATCACCAGCTAACATCATAATGACAGGATCAAATTCACACATAACAATATTGACTTTAAATGTAAATGGACTAAATTCTCCAATTAAAAGACACAGACTGGCAAGTTGGATAAAGAGTCAAGACCCATCAGTGTGCTGTATTCAGGAAACCCATCTCACATGCAGAGACACACATAGGCTCAAAATAAAAGGATGGAGGAAGATCTACCAAGCAAATGGAAAACAAAAAAAGGCAGGGGTTGCAATCCTAGTCTCTGATAAAACAGACTTTAAACCAACAAAGATCAAAAGAGACAAAGAAGGCCATTACATACTGGTAAAGGGATCAATTCAACAAGAGGAGCTAACTATCCTAAATATATATGCACCCAATACAGGAGCACCCAGATTCATAAAGCAAGTCCTGAGTGACCTACAAAGAGACTTAGACTCCCACACATTAATAATGGGAGACTTTAACACCCCACTGTCAACATTAGACAGATCAACGAGACAGAAAGTCAACAAGGATACCCAGGAATTGAACTCAGCTCTGCACCAAGTGGACCTAATAGACATCTACAGAACTCTCCACCCCAAATCAACAGAATATACATTTTTTTCAGCACCACACCACACCTATTCCAAAATTGACCACATAGTTGGAAGTAAAGCTCTCCTCAGCAAATGTAAAAGAACAGAAATTATAACAAACTATCTCTCAGACCACAGTGCAATCAAACTAGAACTCAGGATTAAAAATCTCACTCAAAGCCGCTCAACTACATGGAAACTGAACAACCTGCTCCCGAATGACTACTGGGTACATAACGAAATGAAGGCAGAAATAAAGATGTTCTTTGAAACCAACGAGAACAAAGACACAACATACCAGAATCTCTGGGATGCATTCAAAGCAGTGTGTAGAGGGAAATTTATAGCACTAAATGCCCACAAGAGAAAGCAGGAAAGATCCAAAATTGACACCCTAACATCACAATTAAAAGAGCTAGAAAAGCAAGAGCAAACACATTCAAAAGCTAGCAGAAGGCAAGAAATAACTAAAATCAGAGCAGAACTGAAGGAAACAGAGACACAAAAAACCCTTCAAAAAATCAATGAATCCAGAAGCTGGCTTTTTGAAAGGATCAACAAAATTGATAGACTGCTAGCAAGACTAATAAAGAAAAAAAGAGAGAAGAATCAAATAGACACAATAAAAAATGATAAAGGGGATATCACCACCGATCCCACAGAAATACAAACTACCATCAGAGAATACTACAAACACCTCTACGCAAATAAACTAGAAAATCTAGAAGAAATGGATACATTCCTCGACACATACACTCTCCCAAGACTAAACCAGGAAGAAGTTGAATCTCTGAATAGACCAATAACAGGAGCTGAAATTGTGGCAATAATCAATAGTTTACCAACCAAAAAGAGTCCAGGACCAGATGGATTCACAGCCGAATTCTACCAGAGGTACAAGGAGGAACTGGTACCATTGCTTCTGAAACTATTCCAATCAATAGAAAAAGAGGGAATCCTCCCTAACTCATTTTATGAGGCCAGCATCATTCTGATACCAAAGCCGGGCAGAGACACAACCAAAAAAGAGAATTTTAGACCAATATCCTTGATGAACATTGATGCAAAAATCCTCAATAAAATACTGGCAAACCGAATCCAGCAGCACATCAAAAAGCTTATCCACCATGATCAAGTGGGCTTCATCCCTGGGATGCAAGGCTGGTTCAATATACACAAATCAATAAATGTAATCCAGCATATAAACAGAGCCAAAGACAAAAACCACATGATTATCTCAATAGATGCAGAAAAAGCCTTTGACAAAATTCAACAACCCGTCATGCTAAAAACTCTCAATAAATTAGGTATTGATGGGACGTATTTCAAAATAATAAGAGCTATCTATGACAAACCCACAGCCAATATCATACTGAATGGGCAAAAACTGTAAGCATTCCCTTTGAAAACGGGCACAAGACAGGGATGCCCTCTCTCACCGCTCCTATTCAACATAGTGTTGGAAGTTCTGTCCAGGGCAATCAGGCAGGAGAAGGAAATAAAGGGTATTCAATTAGGAAAAGAGGAAGTCAAATTGTCCCTGTTTGCAGACGACATGATTGTTTATCTAGAAAACCCCACTGTCTCAGCCCAAAATCTCCTTAAGCTGATAAGCAACTTCAGCAAAGTCTCAGGATACAAAATCAATGTACAAAAATCACAAGCCTTCTTATACACCAACAACAGACAAACAGAGAGCCAAATCATGAGTGAACTCCCATTCACAATTGCTTCAAAGAGAATAAAATACCTAGGAATCCAACTTACAAGGGATGTGAAGGACCTCTTCAAGGAGAACTACAAACCACTGCTCAAGGAAATAAAAGAGGATACAAACAAATGGAAGAACATTCCATGCTCATGGGTAGGAAGAATCAATATCATGAAAATGGCCATACTGCCCAAGGTCATTTACAGATTCAATGCCATCCCCATCAAGCTACCAATGACTTTCTTCACAGAATTGGAAAAAACTACTTTAAAGTTCATATGGAACCAAAAAAGAGCCCGCATTGCCAAGTCAATCCTAAGCCAAAAGAACAAAGCTGGAGGCATCACGCTACCTGACTTCAAACTATACTACAAGGCTACAGTAACAAAAACAGCATGGTACTGGTACCAAAACAGAGATATAGATCAATGGAACAGAACAGAGCCCTCAGAAGTAACGCCGCATACCTACAACTATCTGATCTTTGACAAACCTGAGAAAAACAAGCAATGGGGAAAGGATTCCCTATTTAATAAATGGTGCTGGGAAAACTGGCTAGCCATATGTAGAAAGCTGAAACTGGATCCCTTCCTTACACCTTATACAAAAATCAATTCAAGATGGATTTAAGATTTAAACGTTAGACCTAAAACCATAAAAACCCTAGAAGAAAACCTAGGCATTACCATTCAGGACATAGGCGTGGGCAAGGACTTCATGTCCAAAACACCAAAAGCAATGGCAACAAAAGACAAAATTGACAAATGGGAGCTAATTAAACTAAAGAGCTTCTGCACAGCAAAAGAAACTACCATCAGAGTGAACAGGCAACCTACAAAATGGGAGAAAATTTTCGCAACCTACTCATCTGACAAAGGGCTAATATCCAGAATCTACAATGAACTCAAACAAATTTACAAGAAAAAAACAAACAACCCCATCAACAAGTGGGCGAAGGATATGAACAGACACTTCTCAAAAGAAGACATTTATGCAGCAAAAAAACACATGAAAAAATGCTCATCATCACTGGCCATCAGAGAAATGCAAATCAAAACCACTATGAGATATCATCTCACACCAGTTAGAATGGCAATCATTAAAAAGTCAGGAAACAACAGGTGCTGGAGAGGATGTGGAGAAATAGGAACACTTTTACACTGTTGGTGGGACTGTAAACTAGTTCAACCATTGTGGAAGTCAGTGTGGCGATTCCTCAGGGATCTAGAACTAGAAATACCATTTGACCCAGCCATCCCATTACTGGGTATATACCCAAAGGACTATAAATCATGCTGCTATAAAGACACATGCACACGTATGTTTATTGCGGCATTATTCACAATAGCAAAGACTTGGAACCAACCCAAATGTCCAACAATGATAGACTGGATTAAGAAAATGTGGCACATATACACCATGGAATACTATGCAGCCATAAAAAATGATGAGTTCATGTCCTTTGTAGGGACATGGATGAAATTGGAAACCATCATTCTCAGTAAACTATCGCAAGAACAAAAAACCAAACACCGCATATTCTCACTCATAGGTGGGAATTGAAGAATGAGATCACATGGACACAGGAAGGGGAATATCACACTCTGGGGACTGTTGTGGGGTGGGGGGAGGGGGGAGGGATAGCATTGGGAGATATACCTAATGCTAGATGACGAGTTAGTGGGTGCAGCGCACCAGCATGGCACATGTATACATATGTAACTAACCTGCACAATGTGCACATGTACCCTAAAACTTAAAGTATAATAAAAAAAAAAAAAAAAAAGAAATCAGGTAATGTGATGCCTCCAGATTTGTTCTTTTTGCTTAGCCTCGCTTTGACTGTGTGGGCTCTTTTTTGGTTCCATATGAATTTTAGAATTGTTTTCTTCTGTGAAGAATGATGGTGATATTTTGATGGAGAGTTCCTTGAATTTGTAGACTGCTTTTGGCAGTATGGTCATTTTCACAATATTGATTCTACCCATCCATGAGCATGGGATGTGTTTTCATTTGTTTCTGTTGTCTATGATTTCTTTCAGCAGCGTTTTATAGTTTTCCTTGTAGAGGTTGTTCAACTCCTTTGTTAGGTATATTCCTAAGTATTTTATTTTTTTTTTTTTTGCTGCTATTGTAAAAGTGGTTGAATTCTTGATTTGGTTCTCTGCTTGGTCGCTGTTGGTGTACAGAAGAGCTACTGATTTGTGTACATTAATCTTGTATCTGGAAACTTTGCTGAATTATCAGTTCTAGGAGCTTTCTGGAGGAGTCCTTAGGGTTTTCAAGGTAAAGGATCATACTGTCAGCTAATGGTGACAGTTTGACTTTGTCTTTACCAATTTGAATGCCCTTCATTTCTTTATCTTTCCTGATTGTTCTGGGTAGGACTTCCAGTACTGTGTTGAAGAGGAGTGGTGAGTGTGGGCATCCTTGCCTTCTTCCAGTTCTCAGAGGGAATGCTTTCAACTTTTCCCCATTCAGTATTATGTTGCCTGTCAGTTTGTCATAGATGGCTTTTATTACGTTAAGGTATGTCCCTTTTATGCCGATTTTACTGAGAGTTTTAATCATAAAGCATAATGGATTTTGTTGAATGCTTTTTCTACATCTATTGAGATGATCATGTGCTTTTTGTTTTTAATTCTGTTTATGTGGTGTATCACATTTATTGACTTGTGTACATCCCTGCGTCCCTGTTATGAAACCCACTTGGTCATGGTGGATTATCTTTTTGATATGTTGTTGGATTCAGTTAGAGAGTATTTTGTTAAGGATTTTAGCATCTATGTTCATCAAGGTTATTGGTCTGTAGTTTTCTTTTTTAGTTATCTGCTTCCCTGGTTTTGGTATTAGAGTGATGCTGGCTTCATAGAATGAATTAGGGAGGGTTCCTTCTTTCTCTATCTTGTGGAATAGTGTCAAAAGGATTGGTACCAATTCTTTGAATGTCTGGTAGAATTCTGATGTGAATCCGTCTGGTCCTGGACTTTTTTTTTGTTGGTAAGTTTTAAATTACCATTTCAATCTCACTGCTTGTTATTGGTCTGTTCAGGGTATCTAAGTCTTCCTGATTTAGGCTAGGAAGGTTGTATTTTTTTCCAGGAATTTATCCATCTCTTCTAGGCTTTCTAGTTTATGTGCATAAAGGTGTTCACAGTAGCCTTGAATGATCTTCTGTATTTCAGTGATGTCAGTTGTAATATCTCCTGTTTCATTTCTTAGTGAAGTTATTTGGATTTTCTCTCTTCTTGGTTACTCTTGCTAATAGTCTATCCATTTTATTTATCTTTTCAAAGAACCAGCTTTTTGTTTCATTTATCTTTTGTATTTTTGTTTGTTTGTTTCAATTTCCTTTAGTTCTGCTCTGATCTTGGTTATTTCCTTTCTTCTGTGGGGTTCGGGTTTGGTTTGTTCTTGTTTCTCTAGTTCCTTGTGGTGTGACCTTAGAATGTCAGTTTGTGTTCTTTCTGTCTTTTTGATGTAGGTGTTTAGGGCTATGAAATTTCCTCCTAGCATTGCCTTTGCTGTATTCCAGAGGTTTTGGTAGGTTGCGTCATTATTGTCATTCAGTTCGAAGAATTTTTAAATTTCCATCTTGATTTTGTTTTTAACCCAATGCTCATTCAGGAGCAAGTTATTTAATTTCCATGTATTTGCATGGGTTTTGAAGGTTCCTTTTGGAGTTGATTTCCAGTTTTATTCCACTGTGGTCTGGGAAAGTGCTTGATATAATTTCAATTTTCTTGAATTTATCGAGGCTCGTTTTATGGTCTATCACGTGGTCTCTCTTGGAGAAAGTTCCATGTGCTGTTGAATAGAATGTATATTCTGTGGTTGTTGGATGAAATGGTCTGTATATATCTGTCAACGTTCATTTGGTCCAAGGTATAGTTTAAATCCATTGTTTCTTTGTTGACTTTCTGTCTTGATGTCCTGTCTAGTGCTGTCAGTGGAGTAGTGAAGTTGCCCACTATTATTGTGTTGCTGTCTATCTCATTTCTTAGGTCTATTAGTAATTGTTTCATAAATTTGGGATCTCCAGTGTTAGGTGCATATATGTTTAGGATTGTGATATTTTCCTGTTGGACAAAGCCTTTTACCATTATATAATGTCCTTCTTTGTCTCTTTCAACTGCTGTTGTTTTAAAGTTTGTTTTGTCTGATATAACAGTAGTTACGCCTGCTCACTTTTGGTATCCATTTTCATGAAATACCTTTTTCCACCCCTTTACTTTAAGTTTATGTGAGTCCTTATGTGTTAGGTGAGTGTCCTGAAGGGAGCAGATATTTGGTTGGTGAGTCCATCTGTTCTGTGGTTCTGTATCTTTTAAGTGGAATATTTAGGCCATTCACGTTCAATGTTACTATTGAAGTGTGAGGTACCATTGCATTCATGTGCTCTTTGTTGCTTGTGTAATTAGGTTTTTTTGTTTATTGTTTTTGCTTCTTAACTCATATTTTTGTTTTGTAAGTCCTGTGTGATTTATGCTTTAAAGAGGTTCTGTATCAATGTGTTTCCAGGATTTGTTTCAAGATTTAGAGCTTCTTTTAGTAGTTCTTGTTGTGGGTAGCTTGGTAATGGCGAGTTCTCTCAGCATTTGTTTGTCTGAAAATGACTATATCTTTTGTTCATATATGATGCTTAGTTTCACTGGACAAAAACTTCTTGGCTGATAATTGCTTTGTCTGAGGAGGCTGAAGAAACCCTTCTAGCTTGTAGAGTTTCTGCTGAGTTATATGCTGTTAATCTGATAGGTTTTTCTTTATTGGTTACCTAGTGCTCCGTCTCACAGCTCTTGAGATTTTTTCCTTTGTCTTAACTTTTGATAACCTGACGACAATGTGCCTAGGCGATGATCTTTTTGCAATGAATTTCCCAGGTGTTCTTTATGCTTCTTGTATTTGGATGTCTAGGTGTCTAACAAGGCTGGGGAAGTTCTCCTCGATTATTCCCCCAAATATGTTTTCCAAGCTTTTAGAATTCTCTTCTTCCTCAGGAACACTGATTAGTCTTAGGTTTGGTTGTTTTACGTAATTCCAGACTCCATGGAGGCTTTGCTCATATTTTCTTTTTTTTTTTCTTAGTATTTGTTGGATTGGGTTAATTTCAAGACCTTGTCTTTGAGCTCTGAATTTCTTTCTTCTACTTGTTCAATTCTATTGCTGAGACTTTCCAGAGCATTTTGCATTTCTAAAAGTGTTTCCAAAGTTTCCTGAATTTTTGATTGTTTTTTCTTTAAGCTATCTATTTTGTTGAATATTTCTCCCTTCACCTCTGGTATCATTTTTTGATTTCCCTGCATTGAGCTTCACCTTTCTCTGATGCCTCCCTGATTAGCTTAATAACTAATATCCTGAATTCTTTTTCAGGTAAATCAGGGATTTCTTCTTGGTTTGAATCCATTGCTGGTGAACTAGTGTGATTTTTTGGGGGGATAAAGAGCCTTGTTTTGTCATATTACCAGGGTTGGTTTTCTGGTTCCTTCTTATTTAGGTAGGCTGTCAGAGGGAAGGTCTAGGGCTGAATGCTGTTATTCAGATTCTTTTGTTCCACAGGATGTTCCTTTGATGTAGTACTCTCCCCCTTTTCCTATGAATGTGGCTTCCTGTGAGCTGAACTGCTGTAATTGTTGTCTCTCTTCCAGGTCTAGCCACCCAATGAGTCTACTCAGCTCTGGGCTGGTACTGGGGGTTGTCTGCACAGAGTCCTGTGATGTGAACCGACTATGGGTCTCTCAGCTCCTGTTCTGGTGGAGGTGGTGGTAGAAGGATGCAGTGGACTCTGTGAGGGTTCTCAGCTTTGGTGGTTTAATGCTGTATTTTTGTGCTGGTTGGCCTCCTGCTGGGAGGTGGCACTTTCCAGAGGGCATCAGCTGTGGTAGTATGGAGAGGAACTGACAGTGGGCAGGGCCATAGAACTCCCAAGATTATATGACCTTTGTCTTTAGCTACCAGGGTGGGTAGAGAAGGACCATCAGGTTGGGGCAGGGCTAGGTGTGTCTGAGTTCAGACTCTCTATGGGCAGGTCTTGCTGTGGCTGCTATAGGGGATGGGGGTGGGATTCCCAGGTCACTAGAGTTGTGTGCCTAGGAAGATTATGGCTACCTCTGCTGAGTCACGCATGTTGTCAGGGAAGTGGGGGAAAGCTGGCAGTCACAGGCCTCACCCAGCTGCCATGCAAACTGAAGGGCCAGTCTCACTTCCACCATGGCCCCCAAAACTGTTGTGCCCAAGTGAGTTAGAAAAATGCCACACTGAATTAAGAGTCCTTTATTAGCCGGCGACCGAGGGATGGCTAACGCTCAAAATTCTCTTGGCCCCGAGGAAGGGGCTTGATTAACTTTTATATCTTGGTTTAGGAAGGGGAGGGGGGGTCTAGTTAAAACAATTTTACAGAAGTTAAGTACTCAAAAAAGTTAAAAGGACAAATGGTTACAGGAAAGTAAACAATTCCAGGTGCAGGGGCTTTAAGACTATTACAAGGTGATAGACGGGGGGCTTTGGCCGTTATCAGTCAGATGAATTCTTGGGCACTGCGGATATAGCTTGCCACAGTATCTTATCAGTTAATTGCATTCTTGGATGTTCTGGGAGTCAGCTTGCACAAGTTAAGTCCTTGAGGAAGGCGCTGCCAGTGAAACAGCCAAGATGGAGTTTGTCTGGTTCTCTTAGCTAAGGGAGAAACAAGGCCAGGTGAATAAGGAAAAAACAAGGTTGGGCATTACAAAACAGCCCTGAGTATGTTTCCAGGCTGTGGGCAAGATGGGCTTGAAAACTTGCCCCAGGCTACCTGTCTCCCAGCTGAAAAAGAAAAGAGCTTGGTTCTTACCAGCCTGTGGAGTCTGCACACTGGATTTGCGCCCTCCCTTGAGGTCTGGCCAGGAGGCTTCTCGCCCCATTCAAATTGTTACAAATTTCAACAAGAGATGTCCTTCTCCCTGTGTAGTTTTACCCCCTGCTCCTCTGGCTGTCCTCCTGATGGATCCTTGTGGTGCCAGGTAGGAATGGGCTGCCTGGGGACCCAGTGTGCTCCCAGAGCCTTTCTGCTGCTTCCTCTACCCCTGTATTTGCTCAGCTCTCTAAATTGACTAAGCTCCAGATAAGATTGGAAACTTCTCCCGCAAACAGACCTGCTGTTTCTCCAGTGCAGGTGTGTGTTTGGGAGAGGAGGGTCTCCCTTTCCCACCTCTGCAGTTGGGGCACTCACAGTATTTGGTGTGTCTCCCAGGTTCTGCAGGAGCAGTCTGCTTCCTTCAGAGGTTCTGTGGGTCCTCTCGGGATTGGTAGTTTGTTCTTGCAGTTGATCTGGAGCTTAAATTCACAATGTGAGCCTACATGCTGCTGTGTCCAGAGCTGCAATCTAGTCCTGCTTCCTGTCCACCGTGATGATCCTTCAGTGTACAGACTTTTGACCCCTGATAAAATTTACTCCTCTGTACTTTTTGGATATGATTGTAAGTGGGACTGCTTTCTTAATTTATTTTTCAAAGAGCACATTGTTAATGTACAGACATACTTCTGATTTTTGTAAATTGATTTTTTATCTTGCAACTTTACTGAATTTATTTATCACTTCTAACAGTTCTTTGGTGGAGTCTTTACAGTTTTTTTTTTATATGTAGGATCATATTGTCAGCAAGCAGAGACAATTTCACTTTTTCCTTTCCTAATTGAATGCCTTTTATTTATTTTTCTTGCCTAATTGCTCTGGTAGGACTTCCAATATTATGTTGCACAGAGGTGGTAAGAGTGTGCATCCTTGTATTATTCCTTATCCTAGAGGAAAAGTCATCATGTTTTCACCATTGAATATGTTGAAGTCATCATGTTTTTACCGTTGAATATGTTAGGTGTGTGCTTCTCATATATGGACTTTGTTGTGTTGAGGAACATTCCTTCTATACCTAATTTGTTGAGAGTTTTTGTTGTGAAAGGAGGTTTAATTTTGTCAAATGCTTTTTGTGCACCTATTGAGATGATCATATGTTTTTTGTCCTTCGTTCTGCCAATATAGTGAATCACATTTATTGATTTGTGAATGTTGATCATCTTCACATCCCAGAGATAAGTCCCATTTGATCATGGTGAATGATCCTTTAACGTACAGTTGAATAGAGTTTGATAGTATTTTGGTGATAATTTTTGCATCTATGTTCATCAGTGATGTTGGCCTGTACTTTTCTGATAGTGACTTTGGCTTTGGTATCAGGGTAATGCTGGCCTTGTAAAATGAGTTTGGAAGTATTCTCTTTTCTTCAATTTTTTGTTAGAGTTTGAGAAGGATTGATATTAGTTATTTAAATGTTTGGTAGCATTCAACCATGAAGCCATTTGGGTCTGGGCTTTTCCTTGATGGGAGATTTTTGACTACTAATTCAATCTCTTTGCTCATTATTGGTCTGTTCAGATTTCTGATTTCTTTATGATTCTGTCTTGCTAGGTGATATGGTTTGGTTGTGTCCCCACCCAAATCTCATCTTGAATTGTAACTCCCACAATTCGCATATGTTGTGGGAGGAACCTGGTGGGAGGAGATTGAATTATGGGGGCAGGTCTTTTCTGCACTGTTCTCATGATAGTGAATAAGTCTCATGAGATCTAATGGTTTTTAAAAGGGGAGTTCCCCTGCACAAGCTCTCTCTCTCTCTCTTTGCCTGCTGCCATCCATGTAAGACGGGACTTGCTCCTCCTTGCCTTCTGCCATGATTGTGAGGCCTCCTCAGCCACGTGGAACTGTAAGTCCATTAAACTTCTCTTTCTTTTGTAAATTGCCCAGTCTCGGGTATGTCTTTTATCAGCAGCATGAAAACGGACTAATACAGTAGGCTATTTGTTTCAAGGAATTTATTAATTTTTTGTATGTTGTCCAATTTGTTTGTATATGATTGTTTATATTAGTCTCTTATGATGCTTTCTGTTTTTGCGTAATAAGTTGCAATGTCTCCTCTTTCATTTTTGAAATGAGTTTTGGTTGAGTCTTCTCCCTTTTTTTCTTAGTCTAGCTAATGGTTTGTCAATTTTGTTTAACTTTTCAGAAAAAAACCTCTTAGTTTCATTCATCTTTTGTATAACTTTTCTAGTCTCGATTTTATTTACTTTTGCCCTGATCTTTCTTATTTTTTTCTTCTTCTAACTTTGGGCTTAGTTTGTTATTCTTTTACTGGTTTCTTGGGGTGGAATATTAGTTTGTTTATTTGCAGTTTTCCATTTTTTTGAGGTAGGGATTTACTGCTATGAAATTCGCTCTTAGAACTGCTTTTGCTACCACCATAAATTTTGGCATGTTGTGTTTCCATTTTTGACTTAGTGTTTCCATTTTAAAATTTCCCTTTTAATTTCTTTGACCAAATAGTTGTTCAGGAGCATATTGTTTACTTTCCATACAGCTGGCAATTTTCCTGATTTCTCCTGTTATTTACTTCTAGTTTTATGCCATTTTGGTTGGAAAAAATACTTGATATGATTTTGATACTTTTAAATTTGTTAAGTTTTCTTTGTGGCTTAACACATGATATATCTGGGAGAATATTCTGCATCCACTTGAGAAGAATGCGTATTCCATTGCTGTTGGGTGGCATGTCAAGTACATGTCTATTATGCCCATTTGGTCTAAAGTATAGTTCAAATCCAGTGTTTTCTTATTGATTTTATTTCTGGGTGATCTGTCTTTTGTTGTAAGTGGGGTACTGAAATATCCTATTATTGTGTTGCAGTGTGTTTCCTTTCAGATCTCTTAATGTTTGCTTTATTTCTCCATCTTTTTTTATTTTTTGGCAGGATTTTGCCCTGTTGCCCAGACTGGAATGCAGTGGCACAATCACAGCTCACTGCAGCCCTGACCTCCCAGGCCCAAGCAAACAGCTGGGACCACAGGTGTACACTACCACACCTGGCTAATTTTTAAATTTTTTGTAGAGCTGGGCTCTCCCTATGTTGCCCATCCTGGTCTTGAACTCCTGGGCTCAAGTAATCCTCCTGCCTTGGCCTCCAAAAGTGCTGGGATTATAGTCATGAGCCACCATGCCCAGCCTGCCTTATATATTTAGATGCTCTGCTATTGGGTGCCCACACACACACACACACACACATTTATGTATATATTTACATATATACATATTTACAATTGTTTGCTCCTTTTAATGAATTAAACCCTTTACCACAATATAATGACCTTGTCTCTTTTTACAGTTTTGACTTTAAGTCTTTTTTTTCTGAAATAAGTATACCTACCCCTGCTGTCTTTTGTTTTCTATTTGAATGAAATATATTTTTCCCTCTCTTCATTTTCATTCTATGAGTATCCTTTAAGATGATGTGAATTGTAGACGGCATACAGTTGGGTCTTATTTTTTTAGTGGAGACATTTGCTCTGTGCATTTTGATTGAAAAATTTAGTCCATTTACATTCAAAGTAATTATTGGTAGGTAAAGACTTACTAGTGCCATTTTGTTAATCGTTTTCTGGTTGTTTTGTAAATCCTTTGTTTCTGCTTTTCTCTGTTGCTTTCTTCCTTTGTGGCCTGATGGCTTTCTGCTGTAGTATACTTTGGATCTTTTCTTTTTATCTTTTGTGTATCAGGTATAGGCTTTTGCTTTGTGATTATCCTGAGGCTTACATAAATCATCTTATACTTATAACGTGGTATTTATCTTGGAAACAACTAAATTTTGATCACATATAAAACTTTAAACTTTTACTCCCCTTCCTCTCACATTTTATGTTTTTGATGTCTCACTTTCATCTTTTTATAATTTGTATCCCTCAACAAATTACTGCAGCTTTAGTTGTTTTTAATAGCTTTGTCTTTTAACCTTTATACTAGAGATATAATGGATTTACCCACTGCCATAACAGTAGCAGTGTTTTGGTTTTGACAGTGTAGTTGTTTTTATTACCGGGTTTTATACTTTCATATGTTTTTGTATTACTAACTAGTGTCCTCTTCAGCTTGAAGAACTCCCTTGACATTTTAAGGCAAGTCTAGTGGTGATAAACTCTCTCATCTTTTTTTGTCTGAGAAAGTATTTATCACCTCTTCATTTTGAAAAATAGGATTGCTTGGTATAATATACTTGACTGGCAGTGTTTTTTCTTTCTGGATTTTGCATCTATCATTCTATACTCTTCTGGCCTGCAAGGTTTCTGCTGAGAAATCCATTGATAGTTGCATGGTGGTTCCCTTATAAATGATGTTCACTTTTCCCTTGCTGCTTTTAACACTGCATTTGCTTTTAGCTTTCGACAGTTTGATTATGATATAGCTTGGTGTGGGTCTCTTTTGATTCATCTTATTTGGTGTATTTTGTGCTTCCTGGATCTGGCTTTCTCTTTTCTTCTCCAGTCTTGGGATTTTTTCTGCTACGATTTCTTTGAATATGTTTTCGGTTTCTCTCCTTCTCTAGTCTCCTTCTTGTACACTGATAATATGTAACCTATCTTTTTTTTTTTTTGGGACAGAGTCCTGCTCTGTAGCCCAGGCTGGAATGCAATGGTGCGATCTCGCTCCGTCTCCCGGATTCAAGCAATTCTCCTGTCTCAGCCTCCCGAGTAGCTGGGATTACAGGTGCCTACCACAATGCCTGGATAATTTTGTATTTTAGTAGAGATGGGGTTGCATCATGTTGTAGCCAGGCTGGTCTCAAACTCCTGACCTCAGGTGATCTGCCCACTTCAACTTCCCAAAGTGCTGGGATTACAGGCATAAGCCACTGCGCCTGGCCTTATGTAACCTATCTTTACTCTTTTTCATTATTTTTTCTTTTTGTTCCTGAGAGTGAATGATTTCTGGTGATCTGTCTTCAAGTTCATTGATCTTTCCTTCTGCTTGATTAGTCTGCTACTCAACCCCTCTGTTGAATTTTTTAGTTAGGGTTCAGTTATAGTATTCTTCAGTCTATAACTTTTGTTTGGTACTTTTTATTACTTTCTATCTTTTTTTATCGATGCTCTCATTTTGTTTTTGTATTGCTCTCCTGACTTCATTGAGGATCTGTAATACCATTAGTTTGAATTCCCTGTCAGATAAACTGCATATCTCCAATTCATTCAGATTGGTTTATGTAGATTTACCTTGTTCCTTTATTTGGGAACAAGATAAATCTTGATCTTAATTTCCCTTGACTCTCTGTTATGATTTCTTTCTTTTTTTTGTTTTTGAGGCAGTGGCTCTGTCTATCACCCAGGCTGGAGTGCAGTGGCGCTGTGTCAGCTCACTGCAACTTCTGTCCCCCAGGCTCAAGCAGTTCTCTCACCTCAGCCTCCTGAGTAGCTGGGATTACAGGCATGCGCCACCATACCCAGCTAATTTTCATATTTTTAGTAGTGATGGGGTCTCACCATTTTGGCCAGGCTGGTCTTGAACTCCTGACCTCAAGTGATCCACCTGCCTTGGCCTCCCGAATTTCTGGGATTATAGGCATGAGCCACTGTGCCTGGCCCTCTGTTATGATTTCTAATTAAAAAGAAATACATGTATCAAATAGGCATGGTAAGACATCCAAACATTATAAAAAGGCATGTGGATGAAAAATGGACCTTCCTGATACTGCAGATCTCTAGTCCGTCTCTCCTAATGAAACAAACAAACAAAAAACAACAGATATTTTATGTACCATTAGGCTAGGTGATGGAAATACAAGAATAACAAAATACATGTGGTCTCTGCCCTGAAATGTTTTTAGTGTTCTAAAGAAGATAGACACCACAATATGCAGTTACAGCGTCATTAATTTTAGAATAGGGAAGTCCAGGTTCTGATAGGGAATTCCAGGTTACACTCACAATAATAGGCGAGAGAAGTATGTATGGTGATTTAATGAAAGTGAGGTCCGTAGAGGTTAGGTAAATTGCCAGAAGTCACAGTTTTGTAAATTATGGAGATAGGATTTCTGAACACATCTGTTTGAATCAAAGTTCATATTATTTCTGGGAACTACTTGATTTATCAGTAGAGTGCTTCAGTTTCAGTTTTACTTTCTGTAATGTCTGAGGAGAGAAACTTAGTGACAAGAGGGAATTTCCCAGCTACAAAAAGACATAATTGGAAAAATATTTATTATTAATAGACACTACTTAGGAAATTCCATTTTCCTTTTATATTTTACTTGGCAGGTTTCCAAGAATGTGGAAGAACATGTAACTAGTATTTTGCTTGCATTTAAACATTTTCGCCTTTGAATTCAGCGGGATATTTTGCTTTTTAATTTTTTTTCAGAATTCAAAATTGTATTTTTCACCTGTCACTCCTGGGTCATAAACAAAATATACTAAGGTATATTAACTTTTTAGCTGGGCGCGGTGGCTCACGCCTGTAATCCCAGCACTTTGGGAGGCTGAGGCGGGCGGATCACAAGGTCAGGATATCGAGACCATCCTGGCTAACACGGTGAGACCCCGTCTCTACTAAAAATACAAAAAAATCAGCCGGGCGTGGTGGCGGGCGCCTGTAGTCCCAGTTGCTCCGGAGGCTGAGGCAGGAGAATGGCGTGAACCCGGGAGGCGGAGCTTGCAGTGAGCTGAGATCGCGCCACTGCACTCCAGCGCACCACTGCACTCCAGCCTGGGCGACAGAGCGAGACTCCGTCTCAAAAAAAAAAAGAAAAAAAAAACTTTTTAGGCAACACACACACACACACACACACACTTCTTAAGAAGTGACTGTGAAAGGAGGTTATAAATTCAGTAACCTTTTTAACATCCTGTTTTGGGCAGATACAGTTGTAGAAGAAGGCGGAGCTGTTCTTATTGTAGTAGCCTGTGTAATCTAGGTCATCACAGGGCGGGCTGGTGCAATTCTCTGGAAGGGGGAACTATGACTGCATCAGGGATCCAACGTCAGCAGCTGAACATGACAAAACTGTGGAGTTTATTGGGACATAAAGAGCACTCAGGAACCTTCTTTGGCTCAATTTTAATAGTTGTCAAACAGAATAGAAATGTCTGCCCTTCCAGGGCAGCCATTTTTGCACAACTCCAGTGGGGATGTTGTTCACAGTGGGGAGGTATCATTCACATGGAATACATGATCAGTGGGGCCCCTGAAGTTGTGCAATGTGGAGGTACTATGGTCTATTTATCTTCCAAGACTGTTCTGAGAGGCTCAAGTTACACAATGAATATATAAGGACTTTATAAGCCTGTCAATATTCGTAAATAATGACAATAATAATTGTTGTTTTCTGGCCAGTTCTGCCCTTTGAGCAAAGCTTTCTTATCTAGTTTGCACTACTGGCTAAGACTTGGCTTAGCACTCACAGTGAAGCTGTGGAGTTCTCTTGTTGAATATATACATTTTCACAGAACACAAACTTCACACATGATCTCTTTGTGACTATAATGGAGCAAGATGGAAATTAGACTACTTCATGATCATTTCAGAACAGAGAAAAATAAGAACACTGTCCAATCCATGAAAATGAGTGAACATTCCCCTTTCCTGGCTAATAATGAATAACTGCTGATTCTTTCCAATTATAGCATTAGCTTACTTCATTCCTTTCAATGTTTAGATAAGAATAATTAAGATACCTAATCAGGGAATTCCCCCTGTTTCTGTACAACATCCAGTCCAGGGAAGATCCCCATTTTCTTGAAAGCTCCCCCAAATCACCTACCACAAACTCAAATCCTGTAAGTTTTTTCTAACACCTTCTTACTGATATGCTCAAGGGTCTCCCATGGTATTTGTTTCTCCCCCTTGCAATGAATTAATAAACCCAGTTTTATAGAACTGCAGATGTGTTGCTGGTGGTCTTTGACTAGAGGACATTGACAAATTCATACAGTAGTTATTACTCAGCCAGGAGCCCTCTCTCTATCTCAGTCAGAGAGGTGGCTCCTCTGACTTCTCTAAGGATTTTGTCTATGGCATTGGTGCTGTTTCAGAGCCCAAAGCTGGACATGTAAACATCAGAACCAAATAACATAAATTTCCAGTTTTATTTATTTTAATATGTTTTAGAGACGGTGTCTCACTCTGTCACTCAGGTTGGAGTGCAGTGGCTCAGACATGGCCCACTGCAGCCTGGACCGCTCAAGGCTCAGGTAATCCTCCCACCGCAGCACCCCAAATAGCTGGGACTACAGGCATGCACCACCACATCTGGCCAATTTTTGTATTTTTTATAGAGACAAGTTTTCACCATATCACCCAGGCTGGTCTTAAACTCCTGAGCTCAGGCAATCCGCCCACCTCGGCCTCCTAAATTGCTGGGTTTTACAGGTATGAGCCACCTTGCCAGGTTTGCAGTTTTCTTTAGATTTGCTTTGTGATAAGGTGGTAAACTTGTTAGAATAAAGGGATTATGTAAATTTCTATTTAGTGAGTAATCAAATGGTACACACATCTAAATTAAATGTCTAAGATAGCTTAGTTATTAAGCAGCTTACATGGAAGATAGCAGAGTATACATATGTATATCTACACAAATATTTAACAGAAACACTGTAAAGAGATTCAGTAATATTCATGCTAAAATGAGAAGAAGACTAGGGAGGTAGTGAATGAAGAATCAAATCAGTAGTATTTTGTAGGGAATAAATTATCGAGGAAAATTTATGGAAAGAGAAGATCTGAAGGTGCAGTTTAAACGAGATGACTATTTTTGCTACCACAGACAAGAAAAAGTTTCTCCAGAGTCTGGATGGCACATTTTTAATGTATGGTCATGGTTAGTCATGTGTGCATCCTCTTATACTCTGGGGCAATAAAATGTTTTGATAGGTGAGTACCATAATATGAATTAGTAATTTTGTATTCATAACTTGTAGGCAGATGTGCAAAGGCTCTAAAAATCTGCATAATGTATGCCTAACCTAAATCACACATATAAAAACATGTTAACAGGATTGTCCTTGGTTTTAAGTTCAGTTTCTATTTTAGTATTCACATTGCCCATCCTTGCTGAAACTCACTTTTCTCATTTATAAGAGTTATAGGAGGAGTGAATACGATAATGCATGTGGAACTGCTTCATGAACTGTGGTACATTAATTAATTTTAGTTTTGGATCCTGGCTCTGCTCTAAGGTTTTCTCTTTTCCAGCTTAGTGTTGTTTTGAGGGTGAACACTGTGCTAGGCACATGCAGAAAAAGTAGCAATTATTCTACCTTTAGATGTTTTGCTATTAACATAGTTTCTAAAATTACTCATCTGTGGGGTGTTCAATAAATATTTCTCTACTGACTAACATATGACAGGCAGATCAGTTAATTGGATGTAATACTTTCATTCATACAGTGTAGCATGTGATCTTATACATGGAAATTGGCAAAATGTGCCAGAGTTACCAAACTGGCTTTCAGGATCTAGTTGTGACAGTCAGTTTTGGTTTATTATCTCTCCTGTATTTGCTGTGACTTGTACCTGTTTATATAATCTCATGTATAACATCAAATCTCTTAGCAAGAATTTAACACTGACTTTGAATGCAGTTAAATCTCAACCTGATTAAGGATTGTTTTCTAATACAACTCTTTCCCTAAACCTCAAAACATTTAGAGAATTCTAAGGGTCTTCTTTTGCCTCAGTTACCACTCATAGCACTAATGCAATGGGTTGGCTGCTTTGGCATTATGGGATGCTTGTTTTGACTATTGAGGTTTTGAATATTACAAATATAGTGAAACAATAGTGAAGCACAGATTGCCCAGAAAGGGTAAAGTTTCAACATCTTCCCACAAAAACAATGATTGAGTCTTTTCATTAGTTAGCTCCTAAAAAATCAGCATAAAACTAGATAATAATAGGATACCTGCTGATCTGTGAGATAAAAACATTCTTTTAAATTGCATGCCAATTTGAAAAGATAAATATTGATGCCAATGTACTGGTGATGAAGTGGGGGCCTGGGGTGTGGGGATGAGACCAGCTGGCAGGCATTGGCTAAGCCAGACCCTGGGCTGAGTTGGATTGCATAGGCCTTGTGACTCTGTTATTAAACACAGATCCTGAGGGTGAATGACAGCATCTGTGAGATTTTTGAGTCAGTTCTGAAGTAGGTTCTCAGCCAAGTTAGGCAGACATAGAAAAGTAATTATAAAATGCCTAGGCACCAGCCCCACCTAGAGTTGATGCTTAGAATGAGGTAGATAGTAGCGGAAGGAGCAGTTTTTTAAGCCAGTGAGCTTTACAGTGGGGGATGGGGCAGAATGGGGAAGTCCTTTATTCTGAGCTCTTAAGCATGCCAGGAGCAGATGCCTGATTTTACTGTGTGGCACTTTGTGGCCCAGAAACTTTCCAGATTCTGTATTTTCCTATCTGGTTAAATGTAACTGTATTTACCTGTGTTTCAAAGCCTGAATGCTTTATTTATTCTCTACTTAATTTTCTTTTCCAGTTTTTCCTAACAAGCTTCCCTAGATTTACTTGTTCTCACTTCCTAGATGCTATTTGTATTCTTCCTTCTTCTCTAGTTCATTGGAAATTTCTGCTTCTTTGAGACTGAGGTTATATTCCACTTCTTCTGACTACACCACCACCATCAATCTCCTTCTCTGAACTCTTGGATCATTACTTCAACCTGAAACAACTCATCAGGTATCTATAAAGGTGGTTATTTGAGCTCCTGTTTTTAGGATTCCAAAATGATGCCAAGATATGTAAAATAAAATGTTAATTGCATTTTTTTTGAGGGGGTTAGAACTATGTAAGTCCCAAAAGAGACAAAGAGTTTAGCTCAAAGCTATCAGATGTTGGAATCAGAAGTTTGGCTTAGGTTAATAAAATGTTTTGCTGTTTAATTTACAAAATTTTTCAAGATCAGGTCCCTGGAGGGAAAATAGCAAAAGGAATTCCTAATAGAGAAAAGTTGCAAACCACTAATTGTGTATAGATTTGGTATTTTGTTGTGTGTAATAAAGTGGTTGAGAGTATGATCTTTGAAGTCAGGCAGACCTGGGTTTGCCACTTTCTATCTGTATAACTCTGTACTTTGCATTATCTTTTGGAGTCTTGGTTTCTCACCTAGAAAGTGAGTCAAGGCAAATAATTTACTCAGCACAATGCCTGCCATATAGTAAATGTTCAGTGTTATCATTATTGTTATTGCATCTTATTTGCTCTTTTTTGTGGTTTATGTCCTGTGTTAGGCAGAATAGTTGCCTATTGCCCCAACCCCACCAAATGTTCCAGCACCTCTGATATTACCTCACATGGCAAGAGGGCTTTGAAGATGTGATTGAGTCAAGGATCTTGAATGGGGAGATTATCCTGAATTACTCAGGTGGACCCAGTGTAATCACAAAGGTTTTTCAAAGATGGAAGAGAGGCAGAAGAGCCAGAAAAGGATATGTGACAATGGAGTCAGTGTCAGAGTTGGAGTGACGTGATGTGAGAAGGATTCAACCTGCTGTTTCTGGCTTTGAGGATGAAAGAAGGGGCCATGAGCCAAGCAATACAGGTGGCTTCTTTCAAGAAGTTGGAAAAGGTAAGGAAATGGGTTCTCACCTAGAACTGCTGGAAAGCAACCCAGCCCTACTGACACCATGATTTTAGCTCAGTGAGACTCTGTCCAGATTTCTGACCTCTAGAACTATAAGATAATAAATTTGCGTTGTTTTAAGCCACTAAGTTTGTGGTAATTTGATAAAACATCAACAAAAAATGAACACTTCATCCCAGCAGGACTCCTTTTGAAGACCAGTTCTGTATACATCATCGTATCCAGTGTAAGTATTGGATGTAAATATGGATCAATAATTTGGAATTTACTGAGGTTTCCAGTGGTGAGGCACAATAACTTGTAATCTGCAATTTTTTGTAGTGGAGAAGAGATAACCATGAGTCAGCTCTCTTTCTGCATACACATTTCCATTGCAGCACAAGTTAAAGATACTGGAGAAATTCCCCATCTTACTACCAAGGACAGACCTAACTGACAATAAATTCATCTATAGCCCAGTCAGGGTTTTCCCCTCATTGTCCCTGCCTTCCACAATTGCAGCTAGTTTTCAAAAAGATACATAAAAATAGCTACCATGAATTTAGCACATGGTATGTGCCAGGAGTTATGCTAAATGCTCTGCATATGTTATCTTACTTAATCCTCCAAAATTTTCCATGGTGGTAAAAATAAATGTTTCTTGTTTTCAAACTTCAGGTCATGACTCTCAGTGGATTTTGAAATCAATTTTGTAGGGAGTGATCAGTAGTTATTAAACAATAAAATAGAATATGAAATATCATTGCATTTCAGGAAGTAAGAGTAGGCATAGTTTCATCAAATTTTGGTTTCAATTATATATATATCATATCATGTCTATAAAATAAACACATATGTGTGTGTACTGGGTTGTGTTACAGAACATATTTCTTACAATGAGTCCTAGTAAAAATTACTTTCTTTTTTTTGAGATGGCGTTTTTGCTCTTGTTGCCCAGGCTGGAGTGCATTGCGCAATCTCGGCTCACTGCAACCTCCACCTCCCACGTTCAAGCGATTCTCCTGCCTCAGCCTCCTGAGTAGCTGGAATTACAGACATGTGCCACCACGCCCAGATAATTTTGTTTTTTTTTTCTTTGTAGAGACGGGGTTTCTCCATGTTGGTCAGGCTGGTCTCGAACTCCTGACCTCAGGTGATCCGCCCACCCCAGCCTCCCAAAGTGCTGGGATTACAGGTGTGAGCCACCACACCCAGCCCTTAAAAAATTACTTCTTGGAGTGGGTTGTATTTAAATTTTTTAAAAACCACCAATGAAGTGGTTAAGAATATAGGCTTTAGCAACAGGGCTACCTGAGTTTATTCTCAGTTCTTTATTTTACCAGCTCTGTGATCTTGAGCATATTACTTACTGTTTTTACCTCAGTTACCTCATTTATAGGATCCTATCTCATAGGGACTTTTGAGGAGTAAATGAGTTCATTCAAGTTAAGCACTTTGAACAGTGCCTTAGTAATTAACGATTAGCTAATGTTACTTTCCCAGTGTTATGTGGGTTAGTAAGTGGTAAAACCTACCAGATTCCCGTTCTGTCTGACAAAGTCTAGTCTCTTAGCTACTGTGTGTCGCTGCCTGAGTTTGAAATCTAAAGCAATTTTACAGTAATTTATGTGGCCCCTCAAAACAAACAAATCAACAAAATTAAAAAGTCTCCCTTTATAATAAATGGTACCAGTACATGAAAATACTGGGGATGCTTTTTTCTCAGGGAATTGGCTGATTTGGCATAACCTTATCTCTGAGGGAAAACAAGTTTTGTGACTTGTTCCACTCTGAATTTCAAGAGAGGAATATGTGGAAGGTACTGAGTGCTTTTGACATATAGAGAACAAAGCGATGACTCACTTAAACCCTGACAGTAGGGGCACCATATAAATTATTATATCTAAAGGGAATCAGGTCAAAGAAGAAATCTTGCAAGAATCTGGAGGGAGATCTGTTGTCTGAAAGCTTATTAGGTGACTAGGGTATAGGTTTTGCTAGTGTTTGTTTTTATCTTGTTTTTTCCCTTCCTCTGTTCCAGCAGGCATTTTAGTGATCTCTTGAAACATGTTTTGACTCTACTTGGTGATTGAAATACACAGCCAGGCTATGTTGCTTTTATAAGCTCTGAAAGTTTAAGAATTTAGGAAGCTAATGACTGTCTTAAATTACAGTTAAATCTAATTGATAAAATCCTGGGACATTGAACGATTGATTTTAGTATTCAGCTAATAACCCATTTAAAATGAATTCCATACTTCTTTCAACTTGCTTGACTGAAGAGTAATTTTGTCGCTAGTTACTGTATTACTGGAAAATGTATTCCTAGGCTTTAAGATTTGGGAAGCGTGTGAGTCTAACTTCTCAAACAGAATTTGACAAGGACGTAGCAGTGTTTTAAAAAGTCAGGGAAAGGAAAGAGGTGTGTTCAGCATTCCTGCCCCATCTTAACATATTCTTTTTCTCATCTTAACAGTGGTAATATTTTATGTTATTTTGGTTTGATTTTTGTTTGTGGCATACAGCTCTGCTGTCCTGTGACTCTAAGTAGAAGAGAAAATAGTGCCAATAATTTCTTCGTGAAGATGCACCTTTCTCTCTTAAGTCTTGAACAATGTTTGAGGTAGGTGGTGGCCTAAATGAATAAGCATGTCGTGTGTGATTACTTAGTGAGTGTAGTTTTGTAAGGCGCACCAAGGAACTGGTAATTAACCGCTAGGCATGAGATTACCCCAAGATTCTACAAACCTACCTAAGCGGTGTTATATTTGTGAAAAGATTAGAGGAGCTGAACTGTGTATCTTCTTGGTCTCCAGTGGGCAGATACAAGGGGATTGCAGCAAAGATTGGGGAAGTGGCCTCCAAGTATGCATGTGGATGTCCTCTGCTCCTCTGAAACATGACGGATGGCCATTGTCTTTTTTAGAACAAATAAAAAGCAGAAATATATTTGCCTTTTAGAGAGAGCTCGGTGTTCCTTTTTGCCAAACACAGTACTCTCTCACACCTGCCTTCTGGGGCAGGGATATTTTATTGGACCACAGATATTCTGAGGGGAAAGAAGTTAAAAGTCAGAGCTTGACAAATGCCAGCTCCGGTGCTAATCAGCATTTGTCAAATGCTCTGATTCTAGGCTTTGAAAAGTCTTGAGTTATTAATGAAGTACCCACTATTCACTGTACACTGTGTAAAGTCCCCAAAATGGAAAGAATAATACTTGCTAGTGTCCTTTTGAAGTTCATGTTTATATTGTCTGTTTCCAGGAAAAGTGCTTTCCGCTGGGCTGATGAGAACACCTTGGCACTCTTTCCTGCAATGGGCACAGATTGAGGGTCTTCCTGGTGTGGCATCATCAAATCCCTGTTGTTCAAACCGACTAATTAGCTCGTTCTTATCTACAAGTAGCAGGGGCCCTAAAGCTCTCTGAGAAGATCTCATACTGTGTCTCCTACATTTCATCTTCTATAATCTCTTATTCTTAGAGACAGAAAGATGGTTAAAAGACATCACTTCATTTCTTTCTCTGGATTTGGAAAGAGTTATATATTGGGATTATGCTGTTAGTTTACACTTGCATTGTTTAAATTAGAGAAAAGGTTATTTTGTGCAGAACAAATAAAAATTACTCTTTAACTACCTTTCAGAATATCCCAACTTTTAACATAAGCTGTTTTGTAAAGGCTGGTTGTAGTGACTTGCTTCATAATAGACTATTAAAATAAGATGCATTGAAATCTTGTTCTTTTCTTTACAATACCATGTATCAGCTCTGTTTTGAGAGGCAAACTCAATTTTCCCCTGAAATTAGGAAATTACTGTAAGGGACTGGAATGACACACAAGAAAAGATTACATCATAGCAGGGAGACTAGCCAGTTAGAATGGGGATTTCTTTACAAACACTAGACTGGACTATGGATTATAATTTACCTAGTGTTAATAGTTGCAGTCATACATTAAGGACAATATATATGTTCTTTAGTTTTTTGTCACTGAGCAGAGGTAGAAACAGGGAAACAACAAAGGCCGAATAATTTCCAGCCATTGCTGCTTTGTTTGCACGGAGCCCTTTGAAATGTGAACTAAGAATATTTCTCAGAAGGTTTTTAGGTGATTCATATACACAGTAAAGTTTCAGAAGTGCTATATTCGAGGGCATATGGAAACCCATGGCTTTTCTGCTAGAGGATTGTCAAAAGTCCAGAATTTCATAACTAAATACCATGAATTTAGTATAGTAGAGCACAGAACTAAAGGCTGTCTTGTGGCTGCGAAGAGTTGACTTCACATAGCATAAACTATAGTCTAAGACAGTGACTTAGACATAAGAGAGAATAGAACTTGGTAACTGGGATTGTTTTACAGCGTGATCATGTATATTTCTATATTATTCTAAAAATATTTATTATATTTATATAAAAATTGTTACAACCGTGTACAAGTGTGCATAAATAAATAGTGTATTTATGTAGTCTTTATTTGAATGTCAGGCCAGTTAGAGAAGCTAGACATGTATAACCAGTTTAGTCTTAACAATCAAGTTCAGAAAATAATATGTAGACTTCTACCTAGTTCCTTTTCTGAATAATATTATAGACTTAAGGAAGCTAATAAGAGTCCAAGATTCTCTGAGTGCCTTTGTGAATTATTTCATCTGATTCATGTATGTACCTTCATATAATGGCTTTTAATATTGAGGAATATTTGGAGATTAAAAGATTAGAGTAATTCTGAGCTCATTAAATTGTAGATTGTCATTTCTTATGAGGATTTACTTTTCTGGTACAACATGTTTTTATCACTAGTTATAATGTATTTTTTTACTTTTGGCTTAGATTTTGAGCCCTCTATTCATGACATATCAAATGTAGTTCTTTAGATATGCTGCTTTCTAATTAGGAAGCAGAATGTGATAGTCTACTATTCTCTAGCCACGTACCTACTAGTGAATATATAAAGGATGGAATTCAGGCCATGGTTTATGAAATTCAGGCTGTGTTTTTGAGTACTTCCAAGTATGTTTCAAGTAACTTGGTTATGGTTTTGAATGACTAGGAAAATGCTTTGCTTTTTTTGAAAGGGAAATTATTCAAAAATGAGATTCAATGGAAAACACAGAGGGTGCTAAAAATGCAGAGACATTGTATAAACCTATAAGAAATTTTACATGGAACCAGAATTTTGATGCCCCTTAAAAGGAAACCAATGAGATTCCTTATTCATTAGTACTTTGAAAGTTGGCAGTGGAATGAGGATCTGTGGAGGAAGGGACAGCTGGATCTTGCACTCAGGACTTCTGCCCTCTGCTCCTCAAAGAACTCACTAGTCACTGTTCCCACTCCCACCCTGGCACCAAGGAAAATGTTGATGTTTCCACCTTTCCCACCCAGGCCTATTTAGGGCATACAACCCTTCCTGAATTTCCTGCAGTACAGTTGAGATCACACTGTAGCCTCTAACAAGCATTTACCAGAGATTCAGGGATGGCAACAGAGAACTACAATATAACGAGTAACAGATAACCACTCCATAGATGTTGCATGCATTTCAGAGTGTATACAGCCCATTCTCACCTTACAGGAGAACCAGGAAAAGAGAACAATTTGGGAAGGTCTCTTCATTTAATTTTTCCCACACTGCTGCCTCTTCTATCTTTGGCTTGTTTCTTCTTCTCACTTAGGAGGAAGTGGTTCTCAGATAATTGACTAATCACTTCTTCATGGTCGTGAACTCAAGGACTTACCTGTTATGAGGGGAGAAGCATAATAAAGATTACATCATGTGAACTTTTGAAATAAAATGCCCGAAGACATAAGAGAGACCCTTACCACTGTCACACTCAAAAGGAAAGCTTAGTAGCTACAGAGATTTAAAAAGCAAGCAAACAAGCAACCAAGCAAACAACAAAGACCTGAAGAAAATTCCAGAATAATCCTCAACCTGTGCTTTCACATGCTAAAATTTCATAATGAGAAAGATAAACTATGTATCTTGTGGTGTCAGTGGTCAGTGTGGTGATAGTAGTTGTGGTTTGGGCTGCTTTTTTCCTTGTTTATTTTTTCCAAATTTTATTTGGGAAAATTTCTGCTGTTTCCGAACTAAAGTTACATATACTGGATGATATAACTTTAACTCCTAAGAGTATGTTTGGCTATGTTTTTGGAATTAGGTATTATGCATGCCACCTTGTGGCCATTATTAAGAAAACACCTAACATGAAGACAAGAAACAGGATCATTAGCGAGAGCAGCTTGAGCTTGGAGCGGTACTTTCCCAAGTCTGTTTCTCCAACAGCATCCTTAGAACCCTTAGAACCTGGATATCACATTTTAGTGGGAGGAGACAGACAATAAATAAAACAAAGTATAGTAAGTGCTCTGGAGAAAAGTAATGCAAAGAAGAGGGCCAGAAAGTATCAAAAAGTTTGAAATTACAAATAAGGTACTCTTGGAAGACCTCACTAAGGTCACATTTGAGCAGAGATCTGAACAGCATGAGAGACAACTAGGGGTGGGGGGCCAGAATAATGTTTCAGATATGGACATTGCAACTGCAAAGGCCTGAGACAGGAATTTGCCTGGCCTGTTCCAGCTTAGCAAAGAAAGAGGCCTGTGTTGCTGATACTCAGAGAGGAAGGAGGCGATAGTAGAACATGAAGCCAGAAAAGTGACCAGATGCAGGAGTGACTAAGGCTTTGTAGACTGCTGTATAGACTCTGAGGGAAATGAGCAGTCATTGATGGGTTTTTCGCACAGAAGGATCTTGGTGTGTTTTAAAAGGAACATTCTGTATTCTATGTTGAAAACAGACTGAAAAGCACAAGAGAAAGAACAGGAAGAGCAATTAGGAGGCTGTGGTAGATTATTATTCAGCAAATATTCACCCTACTGTCCTCCCCATAAAATTTCCCCAGGCCACCATCACTGGATTTGGCTATTTGACTTGCTGTAGTCAATGGAATGTGAGTGAAAAGTGACTATGTACCAGTGGGGAGGCAAAGCCTTAAAAGACCCAGCAAATTTCTTCCAGCCCTTTTGTGCTTCTGCCAAAAGAATACTGCGAGCAGTCAGTGCCCTTAAGCCTGGGCCTCAGAACAAGAGATATGGAGCAAACCTGAACCTGAACAGCAGCCTAGAATCAAGCCAAGATGACCCTGCAAAGCCCAGCCAATGATAGCAAAGCTACAGCAGACTTGTAGACCAATGAATATGAAATAAATTGCATTGAAAGCTACTGAGATTGGAGGAATAATTTTTATGCAGGATTACTGCAGTGAACCTGATTGATACAGGAGCTACTGCAATAATCCAGGGAAAGAGGGGATGATGAGCTGAAGTAAACTACGATGGTTGTGATCGGATTAGAGTCTGTATATACATTTGAGGACAAGATTTGAAAGAATTTGCCGACGGTTTAGCTATTAAGTGTGAAAGAGAAATTTTGAAATTTTGGTCCAAACAATGGGAATGATTGAGTTGCCATTTACTGACACAGGGAACATGAAAGAAGGGGCAGGTTTACTTGATTCAGGGCATGCAGAGGAGAGCAGAGTTAAACTTTGTATATGTTAAGTTTCATATGCGTCTTATATTTGGAAGTAGAGGTATCTTCCTATATTTGTAAAAAGAGGTATCCAGCAAGTAGTTTGACATTTAAAAAAGATTTCTGGAGATCATTTCTGCTCTGGCTATAATGGGATGACAGAGACTACATTTACTGTATACCTCAAACAAATAGAAAATTGGACAAAACAATGTTTTCAGGCATAATAAACAAATTGAACCTTATTATTGCCCCAGCTTGGCTTGCCACCTAGAGGCAGTTTTCAAGCTTTAATAGATGGAGGGTTTATTAGTCTGTTTTCATGCTGCTATAAAGAATGACCTGAAACTGAGTAATTTAAGAAGGAAAGAGGTTTAATTGACTCACAGTTCCTCATGGCTGGGGAGGCCTCAGGAAACTTACAATCATGGTGGAAGGTGAAGGGGAAGCAAGGCATGTCTTTAAGAGGTGGCAGGAGAGAGAGAGAGAGAGAGAGAGACAGAGAGAGAGAGAGAGACAGAGAGAGCAAGAGCGCAGGGGAAACTGCCACTTTTAAACCGTCAGATCTCATGAGAACTCCCTCACTATCACAAGAACAGCATAGGGAAAACTGCCCACATGATCCAGTCACCTCCCACCAAGTCCCTTTCTTGACACATGGGGGATTACAATTTGAGATAAGACTTAGGTGGGGACACAGAGCCAAACCATATCAGAGGGAAACCTCGAACAGATCCTGGTAGTCTACCTTAGTGGAGGGATTAGAAATTAGAGTTCACGGAGACTAAAGTGGATAGAGATTTTGGGTGGGGGGGTTGGTGAAGAGAGAGAGAGAGAGAGAAGAGAGAATATACCCAGAGATCACAAAGGGGTCCCTTGAGCCTTGGTATGTGCATGTGAGAGAGAAAGATACCCCTGGCAGGGGTAAGAACTGCTGGGAGGCAATAAGCCAAATAATTCCTGAAGCTCACTTAAGGCTGGGAAGAGTTTGTGTTCCCATCGGTTAGAGTGGAAAGACCTTATTACACTGTATTATATAGGGGCATTGAATAGAATCCTCAGAAGAATACCTCAGTAGCAAAGTTAGTAGTGAGGCTAAATTAGCCCTGGACTAAAATATACTCTGGATTTCCCTAACAAGCCTCAAAAGAGGTAGACTGCTACTAAGTAACATAACTGTGTGCTAGAACAAAGCCTAAGACTACTAGAAGGGTTACAACAAAATCTACCACCCTATTAAGTGAGGTTTCAATGTCGCAAAGCAATAAAACATTTACCAGACAGTAGAAAGAATAAGAAACCTAACCCATAATCAGAAGAAAAATGTCAATAAATAGAAACAGCACCAGAAATGACAGAGGTGATGTAATGACTAAAATTGTCTATTGTAAATATGCTTCACATCATGAGTAAGGTATAGGGAAGCATGAGCATGATGAAGAGAGATATAGATAATAGAAGAAGACTGAAATCAAAGTTATAGAGATGAAAAATACAATAGATTCTTCATTTCGTCTCTGAAATGAATAGATTGAACGGGATCAACAGCTGATTAGATACTGCAGAAGAAAAGATGAGTGAAATTGAAGGAGCAATAGAATCTATCAAAAATGAAGCTCAGGGAGAAAAATGACTAATAGAAAAATGAACAGAGCATCAGTGACTTCAGGAACAAAGTCAGGAGATCTAATATAATTGGAACCACTGAAGCAAGGTGGAAGAGTGTAAAAAGAGAAGACATAATGGCCAAATGTTTGTCCAACTGTCATGAAAAGTATAAACTCATAGATCCTAGAAACTAAAAGAATCCTAAGAAGGAAAAGCATCCTAAGAAAATCACACCAATACACATTGTAATTGAATTTTAGAAAACCAGTTTTGATAAAGAGAAAAATCATAATAGCAGCCAGAGGAAAAAAAAAGGCACTGTCTCAACAGAAACTTCTCATCAGAAACTACACAAACTGGATGACAGTCCTCCAAGTGTTGAAAGAAAAAAAACCTGTCAATCTAGAATTCTATATCCAGGTTTTTGATTTTTTAAAAATAAAGGTGAATAAACAATTCTCCAGACAAAAGAGGTAAAATTCATTGTCAGCAAACTAAATATAAGAAATATTAAAGGAAGTTATTCAGGCAGAAGGAAAATGATGCCAGATGGAAACTTGTGTATTCACATAGGAATAAAAAGTGCCAGAAATGATAAATATATAGATACATGAAAAATACTTAATTTTCTTAGTTTTTAAGTCTCTTTAACAGATAATTGACTGCTTAAAGCAAAATAGAAATAATGTACTGTTGGCTTTATAACATATATAGAAGTAAGGTATATGATAAGGACACTGTAACTTACCATAGTTGTGTTAAGCAGCTTCTAAGATGCTCCCCAACAGTCTCTGCATCCTACTGTTCAACTCTAATATAGTCTCATCCTGCATGGCATAGGGCCAAACTCTGTAAAGAATAGAATATGGAGAACTGACAATGTATGGATTTTAAGCCTAGGTCAAAAAGATATTGGAGCTTCCAACTTGCTCCTTTTTGCATTGCTCCTCTGAGGAAAACCCAACTGCCATGTCCTGAGGATGCTCACATCTACAGAGAGTTTACTTGGAGAAAAACTGAAGCCTCCAGCCAAGACCCAGCATCAACTTCCCAGTTACGTGAGTGAGCCATCTTGGAAGCAAATTTTGCAGCACCAGTAAAGTGTTTAGATAACTGCAACCCCTTTCGACATCTTTTATTTATTTATTATTATTATACTTTAAGTTGTAGGGTACTTGTGCACAATGTGCAGGTTAGTTACATATGTATACATGTGCCATGTTGGTGTGCTGCACCCAGTAACTCGTCATTTAACATTAGGTATATCTCCTAATGCTATCCTTCCTCCCCACCCCACCCCACAACAGGCTCTGGTGTGTGATGTACCCCTTCCTGTGTCCATGTGTTCTCATTGTTCAATTCCCACCTATGAGTGAGAACATGCGGTGTTTGGTTTTTTGTCCTTGTGATAGTTTGCTGAGAATGATGGTTTCCAGCTTCATCCATGTCCCTACAAAGGATATGAACTCATCATTTTTTATGGCTGCATAGTATTCCATGGTGTATATGTGCCACATTTTCTTAATCCAGTCTATCATTGTTGGGCATTTGGGTTGGTTCCAAGTCTTTGCTATTGTGAATAGTGCCGCAATAAACTTACCTGTGCCTGTGTCTTTATAGCAGCATGATTTATAATCCTTTGGGTATATATCCAGTAATGGGATGGCTGGGTCAAATGGTATTTCTAGTTCTAGATCCCTGAGGAATTGCCACACTGACTTCCACAATGGTTGAACTAGTTTACAGTCCCACCAACAGTGTAAAAGTGTTCCTGTTTCTCCACATCCTCTCCAGCACCTGTTGTTTCCTGACATTTTAATGATTGCTATTCTAACTGGTGTGAGATGGTATCTCATTGTGGTTTTGATTTGCATTTCTCTGATGGCCAGTGATGATGAGCATTTTTTCATGTGTCTGTTGGCTGCATAAATATCTTCTTTTGAGAAGTGTCTGTTCATATCCTACACCCACTTTTTGATGGGGTTGTTTTTTTCTTGTAAATTTGTTTGAGTTCATTGTAGATTCTGGATATTAGCCCTTTGTCAGATGAGTAGATTGCAAAAGTTTTCTCCCATTCTGTAGGTTGCCTGTTAACTCTGATGGTAGTCTCTTTTGCTGTGCAGAAGCTCTTTAGTTTAATTAGATCCCATTTGTCAATTTTGGCTTCTGTTGCCATTGCTTTTGGTGTTTTAGACATGAAGTCCTTGCCCATGCCTATGTCCTGAATGGTATTGCCTAGGTTTTCTTCAAGGGTTTTTATGGTTTCAGGTCTAACATTTAAGTCTTTAATCCATCTTGAATTAATTTTTGTATAAGGTGTAAGGAAGGGATCCAGTTTCAGCTTTCTACATATGGCTAGCCAGTTTTCCCAGCACCATTTATTAAATAGGGAATCCTTTCCCCATTTCTTGTTTTTGTCAGGTTTGTCAAAGATCAGATGGTTGTAGATATGCGGCATTATTTCTGCGGGCTCTGTTCCGTTCCATTGGTCTATATCTCTGTTTTGGTACCAGTACCATGCTGTTTTGGTTACTGTAGCCTTGTAGGATAGTTTGAAGTCAGGTAGTGTGATGCCTCCAGCTTTGTTCTTTTCGCTTAGGATTGACTTGGCAATGTGGGCTCTTTTTTGGTTCCATATGAACTTTAAAGTAGTTTTTTCCAATTCTGTGAAGAAAGTCATTGGTAGCTTGATGGGGATGGCATTGAATCTATAAATTACTTTGGGCAGTATGGCCATTTTCATGATATTGATTCTTCCTACCCATGAGCATGGAATGTTCTTCCATTTGTTTGTATCCTCTTTTATTTCCTTGAGCAGTGGTTTGTAGTTCTCCTTGAAGAGGTCCTTCACGTCCCTTTTAAGTTGGATTCCTAGGTATTTTATTCTCTTTGAAGCAATTGTGAATGGGAGTTCACTCATGATTTGGCTCTCTGTTTGTCTGTTATTGGTATATAAGAATGCTTGTGATTTTTGTACATTGATTTTGTATCCTGAGACTTTGCTGAAGTTGCTTATCAGCTTAAGGAGATTTTGGGCTGAGACGATGGGGTTTTCTAAATATACAATCATGTCATCTGCAAACAGGGACAATTTGACTTCCTCTTTTCCTAATTGAATACCCTTTATTTCCTTCTCCTGCCTGATTGCCCTGGCCAGAACTTCCAACACTATGTTGAATAGGAGTGGTGAGAGAGGGCATCCCTGTCTTGTGCCAGTTTTCAAAGGGAATGCCTCCAGTTTTTGCCCATTCAGTATGATATTGGCTGTGGGTTTGTCCTAGATAGCTCTTATTATTTTGAGATATGTCCCATCAATACCTAATTTATTGAGAGTTTTTAGCATGACGGGTTGTTGAATTTTGTCAAAGGCCTTTTCTGCATCTATTGAGATAATCATATGGTTTTTGTCGTTGGTTCTGTTTATATGCTGGATTATGTTTATTGATTTGCATATATTGAACCAGCCATGCATCCCAGGGATGAAGCCCACTTGATCATGGTGGATAAGCTTTTTGATGTGCTGCTGGATTTGGTTTGCCAGTATTTTATTGAGGATTTTTGCATTGATGTTCATCAGGGATATTGGTCTAAAATTCTCTTTTTTTGTTGTGTCTCTGGAAGGCTTTGGTATCAGGATGATGCTGGCCTCATAAAATAAGTCAGGGAGTATTCCCTCTTTTTCTGTTGATTGGAATCGTTTCAGCAGGAATGGTACCAGCTCCTCCTTGTACCTCTGGTAGAATTCGGCTGTGAATCCATCTAGTCCTGGACTTTTTTTGTTGGTAAACTATTAATTATTGCCTCAATTTCAGAGCCTGTTGTTGGTCTATTCAGGGATTCAACTTCTTCCTGGTTTAGTCTTGGGAGGGTGTATGTGTCGAGGAATTTATCCATTTCTTCTAGGTTTTCTCTGATGGTAGTTTGTATTTCTGAGAGATTGGTGATGATATCCCCTTTATCTATCATTTTTTATTGCATATATTTAATTCTTCTCTCTTTTCGTCTTTATTGGTCTTTCCAGTGGTCTATGAATTTTGTTGATCTTTTAAAAAAACCAGCTCCTGGATTCATTGATCTTTGGAAGGGTTTTTTGTGTCTCTGTTTCCTTCAGTTTTGCTCTGATCTTAGTTGTTTCTTGCCTTCTGCTAGCTTTTGAATGTGTTTGCTCTTGCTTCTCTAGTTCTTTTAATTGTGATGTTAGGGTGTCAATTTTAGATGTTTCCTGCTTTCTCTTGTGGGCATTTAGTGCTGTAAATTTCCCTCTACACACTGCTTTGAATGCATCCCAGAGATTCTAGTATCTTGTGTCTTTGTTCTCCTTGGTTTCAAAGAACATCTGTATTTCTGCCTTCATTTCGTTATGTACCCAGTAGTCATTCAGGAGCAGGCTGTTCAGTTTCCATGTAGTTGAGCAGTTGTGAGTGAGATTCTTAATCCTGAGTTCTAGTTTGATTGCACTGTGGTCTGAGGGACAGTTTGTTATAATTTCTGTTCTTTTACATTTGCTGAGGAGAGCTTTACTTCCAAGTATGTGGTCAATTTTGGAATAAGTGTGGTGTGGTGCTGAGAAGAATGTATATTCTGTTGATCTGGGATGGAGAGTTCTGTAGATGTCTATTAGGTCTGCTTGGTGCAGAGCTGAGTTCAATTCCTGGATATCCTTGTTAACTTTCTGTCTCGTTGATCTGTCTAATGTTGACAGTGGGGTGTTGAAGTCTCCCATTATTATTGTGTGGGAGTCTTAGTCTCTTTCTAGGTCTCTAAGGACTTGCTTTATCAATCTGGGTGCACCTGTATTGGGTGCATATATATTTAGGATAGTTAGCTCTTGTTGTTGAATTGATCCCTTTACCTTTATGTAATGGCCTTCTTTGTCTCTTCTGATCTTTGTTGGCTTAAAGTCTGTTTTTTCAGAGACTGGGAATGCAACACCTGCCTTTTTTTGTTTTCCATTTGCTTGGTAGATCTTCCTCCATCCTTTTATTTTGAGCCTATGTGTGTCTCTGCATGTGAGATGGGTTTCCTGAATATAGCACACTGATGGGTCTTGACTCTTTATCCAATTTGCCAGTGTGTGTGTTTTTTTTAAGTGGAGCATTTAGCCCATTTACCTGAAAGGTTAATATTGTTATGTGTGAATTTGATCCTGTCATTATGATGTTAGCTGGTTATTTTGCTCGTTAGTTGATGCAGTTTCTTCCTATCCTCGATGGTCTTTACAATTTGGCCTGTTTTTGCAGTGGCTGTTACCGGTTTTTCCTTTCCATCTTTTGTGTTTCCTTCAGGAGCTCTTTTAGGGCAGGCCTAGTGGTGACAAAATCTCTCAGCATTTGCTTGTCTGTGCAGTATTTTATTTCTCCTTCGCTTATGAAGCTTAGTTTGGCTGGATATGAAATTTTGGGTTGAACATCCTTTTCTTTAAGCATGTTGAATATTGGCCCCCACTCTCTTCTGGCTTGTAGAGTTTGTGCCAAGAGATCTGCTGTTAGTCTGATGGGCTTCCCTTTGTGGGTAACCCAACCTTTCTCTCTGGCTGCCCTTAACATTTTTTCCTTCGTTTCAACTTTGGTGAATCTGACAATTATGTGTCTTGGAGTTGCTCTTCTCAAGGAGTATCTTTGTCGTGTTCTCTGTATTTCCTGTATTTGAATGTTGGCCTGCCTTGCTAGATTGGGGAAGTTCTCCTGGATAATATCCTGCAGAGTGTTTTCCAACTTGGTTCCATTCTCCCTGTCACTTTCAGGTACACCAATCAGATGTAGATTTGGTCTTTTCACATAGTCCCATATTTCTTGGAGGCTTTGTTTGTTTCTTTTTATTCTTTTTTCTCTAAACTTCTCTTCTCGCTTCATTTCATTCATTCATTTGATCTTCCATCACTGATACCCTTTCTTCCAGTTGATCAAATCAGCTAGTGAGGCTTGTGCATTTGTCACGTAGTTCTCGTGCCTTGGTTTTCAGCTCCATCAGGTCCTTTAAGGACTTCTCTGCATTGGTTATTCTAGTTAGCCATTCATCTAATTTTTTTTCAAGGTTTTTGACTTCTTTGCGATGGGTTCGAACTTCCTCCTTTAGCTCGGAGTAGTTTGATCGTCTGAAGCCTTCTTCTCTCAACTCGTCAAAGTCATTCTCCATCCAGCTTTGTTCCGTTGCTGGTGAGGAGCTGTGTTCCTTTGGACGAGGAGAGACACTCTGATTTTTAGAGTTTCCAGTTTTTCTGCTCTGTTTTTTCCCCATCTTTGAGGTTTTATCTACCTTTGGTCTTCGATGATGGTGACGTACAGATGGGGTTTTGGTGTGGATGTCCTTTCTGTTTGTTAGCTTTCCTTCTAACAGTCAGGACCCTCAGCTGCAGGTCTGTTGGAGTTTGCTGGAGGTCCACTCCAGACCCTGTTTGCCTGGGTATCAGCAGCGGAGGCTGCATAACAGCAGATATTGGTGAACAGCAAATGTTGCTGCCAGATCTTTCCTCTGGAAGTTTTGTCTCAGGGTAGTACCGGGCCGTGTGAGGTGTCAATCTGCCCCTACTGTGGGGTGCCTCCCAGTTAGGGTACTCGGGGTCAGGGACCCACTTGAGGAGGCAGTCTATCCGTTCTCAGATCTCCAGCTGCGTGCTGGGAGAACCATTACTCTCTTCAAAGCTGTCAGACAGGGACATTTAAGTCTGCAGAGGATTCTGCTGCCTTTTGTTTGGCAATGCCCTGCCCCCGGAGGTGGCGTCTACAGAGGCAGGCAGGCCTCCTTGAGCTGCAGTGGGCTCCACCCAGTTCAAGCTTCCTGGCCACTTTGTTTACCTACTCAAGCCTTGGCAATGGTGGGCGCCCCTCCCCCAGCCTCACTGCCATCTTGCAGTTTGATCTCAGACTGCTGGGCTAGCAATGAGCGAGGCTCCGTGGGCGTAGGACCCTCTGAGCCAGGCGTGGGCTATAATCTCCTGGTATGCCCTTTGCTAAGACTGTTGGAAATGCGCAGTATTAGGGTGGGAGTGACCCGATTTTCCAGGTGCCGTCTGTCACCCCTTTCTTTGACTAGGAAAGGGAATTCCCTGACCCCTTGCGCTTCCCGGGTGAGGCAATGCCTCCCCCTACTTTGGCTCACGCTTGGTGTGCTGCACCCACTGTCCTGTACCCACTTTCCGACACTCCCCAGTGAGACGAACCCAGTACCTTAGTTGGAAATGCGGAAATCACCCATCTTCTGCATCACTCACACTGGGAGCTGTAGACTGGAGCTGTTCCTATTTGGCCATCTTGGCTCCACCCCCTTTCCACATCTTGACTGCAACTTCATGAGAGACCCTTAGCCAGAACCACCCAGCTAAACCCATCCAGATGCACAGAAACTGTGGGAGATCATAAATGTTTATTGCTGTTTTAAGCTGCTAAGTTTGGGGTATTTTGTTATTCAGCAATAGGTAACTAACACAACAGTCTACCACCAGATGACAAATCATTTCCCACACAGTGAATGAAACCTTCAACAATATACTTCTATTTCACCTCCTGTCCACATATACTACTTTCTTTCTGTGTTTTATTGTGATTCCTAGCTAGTGAAGTTTGGCAAGAAAAAGAAACAAAATACATAGAGAAAGGAAAGTGTTTTTATTTGCAGATAACATGATAATCCACTTTTTAAAAAAACTGAAGAATTACGCTACTGGAACTAATAAGTAAGTTTCACAAGGCTGCAGGATGCAAGGTCAGTATTCAGAAATTCATTATATTTCTATATAGTTACAATCGACAATTGGGATTTTACATTAACTTAATAATGCCATTTTTATGGCACTTATCTTGATGGCAATAAAATGTAAAAATTATAGGGATAAATGTCATAAAATATGTATACAATGTGTATACTCAAAAGCACAAAATGTACTGAAAGAAATTAGATAAAACCTTAATAAATGGAGATATAAACCTTGTTCACAGCTTGGGAGATTAATTGTTAAAATATCAAATGTCCCCAAACTGATTCCATGTTTATTGAAATCCCAGTAGCTCTTTGGTAAAAATTGACAAATCAACTCAAGAATTTATATGTCAGTCCAAAAGTTCATAAGCTTTGCAACAAGTGTTAGAAAAGAACAAAATTTGAGAACATATATAATATCTGATCTCTAGTTTTTTTTTTTTTTGTTTTTTTTTTTGAGATGGAGTCTCACTCTGTCGCCCCGGCTGGAGTGCGGTGGCGCGATCTCGGCTCACTGCAAGCTCTGCTTCCCAGTTCACGCCATTCTCCTGCCTCAGCCCCCTGAGTAGCTGGGACTACAGGTGCCCACCACCATGCCTGGCTAATTTTTTGTATTTTTAGTAGAGACGGGGTTTCACTGTGTTAGCCAGGATGGTCTCGATATCTTTACCTCATGATCCACCTGCCTTAGCCTCCCAAAGTGCTGGGATTACAGGCATGAGCCACTGTGCCTGGCTGATCTCTAGTCTTTTGTAAAGCTGTAGTTATTAAATAGCATGACATTGGCATAGAGAGAGACATATAGAAAAATAGAAACAAATAATAGTCCCAGAATAGATAGATACACATGTAGTCAATTTATTTTTGACAAAGTTTTTAAGATAATTCATTAGAGGAAAGGATGGTCTTTGCAGTAGGTGCAAAAGGTACTGGAACAATTTGATAGCCATCTGGGCCTTAACCCTTACCATACATACTATAAAAATTAGCTTTAAGTGGACTGTACACTATAAAATTATAGAAGAAAGCACAGGCAAATATCTTTGTAACCTTATTAGGCAGATGCTTCTTAGATAGGACACAAAATGTATGAACCATAGGAAAAATAAATGGTAAAAAAAGAATTAATTGAAATTAAAAACGTTTGTTTCTTAAAACACTGTTAAGAAGAGGAGAAGGCAAACTACAGATAGAAAATATTGGCAAAGTATACATCTGATCAAAGGCTTGTAGCTATAATATAAAAAGAATTCTTACAACTCAATAATAAGAAGATAAAACATCTGATAACAAAAGTAGGTGAAAGATTTGTAGGCACTCTACCAAATGAATTATGTGAATGGTAAACAGCATATGAAAAGATGGTCAACATTATTAGTTATTAAGGGAATGCAAATGAATGAATACATAAATTGTACATTCATATGTAAAATTCTACTCAGCAATAAAAAGGAAAGAACTATTGAGAGATGCAATGATGTAGATGAGTCTCAAAAGCATTGTCCTAAGTGAAAGAAGCTATTCTCAAAATACCACAAAATGTATGATACCTTTTATCTGAGGTTCTACAAAAGACAGAACTCTAATGATAGGAGGAAGATTGTTGGTTACCAGGGACAAAGGGTGGAGAGAAGGGATTGATGGCAAAGGATTGGAATGATGGAAATGTTTTATATCTTGATTTTGGTAGTGGTTACACGACTATATTCGTTTGCCAAAACTCATCAAAGTGTGTACTGCAAATTGATGAATTTTGTTGAATGTAAATTATGTAGTGGAACTAATTACAACTATTCAGGGGAGGGGTCTGGGATAGAGACATAAATTTGAGACTCACGAGCATATAAAATTTAAAGCTATGAAACTGGATGATGTCACTGAGAAAAATAGTGTGTGCGTGTGTGTGTGTGTGTGTGTGTGTATATATATGTATACGTATAGTCAAAAGATTAAGTCCTAACATATC
Organism: Gorilla gorilla gorilla; assembly: GCF_029281585.2. Classification (NCBI taxonomy): domain Eukaryota; kingdom Metazoa; phylum Chordata; class Mammalia; order Primates; family Hominidae; genus Gorilla; species Gorilla gorilla. Next base: position 95,564,447 of record NC_073231.2, on the reverse strand, counting down.
CCAATGTTTAGAAAACAGGGAAATGAAAAGGAAGTAGCAAGTGTGACTCAATGAGTAGCCAGTGAAGAAAACCAATTATGTGTGGTGTCCTGGAGGCCAACTGATAAAAGTATTTCAAGAAGGAGTGAATGTGTCAAATACTGTTGATGCATTAAAAATATGAGGATTTTTTCCCCCAAGATGTCAGATTGGAGGCAGTGTTTGCATGCTTCTCCCACCTGGAGACAAAATAGTGTGTACATATTCACACTGTGAGCTTTTTTCCAAGAAGCAATGCAGGAACTTAACAGGAAAACTGAAATCTACAGATTATTTGAAAGAAGTGGCAGGCTGCAGCCTACACCATGAGTCAGGCAAGAAACTGTGAGTCCCCGGAGTGTGTGATGGGGTGAGACTGCTTCTAGGGTATACACCCCCACTAGGGAACCTGGAAATCCAGGCCACAGGGGAAGGCATTAATCCTATACAGTACTAGAACTAATTTAGGAGGGTGAGCAATATAAAAGTAGGAGTGGCAGCAGGAAGAGCCTTGTGTACATTCCCAGTCTCCAGTGTGGACCAAGGGAAGCCATTACCTATTCTGACTCATGTGGGACCTTGTAGAAGTCTGGCAACTGACTCAGGCAGTGGTCTTACGTTGGAAGAAGCTCCCAACTGATCTTTGTGATACAACCTTGAGTAGGGAAGAACTCCTTTAGCCAGAACTGGGGGGTAAGTGGGAAGTGTGCTGCAATCATGAGCATAGGAGCTGGGCACCCCTGTTGTGCAGGTGTGCTTTTCATGCATGGCTTGAAAGCTGTGGTTGTTATCCCTGCAGAGAAGGTATATGGCCTGGGGGAGTTTTGAGTTCTGTGCTCAGATGGCCTGGAACTTAGGGTCGTTGCTGCTAGTAGAAAGCTGCGGGTGTGAGATCTGCCTTGCCAAGTGTGTGGGAGCTGGGTGGGACTTACCACTGCCTGCTACTCCACATTTCCTGCAGTACTTTTCTGTTCAACAGAGGCAGCTATGCTCCTCTTTGGAACATTACCCCAGTGTCCAGAGAACTGTCTCCTGACTCCCACAGGGGCTGCTGCTTGCTCTGCACATGGAGAGTCAGACCAAAGACCTGCCTAACTCAGCCCCCACCTGGCTTTGCCCCTCTACCTGCCTGGTGTCTTAACACAAAGGACAGAAACTTTTGGGAGCTTTATGCCCACCACCTGAGAAACCAGAGTACCTCTCTTGGGTAACATAAAGCAAGCACAAATCCCACTGCTACTACCATAGCTGGTGCTCTTTTGCAAGTGCCACATTTTGGCTGGAGGCCAGCTGACGCAGTCCATTACAGCATCTCCAAGTTGAATAATACCGCACCCAGGAAGGAGAAAACTTGTGTGTGACCTCGGCTATCACCATTGCCTACACAACCCTGGCTAACCAGGAGGTCGTAAGTCTGTACATGTGACCAGTTCATTACTACTACAGCCAGCATTTGAGAAAGCCAACACACTAAGGCTATCTATAACCAAGGAATTTCACAGGATCTACATCACTCCCTTGCCACCCCCATCAGAGCTGGTGCTAGTACACACTCCTGGGAAACTTAAAGACAGGTCACATCTCTGGATCCCTTGAAGACATTCCCCAGAACCAGCCTGGAGTTTACCAGCCCCACTGGGCAACTTGACTCAGGGGCAACAGCATTCACAGTAGTCTGGCCCTCAGGGGCTCCTACTCCTAGGGGAAGGGAGAGTGCAGCACATCAAGGAAACACCCTGTAGGACAAAGGAACCTGGATGGCAGGCTTGAGTCCCAGATCTTTCTGCTGGTGGGAAGTTTCTTTCAGCAGATGCACAGTTGCAATGCTGGGTTCAACAGGGAAAGCCTGCAGTTTTGCCCCAACAATCAGGAGGCCCTGGTGCCCATGAAGGATCTCGGAGAAGCGGGGGTTCTTCTCCTCTTTGTCCACCACTGCAGACACAGCTGGTGTTCTCCCCACAGGAGCTTAGCATGAGTGCACCTATACACAGGCTTTCTGTAACACTTCAGGGTGACTGCATCTCCACAGGAGGAGCACCTTCCAGGTGCAGGCTTGCATGAGAGGTAGGGTCACATTTCCTCTCTACTTGGAACATCAGCATTTCTGCCGAGGAAAAGAGGCACTTGTCTGATCTGAACAGCTGGAACACTTGGTCAGGAGTTTGTCTGGGAGGTGGATAGCTTTCCTGTTGGCCTGGCAGGGGAGCTGAGATGGTTATGGCCATTCCCTCTGATAAGACCTCAGTGTGTTTCACTGAGGGTGCCCCCAGCCACTTCTGTCAAGGCTGGGACTTCTGCCCACCATTGAGTGTTGCATTTACCCACCTGCTTTAGCTACAGCTGGTTTCAATCTGTGGACACCTTTCCTATTGGCCCCAATCCTGAAGCATTCAATTCAGTAAATAAAATACTGGGGAATAAATAAGTAAGTACACACCAAGGGGGAATCAAATACACTTCAAGATACCTCTGTCATTCCAACCCTATAGGAGACAGTGAACTTGCTCACTCACCGAGCACGTTGGTACTGCAACCAGCATCTGAGGAAGCCATCATACAAAGACTCTCTATAACCAAGGAACTCATACACAGTCTTCAGCCCTGAAAGCACCAAGAGCCAAATTAAGCTATAAACTATAAACATTAAAAGTCACATCCTTAAAGGGGGAAAATAAATTTAACAAAATACAAATAAAAAATAAGTTCAAGAATAATCAGGAGAAACTGTCTACCCAAACTAAACCCAAAGCTAGCAGAAGAAAAGAAATAACGAAGATCAGAGCAGAACTTAATAAAATTGAAACAAAACACAATACAAAAGATCAATGAGACAAAATTAGTTATTTGAAATTATAAACAAAATTGATAGACCATTAGCTAGATTAACCAACAAAAGAAAGAAGATTCAAATAAGCTCAGTTAGAAATAAAACTGGAGAAATTACAACCAACATCACAGAAATACAAAAGATACAAATGATCATTTGAGACTACCATCAACACCTCTATGCACACATAAAAAACCTAGAGAAAATGGATAAGTTCCTAGAAACATAAAATTCTCCTAGACTAAATCAGGAAGAAATAGAAACCCTCACTAGAGGATTTCTGCATGGAATTGGAGGCCATTATTCTAAACGAAGTAACTAAGGAATGGAAAACCAAATACCATGTGTTCTCACTTGTTAAATGAAAGCTAAGATATGAGTATGCAAAGGCATACAGAGTGATATAATTGACTTTGGAGACTCATAAGGGGGAGGTTGGAAGGGGTATGTGTGATTAAAAAAACTGCATATTGGGTACAATGTACACTACTTATGTGACAGATGCACTAGAATCTCAGAATTCATGACTATATAATTTATCCATGTAACAAAAAACTACTTGTACCCAAAAAGGTATTGAAATAAAAATATATTAAAAAATAAAAATAAGAGGACTGAGTATTTCTTGTAGAATTTAACAATCAAAGATGAAAGGGATTCATATTTTCTCTTCATGAGAGCAGTTTGGCTGGGGCTGCCTGGAGTTGATTCAAAAGAGAATGAGTGCAGGTAAATTAGATACATTGAATATAGACAACTCTGAATTAGGAGTTTTGTTTAAAGGGAAGGAGTGTAATGGAGTTTAAGCTGGAAGGGTAGTAAGACAATGAGAGAATTTATCATTATCATTGTTATTTAAGATGGTAGCAATGTTAGCATGCTTTTATGCATACAGGAAAGATTTCAGCAGGGGGAGAAACATTTATGATATGGAAAAGAAGAGGGAATTGGGAATATTTGTAAGTGTGATGTTCTTGAGCAGGAGTAGACAAGATGAAGCATTAAGCTTGCATATAAGTGTGGACAACTAATCTGTATTAACAGTAAAAAGAGTGTAAGGAGATACATATATGAGATGAGTAGATGTGATGGTGATGGGAGCTTATGGGGATTCTCTTCCACTTTTATTTTCTCAGAGATACAGGAAGCATGATTGTCAGCTGAAAATTAGGATGAACAAGTAGTTGATGGAGGTTTGAGGTGAGACTAGAAGATATGAAACAATTATACAGGGTGGGAGTGCAAATGACTAGGAAAATACGGTTTGATTGTTGGGCAGCATTAAGAGCCCACTTGTGCAAACTGGCCAGACATTAAAAGTGAGACCAGTCAGCATGGTAGTATGTTTTTCTGCAGATTCTTTCAACTGCAAGGATACAGGTACAGAATAGATGGAGTGATGGCTTCCCCAGTATTAGGGTTTCGCCAGGAGAGAGTGAGAAGCTGAGAGAGGCAAGGGAGTTGAGAATATGTGCAAGAAAATAATTATGAAGTTGAACTGTAGATTTAAGCTGTGAAAGGAAGTGAGTATATGAAGAAAATGATGGACAGTGGAAAGGTGGTAGGATAAATGGATGGTAGGTTCCAATAAGGTTTAAGAATGATTAAAATCAGGGCTAAGATGGCTGACTAGACCCAGCCAGGAAGAGCGTCTCCCACTGAGAGACCAGACCATCAAGAAGACCGGCATATTCTGAGCAAATCTTTGGAAGGTAGGAATTGAGAGTGGATGGAGGGAGTATGCAAACCTTGGGGCGAAGGAAGAGGAAGCTGGGAATTTTGCATGGGGCTGACAAGAACCGGACTTGTTTCTACCCCCCCACTGTCACCAGTGGCTGCTGGGGAGGGAGTGAGTTAAATAGGCAAGGAGTGGCCCACTCTTACCAGACCTCTGGAATCCTAGCTGCAGGAGACCCCATGACCCCCATGGACATTTGAAATGGCAGGGAGAGCTACTTGGAGGGGTGGCAGAGACAGGACTCCAGCCTGTGCTGAACCCAGAGGGTGTGGCATGGGAATGGTTGCAGTGGAGTGTGGCCAAGGAAGCCCATCCCCTAAAGTTCACCATGCTCCTCTAGGTGACTTTGGCCTTTGTTGACTGCAGGACATGGACAGAAAAGAACTGTCTTGCCCATGGGACAGGGTCAGTCAGATCAGAGCACCCCTATCTGCTGACCTACCTTTCAAGGTCCCTCCCTGGCTATATCCACTTGCAGCGTAGCATTGGATACCCAACTGGGGTTCCTCCTGGTGGCTGCCATCATAACTCCTTTTACCAGAAGGCCATGCCTAACCGTTGAAGAGCTTCAGCAGATGTGCCCCCATGGAAGTGCTTCTGCTGGCATCCCCATTCAAGTGTTGTTGCTAGCAGATTGGGAACATCTCAGCTCTGCCAGTGCAGCAGGTGTTTAACTTCAAGGGGCCAGAGATCAAAGATATGGGTCTGGTGTCAGCCTTCTGGGGTTACAGCATACAGCCCAAGTGTGCTGAGCTGAACTCAGGCACCCCGAAAGTATCTAGAAAGGAAGCCAGTTGACGGAACTCAACTTATTCCACAGTCAAACCCTCAAGGGCATGAAAGAATATAAAAGCAAAAAGCTGCATCCAAAGCATAGCAACTTCCAGCATTAAAGGAACATCAGCTCACACAGATGAGAACCAGCACAAGAACTCTGGCAACTCAAAAAGCCAGAGTGTCTTCTGACCTCTAAATGATCGCACTGGCTCCCCAGCAATGGTTCTTAACCAGGCTGAAATGGCTTAAATGACAGACTTAGAATTTAGAATCTTGAAGGCAACAAAGATAATATGGATTCAGGAAAAAACTGAAGCCCAATTCAAGGAATCTAAGGAATCCAGTAAAATGATGCAAGAGATGAAATATGAAATAGTCATTTTTAGAAAGAACCAAACTGATCTGATAAAGCTGAAAAACTCATTGAAAGAATTTCATAATACAATCAGAAGTAATAACAGCAAAATAGACCAAACTGAGGAAAGAATCTGAGCTTGAAGATTAGCTCTTCGAATCAACTCAGGCAGACAAAAATAAAGAAAAAAAAGTAAAAGAGAATGAATAAAACCTCTGAGAAACGGGAATTATGTAAAGAGTCCCAACCTATGACTCATTGGCATACCTGAAAGAGAGGGAGAGAGAGAGCTAGCAACTTGAAAAATATATTTGAGGATATTGTCCACAAAAATTTCCCCAACTTCACTAGAGAGGTCGACATGCAAATTCAGAAAATTGATGACACTCTCCCACTTTCAGTACATGCTATCTTCTTGCTTTTCTGCCTCAGATCTTTCTCTGAAGCCTTAAGGTCTCCCTCAGTTCAGGGAAGGCAATTTTGAAGTATGTAGGGGTTTATATTTCTGGCGGCAAATCCATACCAACTGGGAAAAGGAGTTGGATAAATGCCTCAGTTGCTCTTCTTTGGAAGGGTAGTTCAGTTCAACATGATTCTCCAGAAGGTACTCAGAAGGATTGAGCTGCTACAGTGTATTCTGGTAACTAATGCCATAGCATACACCTCAATCTCACTCTTCTTACTCCCTCACTGTTACTTCTTGGAATTGTCTCTTAAACTGACTGCATTCAAGTACTTATCTTGGGATTCACTTTGGGAAATAAAATTGAAGTATTGATAAGTCAGATTATTCAAAAGATGATCCAAGTGGATATTTAAAAGACAATAGTAATATTGGAGCAAATGAAGTAATATAGGAGTTACAATCTGGAAGTATCAGGGAGTACATTACTTAGCATATAGCTTGGTGCCTGAAAGTGATGATTGGTAAATATTTTTTGAATAAACAATGCATAGAGCACACTGATCCTTCACCATCCCATTCTTGTGAATTTCAGTTCACTACCGTAGGAACTCCTTGAAGAATCATTCTAATGTCCATTGCGTGACATCTATACCACACTGATCTGAAAAATAAAAGTGGTGAGATGCGTCTAATGGCTGGCTGAGACCAGAAAATACCACTAAGTAGGAAAATCAACCATGCTGCTTTGAATTGTCTATGGAAGGACAGAGCTGGATATTTACTGAAAACTATCAAATTGGAACCATCTTGTATAGCTTGTGGAACTGTAGCGATATACTCCAAGACCAATTAAGTCTTCCTTACCATCCTGTTTAAATTGTGCCAGGAAACCTCTTTCTGAGTGCAATTGCTTTCACAGGATGAATAGAATGTAGGGACTTTTCTATTGCTGCCCTTATTTTGTATCAAAGGGCTCTAAATTTAATGAAATGTAACTGTAAATTCATTAAGAAATACATTTACAGCTTTAATATTTGTGCTCCCTAATATATACCGAAGTGGTTCCTGAAAGCTAAACATGATGTAGGTAGTTGATTAACTTAAAACATTATCTCTAAATGAAACGTAGCATATTTATAGGGAGAGAGTTGATTAATGTTGAACAGGAAAACGAGAGGAACTGATGGAAATATTCACCAAGGAGTTACACCTGAGATGCCGAGTTTCTAAATGCAATGCCTTTTCTTATCTCTATAATGAAAATTGTCATTAGGAAGATGGCAGAAGTAGGTTGTTACTGCTGGTAATGAAATAAGACATGAAACACTTGAGACTCTGTTCATAAAATTGTATTTATCAGTAGAAGGGAAAATTGCCTCATTTATGTTTTAGGGAAAGATGCTACCGTACATGTTAAAAACAACAGATTCTGTTATATTATTCTAATAATTTAAAGCATACGTTAAGCATAGGCTGTTTGTTTTAAATGGCTAAATATCATGAAAGGGTACTTTACAGCTCAAAATTAAGTTTTATAGTTTTATAACGAACAAAATGGTGTAGATCCATAAATACATAATTTGGTATATGCGTCTATTTAACTGTTAATTGAGAGAGAGAGAGAGAGAGAAGAGAGAATGGCTTTGAAATATTCTGAGTACCTCTATTTGACTCATTGTAGAAAAATTGGAAAAATTGATAAATAATAAAAAGGAAATTTAAGTCACCCATAATCCCACTTCAGAGTTCACAGCTGTGACCACATTATTATATTTTGGGGGGACAATTTGACAATTTGTATCAAAAGGCATACCTAGTTGTTGATTCAGAAAGTACTTACCTAAAAAAAAAAAATAGTAACTGGATGGGTGTTGATCCAGCTGGTTCCATAAATACCATAAACTTGGTGGCTTATAAACAAAAGACCATAAACTGGGTGGCTGTAAACAATAGAAATTTATTTCTCACAATTTTGAAGGTTTGGAAGGTCCAAGGTCAGCGTGCCAACAGACTCTGTGTCTGGTGAGGGCCTACTTTTTGGTTCATAGTCAGCCATCCTCTTGCTGTCGCCTCACATGGTTGAACAGGCGAGGATCTCTCTGGGGTCTCTTTTATAAGGGCCCTATCCTATTCTTGAGGGCTCTGTGGTTGTTAACTAATCACTTCCCCAAAGACCTCACCTCCTCATACCATTGCCTTGGGGTTAGGATTTCAACATGTAGATTTGGGAGGGACACAAACATTCAGACCATAGAAGGTGCCTAGGGTACTTATTGCAGTGTTGTGAATAATAAATAGTTTTAAATCTGAAATATCATATATAAAGCTATTTGTTAAATTCATTGTGGTCTAGCTATATAAGCAAACACTAAATAGCAAATAAGAATGATATTGTGGAAGAACATTTAATGACATTGAAAGACCTTCACTATATATGATTAAGTGAAAGTAGTTGTGTCTAAAATAATAAACACATTATAACTACACACACAGTCACACACACACACTCACACACACGTACACACAAACAGGCATACCTTGTAGATATTGCGAGTTTGATTCCAGACCACTGTGACAAAGCCAATATTGCAATAAAACAAGTTACATAAATATTTTAGTTTTCCAGTGCATATAAAAATCATGCTTATACTATACTATTGTCTATTAAATGTGCAATAGCATTATGTCTAAAAATAAAATGTACAAATCTGAATTAAAATATTTTATTGCTAAAAGATGCTAATGATTATTAGAGCCTTGAATGAGTTATAGTCTTTTTGCTGATGAAGAGTCTTACCTCAGTGTGGATAGCCGCTGATTGATCAAGTTGGTGGCTGCTGAAAGGTGGGGTGGCTTTGGCATCTCTTAAAATAAAATAACAATAAAGTTTGCTGTATTGATTGACTCTTCCTTTCACAAAAGATTTCTGTGTAGCACACAATGCTGTTTGATAGCATTTTACTCACAGTAGAACTTCTTTTAAAATTGGAGTCAATCCTCTTAAACCCTGCTACAGCTTTATCAATGAGTTTATGTACTATTCTAAATCCTTTCTTGTCATTTTCACAATGCTCATGGCATCTTCACCAGGAGTATATTCTATTCAAGAAATCATTTTCTTTGCTCATCTGTAAAAAGCAACTCATCCGTTCAAGTTTTATCATGAGATTGCAGCAATTCAGCCACATCTTCAGACCCCACTTCTAATTCTAGTTCTCTGGCTATTTCTACCACTACTGAAGTTACTTCCTCCACTGAAGTTTTGAACCCCTCAAAGTCATCCATAAGGGTTGGAATCAACTCCTTCCAAACTCCTTTTAATTTTGGTATTAATATTTTGACCTCCTCCCATGAATCACAAATGTTCTTAATGGCATCTAGAATGGCGAATCCCTTCCAGAAGATTACTTTCAATTTACTATGTCCAGATGCATCAGAATAATCATTATTTATGACAGCTATAGTCTTACAACATGTATTTTTTAAATAATAAGATTTGAAAGTAAAAATAACTCCTTGATCCATGGATTGCAGAATGGATATTGTGTTAGCAGGCATGAAAACAACATTAATGTATCGTACAGCTCCATTAGAGCTCTTGTGACCAGGTACGTTGCCAGAGAGCAGTAATATTTTAAAACAAATCTTTCATTTTTTTCTGAGCAGGAGGTCTCAACAGTGGGCTTAAAATATTCAGTAAACCATGCTGTCAACAAATGTGCTGTCATCTAGGCTTTGTTTTGACATTTCCAGCGCACAGACAGTAGATTTAGCATAATGCTTAAGGGTCCTTAGAATTTTTGGAATGGTCAGTAAGCATTGATTCCAACTTAAAGTCACCAGATGCATTAGTTCTTATCAAGGTAGCCAGCCTATCCTTTGAAAGTTTGAAGTCAGACATTGACTTCTCTCCAGCTATGAAAGTCCCAGACGACATCTTCTTCCAAAATAAGGCTATTTCATCTACACTGAAAATGTGTTGTTTAATGTAGCTACCTTCATCAGTGATCTCAGCTAGATCTTCTAAATAATTTGCTGCAGCTTCTACATCAGCAGTTGCTGCTTCTCCTTATACTTTTATGTTACGAGATGGCTTCTTTCCTTAAGCCTCATGAACTAACCTCTGCTAGCTTCCAACTTTTCTTCTGCAACTTCCTCACCTCTCTCAGCTTTCATAGAGAAAGAAAGGGAGGGCGTTGATCTGGATCAGGCTTTGGCTTAAGGGAATGTGGCTAATTTAATCTTCTATCCAGACTTCTCAAACTTTCTGCATATCAGCAATAAGGTTGTTTTGCTTTTTTATCATTCATGTGTTCACTGGAGTAGTACAGCTTTCAGCCTGTCTTGGTTTTTGACATGCCTTCTTCACAAAACTTAGCCATTTCTAGCTTTTGATTTAAAGTGAGAGAAATGTAATTCTTCCTTTCAGTTGAACATGGATAGGCCATTGTACGATTATTAATTGGCCTAATTTCAATATTGTTGTGTTTCAGAGAATAGGGAGGCCCAAGGATAGGGGAAGAGATGGGGGAATGACTGGTTGGTCCATGGGATAAGAACACACACAACATTTATTAAGTTTGCTGTCTTATGTGGGAATGGTTCATGATGCCCCAAAACAATTACAATAGTAGTATCAAAGGTTACTTATGACAGATCACCATGACAGATATGATAATAATGAGAATGTTTGAAATACTGAATTACTAAAATGTGACACAAAGTGAGCATATGCTGTTGGAAAATGGCACCAAGAGACTTGCTTGATGCAGAGTTGCTACAAACCTTGAATTTTAGAAAAGCACAATATCTGCAAAGTGTAATAAAGTGAAGTAAAATGAAACACATTATGCCTTTATATGTATATACTCATATACACAGTTTTGTGCATGTGTCTGTGCGGAGAAAATATTATAGGTATACCCATATTTTCATGGTGATTATGTTGGGGGGGAGTTTACATTTTGTTATCTGTATTTTTAAACATTTTCTACAATAAACAAGGTTATTTTAAAAAAGTCAACAATTATGGGTAAATAAAAGCACACAAATAACTTAAACCTTTAAATGGAACTATTATGTTATGGAACCCTGAGAGAAAACCACATTCATCAAAGATTTGTTAACTTCACTTTGCAAAAAGTATTAAATATAAAAAGTACAATATCTGAATATTCCTATATTATTTTTACCCAGAAATGATAGGAATAAACCTGGAGCTAGGCTAAAACCTCAGAAAAGTAGGAATGGAGATAAATAAGCAAAATTTAATTAATGGTGGTTAAAGTCAGAACCAATCTCTTATCCTTCTCATAGAGAATTGATAGAAAGTCACTCACTTTCTAAATGGATCCCCAGAGGTGTGGATGGCTCTGGCTCTCTGTCCATTCCATTATTCTTCCCTAGAAAGTCTGTGATAGAAGCCAAGAAGATAGGAACATGGCTGGTAAAGCTGCAAACATATTAATGTTCTGCAGATGTCATTCTAGCAAGATTTGTTTTTCTTTAATAAGTTATAAGCTCCTCTTTTAAAAGTAGGAGGATTGAATCTAATAGTCAAAACTTACCATAAAATAATTATATAATCCCCTTTCTCACCTTTTAATTAAAATACACATAAATGAATCTTTTATGGAAGAAAAGGAGGTCAGGGAAGTAATGGAGGGAGTTATGATAGGTGGGAAAGCAGCAGGGGCTTTGACTCACCAGAAGGGCATGTTGATCCCTGAGGTGAGGGAGATAGAGTACCAGAAAGAGAGAGTACAGAATGTGTTGGCAAGCTAGACAGTAGCAGGCCAGGCAGTAACAATTTTGGGCTTCTAGGACCATGCTGTCTCTGTCAAACTGCCTGACTCTGTTGTGGCACTCGAGCAGCCATCGACAATGCTTAAACAAGCAGCGTCGCTGTGTTCCAGTAAAACTTATAAAAATAGGTGGCAGGGTGGATTTCACCTGCTGGTGTCATTTGCTGAGTCCTGGGCTAGGCTTAAAAAAGTCATCGAGAAAATGTTAATAATTCAGAATAAACTGAAAAGTGCATTGTATCTATAATCTTTGCAGTAAGGATAGCACACAAAATTGAGAAAATATTCTCTTAGTGTCAGAAAATATTCTGTTATTTAGCAAAAGAGTTGCTCACGTCATTGACGAATGAGTGAAGTGCCGTTTATACTGGTGCCGTTTCTCTCCCACATGCTTTCTGCTTGGACAATGCTGAGATCTCTGATTACCATGCAGAGATTGGTGAGATGAGTTGTTTTCTAAAATTGAATTTTCAAGATCTGCTCCAGGGTAACTCTTTTTCTTACTGTACAGACCATGTCTCAGGTTCTGTTGTTGAAGAGGTAAAATTTCATTTCTGGTGGGCTGGCTTACTATGTCTAGGTTTGTTTTATTTTTTATTTGACAAATAAAAAGTATATATATTTACTGTATACAAAATGTTTTGAAATATACTCTAGGTGTTTCTTAAATATATAAGAAGTGAGAGTATTCTGGGGACAGAATTTCTTATAGGAAGAGTCATCCTTTATTTCAATAAATCACTTTAAGGAGCTACTTGGTGTGAAAAGATGGAGCTCAGGACTTGGTCTGGAAGGGAGAATAGATAAAAGAATGACAGAATTGCTTTGAATGAGAAAATGAGACGATGTGACTACTATCCAGCAACTGCTGTTGTAGGCACTGGATATAAAGTGGGGAGATTAGAAAGGGCTCCTGGTTTTCAGCAGCACCCCCCCAGCACTTTTTTTTTGAGATGGAGTCTCGCTTTGTCGCCCAGGCTGGAGTGCAGTGGCGCTGTCTCGGCTCACTGCAATCTCTGCCTCCCAGGTTCACGCTGTTCTCCTGCCTCAGCCTCCCGAGTAGCTGGGACTACAGGCGCCTGCCACAATGCCTGGCTAATTTTGTGTATTTTTTAGCAGAGACGGGGTTTCACTGTGTTAGCCAGGATGGTCTCGATCTCCTGACCTCGTGATCCACCCACCTCGGCCTCCCAAATTGCTGGGATTACAGGCATGAGCCACTGCACCCGGCAAGCAGCCTCTTTTTAGTTTAGCTGGAATGAGAGTGAAGAACAGCTGCAGGTACAGAGACCGAGAGAGAACTCAGCAGAGGCAGGATATGATAGCAAGAGATGAATAAGATAAATTTAAATCCTACAAGGGTCATCTGGAGGTAGAGGTGGGGGAAAGGGCCCCGATAGCACATTTCCTCACCTGTATGGCATAGGTGCTTGGGCCAATTTTTAAACAAACAAAAAAAAAGGTGATTTCAGAACATTAGAGAACATAGAGACAGCTGACCTTGGGTTATATATATTAACCCCAGACATCCATGATTTTTTCTGTAGTCTTCCTCTTTACTCCCCTTTCTCCCCCACCAAATGGCGCAGTATCATAAGATCTGTAAGATCTTGATTTAATTAATGTTGGTAAGATGCCACTAGTGATGATTATGTTACATGTGCATATGACTGAAATGAGACACTCCTGCCTGGGACCACACTTATCTGATTTAGTGCCACTTTTACACGAATGCTTTAGAAATGAGACAGGACAGTGGTACAGCCTTCTACAACATCGCCCTCCTCCTCCCATTTTGCAGTTGGGCCAACATATAAGCTTGCTTCCTGGAGGCTGGAACTTTAGTTCTTCACATTGTAAGCAACACTGTGCAGTGAAATTTGTTCCTGAAGTGAATGTTTACACCTGCCTACTTAAAATCTGCACAGTGAATGAAACAATGGAGCAGCGTGTCAGCTGTGTTTTGGGATTATCTATAGATAACTCCCAGAAAACTGCGTTAATTCTTCATTGCCTAAAGTGCCCCACTAAATGTTCTTGTTTCTTCATCTTAAAGAAAAGTAGAATGCTACTGTGTGGAATCTAAAGTTCAGAACCACATATACATATAGTAGAAACTGTAGGCTGAAAGGTAAAACAGAAAAGAAATAATTGGTCATTTTCCTTGGCTTCAGTGGATAAACAGTAGTATAAAAGTGAGTTGTTAGGAAGTCTAATTTCAACTTAAATGGTGACTTTAGTAACTGCCTACCAGATATGGCTTTATTTCCAGGTTGAATTTATGTTTTGAAATTCTCTAGCTTCATATAAGTACTAATCATAAATAAAATGCAATTTGAATGATTTGACTAGCACAGATCTTTTCTTAACTCTTTTCATACTGTTAGGAAGGTTCATACCAGAGGTGATTTCTGGAAATAATAGGGGCCGAAATAGTAATTATTTTTATGATGTGCATTTTTTTCTCCAAGAATGCACTTCAGTAAAATAGTCACTAGATGTCACCGCTGCAACACACAGATGGAAGCAAATACATTGTGTCAGAGAGAGGAGCTGAATAGATGTTGAATATGACAGCTTCAACAACACATCTGTGCAAAAAGTAAATTCAAATAAAACTGACTTCTTAATGCAATCCAATTAAAGTTCCTCTTCTATAGCTCAAGTAATTTAAAATCGGGCAGGTGTGTTTTGGGGGTTCTTATTTAGGTAATTATTAGTATATTTTTACTCATCTATCTCCCTAAGAATTTAGGTTACAAAACCTAAATACTGTTTTTTTGGTTTCTATTATATCTATTGAATTTTTTTTTTTTTACTTGGGGTCTCACTATGTTGCTAGACTTGAACTCCTGGACTTAAGCAATTCTTCTGCTTTAGCTTCCTAAGTAGCTGGACTATAGGCCCATGCCACTGCACCTGGCTCATATCTATTTTTAAGACCTAAAAAAAGGTACATTTTGCCATGCTTTCCTGTCTCCGTGCATTTATGGCATTGCTAAAACAGCTAAAGATCACTCAGGAATTGCCCACCCCACCATTCCCCCATGTTTGTGTATTTTGTAAGTCCTGGATTTTTCAGAATTTACTCTCACAGTAAGTTGGTCTAAAGAGTGGTAGCGTCCCTTGGGAGCAAGAACAATCATTTATCTTTTTTCAGCCATCTGCAATCTAGAGGCTGGGCAGCAATAAACCATTAAGGGTTTGCTTATTTTTTAGGAGCAGGTATTAACATGGCTTATCAACAAAATGCTGGTGTTCATCAGATTTAATATTGAATATAAAACTAAAATATCATCCCATTCTTGTTAAAATAATGGATATTTACAAATATAGAATCATTAATGAATTGTTGTTAATGCACCTGTTCTTCAATCATTAGGATGAAATATGAAAAGTTTTCTTTTTCTCAAGCCGCTGCTTTTAAATGTATTCTGTCCAATTTCTCTTCTTATCCTTAAATAACATCTCAGGCAAATCTCATAACAATCAATTCATTTATAGTTATTAGAACTCATTCCGGTATGGTTTAAAATTTCCAAAATTCCACATTGGTGGTTCTCAAACTTTAGTATGTATCAAAATCACCTGAGGTTGGGGTGCTTTTTAAAAGTACAAATTATTGGGTGCTAGCCCCAGAGTTTTTTATTCAGGTCTGTGGAAAGACCTGAGAATATGTTTCTAATAAGTTCCTAGGTGATGGTGTTGCTGCTTTCTGGGAACCAACATTTAAGAAGCACTGCTGCAACCGAAAAAGAGCTCGTATAGCCAAGACAATCCTAAGCAAAAATAATGAAGCTGGAGGCATCATGCTACCCGACTTCAAATGATACTGCAAGGCTACAGTAACCAAAACAGCATGGTACTGGTACAAAAACAGAAACATAGACAAATTGGACAAAATAGAGAACTCAGAAATAAGACTGCACAACTACAACCATCTGATCTTTGACAAATCTGACAAAAATAAACAATGGGAAGGATTCCCTGTTTAATAAATGGTGCTGGGAGAACTGGCAACTGGCTAGCTATATGGAGAAAACTGAAAGTGGACCCCTTCCTTACACTTTATACAAAAATTAAGATAGATTAAAGACTTAAATGTAAAACCCAAAACTATAAAAATCCTAGAAGAAAATCTAGGCAATACCATTCAGAACATAGGCACGGGCAAAGGTTTCTTGACGAGATCATCAAAAACAATTGCAACAAAAGGAAAAATTGACAAATGGGATCTAATTAAACTAAAGAGCTTCTGCACGGCAAAAGAAACTATTATCAGAGTGAACGGGCAACCTACAGAATGGGAGAAAATCTTTGCAATCTATCCACCTGACAAAGGTCTATTATCTATAATCTACAAGGAACTTAAAAAAATTTACAAGAAAAAACAAACAACTCCATTAAAAAGTGGGCAAAGGACATGAACAGACACGACTCAAAAGAAGACATGCATGCAGCCAACAAACATATGAAAAAAAGCTCAACATCACTGATCGTTAGAGCAATGCAAATCAAAACCACGATCAGATACTATCTCACTCCAGTCAGAATGATGATTATCAAAAAGTCAAGAAACCAATGCTGGCGAGGTTGCAGAGAAATAGGAATGCTTTTACATTGTTGATGGGAATGTAAATTAGTTCAACCATTGTGGAAGACGGTGTGGCGATTCCTCAAAGATCTAGAACCAGAAATACCATTTGACCCAGCAATCACCTTACTGGGTATATAACCAAAGGAATATAAATCATTCTATTATAAAGATACCTGCACATGTATGTTCATCGCAGCACTATTCACAATAGCAAAGATATAGAATTAACCCAAATGCCCATCAATGATAGACTGGATAGAGAAAATGTGTACATATACATCATGGAATGCTATGCAGTCATAAAAAGGAACAAGATCATGTCCTTTGCAGGGACATGGATGGAGCTGGAAGCCATTGTGCTCAGCAAACTAATGCAGGAACAGAAAACCAAACACCGCATGTTCTCACTTACAAGTGGGAGCTGAACAGTGAGAACACAGGGAGGGCAATAAGACACACTGGGGCCTCTCAGGGGTGTGGTGGGGGGAAGGACAGCATTAGGAAAAAAAGCTAATGCATGCTGGGCTTAATATCTAGGTGATAGGTTGATAGGTGCAGCAAACCACCATGGTACACGTTTACCTTTACAACCTGCACATTCTGCACATGTACCCTGGAACTTAAAAATAAAAATTAAAAAGATAAACAAAACAAAAACAAAACAAACAACAAAAACAGAAACACTGCTGCATACATTCTGTCCTGCCTTTTCTAGGCTCTAGTGCTCTAGCACTCAGTTGTGTTAGAGTGGAGAGGAAGCAGAGCGAAAGGGAAATGTCTCTCTACTTCGCTGGCTGTTGTCGTGGTCCTCTCTTGGATGGTTGCTTCTCTCTGGCATCGTAACTACCAGCTGTTGATTCTTCTGACCTACAGTATCCACATGCTGACTTTCTTTTTTTTTTTTTAAATTTTTTTTTTTATTTTTCTTTATTTATTTTTTTTTATTATACTTTAAGTTTTAGGGTACATGTGCACATTGTGCAGGTTAGTTACATATGTATACATGTGCCATGCTGGTGCGCTGCACCCACTAACTCGTCATCTAGCATTAGGTATATCTCCCAATGCTATCCCTCCCCCCTCCCCCCATGCCACCACAGTCCCCAGAGTGTGATATTCCCCTTCCTGTGTCCATGTGATCTCATTGTTCAATTCCCACCTATGAGTGAGAATATGCGGTGTTTGGTTTTTTGTTCTTGCGATAGTTTACTTAATGAGAACAAAGGCACATGCTGACTTTCTTGGGATGTCCCACATGTGTGTTATTTAAAGGGCTCTGAGGAGTGTGTGTCTCCCCACTACACAATTTCCTGATGGGTTAGATTCTGCTCTGGTTTGGTCCCTTCCATGTTTACCTTTGTTCTCACAATTGGTAGTCCACCCCATTCTCTTATTGGTGTGTGCTCCTCTAAGCCAGTCTCCACATGGCTGCCAGGGTGGTTTTTTTAAGACCCTAAATTGTATCATATTCTGCTTAGCCTCTCTCACTCTTATTTCCCCTCCTTAGTCCCTGTATAAAATCTTACCTCCTTAACATGGCCCCAAGGGCCCTGGATGATCTAACCTTTGTCACTGTCAACATTTATTGTACTGCCTTCTGGACTTTTTCATACTATTCGTTTATATTCAATATTAACAATATTATACTATTGTTATATGTATACATTTGCTTACACAAAAATTTTGTGTATATTTTTATACACAAACATAAATGCTTATATGCACATATACACACAAACATACACACATTTACACAATTTTGCTTTTATAAACACAGGCTTGTTCTATACATATTATTCTGAATCTTTCTTTTCCTTCTAACAATTTTATTTAGGAGAGCTTTTCCTGTTGGAACACATAATAGTGATTTTCAAACTTTTATCAATAAGAATCAGCTGAGGCTTTAATGAAACATTTATGTCCAATGAATTCAGTAGGTCTGGGATGAAGCTCAGGGTATCTGCTTGTTTAACAAAATGCCAGTCAGCCTTAAAAAAGGAGCATCTGCAATGTGAAAAGGAGCGTCTGCAATGTGCCAAAACATGGATGGACCTGGAGGGCATTATGCTAAGTTAAGTAAACCAGACACAGACAAATATACCATGATCTCACTTATATGTGAAATGTAAAAATAAAAGATCATATACATAGGGGAGAATAAAACAGTAGTTACCAGGGTTGGGGTGGAGTAGGGAGAGCAAATGGGGAAATGTAGGTCAAAGGATATAAAGTAGCAAATATGCAGAATAAACAATACACAACATGAGGACTATAGTTAATTAAAATGTACTGTATTCAGGATTTTTGCTAAATGAGTAGATTACAGATGCTCTTTTGAGGAGGGGATGAGTAACTATGTGAGACAATGGATGTTAACGTTTGTTCCACTGTAGTAACCATTTTACTATTGTAAACAAAGACATCTGAGACAGGTCTGAATCAATTTGGAAAGTTTATTTTGCCAAGGTTAAGGATGTGCCCGTGACACAGTCTCAGGAGGTCCTGATGACATATGTCCAAGGTGGTTGGGGGACAGCTTGGTTTTATACATTTTAGCGAGTCATGAGACATCAATTAATATAGGTAACATGTATGCTGGTTCAGTCTGGAAAGGCAGGACAACTTGAAGCAGGGAGGGGGCTTCCAGGTCATAGGTAGATAAGAGACAAATGGTTGCATTCTTTTGAGTAGTTTGTGATTATCTCTTCGCTGAATGCACAATTTATGGGAATAGTCACTTATGCCTTAGTCTGGCTTAGTGACACATTAGGGCAAAGGAAGCAATCAGATTTGCATTTGTTTCATGTGATTAGAGGGATGACTTTGAGTTTGTCCTTAACCTTGGCAAAATAAACATTCTAAAATGGTTGGGACCTGTCTCAGATGCCTTTTGGTTTACACTATATGTGTAGTTTGTAACACTACGTTATATACCTTAAATATACACAATAAAATTTATTTATTTTAAAAAAACCCAGTGATTTTGGTGCAGATGATCACTGGATCATAGAGAAATACTAACAGAAAATTTTGTCATTCTTTTTATGACTATGTTTCAGTAGCATAAGTGTTACATGATTTATCCATTTATTTTTTTCTTCAACTTTTTATTTTAAGTTCAGGGGTATATGTGTAGGATGTGAAGGTTTGTTACATAAGTAAATCTGTGCCATGCACATATGTGCCCATCATCCCATCACCTACATATTAAGCACAACATCCATTAGCTATTCTTCCTGATGCTCTCCTCCCCCAATCCCCCAACAGGCCCCAGTGTGTGTTGTACCCCACCATGTGTCCATGTGTTTTCATCATTCAGCTCCCACTTATAAGTGAGGACATGGAGTGTTTGTTTTTTTTTTTTTGTTCCTGCGTTAGTTTGCTGAGGATAATGGCGTCTAGCTCCATCCATGTCCCTGCAAATGACATGAATTCATTCCTTTTTATGACTGCATAGTATTTCATGGTGTATATATACCACATTTTCTTTGTCCAGTCTATCATTGATGGACATTTCGGTTGATTCTATGCCTTTGCTATTATGAATAGTGCTGCAATGAACATATGTGTGCATATATCTTTATAATAGAATGATTTATTATATACCCAGTAATGGGATTGCTGAATTAAATAGTATTTCTGGTTCTAGATTTTTGGGGAATTTCCACACCGTCTTCCATAATGATTGAACTAATTTACATTCCCACCAACAGTGTAAAAGCTTTCCCGTTTCTCTGCAACCTCACCAGCATCTGTTGTTTCTTGGCTTTTTGATAATCACCATTCTGACTGGCATGAGATGGTATCTGATTGAAGTTTTGATTTGCATTTCTGTAGTGATCAGTGATGTTGTGCTTTTATTCATATGTTTGTTGGCTGCATGTATGTCTTCTTTTGAGAAGTGTCTGTTCATGTCCTTTGCTCATTTTTTAATGGGGTTGTTTGTTTTTGTCTTGTACATCTGTTTAAGTTCCTTGTGGACTCTGGATATTAGACTTTTGTCAGATGATAGATTGTGAAATTTTTCTCCCATTCTGTAGGTTGTCTCTTTACTCTGATAATAGCCCTTTTTGCTGTGCAGAAGCTCTTTAGTTTAATTAGATCCCATTTGTCAATTTTTCCTTTTGTTGCAATTGCTTTTGGTGATTTCATCATGAAACCTTTGCCTGTGTCTATGTTCTGAATGGTATTGCCTAGATTTTCTTCTAGGGTTTTTATAGTTTTGGGTTTTACATTTAAATCTTTAATCTAGCTTGAGTTAATTTTTGTATAAAGTATAAGGAAGGGGTTCAGTTTCAATTTTCTGCATACGGATAGCCAGCACTCCCAGCATCATTTATTAAATAGGGAGTCCTTTCCCCATTCCTTGCTTTTGTCAAGTTTGTTGAAGATCAGTTGGTTGTATGTGTGGGGTCTTCTGAGTTCTCTTTTCCATTCCATTGATCAATGTGTCTGTCCTTGTGCCAGTACCATGAGGCTTTGGTTGTTATAGTCTTGTAATTTAGTTTGAAGTTGGTTAGTGTGATCCCTCCAGCTTTGTTCTTTTTGCTTAGGATTGTCTTGGCTACTTGGGCTCATTTTTGGTTTCATATGAATTTTAATATGGTTTTTTCTTATTCGGTAAGAATGTCAATGGTAGTTTAATGGGAATAGCATTGAATCTTTAAATTACTTTGGGCTGCATGGCCATTTTCACAATATTGATTCTTCCTGTCCATGAGCATGGAATGTTTCTCCATTTGTTTGTGTCCTCTGATTTCTTTGAGCAGTGGTTTGTAGTTCTCCTTGAAGAGGTCCTTCACTTCCCTTCTTGATGTATTCCTAGGCATTTTATTCTTTTTGTAGCCATTGTGAATGGAAGTTTATTCATGATTTGGCTTTCTGCTTGCCTATTTTTGGTGTACAGGAATGTTAGCAATTTTTGTACATTGAGTTTATATCCTGAGTCTTCGCTGAAGTTGCTTAATAGCTTAAGGAGCTTTTGGGCTAATACAATGGGGTTTTCTAGATATAGGATCATGTCATCTACAAACAAAGATAATTTGACTTCTTCTCTTCTTATTTGAATAGGCTTATTTTTTTGCTCTTGCCTGATTGTCCGGCCAGAACTTCCAATACTATGTTGAATAGGCGTGGTGAGAATGGGCATCCTTGTCTTGTGCCAGTTTTCAAGGGGAATGCTTCCAGCTTTTGCCCATTCAGAATGATATTGGCTGTGGGTTTGTCATATATGGCTCTTATTATTTCTAGCTATGTTCCCTCAGTACCTAGTTTATTGAGACTTTTTAACATGAAGGGATGTTGAATTTTATTGAAGCCTTTTCTGCATCATTGAGATAATCATGTGGTTCCTGTCTTTAGTTCTGTTTATATCATAAATCACATTTATTGATTTGCATATGTTGAACCAACCTCGAATCCTGGGGATGAAGCCACCTTGATCATGGTGGAAAAACTTTTTGATTTTCTGCTGGATTCAGTTTGCCAGTATTTTATTGAGGATTTTCGCATCAATGTTCATCAGGGATATTGGCCCAAAGTTTTCTTCTTTTTGTTATATCTCTGCCAGGTTTGGCATCAGGATGTTGATGGTCTCATAGAACAAGTTAGGAAGGAGTGCCTCCTTTTGCATTTTTTATATTAGTTTCAGTAGAAATGGTGCCAGCTCTTCTTTGTACCTCTGGTAGAACTCAGCTGTGAATCTGTCTGGTCCTGGGGTTTTGTTTTTTTGGTTGGTAGGCTATTTAATACTGCCTGAATTTCAGAACTCATTATTGGTTTATTCAGGGATTTCAATTTTTTCCTGGTTCAGTCTTGGGGGGGGGTGTATATGTCCAGGAATTTATGCATTTCTTCTAGATTTTCTAGTTTATGTGCACGGAGGTGTTTATAGTATTCCCTGATGGTTGGTTGTATTTCTGTAGGTTCAGTGGTGATATCTCCCGTATCATTTCTGAGTGTGTTTATTTAATTCTTCTCTCTTTTCTTCATTATTAGTCTAGCTAATGGTTTATCTATGTTATTAATTTTTTCAAAAAACCATATCCTGGAATTTTTGAGTTTTTGAAGGTTTTTTTGTTTGTATCTTCTTCAGTTCCTCTCTGATCTTGGTTATTTCTTGTCTTCTACTAGCTTCGGGGTTTGCTTGTTCTTGGTTCTCTAGTTCTTTTAGATGTTAGGTTGTTAACTTGAGATCTTTCTAGCTTTTTGATGTGGGTATTTAATGCTATAAATTTCCCTCTTATCACTGCTTTAGTTGCATACCCAAGAGTCATTCAGGAGCAGGTTGTTTAATTTCCATGTAGTTGTGTGGTTTTGAGTTGATTTCTTAGTCTTGAGTTCTAATTTGATTGTGCTGTGGTCTGACAGACTGTTTGTTATGACTTCAGTTCTTTTGCATTTGCTGAGTAGTGTTTTACTTCTGATTATGTGATCAATTTCAGAGTAAGTGCCATGTAGGAATGAGAAGAATGTACATCCTGTTGAATCTGGGTTGAGAGTCCTGTATATATCTATCAGATCCATTTTATCCAGAGCTGAGTTCAGGTCCTCAATATCTTTGTAAATTTTTTGTCTTAATGATTTCTCTAATACTGTCAGTGGGGTGTTAACGTCTCCCACTATTATTCTTTGGGAGTCTAAGTCTCTTTGTAGGTGTCTTTCTTTGTAAATTCATAAAGCAAGTTCTTTAAAGAAAGAACTTATGAATCTGGGTGCCCGTGTATTGGGTGCCTATATATTTAGGATAGTTAGCTCTTCTTGTTAGCTCTTCTTATCACCCTTTACCATTATGTAATGCCTTTCTTTGTCTTTTTTGACCATTATTGGTTTAAGGCCTACTTTAGTAGAAACTAGGATTGCAACCCCTACCAGAGGTACAAAGAAGAGCTGGCACCATTTCTACTGAAACTAATCCATTTTTTTCTGTTTTCCATTTGTTTGTTAAATTTTCCTCCATCTCTTTATTTTAAACCGATGTGCGTCTTTGCATATGAGATGGGTCTCTTGAAGACAACATACTGATGGATCTTGGCTCTTTATCCAGCTTATTCTGTGTCTTTTAATTAAGAAATTTAGGCCATTTACATTTAAGGTTAATATTTTTGTGTGTGAATTTGATCCTGTGATCATGATGCTAGCTGGTTATTTTGCAGACTTGTTTATGTGATTGCTTCATAGTGTCACTGGTCTGTATATTTCAGTGTGCTTTTGTAGTGGCTGGTAATGGTTTTCCTTTCAAAATTTAGTACTTCCTTCAGGTTCTCTTGCAAGGCAGGCCTGGTGGTGATGAATTCCTTCAGGGTTTGCTTGTCTGAAAAGAGTCTTATTTCTTTTTTGCTTATAAAGCTTAGTTTGGCCAGATACGAAATTGTGGGTTGGAAATTATTTTCAAGAATGTTGAGTATTGGCTCCCAATCTCTTTTGGCTTCTAGGGTTTCTTCTGAGAGGTCCACTGTTAGTCTGATGAGTTTCCCTTTGTAGATGACCTGGCCCTTCTCTCTGGCTGCCCTTAATGTCTTTTCTTTCATTTTGACCTTGAAGAATCTGATGATTATGTGTCTTGGGACTGATTTTCTTGTGGTATATTTTACTGAGGTTCTCTGGATTTTCTGAAATTGAATGTTGGCCTGTCTTTCTAGGTTGGGGAAATTCTTCTGGGTGATATCCTGAAGTATGTTTTCCAACTTGGTTCCATTCTTCCTGTCTCTTTTAGGTACCACAGTCAGTCATAGGTTTGGTCTCTTTACATAATCCCATATTTCTTGGAGGTTTTGTTTGTTGCTTTTCATTCTTTTTTTCTCTATTCTTGTCTGCCTGTCTTATTTCAGAAAGATAGTCTTGAAGCTCTGAGATTTTTTCCTTCCCTTGGTCTATTCTGCTGTTAATACTTGTGATTGCATTGTGAAGTTCTCATGTTGTGTTTTTCAACCCCATCATGATGGTTATGTTCCTGTCTAAACTGGCTATTCTGGCTGTTAGCTCCTGTATTGTTTTATCATGATTCTTAGCTTCTTTGCATTAGGTTACAACATGCTCCTTTAGCTCAGTGAAGTTTGGTATTACCCACCTTCTGGAGCTGACTTCCGTCAATTCAGCTATCTCAACCTCAGCCCAGTTTTGTGCCTTTGCTGGAGAGGTGTTGTGGTGATTTGGAGGAGAAAAGGCAATCTAGCTTTTTGAGTTTTCAGTGTTTTTGCATTGATGCTTTCTCATCTTTGTGGGCTTATCTACCTTCAGTCTTTAGGGTTGCTGACCTTCGATGAGGTTTTTCTGTGTTTTTTTTTTTGTTGTTGTTGTTTTTGTTGTTTCCGTTTGGTTGTTTTTCTTTTAATGGTCAGGCCACTCTACCCTAGGGCTACTGTGGTTTGCTGGGGGTCTGCTCCAGACCCTAGTTCCACTGGTTTCTCTTGTACCTGGAGATATCACCAGTGAATCCTGCAAAAGAACAAAGATGGCAGCCAGCTTCTTCCTCTGGAAGCTCTATCCCAGGAGGGTACTGGCCTATTGCTGGCCTGCACTAGGATGTAGCTGGAACCCCCACTGGGAGGTCTCACCCAGTAAAGAATAATGGAATCAGGGACCCACCCAAAGAAGTAGGCTGGCTGCTTTTTGGTAGAGCAGGTGTGCTGCATTGAGGGGATCCTTCCACATCTGAACTGCCTGTATTCTCCAAAGCCGGCAAACTGGAGCAGCTGAATCAACTGAACTGCAGAGATACGGACCATGCCTCTGCCTGGGCACTCAAACCTGTCTCAGATGGACTCCAACCCACTGTTGTTGGCTGGCTGGGATTCCAAGCCAGTGGGTTTTAAATTGTGAGGTACCGTGGAAGTGTGGTCCATGGAACAACACTGTTTGGCTCCTTGGATTCAGCCCCCTTTCTAGGGATGTGTATGGACAGATTTCCCATCTTGCCGGGGATCCCCGGGCCAGAGTATGTAAAGCTCCTGGATCTCTGTGTGTTCCTGAGCAGCCACTCTGCCAAGCCTCCACACAGCTCTGCATATCAGACCCAGGGCCACTGTGGCATGGGCTCATGAGGGGATCTACTGATCTGCGGGTTGCAAAGATCCATGGGAGAAGTATGGTTTCCCATGCAGGGTTGCACTATCCCTCATTGATTTCTTTGGGTCTGGGGTGGGTGCTCCTTTGGCTTTGTGCTGCTCCCGGTTGGGCCCACTTTCCCCAATCGCAAGCTTTTCTTTGTTCTCCATGAGTCACATTGTTTGCCTGGTTCATCCCAGTGTGAGAACGTGGATATTTCAGTTGAAGGTGTTGAATTCACTTGCCCCTTTTCATTCCTCTCTGTGAGTGCTGCAGACTGTGATGCTTTTTTTATTCTTTCTTTCTTTTTTTTTTTTAATCATACTTTAAGTTCTAGGGTACATGTGCACAACATGCAGGTTTGTTACATATGTATACACACACCATGTTGGTGTGCTGCACCCATTAACTCATCATTTACATTAGGTATATCTCCTAATGCTATCCCTCCCCCCTCCCCCCACCCCATGACAGGCCCCGGTGTGTGATGTTCCCCTTCCTGTGTGCAAGTGTTCTGATTGTTCAATTCCCACCTATGAGTGAGAACATGAAGTGTTTGGTTTTTTGTCCTTGCCATAGTTTCCTGAGAATGATGGTTTCCAGATTCATCCATGTCCCTACAAAGGACATGAACTCATCATGTTTTATGGCTGCATAGTATTCCATGATGTTTATGTGCCACATTTTCTTAATCCAGTCTATCGTTGATGGACATTTGGGTTGGTTCCAAGTCTTTGCTAGTGTGAATAGTGCCACAATAAACATATGTGTGCATGTGTCTTTATAGCAGCATGATTTATAGTCCTTTGGGTATATACCCAGTAAGGGATGACTGGGTCAAATGGTATTTCTAGTTCTAGATCCTTGAGGAATCGCCACACTGACTTCCACAATGGTTGAACTAGTTTACAGTCCCACCAACAGTGTAAAAGTGTTCCTATTTCTCCACATCCTCTCCAGCACCTGTTGTTTCCTGACTTTTTAATGATCACCATTCTAACTGGTATGAGATGGCATCTCATTGTGGTTTTGATTTGCATTTCTCTGATGGCCAGTGATGATGAGCATTTTTTCATGTGTCTGTTGGTTGCAAAAATGTCTTCTTTTGAGAAGTGTCTGTTCATATCTTTCACCCACTTTTTGATGGGGTTGTTTTTTTCTTGTAAATTTGTTTGAGTTCATTGTAGATTCTGGATATTAGCCCTTTGTCAGATGAGTAGATTGCATAAATTTTCTCCCATTCTGTAGGTAGCCTGTTCACTCTGATGGTAGTTTCTTTTGCTGTGCAGAAGCTCTTTAGTTTAATTAGACCCCATTTGTCAATTTTGGCTTTTGTTGCCATTGCTTTTTGTGTTTTAGACATGAAGTCCTTGCCCATGCCTATGTCCTGAATGGTATTGCCTAGGTTTTCTTCAAGGGTTTTTATGGTTTCAGGTCTAACATTTAAGTCTTTAATCTATCTTGAATTAATTTTTGTATAAGGTGTAAGGAAGGGATCCAGTTTCAGCTTTCTACATATGGCTAGCCAGTTTTCCCAGCACCATTTGTTAAATAGGGAATCCTTTCCCCATTGCTTGTTTTTATCAGGTTTGTCAAAGATCAGATGGTTGTAGATGTGTGGTATTATTTCTGAGGGCTCTGTTCTGTTCCATTGATCTATATCTCTGTTTT
Organism: Gorilla gorilla gorilla; assembly: GCF_029281585.2. Lineage (NCBI taxonomy): Eukaryota > Metazoa > Chordata > Mammalia > Primates > Hominidae > Gorilla > Gorilla gorilla. Next base: position 95,537,209 of record NC_073231.2, on the reverse strand, counting down.
GGTACCAGTACCATGCTGTTTTGGTTACTGTAGCATTCTAGTATAGTTTGAAGTCAGGTAGTGTGATGCCTCCAGCTTTGTTCTTTTGGCTTAGGATTGTCTTGGCAGTGTGGGCTCTTTTTTGGTTCCATATGAACTTTAAAGTAGTTTTTTCCAATTCTTGAAGAAAGTCATTGGTAGCTTGATAGGGATGGCATTGAATCTATAAATTACCTTGGGCAGTATGGCCATTTTCACGCTATTGATTCTTCCTACCCATGAGCATGGAATGTTCTTCCATTTGTTTGTGTCCTCTTTTATTTCATTGAGCAGTGGTTTGTAGTTCTCCTTGAAGAGGTCCTTCACATCCCTTGTAAGTTGGATTCCTAGGTATTTTATTCTCTTTGAAGCAATTGTGAATGGGAGTTCACTCATGGTTTGGCTCTCTGTTTGTCTGTTATTGGTATATAAGAATGCTTGTGATTTTTGCACATTGATTTTGTATCCTGAGACTTTGCTGAAGTTGCTAATCTGTTTAAGGAGTTTTGGGCTGAGATGATGGGGTTTTCTAAATATACAATCATGTCATCTGCAAACAGGGACAATTTGACTTCCTCTTTTCCTAGTCGAATACCCTTTATTTCTTTCTCCTGCCTGATTGCCCTGGCCAGAACTTCCAACCCTATGTTGAATAGGAGTGGTGAGAGAGGGCATCCCTGTCTTGTGCCAGTTTTCAAAGGGAATGCTTCCAGTTTTTGCCCATTCAGTATGATACTGGCTGTGGGTTTGTCATAAATAGCTCTTATTATTTTGAGATATGTCCCATCAATACCTAATTTCTTGAGAGTTTTTAGCATGAAGGGCGGTTGAATTTTGTCAAAGGCCTTTTCTGCATCTATTGAGATAATCATGTGGTTTCTGCCTTTGGTTCTGTTTATATGCTGGATTATGTTTATTGATTTGCATATGTTGAACCAGCCTTGCATCCCAGGGATGAAGCCCAGTTGATCATGGTGGATAAGCCTTAAATGTGCTGCTGGATTCGGTTTGCCAGTATTTTATTGAGGATTTGTGCATGGATGTTCATCAGGAATATTGGTCTAAAATTCTCTTTTTTTGTTGTGTCTCTGCAAGGCTTTGGTATCAGGATGATGTTGGCCTCATAAAATGAGTTAGGGAGGATTCCCTCCTTTTCTATTGATTGGAATAGTTTCAGCAGGAATGGTACCACCTCCTCCTTGTACCTTCGGTAGAATTCGACTGTGAATCCGTCTGATCCTGGACTTTTATTTGTTAGTAGGCTATTAGTGATTGCCTCAAATTCAGAGCCTGTTATTGGTCTATTCAGGGATTCAACTTCTTCCTGGTTTAGTCTTGGGAGGGTGTATGTGTCCAGGAATTTATCCATTTCTTCTAGATTTTCTTGTTTATTTGCGTAGAGGTGTTTATAGTATTCTCTGATGGTAGCTTGTATTTCTGTGGGATTGTTGGTGATATCCCCTTTATCATTTTTTATTGCATTTATTTGATTCTTCTCTGTTTTCTTCTTTATTAGTCTTGCAAGCGGTCTATGAATTTTGTTGATCTTTTAAAAAAACCAGCTCCTGGATTCATTAATTTTTTTGAAGGGTTTTTTGTGTCTCTATCTCCTTCAGTTCTTCTCTGATCTTAGTTATTTCTTGCCTTCTGCTAGCTTTTGAATGTGTTTGCTCTTGCTTCTCTAGTTCTTTTAATTTTGATGTTAGGGTGTCAATTTTAGATGTTTCCTGCTTTGTCTTGTGGGCATTTAGTGCTGTAAATTTCCCTCTACACATTGCTTTGAATGTGTCCCAGAGATTCTGGTATGTTGTCTTTGTTCTCGTTGGTTTCAAAGAACATCTTTATTTCTGCCTTCGTTTCCTTATGTGCCCAGTAGTCATTCAGTAGCAGGTTGTCCAGTTTCCATGTAGTTGAGTGGTTTTGAGTGAGTTTCTTAATCCTGAGTTCTGGTTTGATTGCACTGTGGTCTGAGAGACAGTTTGCTATAATTTCTGTTCTTTTATATTTGCTGAGGAGTGCTTTACTTCCAATTATGTGGTCAATTTTGGAATAAGTGTGATGTGGTGCTGAGAAGAATGTATATTTTGTTGATTTGGGATGGAGAGTTCTGTAGATGTCTATTAGGTCCACTTGCTGCAGAGCTGAGTTCTATTCCTGGATATCCTTGAGACTTTCTGTCTCATTGATCTGTCTAATGTTGACAGTGGGGTGTTAAAATCTCCCATTGTTTTTGTGTGGAGTCTAAGTCTCTTTTTAGGTCTCTAAGGACTTGCTTTATGAATCTGGGTCCTCCTGTATTGGGTGCATATAGTTTAAGATATTTAACTCTTCTTGTTGAATTGATCCCTTTACTATTATGTAATGGCCTTCTTTGTCTCTTTTGTTCTTTGTTGGTTTAATGTCTGTTTTATCAGAGACTAGGATTGCAATCCCTGCCTTTTTTTGTTTTCCATTTGCTTGGTAGATCTTCTTCCATCCCTTTATTCTGATCCTATGTGTGTCTCTGCATGTGAGATGGGTCTCTTGAATGCAGCACACTGATGGGTCTTGACTCTATCCAATTTGCCAGTCTGTGTGTTTTAATTGAAGCATTTAGCCCATTTACACTTAATGTTAATATTGTTATGTGTGAATTTGATCCTGTCATTATGATGTTAGCTAGTTATTTTGCTTGTTAGTTGATGCAGTTTCTTCCTAGCATCAATAGTCTTTACAATTTGGCATGTTCTTGCAGTGGCTGGTACCAGTTGTTCCTTTCCATGTTTAGTGCTTCCTTCAGGAGCTCTTGGAAGGCAGGCCTGGAGGTGACAAAATCTCTCAGCATTTGCTTGTCTGTAAAGTATTTTATTTCTCCTTCACTTATGAAGCTTAGTTTGGCTGTATATGAAATTCTGGGTTGAAAATTCTTTTCTTTCAGAATGTTGAATATTGGCCCCACTCTCTTTTAGCTGGTAGAGTTTCTGCTGAGAGATCCGCTCTTAGTCTGATTGGCTTCCCTTTGTTGGTAACCCGACCTTTCTCTCTGGCTGCCCTTAACATTTTTTCCTTCATTTGACCTTTGGTAAATCTGACAATTATGTGTCTTGGAGTTGCTCTTCTCGAGGAGTATCTTTGTGGCGTTCTCTGTATTTCCTGAGTTTGAATGTTGGCTTGCCTTGCTAGGTTGGGGAAGTTCTCCTGCATAATATCCTGTAGAGTGTTTTCCAACTTGGTTCCATTCTCCCCGTCACTTTCAGGTACACCAATGAGATGAAGATTTGGTCTATTCACATAGTCCCATATTTCTTGGTGTCTTTGTTTGTTTCTTTTTGCTCTTTTTTCTCTAAACTTCTCTTCTTGCTTCATTTCATTCGATCTTCAATCACTGATACGCTTTCTTCCAGTTGATTGAATTGGCTACTGAAGCTTGTGCATTCATCATGTAGTTCTCATGCCATGTTTTTCAGCTCCATCAGGTCATTTAAGGACTTCTCTACATTGGTTATTCTAGTTAGCCATTTGTCTAATCTTTTTTCAAGGTTTTTACCTTCTTTGCAATGGGTTTGAACTTCGTCCTTTAGCTTGGAGATGTTTGATTGTCTGAAGCCTTCTTCTCTCAACTCATCAAAGTCATTCTCCATCCAGCTTTGTTCCGTTGCTGGTGCGGAGCTGCATTCCTTTGGAGGCGGAGAGGTCTTCTGATTTTTAGAATTTTCAGCTTTTCTGCTCTGTTTTTTCCCCATCTTTGTGGTTTTTATCTACCTTTGGTCTTTGATGATGGTGATGTACAGATGGGGTTTTGGTGTGGATGTCCTTTCTGTTTGTTAATTTTCGCAGGCTTTGTCAGTAACATTTAAAAAAAATCACCAGTGTCTTAATATAGATATTCCATCCTTATTGCCAACCCTCATTTTTCCAGTTTACTGCCTTTTGTAAAATGAGTCTAACATTCTTAGCCCCATCCAGGTCAGAGTGTAGGCATGGCTTAGGTAGGTTCTTTGCAAGGCTATAGTAAAGGTGCCAGTTGGGGATGTGGTCTCACCTCAGACTTAAATGGGGAATGATCCACTTCCTTGCTCATGTGGTTGTTAGAACTCTGTTCCTTATGGGATGTTGGACTGAGTGCCTCAGTTTCTTGCTGGTTGTTATCTGGAGGCTGCTCTCAGCTCCTTGCCACATGGGCATCTCCATAGGCAGGTCATAATGGAAAGTCGCTTCTTTGCAAGAGAGAATCTCCTTGCAAGACAGATGTCACTATCTTATGAAATACAATCATGTACATCCCATTTGCCTGCTTTATTGGCCCAGAGAAAGTCACAGGTTCTGTCCGCATTTAAGATAGGGGTACTACACAAGAGAATGAATACCAGGAGGTGGGACCATAATGGCCACCTGATATGGTTTAGATCTCTGTCCCTGCCCAAATCTCATGTTGAATTGTAATCCCCGGTGTTGGAGGTGGGGCCTGGTGGAAGGCGATTGAATCATGGGGGCGGTTTCCAATGGCTTAGCACCATCCCCGTAGTCTTGTCCTGTGATACAGTTCCCATGAGATCTGGTTGTTTAAAAGTGTGTAACACCACTCCACTTCCTCCTTCTCTGGCCGTGTGATGTGCTGGCTTCCCCTCTGCCTTCCACCATGATTTTGTTTCCAGAGACTTCCCCAGAAGCCAAGCAGATGCCAGCATCATGCTTCTTGTACAGCCTATGGAACTACAAGCCAATTAAACCTCTTTTCTCCATAAATTACACAGTCTCAGGTATTTCTTTATAGCAATAAAGATAATACACCATCATATGATATGTCCATCTCAGACTGATTGTTCATCTGACTTTGACATTCTCACTCCTGTTAACATGGAGTGACACTGGCCAGTATATTATCATCAAACTAAAATGACAGCATTCTCAAGTTATAGACTGTTTGGTTACAGGCATCCTGGATCAATAACAAATTATTTTTTTAAATTATTATTAAATAAAATTTAATTAATTATTATTACTATACAAAATTAACTTTAAGAATGAAGTATTGTTCTCTTTAAGGTTAAGTCCTTGATTGTTTTTATTAAAATTTATTCTGGAATATACACGCAAAGATATGTGAACAAACAGGTTAATAATAATGAAGTAAATATTAACATATCCAACACCAGGTTGAGAAATTACTTGGGTAGTGGCTTAGAAATTCCCTGAGTGCTCCTCTTTTAAAATTTATAATCAAAGTGCTCTTTGATAATTTTCCTTTTTGTCCTCTCTCAGTGCTTATTACCCTCCTGAATTTTCTGTTAATCATTCCTTTGTGGTTCTTTACTGTTTTAATAGGTATATTTCTATCCCTAAACTAAATAGTGTTTATTTTGCCTCTTTTTGAATTTTATACATAGTGTGGTTCTTCTCTTTCACTCAAAATTATGATCTTAATTTATCTTTATTGTTCTTATTTTTACATATTGATGTATGGCTGTTGATATTTCACCATATACTATTGTATTATACACCATTTGAATATATTGCAATTTACATATCTATTGTATCATTTTTTTCTATTTTTTTTTTACCATGAGCAATGATGCTGTGAGATTTCTTGTTGATGTCTTCAGTCATAGATGCTCAAGAGTTTCTCTTTGCCACTTAAGAGGGGAATTACTGAATTATAGGTGATGTGCATGTTTAACTTTCCCAAGAATGCCTAAGTACTATACAAATGGTTGCATCAGTTGACACTTACACCTGCAGTAGAAAAGTCTGTTTCTTTTTATAGGAGAGATTTACCAAGAGTCAGCTTTAAAACACTTTACCTCATCAGAGGCACGATGATTGTAATCAGTCACTTCAGAATTAAATGCTTAAGTGAAAAAAACTGACAGCTTGAGTAAATCTTTCTGGCATGTGGGTAAATTTAAAATAAATGTATCTTACGATTATAAACTTTGAGAGAGTTTAATTAAAGTTTAGAGGAGATTACAGCACAAATGTTTAGGAACTAAAAATACCCTTTCATGTCCAATGCCGATTAATTCTTTTCCTCTTCCATTTGTAATTTATCAGCTTACTTCTGTTGCACTGATAGTGCTGCTACAATTTTCTACTTGGTGGTTATTTTAAAGCCAAGAGGCTAAATCTACCAAGCTGTAAACTTACCAAAGTGAAGCCAGGTTTACTCTTTGTATTAATCATTGGGATTTCTAAGCCCATGGTGAGTATTGAATCGGGAGATAAAGGCAAGTTGGAATCTCTGGGTAAAGAATCAACTAGATTTAAAAATATAAATGTACATTTCTTAGGAAGGTCATGGTCTATTTCCTTATCTTCTTCACAAGAACACATTGTGCTTTAAAACTAAGTGTCAAAGTTAGGGTAGATGTCATGCATAATTAGAAAAATTTGAGAACAATTTTCTCATAGTTGTGCTCTTCACACTTTTGAGACTAATGGGCATATTAACATGAATTGCATTGAAAATCACCTGGAATGTAACATTTTAATTTTCTTTATTAGAAAATTTATTTATTTTGGAATATATTGTTACTCTGTGAAATATTAGGTGTCTTTAGGTGTCTGTGAAATTGTTTTTATTGCATTTTATTATCTATTTAGCTCTTCTCTCTAATCATTCACATGCATTGGCTAAATTAAAAAAAAGTTTTCTCTTACCACCTCTTATCTGACTGTAGGAAATCTTTTCTTGGGTTGCTGAGAGAGAGGCAGGAAGAGAAGAGCAGATAGGGGAGAGGGAGAGAGGGAAAAAGGGAGGGAAGCAAGAGGGGAGAAGAGAGAAGCAGATGAGGGAAGGGCAGCAGAGTGGTCAGTGATAATAATGAATTGACATTCTTACCAGATACATTTCTGATTACAAGCTAAAAAGAATAGGATCTCTCCAGCCTGTGTATGTCTCCTCTTCCCTGGAGGAGAGGCAGGAGTCATATTATTCATTAATCTATGTCTTAGCCCAAGTTTCCTACAAAAAAAAAGAAAGGATTCTGAGGCAAAGTTTACATGCTATTGTTTTATTGAGGACTTCAATCCTGGGGCAGCAAGAATAAAGTAAATTTGGCCGTGGAGGAAGAAGAGCAACTACCAGGTAGTGTGCTACTCAGCTGGCTACATTCTTATAGGTGACACAGCTGATTGCTTGGTCACATAGGACATTTCTGGAGTGGTCACCTGAAATCATTGTCTAACCCTTTGGATTAGAGGGGAGGCAGGCAAAATAATTTATCTGACAACTTCTTGTAATCTCCTGTTCCTCCTTGGTTAATATTTTTCCTCCAGGGCCTTAACCAAACCAACCTCCTCTGAGCAGCTGTTGAAGTCAGATTGCATGCCTCATGGGGAGTTGCTTCACTGGAACCTGGAAGTGGTGGGGAAAGCCAGAGTTTCTGGGTGTCATGTTAGTTTATGCTTGGACATGCCATTGGGACTCACTCCAGGAAGTGGTTGGAAACAACCGGCAGTTTTGAGAGAGAGGCTCACTGCAGCCTAAGGCCAGCTGCAATAGTGGATTGTCAGTAGGCTGACCTGGCCCAGCTGTTACATCTATGGACCACACAGGTGGGGTATCCTGGAGTGGCTCCTCACGTAGTCAGTTAACTCACTGTCGCAATTATCTCAAGAAAATTTGGATCAAGATTTAGAATGCTTCCCCCTTCTACAGAATCATAACCTGAAAATGTGTTTATGCGTTTTTTGAGGTTCTTGTTCGGGGAAGAGAGTTGAGATAATGGAACAGAAGAAAGATAATTAGCAGATGGGCCATTGAGAGCATAAATTTAATTTTTAATTAAAATGCATGTTTCTCATATTGAAGTTATTGTTGGATAGGAGGAAGCATTTCAGGGCCGAGGGGGTGGGAACTGACCTAAGACTGGATAAGTCTCAGAAACTGACTTGACTATAAATGTATAAACGAATAAGTTAGAGGCCAGTGTGGCTCAAACTGCCAGTGCAACCAGGGAGCTCACTGGGTAGGAGGCCTTGTGTGGTGTGGTTTGGCAGGGTAAGGTTTTGGAGCCTCATGCTTGTGTGAAGTCTGGCAGGACCGTTCGTTATTCCTTCATGGCAATGGGAGCAGGATCCCGCCCTCAGGACTGTAGGGAAGCGGGAGAGAGCTCCAGGTAAGATTCCAATCTTTAGTTGAATACTAGGGTATGCCAGTAGAGAAATAATAGAATGAAGCTTTCCATGAACTGAGCCAAAAATTAGGCTGAAGTTTGAAGGAAAGAAGAAAAGCAGGATTGTCTTTTAGGGACCCTGAGGACACCCTGGCTCATTTATGCATACTTTATAGTAGGTGTGCCTAGAAAATAAGGTTTCCTTACCATGTGAAGTTAGAAAAGACCAGGGGAAAATGAATTGAAAATATGCATATTATCTTCTGTTGCTTGAAACATTTTTCAGATGCATTCAGAAAGTTGACATTTGTTTTGGGAAAGGTGGTCTCTGAAGACCTTAAAAAGAATCATGTTGCATATCTCAAAAATATCTGGAATTCATTTTTGGAGTCTGTGTTACTAAGATTTGTTTTTAAAAACCCATCCTGTTTGTTTTCAATTTTACTTGTAGTATCAAAGATTATTTTCTCACCTGCTCTGAAAATATTTGATATGAATAACTTCCTTATAATCTCAATCAGCTATTTTCATTTTACTGTATATTATTATGACTTTCAAAGACAGGAATTTCTCTTGCATATCAATTCTATAGAATCAGAGGTGGCCAAATACTTTTTAAAGCTCTTTTAACCAATTATAATGCACATTATTTACAAACTATTTTTGTTTCTGATTTAATTTAATGTAATTTATTGATTTAATTTTATTTATTTTCTTGGAGACATTAACATTTTCTGTTAAAAGACAGAAAATCTTTTTGGAAAAGCATCATTGTCACACTTGATGCTTTTAAGTAATCATTTCCCTCTGATTAAATTGGAGTGGAATTGCCTTGTTCAAAGGTTGATCACAACATAGAATTTGTGACAATGGTTTTAGAGATTTGGTGCTAATTCCTGTTTTCCACCTTCTACAATCTTTGTTCCAGCAGACATTCAAAAGTTTTCTGTCTGTAGTGTCTGTTTTTACACACTTTGCAGTGACACATCTTCCTCTGGCAGCTGGTTTGCTTTGCTCTAGTGCTCCCTTCATCTTCCATCTATTCTTCATCTTCTCAGATCACAGCCAGTCACAGGCAGAGCAGCTTAGAAACCAACAGAGTGGCAAAACAGAGCAGCTGTTAGGGGAACAGAGCATGACATGTGGGAGACGAAGGGGGGAAACTCAAGTGAACAAACTGATGCAAGTCTGCAGGTTAGAACATTTGACCCAGAAATATTCAGATGTGTAACTAATTCTTGAGATTGGCAAATCTATGTAGCTTAATAGGATGAACCCTCCCTCTGATATTCTTCTTTTTCCCATTCACCTTCATATATATTAATGAAGAAAAACAAAACAGGCTTTGGCTAAAATAAAACAAAAAACCAGGACTATTACTTTGCAAAGCAAGTCTTTGAAACTATATGCAATCAGAATATTTTGTAAGTATCCACTTTATCAATTCAGAAGGGGATAGAAAAAAGTTATGATATAGTCAGGTGCTTTTAAATCCTTGTCTCTAAGTCTTTAAATACCTTGCCTCTCTGTGTCATTTGATTGAGTCCTGTGAGATTCACATTCCTTCAGACGTTTTAAAGCTTCAGCAGTCTCATTCTGTGTCTTTCTCCTGTGCACGCACACTTAGAACAGTTGCATTTATTTGTTGGAATTTCAGCCAGAATCCCTTGGCATAATTCAAATTAACTTACTGCAGTCTTCTTGCTATGTGTAGTCATGTTTGCTTTAGTCAAGGATGCCCTGTAGTGGGTTTTTCCTGTCTGTAGCTTTGTATTCATTTTTATGCATTGGTGGCATTTCTGGTGATTCTTTGAAGTATTTTAGTGTTATTGATTATTAGAGTGGAAGGAGCCAGAGTCCATCCTGCTCAGTTTGCAGATGATGTATCTGAGTCTCAGAGAGGAAAAATGTCATGTCCAGTGTTTGTAGCTTGCTTGGGCAGAGTAGGATTAAGAAAAGCCAGCACATATTTCATTTCACTAGGGGCATTTATCATTTTGAAAGACACTTTTAGTCTTCCATCTGCAATTTATTGTTTTATGGTATATTATGCAAAGAAATGGACACATTTATTATTGCAATGGATAAAATAAGCCTTTATTAAAACATTGAACACGTCCTTAAAATTTAGTTGTGCCATTAACTTTATCTTAAAAAAAAGACACAAATTACAAGCTAAAGAATGAAAGACCCATTGTTTAAACCTTCTGCTTTTTACTTCTGAATCAGGAATAAGAAAGACAGAATGAATATTTGCTTTTGCGCTTCTGTTTATTCATTCATCACTATTTATAAGTATTGACTATCTACTGTGTAACAAAGAGTGTGCTAGATTCTGCACAGATATAAGGATAATTGAGTCTCCCCTGGAAGAGCTCAGTGTCAAAAGGGCTAAAACAGACTTGCATATATTCACAATTGCAGCATAGTGTAACCAGTACTTAGAAGCAGGTCCAGAATTCTATGAAAACATGGAAAAAGAAAGATTAACTTCAAAAGAAGCTTCATTGGGAGATGACATTTACATTGTGTCATGAAGAATGTGTAGACATTGATCAGGTGGTAAAAATGTATGGGTATAAGTGAGAATCCCAGGCAGAGGGATTTTGAGACACACAGTTTCATAAAGAAATAAAATACTTCAGTGAGTGTGTGAGCAGAAATATGTTAGCAGAAAATGTGAGCTGAATAATGAAGAGAGATAGTTTTAGAAGAACGATTAGCATATGACCATATGGGGCCCTGTGCATGACTCTAAAGAGCTTAGCCCTTATTTTAGCTACATGGAAGCAAGGAGTCTGTCTAACTCACCATTATATCCACAATGCCAGCATGACACTTAAATAGGAAGGTATCACTATGATAAAAAGAGACTATAAAGTTGTTTGATTAGCATTAAGGAAAATATCTAAGAAGCTTTCAGAATAGCCCATGCAAGAGATCAAGCATCAGAAATGAAAGATTAATGATTTCTTAGTCTGTTTGGGCTGCTATAACAAAATATCATTGTCTACGTAGCTTATAAACAAGATAAATTTATTTCTTATAGCTCAGGAGGCTGGAAATTCTAAGATCAAGGCACTGGAAGATTTGATGTCTAGTAAAGGTCTGTTCCTCATAGATGGCACCTTCTAGCTGTGTTCCCACATGGTGGAAGAGGCAAACAAGCTCCCCTAGGCCTCTTTTATAAAGGCACCAATCCCATTCATAGGGCTCTTACATCATGAATTAATTGCCTCTCAAAGGCTCCACCTCCTAATACCAGCACCTTGGGGGTTAGGATTTCAACCTATGAATTTTGGAAGACACAAACATTCAGACCACAGTGGCTGAGATGAAGAAAATTAGAAAGATATAAAAGGAAAAACTGACAGGATTAGGTATCTGGTTAAGGGTGGTGCTGGAGTGGAAGACATCAAGGAAGATTCCAAAGTCTCTAATATGAAAGCACAGATGATGATTTTGTCAACTAGAGCTGGAGAAAGAGAAAACATGAGGGGGAAGGAAATGAGTGGTTTTAGAATAAGAATCCAAATGACAATGTTCAGTAGCAGTTGGAAATGTGCATCTGGAGTTTGGATGAAAGACAGTGATATAGATTTGGAAGTTATCCACAGTCAGAGTCATACATGTGACTACTGAAGCCAGGGGAATGGTGGCTTAGGTTACTTACAGAGTGAATGAAAACAGAAGAGACTCTGGGAGGAAATTCTGGGAAGTCACCGTGATGGTTATGTAGAGTATGATAAATATCAGTATAAAAAGTGTCTTAAACTACCCTTGACTTAACAGTCATTATTCATTCATTCAACAAATATTTAGGCACCTTCTAAATTCCAGACACTGCATTAGGCACTAGAGATACAAAGATGAGAAAAAAAATACAGCCTCTGTTTTCAAAAAAAGATTATAGTTTAAAGGAAAGACAGGTAAGATAAATGGACAGAATTTAGTGTGGCAGGGGCTGCTGAGTGGTATAATAGAGGTAGGATGGGTAAAAACTGTAACAGGACATCTAAAAGAGAGTTTATGAATGGAGTTGTTAGGGGGATAGGAGGCAGGTGGGGAGTGGAATTGGAACTTGGAAAAGGTAGTTTCCTAGAGAATAATGAGAGAGCTGAGATGAGTCATGAAAGATGATCAGATGATATCCATGTGATATGCATTGGCTGTGTCCTTGCCCAAATCTCATCTTTAATTGTAGTTTCCATAATCTGCACCTGTCGTGGGAGGGACCTGGTGAGAGGTAATTGAATCACGGGGCTGGTTACCTCCATGCTGTTCTCATAATAGTGAGTGAGTTCTCATGAGATCTGATGGTTTTATAAGGGGCTTTCTTCTCTTTGCTTGGGGCTTCTCTCTCCTGCCGCCCTGTGAAGAGGTGCCTTCTGCCATGATTGTAAGTTTCCTGAGGCTTCCCCAGCCATGTGGAACTGTGAGTCAGTTAAACCTCTTTTCTTTATAAATTACCCAGTCTCGGGTATTTTCTCATAGCAGTGTGAGAATGGAATAATACAAAAAAAGTGGTATTAGGAGTGGGGTGCTGCTATAAGGATACCCAAAAATGTGAAAGCAACTTTGGAATTGGGTAACAGGCAGAGGTTGGAACAGTTTGGAGGGCTCAGAAGAAGATAGGAACATGTGGGAAAGTTTGGAACTTCCTAGAGACTTGGAGAGTTCAGAAGACAGGAAGATGTGGGAAAGTTTGGAACTTCCTAGAGACTTGGAGAGTTCAGAAGACAGGAAGATGTGGGAAAGTTTGGAACTTCCTAGAGACTTGTTGAATGGCTTTGACCAAAATGCTGATAGTGATATGGACAATGAAGTCCAGGCTGAGATGGTCTCAGATGGAGATAAGAAATTTATTGGGAACGGGAGCAAAGATGACTCTTGCTATGCTTTAGTGGAGAGACTGGGGACATTTTGCCCCTGCCCTAGAGATCTGTGGAACTTTGAACTTGAGAGAGATGATTTAGGGTATCTGGTGGAAGAAATATCTAAGTGGCAAGGCTTTCAAGAAGAAGCAGAGCAAAAGAGTTTGGAAAATTTGCAGCCTAATGATGTGATAGAAAAGAAAAGCCCCTTTTCTGGGGAGAAATTCAAGCTGGCTGCAAAAATTTTCATAAGTAACAAGGAGCTGAATGTTAATCACCAAGACAATAGAGAAAATGTCTTCAGGGCATGTCAGAGACCTTCATGGCAGCCTCTCCCATCACAGGCCTGGAGGCCTAGGAGGAAAAAATGGTTTTCCTGGCTGGGCCCAGGGTCCCCCTGCTCTATGCAGCCTCAGGACATGGTTCCCTGTGTCCCAGCTGCTTCAGCTCCAGCCATGGTTAAAAGGGGCCAAGGTACAGCTTGGGCCATTTCTTCAGAGGGTGAAAGCCCCAAACCTTGGTGGTTTCCACAGAGTGTTGAGCCAGTGGGTACTCAGAAGTCAACAATCGAGGTTTGGGAACCTCCCCCTAGATTTCAGAGGATGTATGGAAATGCCTGGATGTCCAGGCAGAAGTTTGCTATAGGGGTGGAGCTCTCATGGAGAACCTCTGCTAGGGCAGTGTGGATGGGAAATGTGGGGTCAGAACCCTCACACAGAGTCCCCACTAAGGTACTGCCTAGTGGAGCTGTGAGAAGAGGGCCACTGTCCTCCAGACTCCAGAATGGTAGATCCACTGACAGCTTGCACAGTGCACCTGGAAAAGCCGCAGACACTCAGTGCCAGCCCGTGAAAGCAGCCAGAAGGGGGACTGTATCCTGCAAAGCCACAGGGGTGAAGATTCCCAAGGCAGTGGGAGCCCACTTCTTGCATCAGCATGACCTGTATGTGAGACATGGAGTCAAAGGAAATCACTTTGGAACTCTAAGGCATAATGACTGCCCTATTTGATTTTGTACTTGTATGTGGCCTGTAGCCCCTTTGTTTTGGCCAATTTATCCCATTTGGAATGGGTGCATTTACTAAATGCCTCTACCCCCATTGTATCTAGGAAGTAACTAATGGTCTTTCCATTTTATAGGCTCATAGGCAGAAGGGACTTGGCTTGTCTCAGATTAGACTTTGGACTTGGACTTTTGGGTTAATGCTGAAATGAGCTAAGACTTTAGGGGAACTGTCGGAAAGGCACGACTGTGTTTTGAAATGTGAGGACATGAGATGTGGGAGGGGCCAGAGGTGGAATGATAGGGTTTAGCTGTGTCCCCACCCAAATCTCATCTTGAATTGTAGTTCCCATAATCCCCACATGTTGTGGGAGGGACCTGGTGGGAAATAATTGAATAATGGGGCCAACCTCTATGCTGTTCTTATGATAGTGAGTTCTCATGAGATCTGATGGTTTTATAAGGGGCTTTTCCCCCTTTCTTTGGCACTTCTCTCTCCTGTCGCCCTGTGAAGAGCTGCCTTCTGCCATGATTGTAAGTTTCCTGAGGCCTCCCCAGCCTGGCGGGACTGTAAGTCAATTAAATATTTTCTCTTTATGAATTACCCAATCTCAGGTATTTCTTTGTAGCAGTGTGAAAATGGACTAATACACCAGGTGAAAAGGGTGTATATGTGCATGTGTGTGTGTGTTGTAGTGGGTGAAGAGTCTGATTCTGGGGTACTTCTTCCTCTTCTCTTTTTAAGACCTAAATTGTCTGGTGTCAAGGATAAGAAGGGAAGAAGGACAAATGCCCCTTTTTTCCTAATTGCTTATAATCTTTGTCCCTCCCTGTGTTTGATTTCCTGTAGGGAAGGATTTGCTTTGCTAAGAAACACCTGTTGGCCATGGAGGGCTTCTGTGTGGCAGGCTTCTGCATGCTGATTTTCTAAGAAGGCATGTGGTTGGAGGTTTCTGAAGATTCCTACTGGACTTCTTCTCTATATAGAACCCCTCTTCCTGGGGGTAATCTCACCTGACTGCTGAGGGCTTTCATGGCACTGTGTAAGGCAAGCAAAATGGTCATCAGACATGAATTGTGCCTGAATAATTAATATTAATGCATTATTCATGTGACTCATAATTTACAATTAGTATTCAAAGCTGTTAATTCTATTCCATAATGCAAAAAATATTTGGCATGATGCGCAGGTTAAATTTACTATTCACTACATCTGTTAAAAAAGTGGAAAATCTTGAGTTGGTTAAAATTACTCACAAAACATTTTCAGATGTTCACAGTACAGTGAATGTTGCTGCAGTACTCTACTGAAGTGTACTCTCTTAAATAAAAACCATCTGTAAAACTTTTGAAAAAAACAAATGAGGAACCAAGTGATGATTCAATTTTAGTTCTTGCAGTATCATGTTTATATTAATAAATTCAAACAGAAGAGAAAGTTGCAGCTCTAGACAAAGTGCCACCAACTCATGTCATTAAATGTTTGTGGTTGAAACATTTTCTTATAGAAAAATATTTGTTGAAAATAAAAAATTTGTATTTTTATAAGACATCCAACTACCAGCAGGTGAATTCATTGCAAAATTGATAAAACTTATTTGGTTAGGTGGTAGTTGTAAAAGTTCGACTTTTCTTATTATTGAGAAGCACTAGGTGATCAGATGAGCTGTGGGGTCAGACCTCCTTGGTTTGAGTCCCAGATCTGCATTCTACTAATAGGGTGATCTTAGCCACGGTGATCTTAGCCAAGTTCCTTACTCATTCTTGAACTCAATTTTCTAATCTTTAAAATAAAATTATGAAACAATTTTAAAACTTCTGATTCAATGTTTAATAAAGTAAACATTATATTAAGGACTCACAAAATCAATAGCTCTTTGGGGTCCTTAATACATTTTTTTATTATTATTATACTTTAAGTTTTAGGGTACATGTACACAATGTGCGGGTTTGTTACATATGTATACATGTGCCATGTTGGTGTGCTGCACCCATTAACTCATCATTTAGCATTAGTTATATCTCCTAATGCCATCCCTTCCCCCTCCCCCCACCCCACAACATTCCCTGGTGTGTGATGTTCCCCTTCCTGTGTCCATGTGTTCTCATGTGTTCAATTCCCACCTATGAGTGAGAATGTGCGGTGTAGTGGGCAAAGGATATGGACAGACACTTCTCAAAAGAAGACATTTATGCAGCCAAAAAACGCATGAAAAAATGCTCATCATCACTGGCCATCAGAGAAATGCAAATCAAAACCACATTGAGATGCCATCTCACACCAGTTAGAATGGCGATCATTAAAAAGTCAGGAAACAACAGGTGCTGGAGAGGATGTGGAAAAATAGGAACACTTTTACACTGTTGGTGGGATTGTAAACTAGTTCAACCATTGTGGAGGTTGGTGTGGTGATTCCTCGAGGATCTAGAACTAGAAATACCATTTGACCCAGCCATCCCATTACTGGGTACATACCTGAAGGATTATAAATCATGCTGCTATAAAGACACATGCACGCGTATGTTTATTGCGGCACTATTCACAATAGCAAAGACTTGGAACCAACCCAAATGTCCATCAATGATAGACTGGATTAAGAAAACGTGGCACATATACACCATGGCATACTATGCAGCCATAACAAATGATGAGTTCATGTCCTTTGTAGGGACATGGATGAAGCTGGAAACCATCATTCTCAGCAAACTATGGCAAGGACAAAAAAACCAAACACTGTGTGTTCTCACTCATAGGTGGGAATTGAACAATGAGAACACATGGACACAGGAAGGGGAACATCACACACCGGGGAATGTTGTGGGGTGGGGGGAGGGGGAAGGGATGGCATTAGGAGATATAACTAATGCTAAATGACGAGTTAATGGGTGCAGCACACCAACATGGCACATGTATACATATGTAACAAACCTGCACGTTGTGTACATGTATCCTAAAACTTAAAGTATAATAATATAATAATAAAAATGTATTAAGGACCCCAAAGAGCTATTGATTTTGTGAGTCCTTAATATAATGTTTACTTTATTAAACATTGAATCAGAAGTTTTAAAATTGTTTCATAATTTTATTTAAAATAAAAAAATAAAATGAGGAGAGCAAGAGTACAGACCTCATAGAGTTGATGTAGGGGATTAAATGAGATAATCCATGTATAGTGTTTAACAGAGAATCTGGCTTATAACAAGCAATCAAAGTCAGCTAGTACTTATACAGTTTAAAGTAGTTGTCATCACAAAGTTTTATCATCACCATCCAGATTTCGATCTTATGTAGTTTTATGATAGTTAATTTTCTTAAGAAATTATTTTTTAAATCCATATGTTGAAAATCTGGTTATATTGGTTCAAATATAGGTGACCAAATGAGCTAGTACTACATAAACACTTTATTTTTTTAAAGTATGGAAACGGTGGTACTAGAGCTCTCAGATTTTTTTGAGGGATAGATGTTGAACAAAAGGGAAATGCTTAGTTGAAGAGTAAGATAAGGATATGAGTTGCCAGTGGTTTGGGGATAAAGAATGATAAAAGGAGGGGCTGGAGAGTGGGAATGGGTTGTTTAGACCTTACAGTTTTGTCAGGTGTGACCCCATATCACCTATCAAAAAAGGAACTATTCAGGTTGCCTTTCTTGTACCACCTATGCATATAAATATATGTGTATACTATTGTATGCAGCTTCTTGTTTCTCATAGCATTATTACTAAAATAATCTTACACTGAGTTGTGTGTATTATCTCCAGTGAACAAAACAGAACAAAGAGAGTTTATGAGTCAATTCTTTAAAACCACATGTCCAGAAATATTCCAGCTGCTAAATGTCAACAGTGAATTTGATGGGATTTACAATGGAAAGGATAAAGTCAGAGGATTAAACAGTTAATTACAGGAGAGGTAATATTATGAAAGGGGAAGTAGAGAGAACTATTGGAACATATGGGGAAGAGGCCTTTAATTTTGTCCAAGAATTCAGAAAGGCCTTGTGGAGGAAATGTACTTAAGCTGAGACCTGACATGTAAGTTGATGTGGCCAAGTAATTTGGAAGGAAAACAAGAGTAAAAGGGAGGGACAAGTATTCTAGACAGTGGGATAAACATGTGCAATGACCTGGAAAGAAAAGAGAGAACATGATGTGAAGGATTGAAAATACAGTTTCCTGATACTACTGGGAGTCATAAAAGCACATGACTTAAAGGAGAGAAAATAACTAATGCATGCTGAGCCTGTGATGAACAGAATATCTAATATCCAGGGAGCAGCCTACATAATTCACTACCTAGTATTTTGCTTCATCAGTCTACCAAGTCAGGAAGTCATGTGAAGTCATCCATTAGTGACAGGATGTGCTATACCTGGTGTCCCCAATATTGTTAGCATTCACATTTTAAAAATAACTATTTATTTAATTTTTAACTCAATGAATAATAATTATATATTATATTCATCGGTTACATAGTGATGTTTTAATACATATAATATATAATGATCAGATTAGGAAAATCAGCATATCCATCTTCTCAAACGTTTATTATTTCTCTGTGTTGTGACCATTCAGTATCGTCCTTCTAGCTTTTTGTAAGTATATTTATTGTTAACTATAGTCATCTGACATTGGTATAGAACACTAGAATTTATTGCTCCTATCTAGATGTAATTTTTTATTCATTTAAAATTTAAAAATTCACATTGATACATAATATTTTACACATTAATGGGAACAGGTGATATTTTGCTACATGCATAAAATGTATAATGATCAATATCACTTTGAGTATTTGTCATTTCTATGTGTTGGGAACAAATCATCATCTCTTTTAGCTACTGTGAAATATACAATACATGGTTTTTAGCTATAATCACTGTATACTCTACTTTCCAATGAAAGAATTTATACATTTTATCTAACTGTATGATTGTACTCAATAACCTACCTCTCTTATCGCCCTAGTTTTTTATTCTTTAGCAAATCCCCCTCTGTTGTTCCCTCCCTCCTACCCTTCTCAGCCTCTAGTATCTAGTATTTTCTGTTCTACTTTTTACTTCTGTGAGATCAACATTTTTTAGCGTCCACATATGAATGAGAACATGAGCAGTCTAACTCTTCCTGGCTTACTTTACTTAACATAGTGTCCTCCAGTTCTATCCATTTTGCCATGAATAACAGAATTTCATTTTTTATGGTGGAATATTATTCCAGTGTGTATATATAACATGTTTTCTTTATCCATTCATCTGTTATTGGACATTGAGGTTGATTTCATATCTTAGCTATTGTGAATAGTACTTCAGTAAACATGGGGGCGCAGATGTCTCTTCGATATACTGATTTCCTTCCCTTTCAATAAATGCCCAGTAGTGGGACTGCTGACTCATATGGTAGTTCTATTTGTAATTTTTGGAGAAAGCACCATACTGTTCTCCATAGTGGCTCTACTACTTTGCATTCCCACTAGCAGTGTATAAGAGTTCCCTTTTCTCCACAGTCTCACCAGCATTTGTTATTTTTTGTCTTTTTCATAATTGCCATACTAACTGTGGTGAAATGATAGTGCATTGTAGTTTTGATTTGCAATTCCCTGATGATTAGTGACACTGAGTAGATTTTTAATATATTTATTGGCCATTAATATGTTTCTTTTGGGAAATGGGTCTTCTGATCATTTGCCCATTTTTAAATCGGATTTTTTAAAAATTAAAAAAATTATATATTTTGCTGCTGAGATCTTTGAGCTCCTTATATATTCTGGATATTAATCACCTGTTGAAGGAATACTTTGCAAATGTTTTCTCACATTCTGTAGGTTGTCTTTTCACTCTGTTGATGGCTTCGTTTGCTGTAAGGAAGCTTTTCAGTTTGATATAATTTCATTTGTTTATTTTTGCTTTTGTTGCCTATGCTTTTGAGGTCTTATTTTAATTTTTTCTTTCAGGCTAATGTACTGAAACATTTTCTCTGCTTTCTTCTAATAGTTTTATATTTTGCGGTCTTACATTTATGTCTTTGATCCAGTTAAAGTTTTGTATATGGTGGGAGATAGGGGTCTAGTTTCATTCCCCTGCATATGAATATCCAGTTTTCCCAGCACCATTTGTTGAAGAGTAGCCTTTCCCCAAAGAGTTTTCTTGGTATCTTTATTAAAAATCAGTTGTCTCGTGCACAAATATGTTTATTGCGGCACTATTCACAATAGCAAAGACTTGGAACCAACCCAAATGTCCATCAATGATAGACTGGATTAAGAAAATGTGGCACATATACACCATGGAATACTATGCAGCCATAAAAAATGATGCGTTCATGTCCTTTGCAGGGACATGGATGAAGCTGGAAGCCATCATTCTGAGCAAACTATCGCAAGGACAGAAAACCAAACACTGCATGTTCTCACTCATAGGTGGGAATTGAACAATGAGAACACTTGGACACAGGGTGGGGAACATCACACACCGGGGCCTGTTGTGGGGTAGGGGGAGCGGGGAGGGATAGCACTAGGAGATATACCTAATGTAAATGATGAGTTAACGGGTGCAGCACACCAACATGGCACGTGTATACATATGTAACAAACCTGCACGTTGTGCACATGTACCCTAGAACTTAAAGTATAATAAAAAAAGTCAGTTGTCTTTGGATGCATGGATTAATTTCTGGGTTATCTATTTTGTTCCCTTGGTCCATGTATCTATTTTTAGTCCAGCACCATGCTGTTTTGCTTACTATAGCTTTGAATATATTTTGAAGTCTGCTACTGTGATTCATCTAGGTTTGTTCATTTTGCTCAGGATATCTTTGTCTACTTGGTGTCTTTTTTGGTTCTATACAAATTTTAGGACTGCTGTTTCTATTTCTGTGAAGAACATCATTGGTATTTTCATCCAGATTACACTGAATTTGTAGATTACTTTTGGTAGTATGGCATTTTAACAATATTAATTATTCTAATCCATGAGCATGGGATGTTTTTACATTTGTTTGTATCCCCTTCAATTTCTTTCATCAATGTTTTGTAATTTTTATTGCAAAGATCTTTACCTTCTTTGTTAAATTTATTTTTAGATTTTATTGCAGCTATTATAAATGTGATTGCCTTCTAGATTTCTTTTTCAGGTAGTTTATTATTCATGTAAAGAAATGTTACTGATCTTTTATATTGATTTTTTATCCTCCAACTTTACTGAATTATTTTATCAGTTCTAAGAGGTTTTCGGTGGTCTTTAGTTTTTCTATATGTAGAAGCATGTCATCTGTAAACCAAGCAAAATTGACTTCTTTTTTTCCAATTTGGATGCGTTGGATGCACTTTATTTCTTTCTTTTGTCTACTTGCTCTGAGTAGTATGTCCGGTACTATGTTGAATACACACGCTAAAAGTAGGCATCCTTGTCTTTTTACAGTTATTAGAGGAAAAGCTCTCAGTCTTTCCCTGTTCAGGAAGGTGTTAGCTGTGGGTTTGTCATATATGGCCTTTATTATATCGAGGTACTTTTTTCCTTCTATACCTAATTTGTTGAGAGTTTTTATCATGAAGGGAGGCTGAATTTTATCAAATGCTTTTTTGGGCATCTATTGAGAAAATTACATGGTTTTTATTCTTCATTCTATTGATGTGATATATGATGTTTATTGTTTTGCATATGTTAAAGCATCCTTGTATTTCTGGCATAAATTCCACCTGATCATGGTGTACTATCTTTTTGATGTGCTGTTGGATTTTGTTTGCTAGTATTTTACTGAGGATTTTGTGTTTATATTCATCAGATATATTGGCATTTTTTTCTTTTAATTTTCTTTTTTTGTTGTTGTTGTGTTGCTTTTTGCCTTTATTATTTGGGTTATGCTTGCCTGGTATCATGAGTTAGAAAGAATTCCCTGTGCTTCAATTTTATGAAATAGTTTGGGAAGAATTGGTATTAATTCTTTTTTAAAGATTAGGTAGAATTCAGTAGTGAACTATTCAGTCCTGGATTGTCTTTGTTTTTTTTTAATATTTTATTTTATGTTAATTTATTTTTAGAGACAGGGTCTCACTCTGTTGCCCAGGCTGGAGTGCCGTGGTGCAATCATAGCTCACTGTGGCCTTGGCCTCCTGGGTTCAAGTAATCCTCCCATCTCAGCCTCCTGAGTAGCTGGGACTAACGGTGTACATCATCATGCCTAATTTTTAAATTTGTAGTAGAGATGAAATCTTGCCATTTTGCCCAGGCTGGTCTCAAACTCTTGGTCTCAGGTGATCTCTTGTCTCTGCCTCCCAAATCAATGAGTTTACAGGTGTGAGCCAACGCACTTGGCCTGTATATTGATCTTGTACCTAGCAATGTTGCCAAACTCACTTACCGGTTTTAGTGCCTTTTTAAAAGGGTAGATTCCATCCAATTTTCTAAATAAATGATAATGTCATCTGTAAGAAAGACAGTTTTACTTTTTCCCAATTTAGACAACTTTTATTTCATTTTCTTACATTATAGCAATGGCTGAATCTTTCTGTAAAATCTTAGAAGTGATGAGAGTGAACATTATTTTTTCATATCTTAGGAGGAAACTATCCTATTCAGTCTTTAACCACAAAACATGATGTTAGCTTGAGGTTTTTGTAAATGTTGTTTATCAAATCAAGAAGTTCCCTTCTATGCCTAGTTTGCTGAGAATTTTTATTGGGATTGATTTTGGAATAGTCAAATGCTTTTTCCACGTGTAATTAGATGATCGTATGTGCTGCTTTTTGGGCTTGTTGATATGGTGATTTGATTGCAAATGTTAAGGTAAACATGAAATCTTACTTAGTCATGATGTATTACCATTTTTATACATTGTCGGATTTAATTTGCCAAAGGTTTTGCATCTAAATTCATGAGGGATATTGGCCTGTTGTCTTAGTCAGTTTATAAGGCTGTTATAAGAAAGTACCATAAACTGGGAGCTTATCAACAACAGAAATTAATTTCTCACAGTTCTGGAGGCTGCAATTCTGAAGGGGACACCAATGTGGTCCAGTACTGATGAGTGCCTTCTTCTGGATTGTAGACTACTGACTTCTTGTGGTATCTTCCCGTGGTAGAAAGAGGCTAAGAAAGAGCTCTGGGGTTCCTTTTATGGGGAACTCACCATATTCATGAGAGCTCCACCCCCATGAACTAATTTCCTTCCAAAGGTCCAACCTTCTAATACCATCACATTAAGGGGTAGTATTTCAGCATTTGAATTTTGGGGGAATATAAACATTCAGTCCATTGCACATGTGGTTTACTATTATTATTATTATTTCTTGTAATGTCTTTGGTTTTGTTATCACAGTAATTTTGCAGTCCTGGACTTTTCTTTGGTGAGAGACTATTTATAACGTTTCCATCTCATTACTTATTATCAGTCTGTTTAAGTTGTCTGTTTCTTCTTGGTTCAATCTTGGTAGGTTTTGTCTAGAAATTTATTCATTTCCTTTAGTTTTTCAAATTTATTGGCATATAGTTGTTCATAGTATTCTCTAATGATCTTTTGTATTTCTGTAATATCCATTGTTATGTCTCCTTTTTCATTTCTGATTTTATTTATTTGAATTCTTTCTTTTTTCTTAGTAAAGCTAATGATTTGCTGGTTTTGTTTATCTTTTCAAAAAGCAAACATTTAGCTTTATTGATCTTTTATATTTTGTTTTTAGCCTCAATTTTGCTTATTTCTGCTTGGATCTTATTTCCTTATACTAATTTTGGGTTTGGTTTGTTCTTGCTTTTCCAGTTCTTTGAAGTATAATGTTAGGCTGTTTATTAGAAATCATCCTACTTTTTTGATGTAAGCATTTATTGTAATAAACTTGCTTCTTAATACTTTGTTTGTTATATCCCATAGGTTTTGTTATTTTGTGTTCGTATTTTCACTTGTTTTGAGGAATTTAAATTTTATTTTCTTAATTTTCTCCTTCACCTATTGGTCATTCAGAAATGCATTGTGTAATTCTCATGTATTTGTATAGTTTTGAATGTCCCTCTTGTTTTGATGTCTAATTTTATTTCATTATGGGCAGACAAGATGCTTGATAGAATTTTGATTTTTAAAAATATTTTGAGATTTCTTTTGTGTTTTAACATGATCATTGTTGGAGAAAATTCTATGTGCTGATGAAAAGTATGTGTATTCTGCAGCTATTGGGTGAAATGTTCTGTAAATGTCTGTTATGTCCATTTGGTCTGTGCTGCAATTTAAATCTGGTATTTCTTTGTTGATTTTCTATCTAGATAATCAGTCCAATGCTGAGAGTGGGGTGTTGAAGTCCCCAACTATGATCGTGTTGGGATTTCTCCCTTCAGATTTAATAATATTGGCTTCATATATCTGGTTGTACTGGTGTTTGGTGCATATGTATTTACAGTTGTTACATTTTCTTGCTGAATTGATATCTTTATTATTATATAATGTCCTTCTTTGTCTTTTTAAAATAGTTTTTAACTCAAAGTCTGTTTTGTCTAAATATAGCTACTCCTGCTCTTTTCTGGTTTTCATTTGCATGAAATACGTTTTTCTACCATTCCCTTTCAGATTGTCTTTACAAGTGAGGCAAGTTTCTTGTAGGCAGCATATAGTTGGGTCTCAAATTTTTTTTGTATACATTCAGTCTATATATTTTATTAATAAATTAATAAAATATATTAGTATATATAATACTAATAGTATATATATACTAATATATAATTCCATATATATTATAATTATATTAATATAATATATAAATATAATAATTCTCTCATGGGAATCCAAGCTATTTTCATCTAAGATTATTATGGCTATGTGAAGTTGTGTTCTGGTCACATTGTTAACTGTTTTCTGGTTGTTTTGTATAGTCTTTGTTCCTTTTCTCTTAGTGTTTGTCCTTGTGGTTTGGTGATTTTCTGTAGTGATAAAGTTTGATTCCTTCCTCTTCCTCATTTGTGTTTTTGCTTTACTAGTGATTTCTATACTTTTGTGTGTTTTCATCATGGTAATGTTGTCCTTTTGTGTCGAGGTTTAGGTTTCCCTCAAGCACTTCTGGTAGGGCCAGTTTGGTAGTAATAAATTCTCTCAGCTGTTGCTTGTCTGGGAAAGATTATTTCTCTTTTGCGTATGAAGGATAATTTTGCTGGGCATAATATCCTTGACTGGCAGGTTTTTTTTTTCCTTCAGGATTTTGAATATTTTATCCGAAAATCTCCTGGCCTATAAGGTTTCCACTGAGAAATCTGATGTTAGTCTAATGGAGATTTCCCTTATATGTGACTTGATGCTTTTCTCTTGCTGCCTTTAAAATTCTTTGTCTTTGTCTTTTGACAATTTGACTACAATTTCCCTTGGATAGAACATGTTTGGGTTGAATCTGTTTGGCATTTTGAGATTCCTGGACCTGGATGTTTATCTCTCTACAATACTTGGGAATTTTTCTGCTTTGATTTCACCAAATACATTTTCCTCACCCTTCCCCTTTTTCTCTCCTTCTGGAATGTCCATAATACAAGCATTTATTCACTTAAAAGTATCCAATTTATTCTTTTTTTGGTCTATTTGTGTTATTTCAAAAGACTTGTCTTCAAGATCAGAAATTCTTTTTTCTGCTTGTTCTAATCTCTTCTTGAGGCCTTCAATTGTGCTATTTCATTCATTGAAATCTTCAGCTCTAGGACTTCTGCTTTGTTTTATTTATGAAATCTATCTCTTTTTTGACTTTCTCATCAAAATAATGAATTGGTTTTCTGATTCATTGAATAGACTGTCTGTGTTCACTTTTATCTCCATATGTTTTAAGATTATTATTTCAAATTCTTTTTCTGACATTTCATATATTTCATTATGACCGAGGTCTGTTACTGGATAATTTTTGTTTTCCTTTGTAGGTGTTATATTTCTTTGCTTTTTAATGTTTCATGTGTCCCTATCTTGATTTCTATGCATCTCATGAGAAAGTTGCCTCTTCCAATTTTATGGAGTAGGTCTTGTAGGGAAACTGTTTTTCATATGAATGGGTCTTGGGATGTTGGCCTTGCTTCAAGGTTGACACAGTAGTGTAGTACCCATGTAGTTTCATTAGCTGTAGTCCACACTAGTGGCATTTGTGAATTTCTCAGTGGCCTAGCCTGAGAGTTTATGGTGAGCGTGGTGTGGCTTTGCCAGGGGTGGGCTCAACCTATTTGTCAGGTGGCAGACACATCTGTGCATGTGGTGGGTCAGCCAACTTGGGTTCTGGTTTGCTAGGATTGGGGCCATGAGGCTGTTACTCTGGCCAAGAACATGGGCACATGCTTGCTCAGTCTGCCTGTGAGCGCACCTGCCAGGATCAGGACTGTTTCTCAGGCCTGGAGCACAGCTGCATGACTGCTCAGTTGCCCTGAGAGTACATTTTCTGAGAGTGATCCGCAAGGTTGTTACTCTGACCTTGCTTTGAGGTGGACACAGCAGTGTAGTCTCTGTGTAGTTTCTTCAGCTATAATTCACACTAGTGGCATTTGTGAATTTATCAGTGGTGTAGGCTGAGAGAGTTTATGGTGATAGTTGTGGCTTTTCCAGGAGGGCGATTTCTGGGCTTTTTATCAGATTGGGGCATATGCTTGGTAGGCCTGGGGACGTGTCTGCTAGGAGCAGCCCAGGAGGCTACTTCTCAGGCCCAGGATGACAGCATATGGCTGCTCAGCTGGCCTGGGGGAGTATCTGCTTGGGGGAGGGGATATGGTTGTTTCTCAGCCTGGGATGCAGTCATATGGCTTCTCACCTGTCCTGGGTGCATGTTTGCTGCACCCAGAAACACCCACAGGGATGTTTCTCAGGCCCAGTTTGTGGCCATACATCTGCTTCACTGGCCAGGGGGTGTTTCTATGGGAGTGGCCTATAGGATTGTTTTATAGGCCTAGGATGCAGGTGCAAGGCTGCTTGGCTGGCCCATGGGGTTGTTCTTAGGCCTGATATGTGGGAGCATGGCTGCTCAGTTGGTCTTGGGTATGTCTGCTAAGGTAGCTCATGGGGCTGTTTCTCAGTTCTGGAATGTGGGCTCTTGGCTGCTTGGTCAGTCTTGGGGAGTATTAACCAGGGGTGGCCTGCTGGACTGTTTCTTAGGCCCTGATTTCAGGCACAGGGGCCTTGGGCAGACTAGGGCATATCTACAGGGGGAAGGGCCCTTCAGGGCTATTTCTCAGGTCCTGAGCAAGGGTGCATAGTCACTCTGCTGGCCTGGGGCATGTCAGCTGTTTGAAGGCTTGGAGACATCTCCCATTTGGAAAAGAGCATATAGCAGTTTGGTCAGCTCCAGGGAGGCTCACCCTGGGTGGAACTACCAGACTGTTCCTCTCGCTGGAAGTATGGTGGTGAGAGTTGGTTTCACTGAAGTGCAAGAAGAGAGTCATAGCTGATCCTGGATCATGGGCCCAGGCTCAGTATGGCTGGGGTTGTGATGTTCAGCCACTTATGTGGGCTTGGTGAAATGAAGATGGAACCCAGTTCTGGAGAAATGCATTGGATACTGACCCACCAAGCAGGGCACCCTTCAGATGTGGCCCTGGTCTCAAGATGATGCCATGCTTTAGCAACTTGG
This sequence comes from Gorilla gorilla gorilla, assembly GCF_029281585.2. Lineage (NCBI taxonomy): Eukaryota > Metazoa > Chordata > Mammalia > Primates > Hominidae > Gorilla > Gorilla gorilla. Next base: position 95,509,658 of record NC_073231.2, on the reverse strand, counting down.
CTCAGAAGGAGTGGGTGGGGGTGAGGAGTGCACACCTTGTGCTCCTTACCTGGGTGTAGTACAGCTGCATGAATTCCTGGTAGCTCTCTAAACTGAGCTTAGGGCTTGCGAGGTATGGGATTCTCCAGTTGTAAGGACTGTAGGTGTAAGTTGTAGGTGTTTGTGGTGGCAATGGGGGCTGGTGGGGATCTTCTGCTTATCTTTTCCCCACAGTGGGAAGCCCTCCCTTATTCTGGGCAGGTCTGATCAGGGCAGGGAGACATAGCTGCAGTGACCAGGTATCTTCATGCTGCTTTCCTGGACTTTCAATCATCAAAGGTTCATCTTCACTCCTCAGCTGCACTCCAGCACTCTCCCTTTGACACTCCAGTCAAGTCTTAGCTAATTATTAATTGCCTTGGTCCTTTATTGGGGAAGAGGGCACAAGTGCCAGGCATCTCTAATCTTGCTGACATCACTCTTCTAGTATTCACATTTTAAAGAACAGTAGGATATAGAGTTACTGTATAGATGTGAGCAAGATGTAGTCATCATTTTAGGATGTTAGTGAATAGTCTAATACTGCTTGAAGCAATTGAAAAGCTACACATTTTCAGAGAATATAATTCTTAGGAGATAATGGAGGCTTGACTCTCATTTCTCAGTCACTTGCATCTTCTTCTATTTTAGACACAGAACACAAAGTGGAGGAGCTTGAAATACCAAAATTTAATACATCTACTTCTTTGAATAAATCAAAATTCGCTGGGTTAAATATAGTCTATCATTTGTTTCTAGGGAAGGGTTCAAATGTGAGATTAATCAAATGACACTGGAACTCAAATATTTTGTGTGTTTTTTTAAGGTAGAGGAGAACGTCGCAGAGAAAAAGGGAAGGAAAATACACCTTTGGATTGTTGGCATGCATTTGCACACAGTAGGTGCTCATTAAATATTTAATAATGAACCAATAAATAAGGAAAAATGACTTTGAAGTTCTAGAACTTGGGAGCAAGTTTCAAATCCTGAGCATGCTTCAAACACCTTCTTCACTGTCACTTTCTTGAAAGTGACAAAATCCGTTGCTCTTCGGGGCTTTATTACAGTGGACCAGAATACATATTGCAGCAATTACATAGGGTTGTATAGTTGGAAGAACTCGCAGGACTCCACAAAGCTTTCAAAAGGTTTTAGTAAAGACAAAGGGCACAAAACAGCAGAAAGAGAAAGAGCACAGACAAATATCAGGAAGATCTGAGACATTCATGTGCAGCTTTCCAGGATCCCCTCTCAGTTGCAAAGGGCACATCTAGTCTCTGGATTACAATCCACTAAGATATGTGAAACCAAGCAAAAGTTTACTGAGGGGTGTTTTATGTCTCACTGGTTATGTAGCCAAAATGAGGCTGTGTAACCCAGTGAATCAAGTCTACGATATTAGTCCATATATTTTCAGTAAACAGTGTAGACAAGCTAGTATTCTTAGGGGTCTCTCAGACTTTAAAGAGCATTATTAATAACCTAGTATATTTCATCCCTATCTTGGCCATGGGAAGATCCACGGTTCCAGGAGCCTATAGAGATAAGCATAGAGTTGCAAGACAAGCTACAAGTGAACACTATTTTTACAAATGTATCTATTTTTTAGGAGGAAAGACCAAAAAAGGATAAAACACACCAAAGTTTGTTCAATCCAGCCAGTCCCCAGCAAAGACCTAAAAGAATGAATTCATTTTCTGGTAAGTTTTTATTCCTGTTTTAAAGTTTAACTATGGAACAGAGTAAGGAGCTCTCCATGTAATTAAACGTCTGGCAAGTTAATGTGGATAGAGAAATCTGCAATCTTGGACACTTTGGAGTGAAACTGTGCAACTCTAGGCAGAAGTCCAATTTCATTTTGTTCTACATAGGTACTGTACAGATAGAGCACATGAGAAGTCAGTCCCCAGGCAACCGGTGAGATAGCAGGAGGCAGAACAAAGCACTTTTTCCTTATTGCTCTCAGCTTGATCTGTAAGGAAACTTCATGATTCCATAGCCAAATTGCCACCAAAACGAAAAACAAAAAACCTCGGCTCCTTCACTTAGACATGTGTTTCACCTTAGGCAAGTTACTTGATTCCTCTGAACTACAGCCTTCCTATATAAAAAAATGGGAACATTGATACTAACCACATGGGGATGTTGCAAGAATTAAATGAGTCAATGTACAAAAAACATGTACTACAACACATGGAGGCCTTAATTATAATTCTAAAATGTCCTTGTCAGAGAGGTGGGGATTAATATTTTTCCCTGCAGCAATCTTCTAACAATATCAAGGTCCTAAGCAATTAATCTTTTTAGGATAATATTATATAGTTCAATAGTTGATGGCTTGCTCCTTTGAACATAGAGATCCCTTTATACTTTTCCCTCAGACAAGAAACGCTACACATTATTCTAGTATACTGCTTCACGGCTAAACCAACTTGACTCACTGTATTAGAGTCTTATTGCAATTACTACCATAAACTTAACAACTTAACACAAATTTATCCTTTGACAGTTCTGGAGGTTGGAAGTCTAAAGTCAGTGTCACCGGGCTAAAGACAAGGTGTCAAAAGGCTGGTTCCTTTTGGAGGCTCTGAAGGGAGACTCCATTTCCCAGCCCTTTTCAGCTACTACTGGCTGCCTGTATTCCTTGGCTTCCTACCTCTTCAACGTGCATCACTCTAATTTCTGCTTCCATCATCAGATTGCCTTTTCTGGCTCAGATCCCTCTTCTTAAAAGGAACCTTGTGGCCGGGCACAGTGGCTCACGCCTGTAATCCCAGCACTTTGGGAGGCCGAGGCAGGTGGATCACGAGGTCAGGAGATTAAGACCATCCTGGCTAATGCAGTGAAACCCCGTCTCTAGTAAATATACAAAAAATTAGCCGGGCGTGGTGGCGGGCACCTGTAGTCCCAGCTACTTGGGAGGCTGAGACAGGAGAATGGCGTGAACCCGGGAGGCAGAGCTTGCAGTGAGCCAAGATCTGGCCGCTGCACTCCAACCTGGGCGACAGAGCGAGACTCCGTCTCAAAAAAAAAAAAAAAAAGGAACCTTGTGATTAGACTGAGCCCACATGGATAATCCAGGGTAAGTTACCTGTTTCGAGATCTTTAACTTAGTCAAATCTGAAAAGTCCTTTTTGCCATTTAAGGAAAAATTCACACATGTTCCAGGGATTAGGACATTGGGATCGGGATCATTATGCAGCTTACCATACATACATTATTTTATTCTCCTATCAGGATGAGGTAGGCTGGCTCCATTTTAAGATGTACAGCTGTAGTCTACAAAAGTCAAGGGACTCATTGGCAGTGTTACCAGTTACAGTGCAGAGCTAGCAAGTCTTCATTTTGCTTTTTGTAAAGTCAGGAAGACTTGGTTGAAATGTTTGGTTAATAATGACTTTTTTTTTTTTTTACAATAGTTTATGGCTCACAAAAGAGCTGGCACTAAATGATCTTGTTTAGTTAAAATAATCTTATGAGTTAGAGTTTATTTGTAAGATTTAAGTCATTTTTTCAATATCGTTAATGAGCCTCTGCAATAAGCCAGGCCCTGTGCTAGGTGATAGGGATACTGTAGTGACTGATACAGGCAAGATCCTTATCATTATGCAGTTTATATTCTATTAAGGGATATGGACAAAACCACAATAAATTGAATAATTGCAATTGTAATTAAATGCTGCAAGATAACAGAGGAGGAAATGGAAGCCCAGAGTGATGAAGGGACTCTCCCAATGTACATACAATAGTAAATGGAAGAACTAGGTCTTGAATTTAAAGTTTTTAAAACTTTTGTTTCAAGACTGTAGGACATACATATGGTATACCCTGCATACCCAGCATTTTTTTTGTTACTAATTTTCCCTAGGACATAATAGAGTCTGTTCCATTTTTTTCCCTCATGGCTCATGATTAAGACAATTTATATTAATAGTCATCAATGTACCATTGTCTCTCCTTATTTGCAGGGTATTGGTTCCAGGTTCACCTGTGCATACTAAAACCCAGGCATACTCAAATCCCAGAGTTGGCTCTGAAGCATCTGAGGATAGGAAAAGTCAGCTCTCCTTATACAGGTTTTTGCCTCCTGCGAATACCGTATTTTCAATCTGGGTTTGGTTTGAGTTTGGTGTGGAGGGCCAACTGTACTTACTGAAAAAAATCTGCATATAACTGGACCTATGCGGTTCAAATCCCTGTTGTTTAAGGGTCAACTGTGGTTGGTTCCCTTGTGATAACTGTACTGCTAGTGCATCTCGCTCTTGTGTTTAATGCTGAGCAGACTTGGTTAGTATCACAGTAAGCCTTTATTTTTCTTTTTAGAATCATGCACTCAATAGTGTCTACCTGTCAAGAAGATCCACAGCTAAATTACTAACATAGTGCTTATGTAAGCAAATTCTTATGAATTGTGCTTTCAGAATGATTTATTGCAGCTTTATAGCTTTTGCTGTGACATATTTTATCTACATTTAAAATTTTATTTAAAATAATAGCAAACTGGAATGCAGCTGTAGTAAGAATTGCATTTGGCCAAGAAGACAATTTTTAGTAAGTTGTCTGTGTGCATGGATTCACTCAGTGTTTTTTTCAGGTATTGATTTTTAGTTGATATATAATAATTGTATATACTTATGGAGTACAGTGTGATATTCTAATACATGTATACAATGTGTAATGATCAAATCATGGTATTTAGCATATTCATCACTTCGAATATTTATCATTTCTTTGTGTTGGGATCACTCAAAATCCTCTCTTTTAGATATTTGAAAATATACAATAAATTATTGTTAACTATAGTCACCCTTCAGTGCTATAGAATGCTGGAAATTATTTCTCCTATCTAGCTGTAGTTTTGTATCTTTTTTTTTTCTTTGAGATGGAGTCTCACTCTGTCACCAGGCTGGGGTGTGGTGGCGTGATGTCGGCTCACTGCAACCTCCCACTCCCTGGTTCAAACGATTTTCCTGCCTCAGCCTTCCTAATAGCTGGGATAACAGGCATGTGCCACGACACCCAGCTAATTTTTGTATTTTTAATAGAGACGGGGTTTCACCCTGTTGGCCACAATTGTCTCGATTTCCTGACCACTTGATCCGCCCACCTTGGCCTCCCAAAGTGCTGGGATTACAGGAGTGAGCCACCGTGGCCGGCCAGTTTTGTAATTTTTAATCAGCCTTTCTTTATCCCCTCTTTCCTTTACCTTGTCCAGCCTCTGGTAACTACTATTTTACTCTCTACTTCTATGAGATCAACTTTATTAGCTTCCACGTATGACTTAGAACATGTGATAATTATTTTTTTGTGCCTGGCTTATTTAATTTAACACCGTGTCCTCCAGACATATCCATGTTGTTGCAAATATTAGAATTTCCTTCTTTCTTGTGGCTGAATAGTGTTTCATTGCATATATCTATCACATTTTCTTTTTTTATTCATCTGTTGATGGATATTTGGGTTGATTCCATATCTTGACTGTTGTGAAAGTGCTGGTATAAACATAGGAGTGCAGCTATCCCCTCAACATACTGATTTCCTTCACTTCGAATATATATCCAATAGTGAGTTTGCTAGATCCTATGGTAGTTCTGTTTTTTAGTTTTTTGAGGAAACTCTACACTTTTTTTATAACAGTTGCATGAGTTTGTATTTCCACAAACAGTGGATAAGAGTTCCTCTTTCTCCTCACTTGATCATGGTGTCCAATCTTTTTGATGTGCTGTTGGATGTGGTTTGCTGGCATTTTGTTGTTTTTTGTCTTTTTAATAATAGCCATTCTAACGGGTGAAAATGATATCTCCCTGTGGTTTTGATTTTTATTTCCCTGATGATTAGTGGTATTGAGCCCTTTGAAAATATACTTTTTTGCTATTTGTATGTCTTCTTTTGGTAAATATCTACTCACATAATTTGCCCATTGTTTTCCTGAAATGCTTTTTAAAATTGAAGTATTATAGTTGTATATATTTTTGGATTTGCTCATGTTTTAATTGGGTTATTATTATTTTTTGCTGTTGAGTTGTTTAAATTCCTTGTATATTCTGGATATTATTCCCTTGTTGGAGAAATAGTTTGCAAATATTTTTCCCATTCTATAGGTTGTCTTTTCACTCTATTATTGATTGTTTCTTTTTCTGTGCAGAAGTTTTTAAGTTTGATAAAATCCCATTTGTCTATTTTTGCTTTTATTGCTTGTGATTTTGAAGTCTTCTCCATAAAATCATTGCTGAGGCTAAAGTCCTGAAGCATTTCCCCTACATTTTCCTCTAGTAGTTTTAGAGCTTTGGATCTTACATTTGGATCCATTTTGAGTTGACTTTTTTTTTTTTTTAAATAGCGGTCTAGTTTCATTCTTCTGCATATGGATATCCAATTTCCCAGCACTATTTATTGAAGAGACTCTCCTTTCCCCAATGTATGTTCTTGGCAGTTTTGTAAAAAATCAATTGGCTATAAATACATGCATTTATTTCTGGGTTTCTGTTCTGTTTCACTGGTCTATGCATCCATTTTTATACCAGTGCTATGCTGTTTTGGTTACTGTAGTTTGCAGCATATTTCAAAGTCAGGTAGTGTAATGCCTCCAGCTTTGTTCATTTTTCTCAGTATTGCTTTGACTATTCAGAGTCTTTCGTGGTACCATATAAATTTTAGGATTGTTTTTCTATTTATGTGAAGAATGATACTGATAGTTTGATAGAGATTACATTGAATCTTAAATTGGTTTGGGTTTCATAGTCATTTTAACAATATAATTCCTCTGATCCATGAGCATGGGATGTTTTTCTATTTGTTTGTATCCTTTTCGATTTCTTTCATCAGTGTTTTATAGTTTTTATTGTAGAGATCTTTGACTTCCTTGGTTAAATTTATTTCTAGGTACTTTGTTTTTTTAAATAACTATTGTAAATGAGATTGCTTTCTTGATTTCTTTTTCAGCTAGATTATTATTGGTGTATAGAAATGCTACTGATTTTAATACTTTAATTTTGTATCTTGCAACTTTGTAGAATTGGTTTATCAGTTCTAAGAGGTTTTTGGTGGAGGTTTTTCTATATGTTAGATTATGTCATCTGCAACCGGGACAGTTTGACTTCTTTCTTTCCAACTGTGATGCTTTTTATTTCTTTCTCTGAACTACTTTCTCTGTGTAGGACTTCCAGTACTATGTTGAATAACAGCGCTGAAATTGGGCAAGCTTGACTTATTCAAGTTCGTGGAGGAAAGGCTTTCAACTGTTCCTTGTTCAGTATGCTGTTAGCTGTGAGTTTGTCACATGTGGTCTTTATCGTATTAAGATACATTCCTTCCATACCTAATTTATTGACAGTTTTTAACCATAAAACGATGCTGAATTTTATGAAGTGCCTTTTCTGTTTCTATTGATATGATCATATGATTTCTGTTCTTTATTCTGTTTATGGGATGTATCATGTTTATTAATTTGCATATGTTGAATCATTCATACTTCCCTGAGGTAAATCTCATTTGATCTTAATGTGCTGTTGGATTTTGTTTGCTAGTATTTTCTTGAAGATTTTTGCATCTGTGTTCATTGGGGATATTAGCTTGTAGTTTGTTGTTGTGTCCTTGCTTGGTTTTGGTAACAGGGTAATGCTAACCTTGTAGAATGAGTTTGGAAGAATTTCCCTTCTTTCAACACTTTGGAATAGTTTAAGAAAAATTAGTGTTAGTTCTTTAAAAGTTTGGGAGAATTCAGCATTGAAGCCATCCAATCATGGCCTTTTGTTAGGAGACTTTTTATTACTTTTTAAGTCTCATTACTCATTATTTTTCTGTTTATGTTTTCTAATCTTCCTAATTCAATCTTGGTAGGTTGCGTGTGTCTAGAAATTTATCCATTTCCTCTAGTTTTTCAATTTCTTAGTAAATAGTTGTTCATAATAATCTCTAAGGATTCTTTGTATTTCTGCGCTATCAGTTGTAATGCTTCCTTTCATATTTTTGATTTTATTTATACAGGTCTTCTCTCTTTTTGTCTTTATTAGTGTACCTAATGGTTTGTCAATTTTGTTTATCTTTTCCGAAAACCGACTGTTTGTTTTGTTGATCCTTTGTAATTTTTTTTAGTGTCCATTTCATTTATTTATGCTCTGATTTTTATTATTTTTTTCCTTCTACTAATTTTGGGTTTGGTTTATTTTTGTTCTTCCCATTCCTCGATGTGCATTGTTAAGTTGTTTATTTGAAATATTTCTATGTTTTTGATGTCGGTGCTTATAAATTCCCCTCTTAGTACTGCTTTTGGTTTGTTGTATAGGTTTTGATATATTATGTTTATATTTTCATTTATTTCAAGAAATTTAAAATATTTTCTTATTAAATTTCTCATTGACCCATTGGTCATTCAGAAGCATGTTGCTTAATTTCTGTGTTTTTACTTTGTTTCCAAAGTTCCCTTTGTTTTGATTTGTAGTTTTATTCCATTGTGGTCAGAAATTATACCTGATATGTTTTCAATTTAAACAAAATTGTTGAGACTTGTTTTGTAGCCTAACATATGGTCAATCCTGGAGAATGAGAAGACTGTGCATTCTGCAGCTGTTGAATAAAATATTCTATAAATGTCTGTTAGGTCCATTTGGTGTACAGCACAGTTTAAATCCAATGTTTCTTTGTTGACTTTCTGTCTAGGTGATCTGTCCAATGCTGAGAGCAAAGTGAGGACTTCAGCTGTGATCGTATTGGGGTTTAACTCTCCCTTTAGATCTAATAATATTTGCTTTGTATATCTTGGTGCTCTGGTGTTGGGTATATAGATATTTACAGTTGTTACATTCGCTTGCTGAATCAATCCCTTTGTCATTATATAATAATTTTCGTAGCATTTATATTTTTGACTTAAAAGTCTATTTTATCTAATGTAACTACAGCTATTTCTGCTCGCTTTTGGGTTCTGATTGTGTGGAGTATCTTTTTTGCCTCTTACTTTCGGTATTATTTCTGTCTTTATAGGTGAAGTGAGTTTCTTGTAGTCAGTATATAATTTGGTCATTTTTTAAAGATCCTTTTAGTCTGTATCTTTTAGCTGGGGAATTTAATCCATTTACATTCAAAGTTTTTATTGACAGGTGAGGACTTTCTCTTGCCATTTTAAAAATTGTTTTCCAGTTGTTTTGTATATCTTGTTTCTTTGTTTTTCTCTTATTGTTTATCTTTATGATATGGTGGTTTTCGATAGTGGTCAGGTTTGATTTCTCTCTCTTTCTCATTTGTGTTTCTACTCTTTCAGTGAGTTTTATACTTTTGTGTTTCTCATGATAGTAGTTATTGTCCTTTTGCTGCCAAATGTAGAACTCCCTTAAGCATCTGGAAGCCCTGAAAAAATATCTTTCTATTAAGAATTCTTTCCTAAGTAATGATGAAGATTGACTTTTAGTATGTATTGGTCATTATTCACTTTTTACCTCTGTTGGGAAAATAATATTCCTACATTTTTCCCTAATGCATAGATACATAAGATGAAAATTACTCCCCTTATGCTTTGTCTATCCTCATGACACTTGGCAGAAAATGCTAATGATTCTGCATGTCTACTCAGGGTATTCAGCACACTTGTGTACTCTTTTTAAAATATATACGTATTGCTTACGTCAATCACACCTCTTGATAGTCTATTCCCTTTTCAAATTACTGTCATGGAAAATAAATGCCTTAACATTAATTTTAACCTTCTTCATTAGCAAAATCAGAGTGCAGTAAATAATTCCCTTTTGGAATTTAAACAGACTTTTGCTATTATACGGTTGACCTTTTCATATGCTTTCATGCTGTAGTCCATATACCACCCATATTCCCGTGTAAGTTTGGATTAAAGGAGTGACTAACCATTTTTAAGCCATTATCTAGGGCTGAGAAGTCACTTTGCTGAGAATGTCTGCTTTTATCTGCTTTAAGAATTGGCCTTCCACATAAGATTACATGAACAACAAGGTTATATGACTATATAAAACTTGAACAACCATAGGCTTAGAGTTTTTGTTTGTTTGTTTCCTTTTTCAGGTTTTGCATTTAGGGTTATACTAGCTTCTAAGTGGGCCGGATACTTTATCATTTTTTTTTATTTGTTTTTTGTTTTTGAGACGGAGTCTTGCTATGTTGCCCAGGCTGGAGTGCAGTGGCGCAATCTGGCTCACCGCAAGCTCCGCCTCCCGGGTTCACGCCATTTTCCTGCCTCAGCCTGCCGAGGAGCTGGAACTGCAGGTGTCTGCCACCACACCCCGCTAATATATATATATATATATATATTTTTTTTTTTTTTTGTATTTTTAGTAGAGACGGGTTTTCACTGTGTTAGCCAGGATGGTCTCGATCTCCTGACCTCATGATCCACCCACCTTGGCCTCCCAAAGTGCTGGGATTACAGCCGTGAGCCAGCGCGCCCAGCCCTTTTTCATATTTTTTAATGCTCAGGCAAAGTTGTCCTGACATGGAGAGTATGTTTCTTAATAATTTTATAAAAATTCAACAGGCAAATTCTCTACCTTAAAAAGCACTTTAAGAAGTAATTCCTCGGCTGGGTGCGGTGGCTCACGCCTGTAATTCCAGCACTTTGGGAAGCCGAGGCGGGTGGATCACGAGGTCAGGAGATCGAGACCATCTTGGCTAACACGGTGAAACACCGTCTCTACTAAAAATACAAAAAATTAGCCGGGCATGGTGGCGGGCGCCTGTAGTCCCAGCTACTCGGGAGGCTGATGCAGGAGAATGGCGTGAACCCGGGAGGTGGAGCTTGCAGTGAGTCAAGATCTTGCCACTGCACTCCAGCCTGGGCGACAGAGTGAGACTAGTCTAAAAAAATAAAAATAAAGTAATTCCTCAATAACTTTTTTATGTTTTTCAGTTTTTTTTAACTTCTTGAGTCATTTAGTTGTTCATATTTTCACAGAAATAGCTCCACTTTACCTAATTCTGATTTTCAAAGTGTATTTTCCAGACCAGCAACATCAGCGTCACCTGGGAACTTGTTAGAAATGAGATTTATTTTGTGTGCATATACCATTCCAGGTCTACTGAGTCAGACACTCTTGTTTTAACAGGCTCTGTAGGTGATTGTGGTACATGTTAAAGTTCTAGATCTTCAAATTTATTAGATCAAATGTAACATTTTTACCTAGGCTTTAAAATTAATGTAAATCTCTTCCACATTTCTAATTGTGTCCTCTTTCTAAACCTTATTTTTTGGTCTTTTAAATGACTAGCTTGGTAAGTGTTTAATCTTTTTCTTGACTCTTCAAATAATCAGCTCTTGGATTTATCAGTTGGCTTTATTACCTGATGCTACAGAGAGAATCATTAATATCAATATGAAGTGAAATTATTTTGTAATTTAAAAAATAACGTGAGTGTGATAATAATTTTCTGTAAGTATAGTAATTAATTCTGGTCTTTAAGATTTCTGGCTTTGAAATAAAAGTGTTTATATGCTATATTTTTACTTCTAATGTCTAGGGCACAGATGAATAAATCCTTACACTGTGGAGCATACTACATAGAATTATCCACATGAGAATCAATTTAATTGCACATGTCTGCCTACTGTTTGGAGTGTCTGCTTTCATTACTTCTATTTGGGCACATACTTTTGGAACCCTTGTTGTTTTCTAGTGTCCACTATGTCTTAATTCAAATTGTAGTCACATAGACTTGCCATAATATCTAATTTCTGCTGCTATTTAAAATGTCTGGCCAGGTGCAGTGGCTCATACTTATAATCCCAGCCCTTTAGGAGGTCGAGGCAAGAGAATCTCTTGAAGCCAAGAGTTCTAGACCAGCCTAGGCAACATGGTGAGACCCTGCCTCTACAAAAAAAAAAAAAAAATATATATATATATATATTTTAAAATTAGCCAAGTATGGTGGCACATGCCTGTTGTGCCAGATAGGAAGATGCAGCAGGAGGATCCCTTGAGCCTAGCAATTTGCGACTGCAGTGAGCTGTGATTGCACCACTGCACTCCAGCCTGGGCAACAGAGCAAGACCCTATCTCTTAAAAAATAATAAAAAAAAATGTCTGCATGTGTTTTTGTGGTGCCCCAGACCCCATTCATACACCAAATTATTTATGCTGTTACATAGATTGTATATTAAGTTAGATCATCCCAAATGTACCTTTATCCCAATTTGGTGAAAAATGAATTTAGCTTTTTTTGTGTGTTATGCAGTAATAGAGGAAATGGTCAATAATCAGAAACTAAACTTTATTTATAGACTCTTGTATCTATTTTCTAATAGATTGATGATGGCTTTTATCTTTATTATTTCCATTCTGTAATTTTCCTTAGAATTACTTAGTTGTTCATTTTGTAACTTCATGAGGCAAACTCCCAGTTTATTAATTCTTTTTCTCCTTTTTCTTTGGCACGTTTTTCTTATCCTTCTATTATTGCGTTTAAAGAAGCTTTAAAGTTTTTTTCAGGTTTTATAGGCCAGGTCTCTTTTCCACTTAAGATTTATTTTTTAAAAAAATTTATTGAGGTATAATTTAATACTCTACAATTTACCCATTTAAAGTGTACAGTTTGCTGACTATGTATATATTCTCAGAGGTGTGGCATCCTAAGATTTCTCAGTCCTCAGTGTTACTTTTTCCATGTTTTGCAGCATTTTTACCAAACTGTTTAGCTGTGTGTTCTGATTACTCTTTCTTGAAATAGTAAGGGATTTATTTACACACGTTGTTACCAATACACAGGGTAAGTGAATTGTCCTTGGACTCTCTGTTCATTGTGTCATGGACAAATACCCTTCACAAGTAAACATTGAAATGATAGGTTTATGTGTGTAACTGTCAGGCCTGTTGCATTTTCTGGAAGACATTCATTCCGCATGACTCTTCTGGACTGTGGTAAGATCTTCACCATCCTGTCTTATTCTTAGACACTTGAACTCATGAAATACATGAAAATCCATATCCCCAGTCAGTATATACTGCCACTGGATAGCTCCTGTGTGACCACACTTGGGCAGGATGGGTCTGACATTTTACCCCGTGAAGAAAAGGAATTCTTTTCCCAGATTTACTTCTCTCCCTGAGCTCCATCCTGATTTCTAAGGGGAAGGCAGAATTAGGTAGGTATCTTATGCCATAATGATTTTATAAGATTTAGAGTGACTATCTTGGACTGCCCAGGAATTTTAATGCTAAAACTGGGAAAGTCTCAGACAAACCAGAACAGATTGGTCATCCTAAGAGTAGCCACCACAAGGAAATGATCCCAACAAGAGGGGCGGATCCTCCATCAAAGAGCCTCTGACGTTTTTACTTTGCTCTGCGAGATGGCCACTTCGTAGCACTGTGGCTCACAGAATAGCCTTTGCAGAGCTCACTCTACCTGGGAATGGGGTGAGTGGGGCAGGATATTGTGTACTATCTGTCCTGACTATCTTCTCTGTCATAAAGGTTGTCAAAACACCTCCATTTTCTTGCAAAATAGAGACATGAAGAGGTGGTACCCCCAGTTCCCAGGTCTTTTCTAAAACTCTCTTCTTCAGGGTGTGGAGCTGGGAAGCCTGGCTGGGAATCTCTGCTCTGTGGCTTGGTGGCAGTATAATGGAGGACAATTTACTTTACCTCTCCATGCATCAGTTTCCTCACCTGCAAATGGGCATGGTAATAACTCCTACCTACAAAGCAATTAGAATAGTGCCGGGCACATAGTAAGTACTCAATACATGTTAGCGTTACTATTTGTTTTTTTCTTCTGCTTATATTATGTATGTAGAGTCTCTTGCCTTGGCTTTCCATTCATCCTTTGACTCCAAGTTCCTGGTACCCTGATTCTGAACTGAATGAGGATTTTAAGCTACTACTACTAAAGATAATGGCTTTAGTTTTGCTGAGCACAGCACTTCATGATTAAAACTGGCCTTGAATTTTGTCTATATTTTTAAAAGTTCTTTCAGGATCTCAGAGCTTATTTACTGCTTTGCTGTGGATGTTGATCAGGGGTTCACAGAAATCGTTTATGTCGTAGATACTCCTTGGAAATCTTACCCTTTAAAAGCTTTTGCTTTCCATTGGTCTTGTGTAATCTATTCTACTCTGATATTAGTATTTTTTTCCAGTGACTGCCTAAGATTCTATTTTCTCTAAAATTCATATGCAAGTCTTTCAGCCTTGACTGGAACAGAGAACAAAAAGGGAGGGAAGAGGATAGGGTAAAAAACCTCTACATCTGGAAAATACCTGAAATGAACTAAAACCAGAAACCTTTGTATACAAACTCTTTCTACTCTGAGGCCAGCCTTTCTGGGCCCCAGAAGTGAATTATTACAAGGACCATTTTTTGTGGGCTCCATTTGAGATGCTGCCATCATAAGATTCAAGTCTTAACTCTTAGCATTAGGATCCCAAGTGAATTTTCTCTGAATTTCACAATGAATCTCTCTTATTTTTCATTGTAAATGACTACTATAGGTAGAGCTCGAGATCCTCTCTAATTCAGGAGATTTGCCCTGCACGTGGGATTTTGCTCGCAAGAAGGGCAATTTCTGTTTGAGAATCACATTGTGAGGCTGCCATTTTCCCTGCACACATTCTTCCTATGTTCTGCTGATCTACACTGGATGTTAGTCGGCTCCAAAGAGAGAGAACAGTTGGGTTCCTCACACATTCTCTCCTGCTACCTTATGCAGCACTGGAATCAAAGGAAGAGGTTAGTTATCTATTTCTCCAGAGAGGGGTAGCTAGGGCTTTATTTGCCTGACTTATCAGTGTTCTAGGGCTGAAGATATCCCCATCAAGTTTCTGAGGATTATTTGAATATAGACAAGATTAGGCAAAATTACCTTTTCTTACTTAAAAAGTCTGGCCAGACGCAGTGGCTCACGCTTGTAACCCTGGCACTTTGGGAGGTTGAGGCGGGTTGATTGCCTGAGATCAGGAGTTTGAGACCAGCCTGGGCAACACAGTGAAACCTCGTCTCTACTAAAATACAAAAAATTAGCTGAGCATGGCAGCGTGCACCTGTAGTCCCAGCTACTCGGGAGGTTGAGGCAGGAGAATTGCTAGAACCCGGAAGGCAGAGATTGCAGTGAGCCGAGATTGTGCCACTGCACTCCAGCCTGGGTGGCAGAGTGAGAGTCCATCTCTAAAAAAGAAAAATCTTTGGTTTCAAATTCTTACGTATTATCTCCCCTGGACAAACTTGAGCTGCAGGGAGTTCTTTCGCCAGGGTAAAGGTAGGTCATGGTCTCTACTACTCCACACTGAGGCAAGAACTTGTGAACCTCATCATTCCTTCCATTGACAACTCCCTTCCCTAATAACAGTCCAATATTCTTGGTATTGACTTAGAGCAGTGCTTGAATTCACCCTAGAAAATGTTCCCCAGAAAGTGTTCTGAGGAACATTACTTTTGAGAGATCCTTGAAAAAGAGCTCCATGAAGCCATGTTTAGGAAATGCAGTATGCTATAGTCCTCTTAATACACTTAAACTATAGCCTGTGGAACTAGTGTTTTACATAAGATACTTTGGGGAATGTTGAAATAAGCAAAATAGGATATATACATAAATGGGAATATTATACAGACTTTAAAAATGTTACCTGTATATTATTTTTTTGTAGGAAAAGGTGTTCATTATGAAGAAAAACATATAAAACAATATGCATGGTCTGATCCCATTTTATTAAAATAAGATGTATAAAAAAGAGTGGAATATATATCAACATGTTACTAGTGATTATCTCTGGACACTGAGTACATGAGACTATATTTTGGATTTTTTCTTTTGCTAAGCTGTGTTTTCTAATTTTTTTCTATAGTGAATGCATATTACCTAGATAATGAAATAATACTACATTTTTCAAAAGAATGCTTTGCTTAGCACATTAGCTTTGTTTCACTTTTATTTTTAGGTTTTAGCTAAATTATTATCTCTCCACAAACTTTGTTTGACACTAAGAAATTTGAATTCCTGAAAATATGGAGTAGGCTTCTCTGCCTATGCTTTTGTTTGTAGCTATTGGGTATCAACTCGAGCAGAGCTCTCTACTTCTTTTTATTTTTAGCAGAATATTGGGAAGTATATGTAAGGGCCTTGCCACACTCTAAGGAGGATTCCTAATAGGCATTGGAGCCTCCAAGCCTAGTACTTTTGCCCTAACTTTATTCCATTTTGACCACAGCCCTCGAAGGAGATCAAAAATGCCAGGAGCCACATGAAGATACTTTTCACTTGAATCTACAACTGAGGACAAACATCCTTTCTTCCTCACAGCAAAACTTGGGAGAAAGTTCATTTCTGCAGATTTATCTGGCACAGTAGTCAGTCCAAAAATTGAGCTCCTATGCCAAATTCTTTCATTTGATAAAGATTGGATTGCTGAGTAGCAAGCAATGATGCATTTTCATAATTCTTATCTGCATCAGTAAAGCTTGTGGGGTGGAGGATGGCTTTTCTCATCACCTAGAGAATAAACCAACATGTGATTTTCTGCTTCTCACATCACACTGTTAAAAAAGAAACAAGGGTGCATGCATATCAGGCTCACATAGAGAGAGTCACTGAAAGCAGAGTTGCCAAATCTTTTTGGAGAACATTCTTGTTCTCCTTACCACCCTGGCATCCTTCGTGGTGAGTAGCTTCCTGTACAAAGGAAGAGAAGTGAGCCTGACAGAATTTAGATTCTACATGAGGTCTTGTACTTTGTTAGTTCCTATCAGGATTACCTTTACCAAAGCTTTATGGATTCAGTTAGTTTTCATTTCAGCAAATATTTTATACTTTGCAGTCTAGTGATTAACCCATCGATTGTCTTTTTGCCTTTTCAAGTGCAGCAACTTAGACATTTTTATTATTACCCTGTAAATTCTTCAGACTTGCATTCTGTGGCATTGGCTATGTAGTCTACATTTTGTAAGCTCTTTTAATTGCTTCTCTGAAGTGTGGACTTATTTTGAGAGAAGGTCACAGTAGTTTTCATTAATCCAATGTTACTTTCATAATCCTATGACTTTGATTTAAATACAAAATTCCATTAGGTTTGCCTATTTCATCAAATGAATGTTTTCCATTTTGTAAGGAGTCTTTCCTTTATAAAAGGTCAGCCCCATTGATGTAGTTTTGGTTACATTGCTATTTTTGTGGGCCATAAGTAGACAATTTATAGCCCACTAAGGATGGGTAGGGGTGGGAGGGGTGATGACTATGCAGTCTGTAAACCAAACAGTCCCCTGACTTCTTATATTTCTTGTTCCTTAATTATTGGACATTTTCTTCATCTCCCAATTTTTTTTGGAAAAGGATGAGGTCTTAGGGATCAAGTAGAATTTTAAATAGTTAACTTTGCTATAATTGACATATTAGGTTAAAATGAACCTTTCAGATAAGCATCGAACAAGCTGTGCTTGTTTCAAAATAATATAATTCAACTTTAACTTGATAAAAATATATTGAGACTAAACTATGAACTGAAGGTTAAAAATATACATGGCTTCTTTTATTCAGGAGTTTACAGTATAGCAGGGAGATAACTTCTAACAGAGAAGATCTGTTTGTGTTTTGAATATTTTAGAATAACAGAATGTGAATACTTACTACAGTGGTAGTAAACAATCTTAATTATTTATTTAGGTCCCTGTCTTCGTATCCTTTCTAAAGTTCTTTGAACGTTACTCTAGCTTAAATAAAAACTGGAACTATGTGCATTTGGAAGGTCTTGTGTAGGGTAGCTGCCACTTTAAAAAGACATACTAGTACAAGAAATGCTTAGAGAAGAACCAAATCAATCAAGGTTAGAGTGATTTCCACAAGTGGACTGATAAAATAGTGATGACTTGGAGGAAATATGATTGCAGTCTATATACTTGCTGAATACACTCCAAATTGGATACAAACTGGCACACCAAATACATGTAATTTGCATACAAATGAGCACACCAAATTTTAGAATACTGATGTTTGCAAATC
The DNA here is from genome assembly GCF_029281585.2 of Gorilla gorilla gorilla. Classification (NCBI taxonomy): domain Eukaryota; kingdom Metazoa; phylum Chordata; class Mammalia; order Primates; family Hominidae; genus Gorilla; species Gorilla gorilla. The sequence continues at coordinate 95,491,699 of NC_073231.2, read as the reverse complement.
TTAAAGCTTGAAAGAGGTCACTTTAGGACAAATAATAGCAAGTGCTGCTTTTCACAATAGATAGTTATACGAATCATTCAGGCTGAGACAATAAGTGAGCCTTTTGAGGCTGATATGTAGGGCAACTTACCATGCTCACCCACAAAATATCTCTTGCTCATATTGCTAGTGCCAGGATATGGTACTAAATTAATATTTTTAGTTGGGTCTCATATAATATCATTAATTCTTAGAGTTCCTATCTTTAAATGAGTTAAAAGACACCTTTGAAAAAATGTTCCTAAATGTCTCAGTGTGTATCGCACATGTTTAGGTACAAAGTGTGAAAGAACCACATTAATTTTTCCTTTGTATATTTTACACTCAGAGATGGCCAAGGAAAAATGCTATTTTTGCCAAACACAAACTAACCAACAACTGTTATGTTTTGCAATGTATGATACTGCCTGAGTGTCTAATAGAGGAATTACTTTTCCCTCAAGCACTTTTAAAGTAATTCAAAGTGTTACGTTTCATCAGTGGGTAATTATGTTTCTCCACTAAGCTTATAATAACAGTGAAGTCAGATATGTTCCTCTTGCTTTTTAGTAGTACAGTTCTAGTAATATTTTCTGAAAGAATGAGAAAATTCAGCAAATCTAGCAAGACTTGCTGAATCAATGAGTGAATGAATGAACAAATATGATTGGGTCAGTCTTTTTGTCCTTTTCTGCTCTGAGCAATGGGCTAATCACCATGCGTGTAAGTGCATATTGGACCATGCATGAAGTCATTATTCCTAATGATATAAATGTGATTTTTAAAGAAACTAAATTCCAACTTGAGATGATTAAATAATAAATATATAACAACTATATACCTTATAGATGGTGTTAAGTCAGCATCATATTTAATTCCAAGGAGTGTTGAGATGTTTGCTAATAGTTTTTGGGATTTTCCTAGGAATTGTATACAATGTCTGGTTGAAGCATTTTCAGTAATATACATTCACCCCACCGTGTACTTTTGTGCAATGATATACCAGAAAGGCATTTTGGTAATTAAATGTGATAGTATATGTAAAGGCTACAGTGCATGGGACAAATTGATTGTTCAATAAACATTAGCCATTATTATGTTCTTATCATTGCATAACCACTAGCTTCAGGCTTACTATTGTGAAAAGGTAAAATTACCACAAATTTAGTGTAAAGATCTTATTGGCTTTTGTTTATAATTCTAAAATCAGGCACACCTCATTCTATAAAGTAGAATGAGTATTTTGATGAGCTGGGCAGAGGAGGTTGGCTTTACAGGCAGAAAAGGGCTGAGGAAAGCAGGAACAGAGAAGAAAAAGTGGATTGGTCATTTCAAAGTTACTTTCTTTGTAAAGTTTAAAGCAGAGGGGACTTCCTTACCATGCTGGCTAAAACCCAACTGTTCTTAGGGTTTTGGATTCTCTCTTCCAGGTTCTTGGAAGGTCAGATAAACAACTTATTTTTGGTGTGGTTGTGTGGAACTTCAGGATGAGTAACTAGATTTGGTTTGGTCTGTTTCATCTAGTGCAGGAGCTCAGTCCAAACCAATGGCCTCCTATAAATTTTATTTAACACTACATAATAATCATGGAAATAGTTGATCTCCCTATAAACCTTAGAATGCTGCACCAGATCTTCAGTTCCTCATCTGAAAGGGTCTTCATCTTAATTTTCCAGAATGATTGAAATACAGTTATATGTAGTCTTCCATCAGCTTTCAAGAATATAGTTTCTCAAAAGCACTACGGCTAGATACATTCTAGGACTAGTTAAATTAATTTAGACCCTGTTTGGTAGTTTGGAGAGTGGGGTCATATAAAGCCTTAAAGGTATTACCCAGATCCACATGGGCAAGAGTACTCCACTGTGGTCTGTATGTAATGTAGTTTACATTTTCCCAATGACGTGCTAATTACACTGATAATGGCTTTATGGTTTTTTTTTTTTTTTTTAATAGAATCTCTCTCTGTCACCCAGGCTGGAGTGCAGTGGCGTGATTTTGGCTCACTGTATCCTTCGCCTCCCTGGCTCAAGTGATTCTCCTGCCTCAGCCTCCCGAGTAGCTTGGATTACAGGTACCTGCCACCACGCCTGGCTAATTTTTGTATTTTTAGTAGAGATGGGGTTTCACCATGTTGGCCAGGCTGGTCTCGAACTCCTGGCCTCAGGTGATCTGCCCACCTTGGCCTCCAAAAGTATTGGGATTACAGGTGTGAGCCACCGTGCCCAGCCAGCTTTATGTTTAAAAAAGGAGTTATTGTGTTTTATAAACATGAGCAAGATAACAGATAGAATGCTTTCTTTACTTTCTTGCCAAATTCATTCCTGTCCAGCACCTACCTCAGCAGTCCTATTGCCTTTTGCTCTCTCCTTGTTCACTGTGCTTTCTTTACATTCTTGCCAAATTCATTAAGGGACTCAGAGGGTTTAAAGTCTAGATTCATATAGCTTGTAAATGGTAGAGCTGGGATTCCAGATTTTCTCTAAAATGCTACAGTTGGGGAGAAGGTAACAGATAAAACAGGATTGATCATGAATTGGGAGTTCAGGATACTATTCTATTGTCATATATGATTTGCAGGCTTCCATAATAAAAAGTTTAAAAACAAACAAATATAATGAGAACCCTCCCAATAGGTCGGGAAGTAATTAGAAATTATTTAATCAATGGTGCATATTTTGTGATATGCAAAAGTCCCCAGCTGCTTTCTTTCTCAAGACTGTGATCCATGTTCGGCAAAGTGCATGTTCCAGTTGTGATCACAGTACTGTCATTTGCCTCTGGGCCTGTGATTCTCAATCCTGGCTACAAAGTGGCTTTGTTCAAGAGTCCTAGGAACTTGACTCTGCTTGTGGGTGTGTAGCTACAGAACTAACACTATCAGATTCTTAGCCTTTATCCCCCTTGCCTGTATTCCATTTTCTGTAGAGGTTGTTGGCTTCCATCAGGGGTGGTCATTTCCAATCAGACACCTAAGAACTCCTGCTAATGGGCAATGATGGAGGCACATTCTAGATGGAGGCACATTCTAGATGGAGGCACATTCTAGAAACCCTTGAAACTGTGTGTTGCTTTGGACAGCTGTTTCAGGTACAGGCTGGAGTGGGAATGGGATCAACCTCTCAACATTTTTCTTGTATGGTGATGTGTTGTTAATGTAATAGCTTTGATTTTAAAACTACCCTTATTTCCATACTTTCAAATCCAACAAATTAGGTAATTTGCAGTTGGTTTCCTATTCATTGATGCCTGTTATTAAGGCCTATGGTTTTCTTTCTTTAGTTAAATAAAGTGTATCAAGATTATAAATTTATTCTGAACATTTGAGAATTCAAAATCATGCAGCATGACAAACTTCTTTCATTTTACTTCTCCTCAGGTAGTAAAGATATATTTTTGAAGTGACAAACACACATTAAAAAAAACTGAAGGAGTCTATTGTACATGTGTTTGTTAGTATTGTTGCAGATTTCATTAGAATTCTTTCACATCATAATGGAGTCTCAGCATGTAGAAAGAGTGGATGAAAGACCATGATTACTTATTTACATTTTCAAAAATTTGTTTTCTTTAGGTGTTTTTTCCTGTTTCCACTTTATGTTGAATATTATTTACATACAGTATACGCAGCATCATAAGTTTATGAATGCCGGGTTTAATGAATCACCTAGCACAGACCGTATATTTAAGTAGAACACACTTACAAATGCCTGATATAGAGAGCAGTGATGTTAATAAATGGTTGCCACTTCCAAACTTTGGGTACCCTGCACAGATTTCAGAACCATGCACAGGATAGTTAGGGTTAATGGTTGATAAAACTGTAATTCAGGGAATGTTGCTACCCACACAACCTCGCTCCTCTGCTTACAGCATGTATTGGTCTTCACATCATTCCTCGACTATCATCCAAACCCTTTAGGATGGACCTTTATAACCTGTCCAGGACCTACCTCAGCAGTCCTATTGCCTTTTGCTGTCTCCTTGTTCAGTGTGCTTTCTTACATTCTTGCCAAGTTCATTCCAGGGACTCAGAGGGTTTAAAGTCTAGATTAATATAGCTTGTAAATGGTGGCGCTGGGATTCCAGACTAGATTTGTTTGATATCTTTCAATTTGTCTAATTTAAAATAAAATATATTATTTCTCTTCGGGAAAATGGAGGAAGGAAGGCTTTACTTTCTGTAGAACATTTATATAGGGGAAGAATAATAATTTTTTTCTCCAACATTCTTAGACTTAGTTGAAATGGATCCCTGTAATGAAAGACTGATTAAAAAAATAAAAACAAACAGAAGTTCATTAACATGTATATTTCTCATATACATGGGAGACACCCGGGGAGTGAGTAATTCTCAACAAGATAGCTTGTTCTGAAAATATTCCAAGGCTGATGTTTCCTTTAAATCAGTCTAGAGATTGAAATGTTAAGCACATTGTCTCTGAATTGAATGTAGTCATTAGATGTGTTTAGTTTGATAGCTAGTGTAAAAAATGTTGAATTTGAATGTCTTTAGAGAAGACTCATACTCTAGTTCTGCCACAAACCCTACCATTTTCTATTCTTTTAACAGCAGACATTCATTTATATATTTGAGTGACCCCTGACGGCCTTTCAGATTTGATCTTTGCTTGAGCATTGAGGATGAACTGGCTGTATAAATGACCAAAATGATACTCATGTTTTGATTAGTAGTTGTACCTTAACTTTAAAAATTGAAATTCAATTGGAGTTTACCACTAGCTGTGAAGACGAGCTATGTATCTTCTGTAAGTCTCAGTTTCCTTATTTGTAAAATGGAAAAAAATAATAATCTCTAACACTGGGGTTGTTGTAAGGATCACATTAAAAGATATCTGGTATGTAATACTACATGTTCAATAATTGAAGATATTATTGTTGTCTTCTATAGCCTTACCAAGTAAGTCTTCAAATACCCATGGTTGATATAAATACTAATAGAAGTAACCTCATAAAAAATAAGCATTTATAGTGTAGTGTCTATGCTTGTTATAGTTATTAACCTCAATAAGTAAAGATGGCAATATATTTTAGATTACTTCCATTTTGAAAAACCTACTTTCTAATAACTTTCTGGGAGTGATTTCTCAGCAAGGAATATGGTGCATGGTTTTTGGCCATAACTTCTTTTCTTAGGGTGTTATCTGTCATTGGTAAGAAGTGCCTAGGACCCAGACACATGGGATTCCCTTAAGCATTTGAAGGGACTAAAGGAAGGTAATTTTTTGGTGGCTGAAGAGTGGAAACAATTACCATATCATTATTACATGGTATGGTTGATGTACGTTTTGGCCCAAATTTCTGTGGAAACATGACTTACCAAATGACTTTACCACTGTGCCCATTTGTGTAGCACAGATGGGGATGCAAATAGCAGTATGAGAGAGCGAGTTACCATCGTGCATCTGCCTTTAGTGACCATGGAACATCACATAAACAAACACATAGGCAGCAACCAGTCTACTTTTTAAATAAAATATCTTTGCCTTTTAAAAAATAAATAACCTTTTATTTGTTGGTAGATTTTAGTTACATTTAATAATAATATAAACACAGAAAACTTAAGAGACCAATGAATTTTATAAGCACAACTATCATCTTTGGGGCAATGGTTTGTAATATAATAAATTATTCCCATTAAATTGCCCTGAGTATGCCAACAATCTTGCCAAATATGTTTATCTGGGTACACAATAGCAGCATATTTGGCATATGGACGATAGAAACTTTCTAATCCCACATTCTTGCAGGAAAGAAGGTGAAAGCTAGTAAGGTATAAAATAAAATGTATATTGTAATGAGAAAACCTAGCTTTGGGGGCATAGTTCCAATACGTACTATCTGAATCTTCATTTAACCACTCTCCTTATAGATACAGCTGTAGTATCCCCATTTTTCAGATGTAGAAACTGGCAATCAGGAAGGTTAAGTAAATTTGCCAAGGTCATTCATCTAATTAGGGCCTGAGTCAAGATTTTGAACCCTTGCTTGACTTCAAAGCCTGGGCTCGGTACCTCATGATCCACCTCCTCGTAAAGAAGTGCTGTCTAATTATGAGTCATTATTCACGGGACTGGAGAACAGGTGTTCACCCTAGTCCTTGGGACCAGAAAGGTGAGACCAGGAGAATAAAACTCAAGAAATGACAGAAAACTCTCCCCAGGGCTGCCTCTGAGAACAAATTAGAAGACAGGACCCTAAGGCTGAGTCAGAGGAGTAGCTACCAGTAATTAATCAGTTTGACGAATGGCTGCCCGCACAAAAGGAGACCAGCTGAATTGGGAGGCAAGAAAACAAGGGAACCTACAATGCCAGTGTAGATTTGGCCAAAGCAGGAAGAAATTTGGAAAAGGAAGAGAAGGCAGAGGCAGCATGAAATAGGCTACAAGATTCTGATTCCTGTTACTTTTTCACATGTCCTTGGGAACTTCCTGCTGGGAGGACAATGAGCTGCCCAGGGGGCTGGACCCTTTGCATTACAGGCATGGGGGATGGCAGGGGAACCCCACCAGGAATAATTTAACAGGGGTTTGGGAGGAGGAAAGGAGGAAACAAGAACCACACCGGACAGAGAAGAGCCATCAAAAAGTGAGCTGAATTTTCATTTTTATATGCAGAGTGGTACAACTTAATTCCTCACTCTGTAGGGATATTGCCAGGGAGTGATGGAGGGAATGCCCAATGAGATAGGTCATCTGTTTCAGTCTTGCTAGAAACTCATCTTTGATTGGGGAAAAAAACTCTCTTCTGTGAATGTGACATTCCTGGGTTTTTAACAGCAGATGTAGGGGGTGCAGGTTAGGGCAACAGAGAGAAAGGCCACTGGGGGATCACAGACAGGTCTGGCCACACCTTGCCTCACTCTTTTTTCACCCTCAGTCTATACCCTTGAATGACCTTTTCCATATATGCGTAGGGAAGAAACAAATTTTGCAGTGGCAGTATCCTGAAAATGTCATAACAATATGAAAAATGGTAATTTCCCATAGGAAATTAGGTTTTATGGGCTTGAAGCTTGCATACACTTTTGTATTCTTCCTTTTTTTTAAGTGACATTTTCTCATCTTTGTACTTGTTAGCATTATGGAACCAGCCATTGGTGTGAAACAGAGCTGTCAAACATAATACAGAATTCTATAAGACTCAGAAAATTGAAACTCTTAGTCACTACACAGGGCCCAATTTCAGGTGCATTACATGCTCTGTCGTATCGAGTAAGACTGCTTCAAGCTCTGTCACTATTACAGCTGCACATCCCACATATCATTCAGTTGCTGCAATATTTTCACTTTTTTTTTTAAACTACTTTATCCATTGACATTGGTGCTGAATACTGATGAGAATGACAGAGCTGCACAATTCCAAAAGCATTCAGGGAATTTAATCTCAATTCTAAATGCATATGCTCGACTTCTGCACAGACACTTAGAATATTAAAGGGCTGGGGGAAATGGTTTTGAAAGATTTTAATCATACAATAGCTAGGTACAAAGAAGCTTAGATATAGATAGGAGAATTATTTTTAAAAGCTTCATACAAAGATATGAAAGCAGGGAGTGAATTTAAGGGTCTTTCCTTTAACAACTTCCAACTTTTCAGTACCAATTGAACACAAGAGTATACTGCCATTTACTTTGGGAAATGAACTAATCTGGAAATCTGATGTTGCTTTTGTTTCTAATTATTGAATAAGATACATTTACTAAGAACCACTATGCACCAGAAAGTTAAATCTTAAAGTTCCATGGTATCTGTGCTCTCACAATGTGGAGGTAATGTTCTAGAATATCTATGTGATATGGTTTGGATCTGTGTCCCCACCGAAATTGCATGTTGGATTGTAATCCTTAATGTTGGAGGTGGGACCTGGTGCGAGGTGACTGGGTCATGGGGCAGATTTCTCATGAATGATTTAGTACCATCCCCTTAGTACTGTCCTCATGATAGTGAGTTCTCTCAAGATCTGGTCGTTTAAAAGTGTGTGGCACCTCCCACCTTGCTCTTGCCCGTGCTTTCACCGTGCTTTCACCGTGCAATGTGCCTGCTCCTGCTTTGCCTTCTGTCATGATTGGAAGCTTCCTGAGACCTCCCCAGAAGCATATGCCACCATGCTTCCTGTACAGACTGCAGAACTGTGAGCCAAATAAGCCCCTTTTCTTATAAATTGCCCCATCTCAGGTATTTCTTTACAGCAGTGTGAGAATGGACTAATACACTATGCAACCTTTTTTAGCTGAGGGTGCTATGGTGGTTATGTCCCTAACTCTTTATGACCTCTTCTTGGGAAGTCTCATTTAATTGGGTGCTTTCATAATCTTTTATTCTCTTCTACCAGTGGTTCTGTGGCAGGACTAATCATATTAATTTGATGTTGAATAACCCCACCTTTCAGGATGCCAACCCGGTGTAGAGGGTATGCATGAAGTATATTTGTACTAAAAAATGATCTATTATTTATCTGAAATTCAAATCATGTTGGGCATCCTGTGTTTTTAATTGCTAAATTTGGCAACCCTACCTGGGAGTCCTGAATTTGTATAATCCACATTTGTTTTATGAAAAAATGATGGAGTTATTCAACATGCATGCATGTGTGTGTGCGTGCATATATACACACATGCACACAGCCTCGCATTAGTTAATCTTTCAGGAAAGCAAGTTCTAGGGCAATGCTGGAGTTAGCACTCACTCAACTCTGTTCTGCATTTCTGAGCTGAAGAACCTTCTACCAAGTGGTTACCTCATCTTCTAGAAAACCCTTTTTTTCCTCTTCAGTATAGATGCCCTCATCTTTTCATCTCTTAACGTTATCCAACTCTATATTACTTATTATTAACTAATTCAGAAATTATAATTTATTTCATTAGTCTGTAGTTTATTGATGGGTGTGAAGGAGGAATAATCCTTATCATTTTAATGTATATGCCAGAATGCATTCTTTAGGAGAACTCAAGCATCAGTTGAGGAAAGCCTAAAAATTCTTCATAATCATAAATTAATAACCATAGTATTAATATTCATAATAGCATTAATAGTATTCGCTGAATACATATTGAATGCTCTATTTCACATGTATTACCTAATTTAATTAGGAGGTCAATGTTATTATTATTATTTGATTGCTGTTTTAGAGAGATAAAGTTCAAGTTACATACCTACAGGTGGTAGATTCAGGCACAGGTATGCCAACTTCAAAGCCTGTGCTCGTAACCACTCATTATTCTATACTGACAATTCTGCAAATGTGACCTCAGGTCATACTTTCCTCTAAGTTTTCTAAAACACTTGACTCTGAATAGAATCCTAGGTATAAGCAGTATCACAGAAATTGCATCTTTAATATTGTAATGAGTTTAGAACTCTTCTGATATTTCTTCAGGAGAATCAGCTTCCCTCAGAACTCTGCTTAATAACATTTCATATTTTGAAAAACATTCTGGTTCATTAGTTGAATCAATGAGGTAACAATGGAGAGAGGAAAATGCTAAAAATATTAACAGCTAGTAACCCTGCTTCCTCAGGGTGAGTTCTTCAATATTATAGCAGTAGAATAGCTTTGCTGTCTTCAGCTAAGCATATAGTTCAGAAATTAACCTTCACTAAATGTATGAAATGATGATAAAAATACAGAAAGTGTTTTTCATTCATCCATGAATTAGCTCAAATTCTGCATGTAACAAGGAGAAAATATCTTTGGAAGCTTTAAAATGATGGTATTTTCTAAGTTATAAGAAATTTAAGATTTGCAAATACTAGAACAATCAATTCCCTTTTATTCCCTTAAAACCTAGGTGAACTTGATTCACTGTCTAGATAATGGCAGGTTTTACCAAAGTAGACTCTTATGAACAGCAAGGTAGAACCCTTCAAAAAGACTGGACTCCTTCATTTGGCTGTCGTTTTCGCACTGTTCATCTGCCTAGTTCTAGGGTTTGTATTAGGTTCTAGGTTTACAGGGATGTGCTTTTAAGAAGGTCACAATTTGGCTATTGGGGTAATGGAAGTAAATGGGGGAAAATAAACAAGGATTACTGTACTGTGGAGAGTGCTATAATAGATTTAGGGACAAAACATGATTGAAAGGAAGATCACCCCTCCTAGGGGAAGGTACCAACAAGGCATCTTGGAGGAAATGACATTTGACCTGGATTTTAGGGGATGAGTGAGGTTTTGGCCTCAATCTGGATCTATTGGAAAAACTCTATAGTTCTTTGCCTTCAAAGTTTTCAGATTTTCTTTCAAGTTGCTGTTTGTCTTCTCTGATGTGTTCTATTTTGAAATATCAAATTAATCATCAGAAAATGCTTGTCAATAAATGAATTGCATTTGCTCAATATACACATATTTATTTTCAGGTAGCTTTGAACACATGGTAAGGAAATACATTCATCTTTTCACTGAGAACTGCTCACCTAATTGCTTGGTACAGTCATGTTCAACGATATGTAGTTGATTAAAAAATGACAAATATTGTGACCAGCTGCCCTTTTGATGTCAAATAATGTGGAAGATTGAACACCATGCTGATCCGTTAGCCATTTCCAGGTCTGGCTCTTTTCAAGTTATGTACAGTCATTTTCTCTTTCAGAGAGAATATAACTTTTTAAAGCTTTATTCTTTGCTCTTAGCTTATGAAAGAAGGAATTCACACTTCAAGAGGTTGTCTGTACCTAACTGTGATTTATTAATTGGGTAGATTAGTTCAGGGTATAAACAGACAATGTTCCTGATGTTTCAAAGATATGCCATTGGCCCAGTGAATCAGGCTAGGGTCTTCATGGCTCTCTCCATGACAGCATCAGTGTATACACTTTGCTGTGGCTTGAATATTTATATCCTTCCTCTCCAAATTCATGTCTCGGAATCCTAACCCGCAAGATGATGGTATTAGGAGGTGTTAGGGGATTTTAGGAGGTGATTAAGTTACAATGGTAGAGCCCTTACAAATGAGATTAGTATCCTTAGTTCACTCACCCCTTCTACCATGTGAGGACACACTAAGAGGGTACTCTCCATAAGCTGGAAAGCAGACCCTTTCTAGAAACTGAATTTGCCTTGATTTTGGACTTCCCAGCCTCCACAACTGTGAGAAAGAAATTTCTGTTGTTGATAAGCCACCTAGTTTATGGTATTTTGTAATAGCAACCTCATTGGACTAAGACATGGTTGCAGTATTATATCTCCTTAATTGTCCATCACTCGGCCATATTTCAGTACTGTAACTGAAATGAGATTTGCTTGATCTCTCACAATTTTCACTAACCAGACTCTATTGCAAGTGAGATAAATCCAACTCAAACTAGCTTAAATAAGAATTTTGATTGTCTCACATTCATGGAAAGTAGAAAAGGTTAAAATTTTGGCATCTTTGGATCTAGGGATTCAAACCATGTCATCAGAAATTTTTTTCCTCTCTCTGTCTTTTATTTAACATTTCTCAGCTTTCCCTCCTAGTTGAATTCTTTTTCTGGCAGCATCTTCCTATGCAGTAGCAAAAATCAATGCTGGTTGCTTTACAATTGCATTCTACTTCTAGAGACCCCAGAATACAGACTGATTGGATAGCTCTGGAAAAAATCCTAGGGATGAGTTTGAATTGACTGGATTTGGGTTCAAAGACAATCCATGAACAATCCACTGTTACCAGGGTGATTTTGTTCTCTGAGCAACACATCCTGTATTAGATGTCACCCTTGGTGCTGGAAGTTGGGGTCAGACTCCTGAGCCACTTGGACTGAGACTGGGGATGGGACATTTTCCAAAATATTCTGGGAAGAAAGAGTGTCTACTATAAACCTATAGACAGCGAAGTCAGAGTTTCAGCCAGTTCCGTGTGATCTTAGAACATCAATGTGAAAATATGGTCATCCATTCATTCAACAAATATTTAGACATTTTTCAGTGCTATAGAATGCAATGATAAAAAAAAAAAGACAGAAATGTGCCTGCTTATATGGAACTTACATTCCAGGTCAAGGCAGAAAATAAAATACTGAAAAATAAGGGCAAAAATATATTTTCAGGTAGTGGCAAGTTCTCTAAAGAACCTGTGTGGGGAAGTGAATTTAGCTGGTGAGGTCAAGAAGGTGATATTTGTGCAGGGACTAACCATGGGGAAGTCTAGGGGAATACATTTCCATAGGACAGACGGCAAGGGCCTTGGGAGATGACTTACATGGCTTGGATTTTCTTTCCACTAAATTTTTTTCATTTCCCCATTCCTAGATGTCTATATCTCTAGCATTCTGTCTGTTGCATTCAGAACTAAATCTGAACTTATGACTACATGGGTTCTCAATTTTTGTTCACGTAAACAGTCATCATAATGATGATTAAATGATACCCATTTAATTTTGTAGTCGTGCTAGAGTTGAGAGTTGTGCTAGCATCTCTCTCTCCATTGCTAACTCTGTTCTCTTTTGTCAAAGTGACAGCTGTTGTCACTTCCAATGCTTCTCCCCTGCCACTTCTGTTGCTTGTCATCTTGGCTGTTTGCCATTTGCTTATTTTTCCTTTTTCTTCTCCTCTCTCTGTTTTTTTCTGCTACTTGATCCAGACGGCTTGGATTTTGCACAAATTGGCTTGGCTCTTACAGTCATTACTAACTATTTAGAGAGAGTATCCTTTCATTTAATGTAACAAATCGACCAATCATAGCATATTCTGTGTAATTTTCAGCTCTTCTCTTCTTAACAATTTTGGTGTGATATTTTTTTCCTCTTCTAGAGGTACTTACCCTTCCTCCCCATTGGGTGCCATCCTGAAAGGTTGAGACCGCAGGACAGCTGATCTATCTGAGTCATTATTCTATTTGCTTACTTGCTTTTTGTACCCTACATCTACACTAAAGCCAAACACCTGTATTCTTGCTATTTACCAAATCCTTTAAACTTAATCGTGGCAACATTTCTCACATTTATGCTTTTTTCTTACTGCCTTCAACAAAACCAGCCTATTTCAGATTCTTACAATCTCATCCCTGTACAGCAACCTTCAGCTGTTCATATTTCTCTCTATCTTTCATGATCCTTTATATTTTCACCCAAGTTATCCCCCAAATGCTACTTTCATAGTATCATCCTCGTGATCAAAATCTTTCAAAATCTTATCACTAAATAGAATGAAAGACCAAGTCTTTAGCCTGGCATTCAGCACACTTCATGATAAGTTATGAATCCACTGTTTGCAATCCTCACTCTAGAAGTTCTCTAGGATCTCAGCTCTAAGCAAATTAATCCAAGCATGGTCTCTAATGCATACTGAATAGTCTTGACTTCACACTTTTGTTTGGAAACTTGACTCCTCTCATCGCCCAGAATTTTCTCCCTGTTCTTCTTTGTCTCTATAAATATAACCAAAAATGTGGGTCATATTTCTTAGCTATTTTTGAGTCCTGTGTGATGACCAAAGTTGCAAGTTGTGATTCCTTTCAAATCATTGTAGAATTTAATATATGAAACTCATATTCTAATATTGTTTTTGCATATGTGTAGAATATCTGCCAACTTGCTTATTATATATTTCTCTCTATCCTTTTATTTCTTTGTGTCCTTCATAGTGCCATAGTCTAATGTTCTCTTCAAAATATGCATATCGAGTGATTTTATTCTTACTATTGTAGTTTTATGATAATATGGAAGACCATGTAGGAAAGCTAAACTCATATATAGCTATCGATATCTATGTAGATCTTATCATACATTATTTTATATTTCTATCTATCTATATCTATCTCTGTATCTAGATCATCATCTATCTATATATATCAAGAGTATTCCTTCAAATGGATGAGTGCTGATAGCTATAAAGTCTGTCTTTTCATACAGTCAAGCTCCCTTGAATCTTTACTTTTAATATTTCATTTCTGAGATGCTAGAAAAGATCCCTAACCACTAAAATAAAAATTCATATTCGCAGCCTTTTGTTAGAGCTTAAATGTATTGTTATTTTTCCACATATTTTTCTTAAAAACAAAGTACCAGCAATAACAGTAGGTGTCGCTATAGTAAAAGAAACCAGCCATTAAGAATGATGTTCTTTTTTTTCTCTTTTCCTTTTTCTAGGAAACATTGCAGCATTATAAGAGAAATTATAGAGTATTTGTTGAAGCTCAGCGTGTCCATCTCCCTGCTTTGAAGAAGGCAAGCTTCATTAAAACCAACATCTTACTTGGCCTAAAACATCTTTGGAGTAGGAGATTTATGGCCTTTCTGGGAAAGTAGTTCTAATTTTTATAAACCTTAGAATTAAGAAGTTCTTTTGTAAATACAATTATAATTCTTTCTTCTCGATTTTGAGTCATTTATTCTTATTCAATATCCATAAAAGTAAATAATTGAAATACATATTTCCTCACCAAAATTTTATTAATTACCTACATAATTTATCTATTTAGGAAATGGAATTAGAAACCCGTACCTTATAAAATTGATGGTGAACATGAAATGAGGTATTATATGCATTAATTCACTTATTTATTAAACAAATTTAGTTGAGTACCTGCTGTGTACCAGGCATGGTGGTTGTAATACGGATAATGTCCTTGCCTTTATGGTGCTCATAGTCCAGCACATTTATAGAGGTTCCTACACATCATGAAGTTTAAATTACTATTCAAGAGTAAAAGACATAAATTATTATTATTGAGATCTCAGGCCTAGTCAATTGCTAGGAAGCCATTTTAGTCTTCCATTTAGGAAAAATATTAGTAGGTATTATCAGCTCTTTTTCATTTGGCATCTATTCACTCTTCTGGTAATAGCTCCCAGATAATCCTCCAGGCATCAACCCACTCACTTTCAGGTCTTGTGGTTTGAGTGACACTGATTCCTCTCCAGCCTCCACAGGCGTCCATGAGACTCAGATCTAGTCAATTAGGGTTTTGTATCCCAGTTATCACAAACCAGACCCTCCGTGGTCCATCTCTGTGGAGATCTTTGGACCTGATCTCCCATCACTGACTGTCTCACATCACACCTGTACATACCATGGTGGTTTTGCTTATGTTATTTGCTTATTTATCTTGCTTATCTTGGCCTCTTTTCCTGGGATACCCTTCTCCTGCCTCTTCCTTTGTCAAGTCTGTCCATCTTTTAAGACCTAGCTAGTCAACTCTCCTTCAAAAGGCTTTCCCCTCCTCAAGTTGGATAAAGTGTCCCTTCTGAGAGCTTTCTCAATCTCTGGGCAGTTCTCTATCTGCAATTATGCACTATTTTCATAATATGCTGCCTGTGTCTCTGTTTCCACTTAGATGGTGCACTCCTGCTGTCTGAATTTTACTTCTGTATGTGTTCCTAGCACCTTGACTGATGCCTGGGACCCTGTGGTCGCTTGATCTAGGCTTGTTGACTGAAAGTACTTAAGATGACTGTGGCAGAAACCTGTCTTTCTGTAACATGCCTTTGCTGAATTGCGCAGTTCTGAAGAAGAGTAGTTCAAATGACTATGTATTGAATCATTTGAACACCCCAGGCTTTATGTCTCTGAGAGAAGGAAAGTTACATTCATTAGCTTCCTTAGGTTTGCCTTAGGGAATGATATCAGGACTTCATTCAACAAGTATTTATTAAGTTATGTAGGCTTCCTAGATCATTCAAGCTTGCTGTGTTTTTCTCCTCTGATATTCAGCATGTACAGCCTGGGCTATTAATCTGGCGATTAATCATATACTATCTTGTGACTTTTTTTTGTAATGTATTTTCAGGTAGTACTTAGCCTATTAAACATTTTACACCCTTACATATGAGTAGGGATTATTCATTCATTAGCATATTGATTATTTCTTCATTAAATATGTTTTGAGAATTCATTATGGGTTCATATTATTTTTCTTTTTGCATATTGTATCAGTTGAGGTTCTGTTTAGACTAGCAACAGAAACTTGCCAATTTAATAACAAAAACAATTTATTGAAAGGATGTTGGGAACTGACTGTAAGGAAGACAGGATTGGAGAACCAGGTTTAGAAGAGAAAAGGCAGTGCCAGAAGTTTTTCATTGGAGAAAACTACAGGGCAGTGTTGCACAAGAACCATTGCTGGTAAGAATGAACTCTCTTTCTTTCCTCTTTCCATTGTCATCCTTATCAAGACTTAATGTTCTGAGAGAACATGGCCAAATTCAGGCCAGGAGTTTGTTCCTTAGTTGTGCTAGTATCGTGGGTGGGAGGACTTGAAAGAAAAAGTCTGAAAAGATTTTCTTAGCTTCAAGTAAACACCAAAGCAGTTGAGGAACTCTGAAGAAATGTCTGGATATTGCGTAGTTTGAACAAATGATAAGTATCAGCAGTTACACTTACTTGTTCACACAGATGTGCTATCAAATCCCAGCATTGCCAGTGACTAAGTGTATGGCTTTGTGAACATTTCTTACCTTCTGTAGGTGCCATTTTTCTCATCTATAAATGGGGATACCAATATATATTCTTACATGATGGTTTTAAGGATTACATTAAATAAGATGTGTCCTATAAAAGGTGCTTATTACAGTGTCTGTCACATAGTAGCTACACAATAAATGATGGCTATTATTGATTGACCTATGTGCACACAGCATGAGGCTATTCTGTATGCATTAGGCAAAAAAGAAACAACTGGTATCTCAGACCTTGAACTGTTTGCAGATTAATGAGAAGAAAGGGCATATGTGATTTAATTTAATCCTCACAACTACCCTGGAATTAGGCAGAGAAAATTTTATTATTTCTGTTTTTCATATATGCAATCAGAGAGAGTCAGAGAAGTTTAGCTACTTGACTATGGTCACACAGCTCTTAATTGACAGAGCTGAGGCTGGGGTCAAACTTACTAGATCAAATGCTCTTTAAATTTGGAGAGATAAGCATAGCTCAGTGAAGGACAGAGTGGCTCAACTCAATTCCAACCAGAAAACTTACTGAATACCTACTATGACAATTTGGGATATTGCTGTGGGGGAATATACATATAATTAGTACATAGTCCCTAGTTTCAAGACGATTACAGTCTAGGGAGAAAGACATGTACACAACTTACTGAAAACGAGATAATACATGACAAGTGCTGTATTTTCCATTTAATTATTTTAATATACACTCATCAAATGTGTCATGGTCTGTATTAGGTGCTGAGGATTCAGTGATGGACAAAGCCATAAGCAACCTGTCCTCAAGGGGCTTAACTGTTGTTGGAAGGAGACAGATGAGAACATAAAGAAAATATACACATAAAATAATTTGAGATGTTGATAGTGACGGGTGCTAGAAAAAAATTTAGGAAGTTTTTTGGCAGTGAGTTGGTGTTGGCTATTTTCGGTGGAGTGCTCTTCTGAGGGCCTGAACAAGTCAGTCATGTTAGTTTGTGAGGGAAGAATAATCCAGGCAGAGGGAGTAGGGCAGAGCAGGTAGGGCAAAGACCATAGGGTGAGGATGACATTGGAGTTTTACAGAATAAAAATGAGATTGTGTGACAGGAACATAGAGAGCAAGAAGAACAGTGGTACAAGTGAGATCTAGAGATGGAGGCAGGAGCCAGAAAAATGCAGAGCCTTGTATAATACACTTAGAAGTGTCTAATCTATCATTCTGAATTTAGAGGAAGCTCATAAAATTTAAGCAGAGAAAATATATTATTTGATGGTTTTGTAAAAAAGATCACACTGGTCGCTATGACAAAATGTAATGTGTACATCATGCACAAAGAAAAGAAAGAGTAACATCACTTTGAAAAAGTTAGGGGACGGAGCCAGGCACAGTGGTGTGCACCTGTAGTCCAGGTTGAGGCAGGAGGACTGCTTGAGCTCAGGAATTTGAGGCTGTAGTGCACTATGAGTGTGCTTATGAATAGCTACTGCACTCCAGTTGGGCAATATAGCAAGACTCCATCTTTGAAAAAGTAAAGTTGGGGAAGCACTGAGAAGGAAGAAGTGCTCTGAGCAATGAGATGGGCATGTTTGGGCAACAGTGAATTTTCCAGTGTGGCTAGAGCATCCAAAATGTGGGGAGGATGTAATGAGAGGGAATCAGGAAGGAAGGTGGCTACCAGGTTATGTCTTGATAACATTCTGTAGGCAGCTGGAAACTGATCTTTGTTTTGGAAAGATAATGTTGGTGACTCTGTGAAGGATATTAGAGGAGGCAAGAAGACCATTGATGAGGTTTCTGCAATAGGTCATTTGAGAGGGCCAAGTAGTGACAATGAGAAAGAGAAGACAGAAACAAGAGCTGCTGACATGGAGAGCTGACAGCACTTGGTGATGAACTGGGTATCAGTGGTGAGGGGAGGGAGAACCTGAAGACATCTGCAAGGCAAGCTGGGGGCGCCCTTTTCTGTGAGAGGAAAGTTGGAGGATAGGGTAGAGCTTTAAGCTTTGAACCAGTTGAATGTGAGTTTTTGGCAGGACCACCACATGATGCTGCTGGAGAGACAGCGGGAAAAGCAGAGCTGGAGCTCAGGAAGTTTGGCCTTTAAGAGCACACCTATTCCAACTAATTTCTTATAATCTGTGAAAAATTTTGTGAATTTTAAGATACTCGCTATTTTCAAGAAGACAGAAGTTTCACGAGTGTTTGTCATAATCAAGTGGCGTTTTCTACCAAAGGAAAGGTTTTCTTCTTTAAAAAAACAGAACATCGGTAAAAAGAAAGCTGGTTGATGATTTTGGCTTCCTTTTCTTACTTTGGAAATGGAGTTATCAGACTTGTTCAGGCCCAAGGAATAAAATTAGGGAAGATCATTATACAACCTTAGTGTTATAAGGAAAAGAAGTCTTGTTAAAATAATGAAGAAATAGACAATCTCTTATATCCCTGCAGGAGGTATTAGGAGAGAGTAGAAGAAAGCAACTTTTTTCTTAAAGTTTATGTTTGATTATTCTGATAGTTCTTGCAAAATACAGGACACAAAAGACTAGGTCTGGGGGCAATAAAAATTGCTAGATGAGAAAAAAATATGTCAGTAAGAGAAAAAGAGACTTAAAATGTTTGAATTGGAAATCATTAGTTGTCTGCAGTGCCAAGTTGAATAAACTAAAAAGCAAAATGGAAGACTTATGTTCAGTCCCAATCACAGCATGAGTAGGAGGCTTATTCTCTCGATTTCTTCTTCTCAGTTGTACAATCATGTCTTTGTTAACAGTTACATTTCCTACTCGTGAGCCAGGAAATACCTTCTTTGCTGATACTAATGTGAAAGTATGGAGCCAGTCGTGTGGAGACAACAAAGGTCATTTTTAATTGCTATCTCTAGTGTCTCAGGACTGCATCATTGCTTACCCAACATGACTCAGCCTCGGTATTGCCACTGACTCACGGAGCTCCTAATAGAGGAGAATTAGTGTCACAGATTGACTGGAAAACCAATCCACATGAAGCCAGGAAGAGAAATGAAGCTGCTGTTGCTGAATCCATAGCTGGCCTTAATGATGCTGGCTAGGAAAGACGGCCCATTCTGGGAGAGATAAGTCAATTTTGCAGTGTCTGTTATTGTCATAGTGACTATTGTCCTCCTGTTTTATATTTATTTACCTAAATTGTTTTGGAAAGACTCAGAGGTATAGAGACATGCCTACTTTTTGCAAAAATCATCACACTGTCATGGAGGTAGTCTAGGCTATGAGGCTCTTATTTGTTGGTGTCTTGGGCAAGTTGCTTGACCTCTGATCATTGTTTGCTTATTCTTATATCGCTCCTGTATTTCAGACTCACTCTGTGTCAGGCATTTGTTTACCTTTGTAGCAAGCTCAGGAGGAAAATACCATTGCCCTTGTTTTACAGGTGATGAAACTGTACGTTTTCCAAGGACACAGTGCTAGTAAGTAATGAATGTGAAATTTTAACTGTTTCGATCTCTTCTCAGAGCCAGTGCTAACTACTCTCCTAAACTTCCTCTCATCTGTAAAATATGGATGATAATAACACCTCTTACAGAGTTGTTGTACATATTAAATAATAGAACTGTGAAATGTGTAGTACTTCATTACGCATTAGGCAATCAATAAATGGTTGATAGTATTACTAAAAATAATGAAGAAAAATCATCACTAAAGCATCCATAGCAGGAAGTCCTTGCTAGAACATAACCCTTTGTCCTTTCAGTGTAAATTAGTGTGATGTTACCAGCACTTACAGCAGATGGTAAGGAACACAATACAAAGGAATGAATCTCTAGTAGTGAAATGTCAGATACTATAACATTTGGATGGAAAACAAGCTTTTGTACATGTTTGAATCATCTTGCTAACTACCATATCATTTCATGTTGACCTTAGCATCCTTTTCCTTTAGTAAGATTGCCCTAATAAAAACAAAACAATTGAGTTCCAAAGTAAGTGGAGTCTATACGGATCTGAGGGAGGCTGAGGTACCAGAATAAGTTTGTGAAACACTAATTTAGGATAACAAAATACAGTTCCTGATAGCTGTTGTAAATTTTATGTAAACAAATGCAATTAACATGAGAAAAAAACAGGAGTAAGCAGTTTCTAGGTTTTTACAGAATAGCAGCTACAGGGCAAGTATTGTTCTAGAAAAGTCCTGGTCAGGACAACTAAAGCAGAGTAAAAAGGAATGTGGTTTGGCCATATAGATCACTTGTGTTTAGACATTTATAAAGCCAACAAAACAGAAATAAAGATATGTTGCTTCTAATGAGAAGGGGCATCAATTTATGGCTTTGTGTAAGAAAGACTAACCTTATTAGATTGTGGCCTTGAGAATAGGGAGAGTATCTTATTCACCCTTTTTTACCTAGAACATAGCTCCATCCCTGTCAGGTGCAAAGTGAACAACTAAGTAATTCTAAGGAAAACTACACAGTGGAAATAATGAAGATAAAATGCATCATCAATCTATTAAAAAATAGATACAAGAATTTATAAAGTTTAGCTTCTGATTATTGACCATTTCCTTTATTACTGCATGACACACAAAAAAGCCAAATTCATTTTTTACCAAATTGGGATAAAGGTACATTTGGGATGATCTAATTTAATACACAACCTATGTCACAGCATAAATAATTTGATGTATGAATGGGGCCAGGGGCACCACAAAAATACACGCAGACTTTTTTTAATTTTTATTATTTAAGAGATAGGGTCTCACTTTTTTGCCCAGGCTGGAGTGCAGTGATGCAATCATAGCTCACTGCAGCCTCAAATTCCTAGGCTCAAGGGATCCTCCTGCTGCAGCTTCCTGAATAGCTGGCACTTCAAGCATGTGCCACCATACCTGGCTAATTTAAAACCAAAATCTTTTGTAGAGACAGAGTCACCATGTTGCCCAGGCTGGTCTAGAACTCTTGGCCTCAAGTGATCCTCTTTCCTTGACCTCCCAAAGTTCTGGGATTATAAGTGTGAGCCACTGCACCTGGCCAGACATTTTATACAGCAGCAGACATTAGATATTATGGCAAGTCTATGTGACTACAATTTGAATTAAGACACAGTGGACACTAGAAAACAACAAGGGTTCCAAAAATATGTGCCCAGATAGAAATAATGAAAGCAGACTTTCCAAACAGTAGGCAGTGATGTGCAGTTAACTTGCTTCTCATGTGGATAATTCTATGTAGCATGCTCCAGAGTATCAGGATTTATTCTTCTGTCCCCCAGACATTAGAACTAAAAATATGGCACAAAACTCATATTTCAAAGCAGAATTTTAAAGACCAGAATTAATTACTATACTTGTAGAAAATTATTATAACACTCATGTTATTTTTTAAAATTAAACTTTTGTTGAAGGTATGAATGAATAATAATGGGGTTGTCTATGAAGAGGAGAGAATGAAAAAGCTCAGTTTACCAAGATGAATGCTCCTCTGATCTTGTCTTGATGGGCTAAAGCCTTGAAGATTGCTATTGGGAAACTTGACCCAGTTGGCTGCCAAAGGACAACATATCAGGCTGCAGATCATCAAACAGGGTTCTGAGCTGCATCCCCTGGTGCCCAAAGCAATAAAAATCAAGGAGGACAGATGCCCTTTGTGTTTCGTGTCTGGTCAACAGTGGGTTATCTAAAGACAGATGAGTATCTTGGATAGAAGCAGTCACAAGATTGAATTCCAAATCTTAAGGGAACAGAGGAGAGACAGGAGAAAGTTAAAGAAAGCAGTTGCATTTTTCCAGGTTCACAGCACGAATAGAAAGAATTTGATTGCAGTGAAGTTCAAGGAAAAAGGAGTTTAGGGAAGCTGGTTAGTGTATGGAAATATCATCTCTTAGGACTAGGTACAAGAGATTCCAGAGTATAGAATGTAAAGGAGCATAACAACACCAAATGGCTTTTGTTGTTGTTGTTGAGACAGGGTCTTGCTGTGTTGCCCATGATGGATGGAGTACAGTGGTATGATAACAGCTTACTGCAGCCTTGACCTTCTGGGCTCAAGTGATCCTCCTACCTACCTCAGCCTCCCAAGTAGCTGGGACCACAGGCATGCACCAGCATGCTGGATAATTTTTACATTTTGTGTAGAGATGGGGTCTCACTGTTGTTGCCCAGAATGGTCTTGAACTCCTGGGCTCAAGTGATCCTCCCACCTTGGCCTCCCAAACTGTTGAGATTGTAGGTGTGAGCCACTGTGCCTAGTGGCTTATTTCATTCTATTACTAGCCCAAGCAGATAGGAACTTTTATTATACTCATGCGTAACTGTTGGGACTGGGGTTCAAAGAAGCTAGAAAACTTGTCTAGGGTCACATGGTTAGAAGGGGCTCGACTCCATCAGTACTCTTAATTGCTTAATAATACCTACCTCAAAGATTATGAGGTTTAAAGTGTTATCAATGTAGGAAAAAAAATCACCATTTTTTAGTTCTTTACAATAAACAAGAGCTCAATGGTTAGGCAGTTAATTGGTGTCTCATTTGTAAACCTTGGCTTTTTGAGTAGTTTTCTTTTGACATTCTCTAATAGCATATGAGAGAGTTCATGAGTCAATATTTATAAACTGATAATCTTGTGATAAGTTTTGATATAGATTAATCAAATTCATTTTTTTGATAATCTAATATGTGCCTAGTGGGTATTCAGATCCATAGATTTCATGAAAAAACTAATATTTGTTTTACATTAAGAATATAATATAGACAAGATTACATATGTGAACAGGAAAAAGGAAAAAGATAATTTTTGCTGAGTATCTTACATTCATTGAATGAGACTTGATATAAATGGCCTGATGTATGTATGTGAAAGAATAGAGGACTTTTAAAGAACCAATTCTATGCTTTATGCTGAGAGAGGAACTTTATTTATAAGGTATACTTTAATAAAGATGTATTTATCTTTGGAAGTAACTATGATCCTCCTTTACTCTAGAAATAAGGAAACTGAGGCTAGGAAAAATTATGTGACCTCACATACCAGGGTTTGAATTCAATTGTAAAACATTTCTTTCACTGTATCACACAGCCTACTTTGTAAACTAGATAAAGCAACAAAAGATAAGAGGCCAGTCAGGGTTCATTGCATGAAACAGAAACCAGTCTAGGTACTTTAAGCAGATAGGGATTTAATTCAGGGATTTTGAAGCTTGCAAATGTATTGGAAGGGCCAAAGGAGCAAATCTAGGATGAGCCTCCTAGATGATTCTCAGAAATATGCAGAGGTGATACCTTTGGGCCACCATTAGACCTATGTCAGAGCAAGAACTACATCCAATGCTTCTCCAACTGTCTGAGAAATCTGGAGAATGGACAATTAAAATTGTTCTCCAGGGAAGTTAAATCAAAAATCTACTATTACTACTATTACTTCTGGATGCCCAGGAAGCTGGAGAGTGGATAATGTAAAGTTTCTGCAGGGAAGTTCCATGTTTCCATGACTGTGCTAGCCAGCAGCAACAGCCAAGAGTCATAGGAAGATGGTCTTTGCCTGAGTTCTCTCTTCCACATATCACCTGAGCATATTAACAGGGTAGAACCTGATTTGCACATAATACCCTAGTTGCAAGGGAATCTGGGAAATATAAATTTTAGATTTCCAGCTTCTCAACTAGAAAGAGGAGAAAATGGAGGTTAAGTAAGCCATTCCAGAAAAGATAATATTATTATTAGTTAAAAATGTAATAATTATTGCCATCTGAATATTCTAACTTGGGGCACCACAAAATGAAAAGCTGATACACTTTACAATGGTTACTCATCTTTCAATCTTTTTGCTGCTCTTGGTGTCTGTAGGACACTCCTAACTGAGTAGGACCTTTGCTTTAGACACAGCTGTTCCTTTTTATCAGTGTGGTAAGCAGTTTATGTCTAACAGCAGTTTTATGGTCCACTGACTGTACTGAAAGGCAGCGCTTTACCAACCATGAACTTTGACATATTTATATCTGGTTTTTAATCTGAAAACATGCAAAAAAGGGTCTTCTAAATATAATTTATTATCAGAACAACTCTCATGTAGGTGTTGAACAGCATATAAAATTTATATTTAGGCCTTAGATTTTGTCCTCCTTCAAGAGACATAGTGACATCAGTAGGTGAACTGAAGGTTGAAATCCCAATTGCTTTGAAGGGACATCAAGCCTTATGAATTTGTATTAGTACTAAAAACAGCAGGGGAATAGTATAATTAACATGTATAAGATTCCATTTTTAAATACAAAGCGAAACCTAGAATGAACCTTACAAAGGACCTTTGGATAAACCCTCTGTTATGTCATAGCTAACAATGTCAATAGCCTTAGCTATTGTAGATGAAGATCTTTGTTTCTGCAAGTTTGTGGGCTTTTCCTGAATTCCCAACATATACTTTATTATGTTAGATCTTTTATTCTTTAACTCTTACAATTATGTACTATTTAATACCAGAGTTTTAATTTTTTTTCCCAAAGTACTCAGTTCCTAAAATTGAATAGGAACTTCACATGCCTACACTTAGTCTGAAGTGTTTATATGCTTTAATTAGAGTAGAAATATTTCCTAGCTTTCAAAGTACTTCTATGCAGACCATAATCCAAAGCAAAGGAGAAAATGCTATTTAAATGACTGGTCTGTTGTAAAAGTACTCAAGAAAATTCAACTTTCAGCTGAGTACTAGACTAAATTTCGTAGTAGTAAAAGATGATTCAATATTTTGCACTCAGCGATTTGAAGTGTGCTTCAGTTTTTATTTTAATTTTTCTTGTGAATATTTCATCAATAAGATTGTCAAAATAAGTTTCTAGGAACTTAGCTGTTAATCAGTGAAAAGAGACAAAATACTTAAGGATAAAATTGATCGCATTACATTACAATTACATTACAGATAAGTGCATATAACAGAGGGTGGACTTATTACATGGCTAAGGACTTCTGAATGCTAGCAGTGGCGCAGTTGTAGAATGTTTTTGTGAGTGTACACTGGGGTAGTGTGGGCCTAAATATACACGTATGTTTGTGCTCTATCTAGGGGATTATCAGTCTCAGACATCTGCATGAGCTGCATCTGGGAGATCTATGTTTCTGAATCTTTCTTGGTCTATCATATATCATATATGAATGTACATTAGTCAAATGGTGTGAGTATGATTGAATATGACTTTGCGTTTATGTGTCTATGTCAAAGAGCATGCAAATTAGTATGTTTGCATTTGGATGAAGGTATAATCTATTTCTGTTGTATTATTGTTTCTAAAACATTTGATTACCAATATTGATTACTGGTGTCCTACTTTGTTTTCTTCCATCCTAGTCACTCACCATCACCAAGATGGAACTTTAATGCTATCTCTTATGTCATTGCTGTTTCAAAAACCTCAGACTCAGGATCAGGAATCAGGAATCAGAAGAAAATATTAATGATAACTTCATCCTCAAGCACAATGGACAAAGCTATAGATGTACCTAATTCTTCAGCAAAAATATACAGTTATGAGGTCATTGCTATTTTATATTTTTATCCACTATCTTACAAATTGATTTTAGTCTTCAATAAGCAAAATAATTCCCCTCTGCATAGTTCTCCCATATCTCCTCTTTCAGCAGATTTGAAACTTATGAAAACACTTTGCAATTTCTAGTCTTTTCTCTTTATCTTAGGGATAAATGAAAAGAAAACCAGAGTGAGTTGCATATCATCTTAGCTGAGAGAAAAGGGGCCACAGATATTGGATTGGAAGATGTAGCAGTTATCATTAAGGGTTAAAAGAGGAATCAGGAAAAATAATAAACAGACAAATTCTGGCTGTGTTTACATGAAGACATCAATGAAAATTTCAGTCATTAATTTGTGATACTGATGTATTTTGAAGCACAACTGGTCACAGCAGTGGCAAATGATTCCATGAATAACATAATAAGGGAGTTGCAGTCAGGGTGGAAGGTGCTGATTTCTGCAGATATATAAGAAAAAATGGTATAAAACTTAAAAATACTGTTAAAAATTATTCAGTGGCTTTAAAGAGTCTTAAAGACAGACTTCCCCCAAGAAGTTCATGGACATTAAAGCCAATTTGGGCAGCAACACAGTGCCCAGAGAATTTATAAAAACAAGAGCAAGGGCATTGCCTTCCAGAAACATATACATTCTTTGGTCTGTAACTTGGTTTTCTGGAAATCAGTCCTCGAGACTCTTCAACAAAAGCATATTTTAACTTTAGGCCTTGGAGCTGCTTTTACTTGCTTCCTTGGGCATCCATAGCTGGCTTTTCTCCTAGATATGTCCATGGACTCCATTCCAGTCAGGTCTTATCATGCAGGGCATGATAGTTGAGGCACAGTGAATTGGGAGCCATGCGATTCTTAGAAGATACATAGGAGAGAACAGCAAAATTTGAGTGTAGGCTAATAAAACACGGTCTCACCAACAGCAAATTGTTCAGCATATTTGCCAAAGATTCACTGTGTTTGAAAAATGCATCCTCTCCTTACCCAACTCCATATGATATCTCATTCCCTTCCAGCTTCATCTCTGGCTCTAGGTTTGATCCCACCTGTGGAATATTGCCTTCTCTTCTCCTTTAGATTCTTGACCTAACTACTCCCCAGAATTACTATGATAGCTTTCTCCCTTGAATTGGCACCCATTTCTTCATGCTACTTCATTTTGCTGACTAAGACTCTCATGGATAAGGGGGAAGTCTGCCATCATAAGATAAATATTATATTGAGTGTCAATCTGTAGACTAAGTCTGAGACTCAGTTGTTCCTGCTATTGATTGATTCTTTCAGTCAGGCTTCAGTCTAGAAAATGGAAGTCCCCTATATATTCCAAGAATGGAGGGTCTAGTAGGAAATTTGAGGTTTATATAGAATCATTGACAGACAGGAGAAAAAAAGGCAAGAAAGTCACCATTAGTACATCACTGAAGCAGTGGTTCTTCAAGCTCACTTGGAAGCCACTGCAAATCTCAGGCTTCTCTAGAAATCTCTTCTGCAACTGTCCTGATATGTAGCATTTAAGTGAGAGGTTTGCAAAGGGCCACTTTAAAGCTGCAGTGAATCTCATGTCTGCTCATGCATATGGCTGCATCTGCCTCTGGGAAATTATGATCTTTCCTTGGCACTTGTGGTCATCTTGTGAAAATGAGATGATCCTCCACCCCAAATTTGATTTGAATATCAAGACTAATGATATCCATGCAAGTATCAAGAGAGTATAAAAAGGTTTGTTACATAATGAGACTTTGTGGAGAGAGCAGGGCATGCTTCCAAGCAGAACCAAAAAATTGCTTGAAGGGGAATAGAGACTGTTTGGCTTTTATTGTGGTTAGGAGGTAGAGTTGTCATGATTTTTGCGCATCCATAGGCCAGAGCTTGCACAATTTAAACTTTCCACTGGCACAAAGGAAGCTGTTACCAGGCTTTCTCAGCTTTTCCAGATGCGGTACAGAAGGCAGAAGGGGAGTCGTGGAGTTTGAAAAACTGTCAGTAGTCAAATGTCAAAATTGGAGTTAACTCTTCACTATTACACTATCTTGGAACTGTGTAGGGAAGGGGATTTGGAGATATTTAGAGGAGGTGTGGTGATGCTGAGTTAAATAGCCACACATCTCATAAACTGAGCATGGTCTCAGACTTCTTTATCCCATGGTACTCAGGCCAACAAGGTGCCACTGTGGATGTGAGCAGTATTTTCTAAAAATAAAACAGTCACTTTTGAAGTTAAAATAATATCCACTTTAAAAATCAAGATGAAGACCAGAAAACCCTTTAAAGTATGTAAAGAGAAAAAAAAAGTAAGTGACATAAGCCTTAAATCATAGTAAATCATCAACTAAATATGGCTAGAAGGTTTCCCCTGCCAGATGTCTTGCCTGTGGAATATTGCCTGCTCTCCTAACTACTCCCCAGAATTATTGTGATAGAGAAGAGGATTGGTACTTGAAAATTATATATATATATATGGTTGTCTTCTTTAGATAGTTCACACTATTAAACACAGGACCACACTTTCTCAAAATTTCTCAAAGACAAATGGTGTATATAATATAATGAATGTGGATATTCACCTCCAGCATACACATGAACTGGAAATTTCAGCTTAATTAGGAAAAACATTTTTAAAAATTAGAATCATGCATATGGTAACTGTTTAGTTTTAGTGAGAGTTGCTTGACAGTAGGGAATTCAGTTCGTGAAATACTATGGTTTAACTCTGAGAGGGCAGAATATTCCAGAAGCTTAGATTGTTTAGAAGTAGGTCACCTTAGTGATTAATTTCAAGGACTCCCTGAAATCCCTGATTATATAAGAATTACCAATGGGTGCCAGTTGATGTGACAAGCATGGGGTTAGGTGTTGGGGATAAAAGCTAAATAAAATATGTTTTTTTTTTCTTTTTTAAGAACCTCATAGTCTATTGAAATCATTTTTAGTATTAAAGGATTCTAAGGATTCAAGGAATAAAAGTCTGCAGTTAAAACCAATGCTTAGCCTAGTAAATAGCAACTTCTGCAAAACATAGCCTACCACTACCTAACATTTCAAAATAAAAACACAAATCTGTGAAAAACAAGTCCCCAGCCTCAGTGTTATTTTTTTTAACAGATTCTCTAAAATAAGAGAAAGATTAGCCAGACAAGGACAAATTCTAATTTAGTCTTGAATGTTGTCCATAAAAGACTGATGATAACTGACAGTATTGTCCAGCGTTCTTAAGGCAACACTGATTTCCATTTGAAGCAGAGAAAACAGTGACTTGCTGCTTGTTGAAGTCAGGCACCTCTGAGAGATGCTTTATTGTGTATTCTGAGGCACATCTTTCCAGGTAATGAGGTGTGAGAGTGACTGATAAGCACTGAGAATGTGAAAGAGAATAAAATAATAAAACAAGCAGGTTCACTTTTTGTCACAATTGCATATGGTAAATAAGCAAAAATCTTCCACTAAAAATGTTGAGTATTGACAGCTGGAAATCTTTTAAGGTTTTTTTTTTTAAAGCCAACAGTCTAGAATTGGAAATGAATTTAATTCTCTAATCATTCTGCCCTAAGTAGTGGAGAACTTTTAAATGTGTCAAGAGATATAAATGCATAAACTTTATGATTTAGTGCACAACTGCTAATTTTTGTAGGTGAACTTGAAAAAATATTTTAGTATGTTTTCTTTTTCAGCTGGTGATGGGCCAGCACTGATTATCTTAGCTAATGTTTTTAGGGAGAGATATGTGTATGGGAGGGGGAAAGTTATTTTATTTTAATTGGGTGGTACTATATTTTGAAAACTTCCAGTTATCATTTCACTTGATCCACACAACAATCTTGCAAGGTAGAAAGAACGAATGTTTTTACACCAATTTTACAAGTAAAAGCAGATTTGAGGAGGTTAATTAATTTTCGAAGGTCTTTTTTTTTTTTTTTTTTGAGACGGAGTCTTGCTCTGTCGCCCAGGCTGGAGTGCAGTGGCGCGATCTCGGCTCACTGCAAGCCGCGCCTCCCGGGTTCAGGCCATTCTCCTGCCTCAGCCTCTGGAGTAGCTGGGACTACAGGCACCCACCACCACGCCCGGCTAATTTTTTGTATTTTTAGTGGAGACGGGGTTTCACCGTGTTAGCCAGGATGGTCTCGATCCCCTGATCTCGTGATCCGCCCGCCTCGGCCTCCCAAAGTGCTGGGATTACAGGCGTTAGCCACCGCGCCCGGCCAGTTTTCCAAGGTCTTACATCTGGCTAGCGACAGTCAAATGAGAAGCCAAATCTACTTACTCCCAGTCTAGATCTTTCTACTATAAAGTACCGTCTCCTTGGAAGTGGTACCCTCCTAGATCTTTTGATTTTGATGTTCTGAATTCGTGTTTTTGACATTTTTGATTTTGTATATAATAGTATGTGTGGTTTTTTTTCCATTTGATGACAATTTCTGATACCCATCCAAAAGATTTAGACTGGGGGATGAAGCACTATATATGTATATGTGTATGTATATGTATATGTATATGTATATATGTATGTATATGTATATGTATATATGTATATGTATATGTGTGTGTATATATATACATGCTAGACTATCTTAAATGTCACATTAGGGTTTTAGCATTTAAGGTATTAAACTTTTTAATAGACTTTTTCAAAGAGATGTTTTAGGTTTACAGCAAAGAAGTTATCTTTTTACTCAAGACTTGTATATTTATTCTTGTGTCACTGGAAGGCAAATAATTTCATAAAAATGCTTTGAGGGACAAAAACTTGCAATTAAATATCAAATACGGGCCTTAATTTGGATACATGTTATTTTCTATTAAAATGATTTCATATTGATTAAAATTGAAAATTTTAGCTCTTAATTGGAACATATGATCAATTTCAATACTGATTTTTAAAAAAGATTGTAGATAAGAATATTATGTATAAGGTGTAAGGAAGGGATACAGTTTCAGCTTTCTACATATGGCTAGCCAGTTTTCCAGCACCATTTATTAAATAGGGAATCCTTTCCCCATTGCTTATTTTTCTCAGGTTTGTCAAAGATCAGATAGTTGTAGATACGTGGCGTTATTTCTGAGGGCTCCGTTCTGTTCCATTGATCTATATCTCTGTTTTGGTACCAGTACCATGCTGTTTTGGTTACTGTAGCCTTGTAGTATAGTTTGAAGTCAGGTAGTGTGATGCCTCCAGCTTTGTTCTTTTGGCTTAGGATTGACTTGGTGATGCGGGCTCTGTTTTGGTTCCATATGAACTTTAAAGTAGTTTTTTCCAATTCTGTGAAGAAAGTCATTGGTAACTTGATGGGGATGGCATTGAATCTGTAAATTACCTTGGGCAGTATGGCCATTTTCACGATATTGATTCTTCCTACCCATGAGCATGGAATGTTCTTCCATTTGTTTGTATCCTCTTTTATTTCCTTGAGCAGTGGTTTGTAGTTCTCCTTGAAGAGGTCCTTCACGTCCCTTGTAAGGTGGATTCCTAGGTATTTTATTCTCTTTGAAGCAATTGTGAATGGGAGTTCACTCATGATTTGGCTCTCTGTTTGTCTGTTATTGGTGTATAAGAATGCTTGTGATTTTTGTACATTGATTTTGTATCCTGAGACTTTGCTGAAGTTGCTTATCAGCTTAAGGAGATTTTGGGCTGAGACAATGGGGTTTTCTAGATATACAATCATGTCATCTGCAAACAGGGACAATTTGACTTCCTCTTTTCCTAATTGAATACCCTTTATTTCCTTGTCCTGCCTGATTGCCCTGGCCAGAACTTCCAACCCTATGTTGAATAGGAGTGGTGACAGAGGGCATCCCTGTCTTGTGCCAGTTTTCAAAGGGAATGCTTCCAGTTTTTGCCCATTCAGTATGATATTGGCTGTGGGTTTGTCCTAGATAGCTCTTATTATTTTGAGATATGTCCCCTCAATACCTAATTTATTGAGAGTTTTTAGCATGAAGGGTTGTTGAATTTTGTCAAAGGCCTTTTCTGCATCTATTGAGACAATCATGTGGTTTTTGTCTTTGGTTCTGTTTATATGCTGGATTACATTTATTGATTTGCGTATATTGAACCAGCCTTGCATCCCAGGGATGAAGCCCACTTGATCATGGTGGATGAGCTTTTTGATGTGCTGCTGGATTTGGTTTGCCAGTATTTTATTGAGGATTTTTGCAACAATGTTCATCAAGGATATTGGTCTAAAATTCTCTTTTTTGGCTGTGTCTCTGCCTGGCTTTGGTATCAGGATGATGCTGGCCTCATAAAATGAGTTAGGGAGGATTCCCTCTTTTTCTATTGATTGGAATAGTTTCAGAAGGAATGGTACCAGTTCCTTCTTGTACCTCTGGTAGAATTCGGTTGTGAATCCATCTGGTCCTGGACTCTTTTTGGTTTGTAAGCTATTGATTATTGCCACAATTTCAGATCCTGTTATTGGTCTATTCAGAGATTGAACTTCTTCCTGGTTTAGTCTTGGGAGGGTGTTTGTGTCGAGGAATGTGTCCATTTCTTCTAGATTTTCTAGTTTATTTGCATAGAGGTGTTTGTAGTATTCTCTGATGGTAGTTTGTATTTCTGTGGGATTGGTGGTAATATCTCCTTTATCATTTTTTATTGTGTCTATTTGATTCTTCTCTCTTTTCTTCTTTATTAGTCTTGCTAGTGGTCTATCTATTTTGTTGATCCTTTCAAAAAACCAGCTCCTGGATTCATTAATTTTTTGAAGGGTTTTTTGTGTCTCTATTTCCTTCAGTTCTGCTCTGATTTTAGTTATTTCTTGCCTTCTGCTAGCTTTTGAATGTGTTTGCTCTTGCTTTTCTAGTTCTTTTAATTGTGATGTTAGGGTGTCAATTTTGGATCTTTCCTGCTTTCTCTTGTGGGCATTTAGTACTATAAATTTCCCTCTACACACTGCTTTGAATGAGTCCCAGAGATTGTGATATGTTGTGTCTTTGTTCTCGTTGGTTTCAAAGAACATCTTTATTTCTGCCTTCATTTCGTTATGTACCCAGTAGTCATTCAGGAGCAGGTTGTTCAGTTTCCATGTAGTTGAGTGGCTTTGAGTGAGTTTCTTAATCCTGAGTTCTAGTTTGATTGCACTGTGGTCTGAGAGACAGTTTGTTATAATTTCTGTTCTTTTACATTTGCTGAGGAGAGCTTTACTTCCAACTATGTGGTCAATTTTGGAATAGGTGTGGTGTGGTGTGGTGCTGAAAAAAATGTATATTCTGTTGATTTGGGGTGGAGAGTTCTGTAGATGTCTATTAGGTGCACTTGATGCAGAGCTGAGTTCAATTCCTGGGTATCCATGTTAACTTTGTGTCTCGTTGATCTGTCTAATGTTGACAGTGGGGTGTTAAAGTCTCCCATTATTATTGTGTGGGAGTCTAAGTCTCTTTGTAGGTCACTCAGGACTTGCTTTATGAAACTGGGTGCTCCTGTATTGGGTGCATATATATTTAGGATAGTTAGCTCTTCTATCCTAAACCATAGACCTAAACCATAAAACCGAAAACCATAAAAACTCTAGAAGAAAACCTAGGCATTACCATTCAGGACATAGGCATGGGCAAGGACTTCATGTCTAAAACACCAAAAGCAATGGCAACAAAAGCCAAAATTGACAAATGGGATCTAATTAAACTAAAGAGCTTCTGCACAGCAAAAGAAACTACCATCAGAGTGAACAGGCAACCTACAAAATGGGAGAAAATTTTCGCAACGTACTCGTCTGACAAAGGGCTAATATCCAGAATCTACAATGAACTCAAACAAATTTACAAGAAAAAAACAAACAACCCCATCAAAAAGTGGGCGAAGGACATGAGCAGACACTTCTCAAAAGAAGACATTTATGCAGCCAAAAAACACATGAAAAAATGCTCACCATCACTGGCCATCTGAAAAATGCAAATCAAAACCACAATGAGATACCATCTCACACCAGTTAGAATGGCAATCTTTCAAATGTCAGGAAACAACAGGTGCTGGAGAGGATGTGGAGAAATAGGAACACTTTTACACAGTTGGTGGGACTGTAAACTAGTTCAACCATTGTGGAAGTCAGTGTGGCGATTCCTCAGGGATCTAGAACTAGAAATACCATTTGACCCAGCCATCCCATTACTGGGTATATACCCAAAGGACTATAAATCATGCTGCTATAAAGACACATGCCACGTATGTTTATTGCGGCACTATTCACAATAGCAAAGACTTGGAACCAACCCAAATGTCCAACAATGATAGACTGGATTAAGAAAATGTGGCACATATACACCATGGAACACTATGCAGCCATAAAAAATGATGAGTTCATGTCCTTTGTAGGGACATGGATGAAATTGGAAATCATTATTTTTAGTAAACTATCGCAAGAACGCAAAACCAAACACCGCATATGCTCCCTTGTAGGTGGGAATTGAATGATGAGATCACATGGACACAGGAAGGGGAACATCACACTCTGGGGACTGTTGTGAGGTGGGCGGAGAGGGGAGGGATAGCGTTAGGAGATATACCTAATGCTAAAGGACGAGTTAATGGGTGCAGCACACCAACATGGCACATGTATACATATGTAACTAACCTGCACATTGTGCACATGTACCCTAAAACTTAAAGTATAATAATAATAATAATAAAAAAGAATATTATGATAGCCTTAATTTGACTTCATGGGTGCTTTGTTACCTATTGGTCACAGTTTGTCATTTACTAAGGAAAAAGAGAGAGATTCAGATAATGGAAAGAGTAGAAGACTGAGTTTAAGTTTTCACACTACTGTTCACTAATTGTGTGAATTTGTTGTTCCTTCTCCCCGTAATCTCATTACCCCAGATCTTGA
Source organism: Gorilla gorilla gorilla (assembly GCF_029281585.2). Taxonomy (NCBI): domain Eukaryota; kingdom Metazoa; phylum Chordata; class Mammalia; order Primates; family Hominidae; genus Gorilla; species Gorilla gorilla. The sequence goes on along the minus strand of NC_073231.2, from coordinate 95,456,992 downwards.
CATCTGTGGTTCTTGATTGTTCAGGACACAGCTGAAGTACTACCTTTCCTAAGAGATCTTACATGACAATAACCACCCGTGTCCTATGTAAGTACTACATACTTCAGTTGCTTTCACACATCACCCTGTTTTACTGTGTTTATTGCAGTTGTCATTGTGTGAAATGATCTTGTTTCAACATTATTGTATTTTGCCAAGTAGAGCACTATCCAACAGCAAGATGACAGTGTTGAAGTTTACTTAATGTTTCCACAATTCATTGCATCGTTTTAACTACATGGATATCTTAAGTCCTCCAGGTCTACTTCCTGTCCTTAACAGTGAACTGTATTATGACATCATGCAGAGCCCATGGTGCCAGCAGTAGCCCTGCTGGTAATGCTTGCTTATGATTGCCGAATTGGGGGTCAGCCTGTCCTGTGTTTGTGTTTTATTTATTATCTTCTGCGTGTAGCTAGGGGATCAATGTGTGATCTTACTCCATTGTAAAAGAATATAAACTGATGCTGTGTAGTACAAAACTTCTCATTCAGGATATAGTTTTTCTGGTATCGAGCTGAAATGTAGATGCTTCGTTTTATGGAGATTAATTTAAAAAGTATTTGTCAGAAGTATTCAACAGTGACCTTTAGAGTTGAAAGGAACTCAAGTATTTCAGAGGGATAAAGTTGAGTATGTTATTTTCTCCTTCCACCATTCAGAAACTGGGTAAAATAACACAAAATTTATTTGTCCGCCAAGTCCTGATTTTCACATGTTCGGGTTAACTTATCTCAAGGTCTTTTTTGAATGACATGCTTGCAGATGTTTTTCACATTTTTTTCTTCATTCCTTTGCAAGCTCAGCAGCTGTACAGTTGCAAGCTAAGCCTTGTTCCCTGAATATGCCAAAGGGCTGCAGAGGTAGAATCAGCTCTAGCTAATGTAACCTCCAGTAGGAATCATTTTGGGGAACTTGACACCTAATGTTGCTCTGGTGGTGTTTAGTTCATGTCCATGACATCCCTGTGACTCCCATTTTCCTATCACACTCTCTGGACACAATAGGCCACATTTCCTATCTCCCCTTTTCTTCAATTTCCTTCTCATGACTCCTTTGAGGACTGGGCAAGGTCTCAAATGGAAGTTTGGCAAAACCAGATGTGAACCTGGTAAAATGGATGGGTGGTCTCTGGAATGATCAGTTTATAGTTTCAAGCTGCTCTGAATTGAAAGCCAAAGCAAATCTTCTGAAACAGAGAAGAAAAAATTACTTCATATTTTCCATCTCAGTTCTAGTTCATTTCATAATCATCAGCAAAAACAATCTACCTCACAAAGATAAAAGTCTGCATTTCCCTCAAATATTATCTTTATCAAAGAAATTGGAAAAAAATCTGAGGCCTGCGTCGTAGAAGTGACTGAGGAACTAAAATGATGACTAGAGTTAATATTGCTAACAAATAAAACCACTGTTAAAACTTTAGACTTCAAATAGATAATATTGTTTGCAATAAATGACATATAAAGTCACAATAAATACTTACGTTTGTTGCCTAGTGGACTTCACTTTTCAATGCTGAACAAAAATGCTACTTGTTATATGAAGATTTCCACCATCCTCAGGCAGAATTAATTACTCCCCGATCTGTGTTTGTAGCACTACTTCAGGCCTCTATTACTGCATTTATCATTGTAATATCTTTATTTTATTGGTTTGTTCATTCATGCACTTATTCAATAGAGCAGAGTGGTTAAGAGTATGAACTCTGGAGCTAGACTGCCTGGATTTTAGTCTTAGTCCTGATTTATTCCTTCTTTCTTTCCTCCCACCTTCCTTCCTTCCTTCCTTCCTTCCTTCCTTCCTTCCTTCCTTCCTTCCTTCCTCTCTCCCTTCATCTCTTCCTCTCTCATTCCTTCCTCTTTTCCTCCCTCTCTTCCTTCCCCTCTTCCTCCCTCCCTCCCTTCCTTCTTTCCTTCCCCCTTAAAATAAATTATATATATATAGCACACAACATAATCTAGTTTGATACATATAGATAGTAAAATAGTTACTATAGTGAAGCAAATTAGCACCTCCATCATCTCACATAGTTACCCATTTTTTTGTGTGTGTGGCAAGAGTAGTTGAGATCTACTCATTTTGCAAAAATTCCTGAATACAATATTATTAATAATCATCCTATTGTACATTAGATCTCGATATTATTCATTCTACATGTCTGCTACTTTGTATCCTTTGATCTACATCTTTCAATTTCTGCCTCTTCCCAATACTGGCAACCTGGTAATACTGTTTTATTATCTGTTTCTGTGTACTTGACCTAAAAAAATTTTTTTAATTCCACGTGTAAGTGAGATCATATAATGTTTTTCTTTTATTCCTGGCGTATTTCACTTAGCATAATGTCCTCTAGTTTCATTGATGTCGTGGAAAGTGGCAAGATCTCCTTCTTTTTAAAGGGCGAATTATATTCCATTATACACACCCACAAACACACTCACACACACACATATGTATATATGTTAATCACAGTTTTTTATCCATTTATCCACTGAGAGACACTTAGGCTGTTTTTATATCTTGGCTATTGTGAATAACACTGCAATGAACATGGGGGCGTAGCTATCTTTATGAGGGGTGATTTCATTTTCTTTAAGTATACACTCAAAAGAGGGATTGCTGGGTCAGAAGGTAGTTCTATTTTTAATTTCTTTAGGAACCTCCATACTGTTTCCCATAATGGCTGCAACAGTCTACATTCACCAACAGTGTTCAAGAAATCCCTTTTCTCCACACCCTTGCCAACACTTGTTATCTCTTGGTCTTTTTGATAATATTGGCTCTACCACTTTCAAGCTGTGTGAACTTTTGCAAGCTATTTCACACGTGTATGTCTGAGTTTTCTCATCTGAAAAATGGGCAAGACAATAGTAACTACCTCCTAGAGTATCATGAGGAATATGTGAGTTAATGTCCATAATAGACTTAGTGCCTGGTGCTGAGTATGAATTATTTAACAAATACTTATGGAATGTTTGTATATGCCATAATCTACCACAGGGCCTGAATCCACAGATATGGGAAAGCATGTATTTTCATGGAATATGTATACTGATGACCCAGACATTGAGCCATTCAAAAGCAGTGATAGGTTCTATTAATTCATTCTATACATATTTATTAAGCACCCATTTAAAAATGCCTGGCACTGTTCTACATGCTAAGAACACAGAGTGAACAAGACAGAAGTCCCTCACTGAGCTCCTGTTCTGGTGCATGCAAGGACTGTATGGACTTGTGCACACAATGTTGTAGGAAGACAGATGGACCTCTAACCTAGTCTGGGGTGGGGTTGAGGATGAGAGAAAGCTTCTGAGATGAAAGGATGCTCAAACTGAATTTTAAAACACACTTAATATGTAGCCAGGAAAAGAGGTAGAGGGGCTGGGGTTAGGCACAGAAGTAGCAAGGTCATTGATATTTATTTCCTTATGCAAACACACCTGTCCTGTGAAGCTGTATATTTCCTCTGTACAGATGGAATGACACTGCTTTTCTGCTTAGAGAATCCCACAGAGATTGTATCGACAATTTCTGGTAGTGGAAGTTTTCCTTTGATATTGCATGCTGTAGATCAGCTTCTTCTGATAGAACCTAAGTTCTATCTTTATATCTTTATTGCATTTCATATGATATAGCCTCATGGCAACTGTGGTGATTTGGTGGAAATATCATAGAAGTTAGGTTCAGATGATTTGGATGCAAGCCTCAACTCTTTTACTTACTGGCTGGCTGACTTTGTACAAACTCCTTTACTTCTTTGAGCCTCAGGTTATCTATATATTAGGGCTATTTATACTGAGTCATACCTAACAGAGTTGTGGTAAGACTCAAATAAAAAAGTTGTAAAAAGTGCTTTTTATGCTGCAAATGCTATAGAGTGCTACTGTTAATTATATTCCTGAAATACACATTATTTTCAGCAATCGACAAAAAGCTCAGTGAGAAAATATGGCAAAAACAGCAATTAATTTTGCTCCAAGCTAATAGTATAAGGGTATCTTTATTGACAATTGATGCTTCACGATTCGAATTAACAGGATTTTAACGACAACCTGAGTATGTATCATGCTCTTTCTATATAATATTTCAATTGTATATATTTGGATTACATGTATTTTGATTGCATAACCTCAGTATTTTCTCTAGAGGAGGAGAGTAACATGCTCAATATTATATAATGAGTAGGTAGGAGAAACAGGTTTGAAACTGAAGTTTATTTGACTTCCTATCATGGATTTTCTTTCTGTAATATAATGCTGCCTCTTCAGAAGTCTTGCAGAATGTACTTATCCTGAGGAATCTTGATTATATAAACACTCTGTTCTTTATTGTTATGCATTGTAATCCTTAAAAGGTGGGCTTCACAGTCCTCCAATCTTAGAGTTCTTTATTTGATTTTCTAAAAACTGTGAAGGGACTGGGTGGGGAAGAATAAATAGATGAGAATAACACTTAAAAAGAAAAACCATTCTCTCTTATCTGTTTCCCTTACACATGAGAAGTTCTATGCCTCATATCCCAAATTGTCTGAGAAATTCCACCCCTCCCTAACTTTATAAGCCTAGTTTCCCTCTGCCTCTCCTCATTTTTTGCTCAGTTTCATATTACAAAGCCTGAAAGAGTTGATCCCTGGAGAAAAGGGGTGGGGAGCAAAATACATCTATCAAATGGGTCATTCCAGAAATCTTTTTAGTTAGCTAAATAAAAAGAAAATCTGGAAATACTCATACATTAATTTTATTCTTATAAAAAATTTATATTAGGTAACATGAAGTGTTGTGACATTTCTTAAATTTCATTTTAATGGAATGACCTGAATAACATAGTAATGGGTAAAATTTCAGCCACATCCTTGAGTATGTATGCAGAATGCCCGTGTTCCTTTCTGAGAACGATAGGTAGGTCAGAGTGCACCTGAAACAAATATTTTCTAAATTGTGCTGACTCTCTGGCAAGATCTCACTGACTTCATGTCATGGCTGTTACTTACATTTGAAGTCATGCTTTCAAACCATGATGTGTAGTAATATAATCTCCCTGACTAGGCCTTTACTGTCACAATGTACGTATTTAATTTAGTTTACTAAGAAAGACAGATTGATTAAGCTGATTAACTCCACATATATATTAATTTTATTAATGCTTATCAAGATGACCCACAATATATCTTTTAAAGAAATCCCTGTATGGCAGTGTGGAAGCAAGTTGTGCTACTCTAAAAGGTAATCGATGTTGTCTTTTTTATATTGCTGATTACATTTATGAAATTTAAATATGCAAACAATAAAAAGTGGCACTAGAAATAATTGTACTTTCTATTACCTTTCAATCTACTAAATTTTGTAAGTTTTGGTGAAGCCAAAGCATTAAGAAACTTTGTGGCATGTGTTATGGATACAGCAATCTTAACAATAACATACTTCCATACAGACTATCTTATCATGCCTCTTTGTGTCAGAATCTTGCTCTACTTCACCACATTCCATTCCATTTCCATATATTAGTATCTTCTCTATTTCAGATACAGTGTTAGTTGCTATAAGTACAAGGATGACAAAAAAATGTGTCCCTGTCCTAGATAACTTCAAATCTTACTGAGACAGACAGACTGTTTATACCATGGACTGTAGTTCAGTGTGACCTGTCTTACAATATATATATGGGAACAGGTTGCATAAATAAAAATGTAGGAGCCTGGTAAGTAGAGGTAGGTGAATTAAGGACTTGAGAAGGATATCTGAGAAAGTTCACAAATCTAGGTTTCAGTAACAGTGACCACCATGTTAATTTTCTTATTATACCTGGACTTGCTGGTGTTATGTTTCCAAATTGATTTTTTTTTTTTTTTGGCGGAAACCTGGAGATTCTCTAATTATATTTGGCAGTCAGGGCATTTATTGTAAGAAAATGTTATTGTATTGTTTTAGGCACTGTCTCAATTAAAGCAGCACACCCTTCCTTATAAAGCACAGGAAGACACTCAACAGAAACTTAATAAACACATGTTTCCATTATACAGCACTTGATCTCAAGAGTACTAACTGTCATAACCATTATAACAAATCTGTTAGAAAATTGAATAATCTTCCAAATGCTTGTCCACCCTTAACTACTTAGTGTTTTGCTTTCTGAAAGTATTAACTCATGAAATATAGCAATATACTTTGTTATGTTTTCTAAATTGAAGTGTCATGCCAATAGATGAACTTAATAAATAGCCAACAATAACATTACAAAGCATAAGGCATTGACTGTTTTGGAAATCAACTTAGATACAAATCATGGGATAAAATCCCATTTTACTCAAAGAGAACTAATTTCATCTAAATCATATTTGTGAAAAATTAATTTCTTTAATGAAATATTTTAAAAGTTATTTCTGATATACAGAGAAGGCAAATTCTTTTAAAGATATTTGAAAGATTCAAAGCATGTAAGAGAAATCAAAATAGGTAGTGACTAACTAATGATTAAAATATATTAAGAAATAAGCCTATATAATCTAAAATTCAACCACTGATATGGAATCTTAAACCTTCAAACAATTACCTAACACATTGAGCTTGGCACAATCTACATGCCTTCACAAGCCAATAAAATGCTACAGTGATGACTGAAAAAAAATCTTGAATCTTTGTAATATTTCTGTCGTCGCTAACATAAATAAATTCACCAGATTGTCTTTAAGTTTTTTTCTATTATGTAATCCATTAAAATCTATGCTCATATTTTAAAAAATTATACCTTTTATGGTCAGCACAAAGCAGGTAACCTAATTTCAATTTTTCAATACTAAACTTGTGGAGAGTAGCTTCACAATTTTAGGACAGGTATATTAAAAAATACTGAATTGAGTGAATTTTGACGACAATCTGAGCAATCAGGCCACAGAAAGGATGTAGGCTGTCTGTACGTGACAGTAAACAAAACCCTTGGAATGACGTAAGTGGGTTGTTTTGAGGAGGACAATGTCAGGACTTAAAAAAGTTCATAATTTTCAACTTTGTTTCAAAGGAATGATTTAAAGAGAAGCACTTGGCTGACTCTCAGTGAGTCTGGTTTCCATGACACTTTGTTTTCAATACCCTGTCTATATCTGCATGCCTGTTTGGACAAACCAAGCAGAAAACGAAGATAATAATGGAATGAAATATACAGAATCATTTGAAAGCATCTTGTAGAAATGCTTCTGTGTTATAAATATAAAAAGCATAGGGAAATCTTTTAGCGAATAAAGTATTTACACAGTATGCTTCAACTTTTTAATAGAAAGAATGACAATGGTTCAAGTAATGAAATTTTATTTTCAATGCAGGTTATTATAGTCTAGCTAAGTGTAACAGTCTAAGTGATAGATCAAGTTTTCATGACATTGGTTCTGCCTTTACAAAGTTTGTGATCCCCAGTGGGAATAGATGAAATCAAACCTTAAATATAGGAAATAAAAGAAATGCACGACATGATATAGAAATCTATGGCATTTCATTAACTGTACCTTCAGCATTTGGGTTAAAAGTTGAAATAAAGATGATCATGATCATAATGATGCTGCTGTTTTTATAGTGGGAGGAGGTAAGAGGAGGATAAGTATCAGTTGTTCTTGAAAGGAATGCTATTTACTGAATTAAAAGTTTGATTGTGTTTTGAGAGTTCAATGTTGTATTCCTAGGTATTTTATTCTTTTGGTGGTAATTTTGAATGGAATTACCTTTCTGATTTGGCTCTTTGGCTTGACTGTTGTGGATATATAGAAATGCTAGTGATTTTTCTACATGGATTTTATATCCTGCAATTTTGCTGAAGTTGTATATCAGCTGGAGGAGCTTTTGGGCCAAGATTATTGGGTTTTCTAGATATAGAATCATGTTGCCTACAAACCGAGATAGTTTGACTTCCTCTCTTCCTATTTGGATGCCCTTTATTTCTTTCCTTTGCCCAATTGCTCTGGCTAGGAATTCCAATACTATGTTTAATAAAAGTGATGAGAGAGGGCATACTTTTCTTGTGCTGGTTTTCAAGGGGAACACTTCCAGCTTTTGCCTATTTAGCATAATGTTGGCTGTGGGCTTGTCATAAATGGCTCTTATTATTTTGAGGTATTTTCCTTCAATACATAGTTCATTGAGAGATTTTAACATGAAGCAATGTTAAATTTTGTCAAAAGCCTTCTCTGCATCTATTGAGATGATCACGTGGTTTTTGTCTTTAGTTCTGTTTATGTGATGTATCACATTTATTGATTTGCATATGTTGAACCAAACTTGCATCCCAGGGATGAAGCCTGCTTGATCCTAGTGGATTAACTTTTCAATGCACTTCTGTATTCAGTTTGCAAGTAATTTGCTGAAGATTTTTGCATCAATATTCATCAAGGATATTGGCCTGAAGTTTTCTTGTTTCTTGTGTCTCCACCAGGTTTTGGTATCAAGATGAAGCTGACCTCATAGAATGAGTTGAAGAGTAGTCCCTCCTCCTCACTTTCTTGGGACAGTTTCTGTAGGAATGGAACCACCTCTTCTTTGTACATCTGGTAGAATTTGGCTGTGACTCCATCAGGTCCTGGGATTTTTTTTTCGTTGGTAGACTATTTATTACTGATTCAATTTTGGAACCCATCATTGGTCTGTTCAGGGAATCAATTTCTTCCTGGCTCAGTCTTGCGGGGGTGTGTGTGTCCAGGAATTTATCAGTCTCTTCTAGATTTTCTAGTTTGTGTGCATAGAGGTGTTTATAGTAGTTTCTGATGGTTGTCTTTATATCTGTTGGGTCAGTGGTAACATTCCTTTCATCATTTTTAATTGTGTTTATTTGGATCTTCTCTTTTGTCTGCTTTATTAGCCTAGCTAGTGGCATATCTATTTTATTAATTTTTTCAAAAAACCAATTCCTGGATTTGTTGAGATCTCTACAGTAAGCGTTACAAAACACTGCTGAAAGAAATCAGAGAAGACACAAACAAATGAAAAAAACATCTCTTGCTCATGGATAGGAAGAAACAATATTATTAAAATGGCTATACTGCCCAAAGTAATTTACAGATTCAGTGTTACTCCTATCAAACTGCCAACAATATTCTTCAAAGAACTAGAAAAAACTGTTTTAAAATTCATATGGAACTAAAAAAGAGCCTTAATAGCCAAGGCAATCCTAAAGAAAAAGAAAAAGCTGGAGGCATCACGCTACTTGACTTTATGCTACAAGGCTACAGTAGCAAAAACACCATGTTTCTGGTACAAAAACAGGTGCATAGACCAATGGAACGGAATAAAGAGCCCTGAAATAATGCCGCACATCTCCAACTATCTAGTCTTTGACAAAGCTGACAAAAACAAGCAATGGGGGAAATGACTCTTTATTCAATAAATAGTGCTGGGATAACTGGCTAGTCATATGCAGAAGATTGAAGTTGGACACTTTCCTTACGCCATACACAAAAATCAACTCAAGACAGATTAAAGACTTAAATATAAATCCGAAAACTATAAAAATCTTGCAAAACCACCTAGTCAATACCATCCTGGATGTAGGAATGGGCAAATATTTCATGACAAAGACACCAAAAGCAATCACAACGAGAGCAAAAATTGACAAGTGGAATCTAATTAAACTTAAGAACTGCACAGCAAAAGACACTATCAACAGAGTAAATAGACAACCTACAGAATGGGAGAAAGTATTAGAAAACTATGCATCTGACAGACAAAGGTCTAATATCTAGCATCTATAAGGATCTTAAGCAAATTTACAAGAGAAAAGCAAACAACCCTATTAAGAAGTGGGCAAAGGACATGAACAGACACTTCTCAAAACAAGACATATATGTGGTCAACAAGCATTTGAAAAAGAGCTCAATATCACTAATCATAAGAGAAATGCAAATCAAAACCACAATGAGATACCATCTCATACCAGTCTGAATGGCCATTATTAAAAAGTCAAAAAACAACAGATGCTGGTGAGGTTGTGGAGAAAAGGGAACACTTATACACTGTTAGTGGGAGTAGACATTTGTCCAACTGTTGTGAAAAGCAGTATGGTGATTCCTCAAAGAGCTAAAAGCAGAACTACCAGTTGACTCAACAATTCTATTACTGGATATATACCCAGAGGAATATAAATTGACCATATGGTGTTTCTACCATAAAGACACATGCATGTGAATGTTCATTGCAACACTATTCACAATTGCAAAGACATGGAATTAACCTAAATGCCTATCAATGACAGATTGGATAAAGAAAATGTGGCACTTATACACCATGAAATACTATGCAGCCATAAAAAGAACAAGATGTCTGTGGACAGAACATGGATGGAGCTGACAAAACAAAAAAACAAAAAAAGTTTAGCAAACTAACACAGGAACAAAAAACCAAATACCACATGTTCTCACTTATAGATGGGAGCTAAAGGATAAGAACTTATAAACACAAAGAAGGAAACAACAGACACTGGAGTCCACTTGAGGGGGAGGGCGGGAGGAGAGAGGGGAACAGAAAAGCTAACGATTTGGTACTGGGCTTAATACCTGGATGATGAAATAATAAGTTCAACAAACCCCCGTGACACATGTTTACCTGTGTAACAAACCATATGTACCCAGAAACCTAAAATAAAAGTTAAAAAAAAGAAAGTTTAATGTCATCTTTTGATTTTAGATTTTTATTTCTGATTATTTCAACTATCTTTCTTGTGAATTTCAGTACCCCTACACATAAAATGAGATTTCTATGTATGTTGTTAGGGAGTTAGTTAAGTTTGTAATGAGTCCTGAGTACCGTGGACTCAAAAGACACAATGTAAATGTAAAATATTGTTTGTATTTATTATTGCTTCATTCCTCTCAGATACCATTTCTGTCATTAATGTGTGTCATTGTTTCATTTTGAGAAACTTATCTCTTTTTTTCCATATTCTTAAATGTGGGGAAGTAGCTTTCCCCGGTATTGTGGCTGCCATTTTTACAAAACAAATCATCGTGAAATCTAATCTTAAATCAATTTTATATTTTGTTAACAAATTCTGTAGGCCAGGAATTTGGACAAGTCACAACGGGGACAGCATGTCTCTGCTCCATGACGTCTGATCATTTGTGAAAAAACTCAAAGGCCAGGAGAGAGACTCAATTGCTGAGGGCTAAAGTCGGTTCACTCCTTTGTCTGGTTCTGGGGCTGGAAGAATTTGGATTAGGACGCCTTATAGGAGTGCCTCTCCATGTGGCATCCTTGTAGAATGGTGGCTATAGAGTAGTTGGATTTCTTACTGGGTAACCCAGGGCTCTAAGTGCAAGTGTTCAGGCAAACAAAGTTGAGGCTGCGTTGCTCTTGCTGACCCATGTTTGGAAATCACACAGTCCCTTTTGCTGAATTCTGTTGGTAACAGGGAAGACACGATGAATCTGCTCAGGTTCAAAGGGGAAGGACATAGACTTCCCCTGGGATATCAAAAAATTAGCCACTATTTTTTTTTTAAAAAAACACTACAACTAAGTTTTAGTTTTTATGGCATATAATATTAAAAAATTGTTTAATCAAGGGCAAAAAAATAACAACAACAAAACTGACAAAAAACAAAATTAGCAAAATGCATATTTAACAATTTTGTGTATATTTAAATTTTTTTGGCGGAATATTTGTTTTCCCTTATTTAAAAAATCTTTATTGATGTTTAAGAAAAAATAAAGATTTTAGTTTAAACATTTATATACATGTTAATGTAAAGAGAAAGATCACTCATTTCCTGTTTGTTTTGTTTTAATGCTACATTTGATTACACATAAAAGGGGGCCAGGCGCGGTGGCTCATGCCTGTAATCCTGGCACTTTGGGAGGCTGAGGCAGGTGGATCATTTGAGGTCAGGAGGTCTAGATGAGCCTGGTCAGCATGGTGAAACCCTGTCTTTACTAAAAAATACAAAGTTAGCCAGGCATGGTGGCAGGCGCCTGTAATCCCAGTTACTCGGGAGGCTAAGGCAGGAGAATTGTTGAACCTGGGAGGTGGAGGTTGCAGTGAGCCGAGATTGCGCCATTGCACTCCAGCCTGGGCGACAGAGTGAGACTCTGTCTCAGAAAAAAAAAAAAAAGAAAGAAAAAGGAAAAAGAAACCTGTTTACAGTGACTTAAGCAAATAGCAGTTTCATTTTTCTGATGCAGCAAGAAGCCATTTAAAAAAATCATCAACTTTCTAGGATCCATTTCCTTCTTACTCTGCTGTCTTTGGCATGTGGCCTTAGTCCTTATGTGCAAAGGATGGCACTGCATTCAAATTCCAGGTAAGAAGTAAAGGGAGAGGATGAAAGTCAAAAGTTGCTTCCAACACTTTGATTAAAGCAATTATTTTGGTAAGACCCATTTAATTAACTTCAGCTTTTAGTTCATTGGCTAGAATTGAGTCAGATGCTCACCTCTAGCTACTCGGGAGACCGACAGATGAGTATTTTTAACCTAGCACATGTTTATCTGATACAAAATCAATGCTAAAAAAGAAGAACGTGAGAATGGATGGTGAGTAATCCCTAGCACTGTCTGCCACTTGGTGAAGGGAATGAAATATGGTAGAGGGACCAGAAGAGTTAGGACAGGAATAGGAAAAGGTGGGGAGGAAGTGTTATGAAAGGCTTAAAAAAGAGATGGGTTAAAAGCATGAATTATCAGCTGATGAGGCTATTATTCTTAGGTGGAAGCAAAAATGGGAGCTGTGTCACTGATCAAAAGACGTATTAAACACAATAATTTGTGTTTTATTTATTCATTCAGTAATTTCTCCTTTGAGGATGCGTATGTAGTGTTTAAGAAATAGTATAGAGATGTAATAGTTCTTGGCATACCTACTTGAATCATGAATGACTTTGAACACTTTGGAATAGAATTTCTAAATTTTTTGAACATGAAATTTTCCTCACTGGAACAGTTCATATTTTCATGTGTGGTGTGGACTTTATCAATAATATATCATGTGATTTTATTTCTGTGTTTTGACTTACAGTTTCTACTGCCTGAATCCAATTAAACTTCAGCAAAATTCAAGCCAAGTGCCATGAACCAGTAAATCCAACACTCTAACACAGTTAATGAAAATTAGAATTTCATGAAAGAGGTTTCTGCCAGACATTTAGAAATCATGATTCCTCAGTCATTGAATATACAGTATCTCTGTCAGCCTTTTACTATAAGACAGATAAAATAACAAAATGTTGTTTATAAATAACATGTACCCTTTCTTTTATATTCCCATATCTTCCATTTAGTCTATTGAACCAAGTCAAACACGAAATTCAGATAACTCCAAAAGGGAAGGCTAAGAGTTTCTGATAATACTTTTAGTAATGGAATAGTTTGAAGATGAAAATATTTGGATAGATAAATGGTTCTTAGAAAAGCCTTTTGGAGCTTAGTATGAACATGACTCATCATTTGGCCAATGGGTTAATTCTCATGCTCTAAGGTCTGATTGCCACCATTTTTTTTTTTTTTTTGGCATTTGACTGAATGATTTACCTTATCTTTCCATTTGTCCTCTATGACTGAAGAGATACTTAATTATAGCTTTAATCTGACTCCGTTTCCCTCACAGTTTTGTGTGACTCCTATGATCTGATCAGCATGCATTATCCTGCTAGTGACTGAATTTGGCAATTTATAGTGCAGTTAATTAAAATGAATAAAATTATCACAGCACATATCAAGCAATTTTGTGAACCACTTATTTAAAAAGTTTAGTTAAATGTTCCTTTTAAATATTGCTCCAGTATTGACATTTGAGAATTCACCAAATCCTATAAAAGCTCATGAATGAATATCTTATTTGAAGTTAAAACAGAGAAGCATATTTCAAAGATGCTTTTATAATGTTGTTTGTAAATGTGAACTCTAAGATGAGAAGCTAATTGTTCCTGGAAATACTTTTACTGCTGTAATAAGAAATGGACTCCAAGCTATCTGAAATAACTCCTCTTGTGTTGACATTCTGGAAGTGAATTTTTAAAAACTAGCTTTTATCACTCTGAACATTCATATATTCCAATAGCAATATCCCCATCTAACAATGGTACCTACCTGTTTTTTTCCTTAAAAAGGATTTGACTTAGCTAAGTAAATAAAAATAAACTATATAGTTTTGAGCATGATACAGTGTTATTAAATAAAAAATTCAATAAACACATTTACAAATTATCTAAAATCAACTAGGGAAATCATTAAAATAGCAAATAGAAAAGATTTACAGCAATGTATAAATGAAGGACTTAAAATCCAATTGCAGTACACAAGGGAGGGAATTATGTACATAATCATTATTTAAGAAAATATTTATTTTTAAATCCTATATAATCAGACGTTTTCCATGGAACAGAATACCTAGTAGATATCTTTAGTTCACTAATTCTAATCTACACTTGATCTTAGCCAGAAGGCCAATAAGTGTTAGTTCACTAATTCTAAAAACCCACTGGTTTTAAAGTACCTGAAACAAGTTTGTTTAAATTAACATTGTGTTCTCTATCATGCTTTATTTCTTGCATATAGTAGGCATTCAAAAAATACTGTGACCGGGCGCGGTGGCTCACGGCTGTAATCCCAGCACTTTGGGAGACTGAGGCGGGCAGATCACCTGAGGTCAAGTTTTCAAGACAAGCCTGGCCAACATGGCAAAACCCTGTCTCTACTAAAAATACAAAAATTAGCTGGGCATGGTGGTGCACACCTGTAATCACTACTTTGGAGGCTGAGGCAGGAGAAGCACTTGAACTTGGGCGGCAGAGGTTGCAGTGAGCCAGGATCGTGCCAGTGCACTCCAGCCTGGGCAACAAGCAAGACTCTGTCTCAAAAAAAAAAAAAAATGTGGATGGAGGAAAAAAGTAAAATTATTATTTATTTTAAAAATATAAAACAGCAACATATTATATTAATATTTAAGAAGAATTCATTAAGATAATAACTTCTAGTGCTGACATTTAAGCTAATTATTCCAAAATGAAGCTCCAGAGTTATCACTGATTAGAGAATAGCTTTTAGCCAGAGATGTAAAGAGCTAAAATGTATTGTCTTATTTTAAGTAAGAAATGGCTTGACTCTTTGCTATAGGTCTCACATTAATACCTGATAAAAATGCTGTAAGTTTTTAGGCTATTTTTCTTAAAGAGTTGTCTTGACTGTCTGCATCAGTATTATCTGAGTGCTTACTAAAATGAGAGACATAAATCAGGCTCTCTGGACTGGAGGCCTGGGATCTCTCTGTCTTTTTAGCAAGCACTCAGGAGATCCTTAAGGATCCTGAATCATGAGAACCACTGCCTTGTGACCTCCGGTAGAATGATGCCCCAGTGTTGACTGCACTGGAAGAGTCCAGGAGCTTGTTAAAAGTGCAGATAGACTGATTCCACCCCAGAATGGACACTGAGAAATCTTGGATCCCAAGAGTTTGGTTGGCTTTATCGTGCCCCTTAGTCATTTCTGAGTGGTTCCTCATACTCTGCATCCATGTGATGAGAGGCAAATTTCCTCATGATCTGCTTTGCTTCGTCATCAAGCTGCTATGCCCCACCATTGCTGGCTCTGCTTATGGTTGCTGCAATGTAGGCAGCGCTGTTTCTTGTTCTTACCACTTTAACAATCTTAAAATAGAGCCTGACTCTGATTCTCCATTAAGAAGTGGAAACTGGCTGGGTGTCGTGGCTCATGTCTGTAATCCCAGCACTTTGGCCTCCTATCTGAGGCTAAAGCAGGGGGATCACTAGAGGCCAGGAGTTTGAGACTAGCCTGGGCAACATAGTGAGACCCTGTCTCTATCAAAAATTTAAAAAGTTAGCTGGGCGTGGTGGTGCACACCTGTCGTCTGAGCTCTCAGCTACTTGGGAGGCTGGGGCAGGAGGACCGCTTGAGCTGTGATCATGCCACTGCACTCCAGCCTGAGTGACAGCACAAGACCCTGTCACAAAAAAAAAAAAAAAAAGAGTAGAAACCATCAGCTAACTTTTGAAACTTTCCCTGTAGGGTTAGATTTCCTTACAAGGTAAGGTACTTTCTAACACATTCTCAGCCCTCCATTAGCAATACAGAAATCCCCACCAACCCCACCCTCACTTCCTTCCCTCACCCCTAGGAATACTCAGCAATTCCAAGGTCCAGAAAGAAAGGAATTTATTCCTGTTACCTAAATCCCTACAGAAACATTCTCACTCTTCTCATAAAAGCAATAAAATCTGCAGGTTTAAGGCTTAGAACTTTGATCCAATAAAAGTTATGTTACTATACCAAACAAACATTTAGCCTCCTTGTCTAAAATATCTGCTTTCAGATTATGCGTAGTTTTATTATTTTTTTTTCCACAGAAAAAATGGGCAGATACTTTGGTTTATCTTTGCATAACTTAGGAGCCTATTACATGGTTTTCTTAGGATGAAAACAGTTTTTCAAAGCAAAAAACAGTATTCTACTTTCTGAGATAGAAACTGCATGTGACTTTTAATGTTTTTTTATTTTTATTTATTTTTTTATTTTTTATTTTATTTTTTTATTATACTTTAAGTTCTAGGGTACATGTGCACATTGTGCAGGTTAGTTACATATGTATACATGTGCCATGCTGGTGCGCTGCACCCACTAACTCGTCATCTAGCATTAGGTATATCTCCCAATGCTATCCCTCCCCCCTCCCCCCACGCCACAACAGTCCCCCGAGTGTGATATTCCCCTTCCTGTGTCCATGTGATCTCATTGTTCCAGTTCCCACCTATGAGTGAGAATATGCAGTGTTTGGTTTTTTGTTCTTGCGATAGTTTACTGACAATGATGATTTCCAGTTTCATCCATGTCCCTACAAAGGACATGAACTCATCATTTTTCATGGCTGCATAGTAATCCATGGTGTATATGTGCCACATTTTCTTAATCCAGTCTATCATTGTTGGACATTTGGGTTGGTTCCAAGTCTTTGCTATTGTGAATAATGCCGCAATAAACATACGTGTGCATGTGTCTTTATAGCAGTATGATTTATAGTCCTTTGGGTATATACCCAGTAATGGGATGGCTGGGTCAAATGGTATTTCCAGTTCTAGATCCCTGAGGAATCGCCACACTGACTTCCACAAGGGTTGAACTAGTTTACAGTCCCACCAACAGTGTAAAAGTGTTCCTATTTCTCCACATCCTCTCCAGCTCCTGTTGTTTCCTGACTTTTTAATGATTGCCATTCTAACTGGTGTGAGATGGTATCTCATTGTGGTTTTGATTTGCATTTCTCTGATGGCCAGTGATGATGAGCATTTTTTCATGTGTTTTTTGGCTGCATAAATGTCTTCTTTTGAGAAGTGTCTGCTCATGTCCTTCGCCCACTTTTTGATGGGGTTGTTTGTTTTCTTCTTGTAAATTTGTTTGAGTTCATTGTAGATTCTGGATATTAGCCCTTTGTCAGATGAGTAGGTTGCGAAAATTTTCTCCCATTTTGTAGGTTGCCTGTTCACTCTGATGGTAGTTTCTTTTGCTGTGCAGAAGCTCTTTAATTAGATCCCATTTGTCAATTTTGTCTTTTGTTGCCATTGCTTTTGGTGTTTTAGACATGAAGTCCTTGCCCATGCCTATGTCCTGAAAGGTATTGCCTAGGTTTTCTTCTAGGGTTTTTATGGTTTTAGGTCTAACGTTTAAGTCTTTAATCCATCTTGAATTGATTTTTGTAAAAGGTGTAAGGAAGGGATCCAGAGAAACTGCATGTGACTTTTAAATGTCAACCTTTTTTTTTTGTTTCTACCCTTCATGACCTCAAAATCGTTTCGCCAAATTTCAGACATGACACTGATATATAGCATATATACTTAAGAGATTTGTCTATTGCTTTATGTTTCCTAAGAATTCCTAAGGTGGAAAAAATTACAGGCTTAACAGTTTTTTCAACTATTCATTTCTATAAAATGGTAGGACAATTAAAGAATGACAGATGTGGATAGTAAATTAAAAACCATATTTGGCTTATTCATTATTCTAGTTTTATTATATTATTCTAAAACAGTTTAATTAACATGACTACCTATCTATATTTCATTGGTAATAAATAGATGAGAATAGATTTTGGTGTTAATGACACCTTACCTGAAGTGTACCTATGTGTCTGTCCTATTTTAGTCCCTTTGGGTTGCTATAATAAAACATAAACTGGGTGGCTTACATACAACAGAAATTTATTTCTCACAATTTTGGAGGCTGGGAAGTCCAAGATCAAGGAGCTGGCAAATGTGACCTCTGGTGAAAGCCCTCTTGGTTCACAAACAGCTGCCTTCTCACCGCATCCTCACAAGGCAGAAGGAGCTAATGAGATCCCTAGGGCCTCTTTTACAAGGGCACTAATCTCACTCATGAAAGCTCTACTATCATGACCATTTCACCTCCCAAAAGTTCCACCTCCATTAACACTGTCACCTAGGGGGTTAGGATTTCAGTGTATAAATTTTGTGGGGTACATATTCAGATTATAGATAGCATGGCCTACTAGTAAGTGTCAGATATAATGGAAGCAAACCAACCTTGATTCTTTTATTCATGTTGGAGCTGTGATAAACTCATTACATCAGCTTTGTTGTTTGCAGCCAGCCTCTACTTCCCACTTTCAAAACTGCCAGAAGACTTATAATAAAATTAGCCATAAAAGAACATTGGTAAACTTCAATTTTTCTGCATACCATTATAAAATTGTAGGATTGAGTTAAAAATGCATATGGAAGACTTTTTTGGCATTGAAACCATCACAAAAGATTTGCTTCATTAGTTTCAATGACAGTGGAACTAAAAGAGTAGAACCTGATCTGGAAGCACCTATTTGTAGTTCTTAATACTTAAAGAACACATTAAGTAGAAATATGAGTAAATAGAATAGAATCTCTTTCTCTATTAAATTTTCTAAGTTTTACAGTTGAAGCAAAAATTATAACACTATCTGAAATGATTCTAAATACAGATAGAGGAAATCATTAAGGCAATTATATTTTAAATGGGTTAGGGCAAAGGAAGCGCAAGTTTCTATACTTCACTCAAACTAAGAAAATGGGGACACCGGAAGACTGATGTTAAGTTAGATGTATATAATGTAACAATTAAAGCAATCAGTCAAACAGCTATACAAAGATGTGCACTTAGAAACACTGTAGATAAATCAAAATTGAATTTATATAATGTTACAAAATATAAAAATTTAAAAATGTAGCTAAAAAGATGGCAGAAAAAAGAAAACAGAAAAATGTAAAACAGAGAGAACTAACAGAAAATAAAATGTCAGACTTAAGTCTTAACAAATCAATAATTACCTTAAATGTAAATGGTCTTCATGCACAATTAAAAAACAAAGCCTGGTAGGGTGGATTAAAAAATCATCCAACTATATGCTATCTACAAGGAACTCACTTCATTGTACAATAGAGGCAGATTGAAAGTAAAAGAATGGAAAAATATGTATTATAGAACATTCACTAGGAGAAAGCAGAAGCTGCTATATTATATGAAATAAGTTTTAGAGCAAAGAAAATGATTAGAGACAGAGAGGGATATTATATAATGATAAAAGGTTCTATCTACCAAGAAGATATAGTAATCCTAAATATTAGGTTTACTAACACTTAGTAAACCTGTATTTACTGATACAGGTTTATATTTGCACCAACCTATGTATTCAATGATCAACAGAATTGCAAAATATGTAAAGCAAAAACTGAGAACACTGAAAGGAGAAATAGACAAGTCAACAGTTTTAGTTGGAGTCTTCAATATCACTCTCTCAACAATTTATAGGGCAACTAGACAAAATACCATAAAGGATGTAAAGGAACTGAAAAATCACATCCACCAATAGCATGTAATTGATATTTATACAGTGGTCCACCCCAATACAGCAGGATACAAATTCTTTTTACATGCCCACAGAACATACACCTAGATAGGCCATAAAACAAACATTGGCAAATTTAGAATTGGTATCATATAGAGTGTGCTCTCCATTCTTAAAAGAATTAATCCAGGAAGGATAACAGGAAGATAATAGGAAAATCTCCAAACACTTGGAAACTAACAGTACACTTCTAAATAATCCATGGATCAAAAATGAAGTTTCAAGATAAAAATAAAAATACATTTAACTGAATGAAAATAAAAAATACAACATATAACTATTCATAAGGCATGGTTAAAGCAATGCAGAGAGGGAAATTTATACTTTACACATTAGTTTTTACTTTATCTGTTTACTTATCTCTTTGTCTACTAGAAAAGAGTAAAAGTTTCAAAATAATAATCGAATCTCCCACCAGAAACTCAAAGCAAGCAGAAACAAGAAAATAAAGTAAGAACAGAAATTAGAAAATAATTAAATTTAAAACAGAAAACCAGTAGAAGAAAATCAATAAATCAAATACCTGTTTCTTTGAAAAGAACAATAAAATTGACAAACAAGATGGACAAGGGAAAAAAAGAGAGAAGATACAAATTACTAATATCAGAAATGAAACAGATCATATCACAACCTACCTTGCAGACATCAAAAGAATAAGGGAATGCTATGAACAGTTTTACACACATAAAATTGACAGCTTAGACAAAATGAACCACTTCCTTGAAAAACACAAACAGCTATAACTCACCCAATATGAAACAGGTAATTTGAGTAGCCCTATAACTATAAAGAAAATTCAATTTGTAACTTAGAAACACCCAAAAAAGAAATGCCCTAGACAAGATGGTTTTACTGGAGAATTCCACCAATGTATAAAGAAGAGTTAACATCAATTCTATATAGTGTCTTTCAGAAAACAGAGGAGAACACTTAATAAATTCAATTTAGGAAAGTAGAATTATCTGGTTACTAAAACTAGATAAATGCAGTACAAAAATTTAACTACAAATTAATATCTCTTATGAACATAGGCACACATTTCTTCATCAAAATATTTGCAAATAAAATGCGACAATATATAAGAAGAATTATATGTCATGACCAAGTGAGGTTTATTTGAAACATGTAACACTGCTTCAGTATTCAAAGACCAATTAACCATATTAACAGGCTAAAAAAATCATATTACCATATCAATTGATGCAGAAAGATTGTTTGACAAAATTTAACACTTGTTCATGTTAAAAAGTCTCAGAAAAATAGCAAAGAGTAGAGCTCCCTCCACTTCATAAAGTGCATATATGAAACAACTATAGCTAACATTATCCTTAATGGTGAAAAACTGAATGCTTTACCCCTAAGACTGGGACAAGACAAGGCTACTGGCTTTTACTACTCTTTTTAGCATATTACTGGAAAGTCTAGCAGCCAGTACAATAAGGCAAGAAAAAGAAATAAAAGGAACTACAATAAAGGCAATAAAAGAATGAAATAAAATTTTCTGTATTTTTATATGATTATCTGTGGAAAATCTCAAGGAATCTACAAAAACTTTGAAACTAATACATGAGTTCAGAAAGGCCATGGGACACAAAATCAACAAACAAAAATTAATTATATTTTTATATAATTACAGTGGACACCTGAACAAAAAAATTAAAAATATAATATTTGCAATTGTTAAAAATAAAAGATTTTAGTTAAAAATATACCACAATATGTACAGGACTTGTATGATGAAAATTACAAGTGTGATGATGAAAAAAATTATATGAGATCTACATAAACTGAGAGACATACCATGCTCATAGTTTAAAAAACAATTATTTCCAAATTGATACAGAGGTTTAATATAATTTTTATCAAAATTTTGACAAGACCTTTTTGTGGATATAGACCCAATTATTCTAAAATTTATATGGAAAGGCAAAGGAATAAAATAGTATTAAAAAAACAAATAAAATGGGAGAAATCCATTTATCCAATTTGAAGTTCTGAAATATAGCCACAGTAGTCAATTCTGGGTCATAGTGGCAGAGGATAGACACTTAGATTAATGGAATAGAACAGAGACCCCAGGAATAGACCCATACAAGTATGCTCACTGAATTTTTGACAAAGGCACAATAGCAGTTCAATAGAAAGAAGGTAGCCTTTCAACAAATGTTGCTAGGACAATCGAACATTCATGGGCATAAACATGTACCTTAACATGTCTCACCCATTATACAAAAAAAAAGTCAAAATATATCATGGACTTAAATTATAAAATGTAAAATACTGTAAGACTTTTAGAAAAAAGGACAGGAGAAAATTTTGGGGGATCTAGAAGTAGGCAAAAGGTTCTGAGACTTGACACAAAAAGCATTGTTCATAAATAAAAAATGAATAAATTGCACCTCATCAAAGTTAAAAGCTTTTTCTCTATGAAAATTCCTATTAAGAGGATAAAATGAAAAACTACATAGTGGGTGAAAATATGTGCAAGGCACATAATCTAATAAAGAACTCTCAAGAGTCAACAGTAAAAGTAAATAAATAAACAAAATAAATGTGTGTGTATATGGTTGGTGCAAAAGTAGATGCAGTTTCTGCCATTACCTTTAATTGTAAAAACCGCTATTACTTTTGCACCAACCCAATATATACATACATACACAAACCCACAACGAAATGATTTAATTAAAAATGGTCAAAAGGTACAAAGACAAATTCTACTGAAGAGGATATACAGATGGCAAATAAACTCATGGAAAAATGTTCAACATTATTAGCCATTAGGGAAATGCAAATGTAAACCACAGTGACTTATCATTATATACCTCACCAAGGGGCTGTAATAAAAAATATTTACAAAACCAGTTGCTCAAGAGGATGTGGAGAAAGTGGATCACTTATGCATTGCTGGTGAGACTGTAAAATGATACAGCCCTTATGGAAAGTAACATGACAGTTTTGTAAAAATCTGAACATGCAACAACCATATGACCCAGCTGAGCATTTATCCAAGATAAATGAAAACTTAATTTTATATTAAAACATGTACATAAATGTTTATAATAGCTTAATTCATAATACTCAAAATATAAAAACGACCCAGATTTTTTTTTTTTCTTTGAGATGGAGTCTCTCTCTGTCACCCAGGCTGCAGTGCAGTGGCACAATCTTGGCTCACTGCAAGCTCTGCCTCCTGGGTTCACGCCATTCTCCTGCCTCATCCTCCCGAGTAGCTGGGACTACAGGCACCCGCCACCACGCCCGGCTAGTTTTTTGTATTTTTAGTAGATATGGGGTTTCACCGTGTCAGCCAGGATGGTCTCGATCCCCTGATCTCATGATCCACCCGCCTCGGCCTCCCAAAGTGCTGGGATTACAGGCATGAGCCACCGCACCCGGCCAGATGTTCTTTAATGGACGAACGGCTAAACTATGATATATCTATATCATGGAATACTATTCAGTAACAAAAATGAACAAATTATTGGTCCAGACAACAACTCAAAAAAATCACTGCAGAATTATGCTGACTGAATAAAGCCAAACTCCAAACAGTGACATACTGTATTATTCTTTTTATATAACATTTTGAAATAAAAAATTATAGAAATTGTAAAGGGTTAAAGTTGTTGCCAGAGATTAAGGAAGGGATGAGGGTAAAAGGGAAACAGATGTGACTATAAAAGGCAATGTCATGGAAAACTTATGTTTTTTTTAGGTGAGGAAAACACTCTCTATATTGACTATATCCTTGCCAATATCTTGGTTGTGATATTGTGCTGTAGTTTTGCAAGATATTATCATTGGAGGAAATGGCAAAATATACATAGAATCTTATCTCTTACAACTACATAGAAATCTTCTATTATCTCAAAATAAAAAAAGTTCATTTAAAAATACTGCTACTGGGGTCCCATTCTAGACTAATCAAATCAAAATCTCAGAAGGTGGGGCCTGGTCATATCAGGGACCTTAGCTTCATCCTAGAGAAGTTTATATTCTCAAAGAGAAATCCACTAACCTGGCCTTAGTCACATAATTCTGATGTGCCCTCCCTCTTCCAAGGTGTCTGAGTTCATTTTTTGCTGCTATAACAAAATACCACAGTCTACATAATTTATAAAGAACATTTTATTTCACTCACAGTTATAGAGGCTGGGATGTCCAAGAGCCAGGTGCTGGCATCTTGCGAGCCATGTTATCCCACGGCAGAAGGGCAAACAAGTGCCTGAAACAGAGAGCAAATGGGGACCAAACTTATCCTTTAATCAGGAGCCCGCTCCTGCAATAATGGCATTAATCCATTCATGAGTGCAGCGCCCTCATGACCTAATCATCTCTTAAAGGCCTCACCTCTCAATACTGTTACATTGGCAATCAAATTTCAACGTGAGTTTTGGAGGGAACATTGAAACCATAGCAGAAGGCTACTTCATTGACAACCAGTCCTGGAATCTTATGCCTTTAGCACTATGTACCCCATCTTCCTTTGTCCCTCTGCTTTGGGTCCAACCTTCGTAGTTTTTGCACAGTTGCCTCACTGAACCTCAGTTTCTGTTTAGGGCTGAGGTGTTTCCTTGACAATATGCCTATAGCCTTGCTTAGTCTCTGTCACATCTCTTTTAGGGGTTTTAGATCTTAATCTCGTTCCTTTTCCATCCAGACAGATTTTTCTGGGTTCTTCTGATTCCAAGTATAGTTGGCCTTCTAGATTTCTCTTCTAACAGGTTTGTCTTTCATGTGGGTTTCTTTGCTCTGTTGAGTTTCAGCTCTGTGTTTTGTTTTGTTTTTTTTTTGTTGTTTTTTTTTTGCTTTTCTCACTGGCCTGTGTTGCTGATGTCCCAGCATTGGCAGGACCCTGACCGGATAGCTAATTCCTGATCACCCTAAAATCACCTGAAAAATTCAGGCCTCCCATTGTTATTCTCTATCTTACCTTCTTGTTTGTTTGCTTCTAGCATTTATTACGGCTTGTGATTATTTTGTCTTTCTACTTTTCTTTTTTTATGTAGATCTAAACTATAAGTTTCCTGAGAGTGGACGCTACACCTTGCCCACTATTGTATTTACTGTCCCTACCATGGTATCTGATATAAAGTTAGTAGGAGCCACTCAATAAATAATAAGTAAATAAAATTATTGGAATAAATTATAAAAGGTCAGTTGCAAATAATATTTTCATAATTATCTGCATCTTCCAATATCTAGAATCCAGATAACTAGATTATGAAGCAACGTGATGTACTGGGAATAATACATTTTGGAAACAGGCATAACTGCTTCTTTCAGTTATTGGCTGTGGACCTTGGCAAGTTAACTACACTTCCTGAACCTCTATTTCCATTTTTGTAAAGTTGGAATGATTATTCCTATCACTAAGTTTTCTTGTGAGGATTAAATGAAATAACATAACACATAGGTACAGCGGCTATCATAGAGTTTAATTGGAGTTAGGATCCCTTCATAAACCCCTCAGCTTAATGTATTTTTGGGCAGAGCTATTTTATTTTTAGAGTTAAGCAAGTGGAAGAAAAAATAAGTTCAGATCAGGGAAACTATTTTTAAAAGACATTCAGCATTTGTCTTGGAGTATAAATTTGATTCAGTCTTTAGCTCTGTCTTTGTCTTCATCTACAATTATTTTTCAACAAGAACTGATGTATGTAATCATCTTCTTTAGGGGTTATAAGGGCCTTAGTTATCCATAATGCTATGAAAATTAATCTATTGAGGTGTGGAGGTTACTTGTTAAGTTTACCAGTACATTTAAGAAAGATTTTAAAAAGCATTAAAGATTTCAAAAATGCTAAATGATGAGTTAATGGGTGCAGCACACCAACATGGCACATGTATTCATATGTAACAAACCTGCACATTGTGCACATGTACCCTAAAACTTAAAGTATAATAATAATAAAATTAAACAAACAAACAAACAAACAAAACAACCACCACCACCACCACCCCCACCACCAAAAATTAGCCGGGCGTGGTGGTGGGCGCCTGTAATTCCAGCTACTGGGGAGGCTGAGGCAGGGAGAATTGCGTGAACCTGGGAAGCAGAGGTTGCATGAGCTGAGATGGAGCCACCGCACTCCAGCCTGGGTGACAGAGCAAGACTCCATCTCAAAAACAAAAAACAAAAACAAACAAACAAAAAAACCAAACTTAAGTAGAATGACAAAGAAATGAAGGAAATGAAGTCTATTAACTGATTTCTTAACCCAAGAAAGAGAGAAGAGTTAGAAATGGTTTATAGTTTAATACACTACAGCCTTTTTATATTTTCAGGCCAGTGGACATCTTGAATATTTACAGATTATGTTTGTCACAGTAAAATAATCTCACACACAAAAAAGCATAAGAGTTAAAAGTGGAGCAGTTTAATCAAGAATGTTTATATTCAACCACGTTTGACTATTTCTTGCTTATGAAAGTGGGCATCGTGGGGAGCATACATCCCTTGGCATTACATTTAGGTAATGCTTAATTTGTTTCTTTTACTATAACATGACTTCTGAGTAAACACAAATTTGGAGCCTATCTCGAATTCTTTAAAAATTTACCCTCTTCTACCATATGTGGGACCTTGCTAGAATGTTCTTTGCTGTAGAATACAGCATATGTTTCCATATCAAGATGCTGTATCTTGACTACTCTCCAGGAGGAATTGAGTTACTAAATACTCTTAAGGACCTTTTGATGAGATTTTCTTAAGATATGGTGGTCTCATATTATAAATAATTGAGTGTGGTCTTAAGATGTTGTTCCAAAATATATGGTTTTACCTTAAGAACTTAGACATTAAAAATAAGGAAAATTATCTTGCTTAGACGTTGAATTCACACAACATGGTGCATACTGATGAGTGATAAGACCTTTATTGAAATTTGAACTGAGGTGCACTGTTTGGAAAACCATTTCTTTTGAGTTCATGTTTATTTAGTAATCACTATTTGAAAACATATTGCAAATGATGATTACCTATGGTCAAAACCTTTAACTATATTGCACAATGTTGTTTGAGGAACCTACCCAGGGATTTCTTCCTTCTTGTGTCTTTACTAATACAGTTGAGAAAAGAAGCTTTCTGTTTTAAAATACTCAATCTATTTTAAGTCAACTTATGGAAATTCATGGGAAAAATAGATTTTAAAAAAACTGACTTCATTGCTTTCAATTTTTCAGGGGCCTGAACATCAGCTTTAAAATGACTGACCTCTTTGATTATTAATTTAAGCAGGACAGTTTCGTACATAGGAAGGAGAAGCATTAGGAGTGGCTTCAGAGCCTTTTTGTTTTTCTTTTAGATTTACTTCATTAGGCTGCTTTCCTCTGATGTACAGTGACTGTTGTTTGTTTTAATGTCTTGGTGCATAAATGGAAAAATTTTGAATGGAAATGAATTTCGAAGAATGAAGAATGCAATAGAATATTAGGTTCACCAATCTATATGAAATGAGCTATTATGGCATTTATCTTTGTAGCTAAGCCATTTGTGAGTTATCTTTCTCATTTGAAAAGATATACTATAACTCAATAATCCATCATGAATTCTTTAAAAATTTACCCTCTGCAGAAACACATTGCTCATACTTCACTGACATGAGACAATTTAAAAATGAATTATTTTATATGCTTATTAGAAAGGTGGTGATAGTCTATAAACAGCACTGTTAGAGAAGGTCAAATTGTGATTGATGTTCCACCCAAAATATGACTCAGCCAGTCAGAGTGATTTAATTTAGGAAATTCTTTCTCTCCTTACTAAGAGGGTCATATTCATTACTATGTAATCACCAAGGTAATAGGTTGGGATGAAAATAACCCCTGCCAGCAGGCATCCTGAAAGAAAAAACACATAAATTCTCTGATATACAGAGGAACATGTCATATTTTAGTGTCACATCACAGAAAGCTTCCTCTAATTGTTGACATTTTTCTGAAAAGCACTCAGACATCACCAATACCTCATTTCATGTCACACATGTAATTACAGAATGATTTGTTTTTGAAGATTTTACCTAGTGATAAACCAAGATGATCTATACTCTTTGAGCCAAAAGCAAGTGCTAAGGAAGGAATTCTAAGATTTATTTGACAACCTAGAACCACGGAGTATTGATAGTCTTCAGCTTCCTTGAGCAAAAACATTAACTCCAGATTTTTAAGATAAGGACATTACCTTGGAGAATTCTGGTGAATTTGCACAAGGGGAGAAAAGTGTAGTGCCATGCTGTGATTTAATTGGGCTGTTAATGCTGTCATCTTAAACTGGTTATCCCAGAATCATATTAGATTCAGAACAATAGATTTCAGGCATTGAAATATTTGCTGGAATTTCTGATAAAGCTTTCATGCCTATAAGAACATCAGTACTTATAATCAGGACATGATTATCTCAAAATAGTTTCTGTACTAAGGCTTCTATTAATATTATTGTCATTTCTAATTTAAGGTCAGGCAACAATTGTTTTTGCTATAGAGTGCTTCAATAAAACTTCCTCTTATATTAGAATGCCTCAAAATGAGAGTCAGGAAGTAAACAATACCAATTTATTCTATGCATATTCTGCTTGGAACTTTAGCAAATTCTATAATTTCTCAAAAGACTGAGAATATGGGATTTCAAGCTCTTTTGGTACTCTCAAAGGAGGTAAAGAAGTAGTGCTTCCTGCAGCCAAAGGTTTATCTGTATTGCTCTGTAGACAGCATGCAGTATTGCTGGCAAATCAGGGTAAAAAATTCTCAGAATTAAGCTCTCACATTTCCATCTTAATTGTGATATGACTGACAGAATCTTTGGATTCTAGATCAGCATACACCACATTGAGGTACATTGGAGTGTGTGCTGCTCTAATCCATTTCCTGAATAACTAGTAAGATTTTCAGCTTTGGTTAGTGTGCAGAACAAAATGAAGTTCTGCAACCAGTTCAGGCAATGCAATGGTATACCACTTAGCCTTATGACCCAACAGATCTACTGGCACTTGAAATAATGGTAGGTAGAAATGCAGATAGGGTCTCTGAGAAAACTCAGAGTTTTGAAGCAACTGGAACGGTTTAATCATGAACTGAGAATGATCTAACGTATCCAGCTATAAATTCAGCCCTAAATAGTTGCATTGTGTCCTCCATGATGCTGAGCTTTGGCAGATCCCAAGATACAAGCTAAGCTGCTTGAGCAGGTGGCTCAAACCCATGTGACACCTCCTTTTGTGGCATTGCTGCTTTTTCTTCAACCCTATGATATCATGGGGAGCAAATAATGTACCAAAAGTGATACATTATTCTATCCTGACTCAGAGATAGCCCTGAAGGATAGTGGGTAAAGAAAAATCCTCCTAGAAGGTAGAAGTGTAAACACAAATCTGGATTTTCACTTTGCCTAGAAGAAGAGATGGTCTGAGGTAATATATATATATCTATATTATGTCATTGGTAGGTAGTAGCTGAAATTTTGGTTAAGTGATTAGGGACTTGGAAGGAATAAAACTGAAAGATTGTTGATTAGAAGATCTCAAGAAGACGTATGTGAAGATGAACCACTCAGAATAGCCACAGAATGGATTATTTTTGTATCTCATGATCATAAGGATCTACTGCATATAAGTCTGTCAGTAATCATGTAGACCAGAAGATCCAGTTTATGGGCATAAGTTAGCTTCTCTCTCCAGTCACCCAGTGCTTACTCAATAATTGTGTGTTAAAACTGACCATTATGTCAGGGACGTAAGCTATGCAAAGACGGAATATGTAGACTTTCCCTCATCAAGCCTGATCTTGCTGCCACCACTGATGACTAATCAGCTTATTAACAGCAACGAACAATACTGGGCTTCCAACACAACACTGTTCCCTAGTGGCATCTGCTAGTCACCTAGCCTTTCCTGAAATAGACATATATTTTGATACAGATTTGTCTTTCTTGTGCACATTGCTTTCGTCCTCACCATCATCCAATGTTTTATTCACCACCTTGCTTTTGCATGCAAGATTTCCTCTGAGTAAAGAACAGCAAAAGAAATGATGTATAGGCTTATGTCCATGGAATTCACTTGTGTTTCCATATGCTCAATTCCCAGAAACAACTGGCCTGATAGAATGATGAAATTACCTACTGATGACTGGGATGATGAAATGATCTATTGAAGGCTCGATTACAGTGTTGTATAGGTCATAGCACCTTATGGAACCAGGTTCTGGAACTAAAGAATAGAAATGGAAGTGGCTCCTCTAATCCTTAGTGATCACTTGTAAAATTTTGCTTTCTGTCTTGAGCTCTGCTAGTTTGTGGTCTTAATTACCAAGGGAAAAATATTTCTACCAGGGGACTCAATAGCGACTCCAGCAAACTGGAGGTTGAGACTATCACTTGGCCACTTTGGGCTTCTTATGCCATTGAACCAAGAAACAAATAAAGGGGTTAATAAAGTTGTTAATGTGGCCGATCTTGTCTATCGAGGGGAACGAGGGTGCTACTTCTTAATGGAGACAGAGAGGAGTATGTTGAGAATCCGAAAGATTTATTGGGTTGTCTTTTAATAGTTCCACATTTTGTGATAAAAGTTAATGGGAGACTAGCTATAGCAACCCAAAAACGCAAGACCGCACATCGCTTCAGGAATAAAGGGCTCTTCAGGAATAAAAGTTGAGGTCACTAGTATAGAGTCTTGAATGTCAAGAGTTGGAGAAGCTGAGACTTTACTGCAAGTTAACAAGTTAGCCTGTCATAGTTTAATGAATGTTGCCAAATGGCATGAGATTCTTGGGATAGGCAAAAAAAAAAAAAAAAGAGACTTTACTTTTTACCAATAGTAATAGGCAGAGTGTCAGCATCTGTGCTGGTTCTCAAGTACCAATTCCCACATGGTGGTAGAGAATGTATACACACACACTGAGTTGCATTACAGAAGAAGGACCCTGAGCTTAGGAAACCTCAGTCCTTTATAAAGGGCTGTAAGCCTGCCTGGCCATGTGTCAGTGAGAGATACTGTCTTTATTATACTGGACAATAAATAAATCTACCTTTTGCTCTGCAGGGATACCCTATCTCTGTCTTCAAAGGTGATTCGCTATGCAACTATCCTTTAAAAGAATCCCAGAACAACTACTTTCAGTGTCTGTGCTCAAAAGATGTATAGCAAAGTGAGAGATCCATGAACTGCCTTCCAACAATGACAAATTTCAGTACTGGTTAAGGCAAAAGGCAAAATGGAACGTAGTAGAAGAAAATTTAACAATTCTGACTTTGGGAACAGTTTCAGAATCAAGGGCAACTATGTATATTTTTTAAATCCGCACTTTGTTTTATATATATATATATATATATGTACACTATATATTAACTGTCTTTCTCCCCCTTTCTCTACTGTTTTATATGATATGTATTGGTTGGAATTAACATTATCATTTATTGTTTACATTATAAATTATCTATCAAAGAGGGGTCGTGCCTGAGCTACAAAATAAATGAATATTACTCAGACATTGATACAGTAATTTATGGGAATTTTTGTCTTTCTTTTTTGGGAGAGAATTTGCATGTGTCTTTGTTAGTATAAGATATAGTTTTATTATGTTATTTGGAAGTGCATTTTTGATATTATTATTGTTTGGAAGGTTAATGACGGGCCAAAGATTGTGAATGGACACTGAATATCCAAAGAGTAGAAATTACCAGATATTGTTACAGCTCCATCCCTGACATTTTAAACTTTCTCTATACTACAGCAGCACTGAGCCTGGAAACTGCTTTTTCCCTTGCCAGCAGAGTGCCAGCTAGATTCTGTCAATGGAAGTCTCAAGCACAAAGTTTAGAAGGCAGCAGAAGACCTGCTTTAGAAGAGCTGCTACTGTTCTTGCTTGCAGCTATGGGCACTTCCTGAGAATCTCTCACTTTGGCATTGCAGGCAGTTGAGACCATTGGTGGAAGCTTTTCCCTGCATTTGGCCTCTGTTCTTTTGAATTTCCCCAAAGAGTTCTTCCTAACATTTGCTCCTCCCACTTCCTGATGGTTCTGTAATAATTTTTTTTGTGTGTTAAACCTCTTCCTATACAAAATAGCTGGAGTGGCTTTAAAAAATTAATTTATTTTAATAATTATTATTTTTTAGAGATGGGTCTCGCTATGTTGCCCAGGCTGGACTTGAACTGAATTTGAGTAAGCCTCCTACCTCGGCTTCCCAAGAAGCTGGGATTACAGGTGCCTGCCACTGTGCCTGGCTTGGAGTTGACTTTTATTTTCCTGGCTATACTCTGACTTATACAGAGAATGATTCTCTAGAAAATAGACACTGACTTTCTTTGAAGAGCAGTGTTAGAAGGATTAAAATTAATAATCAATCTGTGCAATATTCTTAGAGGTAAACAAATGCTTAAAAATTTCTTTTTCTTGTACCTATGAGACATATACATGGAAGATAACATAATTTTAAGTGATATCTAGTATCCATTTTAGAATTAACTTCAAATCTGCTTTTAGGTGGTTGTTTACTTTTCACAACCTGTGCATCAGTTTCTTGGTAGTATGGTTATGAAGAGTAAGTGTAAATAATACATATAAAGTACTAGGTGCATAGTTAAGTACTCAATAAATACTAGATACGATAGGAGTTTAGAACAATTATCATGTAAGGTGTAGTGTGTTATATCCTGAAAGATGTTGTAGAAAATAATATTGATCTTAGATTTCATCTCTCATTTTTCCCCATTCAACCCTCAGAATTTGAGTGAACATTGAGGTGGGGGAAGCAGTCCTTCATCTATTGCAGCAAATCAATTGAACTTTCTTGAGGGCTCATTATGGTCAACATACTTATTCGACAAAGTGGTGGCAGGGCCTGTATCTATCTTGTCTCGGTCTGTGTCCCAGCATCTAACAAGCAGCCTGATACATAGCCAATTGTCAGCAAAAATTTGATAAGTGAATGGAAAAAGACATTGCATTGAATACTGTATTGGGAAGGAACCATGTAGTTCAATGCACACAAACAGCAGTAAAATATAGTCCTTATCTACAAAGAGTTTATAATCTCATAAGGGTGAGAGCTGCAGTCTCACAGTTTACCATCACTCAGGCAGACTATACACAGAGGAGGATGGCTCATTTTATTTGGGGGTGATCAGGGAAGATTTCAACAAAAACTAAATAAGTGAGCTGTGAAAGGTGAGTTGAATGTGTCAGGCTGAGAATGGCAAATGGAGAAAAAATTAAGAGGAGCAAAAGTTTGAAGCACGAGGGCTTGTTGGGGTTTAGGGGTGCAATAAATGATCCCCCCATACCCTCTCCTGAATTTCAGAGTCAGTTGAGAAGTAGAGCAGGGATCCCTCAGACACCAACATCTTCAGCTTTATTATAGATAAGGCTAAATTGATTTCCTGGAATTGACCTTACTTCCCCACCTCCAAACTGCAGGCCTTCCCCTTGCAGGTTCAGAACATGTTAAGGTAAGTTCACTGCAGGGATAAACAGGGTGAGGACAGGCCAGTCCTAAAGAAAGAAAAGAAAAAAAAGTCCACATACACTCCCTTTCTTTTCAAACTCATTAGTCGCTAAGGAGAAGTAAGCTAGGGAGCCAGAGAAAAAGAGGCTTAGAACTCCTCCTTCCAGATTTTTCCCTCCTGGAGGTAAAAATTCCTATACTGTATTATGGACACATGAGAGTTGAGAGTTAAGCATTTCCCAAGCATAGTCATATAGCATAGATTTACATAGCTTAATTTTAAATACATTTATCTCTTCCTCCATTTACAGAAATCTGTAATGTGGCTTTGATTCACTGAATTGCAAAGAACAGTAGTATGACTTTGGTAAACAGGATGTGACTGTTAAGCCTTTGCATCAGTCTTCAAATATGAACTTCTGGAAAATGGAAATGGGAGTATTAGTTCATTGAGCAACTCACTTCCTTTAATTTAATTTTTTTCCTTGGGGTCTGTCAAAGGTATGTCTCAGGGGCCCTCACAAGCTTCTCTACAGAGGAGGTTCCTAATATCTTGCAAGGCAATTGAAACCTCCCAGGTACCCTTTAAGCCATTTTCTCAATCAGCAATTCCAACTTGGTTGTATTCAAGACCTCAGTAAGTGTTGACATAGAAGCAGGTGCATGTGTGTGATGGGGATGAAGGATCTAGGAAGGAAGGGAAGATGGGAAAAGGCAAGAGGTGACAGAATTCAACCTCTGTCACATTCAGTTCTATTCCACTCGTTTGTGGATTTTTCAACTACAGGTTAATGCCAAGGCCCCCAGTAACAATATTTTTGGTCCTAGAATGGCTGCATTTTCACTGCCTTTCAGGGTTTTTAGAACTAGAGTAGTTTCTTTCCTTTCCATGTTCTTCCTTCTTGCCTCTATCTTTAGTGGTTTTGTGACCTTGGGGAAATTACTTTACGTGTCTGAACTCCATATTCCTCAACCCCAAAGTGGGTACTTATTTTTTAAAAAATTATTTGTTGTTGAGTACTTTACAGGTACTTATAGGATTTACTCTTTTGCTGGAAATACGTGTTTAAATATTTAATTATAATAAAGTGTGATGCATACTTTGCAGTTACAGTTAACCATAATTCAAGGCAAACCATACAGAGGAGGATGATTCATTGTTGGGAATGACCAGGGAAGATTTCAACAGCAATGAAATAAAAGTGGGCTGTGAAAGGTGAGCTGGATGTGTCAGGCAGAGAATCTAGTGCTTCTCAATGCGTAGGCCTTAGACAATCATTATCAGATTCACCTGTGAGCTTTTTGAACCACAAAATTACTAACTCCATCAGATGGACTCAATCAGAGTCTGGAAATGGAGCTCAGGGAACACGCCTAACAAAGCCTCCAGGTGATTAAAGTTTGAGAAACAATGCATTAGATGGCCCTAATCTAGGCCAATGAGTCAGAGGCCGCTGAAGAAGGTGGTATTTAATCTGAGGAGTGAGGGATAAATTGGGGTAATGGGTAGAGGCTGGGAGATTCTCAGGCAAAGGAAACAGCTAATGTGGAGGCCCAGAGAAGAGCTTGGCATATTCAGGTACTAAAATTTTCTGTATTAGCTGAATTAAAATGTGTTTTCTGGGGACCACATATGAAGCCCATTTGTAAGAGAGTCAGTCTTGGACTCTGTCTAACAGAAATGCCTCAAGGGCTAGAGGGATGGCTATGCTGGTGAAGAGACCCAGTAGAAAAGTGGGTTTGGGAATGAAGGATGAGCAGCATCATGGAGTTTCAGTCCCAGGCCTGGGACAGATCGCCCATGAAAGTGCTCCATGTGAGAAAGCCAGGGACTCTTCACTTATCTGATAAATATTTATGGAAGACTCACACTGTGTTAGATGTTCTAGGTGCTGGGAATAGAACAGTGAAAAAATGGGGAGAACAACAATGAAAATACACATGATGTTGGGTGGTGACAAGTGCCCTCAAGAAAACTAAAGCAGGGTAAGGGGATAGAGGGTAGTGGGTGCTGTTACATATGAAAGTTGTCATAGAAGGCCTAAGTCTGTAAGCAGAAACTTGAACAGAGATCTGAAGAAACTGAGCGGCTGTTTTGTAGATATCATTTCCTTCCAATTTGGTCTCAAGGTCTCATTTGAGAGTGGCTATAAATTCTAGCCCTGAACAGAAAAGAAGTTAGATTTGGGTGTATCGGTCAGGTGAGACACAGAGGAAGCAGCACAACAAAACCCATGAAATGGCAGAAGCATTTTGATCACTTACAGCCCCCAAAGAGAAGAAAGCAGCAGGCTTCACAGGGCCAGAGGGAAGGTGAGGGAGTGAGGAAGTTGTCCCCTACAAGCCTGCTCAACCAGTGAGTTGGGAGCAAGAGAGGATCTGTGGGACCAAAGTCTTTACTGGAGTTCAGGGTGTTACCCAAGCAGGCTTCCTATAGGGAGTTTCTAATTGGTGGGTTTAAAGGCAACAGGCGTGAATTCCAAGGGGTCACACAGTGACTGAGAGGTGGTTATTGCAGCACTTCTATGCAGTGCCTGTAGGGTGTGGGGAACAAGAGGGGTGAATCAAGTAGGAGTATCTAGCTGAGCCATAGGGAGGTTGGAGAGTTGGTCACCAAAAGGCACTGGTAAAAGGTGATATCTGGCCTGACCACAAAGAGGAACTGGGAGGGGGTGTGTAACTGGAAACTGTGTCAAGGACAAATGAGTCCTGCTTCTGGTATGAGAAAGTGAAACTTATATTCAAAATACATATCGAAGCAACGTAAAATTTGAAAACCAAGAATAAAATTCT
Organism: Gorilla gorilla gorilla; assembly: GCF_029281585.2. Classification (NCBI taxonomy): domain Eukaryota; kingdom Metazoa; phylum Chordata; class Mammalia; order Primates; family Hominidae; genus Gorilla; species Gorilla gorilla. The sequence continues at coordinate 95,420,844 of NC_073231.2, read as the reverse complement.
AGTCCCTACCCAACTGAATGGACCTCTACTCTAAGCCAAGGGCATTTCAAAGTTAACCATCAGGCCATGATGGGAAGAAGGGATCAGACATGCCTCATTATACCCTGCTCCCTTTAGTATTTAGGCACAACTGACCAGCATTAACATTACAACAGATTATTTGTAGCAATAAGATACCAACACCACAGATTGCAGGCCCTGAAAGAAGTCAAAGAAAGTATTTTACCCCAAAATATATTTCTTTGACATATTTTGAAATGTCTTTGCAAAACTGTCTATTATGGGGAAAATGTACATTCTGTAGGGCATCCCTTTCCTTTCCAGGTCTTTTCCCTGATCCAGGAGACAATTAACTAAGAATCTGGCACCTTTTTAAGTTGATAAGAAACATTTACAGCCTATTCTCTCTGAAGCCGGCTACCTGGAGGCTTCATCTGCATAAGAAGCTTGTTCTCCATAATGCCTTCTTCTAACCCAGACACTCCCTTCTGTTGATTCCAGGTCTTGAAATAATAACTTTCAACCAATTGCCAATCAGAAAATCTTTGCATCCACTTATAACCTGGCAAGGCTCCTCCTCCACCCATTTAGAGTTGTTCCACCTTTCCGGACCAAACTGATATACACCTTACGTGTAGTAATTGATGCCTATGTCTCCCTAAAATGTATAAAACCAAGCTGTAGCCTGACCATCTTGGGCACATGTTCTTAGAACCTCTTGAGACTCTGCCTCAGGTCATGATCACTCATACTTGGCTCAGAATAAATCTCTCCAAATATTTTATAGAGTTTGACTCTTTTTGTTGACAAATTATAGGAATTCACTATAGTGACAGCCATATGAACAATCTTGCAAGTAGAAAACACAAGTTCAAAGGCTGCCAGGTAAGACGTGTTTGTCTAGAATGGAGTGAGGGAGGGCAGAGAGTGATAGGAAATGGAACCACTAAGATCACAGGGGACCTTGTGTAGCAATGGCCAGGACTTTGGCTTTCATTTCAGAAGAGATTGAAAGGCACTGGAGGGCTTTGAATAGAGCAGTGACATGATCTTGGTTTGAGTTTAAAAACACAGGAGAATTTTAGACCCTTGGAGGAAAGATTGGATGCTGGGAGGCTGGTAAGGAGACCAATGTGAGTGAAGAGATGATCATGGTTTGGACAGGGGTAGTAGTGGTGATGGTGGTGAGAAGTGGTCAGATTCTGGATATACTGTCCATCCTTATTAGCAGATTCTGTATTTGCAAACCAGCCTCCTTGCTAAAGTTTATTTGTAACCCCAAAATCAATACTCAATGTCTCTTACAGTCATTCACAGACCAGCATACGCACAAAGTAGCGAAAAATCTGCCTGCTGTGCGTGTTCCTTGCTGAGTTCTAATAAGATGATGCTCTGCCTTCTCATTTCAGGTCTCATGTTGTAAACAAGTTTCCTTTTCGTGGTATATTTAGTGCCATTTTTTTTTCATTTTTGTCTCTTTTGTTGGTAATAATTGCTATTTAAAATAGCCCCAAATGTAGTCCTGAAGTATTATATAGTGTTCCTAAGAACAAGAAGGCTGTGATGTTCCTTACAGAGAAAATACTAAAGCCAGATCAGCCTTGTTCAGGCGTGAGTTATAGTGCTGCTGCTGGCCGTGAGTTCTTTGCTAATGAATCTATAAAATAGATCACTGTGTCTTTAAACAGAAACACACATTAAACAAGGTATATGTGGATCAGTTGATGAAAATTTTGTGAACAAATACGTGTCAGAACATAACCCTGTATTTCCCCTAGGGGCAATGATTCCATATTAGCTAATTCAGTATTTATGGTGACTTTATAGAATATAAGTACTGTTAACAATGAGAATCACTTATATTTTAAAGACAGTGGCAGGATATGTTAATGGTTTGAAAATGGGTTATGAGAGAAAGAGGACTTTAAGGTATTTGGCCCAAATGACAGAATGGAGTTGCCGTTTGCTTATGTGGGAGGAGCATTTTTAGTGGGTGAGAGGAAATCATGTTTGATCTAAGTCACACTAAGTTAGAAATGTCTTTAGACATCCGAGTAGAGGTCATAAGTAATCAGCAAGACATATGGGTCTCTACAAGAGGGTATCGAGCCCACATTTCAACTCTATCAGCTACTTCAACTGTGTGCTCTTTCTTTACTAATCCTCTGGGTTCTCACCAGGAGGAATCAACCACAACAGCCAGGGAGTGGATAGAGAAGGAAGTGGGGTGAGGAAGAGAAAAGAAACCAACTGTATCCCTCTTTATCCTGGCAGGCCAGAGTTGAGGAGTTTGGAGTTTTGGTCATTACAATGGATTTGACTATATAAGCTTATAAGCGACTTTTTATTACTCATGACTGATAGAAAAGCTATGGGATCTGCCTGAGTTTTTATCACAAGGTTGGGGAAGAATGGGCCCAAAGTGTGAGTTTCACAGGAAAAGATAATGCATCCTAGTAAGTACAACTATGTCTATAACTTTAATTATCTTTCATATGCTTTAGGCTTTCAGATTTACATCTTCAAACAAGACCTTTCTTACAGTCTTTAGACCCATATATCTATCTGCCTACTTAATATTTCTATTTGGGTGTCTCAGAGGTTGCTCAAATTCAACATGTGTGGCATTGAACTCAGAGTCTCCTTACCACACCCACCTTCCCTTTCCCTCTCAAAAAAAAAAAAAAAAAAAAAAAAAAAGCTGGTCTCTTTTCACTTTCCTATTTTGGTGAAAGACGCCATCATCCATCCACCTGGATATGTCAGACCCTTGGACATTATCCTTGATGTCTCCTCACTCTAATTGATATTACTTCCTCATTCTCGATAACCAATTCATCATTACACCCCGGGATTTCAACTTCCAGATTATCTTTTGAATCTGTATACTTCTTTTCAACTCTGCTGCCATCACTTTCTGGGCAGCGTTAGAGAACATGGGATATGAGCTAGACTGCCTGGCTTGGATTTCTTTCCCATTGCTTGTTATCTTTGTGACCTTGTCAAGTCACTCAACAGCTCCAAAGTTCATTTTCCACGTTGTAAAGATATTTACAATCTCTAATACATAGTATTATTGTAAGTATTACATGGGATATAGTATATCTGGTGCATGAATTCTAAATGAGCTACTGTTAAGATACCATTATCTCTTGCCTGGACTATCACAATATCTTTCTGACTGGTCTCTGGGCATCCATTCTGTCCATTTCCACTGCAGCCCTAGCCTGCAGTCCTAACCTTATGAGGGTTATCTCTGCAAAGTTCACATATACTTGTATCTTTCTTAAAAACTTTTAAACATCAAGGGAAATACGTAATGTAGATGACGGGTTGATGGATGCAGCAAACCACCATGGCACGTGTATACCTATGTAACAAACCTGCATGTTCTGCACATGTACCCCAGAACTTAAAGTATAATACTAAAAAAATTTCCTAAAAAAAAAAAACTTTTAATGACTTCAGCTGCCCTAAGGAAAAATACCTAATCTTTAACATGACCTACAAGGCCCTGTCTCAGCTGGTGGTTGCCTCTTTCTGCACTCCTGCCATGCTCACTTCTACAGTTTTTCAGGTGGTCCGTGCAACCCTGTCCTTACCACTTCCCTGCTTCTCTGATGTGATAGTCTCCCTGCATAGACTGTTTTCTCTATCTGGAATGTTTTTCCACTGTGCCTAATTAATTCTTTTTATCTATTATATCTCAGCTTGAACATCACTTTCTTGGGTAAGCCTTCTCTTACTCGTTTAGCGAGGTGAAATCCTTTGATATACTCTCTTAATAAAAAACGGCTTCTTTTTTCACAGCATCTGTATGTGTTTGTATTCATTTATTCTTACTTTGTTTATATTCATGTCTTATTTCTGGTAGGCTGAATGGGAACAAAGAGTTTTGTCTGGATTGAAGCTTTTTTCTTTTTTTTTTTGTTCTTAGCAAATATAATAGTAAGCTTGGTATGTAGTAAACAAAAAATTTTGTTGGTTAAATATGCATGTAGAGCACTTATACTCCACAAATATTAGCCATTATTGCTACTGATGCTTAATGAGAAGTGATACAGGGTAACAAGCGGCCCTCACTCACTCACCAGGAGGCAGACTGGAGCCCTGAAGTAGAAACCCAAGCAAAGAAGTGGTAGACTCATTATTATCACCTAGAAGGTCAGAATCTAATGGCCAGACAAAAGGACAAGCAGGAAAGCTCAGAAGACAGCCTGGACTTGAGAATGAAGCAAGATAAGGAGAACATCTGCTCAGGGGCCTCTTGATTTCTTTTTTTTTTTGAGACGGAGTCTTGCTCTGTCGCCAGGCTGGAGTGCAATGGTGAGATCTTGGCTCACTGCAACCTCTTCCTCCCAGGTTCAAGTGATTCTGCTGCTTCAGCCTCCTGAGTGGCTGGGATTACAGGCACGCGCCAGCATGCCCGGCTAATTTTTATATTTTCAGTAGAGGCGGGGTTTCACCATGTTGATCAGGCTGGATAGTTATTACTCTTCATAAAAACAAAAGGAAAAGAAAAACTTCACCTCCCGGATTCAAGTGATTCTCCTGCCTCAGCCTCCCAAGTAGCTGGGACTACAGGTGCACACTACCATGCCCAGCTAATTTTTGTATTTTTAGTAGGCACAGGGTTTCACCATGTTGGCCAGGATGGTCTCGATCTCTTGACCTCGTGATCCACCTGTCTCGGCCTCCCACAGTGCTGGGATTACAGGGGTGAGCCACCACCCAGCCTGTCCCCTTGATTTCTTAGAGGTCTTGTCTTCAACATTTTTAAAGGGACAGTAGGTAAATGGTGGAGCTTATGGAAGTGCTTTGCCTAAGACGACAAGCAATAAGAGAGAGCTCTGCATTCCTAAATTTGGAGCCCCAAGGAGAAAGCCCAAATCCTCAAATGATTATTACAGCAAAGTGGAAATGACAGGAAAGACAAGGAGGCTCTATTTCTTCAGATTACATTCTCCATTCCTTCTCTCATGTGTTCTTTCCAGAAGGCATACTGTGAAGAAGGAAAAAAAAAAAAACTATACATGTAAGCTATGTGTTTAGTTTCAGCCAACCATTTAGTTTCCACTAATCTATACACTCTTCACTATTTTGTTAATAGTAGCAAAAATTGCAAACCTGCATGACATTTTCCGTAAAAAGCAAGCATAATATTACTAAAATAGCTGACTCATTCTGTTTGAATTTATTACTTATGCTATTATTTTATCGTTGTAATTAATAAGAATGAAACAAAGCCACAAAATAAAAAAATCTCGTACATTAATAAGGACACTATTCAGTTTACTTTCACATTTATTACTTTTTCCTTAAACAAGCCTTTATTAGGTATAATCACTAGGCTTTTTTATTCAAGAAATAGGAGCTTCTGACTAGTTTTTCCAATTACTTCCCAAAGATAGATTGGTCAGCTTTCTCATTTTGGCATAAGTGATTCAGTTTTTTGTTTATTCATGGAGTTATTCTTTTCTGTAAGTTTTTTTTCTAATACATGATCAGCTGGTCAAGTGATTTATAACAATGATGTTGGCTTTCTGCACTATTAGTAGAATACATTTTCTAAAGTCTAAAATATTTGGTAAAGAATTAACAGTGAAATTAAGACCAAGTGAAACTGACTTTAAAATTTTCAAGTTCTGCTTAAACGATCTTATCTATAAAGAAAATGAGGTGTTTATGTCCACTTGATGTGGCTTTACAAATAAACATATATTAATAATTTATTTCAAAAGTAGTAGCTCATTATATATGACTTTGGTGGATGTATAGTGTATTATTCCATATATTTTAATTTACCAAATATTTTTATGCTTCATTCTCTCCACACAAAGTGAGATTAATATGGAAAATAAAGCTGGTAGAAAAATGAAAGCTACCAATACTGTAGCCATGAGCTTAGCATCATATTTTTGTAGTTGTACTTCAGGTTTGACTCTGAGGTTCCTGGCTATCAGAGCAAAAAGACAGATTACTCTCATTACTGGAAAAGAAGACACATACCAGTTCTTTAGGGGAGATTTCCCTAATTGAAAATTCTAAAATAAACTTATCATATGGGGCTTTATGTGTAGTATACTTAATAATTTAATGGACAGTATCTTCTAAATGAGAAATCATATAGAATGCAGAACAAAATTTCATATCTGGATTGGTTATTTTATGTATTAATTTGGATTTGGGATCAGAGGTCTTATATTTTTGCAGGATGAAAGTTCATCTGAACATTTTTACGAAAGCATCGCCAAACAAATCAACAAAGTGAATAGCCTTTAGAAAAAACTACCTAATGAGAGAGAAGGTACTGTTTTTAGAACTTGAGAAACATCTTTTTTATATACAACTGGAATAATTGCCAGATGATCTGAGCTGGTGCCTTGATATATTGATGAACATTAATTTCTAAGGCTTATTAGAAGAGAATACTTACTAGAAAATATTAGACTAATTAAAGATACTATATATTTGAAAGCTTAGAGAAATACATTTTTGTTATTCATTAATTTGCTTATTTCAGAATAACATTTGTACACTGTTCCTCCCAAAGTAATCTTGCCAAGTGAAGGCTTACTGCTTATGGAAAGGCATTATCGTGTTTTGTACCTTTCAATATCTTCATTCATATGCTATTACACTGACTGGTTCTTTGACACACTAGTGTATCTTTCACAGCACATAGCAAAGTATTTTGTCATAAAATAGAGTAGTAAACTGATAAATAAATAAATGGCATATCTGCCATAAAGGCACCATCATTCTCCTCTGTCTATGGTGGTAATTGTAAGCGTTCTAAGTGCTGGGGTTCAGGAGTGCTTTTTGTCCTTCTTAAGTTTTTTCTGCCGAATTGTGAATACTCTCTGGGAACTAGTTCATTAAAAGCTTTTCTGTCGATCCTTATGCACAAGGTAGCTAATAATTAAGGCAAAGATGTACATGTATAAAAATTAAACTAACTTATGTAAAGCACATCCAGTAGTACTCATGGTAAACTGGCAATAACTATCAGTCCTTTTCCTGTAAAACACATTTTAATTGTAATAGATTCTCTTGAAAACCTGAAGAGCTTTCCTGATCTTAAGGAATTATATTAAGATGAATGAATCTCAGACACTGGCTTCTATATTTTGGGAAAAGCCTTGTGCCTCCTCTAGGTATGTCACATTAATTGCTACTTTTTTATCTACTCACAATTGTAACCTTGACAAAGTTACCAAGTCAAACAAGTAGATTTTCCTCTCAATTTACAAAGCCTTACTCCTTTTTGATGGGTAGTACAGATGGTCTTTACTCTGGAAAAGATTATTTTTCTCCTCTTATCATGATGTATGAGCATTAAACAGATAAAAGATAATGTAGTCAGATAGAGCCCATATCTGCTATATAAACCTACACATATGAAAAAGCTCATGTCAAGAAATCAGTTCTTTTTTATAGGTCCAATATATACAATGTTAGTTAGAATTTGTGCGGGGGCATAAGAAAGCTAGATTCAGAATGGAAAATGTAATAAAATTAATTTTCCCACGTTTGTTTCAAAAATAACGAATTCTAAAGCAATTAGAATTCATTATAAATATTGAATTCATTATAAATATAAATATTCAAATATAAAACAATCTCACAAAAATTTCTAAAATTCTGTTCTCATTGAGTTAACAGATGGTGTGTAATAAAACAAATAATTATTTCTGAAAGCTTTCATGGAATTAAAAATATGGTGAGATGGCTTTATTAGCTTTTTTTGCAATTTAATAAACTTCATTTTGGAATTAACTTTATCATTTTAAGATTTGAATTGATATTGGAAGGCTGACACAGTTTTTCTTTGATCTTGGGCAATTTCCCTCTGCCATTTTTCAAATCAACAGGCTCTTTTACAAATAGCTCTATTCTGCATATAGTTGTATTTGTGGGCTCCTTTGTGTATGAACGTGTATGAGAATGCCAACTGCAAATCACCCTTTAAGGTTCTATCCTGATATAAAACAAAGCATGAAGTTTGGAAATGATTACAGTTTTTTTCAGGAACTGTCATTAAGTATGTAGCAAACATAGAGCAATTTAGTACTAGACAAATGGGCTTTTATTGACCAGATTCCACTATAAGGCAGAAACTTATAATCGAAACCAGCTAAAACCTATATGGATAGTCCCAGGGTTAGCACATTGTGTTAGACTGTTATTACAGACTTTTAAACATCCATTGTTTGCTATGATTTTTTGACAGGAATATGTTGAAGATACAAAATCCTAATAACTGAACTCTCTCCCAAGTTGTATAAACAGTATCTACTATTAGCAAAAAATGATTTGCTGTTAAGATAGATAGGTACCCCATTTGCCTGCCTATGTTTATTGCAATTGCCAAAAGCTATTGTGAAGCAAAATTTTGAGTTTATGTAAAGCAAAGCACCTGCCCTAAATCTTAGAGAAAGACATTACAGTTTATTTTGGTTGCCAGCATGTGCCAAATACCTGCAGCACTTTTGAGAAGCAACTTTTTTACTGAGAAAATTAATTCTATGACCTAAACTTAGCAAAATAAAACCTGAGTAGCTTTAAAAATTTTAATGCTTTGCCACTGCTCCTAGGACAACTAAACCTTTTGCCAACTTTTGCTTTTTAACAGTGCACACTGGATATAAAGTGACCAAATTTTCTGTAAACCTTAGTAACTTTCTTAGAATAATTCTGAATAGCAGGTATTATAAAATGTTAAAGATCACCAAGATTTTAAAGTCACTTTTGTTAAAAATGACTCTTAATAACCTCTGACTCATAGCATTACTCATCTACCCTTTCTTTTAGACTTCATGAAAAACTACAACCAGTGAGCCAAAAGGAGATTTCAAAAGGGTAGTAAGATTCCGGGGTGAAGCATCTTTTGAAAAGTCATTATTTAACATGCTTGCCATTGTTTTTCATAATAATCCATTTTGATTAGTCTACCTTCCTTCCTGTAACCTTGGATTTTGGGGCCATTTCACTAAATCACCAAAAGCTCCCTACTCTCTTTTTTTAAAAGATTTGCTTCCATACCGCAGTCATATTTTCCATATAACTTTTGAGTTCTGCACTCTGTTCTATAACAGATACATCTTCATTTCTACATATTTTCTTTTTGTCATTCGATGATTCAGATTTAAATACAATTTTTAATATATTATTTTGGCTTTCTTTAAAAATCTGCCTTTTTCTAGTATGCTTAAATTTTAAAATATGTTGTCTCAATGCTCTTGATTTCTTTTCTTTTTAAATTACAGTTTGGCGGGGCACAGTGGCTGAATGCATGTAATCCCAGCATTTTGGGAGGCTGAGGCAGGTGGATCACTTGAGGTCAGGAATTCGAGACCAGCCTAGCCAACATGGCAAAACCCCGTCTCTACTAAAAATACAAAAATTAGTCGGGCATGATGTTGCACGCCTGTAGTCCCAACTACTTGGAAGGCTGAGGTGGGAGGATAGCTTGAGCCCAGGAGGCGGAGGTTAGAGTTAGCTGAGATCGCGCCACTGTACTCCAGCCTTGGCAACAGAAAATTACAGTTGACTCTTGAATAACACAGGTTTGAACTGCGTGGCACCACTTCCATCTCAGCTACCCCTGAGACAGCAAGACCCCCCTCTCTTCCTCCTCCTCTTCAGCCTATTCAACATGAAAATGAGGATGAAGACATTTATGATGATCCACTTTCACTGAATAAATGATAAATATATATTCTCTTCCTTGTGATTTTTGTAATAAAATTTTCTTTATCTTATTTAAGAATACAGTGTGTAATATTAATACATATAAAATACAAAGATGTGTTAATTAACCATTTATGTTTTCTGTAAGGGTTTCATCAACAGTAGGATATTAAGCTAAGTTTTAGGGAAGTCAAAAGTTATGTGAGAATTTTTGATGCACAGGAGTTCAGTGCTCCTAAGCCCTATATTGTTCAAGGGTCAACTGTATACACTAATCATTATTTGAAAGCTTAATTTATATGAATCAAAATAAACTATGTTTATGTTGATGTGTTGTCCTTCCATTACTTTGTGTGTGTGTGTGTGTGTGTGTGTGATGGAGTCTTGCTCTGTTGCCAGACTGGAGTGCAGTGGCGCTATCTCGGCTCACTGCAACCTCCACCTCCTGGGTTCAAGCGATTCTCCTGCCTCAACCTCCCGAGTAGCTGGGACTACAGGTGCGTGCCACCATGCCCAGCTAATTTTTCTATTTTTAGTAGAGACGGTGTTTCACCATGTTGGCCAGGATGGTCTCGATCTCTTGACCTCGTGATCTGCCCGCCTCAGCCTCCCAAGGTGCTGGGATTATAGGCATGAGCCACTGTGCCCAGCCCTCCATTACTTTTGTATAAATCTTAAAGTGATAACATTTTAATTTTTCAGTTTTCAAATAAAAAACATTATGTTGCCTTATAACCTTCTCAATCAGAATTGGATATTTCAAATCCTTTTATCCTACTCTGACCTAGAATCTAAAAGAATGTATAAGAAAAATACTTCTACTTTGGGAGGCCAAGGCAGGCGGATCATGAGGTCAGGAGGTCGAGACCATCCTGGCTAACATGGTGAAACCCATCTCTACTAAAAATACAAAAAAATTAGCCGGGTGTGGTGGTGGGTACCTGTAGTCCCAGCTACTCGGGAGGCTGAGGCAGGAGAATGGTGTGAACCCGGGAGGCAGAGCTTGCAGTGAGCCGAGATCACACCACTGCACTCCAGCCTGGGCGACAGAGCAAGACTCCATCTCCAGAAAAAAAAAGAAAAAAAGAAAAATACTTCTATCTTCTTTTTCCTCCTCCTCCTTTTCCTGACATGCATTGAGAATTTATTATGCATCAAGGTCTTCATGTTCATTATCTAATATTCATACCCAATAAGGTAGCTGCTATTGTTCCTCTCTTGCTTGTGAAGTACTTGAGGATTTGGACTTGAAAGGAGTTTACTGGAGATCACAGACCAAGGAGTGAGGGTGCACTCTGCAGAGGGTTCTACCATCACTTGATGCTTTATCTGTGAGAAAGCATGTGTTTTTTTTTCCCCCCAAAGTTCATATTTTAGGTTGAAAGCAATTAGTGATAAAAGGAAATTATAAAAGAAAACAATCTATTTAAAGAATTTCTTCAGTGATCTTACCAAATTGATATTTTTAATGCAAGATACCCTGATTTCAAAGGTTAGACACAACCAACTTGAAAGACTTGGAGTCTGCCTTGAAACATGCTGACTGCATTCCCTACTTAGAGTCCTTTGGATTCTCTTTAGGTACTGCTTTCTGCATTCTTCCTCACTTCCTTCTCCTTCCTCAAATTGTTAATCTTCTTTCAGGATGTTCTGGCCACAGCTCCCTCTGTCCACAAAGCTTTTGGTAAAAGGTACAAGAGGAGGAAGGGCAAAGGATGTGCAAAAACAGAATCGCCAGCTGAAGTCAGCACCCACCGGGGAGAGGCTCTCTGCCAGGAGGACCGTCCTCCACGCTGAAGGAGGGTCTAAACAGCCAGTACTTATAATCTCTTGCATCACAGGGCCCATTAAATTCAACCCCTAGGTCTGTCTCAGATCTCTGGAATTTGTAAAATGAATGTGTCAACAGAGATATATGAAATGAGAAACAACTTACTTACTGCTATTAGCAATAGGGAAGAAAGGATGCTGGAGAGAAGGGCATTAGAAAGATGTTCTGTGTTTCTCTTGCACATTGGCTTTAAAAACTTACAATTGAAAGAAGTTGCTAAAATTTTAGGTATTGACAGTATTCTTTACTTGTTTTGATGCCCTAATTTTGAAAATTCCTGTAGTGAAAACCATTTATATTTGTATTTCAACATCTTATTATGTTTTATTTAAATGTGTTTTAAATCTTTGGTTCCGATACTCCTCTATTTTGTAATTTCAGCCTCTGCAGAAAGTAATCTGTATAAGATCGCAATTGTGTGACACTGTGTAAAATGATTATTGTGGAAACTACTGAATATAGACCATAAGTTATTTTATTTATTAGGTAGGACTAAGAGAAACTTGGATCAATTCATAAAATTACTGTGAGACAAATTTTCTTTTACTGGAAATGAGTCAAGTAATGGTATTATGCCAGAAATGTACAGATAATGCTTGGAGTGTTTTAGCTTATGGGTATGAGAAAGGAATACAAGAACCTATAGTTTAGCTAAAGATCTGGGAGAATAATTCAACATTATGTCCATGTTTGGTTTGCCGAGTAGTCTGTTTACTTCTGATGTAGGATGGAACAAATGCAAGTAGTTGTGGTTAGCCCAGCTTACAGCAGGACTAATTGTAAAGGATATGACCTCTCTAGTCCAGGGGTCTGTATCTGAAACTTGGTATTGCCTATTACTGGTTATGCGACCTGGGGCAATTCATGTAAGCTCTTTGTTCCTCCTTTCGTTTTTACAGAGCATGGGAATAAGCACACTAGCATATACCTCATATGAGTTTTGTGAGGATTAAAATAACATGAGTAAAGCACTTTGAACAATGACACCCCGTGAGAGGTCAGTGAATGTTAGTGATCAGGTGGTGTGGGTTTAAATTCCAGCACGACCTTTTATTTATTAGCCATGCGATTTTGAGCAAATTGCATAATATCTCTGTGTGTCTGTTATTTTTGTTGTTGTTGAGACAGAGTTTCCCTCTTGTTGCCCAGGCTGGAATGCAATGGTATGATCTCGGCTCACTGCAGCCTCCACTTCCCAGATTCAAGCGATTCTCCTGCCCCAGTTTTCTGAGTAGCTGGGATTACAGGCATGTACCATCATGCCCGGCTAATTCTGTATTTTTAGTAGAGATGGGTTTCACCATGTTGGTCGGGCTGGACTTGAACTCCTGACCTCAGGTGATCCACCTGCCTCGACCTCCCACTGGGATTACAGGCATGAGTCACTGCGCCCAGCCTGAGTGTCTACTTTTTAAAGTTTGTAATGTCTACTTCTGGGGGTGGTAATGATGATTAATTTAGACGATGTTTGGGAAGTGCCTGGGTAAGTGTAAAAGCAAGTGCAAGTGGGCTACGAGCATGACTGTAAAGGTAGGAGAGTCAGTAGAATTTTGCTATTTTCTTTACTGTCTAGTATACAAGCAAACAGGTAATTAAAACATGGGTAGATGAGTTTTAGTCTGAATGAGGTTTGCATATAAGATTAGAGTTGGAATTAGCTTATGAGAGAAAAGTAAAATTTCATGAGAATGTCATCACATGAATCTTAAATATTTAATAACTTAATTTGGAAGAATTATGCATAAATATAATTATTGTTAATATTAAGCCCATTTGTGTCAATAGAGTCTAATTTTAATGATGATGTAATGATATTACACTCGAGGAATTTATAGGAACCTAATACTCTTAATAAAACAATTCTTAGAAGTTATTCACTGAACATAATTTAAAACTTTTTCTCTCTGTTTTTTATTCTCACTGCTATTACATTTGCTCAGGCCCTTCTCCCTCTCACCTGATGATTACAATAAGTTTCTTAATTGGCCTTTTAATTTAACTTAATTCTTCTTGACCTACAGTCTGTCATCCCCAGTCCCGCCTCCACATTGTTGTGACAATACTCTCTAATACATAATTCTGGTCATGTAAGTTCAACTGTTTAAAACTCTTCAATATTTCCCATTTTCCCACAGGAGAAAGTCACAAATCCTTATTGAGGCCCTCTGCATTCTGATCCTTGTCTATCTACTGGTTCTGCTTCATCAAAGAGCAGTCCCTCTTTCATCTTTCTCTCCTTGCTCATCCAGTCCTACGCTTCTCCAGACTGGCCTCCCTGTTGCACACAATTCTGCCTTTGTTCATTGAGTTTCATGTGCTTGCAAAAGGCATAATTATATTTTAGGCCCTACCTTGTGTGTTATATTCCTTATGATCATTGCTCACTGCCCTCCATCAGAGCACCTAGCATAATTGCTGAGCTTACTGATATCAACGTTGTTCTTTTCCCTTTTTAGGCCAGAAGTGATAGGGAGAAGGAATCATACCTTTTTCATCTTTATATCCCTAGTATATTACACAATACTAGGCACATAGTTGATGATTACATTACTGCATATATTAGTTACTCTATGATTCTTAAGTTTCAAGCCAAGCAAAGCTTGGTGGTATTATCTATAAATTCATTTTTCCTTTTTTTTTTATTATACTTTAAGTTTTAGGGTACATGTGCACATTGTGCAGGTTAGTTACATATGTATACATGTGCCATGCTGGTGCGCTGCACCCACTAACTCGTCATCTAGCATTAGGTATATCTCCCGATGCTATCCCTCCCCCCTCCCCCCACGCCACAACAGTCCCCAGAGTGTGATATTCCCCTTCCTGTGTCCATGTGATCTCATTGTTCAATTCACAGCTATGAGTGAGAACATGTGGTGTTTGGTTTTTTTTGTTCTTGCGATAGTTTACTGAGAATGATGATTTCCAATTTCATCCATGTCCCTACAAAGGACATGAACTCATCATTTTTTTATTGCTGCATAGTATTCCATGGTGTATATGTGCCACATTTTCTTAATCCAGTCTATCATTGTTGGACATTTGGGTTGGTTCCAAGTCTTTGCTATTGTGAATAGTGCCGCTATAAACATACGTGTGCATGTGTCTTTATAGCAGCATGATTTATAGTCCTTTGGGTATATACCCAGTAATGGGATGGCTGGGTCAAATGGTATTTCCAGTTCTAGATCCCTGAGGAATCGCCACACTGACTTCCACATGGTTGAACTAGTTTACAGTCCCACCAACAGTGTAAAAGTGTTCCTATTTCTCCACATCCTCTCCAGCACCTGTTGTTTCCTGACTTTTTAATGATTGCCATTCTAACTGGTGTGAGATGGTATCTCATTGTGGTTTTGATTTGCATTTCTCTGATGGCCAGTGATGATGAGCATTTTTTCATGTGTTTTTTGGCTGCATAAATGTCTTCTTTTGAGAAGTGTCTGTTCATGTCCTTCACCCACTTTTTGATGGGGTTGTTTGTTTTTTCCTTGTAAATTTGTTTTTGTTTTTTTTTATTATACTTTAAGTTTTAGGGTACATGTGCACATTGTGCAGGTTAGTTACATATGTATACATGTGCCATGCTGGTGCGCTGCACCCACTAACTCGTCATCTAGCATTAGGTATATCTCCCAGTGCTATCCCTCCCCCCTCCCCCCACCCCACAACAGTCCCCAGAGTGTGATATTCCCCTTCCTGTGTCCATGTGATCTCATTGTTCAATTCCCACCTATGAGTGAGAATATGCGGTGTTTGATTTTTTGTTCTTGCGATAGTTTACTGAGAAGGATGGTTTCCAATTTCATCCATGTCCCTACAAAGGACATGAACTCATCATTTTTTATGGCTGCATAGTATTCCATGGTGTATATGTGCCACATTTTCTTAATCCAGTCTATCATTGTTGGACATTTGGGTTGGTTCCAAGTCTTTGCTATTGTGAATAATGCCGCAATAAACATACGTGTGCATGTGTCTTTATAGCAGCATGATTTATAGTCCTTTGGGTATATACCCAGTAATGGGATGGCTGGCTCAAATGGTATTTGTAGTTCTAGATCCCTGAGGAATCGCCACACTGACTTCTTGAGTTCATTGTAGATTCTGGATATTAGCCCTTTGTCAGATGAGTAGGTTGCGAAAATCTTCTCCCATTTTGTAGATTGCCTGTTCACTCTGATGGTAGTTTCTCTTGCTGTGCAGAAGCTCCTTAGTTTAATTAGATCCCATTTGTCAATTTTGTCTTTTGTTGCCATTGCTTTTGGTGTTTTAGACATGAAGTCCTTGCCCATGCCTATGTCCTGAATGGTAATGCCTAGGTTTTCTTCTAGGGTTTTTATGGTTTTAGGTCTAACGTTGAAGTCTTTAATCCATCTTGAATTGATTTTTGTATAAGGTGTAAGGAAGGGATCCAGTTTCAGCTTTCTACATATGGCTAGCCAGTTTTCCCAGCACCATTTATTAAATAGGGAATCTTTTCCCCATTGCTTGTTTTTCTCAGGTTTGTCAAAGATCAGATAGTTGCAGATATGCGGCATTATTTCTGAGGGCTCTGTTCTGTTCCATTGATCTATATCTCTGTTTTGGTACCAGTACCATGCTGTTTTGGTTACTGTAGCCTTGTAGTATAGTTTGAAGTCAGGTAGTGTGATGCCTCCAGCTTTGTTCTTTTGGCTTAGGATTGACTTGGTGATGCGGGCTCTTTTTTGGTTCCATATGAACTTTAAAGTAGTTTTTTCCAATTCTGTGAAGAAGGGCATTGGTAGCTTGATGGGGATGGCATTGAATCTGTAAATTACCTTGGGCAGTATGGCCATTTTCACGCTATTGATTCTTCCTACCCATGAACATGGAATGTTCTTCCATTTGTTTGTATCCTCTTTTATTTCCTTGAGCAGTGATTTATAGTTCTCTTTGAAGAGGTCCTTCCCATCCCTTGTAAGTTGGATTCCTAGGTATTTTATTCTCTTTGAAGCAATTGTGAATAGGAGTTCACTCATGATTTGGCTCTCTGTTTGTTTTTGGTATATAAGAATGCTTGTGATTTTTGTACGTTGATTTTGTATCCTGAGACTTTGCTGAAGTTGCTTATCAGCTTAAGGAGATTTTGGGCTGAGACAATGGGGTTTTCTAGATATACAATCATGTCGTCTGCAGACAGGGACAATTTGACTTCCTCTTTTCCTAATTGAATACCCTTTATTTCCTTCTCCTGCCTCATTGCCCTGGCCAGAACTTCCAACACTATGTTGAATAGGAGTGGTGAGAGAAGGCATCCCTGTCTTGTGCCAGTTTTCAAAGGGAATTCTTCCAGTTTTTGCCCATTCAGTATGATATTGGCTGTGGGTTTGTCATAGATAGCTCTTATTATTTTGAGATACGTCCCCTCAATACCTAATTTCTTGAGAGTTTTTAGCATGAAGGGTTGTTGAATTTTGTCAAAGGCCTTTTCTGCATCTATTGAGATAATCATGTGGTTTTTGTCTTTGGCTCTGTTTATATGCTGGATTACATTTATTGATTTGTGTATATTGAACCAGCCTTGCATCCCAGGGATGAAGCCCACTTGATCATGGTGGATAAGCTTTTTGATATGCTGCTGGATTCGTTTTGCCAGTATTTTATTGAGGATTTTTGCGTCAATGTTCATCAAGGATATTGGTCTAAAATTCTCTTTTTTTGTTGTGTCTCTGCCTGGCTTTGGTATCAGAATGATGCTGGCCTCATAAAATGAGTTAGGGAGGATTCCCTCTTTTTCTATTGATTGGAATAGTTTCAGAAGGAACGGTACCAGTTCCTCCTTGTACCTCTGGTAGAATTCGGCTGTGAATCCATCTGGTCCTGGACTCTTTTTGGTTGGTAGGCTATTGATTATTGCCACAATTTCAGCTCCTGTTATTGGTCTATTCAGAGATTCAACTTCTTCCTGGTTTAGTCTTGGGAGAGTGTATGTGTCCAGGAATTTATCCATTTCTTCTAGATTTTCTAGTTTATTTGCATAGAGGTGTTTGTAGTATTCTCTGATGGTAGTTTGTATTTCTGTGGGATCGGTGGTGATATCCCCTTTATCATTTTTTATTGCATCTATTTGATTCTTCTCTCTTTTCTTCTGTATTAGTCTTGCTAGCGGTCTATCAATTTTGTTGATCCTTTCAAAAAACCAGCTCCTGGATTCATTAATTTTTTGAATCAAGGTTTTTTGTGTCTCTATTTCCTTCAGTTCTGCTATGATTTTAGTTATTTCTTGCCTTCTGCTAGCTTTTGAATGTGTTTGCTCTTGCTTTTCTAGTTCTTTTAATTGTGATGTTAGGGTGTCAATTTTGGATCTTTCCTGCTTTCTCTTGTGGGCATTTAGTGCTATAAATTTCCCTCTACACACTGCTTTGAATGTGTCCCAGAGATTCTGGTATGTTGTGTCTTTGTTCTCGTTGGTTTCGAAGAATATCTTTATTTCTGCCTTCACTTCGTTATGTACCCAGTAGTCATTCAGGAGCAGGTTGTTCAGTTTCCATGTAGTTGGGTGGTTTTGAGTGAGTTTCTGAATCCTGAGTTCTAGTTTGATTGCACTGTGGTCTGAGAGATAATTTGTTATAATTTCTGTTCTTTTACATTTGCTGAGGAGAGCTTTACTTCCAACTATGTGGTCAATTTTGGAATAGGTGTGGTGTGGTGCTGAAAAAAATGTATATTCTGTTGATTTGGGGTGGAGAGTTCTGTAGATGTCTATTAGGTCCGCTTGGTGCAGAGCTGAGTTCAATTGCTCGGTATCCTTGTCGACTTTCTGTCTCGTTGATCTGTCTAATGTTGACAGTGGGGTGTTAAAGTCTCCCATTATTAATGTGTGGGAGTCTAAGTCTCTTTGTAGGTCACTCAGGACTTGCTTTATGAATCTGGGTGCTCCTGTATTGGGTGCATATATATTTAGGATAGTTAGCTCTTCTTGTTGAATTGATCCCTTTACCATTATGTAATGGCCTTGTTTGTCTCTTTTGACCTTTGTTGGTTTAAAGTCCGTTTTATCAGAGACTAGAATTGCAACCCCTGCCTTTTTTTGTTTTCCATTTGCTTGGTAGATCTTCCTCCATCCTTTTATTTTGAGCCTATGTGTGTCTCTGCCCGTGAGATGGGTTTCCTGAATACAGCACACTGATGGGTCTTGACTCTTTATCCAATTTGCCAGTCTGTGTCTTTTAATTGGAGCATTTCGTCCATTTACATTTAAAGTTAATATTGTTATGTGTGAATTTGATCCTGTCATTATGATGTTAGCTGGTTATTTTGCTTGTTAGTTGATGCAGTTCCTTTCTAGTCTCGATGGTCTTTACATTTTGGCATGATTTTGCAGCGGCTGGTACCGGTTGTTCCTTTCCATGTTTAGTGCTTCCTTCAGGAGCTCTTGTAAGGCAGGCCTGGTGGTGACAAAATCTCTCAGCATTTGCTTGTCTGTAAAGTATTTTATTTCTGCTTCACTTATGAAGCTTAGTTTGGCTGAATATGAAATTCTGGGTTGAAAATTCTTTTCATTAAGAATGTTGAATATTGGCCCCCACTCTCTTCTGGCTTGTAGGGTTTCTGCCGAGAGATCCACTGTTATTCTGATGGGCTTCCCTTTGAGGGTAACCCGACCTTTCTCTCTGGCTGCCCTTAACATTTTTTCCTTCATTTCAACTTTGGTGAATCTGACAATTATGTGTCTTGGAGTTGCTCTTCTCGAGGAGTATCTTTGTGGCGTTCTCTGTATTTCCTGAATCTAAACGTTGGCCTGCCTTGCTAGATTGGGGAAGTTCTCCTGGATAATATCCAGCAGAGTGTTTTCCAACTTGGTTCCATTCTCCCCATCACTTTCAGGTACACCAATCAGACATAGATTTGGTCTTTTCACATAGTCCCATATTTCTTGGAGGCTTTGCTCATTTCTTTTTATTCTTTTTTCTCTAAACTTCCCTTCTCGCTTCATTTCATTCATTTCATCTTCCATCGCTGATACCCTTTCTTCCAGTTGATCGCATCGGCTCCTGAGGCTTCTGCATTCTTCACGTAGTTCTCAAGCCTTGGTTTTCAGCTCCATGAGCTCCTCTAAGCACTTCTCTGTATTGGTTATTCTAGTTATACATTCTTCTAAATTTTTTTCAAAGTTTTCAACTTCTTTGCCTTTGGTTTGAATGTCCTCCCGTAGCTCAGAGTAATTTGATCGTCTGAAGCCTTCTTCTCTCGGCTCGTCAAAGTCATCCTCCATCCAGCTTTGTTCCGTTGCTGGTGAGGAACTGCGTTCCTTTGGAGGAAGAGAGGCGCTCTGCTTTTTAGAGTTTCCAGTATTTCTGTTCTGTTTTTTCCCCATCTTTGTGGTTTTATCTACTTTTGGTCTTTGATGATGGTGATGTACAGATGGGTTTTTGGTGTGGATGTCCTTTCTGTTTGTTAGTTTTCCTTCTAACAGAGAGGACCCTCAGCTGCAGGTCTGTTGGAGTACCCTGCTGTGTGAGGTGTCAATGTGTCCCTGCTGGGGGGTGCCTCCCAGTTAGGCTGCTCGGGGGTCAGGGGTCAGGGACCCACTTGAGGAGGCAGTCTGCCCGTTCTCAGATCTCCAGCTGCGTGCTGGGAGAACCACTGCTCTCTTCAAAGCTGTCAGACAGGGACATTTAAGTCTGCAGAGGTTACTGCTGTCTTTTTGTTTGTTTGTGCCCTGCCCCCAGAGGTGGAGCCTACAGAGGCAGAGGCAGGCCTCCTTGAGCTGTGGTGGGCTCCACCCGATTCGAGCTTCCCGGCTGCTTTGTTTACCTAATCAAGCCTGGGCAATGGCGGGCGCCCCTCCCCCAGCCTCGCTGCCGCCTTGCAGTTTGA
Organism: Gorilla gorilla gorilla; assembly: GCF_029281585.2. Lineage (NCBI taxonomy): Eukaryota > Metazoa > Chordata > Mammalia > Primates > Hominidae > Gorilla > Gorilla gorilla. The sequence goes on along the minus strand of NC_073231.2, from coordinate 95,400,476 downwards.
TCTCAGACTGCTGTGCTAGCAATCAGCGAGACTCCGTGGGCGTAGGACCCTCCGAGCCAGGTGTGGGATATAATCTCGTGGTGGGCCGTTTTTTAAGCCCGTCGGAAAAGCGCAGTATTCAGGTGGGAGTGACCCGATTTTCCAGGTGCCGTCCGTCACCCCTTTCTTTGACTCAGAAAGGGAACTCCCCGACCCCTTGCGCTTCCCAAGTGAGGCAGTGCCTCGCCCTGCTTCGGCTCGGGCACGGTGCGCGCACCCACTGACCTGCGCCCACTGTCTGGCACTCCCTAGTGAGATGAACCCGGTACCTCAGATGGAAATGGAGAAATCACCCGTCTTCTGCGTCGCTCACGCTGGGAGCTGTAGACCGGAGCTGTTCCTATTCGGCCATCTTGCCGTTTTTCCTTTTTATTTTGGGTAAGTGGCCTCTTAAAAACTAAGCCACTAGCTAAATATTTAACGTGACCACAAATTTCAGCTTGTGTTTGTTGGATTAAACAACTGCTAAGTAGCCTCTTCTTTGTTTCTAGTCACTAGAAAAAGTTAATGCAGCTTTTAAACTGCATAATTTATAACTTGATGTAATAGGTTCAAGCCCATAAATGACATGTTTAATTAGTGTGAATTATGTACAGTCTGGTTAAGGATTGTGCTCATTTTCCCAATGGGATATCCTCAGAGAAGGAGGTGCTTCAGACGAACTAATTTAAAAGAGGATGCACATGTATTGTATTTTGTTCAAAAGCTTGCACTTAATGAAGTCACTTTGTTTTTTTAGTAAAACACCCAGCACCTGGCTGTTAATTAGTGCTCCAGAGTCACTGAGTCAGAGGGAGACCAAGCTTCTATAAGTCCAGAGAGTAAAATATACCTTCCATTTTCCCATGGGTCTATGTAAAGGTAGTGTTATATGAAATGGTAGCAAAGGAAGACTCCAAATTTTAATAATGTCAACAAGACATTTTTGATTCTTGTCTGAAGTATGTGAATATATGAACAGTTTTCACAATTATGTGCAGGTTTGGGATTTGGGATACAGCATCACTGAAACATCTCAATCAGTAACATCCAGAATAAACTACAGCACTGCCAAAACTCCAAGCATATTAATCTACATTCTTGTGAACATACTCCTGTGCCAGAAATTCTCCTGAAGGGAACAAAATATACCTGCTGCATGCACTTCAGTAAGGTCTGCAGTGATGTCCTCTCCTATTCAAAACAGATACTTAAGATACATTTGTTCCTTTGTCCTTACCCTTCACTCTACCATTTATTAGAGATTATGATAGGCAGAAAGGTTGTCTTAAATGTGATCAACTAGGAGCAATGTGGAGTTTGTAAAACTCCAGCTGATTCTGCTAAATCAGGTTGGCTCATCTCGTGAACCATGCATTATTAGTTGGAGATGTAAGCATTTTCTGCAAACCTCAGTTTCTATTTCTGGGCTGCTGTTTGACCTTGCATATTAGAATTAGATTTGCAACTTTTGCAAATATACAGGCATTTCTCTTACTGTCTGTAGCATGGTGACAAAAAATAGTTTGCATAGTGCTAGGCACAGAACCCATATATTCTGCTTATAAAAGCAGGAAGTTTGTATGTGCTTTCTTTTTATTTATAATGGGTCCTTCTACATTTGCTTATAATATACTTCATTTTCCTTCTTTATTTTCACAGTTATTACACACAGAGTTTACTAAAGCAGAGTTTTAGCTGTTCTCTGGTGCCTTAAATCTGTATTAGAACCAGGTTGGGTATAAATAATAAAACCCAAAATCTGCTGGTTGCTCTGTTTAAGTGTTTTTTCCCTTCTGATTATTCTGCTTATGGTCTAAAATGTTTCTTTATCTAGGTATTTTTGGTTCTAGAACCACTTATTGATTTATATTGCTTAGAATATGCAGTTGACTTTTCATTTATGCATTCATTCACTCATTCATTTCCTAAAGGTCTAGAGACAGCCCGCTATATACCAGGCACTTTTTTTGGTCCTAAAACAGGTCATGCAAAGCACCTACTCCCTTCTGAGATGACTCCAGACATTTTCGGGATTCGTTGAGGGTATGTAATATTCCATTTTATGTCAACTTGGATTGCTGGCTGTATAGCTCTTTTTCTGGTGTGATTGCTGTAGGGTTTCCAATATGCACACTTAACTTAATCACAAATAGTATTAAGTTACCTTTAAATAATCTTATTTAATGGATAATGAAAGAACTTTACAAAGTATACTTCTATATTAGTTTTCTATTTCTGCTTAAGAAATTACAATGAACTTAATGGTTTTAGAGAACACCCATTCATTAGCTTACAGTCATGAAAGACGTGCAACTGGGTCCTATACTCAGATTATCATATAGTTGAAATCAAGGTGTTGGCGGCTGAGCTTTTATCTAGAAGGTTTGGCAAAGAATCTGCTTCCAAGTTCATTCAGGTTGTTGGCAGAATTCAGTTCTGTGTCCTGGTAGCCCTGGTGGTGGGTTGCGCTCAGTGTCGAGAGGCCTCCTATATTACTCGTCACCCCGACCCCCATTTTATAGCCCCAAAACTTCACCTAATGCAGATGGTTCATGAATTATGATGGCTTGACTTAAAAGTTTGCAACCCTAGAATGGTGTGAAAGTGATATTCACTCAGTGCACTCCATGATTTACATGGGATTACATCCACATAAACCCATCCTAAATTGAAAATACTACCATCTCACACCAGTTAGAATGGCAATAATTAAAAAGTCAAGAAACAACAGGTGCTGGAGAGGATGTGGAGAAATAGGAACACTTTTACACTGTTGGTGGGACTGTAAACTAGTTCAACCATTGTGGAAGTCAGTGTGGCGATTCCTCAGGGATCTAGAACTAGAAATACCATTTGACCCAGCCATCCCATTACTGGATATATACCCAAAGGATTATAAATCATGCTGCTATATAGACACATGCACACATATGTTTATTGCGGCTCTATTCACACTAGCAAAGACTTGGAACCAACCCACATGTCCAACAATGATAGACTGGATAAAGAAAATGTGGCACATATACACCATGGAATACTATGCAGCCATAAAAAATGATGAGTTCATGTCCTTTGTAGGGACATGGATGAAACTGGAAATCATCATTCTCAGCAAACTATGGCAAGGACGAAAAACCAAACACTGTGTGTTCTCACTCATAGGTGGGAATTGAACAATGAGAACACATGGACACAGGAAGGGGAATATCACACTCCGGGGACTGTTGTGGGGTGGGGGGAGGGGGGAGGGATAGCATTAGGAGATATACCTAACGCTAAATGACGAGTTAGTGGGTGCAGCGCACCAGCATGGCACATGTATACATATGTAACAAAGCTGCACATTGTGCACATGTACCCTAAAACTTAAAGTATAATAATAATAATAACAAAAAGAAAATACTGTAACTCTAAAATGCACTCTAAACTTACAGTGTTTTCAATTTAGGATGGGTTTAGAGACAGGTTACCCTGTTGTGAGTCAAGGAGCATCTATGTTTTTCATGCTTCAAATGTCTTTGGTTTCTTCTACTGAGAAAGTCAGAAAATTCTGCTTTTATGGGGCTAATGTAATTATATTAAACATATCCAGATAATCTCGCTATTTGAAGGTCAATGAATTTAGTACACTTAACTACACCTACAAAATATCTTTTGCCAGGTAACATAGATAATCATGGCTGTGATAGCTTACCATTTTAACAATCCTGTTTGGGGATTAGGGCAGGAAATCTTCGGGTCCATTTTTGTAATTCGGCCTACCACAATTTCCACTTCACTTCAATTATTCATTGTGCTATTGTTACTATACATTTTCTACATCTGTTACAACTCTCAAGATACATTGTTATTCGTTTTTTTAGTAATTGATTAGCCAAATTTTATTTAAGAAAATTTTAAAATGAAAAAGACATCTATGTATGCCCACGTACTTAGAATTTCTAGTACTCTTCATTCTATTGTATGTATCTGATTTTTCATCTGATGTTATTTTCCTTCTACCTGAGGAACTTCTATTACCTGAGAAACTGCCATTTCTTTAAGTACAAATGTACTGGCCACAAATTCACTGTTTTATTGTTCCGAAAAATGTCATTATCCTACCTTCATTTTTGAAAAATACTTTTAGTGGATAAAGACGTCTAGGTTGACATTTATTTTCTTTTAGCTCTTCAAATTTGCCATTCCACTGACTTCTGTTGCACATTGTTTCAGATAAGATGTAAACAGATATTCTTATTTTTCCCTTCTATATAATCTGATCCCCACCTCCCACCCCTTGCTACTTTTACGATTTTTTCATCACTGGGTTTCAGCAATTTGATTATAATAGGTCTTGTTGCTGTTTTCTTTGTGTTTATCTTACTTGGGGTTTGTTGAGCTTCTCGGATTTGTGCATTTATAGCTTATATCAAATTTGGAATTTTTTCAATACTTAATTTCCCAAATATTTTTTCTGCACCTCTGTCTCACTCTTTCTGGCACTCCAATTACATGTATGGTAGTCCTCTTTTTATTGTCCCAGATGTCACTGGAATTTTGTTTTACTTCTCAATGTTTTCTGTTTTTCTTTTCTATGCTTCTGTATAGATAGACTCTATTACTCTGTCTTTTCTTTCATAGTGTCCATTCTGCTATTGAGAAAAATCTAGTCTTTTTCTTTAATTTCAGAAATTTTTAGATATAGAATTTCAATTTTGTTCTTTATAAATTTTTATTTTTCTGCTTAGATTTCCTATTTGTTCACTTATTTATTATGTCTATATATTTAAGTATTTGAATACATTTCTTATACCTTATTTATTAATTACAACACTTTTGTCATCATTGGTTGTGTTTTTACATACTTTATTTTTCTTCGCTATGTATTACATTTTTCTGCTTCTTTGCATGTCCACTAATTTTGATTACATGCTGAATATTGTGATGTTACATTGTTGAGAGCCTGTATTTCATGGTCTTTATTAAAGAGTATTGAGTTTTGTTCTAGAAGCTGTCTAATTTACTGGCTGGTAGGTTTTATGCTGTTGAGGCCAAAGTAATACTACTTTTAATGTGCGGCCTTTCTAGACTTATAACTGAATGCTTGTGGAGTTCAGTGAAGCCACTCATTCTGGATAATCAGAACATTAATATCTCTCAGCACTGTGTAATCTCTGGGGCCTCCATTCAGTACAAGTCCCCAGTAACTCTTCTCTACCATGCCTCATGAAGTCTTGCCCTGTATAGACGCAAGTTAATATTGTATCAAAATCTCAGACATCTCTGCAGATTTCTGGAGATCTTTCTCTGTATAGCTTGCTCTTCTCTGGTTTCAAACCCCAAAAGTTTCTGATGCCTCAGCAGCCATTAACTCTGGTATTTTTTTTCCCTACCCAGCAAGACTATTGCTTTTTTTCCAGGATACTTTTCTATGCTGCACTTTGCAGCTCATTTCATCTGTATCCTTTCTGTAAAAAAATCACAGACCTTGGATGTCTGGTGTCCAATTTTTAATAATGATTGATTCACATATTTCTAATTGTTCAAAATGAGATGGTAATCCAATGCCCATTCTTCTGTCATGGCTAGAACTGAAATTTGGCCATTTAAAAATTTTGAAGTTATTTATTTGATAAGAACATACTTTAGGTATTAAACTCATTTGATTACGTGATTACTCAAGTTCCTGTATGTCATAAGAGATTTTATCTGGGATATGCATTTCAGAATACTCTATCGACTCTGTGTGTTAAGGAGACTACAGCATTCTTAAATTGAAATATTTCATGCCATCTTTAGTTTTATTTATTTTGCCTTGGGGAACTCGATTTCCAAGTCTTGCTCTCCACTTGTTTTCCCCTGTGGCTTAATGTTGAAATTTAGTTTAGGTTTCCTAGTAACATCTTAAAAATGCTTCATGTTACTCACCATTATTTTTATCTTTTGTGACCTTTCACTTGCTTATAATTCTCCACAACTCTTCTCTAGTTAGCTTATTGCTAATTGCTAAAGTGGAGCCCGTTGTAGAATGACTAATGTAAAGCTAGTTACCTATGAACATTCTTCTACCAATTTTAGGGTGTCTAGAGATTATTGTTCTATATCTGTATTCTCTAATGTATTGATTAGCCAAGTCCTTTTAGTAAGTGGTACCCATAGTAACTCTAATGGAGTTTTGTGTCTCGTGATGCACTCATTCAATTGATTAAACTCATAGCCAGTCACTTAAATCTGTCTTTCGTTTCCAGAATGATTTCATTTCTGTGTCATTAGAGTGGATGTGTTAGCTATGGACATACTATTTGCCAGGCTGCAGGTACACAACACAGTTATGAGGCTTCCCCTCGTTTAACCAGATCTCTAAAATGTCTTAAATACCACTCAAGACTTGTATCATGAGAAATCGCTTTTAGCATTCTAATTTTATTTTTTTATTAATATAACAGTATCTGCTTCTATAGTATAAATTCTGTTTAGTCAAGCAAATCTAACTTTTTTTTTCTCTTGGGAACATATTCCTCCTTATGTTTTATAATTTGTACAAGATGTAAGTTCTTCCTCTCCTGCATTTTCTTTCTATTTGCTATCTATCATTATATATTATTCTTAGTAGGTGGCTCTCTCTTAGGGTATCAACTTTGCTAAACTCTCCTGGCAATGAGTTGGCAGATGAGGGATCAAAAAGAAGAATTACTATTTTTCCAACTATTTATCTTTGGGACTTTTTTATTTAGCATGATTATCTTCCCTTCTTTTCTCTTACTGTATTTGACAAATACTTAGGTACTAAACATGAAAGCACTTTTTTTTCTGTCCTTTCTCTTAAGATAGTTAAGCTCAGCTGATAATGTCTCAGTAGGGACAGCAGTCTCGCTTCAACTGCATTGGATTTTAATTGCTCCCCTGTCTTATGTTTTCTGTAATAGTAGCCATAGATGTGTTTTTAAATAGATTTATGGCTTTCTTTCTCCTTCATACAATAAAAATTTAGAGAGAGACGAGTTAACAGCTCTCTGCTCCTTTATTGTCTTCCGTGCTCTTCCTCCTACCAAAAAAGGTCTTTTCTATTTCTGTTTAAAATATGGGTAAGTGCAACTATGGTACTAATAAAAATTAAAATTATAGATAAATAAAAATGTGAGTCACTCAAGTCAATTTCTTCATTCAGAGAATGTCAGAATCTTGTTGTTGTTTTAGAGGTGGGGTCTTGCTGTGTTGCTCAGGCTGTAGTGCAGTGGCTAATCACAGTTGTTGATTGTAGCCAACTACAGCCTCCAACTGTTGGAGGCTACAACTCTAGCCTCCAACTGTTGGAGGCTACAACTCTAGCCTCCAACTTCTGGCCTCAAGCAATCCCTCCACCTCAGCCTCCTCAGCAACTGGGACTATAGGAATGTGCCACCATGCCTGGCTACTTTTTGGTGAATATGCTAGCATCTGGTGTTTATAGACCACAGTAATGTATAAGTATTTCCACCCTGAAGCCTCACTCTAGATGGTCAGTCACAATGAAAGAAAATCTAACACCAACTGCAGCTGCATATATATTTATTACCAAGCAGGTACAACAGCCATACAACTTATCTATAGTCCTGTCCCAAGTGTACTCAACATCTTTCTTGAAAGACTTGCTCTGTGACTAATGTGATGATATTCTTATAGGATACTGGGCAAGCCTCATGTTAAAGCAGGAAGCAGGATCCTCCAAACTCTGTATGTAAGAAATATCATCTTCCTTTATGTTCCTAAATCGAGGGTATTCTCTGTTGAGTTCCCCTCCTCTTCTTTGTCTTAGCAGGAGATGAGACTCTCTTTTGTCTACTCTCTAGATAAAATTAAGATTCCTTGGGTCTTAAGCAGATGGAAATATCTGGGGTTGGAGCTTGGCATTCAGTTCACATTTAATAGGCCTTCTGTCTAAACTTGCTCACAAGGTTTGTGAGAATGGGTTGTTCTCTGTGCCAAATTTTGAACCTAGGAACTTTGCTTTAACATCACCACAGAATTTTATGATTGGTACCAGGCTTCCTTAGATCACTTTATCAGGGGTGTACTTCAGTCATTCTTGTATAGGAGCTAGTCTCTGTCTTTATCTGGTACTAGGTAAGTCATCAAGTGTTAGTCATCGGAACCCTCCGCCCCAACCTACCTGTTTTCAAGAGCACAAAAATGTGAAAAAAATCGAAACCTTGTTAACTTCTCCAGGATTTTATAATCAATAATTATAATTTCAATGGGCCTGTAAAGTTTGTGTTTTACCATGTTGTTTTATTTTGAATTACGTGAATGGGTGAGCAGGGACACTTAAATCTTTTAAAACCTAGAAAGATCTTCATCTGGCCCTAGTACCAGAGAAAAAACACCCCACTCTTCCCAGCTTCTGTAGTGTGATTTCACCCTCATTTCGCATCTCTCACCCGCTAGGACCACCTTTCATTCCAAAAGGAATGCTGGCTTTTGGTTCTGGGGCAAAAACTGTCAGTTTTCTTCCAATTAATTAACTGTTAAAAACATGTAAGTTTTTGTGGTTTATTTTCTTGAAGATTTTGACAGCTTTCCAGCTTGTTCTGTGTTGTGAGGTACATTGCATGTATCCTTAAGTGTATTAGCATGGGCATATTTTTATGTAGTTTTAAAATTTGTCAAGTGAAAGTCAACAAATATTTTAATTAACTAAAATTTTAAAAGATCTATGCAAGCTACTGTTTATAATAGCTTTAAAATCATGGGAATTTTAACTTTTAAAAAAGTTTAAATCCTAATTTTTTCTTAATTATTGTTTTAACCCAAGTAGTGTACTTAATTCTATTTGTTTTAATTATAAACATATTATGAGTAAGAGAAGTTTAAACCCTCAGTAACTTGCCTGATCACTTATCATTATTTATGTTGATATTTAGATATAAATACCTTGAAAAAAGAAAAATAAGTTGAATTTAAATGTTCTGAGGCTGAAAAGAATGAGTATACTTTAAGTTGCTAAGATTTTTTTGGGCAAGCCATGGTTTTGTTATTTTAGCAAAAAGTCCTTAAAGCAAAAGTAGAAGTTCATATATTTTTAAACTGTAATTTATGGAGAACTATTTTGTCTGGAGCTAAAACTAATTAATACTTTAATAACTTTTTCTATGATTTTTTTTCAGATAAATCGTAAAGTTAACTCAATCATTTTATATTCTTATGGAAGGAAAAATATCATGTTCATCAGATGTTTTATAAATATTTTTCTATGGAAAGATAGAACTTAATTAAATTTTCTGTTCCATATATGATCCATTTCAGGGTGTCCAATCTTTTGGCTTCCCTGGATCACAATTGGAAGAAGAATTGTCTTGGGCCAAATACAAAATACACTAACACTAACAATAGCTGATGAGCTAAAACACACACACACACACACACACACACACACACACACACACACACACACACGTCTCATAATGTTTTAAGAAAGTTTGCAAATTTGTGTTGGGCCGCATTCAAAGCTGTTCTGGGCCGTGTGCAGCCTGAGGGCTGCGGTTGGACAAGCTTGGTCTATATCTTGCTGTCAAATATGATAGCCACTAGCCACATGTGGCTATTTAAATATAAATTAATTAAAATTAAGTAACTTTTAAAAACCAGTCCTTCATTTGCATCACCTACATTTCAAGTGCTCAATAGTAGCTATATTTGAATACCACAGATAGTAAATATTTCCACCATCACCTAAGTTCTGTTGGTCAGTGCTGATGGTCAATTATATGAGACTATCAATTTATAATTAAATGCATAATAACATAATTTTTGTTTGTTAGCATCTACTAATACATTATAATATGTTGTGTAAGTACAAATATCTGTTTAATTAGATCTCAGACGATGAAAGCAAAACCTTGTAGTTGTTTTCTGGAGTTTACTTTTTGATTATTATTCATATGTCATTTCTGAGTAGTCTATTTATATATTAAAAATGGAAAACATAGGCAGATATCATCAGTGTTTGTTTATGTTTAAAAATAACTTCTAGCATATTTAAAATATGACAAACACATGTATTTAGAAAGGAAAAGTCATTCATATGAAAATAGGAGAATATAGTGGTTTTGATTGACATTGTTTTAAAAGCCAAAATAGATTCTCCAGTAGAGCCATTTTTTTTTTTTAACTCTGAAAGAGCAGGTTCTACAACACTGGCCAAAATTTTGTTTAGCCATTTTTTGCATAGATTTCATTATGGACTCAACCCTTCCAGCAACCTGTAGAATGGAAGCAGTCTTCAAACCAAGGCCAATGAAATTTGAGGAGACCAGCCACTAACACTGCGTGTTTAAACTCAACTTGTATTCTAATTTCTAGAATATCAGTATCTGAGCTCTGACTGGATTGAACTTCAGAGGTCATTTAATGTCTCATCCATAGATCTTGAAGTGGACAGTGACTTGCCTAAGTGGACATAAGTGCACAGTGGCAGAGCCAGAGCTGAACTCAGATTTAGTGACCTCTCATCTCAGGCCATTCTCTGATTTGGTACTTGAGGTTGGTATTGCTTCTCTGCACCACACTTGACTCCAGTGTGTGATAATTCTGACTGATTTTGATTTTATAACTGTTAAAAAAATATGCACTGTGGAGTGAAAATGAAGAGGAAAAAGTGGAACCACTTAAGTAATACATTGCATTTGAAGGAAAAATTTATGTGAATAAGTTTTAACATAAAATCTTAAAAATTTATGGGTCTTAAATATATATTTTTGGATATTTATGATAAATTGATACAGAAAACAGGCAAAAATAACATATATAGTATGATTCCTTTTAAATAAAATGAGTATCATATAGAAACTAGATTAGAGAATATATTCCAAATTGCTAATAATGGCTGGGTCTGAGTATTACGGGTAATTACAATTTTTTTCCATTATATCTGCCTTCTATTCTGATAACAAAAATAAAAATATATTTTAATTTGTATTGCATTTTTATTCAGGAGTGAATAAATAGTTTAGATAAATTTTTGAGCAAAATTAGAGTATTTTGAAAATAGCTAAAATTTGTTAGATTTTAAAGAGAAGACTAAACTATGATTAATACCTTATCTCTTACTAATTTAAAATATTCTTATATATTCAGATTTATAATTTATAAAAATACCTTAAGAAGGTTAATATTCTCTAAGAAATATGAATGAAATTTACCTAATTAGAAATTGTCTTTAGCTGTTTATTTAATCTTCTGGTATTAATAACAACACTCAGAATTTTTATCTTAAACCTTTCTTAACACCATAATTATCTTCTGAATTTAAATAATATCTAATAGCTTCTACCTTTCTTTTTAACTTAGTTTGAAAGTATTTTCTATGTATATTGTACTTGTCATATTCATATATATTCACTAATTATTTCACATAATTTAACCCTTAAATTGAACCATTATGTATTGAATATATTATCCTGCCTGGTTCATTAATTGTTTCATGTTCACATCTTGTTCTTCTACTTTTTGTAAAGTTTTCAGGGTTTTGATCCTATGTGACAGGTATTTTATGCCACCCAGGATTTTAATATATCATGGTAGGGTCTGGACAAGCACTTGTTGATGTAGTGCTCACTCAGCTCTGAGACGCTGAGGAACTGGATAGTTAGATTGTAGGGAAAGGTTTTCCTCTAGTTGGTACTCTTCCCACTGGATCTGGGAGCTCTGCCACAGTGTCAAATAACACAAAACCTTTGGGGTGCTTGGCTATTGGGTAGGATTTTAAAAGTACCTTTTCTTAAAATTCTTAATGTAAAAATATTTGAAATTTACCTATTCAAGACTTAGGATAAAGTGGACAACTACACAGAATGGTCTCTGCTTTTAGAAGTGATACGGACTGTATTAGTTAAGGTTCTCCAGAGACACAGAACCAATAGACAATACATAGATATATAAAAGAAGATTTATTACAAGAGTTGCCTGGGCTGGGTGCAGTGGCTTACACCTGTAATCCTAGCACTTTGGGAGGCCGAGGCAGCCAGATCACCTGAGGGCAAGAGATCAAGACCAGCCTTGCCAACATGGTGAAACCCTGCCTTTACTAAAAACACAGAAATTTGATGGGCATGGGGGTGCATGCCTGTAATCCTAGCTACTTGGGAGGCTGAGGCAGGAGAATTGCTGGAACCCAAGAGGCGGAGGCTGCAGTGAGCCGAGATCACCCCACTGCCCTCCAGTCTGGGTGACAGAGCGAGATTTCATCTCAAAAAAAAAAAAAAAGTTGGCTCATGTGAATATGGAGGCTGAGAAATCCCATGATACACTGTTTGCAAGCATTCCTTGAGAACAAGGAAAGCCAGTGGTGTGATGCATTTCAAGTCTGTAGTAAGCCTGAGAACTAAAGGAGCCAATGTGTAACTCTGTCAGAAACCAAATGCTTATGGGCAGAAGAAGATGACTGTCCCAGCTCAAGAAGAGAGACAGAGAATTTGCCCTTACTTGGACTTCTCGCTCTCACCTGGCCCTCAATGGATTGGAAGACGGTCATTTACATTGGTGGGCATGGGTCTTCTTTACTCAGTCTACCTATTCAAATGATAATCTCTTCTGGAAACATCCTCACAGACACATCCAGAAATAATGTTTTTCTAGTTATGTGAGCATCCCTTAGCCCAGTGAAGTTGACACATAAAATTAACCAACACAGAGACAAGTGGACAAAAGGTGACCATTTGTGACAGGGAGATAGCGGGTGCCTCCCTGGAGGGTAAGAGAGTCCTCTCTGCTTCTCGTCCCAGTACTTCTTTCCTTCTGCCTTTTCTTTTCGGTCTGACCAGCCCAGCTCCCAATAGGAGAGAATGGAGGAGAATAGGCCAGGAAATAAAAAATATGGGATTAGCCCGAAAATGAAGACAGCAGGTGAACTGGAAGAGGTAATCTGAGATGATTTCTGGTTGCTCTGAAGGGGAATTAGAGCTCTAAGAGGACAGGGAAAGGCACTTCCTTGTTTCACTTCATCTCAAGCCCTAAAAATCAAAACTCCCTGGAAACATGAAAACCAGTAGATTCAATGTGTAATCATTCTCACAGAAGAGTCAGTGCATACCTCCTATCTTTTTTATAGGTTGCTTTTTTCTTTTCAATAACTGGTTTGATTGAGCCTTCCCTACTTTGCTGCCACTTCCCAAATTGGCCTCTTTGGATTGGTATAGATTCTCTGACAAGGTGTTTATTTATGGCTACATAGATTTTCTGTCTCTTGCTCCTCTGGGTGTGCAGTTGTGTTTTATTTTCCCTTTTTCTTCTTTTGTTTGCTTGCTTGTTTCACTCCTTGATATTTCCTCATAAAGAAAAAAAATGTTTTCTCTTTTGCTAGCTTACTTTTTTCCCCCAAACATTTCAGAGCAACTTTTTTTTTCAATATTTTACCTCTCATATGTTTACCCTCTGTGATAAAATACACTGCCTGCATGGGGAAATTCCTATATGCAAAGTAAACAGTTGTCTTTATTTTTAAGTCATGAAAATAATCAACGTGTTTTAGAATTCGATTACAATATACCTCACTTACCAAATTTGGTAAGAAACAAATGTGTGCTTATTTTGGGGTATTTCCAATTTTAGATGTAACACTTTATGTTGAGGAATATTAGTAAGTTAAAGTTTCAGATGCCTCATGCAACAGAGGCTTAATAATAAGCATAAAGAGAGATATTACTTAAATAAAACGGGAGTGAATTGAGATAGAAAGAGCAGGTTTTTTTTTTTTTGTCCCTGTCCAATACCCCCTTCTCCGGCAGGTATCTTTCATTATTTCTGAAGGCACAATAGCTATGGATGACTAGAATTTCTGGAATTGTTCTTCTCTGATTTCTTTTATTCTTACAGTTTCCAACTAATTGCCTTATAACAGTTGTTTCCAAACATGGAAATCCTGATTTACTTGATCTTCTAGGCAAACAAACAAACAAACAAACAAACAAACAAAAAGGTCTAGTTCTTGGATAACTGACTCATTAACAATGAACAGTGTCTCAAGTCAGCCCTCTCAACCTCCCATCTTCACAGCTGTGTCCTTGCTGTTAAGCCAGGCTTATTGCCCAAAATAGGAATTGTCTGTTTGCCAATAAATAAATAACTGTGGTATTAACAAGTATGCTATAAACTCTAATGCAATGGTCTATGAACTGGAGTTTCAGAACCAGTGCTTTAGGTGAATTTTTAAAAACTTTTCTCATAGAGACCTTTCCTCACTGATATATAGAATTTAGCTAGCAGGGTCTTCATCAGCCAATGCTGAATGCATTAGAGCTTTTAACTTAGAAAATGGAGGAAAAGTGTTCCAGAATAAGATAACATAAGAAACCTTTTACTTGGGCCCTCTTGTCATGAGAATGCCATGGTGGTGGGCGTGGGCATAGCTTGAAGGGGGATATAGAAGAAATTAGAGTCTTACAGAACTGTGGCTTATAATTGTGGAAGTTTTCCTCTTTGAGTTCAGCTCTGACTGAGACATTGCCTAACTCCCAAGGCATGCTGACTTCCACATAGTCAATGACATTGTGTGGGTGTGTGATTTTGAAAGCTAGTGTTTTCCTCAGTATCTACAAAGATGATGGCTACTAAAACAGAAAAAGTGACCTAGAATAAAGAACATCGCAGATAACATGTAGGGCCATCATAGGGGCCCTCTAAATTTGGAGATAAAAATCAGTGACTGATAATACAAATAGAAAAATGACAAAGATATGATCTCTGTACAAAAGAATAATTTTTAAGTGTATTGCTTAGGAGACTAGAATAGTCTGATGCTATCCAGGATTTATTCTCAGGACCGGGACACAATGAAGAGGGAAGCACCGAAATCACTTGTGCTATATGATTATATAAGGCTGTGTTAAATGGAGCATTGTTCTTACGTGGAGCATAGGAAAATTTGAATCTTGAAGTATACAAATATTTCTCTTTGTCCCTGTCATATGCAGGGGTATGGGTCCTAAAAAGACAGCATGGTGAGTCCAGTGGCTTCCTTGTCAATTTTACCCCATGGTAGAGATGGGTACATTAGGCTATCAGAGCTTAATAGCTCCATACAGTAGAAAATTCCCAGATAACTCAATTTTCTCTGATTCAGGGTCTACCAAATGACCTACTTAAAGTAATTGTCATTCCACTTACATTTTCTGATAGGAGATGAAAGGTTCTGATCAGATGAAAAGGATCATTTGGCCCACTTGGCTGTTATCATCACAAGTATTGAGAAATAACTTTCTACTCAAGTTTATCAGTCTTTTGTGACTTTTGGTTATCGTGAATTAGTCTTCAGTTGCACTGAAAACAAACAAACAAACAAACAAAAAAAAAAACCAAAATGTTGCTGAACCAAAAAACAGAACCATGTCTTGACCTTTGGTGAAACTCTTAAGGTATGCTCCATGTCGGTTTTTGTCCTGAACAGTTGAGAAGCCTAGCCTTTTGATTTGAGAGTGCATCCTGGGTTTGCTATAATCTAATAATAATAATGTTACTGATGCAAATAATAATAATACCAATAAATATTATCTTACAACAACCTCACACTTAAAACTGATCAATCCTGGACTGAGTGCCTTGTACACATTTTCTTACTTAGTCCTCATGAGACGCTATGAACTAGACACTGTAGAAATCCAATATTCAGATGAGGAAAGGGAAGCTTAGTGAGATTAAGTAACTTGCCTAATGCCATATAGCTAGAGAGTGATGGAACTCTGACTTGCTTATTTCACCTAGAAAAAGTTATATCAACTTAACCAAAAATCTAAAACTTAGTACTCAGCATCAATTTATCTATAATGCTCATGGATTTTCCCAACTTTGTGTTAGTTTAGTCATCAGGCTGGCTTCTATCACAACAGTAAAATAATTGTCAGGAGCTTCAAGGGGCTACAAGTCTGGGTCACTTCCAATGAGAATGGAAACTCTCTTCCGGGAGTTCTTTTAGACTAGTGAAGAAGCTTCTTTTCCAGATATCCTCAGCAAATGTCTCATTGCCCCCAGTTGAGTGATGTGTCAAGGCCTGAATACATTTCTATAACCATGGAGATTAACTCAATCAGGGTTAAGCCAGAGGTACAGTTAGCATCTCTTAAGCCACAAGAATTCTAGCTACATGCTGGAAAGACAACAATAGTTATATACCACACACATTTATAGGTATAAAATCTTGTTTCAACAGTGTTATTTAATGAATATTTAGGCTGGAGTCCTTCCCTCAATAGAACAATGTAATTTATGAAAAAATCAGTTATTTAAAGAAGGACATTTTATGAGGTTGAGTAGCATCCTCCCTTTTCTCCCCAAATTTATGTCCACTCAGAACCTGGGAATGTAACATTATTTGGAAATAGAGTCTTGGCAGATGTAATTAGTTAAGATGAGGCCATTCTGGGTTAGGGTGGCTCCAAATCCAATGAGTGGTGCCCTTGTAAGCAGGCCTTGTGAACACACAGATACACAGAGAAACACAGAGGGAAGAAGGCTTGTGAAGATGGTGGCAGAGATTGGACTTATACTGCCTCAAGCCAAGGAACATCAGAAGCCATCAGAATCTTGAAGAGGCAAGGAATAATCTTCCCCTGAAGACTTAGATGAGAGCATGACCCTGTCAGAACTTGAATTCGTAACCTTCAAAGCTACAAAGAATACATTTCTATTTTTTATAGTCCACCCAGTTTGTGGTACTTTGTTATAACAGCTCTAGGAACCTAATACAGATACCATGGACAGATCTATCTGACAGATATGCAACGGGAGAATATATCTGAAGTTTAAAACTGACAAACACAACAAATCAATAAGAAAAAACTAAATAAGCAAAAAAATGGATAAAAGATTTAAAACAGGCAATTTATATAAAATGAAACTAAATCAAATACCTGGAGATGCTCAAAATAATTATCAATCAGAAATGCAAGTTAAAATATCACTTTTCACTGATTAGCCTAGCCATAATTTAAAAAGATAGATGTGTCAACTCTTGATTGATATTTGAGGATACAAGAACCCATATGTCTTGTGGAGGGAGTGTAGACTGAGCCAGCCATTCAGAGAGCAATGTGGCAATCTTCACTGAAATTAAGTATATGCATACACTTTGACGTATCGATTCTGCCACTGAATGTATAAGCCAAAGAAGTTCTTACATAAGATCCTAAGGGAACATCTGTGAATGGAAATGTTATTGCAATATTATTGTTGTTGGTCAGAGTTGGAAGCAACCTGGGTGTCTATCATGGAGAGAGTAGATAGGTGCTATGGACTGAATGTTTGTGTCCCTCCAAAATTTGTGTCTTAAAATCTTAACCAGCAATATGGTGGTATTAGAAGGTGGGGCTTTTGTGAGATAATTAGGTCAGGAGGGTACTAGTGACTTCATAAAGCAGACTTCAGAGAGCTTTCTGGCTCACCTTCCACCATATAAAAACACAAAGAGAAGTTGGAGGTCTGCAACATGAACGAGAACTTCCCCAGAACCTAACCATGCTACCACCCTAATCTCTCACTTCCAGCTTCCAGCTTGTTTTTTGTTCAAGTCATCCCGTCTATGGTA
The DNA here is from genome assembly GCF_029281585.2 of Gorilla gorilla gorilla. Taxonomy (NCBI): domain Eukaryota; kingdom Metazoa; phylum Chordata; class Mammalia; order Primates; family Hominidae; genus Gorilla; species Gorilla gorilla. The sequence continues at coordinate 95,382,922 of NC_073231.2, read as the reverse complement.
CTTTATTATAGTGACCTGGACTAACTAAATGGATAAAGTGTGATGATTGTACATCATGGTAACTTACCATGTAGCAATTAGAAACAATGAATTAGAAACACAACAATGAATGGATATTAAAAAGATGCCTGTGAAAAAGAAAGGAACATAATGAAATATATCACACAGTATTACTTATTTAATTAATAATAGCTTTCCACTAATCAGAGCACATTTTACAAGAACACATAAAAAAGGATTCACTAAACACAACAGAATGGTCACCTATTAAAATGGTGGGTATAGCTAAGAAGGAAATAAGAAAAGGCCTTACATGGATCAATAGTAATGTATAATAAAATAAGAAGCAAGATTTACTTAACTCTATTTACTTAAGATATAAAAACACAAAGTTCACTTTATAAAAATTGGTCACCAAATTATAATTGACTTTTGAATAACATGGAGAATAGGGGCACTGACACTTCGAGCAGTTGCAAATCCATGTATAAATTGACACCCACCAAACTTAACTACCAATTGCCTACTGTTGACTTGAAGCCTTACCAATACCATAAACAGTTAACACACAATTTTGTGTGATATATGTATTATATACTGTATTCATACAGTAAAGCAAGGCAGAAAAAGGAAAATGTTATTAAGAAAATTACAAGGAACAGAACGTATTTTACTATTCATTTAGTGGAAGTGAATAATCATAAAGGTCTTCATTGTCATTGTCTTCGTGTTGAGTAGGCTGAGGAGGAAGCAGAGGAGGGTTGGTCTGGCTGTCTCAGGGGTAGCAAAGGCAGAATAAAATCTGCATATAAATGGACCCACAGAGTTCAAACCTTTGGTGTTCAAGGATCAACTCTACTAGGCATTTTTATTTTTATTTTATTGCCATTGTTCATTTTTTTTGAAAAGATATTTAGAACTGAGCTCAGTGTATAATAAAAAGCAATGCACATTTTTACCTTATTTCAGGGTTCAAATATCGTTTTTGGTTTTCCCTTTTCTCTGTTGTTCTCAGTCTCCTTTACCTTTCATCTTCTGTCACCCCTACTTCTTAAATGTTAATATTCCTCAGGATTCCATTCTTGGTCCTTATTTCTTTGTTCTACAAATATTTCCTGGGAATTTGAGTCGTGTCTATGACATCTATCTACCTCTAGCTTCCATCTTTCCCAGGATTACTGATCTGCAATATCTCTTATGTACTCTAACCTCAGCAGGTATGATATTGAACCCATTTTCTCTTCATCTTTGCCCCACAAATGTGGTCTTTTAAAATGCTATTATCTCAATATCTCAAGCTAATTTGAAAAACGTCTTAGAGTTGCCTCTTTTTCTTACTCCATATATCAAATCCTATTTATTGTACTTCAGAAATACCACTAAACCCAGCTTCTCTTAGTATCTTTATAGCCAAAGAAGGTCACTGAAAGGCTTTAAGCACAAAAGTGGTACAGGTAGAATTGCTTCAAGAATGATTACTATGCTTGCAGCAAGAGGAATCTGTTGAAAAGTTGGAAGTACAGAGACAGGCTGGGAGTTATTAATGAAATCCAGGAAAGAGACTATGGATGCTTGAACTAAGGTGATGGCAGTGGAGACACAGGAAAATTAATTCATTTCATAGATAAGTTAGTAATGGACTTGATATGAGTGGTGCTGAAGCTAGGAAGAGCTGTGAAGGGTGAGTCTCAAGTTTCTGTCATAGCAACTGGGTGATTATTGTGCAATTTTCTGAAGAGAATCGGGAAGGAGTAATGGTTGCTTGAGGGAAAGATTGTATGCCTGCAGTCATGGATATGTTATATTGAAGGAATTTTGGCATAAAAGTAAAAGTGTTTATAAATAAATTGTATAAATAGTTCCAATTAGAAGAACTGAGGTCCAGGCTATTGATGCAAATTTGAAAGTGGTTAGAGTATTGATGCAATTGATGCCATGGGGGATGGAGCACCCATGAAGAAAGTGGAGTGTAGGGCACAGTTCTGAACAACACTCACATTTAATGATTGGTAGAGGAGAAGTCATTCGCAAAAGAGACAGTGAATGAAATACATTACAGAGCAAAGCCAGAGGAAAGAGAGGAAATAGTGCTTGAAGTCTGCAAGCATGTCCAGGAATGTCAAATGTTGTTGAAGGGTAGCAGGATGAGTGCTGAAATGAGGTCCATGGGATTTGCCACTTATGGATCACTTGGGTGAAGCTGGATGGATAGAATTTGGGTATAGGACTGAGAGGGAGGTGACATAATGGTGGTAGCAAGTGTAGACAACATTCAGGAAGTTGGTATAAGGAAAGGGGGGGATATATATAAAAGGTAGTTGGAAGGTTATGTAGGATCCAAGGAGTGTTTTTGTTTCATTTTGTTTTGTTTTAAAGATGTGAAGCGAGCTGTTTAAATGCTTATGGGTAGAATAACCTACGGACTTTTTTTTTTTTTTAAATCTAAGAATTTGATTGCTACTTACGTTTCCATGTAGTATGATAATAATACACTTACAAGTAAAACTCTGCCAGTAGATGTTGATTCCCTTGAAAGGAGGGATGATGTCTTCTTTGCTTTTTGTTATTCTCATTGCTTAGCACCAATTCATACCCATTATATACAGTCAATAAGTATTATTAAAAAAGAATCCTTGAGTCTAACCAGTTCCAATTAGTGATCAGCTCATCACTTTTCCAACGAGCCTCTAATGTGAATGAAAACAAGTGAGACACACTGGTAATTATTACATTAAATTAACTGATATCACAGTTGTTAGTTTAAAATAAAGCATACTTCTTTTAAGGTATTAGTTTCTTCGAATGTGGGAGAACCTTTACATTATACCGGTAGAGTTCCTTCTTTTACCTGTGAAAATAAGTAAACTAAAAAAAAAAAAATATATATCTAACAATGGGAACTGTAGGCTGGTAAAAAAAGAATGAGAGAGAGACAGAGGGAGACAGAGAGAGAGAGAGTAGGAATTTAAAAACCTGAACAAAAATTAAACAATTAAAGAATAAGAAAAAAGAAAAACATATATCTCTTTGTCTGGAAAGAGATTCCTTAAAAATAGCCATCAACAATATTTAAAAGATAATTATTCTTCAAAAAGTCATTTTATAAAATGTTAATTACTTCTTTCCAGCTATCTTTGTGACTTATTATCTTAGTTATACATCTTCCTTGTTATGTTTTTCTCTCCATTTAACCATTTTTTTGTATCTTATGTAAACATTCTAAAATATTATATGTGTCTTTTATAATTTGATTGCATTTTTTATGTAGTGACTGCTTCATGATATTTAAAGGTTACTATGTGATTTAAACAAGATAAATGTTTCCTAGCTTCTGCTGATTGCCATTTTGAGTTTAACTTAGTCATTAATATGCAATTAACTTAAAAACTTTTATCACTATTATTGCTCAGTGCAATGCTGTAACATGCTGGGCATCTTCCTTATTTAAAAACAATCATTTCTGTGTTCTCTTAAGAATGAAATATAGTCTTTGTAATTTAACCAGATGTGAAATGACATTTCCTCCCTTCCTAAAAACTTTCTGATTCTTGCAAATGAACTCTTCATTACTCAGGTAATTTCTTACAATCTTGACGTTAAGAAATTAAAGTTAGTTTTACTGAATTATTCTAAGTACCACAATTTCAGCATGCAGAATTTACATGTATTACAAAATAGTCAAACAGCTTAAAATGCTTTTCTTTAAGAATCTCCACCTCTATTGATTTTTTGTACCTTGTGAGTATGATATTCAAATATGAAATATGTCTTTTTTCCTTTTGTTGACCATTTAAAATTCTGTTTTCCTCTGTAATGTTTTGGAGCCTGGTTCTGAAAGATGGCATTTCGTTGTGAGGTACAAAGGATGCATCAGCTCTTTGGCTCTATTTCTAACTGCTTTTCCTTCTGGGTCTTAAAAAAGACATTTAAAAAGTTTCTCATAACATTTATTTGAAATATAAATCATAATTATTTCAGCTTGTAGTTAACATGTAGTAATAACTGATAGATTGCAGTCTGAATTGTGTTAATAAATTTCATTTTTCCTGACAAATTTCCTAAGAACAGCTTTAATTCCTAAATTATATATGTATAGAATTGTAATAATATATATTAAATATATATTGTGGCAATAAAATGAAATGCATAGTAAAATTCTTATTGCCTCGGCTGAATCATTTGTCCAACAAATACTTATTAAACATTTACTATTTGCCAGGCATTCTACATGCTGACGAAATGGTGGTGAACAATATAGATATAGACAGATATTCTACCCTCTTCGAGACTTTGCTGTTAGTGAAGAGAGTAAGACAATAAATAGGTGAAAAAAAGGAAATGTAATTTCAAATAGTAATTGGTGAAGAATTTATCCATTTCCTCTAGATTTTCTAGTTTATTTGCATAGAGATGTTTGTAGTAATCTCTGATGGTAGTTTGTATTTCCGTGGGACCGGTGGTGATATCCCCTTTATCATTTTTTTATTGCGTCTATTTGATTCTTCTTTCTTTTTTTCTTTATTAGTCTTGACAGTGGTCTATCAATTTTGTTGATCCTTTCAAAAAACCAGCTCCTGGATTCATTAGTTTTTTGAATCCAGGTTTTTTGTGTCTCTATTTCCTTCAGTTCTGCTCTGACCTTAGTTATTTCTTGCCTTCTCTTAGCTTTTGAATGTGTTTGCTCTTGCTCCTTTAGTTCTTTTAATTGTGATATTAGGGTGTCAATTTTGGATCTTTCCTGCTTTCTCTTGTGGGCACTTAGTGCTATAAATTTCCCTCTACACACTGCTTTGAATGTGTCCCAGAGATTCCGGTATGTTGTGTCTTTGTTCTCGTTGGTTTCAAAGAACATCTTTATTTCTGCCTTCATTTCGTTATGAACCCAGTAGTCATTGAGGAGCAGGTTGTTCAGTTTCCATGTAGTTGAGCGGTTTTGAGTGAGTTTCTGAATCCTGAGTTCTAGTTTGATTGCACTGTGGTCTGAGAGATAGTTTGTTGTAATTTCTGTTCTTTTACATTTGCTGAGGAGAGCTTTACTTCCAACTATGTGGTCAATTTTGGAATAGGTGTGGTGTGGTGCTGAAAAAAATGTATATTCTGTTGATTTGGGGTGGAGAGTTCTGTAGATGTCTATTAGGTCCGCTTGGTGCAGAGCTGAGTTTAATTCCTGGGTATCCTTGTTAACTTTCTGTCTCGTTGATCTGTCTAATGTTGACAGTGGGGTGTTAAAGTCTCCCATTATTAATGTGTGGGAGTCTAAGTCTCTTTGTAGGTCACTCAGGACTTGCTTTATGAATCTGGGTGCTCCTGTATTGGGTGCATATATATTTAGGATAGTTAGCTCTTCTTGTTGAATTGATCACTTTACCATTATGTAATGGCCTTCTTTGTCTCTTTTGACCTTTGTTGGTTTAAAGTCTGTTTTATCCGAGACTAGGATTGCAACCCCTGCCTTTTTTTGTTTTCCATTTGCTTGGTAGATCTTCCTCCATCCTTTTATTTTGAGCCTATGTGTGTCTCTGCATGTGAGATGGGTTTCCTGAATACAGCACACTGATGGGTCTTGACTCTTTATCCAACTTGCCAGTCTGTGTCTTTTAATTGGAGCATTTAGTCCATTTACATTTAAAGTTAATATTGTTATGTGTGAATTTGATCCTGTCATTATGATGTTAGCTGGTTATTTTGCTTGTTAGTTGATGCAGTTTCTTCCTAGTCTCGATGGTCTTTACATTTTGGCATGATTTGGCAGTGGCTGGTGCCTGTTGTTCCTTTCCATGTTTAGTGCTTCCTTCAGGAGCTCTTTTAGAGCAGGCCTGATGGTGACAAAATCTCTCAGCCTTTGCTTGTCTGTAAAGTATTTTATTTCTCCTTCACTTATGAAGTTTAGTTTGGCTGGATATGAAATTTTGGGTTGAAAATTCTTTTCTTTAAGAATGTTGAATATTGGCCCCAACTCTCTTCTGGCTTGTAGAGTTTCTGCCAAGAGATCTGCTGTTAGTCTGATGGGCTTCCCTTTGTGGGTAACCCGACGTTTCTCTCTGGCTGCCCTTAACATTTTTTCCTTCATTTCACCTTTGGTGAATCTGACAATTATGTGTCTTGGAGTTGCTCTTCTTGAGGAGTATCTTTGTGGCGTTCTCTGTATTTCCTGAATCTGAATGTTGGCCTGCCTTGCTAGACTGGGGAAGTTCTCCTGGATAATATTCTGCAGAGTGTTTTCCAACTTGGTTCCATTCTCCCCGTCACTTTCAGGTACACCAATCAGATGTAGATTTGGTCTTTTCACATAGTCCCATATTTCTTGGAGGCTTTGTTCGGTTCCTTTTATTCTTTTTTCTCTAAACTTCCCTTCTCACTTCATTTCATTCATTTCATCTTCCATCACTGATACCCTTTCTTCCAGTTGATCGCATCGGCTCCTGAGGCTTCTGCATTCTTCACGTAGTTCTCGAGCCTTGGCTTTCAGCTCCATCAGCTCAGGCCAGGGCAATTAGGCAGGAGAAGGAAATAAAGGGTATTCATTTAGGAAAAGAGGTAGTCAAATTGTCCCTGTTTGCAGATGACATGATTGTATACCTAGAAAACCCCATTGTCTCAGCCCAAAATCTCCTTAAGCTGATAAGCAACTTCAGCAAAGTCTCAGGATACAAAATCAATGTACAAAAATCACAAGCATTCTTATACACCAATAACAGACAGAGAGCCAAATCATGAGTGAACTCCCATTCACAATTGCTTCAAAGAGAATAAAATACCTAGGAATCCAACTTACAAGGGATGTGAAGGAACTTTTCAAGGAGAACTACAAACCACTGCTCAAGGAAATAAAAGAGGATACAAACAAATGGAAGAACATTCCATGCTCATAGGTAGGAAGAATCAATATCATGAAAATGGCCATACTGCCCAAGGTAATTTACAGATTCAATGCCATCCCCATCAAGCTACCAATGACTTTCTTCACAGAATTGGAAAAAACTACTTTAAAGTTCATATGGAACCAAAAAAGAGCCTGCATCACCAAGTCAATCCTAAGACAAAAGAACAAAGCTGGAGGCATCACACTACCTGACTTCAAACTATACTACAAGGCTACAGTAACCAAAACAGCATGGTACTGGTACCAAAAAGAGAGATATAGACCAATGGAACAGAACAGAGCCCTCAGAAGTAATGCTGCATATCTACAACTATCTGATCTTTGACAAACCTGAGAAAAACAAGCAATGGGGAAAAGATTCCCTATTTAATAAATGGTGCTGGAAAACTGGCTAGCCATATGTAGAAAGCTGAAACTGGATCCCTTCCTTACACCTTATACAAAAATCAATTCAAGATGGATTAAAGACTTAAATGTTAGACCTAAAACCATAAAAACCCCAGAAGAAAACCTAGGCATTACCTTTCAGGACATAGGCATGGGCAAGGACTTCATGTCTAAAACACCAAAAGCAATGGCAACAAAAGACAAAATTAACAAATGGGATCTAATTAAAGAGCTTCTGCACAGCAAAAGAAACTACCATCAGAGTGAACAGGCAACCTACAGAATGGGAGAAAATTTTTGCAACCTTCTCATCTGACAAAGGGCTAATATCCAGAATCTACAATGAACTCAAACAAATTTACAAGAAAAAAACAAACAACCCCGTCAAAAAGTGGGTGAAGGACATAAACAGACACTTCTCAAAAGACATTTATGCAGCCAAAAAACACATGAAAAAATGCTCACCATCACTGGCCATCAGAGAAATGCAAATCAAAACCACAATGAGATATCATCTCACACCAGTTAGAATGGCAATCATTAAAAAGTCAGGAAACAACAGGTGCTGGAGAGGATGTGGAGAAATAGGAACACTTTTACACTGTTGATGGGACTGTAAACTAGTTCAACCCTTGTGGAAGACAGTGTGGCAATTCCTCTGGGATCTAGAACTAGAAATACCATTTGACCCAGCCATCCCATTACTGGGTATATACCCAAAGGACTATAAATCATGCTGCTATAAAGACACATGCACACGTATGTTTATTGTGGCACTATTCACAATAGCAAAGACTTGGAACCAACCCAAATGTCCAACAATGATAGACTGGATAAAGAAAATGTGGCACATATACACCATGGAATACTATGCAGCCATAAAAAATGATGAGTTCATGTCCTTTGTGGGGACATGGATGAAACTGGAAATCATCATTCTCAGTAAACTGTTGCAAGAACAAAAAACCAAACACCGCATATTCTCACTCATAGGTGGGAATTGAACAATGAGAACATATGGACACAGGAAGGGGAACATCACACTCTGGGGACTGTTGTGGGGTGAGGGGAGAGGGGAGGGATAGCATTGGGAAAGATACCTAATGCTAGATGATGAGTTAGTGGGTGCAGCACACCAGCATGGCACATGTGTACATATGTAACTAACCTGCACAATGTGCACATGTACCCTAAAACTTAAAGTATAATACAAAAAAAAACAGTAATTGGTGAAGAAAGTAAAAAGGGTATATAATAGAACTTGCCTATTTGGGTGGGGAATGGTGTATACTACAATCAAGCAAGCTCTCTGCTCTAAAGAAGGGACTTTTAAAGTGAGACCTAATTAATGAAAAGCAAGCAGTCATGCAAAAAGCTGAGGAGGAGCAACCTACAAAGAGAAAACAGCACGTTCCAAGGCCAGCTTGATTGGATCCTGTTTGGTAGGAGGAATAAGGCCAGTGGTGTTGGCAAGACACAGAGTTAAATTAAGAATATTTTTTCTTCTTAACTGAAATAAATCACAAATGAATTCCTCAACCAATGTGCAATTATTTTAAACTCCCTATGCATTGAGTGAGTCCCTTGGGAGACAGAAAATAGTAAGTTTCTTTTAAAAATAATTTTCAAATATTTCAAATGTATAGAATGTGTAGAAACTAATAATATAATTAATGTTCACCAGATTTAAGAGACATAACCTGTTCATATTTGACATTACTTCTTCAGATTCCTTTTCAGAAATAAAATGTTACAGATATACTTGAACTTTTTTGCACGCCCTTACACTATTCCCTTTCCTTTCAAGAGGTAATTACCGTTGAGAAGTTTATATTTTTATAAACTTTCCCTTCATAATTTTATAAACCTTTCTTTGTGGTAAGATATAGACATAGAGAAATGGCAAAACCCAAAAATATATGAATCATATTCCAAAGTGCCATTTAATCATCATTCAAACAAAGAAAGAAGAATGTCAAGACAGAGAAGAACCCACCATATACTTCCTGAACATCATTCCCTCCTTTCACCCAGAAGTACATTATCCTGACTTTAATAATCCTTGCTTTCAAGCTTCTGTAAAATATTCTCACCAGTAAGTTACCTTTTCCTGTTTTATGTAAATGTAATTGTATAGTTTGTAGAGATTTTGTCCGGCTTATTTTCTTCAACATATTTGTGAAATTCATCTGTGTTGTTACATTACATGTCATTGCAGTTTGTTAATTTTCATTGCTGTAAATATTTGTTTGTATGCAATAACACTAACCTTTCTAATGTTGATTGACATTTGGATTTCTTTCAGTTTTTTGACTATTACAAAGAACACAGCTATACATATTCTTGTACATAACTCTTGGTTGCATAGGTGCTCTCATTATTGTTGGATATACACCTAGGAGTGAAATTGTTAATTTATAGGATATGTCTATCCTGAAATTTAGTAGAACCTTCTGAATTGTTCTACAAAGTGGTTGTGCACATTTATATTTCCACCAGCAGTGTAAGTAATTTTATTGTTCCATGTCCTTACCAACACTTGATATTTCAGTTCTTTCAATTTCAGCCATTCTGGGGGGTGTTTATTTTATCTCTCTCTGGTTTTAATTTGTATTTCTTTGGCACTAATGATCTTAAAGTCATTTTCATATGCTTATTGACTATTTGGACATCCTCTTTTGTAAAGTGTCTGATTGAGTCTTATTATTTTATTTTATGTATGTTATGTTATTTTATTATTTTTTGAGACAGGGTCTCACATTGTTATCCAGGGTAGAGTACAGTCGTGCAATTATTGCTCACTGTAACCTCAGATGCCTGGGCTTAAGTGATCCTCCTGCCTCAGCCTCCCAAGTGGCTAGGACTACAGGTGTGCACCACCACACCTGACTAACTTTTTAATTTTTTGTAGAGACGGGGGTCTCACTATGTTGCGCAGGCTGGTCTTGAACTCGTGGCCTCGAGTATCCTCCTGCTTTAGCCTCCCAAAGTGCTCAGTTTGTAGGCAGGAGCCACCACGCTTGGTCTGTTTTCTTATTGATGTGTAGGATTCTTCACATTTTGTAGGAAAATTTTAGGTTACTAGATATTGAAAGTATTTCCTTCTACTCTGTAGCTTGTCATTTTACTCTCTTAATGGCATCTTTTGATGTTGCCCAAATTATCAGTCTTTCCCTTTATGATTAGTACTTTCATGTTCTGTTTAAGAAGAGTTTTCTTATTCCCAAATTATGAAGATATGCTCCTATGTTATCTTCTATACATTTTTATTGCTCTGTCTTTCACATATAGAACTATAATCCACCTGGAATTGATTTTATAAAATGTTTATTTTTGTGAACAGTGTAAGGTGGGTGTTAAGTTTTACTTTTTTCCTTGTGTGGGTAGCCATTGTCGCAGCGTTAGATATTGAAAAGTCTTCCTTCACTGCTCTGCCTTTACCTGTGTTGTAAATCAAATATCCTCATATATGTGTGTTAGTTTCTGTTCGTTCTGTCCCATTGGTCCGTGTATTCTTATGCCCATATCACATTATCTTATTGCAGCTTTATCATTTTTGATATTTGACAAAGCAGATTCTCTCTTCTTGCTCTTCTTTTTTTAAGATTGTTGTGATTGTTCTCAGTGTATACACCCATACACCAGCACCTCCGCACACACAGATTTTAATTGAGAGACTGCTCTAAAATTATAGGCACATTTAGGGATATCTGATATCTATATAATAATTAATTTTTAAGTTCACAAACATGGTATATTCTTTGATTTATTTAAGCCATCTTTAAAATTAAAGAATTTCTAAATGTGCCATTATTCTTTTAGAGTTTTCTAGATAGAGGTCTTTTGCCTCCTTTGTTAGAGCTATTCATTCCTTGGTATTTGATATTTTTGATGTTATTGGAAGTGTTCTTTTTTCAGTTCATTTTCTAACTGTTTGTTACTAATAAATAGAAATGTATTCGATGCTACATTGACCTTGTATTCACAAATCTTAGTACTCTTGTTTATTAATTGTAATAGTTTTTTAATATAATCTTTGGGATTATTGACAGATAATATCAGTATATCTTCTTCAGTTCTAATCTTTGAGCAGAGGTTGTCATATCAGATATCCTTGTATTATTTCTGACCTCAAAAAGGAAGTTTGTAACGTTTTACTATTTTCATTAATATGAGTTTATCAGAGAAACGTTTTCTGAGTTCTTATTTTTCTTCACACATCATTAATATACTTCCATTTTGAAAAACATTTTCACTGGATATAGATTTCTATGGTGGAAGGTATTTTCTTTTCAGTCATTTTCATTTGAACGTAGCATTCAATTGTCTTCTGGGCCCCATTGTTTTTATTGAAAGGTCCACTGTTACTCCTTTGAGGGAAACATTCTTTCCACCTTATCTCCTAGCTTTGGCTACTTAAGATTTCTACTTATGTTTTCAGCACTTATACTATTATGTTATTAGGTAAAGGCTTTTTTTTTTTTTTTTATTTGTGTCCTTGGGATTTATATGGCTTTTTTGATCTCTGGATTAAGGTCTTCAGTTTTGCAATCATTTACATTAAACAGTTCTTCTGCTTTTTTTTCTTCTTTATCTCACGGACTCCAATTACATGTATTTTAGATCATATCACTGTTTTCTCTCTCTCTCTTAACTCCTATTCTTTATCTTTCTCTCTCTTTTCTTCATGCCTGATAATTCCAACAGCTGTAGTATAATTTGACCTGTTTTCACTACCTGTTTCTACTAGTTTTCATTCAGGCAGTTTTGTTCCCTTTGGTGCCTGGTTACTTTTTATTATATACTACTGTACTCAAAATTGTTTATAGATATTATCTTTATTCAGAGAGAACTTGTGTTTGTACCTATATGTGCCTTGGAGACACTAGCAATCATGGATCAACCTAAACAACTTCCAGAATTGACACAATTCAAGCAAAACTGCCGATTCCTACAAGGACCTGTGTACTTTTAGTTTATCTGTACTTTAAGGGTGAAGCACCTGGGGGATCCAGTCCAAAGCTAGATAGGTCCACCAGCTTTCCTGACCTGCTCTCTAATGGGGGATCCTTGGACCCCAATTTTTGTTTCACTAGCACAGCAAATCTGTTAAGAGCAATCTTCTATAATCAGCAAATGCCCTTGACATGAAGAAGCTGAAATTCTGTTTTTTTTTTTCCAGACTTCCTTCTTCTTTGGTTCTTGGTCCAGTAACTTTGTAATATTTTCTTATCGTCTCTATTACCATACACATATTTTAAAAATATTTTCTACAGTTTTTCCTGGTTTCCTCAGTGGGATAATTGGTTTGAGGAAGTTGAAGTTTGCTCTATTCACAGTTCATGCCACGTACTATATGCTTCAAAACTTGAGTGTCTACTACTTACCAGAACCTAATCTGGAAATTTGGGTTATATCATTGAAAAACTAATTCTTTGTGATTGAAATTTTACAATCTTTTAAACTATCGAAATTATATATTTAAATCATTTGAAATATTACTAAGTGTTATGGATAGAGGAAAATAAGGGAATTTGGGAAATAGGCCACTACTTTCACAACTGTTCTTTGAATTTTATGAAAATCCTGGAATATAGGTGAGCATTCATAGATAGAAACTGATTATCAGAGATCATAAATACTTTAACTAAAGTGACAGATTTAGTGGCTAGTTAGGAATTGGCAGGAATTAGAACTCAAGTCCATTTTTGTCTTTAACATTTCATTATCTCTCCTGACTTTGAAGATAATTACTGAGCATGCTAAATATCTTTCATATAAATATTCATTCTTCTGCTGAAACCATGACCAGGTAACCGTACTATGGGAGATGAAAAATTATTATTAATTTTTCTAATAAAATTGAACTTGAGGCATAATTAGGTTGGATATTAGAAAATATTGGAAAGGAAATATAAAAAGAAAGACATGGTTTCAAATCTGGCATTGCCACTCATTAGCTGCATGACCTTGGAAAATTTATTTAAGTTCCCTGAACTTGTATTCCTAAGCTCTGGAGTAACACCACCCAACTCTGCAGGTGAACATATGAATCATAGGAATTATATTAGATAATACATGAAAAGCACTTCAGTGTAATGGAGAGTCTGGCTGAAATTTGTCCACTGTTTCTGAGAGGTAGCCTCTCAATCCTTGGGATTGTTCAAGTGAGAGGAGTATCTTTGTTATTCTTGGTAGGTTCTGATAGTTTATACTAACAAGGTGGCTTACGGTAGGCCCCTAGATATTTAAAGCTAATGAGATGACTCAGGATAGGGGCCGATCACACAGAAATACCAACCATGTGATTAAAGCATTGGGGCTTTGAGACAACAAACATATATGTGAAAATGTTCACCATCACTAATCATCAGAGAAATGCAAATCAAAGCCACAATGAGAAACCATTTCACACCAGACAGAGGGTTTTTGTGTCAGCAAGGCTACACTGTTGGTGGGAACGTAAATTAGTTCAGTCACTGTGAAAAGCAGTTAGGAGATTCCTCAAGGAACTGAGGGTTGAACTACTCTTCAACCTAGCAATCTCACTACTGGGTATATAGCCAATGGAAAATAAATTATTCTACCAAAAAGACACGTGCACCCATATTTTCATCACAGCATTATTCACAATAGAATATTACATGGGTTGACATGAAATTAACCCAGTTTCCCATCAGTAGTAGTGGATAAAGAAAATATGGTACATATACACCGTAGAACACTATGTAGCCATGAAAGGGAACAAAATCATGTCCTTTGTGGCAACATAAATGCAGCTGAAAACTATTATCCTAAGTAAACTAACACGGAAACAGAAAAGTGAATACCCCATGTTCTCACTTATAAGTGAAAGTTAAACATTGGGTACTCATGGGCATAAAAATGGGAATAATAGCCACTGGAGAATATAAGGAGGGGACTGGAAAGGAAGGGGATAAGAATTGAAAAAATCTACCTATTGGGTACCTATGCCGGCTACATGGGTGGCAGTTTCATTTGCACTACCAACTTCAGCATCACACAAAGTACTTTGGTTATAAACCTGCACATGTACCTATGTACCCCCTTATTCTAAAATAAAAGTTGAAAAAAATAAAAACAAAAACAATTGGGATTTTGAGTCACATAATGTTAGCCTAATCTCCAGGGAGAATTCAGAGTGGAGACTGAATTCAACCTCATGGTCAATGATTCAGCTAATCCTACCTACATAATAAAGCCCCAATACAATCTCTAGAATCTGAAGCTCAGGTGTATTAGTCTGTTCTCACGCTGCTAATAAAGACATACCTGAGACTGGGTAATTTATAAAGGAAGGAGGTTTAATGGACTCATGACCAGGGAGGCCTCACAATCATGGCAGAAGACAAAGAAAGAGCAAAGGGATGTCTTACCTGGCGGTGGGCAAGAGAGAGCTTGTGTAGGGGAACTCCCATTTATAAAACCATCAGATCTCATGAGACTTACTCATTACCGTGAGAACAGCATGGGAAAGACCTGCCCCTTGATTCAATTACCTCCCACCAACTCCTTCCTACAACAAGTGGGAATTATGGGAGCTACAATTCAAGATGAGATTTGGGTGGGGTCACAGAAAAACCATATCATCAGGTGAGATTTCTGTGCTCTGTATTGTATTGTACGGTGCTTTTGGTGGATTGCCACACGTTGATGTGTTGGGATGTGTCCTGACACCAAAAGGAAAGACAATGGACACTTTGCATTTAGGATACCCCAAACTTTGCCCTGTGCATCTCTCATGTTGGCTGGTTCTGATTTGGCTGGTTCAGTTTTGCTACAATAAAACTGTAATTGTAAGAATAGTACTTTCCTAAATTCTGTAAATTATGCCAGCAAATTGTTGAAACTGAAAGGGTAGTGAGAACCCCTGAATTAATAGCCATCTGGTCAGAAGTGAGGGTGGCATATGGACCTTTGAACTTGTGCTGGTGTGTGAAGTGGGGATCGTCTCATGTAGGACTGTTCTCTTAACCTGTGAAGTTTGGCCTAACTCTGGGTAATTTGTGTCAGAAGTCATTTCAATCACTTATTATAGTGTTCAGAAAATAATAGATGGTAACTTAGTAGGTACTATAATTGGTAATCAGAAATTAATATAAGAATAGATGCACAGTCACTGCCACATAAGGGACATTTAAGTTTATAAATGCATGTAAGTTAGTGAATAATTAATGAATTTACTGAAAATAAATTTCATAAAGTTAAAACATATAATCACTGAATATTTTAAAACCTGTACTCTTGGGTGGTTTGAGTGACAGAAGTTTGAAAACTGATCTTCCATTATGTGATATCATATTTATTGCAAGAGCAATTCTTCTGGGATTGCCTTCTTGTAAACTATACTTTTAAAGTCTTTATTTGAATTCATGTCAAGTCCTTAACATTCATGGAGAAACTTCTCTGTGTTAAGCATAATGCTTAGACAGAGATGTAAAGTCAAATAAGACAAGATCTCTTCACTCCAAGGCTCATTATTTAGTGGGAGAAGCAGGCATATTAATTTGCAACTCTAATAGGGTGGACTGTAATAAGTGTTTTAGCAGTTACAAGCAAAATGCTATGGGAGTACAGGGGAAGAAAATAACGTCAGATAATAAGACTCTACTAAAACAGGCTTATATTTTTGACGCAAGGCAAACATTGCAAATGAAATTATTATTCTTCTTCTTTTTTTTTGAGACGAAGTCTCACTCTTTTGCCCAGGCTGGAGCACAGTGGCATGGTCTCAGCTCACTGCAACCTCCACCTCCCGGATTCAAGCGATTCTCCTGCCTCAGCCTCCCGAGTAGCTGGGATTACAGGTGCCTGCCACCACGCCCGTCTAATTTTTTGTGTTTTTAGTAGAGACGGGGTTTCACCATGTTGGCCAGGCTGGTCTCGAACTCCTGACCTCATGATCCACCTACCACAGCCTCCCAAAGTGCTGGGATTACAGGCATGAGCCACCGCGCCCAGCCCAAAATTCTTCTTTAACATGCTTTTGAGATTTTCTTCCCTCTTCTACTGTGCTACACATGTTCAGGTACATCATGGATTCTTAATCTGTGGTTCTCAGGTAATCTGTGGTCCTTTTTCCTTCTATTTCTTTTCTCTTACTTTGAAAGTCGAGGTGGAAAGATCCTTATTTATTCTAAATTATATATATATATTTATTTATTATACTTTAAGTTTTAGGGTACATGTGCATAACGTGCAGGTTTTTTACATATGTATACATGTGCCATGTTGGTGTGCTGCACTCATTAACTCGTCATTTACATTAGGTATATCTCCTAATGCTATCTCTCCCCGCTCCCCCCACCCCACAACAGGCCCCGGTGTGTGATGTTCCCCTTCCTGTGTCCAGGTGTTCTCACTAAATTATATTTTACAACTATAATTTAACTTTCAACAAATGATAGGAGAAAGGAATATAGGAATGACGCAATGGATACTAGTTATCCATTCCATGATTTGTGTCTGAAACACTTTGTTGTTGATGAAAATTGAACATATTTGACCCCATCATTATAATTGGGAACATAGATCTTTGTTCCCAACAGGCTAGTTTAAGATGGAATATGTCAAACTTGAGAGAGAATGGTGGTCAAAAGCTGCAGTGCTTCTGGTGTGACCATATTCCTCCAAATAATAATAGGAAGCCACAAAAGCTAGAAAAATGTCTTACATTGGCCGTCTGAAAATAAACTCAACTATACTAATCAATTTAGTAAAAAATACTGTCAATTCAGTGCATCCAAGCATAAGGATCAGACGGTATCATATTATGTTGTTACGAACTGAATGTTTATATCCTCCTTAATTCCTAATGTGATGGTATTTGGAGATGGTGCTTTTGGGAGGCAACTATGTCATCAGGTGGAGCTCTTGCGATGAGATTAGTGCCCTTATAAGAAGAGACATGAGAGGGTTTGCTTCCCCTCTCTCTCTCCACCATGTGAGGATATAAAAAGAGAACCACATGCAAACCAGGAAGAGTGGCTTCACCAGACACTGGATCTGACAGTGCCTTGATCTTGTAAATCCCAGTTTTTAGAACTGTGAAAAATAAATTTCTATTGTATAAGCCCCACAGTCTATGGAATTTTTTATATAGGAGCCAAAACTGACTAAGGCACAGGCCTATAATTGGACTTTTCTCTACATCTCCAGATTTGTCTTTCAGGAGCATTCTAATCATGGCCTTCACTTTCTAATCCTGCTTTTCCCAGAAGGGAAGAGGTGTTTCCAAGGGTGTTCTGCATTCTTTGTCTAGAATGCCCTTTACATGTTGGTCTTCCTGACGAACACCTACACATGTTTCAAGACCCATAGATGTTGGCTCCTCTTTGAATCTTTCCTGTTACCTCTTAGAATGAACTCTGCAGTAGGCAGCTTATAAAATGGCTCTCAATGGTACCCACCTTCTGGCATGCACACTCTTGTACAATCCCCTCTCCTTAAGGCTAGATTAGTAACTTGCTTCCAACAAATAGAATACAGGAGAAATGTTGGGATGACATATTCGACATTAAGTTTATAAAACTTGGACTCTCCTATCCTACTTAATTCTGATTCTACTCCTAGCAGTTTCTCTGGAGTATGGAGATTTTCTCTGGGAGAAAGCCCTAGAAAATCCATTTTGAAAGTTCACATGTGCTAGAATATTTCATTTCCTTCAAACTTTCCTTGAATTCATTTATTTTATTCATTTTCTGTTGTTCTCAATTAGTCCTGTATTGCTTTCCAGACTTTTGACTATTTGGGAGTTCTCTTGTTCTTGGATTCATCAGGCATCCTTTTGTTTCCTGCTTTCTCCTGCAAGACCAATATCATGCAGGACTTCTGGCTATTGAAGGTTTGTCTCCACTTACTTTCATTATGACAATGGATACCTCATCCTTTAGATTTTTTTTTGTAATTATTGTCCAGTAGTTTTTGGTTTTGCTATCTAGCTCCCTGCGGATCTTGGCAGATCCAAAAATGATGATGCTTCCACTGCTGCCAGCAATCCAGAATTTCCCACTGGCTTTATCTTTTGATATAAGTACCTCAGTTTTATTCTAGGTAACTAAAACTCTTCCTCACTCTCAGTCTACCTGCTTCTGAAGGTATTGGCTCCATTCCCAGTCTCTAGAGCTGGGTATATATTTCAAGCCTGGCAAATTAAAACAAAATTGTATTTTCTAACAGTGACTGGTTCAATCGCAAACAGGTAACCCCAAAAGGCATAGGACTTTTATTCAAACTATTGAGAAACACATATATTCTATTTGATTTTTACAAATTTGAATTAGTTGGCAACCATGTGCAGTCCAAGAACGATGTAGAGTAGTGCAAAACTAGGGGCAAAGAAAAACCAACTCCTGGCAATATCCTTAGGACCTCTTGATCAAGCTGTCACTGAAGAAATTATGCCCCTATGTTTTCAATTATCTAAGCCAATATATACCTTCCAAAAGTAAATTTAATTGTGGTTTTCTTTCACTTATAACTAAAATGGTCCTGAATGACATGAGCTTATATCATTCTATACCTCAGAATTTGGAATTTTTCCTGTGGTTTATGGGATGGCATGTAAAGATTTTCCCATAGGGAAGGAGCCGGTTTACATTTAAACTTTAGAAAACCACATTAATAGTAGTGCAAAAGTTCTATGACAGTAAAATAGCTACATACAGAGAAACTAGTAAGGATGTTAATTCAGTCATCTAATAAGCAGAAGATGAAGAGTTCAAAGGAAGGCCCTGACAATAGGAAGGAAGAAAAAAGCAGAGGTGAAACATTTCTGGAGACAAAATTCACAGGACTTAATGAGCAATTGGATGATGAAAAAAGCAAAAAGGAGGAATTGAAATTGAAAAATATTTGGCAATGTTTAAATGGGGGGTGGGATAAATACCCGTTTTTAACTACTCATGAAATTGTTGAGTACTAAGAGAAACCGAAAAGGGAGGGATAACTTAAGATTTTTCTTCTTCATAGGTGAAGCAATATTTAGCTGATGATTTATTTATTTCTATATAAATTTATTGTAATTATTATTTTTGAGATGGATTCTTGCTCTGTCACCCAGGCTGAAATGCAGTGGTGCAATATCGGCTCACTGCAACCTCCGCCTCCTGGGTTCAAGCGATTCTCCTGCCTCAGCCTCCTGAGTAGCTGGGATTGCAGATGCGTTTCACTGTGCCTGGCTAATTTTTGTATTTTTAGTAGAGACAGGATTTCACCATGTTGGCCAGGCTGATCTCAAAGTCCTGACCTCAAGTGATCTGCCCGCCTTGGCTTCCTAAAGTGCTGAGATTACAGGCGTTAGCTACCACACCCGGCCTTATTTCAATATAAATATATTATTATATACATTCTACGTTGCAGAAAACTGGTTCTTAGAGAACTGTAGTATCCCAAGCTGTTATTATATAAATGTCATTATTATAAATGACATTTAAGGATTCAATATAAATGGAAGAAAACTATGTATAACATGCATGACAGAATCTGGTGCAACCCAGTAAATGATCCAGATAGAGGAAAATCATCATATAAAGAATAGTTGGGAAAAGTTGATGCAGAGGTAGAATTGAGTTGACTCAGAAGAACTAGCAGGAATTGGTTGAATGGAGAGCAGACAAGAGGAGCTTTCAGATTGGAGAGGCCATAATAGAGTGATTATATAATGTATGATTCAATTCAGGCTTCAGGCCACTCTTAAGAGTGAAAGTGGTGCTATTAGTAATTATACTTGGACATGAGGCATAAAATGAGACTGTCACAGGCAAACAGAGACACTGGTTGCCCCATCCCTGAGAAGATGATGTAGGCAATGCATGGAGGCAGAACTGAATCTCCAGTCCTCAAGGCACAGAGAAAGTGGAGTCCATCTGCTTCGAGGGGTCCCAGAAGATGTCATGGTTAACAACATTTCTGATGAGCAAGTTCATGGGCCAGTGGTAACAGGCCTTGACTTCCAGTTAAGGAGTTCTATTTCTCTTTCTGTAGGGTAATTCATCCGCTAGTCTTGTTTAGAATGCACGTTATAATTCAGTAGATCTGGCGAAAAGCCAGAAATAACCACATTGTTGACAAACTGTCTTGGTGCTGCTGCTGGTGGTTTGGCAAGGATAAGGGAGTCTAACTATTTTTGTTTCGGACCTTACCCTCCAACCTGGCAGATTCCTTCTACGTGGAACTTCTATTTATGGGATGACTCCAACTCATTCTTTTTTTTTTTTTTTTGAGATGGAGTCTCGCTCTGTTGCCCAGCTTGGAGTGCAGTGGTGTGATCTTGGCTCACTGCAAGCTCCACCTCCCGGGTTCACGCCATTCTCCTGCCTCAGCCTCCCGAATAGCTGGGACTACAGGCGCCTGCCATCACGCCCGGCTTATTTTTTGTATTTTTAGTAGAGACGGGGTTTTACCATGTTAGCCCGGATGGTCTCGATCTCCTGACCTCGTGATCCGCCCGCCTCGGCCTCCCAAAGTGCTGGGATTACAGGCGTGAACCACTGCGCCCGGCCGACTGTAACTCATTCTTATACTTTCAGGTCAAATCTTACTTCTTCATCTGAAGAAGTTTTTCCTGTTAAGTGAAAATATCTTTATACTTTAATGGCTTTATCTTACACTTAGCATAAGGTGCAAAGTCCTTACCAGGCTTATAATGGCCACCTCTCCAACCCCTTTTCATGTCCCTTTCCCCTTCCTTGCTCACCCCATCACATTGGTCTCTTTGCTGTGCCTACAATGTACCAAACATGCTCTAGTCTTAGGATTTTTTTTTAAATTGCTCTTTACATCACATTTCCTTATTTCATTCAGGCCTTTGATCAAACATCCTCTCCTCAAATAGGCCGTTGCATCAGTGAACTCTACACAAAGCTGCAATTGTAAGATTAAAATGGGGGCTGAAATCCAACATCTCCTTGGTTTGCTAGGGTAGATTAATTAAGATTAATTAAAATTAATCTGATAGCAGTGGTCATGAGAGCTTAAGAGAGGAAGAGCCTAAAGGTAGACAGAGAAATCAGAAAACTTGCAGTTAACAAAATATGAGAAAATGAGAACCTGGACTGTGTGGTTGCCGCGGAAACAGAGAGCCATGCTGATGGCCAAGGAAAGGGTTCATACGCCTGGAGGAAGATGTGCCTTTTTCTAATGTGCCTAGAGGTGTTAAATGGGCTAGCAACTGCGCAGCTCTCAGAGTGGTCTTCCCTGACTACTCAATTTAAAATAGCAGTCTCCTCATTATTTCTATACCCCTACTCTGCTTTGTCTTCAAAAAAATAATGACTCATTTTATTATGTATCTTATTGACTTTTGTTGTTTTTTCTTTGCAACCTTGAATGCCAGCACAATAAAGAGAGACATTTTTTTGCTTTTGTTCACTGCAATATGCCAAGTTCCTAGAATAGTATATGGTACAAAATAAGCACTCACATAAATATTAATTGAATGAATCAATACTCAGCACTACCATGAAATGGAATAAGATAAATATAAGCTCAAGTCCTAATTTCTCACTTACTAGCTGTTTGAAATTAGGTGAGTTACTAATCTTCTCTGAAAATATTTTCTCATCTGTAAATGGGAATAACAATAATACATGATTCCACTGGATGGTGAGGACAATTACATGGATAATGGACATAAAGTTCTCAATTTATTGTCTTGTACACAGCATTTTATCATACCCCATTGCAGTTGTATTCCTTTTTGGATTTTTCCCCTTGGCTATGAGCACAATATATACTTAAGAAAACCTATTTTTAATAATTCATTCACAAATATTTTAATTGAATGACTGTCTGTGCCAGGTGCTCTGCTTGGATATTGGGGATGCACAATAAAGAATGCAGACATGACTTCTGTGCAGTGAGTGAGACAGACATAAACAATCAAGGGAGCAAAGCAAATGAAAACACCTCTATAACTATAGTAGCTTGTAATATTGCAAGAAATAAAATAAATAAGGAACTGTGATAGAATGACCATTAAAATATTGCTTGACATCTTTGCAGGGTAAAGATATGGGTAATATTTGTATTTGTTTATTTTAAATATCCACCAGTATCCCATTGTACATTCTTAGTAACCTCCTCTTCTTTGTCAATAACATGTGGGATATATGCTGAGGGATCTTGCAATCATTTCTGGCAAATATCTTGAGTAGATTCATCCTGGTCAGTGGAAGAAGTGGGGTGATGTTCATAGAGTGGTCATTTCCAGTTCTGCCCTTCCAGAGTGACCCCTTGGCATTCTGCACTCTGGCTTTTCCGAGCTTCTTAGGGAAGGAGTACGATGTGTGATGTCAGTGAGGGTCCTGACAGCAAAAGATGGCGCACTCAGGGGGTTTAATTGGAGAGACATTTATGAGTAGAACAATCACTGTTGTGTGCATAGAGTTAAGTAAATGATCAAAGACTACTATATCAGAGACTGGCTTCAGGGGAAACTGTTACTGCCCCTAGGCTTGAAGGGGCAAGAGGAGAGAATTGGTTGTTGGAGCTGGGAGACAGCTTGGATCCAGGGAAGAGTGGCTGCTGTGATGATGGCAATGTCTATTGAATGCCAGCAGCAGACCGACAAATCAGATGGGAAGTCAGTAACGCCCAATCAGTGTCCCCTTTTCTAACTTCCAACTTTTGTCAGCCATTCTCATTAGCCAAAACAAAATGAAAGCCAGAGAATAAGGAAGCCTGGGTAGTGCAATACTAAAAGGTAACTTCTTGTGGAAAGAACATGATGGAAAAGAGGAGATAGTGGATCTGGTGGCTGGAATGAACACAGACCTTCTTCCTCCAAGGAAGGTCCATGCTTCCCCATGATGTCTGTTTCGTCTGAATCATCCATCTTGACCATCACCTCAAGTCTGAAAGACTCCTTAGTAAAGGAAGGCATAAAGATGAATCCTCTTAGCTATCCCTATGATGACCTAAGAGTTCTGAGTCTTTTTCCTTTTTTGTTAGATTTTTGTAGGCATGAGAAGCACATGTGTGGAGCACAATTAGAAAACTTTGAGAGCCACTGGTAGGGAAGTACTCTAGTGGATATCAGTGGAAAATGGGAAGGGCAAAGTCCATAGGATGGAGAAGGTTGCAAAAGCTTTAGATACGTTAGATGGGATGATTTGTCCTATATATAGTATGGTAGGGTTCTAGGAGGTGTAGAGAGAATTTTCTGAGCACCCTGGCTAGATCCTTTTCCTTTTCTGAGTAACATTTACTTACATCGTTACTTCTTTCCTTTCTTCATTCTCGTTGTTCATCTTACCACTCTCTTCAGCGTTACACCTGTTAAATCACTCCTGCTCCTTCGTTTCTTTGTACCTTCCCTATTTACTCTCAGAAAGCACTGTCTTCCCTATTTCTCTTTGTTCACTGACAAGAAAATATATTATTTAAAAAACTCATGCCGTAAACTACCTCTGTCATCTAGTCATTCTTTGACCACTCTTTATATACTAGCTAGCAATTTTTTATCCTTTCTTTTCCAGACTACTTATGTTCAATATTATTGAAATGATCTAAAAGATAGAAGGAGATTTTTGGTTACATGTTTAAAATAAAAAATGAATTAAAGTGATGTTCCTCAATGCCACCAATACAATAAACACACAATTTAAAAATCAATTGCCACCAAAAAATAGAAAATGAATTTAAGCGATGTTCCTTGATTACACAAATACAAGGAACACACAATTTAAAATCAGTTATTATAATCTTTTTCTTAAATATGCAATTTTAATAAAACAAGAATAAATTTAGATTTATTTAATGTTTGGGAACAATACTGAGAACAAAAAATCTTATGGCATTCATTAGTTCTGTTTTACTAATGTGGCTTCTTTAATTTGTTTTCTAATTTTAGAATATATATTCTCTGTATATTAATTTATGCATTTTCTGGTTAAGTCTTTTCATTACCTTATGTAATGATTGAATTACTGCATTGATTATTGCCTTAATTTGTTTATAAGAAAGAAATGTTCAAGATACTATTCTACCCTGTATAACAGTTGAAAGAGTTGCTCATTTAGAGTGACAGATCAGTTCTGTTTTGCTCTCAACATTTAATGAGAGGCAGTCATTTGAATCACTTTCATCAGCCTGGAGCCTGAATTTCCAAATGTTGCATATAAGTGTTCATTGAATTTGTGTTTCATTCTGGTAGAGATGTGCCTCTAATGGATTTTGCCTGAAGCTGGTCGTATTCATTGAGCAGTGGTGGAAATCAATTAAATTATCCTTCCTCCCCATAAAAATGGATGATTTCATAAACGTACATATTTTTAAAGCAAAATATATTTTAATATTAATGTTTAACTTGAATCCACATACAATTTATTCTTAATAAGTGGCTTATTCTTTAGGAAGGGAGATGCAATGATTCCACCAGGTATAATAAATAAAATTTCATTTAGGCCAATTCATTTGGTGTAATGGAGAATCTTAATTGTTTGGCACGTTAAAAATCTTCTATTGCTTGAGGCCACAGTTAGGAATAAGGCTATGGAAATTCATTCTTTTCCTTTTTCTCCCCTAAGAATGCCACATTGTCATAGTACATTATGGATAAGCAAGACATAATAAAATAAATGGATTTGGGAAAGTATGGTCTCACAGTGCTATAGTTTTTATTTTGTTTGTAGATTTCAATATAATGAACTTTTCCATGGTAAATTCTAATTATTGCTACAGACTATGCATAGCAAAAAAAAATCCAAAAGATTTGAACAGTTCAGTTTAGCAATTGTTTTCTAAGTCTTCCTGTGAAGTCATATGAGCCTCATTAGAAAAAAATGCTGAAGAATTTTTGCCTCAAAATCTGATTCAAATTAAATCATATTTGCCTCATTTGTCAAATCTATTTAAACTAAAGTAATTTTTCACATTAGTGATTTTTGATAGGGTAACTTTGGAGAGTCAGGGTCACAGGATTAAGCTATTCTTGTATGATCAGTGATTCAGCATCAGCATGTAACAGAGCACTTCCTACATATTGTCCAAATCATACTCCTGATGCATTTATGATGTGAACAATTTGACTGCCTGTAAATGTCTCCTGTTCCAGTCCATTCTTTGTGTTTTTATCAGATAGCGCTTTCAGTATCATTTCTCTTCTACAGAACCATTCATCTGATTATTCATTCAAGCAGCAAGCATCTATTAAGTGCCTGCTGTGTGCTAGACATTAAGATGAATGTTAGGATACAAAAAACCACATATAACATATTTCCCGTCCTCCAGTGTTTCCACAACTCACTGGAGAACACAAATAGTTGAGAAATCATTAGATTAATGGGAAACTTGCTGCACTCTCCCTGTTAAGCACCAAGGGAGAAAAGAAGAGGGTGTGCTTAACTCTGCCTGAAGATATTGGAGAAGACATCCTGGAGGAGAAAGCATTTCAATTGAAATTTGAGGCATACATGAGAATTGCTATGAAGCCAAAGGGAATAAGTATCATATCCGTAGAGAAAATAAAGTGTTAAAAAAAAATCACCAAAAAGAAAAGGTTGTTTTTATTAATTTCAAAATTCATCACTTAGTTTTTATGGACATTTACAAACTGGCCCATTTTAAGATCTAACCACATCTCCTATAGCTTCTCAACAGTTAGCTTTTGCTCAGGTAGGTACTCTTTATTGTGCCCTGTATTTGTCACTTTTTGTTTTCAAGTTCCATGTATTTAGGCAAAGCCATAATTAATCTGCCAGCTCACCAAACCTCTCTGTCAAGACAAGCTCATATCTTTCTTTCCCCTTGCAGTCATTCCTAAAAAAATGTGTACCTTCACTGAACTTCTCTTTTTAGGATCACATTTGCACTCAGGTAAAGCCCTCTTAATTTAGCACTTAATTATTATTTTTAGTTTATTTTGTAATTGTTATTTATTCAGAGTAACTTGGGAAGTGGCGTAGTTTTGGTCTGAATCTTGGTGAAGACTTTTAATACACAGTATTGGGCATATATTTGCCTTCTTTGTAAAATGGGGATAATGAAATATACCTTGAGGATATTTATGAAGTTAAAATTAAAAAAGTATATGTTAAAAAATTTGCTGCCCATGCAGAGTTGGAATCACATAGTAACTATGGGAAATACAGGTGAATAATCTTTACATTATAAAGAAATGCATCTAAAAATAGGTAGAGATCCAAATGAGAGATGCAGAGAGTTAATTTAATTGGTAATACAATGAAACAATAGGTAATCTTCTTATGGAATATGTTGATTATTTCAGTAACATAGGCAACAATGAGGCAATGTAGATAAGCAATTAAGAGAATGTCTAACAGTTTTGTAATTACAGCTAAAAAGCTTTGTGCAAAATGAAATGGGTGTATGTTTTAGTACATAATATATTTTCTGTGTATCAGGCCTGATGTAAGCACTCTAGTATATACATCACTTGATCTTTATTGTGATCCTATCTTATCACTACCATTTTGTGCCTTTGGTAACTGAGGCACAAAGAAATTGAGTGTGCTGCGCAAAATTTTACACTTATAGTGTAATCCTACCACAATTCAAAACAGAAGCTGTTCTCTTAATTCTATAATACATCTACAATCACACCAGCACACACAGCAGTCAGGAGAGGTTAATTTTTGAATATATAAGAATCTTCTGTGGTTAGGAAATTTGAATCCTAGCTTCTTAGAGTCCCAAACTATGAGCCTCTAAGTATAGCAGGCATAATGGTACTACTAAACCAAGCAAGCACTGTGAAGCAGAGGATCAACCGTATTCAAAGTCCTAGCACATTGCAGGTATTAAGGCTAATGAGATGTGGTTCCATTAAAGATGGCATTGATGTTACTAGACCATGGCCCTAGAAATCCCTGAATCCATGTATCTTTTCCAGTAAAGCCCCTGAGGAAGATACATAATGAAGGAGGGAAGGCCAAGCAACATGACACATAGTAACGAGGATTTAGTCCTAAATTCCAATAAAGCCTTCCAGTGAATAAGTCTTGAGCACATGGAAAGCTCTATTTCTCTGTTTCATAGGCATCAATTTCTTGACACTTAACAATCTGGATTGTTTGCTCTGGTTCTTCCATCAGTGTTCACCCTGAGATGGGAAACCAGCCACTCTCCTGGGGTGGCAGCCTCATCTCTGCAAGTACGACCTTCTTAGTGCCCTGGAGCCTACCCAGGCTGGCTCTGTATTCATATTGTTGGGTGTAGAGCAAGCAAGTGAGGGAGGTAGTGGTTTAAAGAGGAGGGAAGGCTTCTTTGCCTTAGGTAGGGCAAAGGATAGTTGCAGGCTTTCAACAGATCTTAATTCCTTCTCCCACATTTTCCTTCTTAGGCTGGATTATCAACACTTTAAATAAGTTATATTCTTTTTTCATCCTTCGTAGTTTCCAGGCAGCCTAACTTCACGGTTAACGGCAAAAATTTTGATGTATGATGAACTGTATTAGAATCCTCTTTCTGCCACTCCTTAGCTGTGTGCTTTTAGAAAAATTATTTAATTTCTCTAAGTCTCAGTTTCTTCATTTGTGAAATGGGGGTTATAATAGTATTTACAGACTTCTTATGAAATTCAATCTAAAACTTATATGAGAAAGCATTGAATATTATGTCTGTAACTTAGTAAGCCCTTAATAAAAGTGATCTATTATTATTGTTATCCATCAAGTTTATGCTCAATAAATGCTTGTTGAGCTCAGTTACTAATTTATTCTTTCTTATGTAAAACAGCTGTCATTGCAGTTAATTTGGAGTCTGTAAAATGACAGAGACATTAAGAATATTCAACAGTAAAATGAGAAAATGCATATATTTTCTTGAATTTGAATGCCAATTTTTTAATTCATACTTTGCTCACAGAAATGTCTAGAGGTAAATATATGTGTTCATTTTCCTCCAGTTCAAATATAAAATGACTTTAGAATTTGAATAGATTTGTTTTGTCTTCTGAGTTTCTTCAGGGTAGAAAGACACAGCAGGGTAAAGGGGGTTAAATTTAGAGGTTTATCCCTACATTAATTGTAAAAATGGACCATGGTATCGACAAAAATAATAATAAGATGGAAATGCTGCTAACATTAATCTCAGAATACGACTGAAGTGGTGAGAACATTTTGAGCTTCCTCTGTGGTTTATATTTTATACCAATTAATCAAGTACCTACTTGACATCTCTACTTAAATGTCTCAGAGGCATGTCCTAAACTGAACTCTTGTAATCTCCTCTACTTCCCAGCTTATCTCTCCCTCAGGCTTCCTGCTTGCAGTTGACGGGACTACGAAGCTTTCAACTCAGAAGCTTGACTTCCCTCCCTGCTAACCCCACCTTGACTCCCTCTTCTTGTGGGGTCAAGCCCATGGGCAGTTATTGTTGCTATAATCTCCAAAATATACCTCAATCTGCTCATTTCTCTTAATTGCCAACATCAGAGTCCACCCTCTCATATCTGAACAACTGCAATATCCATCTAATCCCTTTGTTTAATACTCTCTTCCTTTTCTAAATTCAATTCTCTATACTTCAGAGAGAATGCTCTCTTAAAAATTAAAAATTAAATTACACGTCAACCCTGTTTAACCCTGGTGTAACTTCCCATTGCTGTTAGAGGAACCTTCATATTCTTTTACTATGGCTGGCAAGGTCCATCCTGACCTGACTTGAAGCTGTGGCTCCAACCTCATCTTGGGCCACTTCCCCCCTTGCTCGTGATCCTTCAAATACCTTGGGCTTTTTTTAGGTCATGAATGCCCAAGTTTCTGTCCCAGGGCTTTTGTACTTATTGTTCCATCTGTCTCTCATTGACGTTGACAACTTCACTTATCCTTCAACTTCAGCAGAAATGTTTTTCCAGGGAAGACATGGATAGACATTAAATAAGCCCTTGATCTTATTATTCCCACATAACACCCCTTTTTATTTCTTTCCTGGCACTTCACATTTTGTGTAATGCATACACATACACACTTCCTCCACCAACACATATATTTGTTTGTTTATCTAATGCTTGTGTCCCAATAATAATGTGCACTCTTAAGGGCAGGAACAACTACTTCTCTTTTGTTTACCAATATATATGCAATACCTAACATTGTGTTTGACACATAGTATATGCTCTCTAAATATTTGTCCAATGAATGAATGCATGAATCTTAGAAATAAGTATAGTAATATCTTAGGTATCTGGAATATCTGTAGACATGTTAAGTGTAAAAACTATACAAGTATAACTTTAGCAGAGCATTTTAAATTAAAATTTTAAAAATGTTTAGAAGTCACACTTTCATGTTAACAAAAATGTAAGATAATTCTAGAAAACAGAATTTGTTTTATAATTTCACATATGTTAAGTAACAATTAGAAATAAAGCTCAAGTAGAAACATGTAAAAAACAATGATTGGTAAATTAGAAACACCTACAGTTTAATGATAAGTTCATAAACCTCAGGTTGTTTTCATATTTTTAGTGAGCCAATTAAATCTAGGCTTAGTCTTGGTTGAGTTATGAAGATCAGGTTTGTGGAGATATTGACCAATAAGTCGCAAATGGTTAAAATATCCATAGTTCTTTCTTGCTCCAGGCACCGTGCTAAACAGAAGAAGATGCACAGGAAGAAAATACTCAAGCCCCAGTCTGTCTCCAAGAGGTCATGCAGCCCTATTGTAATAGTTCCTCAAATGTAGTAGGATTAGAATTACCTGAGTAATTTGTTTAAATATGGAGTCCCGGCCCTTACTCCTAGAGATTCTGATTCCATAGATCTAAAGTGGTATTTTAGGATGTACAATTTTAACAAGCTCCCCAAGTGATTCAGATAAAGGTGCTCTTTGGACCACACTTTGAACAATGCTGATGTAACTCGAGAGGCCCACAACAAGGAGGAAATTACCATCTTGTGATATGAGAGTTATGATATGATGGGCCAGCACAAAGTGTGAAAGCTTGAAGGAAGAGGGCCTCACTCATGTTTAGAGACAACTGTTAAACCAAGTCCCAAAAAATAAAGAGAAATTAGTTGGGAGTGGGAGCCATGAAGTCAGAATATTTCAGGCCTCAGGAGATATAGTGAATCTCTCCAATAATGAGAGAAGTGTGATTCTGAGAACAATTAGATCTCAGTAGGCGCTGTAGGTGAGGTTGGCAGTGATGAAGCTGGAAAGGTTGGCAGGACATATTAAGCCTTGGTATTCTATGCTCAGAATATGACATAAACTAGTGGCTGATGATGATTATGTGACCACATTTGAATATACACACACATGAACAACTAGATTGCTGTATTTACAAAACTGTAGATGAGGAGCAGAGAATAGATTGGAGATGTGCAAAATAAGATTCAGAAAAGTAAGTTAGGAGGTTTTCATAGTTATGCAGGTGAGAGATGGCAGAAATGTGAAATAAGATATTGCGACAATGGAGAAGCCAGGAAATGAACAGATCTCAGAGATATTGATGGAATAGAACTGACAGAATTTAATGATTGCTTGTAAATGAAAGATGAGAAAGACAAAGGAGCAGGATTTCTCCTTAATCCTTAGGTCGCCTGGGTAGAAACATTGCAGATATTAATAATTAATTAAGAAGTAATGAACTAATTATCACTAAAGATAAACAGTCATTTTAGCACCTACTGGTAGTAATACAGATGGGACATTGGGGCTCTTTGAAAGGGAAAAAGATGCATTGCAAATAAATGTATCTCTATTAACACTGGTTTTTACATTTCTAGATGAAATTTAAAAGTAATGTTTTGTTTAACTTTTAAAAATCTAAAGAGTTTAAAAATAATATATGAAGGCCCTGAGTGGTGGCCCACACCTGTAATCCCAGCACTTTGGGAGGCCAAGGTGGGTGGATCATCTAAGGTCAAGAGTTCAAGACCAGCCTGGGCAACATGGTGAAACCTCTAAAAATACAAAAATTAGCTGGGTGTAGTGGCGAGTACCTGTAATCCCAGCTACTCAGGAGGTTGAGGCAGGAGAATCGCTTGAACTCGGGAGGTGGAGGTTGCAGTGAGCTGAGACTGTGCCACTGTACTCCAGCTAATGATGAAGGTTCAAATTATATAAGCTATTTAATTACCTAACTCAATAGTTACACTTATTTCATTAAAACAAACAAAATCACTTCAATAAATGGTGATGTTTCAAGCGCTCTTTTCACTTAAAGAGTCAAAAGAGATTGACTCATAATTTCTTAGGCAACTAGTTTTATGGTGGCAAAGTAGTGAGTATAACAAGAATTCTACCAGCAGACAGACACCCTGGGCCACCTTCCCTGGTTGCAGATCCCATAAATGTATGACTAGTTCTGACCAATAGACTGAAAGTGCAAATGCCTGTATCACTTCTGGGCCAAAGCACAGAACAGCAACAGTGTGATCTCTAGGTAATCTCTTCCACTATCAATGCTGAGATGGCAAAGCCATGGGATAATGTAGCTGGGTTACTGAGTCACTGCGTGGAGGCTAGATTAGATGCCTTGGAGAGTCATCTGATTTCCACTAGACTTTATATGAGTGAGAAATCTATCTTTGTATTGTCTAGCCATTGAGATTTTAGCCTTAGTTTGTGATCACAGCCCAGCCTAGCCCATCCTGACTAATAGAGCAGAAAACTCTATTGATGGAGAAGATAGGAACATGGCATGTCACAAGAGCCCAGGAGGCAGGCCCTGAATTAATGAATATGTGAATGAAGCATGGAGATGGCTTAAGCCAAATAAATCATGTTTTAATGCCTAGTTGATCACAACAAATACCTAATTTTATCCACTGTTAAAAGAAGTAAGTGGAAAGAATTAGTGTGGGATCACCTGACTTCTGGTATTGCTGTGTATTTCAACCTTCTGTTTCACAATCAGGAATATCATGACTCATTTGTATTGCTTTCAAGCATAATACATCTGCGGAGAAAGTACCTTGGGCACAATTTTAATCTCTACAAGAGGATGTGGTTGGATATGTCTATGATAAGGCTAGTAATGCTCTGTAATTAAAAATCCTCCAGATTGTGTGAGAGAAAACACAAGAAATTTGTCTTTTTGGACTTAAAAAAACTCTTGTTTCCCTAGCAGTGTTATTCACTGAAGGCTGGGCTAAAATGTGGCTTTTAAAAGATGGATTAAAAAAGGAGGAAAGGGAGTTTCTTCAGTTCAGATGGAGAGAACTTTACTGCACAAAATATTCCTTTTGTGTGCAAAGAGGAAAATTGGTAGGGTTATTTCACATAGCTAGAACAAAAAAAACTAAACCAAATTGTGAGTGTATACCACTACAGAAAAACCGAAACATACCTATTTAAATACTATTTGCATTCAGCTAGAGTCCCATATTAATTGTGTTTTCTGTTATTTAATTATTGCAATAATATGACTTTTTTAGGTCTTATGAAAAATTAATAGTTTAATTCCCTATGAATATTATTAATATTAATGTAATGACTAAGAGTAATACATATCATACAATACTTGCCTGTGGCCTGTTTGTTTTATGTGTCAGTCCCAACTTTGTTATTTAGATGAGAAGTTATATAATTTTTAAAATATTAAAACTATTTCAATAACCATTTTATACACAGACTTCATGGTATAAAGTTTTAACAGGATATAAAATGCTTCATTAAGTGTTATCTAACATGTGTATAGGAAAATCTCTGTGCTAGAATTC